>NC_080073.1:38723694-39923694 GCF_949987535.1 Balaenoptera acutorostrata
AGAGAGCCTTCATTTAACAGGCACATCTTCTCTTTTTATTTTTTTTGGGGGGAGGGGAAGGGAGCAGGATGTTCTGACACTGTCAGAACAGATTTAAGTAGGAGGTTAGATATCCAAATTTTTTTAAAGGAGTCTAACCCCTCTAAACATACATACTGTTGAGTAATTTGGTTCTTGCAAATCCTGGAAGAGTTAAGACATGCTGTGAATGTTGTCTCTGCAATATCTAAAGACAAGACTGCATGTCTGGCCAAGAGGGAAAGAGCTGAAGGCCATCCACTCATTGTGTTGTAAAGAAGCAAAAATAAAGAAGCTGGGAGATATGTCAACAGATCATCCCACTAGGAGGGATGTGTGCTGGGGGAGACTCCAAACTATCACTGAGTCCCTAATCCTACTGGCCTTTTATTTCTGGAGTGAATTTGAACTGTAATGAAATATTACACATTAACATAGCTTTGTATACATTAAAATTGTGGAGATTTTTAAGTGTCTTACAGGTTTTAATTTCCTAGGAGTTTTAAACTCCCAAGCAAGTCATTCTGATACATCCACCATATTAAAAGATGCTGTCATGTAAAGAAAGCAGATTCACATGAAGCTTGTGTATGTTCTGAATTTTATTAGGATGGTGTCCATGGTATGAAATGAATGAAGATCTACCATTATAAGATCAGGCTGTCACCTCTGGGTTAAGGAAATGAGAGGCTTAAAAATCTAACAAGTCAATCAAAATGATACCCTCATTAGTGAGTCTTGTTATAAATGATAATAAATCACCAAAGAATATAACTCTTATTTATGAGTGACAAATCATAAAATGCTGCAGAGAAGCAACGTAGTGAGTTAAGCAGACTTCCCAGAATGCACTTGGTTAAGGCATTCAATACTGTGCTTCGGAGTTCTGGCAAAAAATGTTATTTAAGTGCCAAGCACTGAACATTATCTTGACAAACCGTAGAACACTTCAGTTAATGCTTCTTAAAGAATCATCAATGATCTGCTTTGAACAGACTATAAAAGGCATTCTCAGGGAGATCAGAATGTTAATGCCACTCTAACTAGATCAGACAGCAGCAAGACACCAGCTCCCAGGCTAATCTCATCAGACTTATTGTTCAGAAATTCCACTAGGTCCTTATATAGTCCTTGAAGACCCATGTGAGCAGTTACGCCTCCAGGAGGCTTGTAGTCTCCAAGCGGAATAAAATATTACTTACAAAATGCCTGTAGCAGACTTCAATTATATTCTCTTCACTGTCAAATCGAGAGTTGGATAATCTAAGATTACTCTCAATGGACATAATAGGAATATAATCAGGTAAGGAAAAGGGGAATATTAAAGGTGTCTTGATAACTACCAGACAAATATTCAGTGGTTAACAAGGCCCTGCCAGGTAGCCATGTTTAAAGGCAGAGCAAATTCTGCAATGTAGTGCTTGGTACTGTATTTATTCTAGTAACAGCAATTTTAATATATACAAAGCTTTTCTTTTTATAAAGTCACTCCTTTGGAACAAACCACTCCTTCAACCTTTTTTTTTTAAATTGTACAGACTTGTTCCATTTTCATGAATATCTAGACTTGGTGAGTGAAGCAACCTGATTGGCTTCCATCCAGCTGGTAGCATCTTGCAAGTGATAAAACTCCACGAAGGCGAAACCACGGCTTACACCTAGAGACAGCATTCAGATATAGACGGGATACTCGTGTTAGTCAGTTCCTTTATAACAGGTGAATCTCTCTCCCACTGCTTCAACACTGCGTGACAAAGCCAATTGGGAAGCAGCTTTACAAATGTGACTTGACTTGGGGATCTTCTTGATACTTTGCCATGGCAAGGAACCAAGCCGCCTGAACTAAATGCCACTCGATTTGATTCCACGCTTAAAAAGTAACCATGCAACCGACTACAAACAGTCAAACAAGGAGTTTATAAATCACTACTTACCGAAGGGAAAAAAAAGCCCCTAAAAACAAAGTTTTTTAAAAGGTCCTCAGATGCTTTCTAACATCGTTTTCAAACAGTCACATTCCTTAGCCATGGCAAACCTTTCATTCTGAATTCATGTGCTTGAAGACTGGGGATATCAGGATGTTCTTTAGGGACTGAGGTGGGAATGGGGAAGAGAACCAGAACAGCAGGAACTAAGCAAGCTCTCACCTGTTTTCCTCTTCATTAGCCTCACGTCTGCAGGCTGAGGGCCTTCAAAGGATTCCATCATTTCTCGAATCTGCACAGACAGGGTTTTACACATTTATAGTTAAAGCTTTAAAAATGCAGATATGTCACTGTCTTCTGAAGTATGCAACCAAGTATCAATGCCAAAAAATGAGGAACTCCCTTAAGATAAATATTTTTTGCACAATATCTTAAAGAAATAGCTTCCTTACATTTACATTAATGGTGAAAATTAACAAAGCTCATAACGTTCTTCGGCTCCTAGTAAATCAAAATAAACATTAATTGGGCCTGAAGAAAGACTTCTGGCTGGTAGGTTTGTTATTGATGTCAGATCAAACCCTTACTGCAAAAGGCAAAATACATTAATAAATACATTAGTCTCTTTATCAATTATACCAGGCAGCCATACTCCCAGGGAGAAAACCAGGGCCAAATTTGTGAAACAGAGGTTCTTAGTGGCCTCCACTTTCCATAATTATGTGTAAAGGCTGCAGGATTATATACAGTCAATCCTCATTATTTGGGGATTCTGCACTTGTGGATTTGCCTACGCATTAAAATTTGTTAACTCCAAATCAATACTTGTAGTGCTTTCATGGCCATTTGCAGACACATGCAGAGTAGTAAAAAATTTGAGTCACCTGATGTATGTGTTCCCGGCAGAGGTGATGCTCTGCCTTGTTTCAGCTTTCATACTGTAAACAAGTGTCCTACTCATAGTCTGTTTAGTGCCAAGTTTTTCACATTTTTGTACTTTTTGTTGGTGATTTCACTGTTTAAAATGGCTCTCCAAGTGCAGTGCTGAAGTGCTGTCTAGTGTTCCTAATGCAAGAAGGAAGGCTGTGATGTCCCTTACAGGGAAAATATATTAGAAAATCTTCATTCAGACATAAGTTACAGTGCTATTGGCTGTGAGTTCAATGCTAATGAACCAACAGTATATATTAAATAAGGCACCTCTAAACAGAAATACACACGAAACAAGGTCATATATTGATCTGTTAATGAAAATGTTGTGACCAGAGGCTCACAGGAACCTAACTTTGTATTTCCCCTAAGAGCATGGTTCCGTACCCCCAGTGCCTTTATAGACTGTAACTACCACAAATATAAGGAAAATCGACTATTTTTTCACAAAGAGTATGTATGAGAAGCGCTACACTGAGCGGGAGCCAACCACCTGACTCAAGCTCATGCCTGGTAACACAGTAAGCGAAAAATCAGTCACGAGAGTAACTAAAAACAGTTTCTATAAAAGTAGCGATACAGTAACATACATAGTAACATAATTAACTAAAGACAGTTACTCTAAGAGTTCACATGTCAGTGGGGGGACTAAAATAAAACGACAATACTGAAAGTGATAAACTGAAATTCAGGAGAAGATTAAATACTATAATTTTTAAATGTTTTAAAGATCCCAATAAGCAAATTTTCTACAAATATTGCACAAAATTTGGCAACCTCAGAAAGTCTGCTTTGAAAACCTGCCTTCTTAAGGTAAGCACTTCTAATTCTCTGAGAAGCCTGAAATAAATAAGCATTTCAATCTTGTTTCATTACCAGAAGGGAGTGCCCCCAGAGTCAGCTAAGGCATTGCTCTCCCCATGCCACCCACTTCTTCTGCACGCTCCCAGGGCCACAGGCCTAAAAGACTCAAGGGGACAGTATGATCAACAAGTAAACTTTCCTCAACTGACTCCTGCAAGATTTCTTGTATCCCCTCCTCCCCTACTCCACATGCCCATGGCTGCTGCTACCTGAGCTCAGCTCTGCCTTCTTTCTAGTCCCTCTACCATTCTAACCTACATAGCTTTTGTTACCAGGTAAAAACCTCAGTAGCTTTCTTTTATACTTAGCTGGGCTTTCAAAGACTCCAGCACTGACCCCCAAAGCACCTTCCCATCCACCTCTCTCCTGCCAAAAGCCTTTGATTTCAGTCAAATCAAGCTGATTTGGGCCAGTCCACATCTTATCCTCAGTTCTCCACCAGACCAAAACATTTCTGTCCCCCAAGAATCAGCTCAACTAAAATCTCCCTGGAGCTCTTCCTTGCCCTCGACCAGTTAACTCAGCTCCCTTAAAGAATCCTCCAGAGTTACTCCACAGAACCACTTTCAACAGGACCTCTTCCAACACCTATCCCTTTCTACTCTGCATTGTCTTCATTATCTGCTGACCTTAGCTATTCATCCTTAAGCTTTTATGAGGCAGGATCCATGGTTCTGCATCACTATAGCACAGCAGTACACAGTGTAGCAAGTGTGCTGTGGATCACAAATACCCACTATTAACTCTAACATCCCATCTCACATTTGTCACTTCCAGTGTTTAGAAGACCAAGGCTGTGTGAACTCAGTAGTTATCTTTAGCTCTAAAATTCACTAAACATTAGTCAGAATATTACTCTGAATACTCCAAGACAATAGATACTGGCACAATGCATGTTTTATAAATGTATTTCAAAACATCACATTCATTTCACAAACAACATTGGCTGAGCAGCCTCCTGCATTCAAGGGTTGGGGATACACTTAAGAAATTCCGCCTGGTAGGTCAAGAAAGGCTTCAGGGACTTCCCTGGCGGTTCAGTGGTTAAGACTCCATGCTTCCACTGCAGGGAGCACGCGTTTGATCCCTGGTTGGGGAACTAAGGTCCTGCATGCCGCAGAGAGCTGCCCTCCCAAATAAAAGACAGGAAGGAAGGAAGGGAGGAAGGGAGGAAGGGAGGAAGGGAGGAAGGGAGGAAGGGAGGAAGGGAGGGAGGGAGGGAGGGAGGGGGGGGGAGAGAAAGAGGAAGGAAGGAAGGGAGGGAGGAAGAAAAGGAAGAGAAGGAAGGAAGGGAGGAAGGAAGAAAAGAAAGAAAAAGGAAGGAAGGAAGGAAGGGAGAGAGAAAGGAAAGAAAGAGAAGGAAGGAGAGAAAGAAAGAAAGGAAAGGAAGGAAGGAAGGAAGGAAGGAAGGAAGGAAGAAAGGAAGAAAGGAAGAAAGGAAGAAAGAGAAAAAAAGAAAGAAAAGAAAGAAAGAAAAGAGAGAGGGAGAGAGGGAGGGAGAGGGAGAGAGAAAGAGAGAAAGAGAGAAAGAGAGAGAAAGAAAGAAAGAGGGCTTCAAGGAGAAAAAAAGGGCACACTGGTAGAATGATGGACATGTCCAAAGTGGCCTGCAGCAGAAGCAAGTGGTGGATGTGGCTGGAAGGAATGGGTGAGGGTCAGAGATACCACTGGAAATCAGGCAGTGCCCAGTACACCAAGGCCGTAGTTGACCAGTCTGAGAAGTGGGGAGCCAGGCTTTTCCACAGGCTTTTCAGAAGTTTCAAATGGATAATATAATTTCCATTAAA
This sequence comes from Balaenoptera acutorostrata, assembly GCF_949987535.1. Taxonomy (NCBI): domain Eukaryota; kingdom Metazoa; phylum Chordata; class Mammalia; order Artiodactyla; family Balaenopteridae; genus Balaenoptera; species Balaenoptera acutorostrata. Next base: position 38,729,219 of record NC_080073.1, read on the forward strand.
TCAAAGGATGGCCAAATCATAAAATGTTCTTACAGATACATCCTCACTGAGTAAGTAACCAATTCAATAAAAACGTACTGGCTACCTTCTAATAGCTATTATTGAAGGAATAAGAACTGCTCCCTGTGGTTCTTCTGAAAACTCTACATTGAGCTTCAAAGCCTAAATACAAATGATAATCTATCTGTGAACCAAGCTGAGAGAACTCCACCCTAATTATAGAAATGTATTTCACTAGATATTAGCTTGAGATATAGTAACACAAGAAAGTAATGGTAGAAGCTCAAAGTTCATCGTGCCTATTGGATTGCTCATTAGAACTGTTGGTTTCCCTTACATCGCTCTCCGTGATGGTGATGGGAAGGCCGCGAAGCATGATGGTCTTGCTCTCCCTCTCATCACTGATGTCATGCCTATAGTCATGCTCGCCATAGTCACCATCTGAATGGTAGCCATCTTCGGATCGGTCACTGTTCCTTCTTTCACGTTCTCTCTGATTTACAATAAAGAAAATTGTAATTCAAATCACACTGGGCTTATTTATACCCTCTGATCCACTCTCTCTGCTTTTAGTAATTTATCTTTAGGCATAGAGATAATACAAGAACTCCATAATGATGTTCACTGCAGTGTCTTCTAAAACAGCATAAAACAAAAACAAAAACAAGGACAGAAACCCCCAAACCTGGCAACAATCATTTAGTTCAGGAAGAATGGTTTAACAACTCACCAAACAGTATAACAACCCACAATGAAACACTATTACCTGTTAAAATAAGATGATTATATGCATAAGAAAAAAAAAAACAGTGCAAAATTATATGGGCAGCACAATTACTGCTAAACAAAGCTAATGCATATTGAAAGAAATGTGAAAAAAGCTATGCTACAATGTTAAACTACAACTTTTAGAAACACCATCTGAGGCAAAGGGATGGTATATAATTATGCCCCAATTGTCTCATCTTTAAAATGAGAATAACACCTACCTTATAAGGTTGTAGTGAGACCTGAATGAGTTCATGTAAGTCAAGTGCTCAAAAGAGTGCCTGGTGCATAGTGAGCCCTAAGTAAACCCTGCCCAGTATTTCTATGACTACAGGGCTCAGTCTGTCTTTGAGGGTTATAGTCGACTCAAACAGATTTCAGAATAATAAAGAGTTTGAATATAATACTCCTCTTGAGAGATTTCCACACTTGGTATACTTATTTCAAGAATCTTGGAGGTTCTGTGCATATAATTCATAATTCTAACAACTCTATAAACAGTTGTTGGTCACTCACCTCTGGACTGTCATAGTCTCGGTAGTCATCATATCTATCACCCCTCCGATCATCACTAGATCTTTTGTAATCTGAGTCCCTCCTCCTGCTTCTGGATTCACGCTCATCACGATCATCCCTGTCTATGATGGACCCGTATCTTCCACTGCGTTCTGTTCTACTCACTCTGCCAGGGAAAATAATTTTCATTTACTCTTAAGTAAATCACATTTTGTCCCTTTAGAAAACATGGTTGAAAAAACACACAACCCACATCTCAGTTTATAAGATATCCAACTGGTTCAGTGTATCCCTTAAAATTTATCACCAAATTCCAATTTACAAAGACAATGACTGGGAAAACAGCTATATCCCTAAGTACAAAGGTAGTTTTCAGGAATTCATAATAAATGTAAAAATATAGCTATCAAATGTATGGGTTTAATATTTTTGAGAGAGTCAGGATGCCCAAGTTCCTCCTGCATTTTCCCAAGCCTGTGGCCTACACATCACTCCTTTCACCCCTGATTTCAGATCTTAGTGATCAATCTAGACTGGAAGAATGTAATTATAGTTGTTCCCGCCAGGGACTGGTTCCAGGACCTGCTGCAGATACCAAAACCCATGGATGCTCAAGTCCCACAGTTAGCCCTCTGGTATACGCAGTTCTGCATCTGCAGATTCAACCAACCACGGATCATGTAGTACTGTATTTATTGAAGAAAATCTGCCTGTAAGTGGACCTGCAAAATTCAAATCCATGTTGTTCAGGGGTCAACTGTATTAGCATTTCACTCAATTACAAAGGAGGCCATGTCCTGACTCATCCACTCTGAAGGGTATCTCACTACTGAGAAATGGACCAACAAACTGGATAACCTGTCTTTTTTCTCCTTTAGGCAGTTAACCAAGTTCATTTGTTAGATATAACTAGCACCATCAGAGAACACTATTTCCTATAACATCTGATTGATTGATTGATTGATTGGCTGCGTTGGGTCTTCATTGCTGTGCGCAGGCTTTCTCTAGTTGCGGTGAGCGGGGGCCACTTCTTGCTGCGGTGCGAGGGCCTTTCACTGCAGTGGCTTCTCTTGTTGCAGAGCACGGGCTCCAGGTGCATGGGCTTCAGTAGTTGTGGCTCACGGGCTCTAGAGCACAGGCTCAGCAGCTGTACACGGGCCTAGTTGCTCCGCGGCATGTGGGATCTTCCCGGACCAGGGCTCGAACCCGTGTCCCCTGCATTGGCAGGCAGACTCCTAACCGCTGCGCCACTAGGGAAGCCCCTGACTTATTTTTGATTACTGAGCAGCACTGGGCTTCACAGGAAAACCTAATAACAAAAGGCTTAAACCCATTTGACCACAGATATAAATAGTTCTTTCATAAATTGTTTACCAGGTTCATAAAACTACTATGTAAGGACAAGACAAAGAGAAGGCTTATAAGGGCCTCATTTAGAGTATACAAATTTCATAAAAAGAAACAAATGAAACAAGTAGTCTAGGACTATTTCGCAATGTTAAGTATGTAGATGAGAGACCCTAAAACGGTAAATGTTAATTTATTTGGAACCAGACTATTGACAAAGCATTAAAACAATGATATCATGTGACATGAACACTTCACGAGTCCCAGTGGGCCATCAATTTTTTTTTTTTTTTTTTAAAGGATTTTCTTATTTATTTATTTATTTATTTATTTTATTTTTGGCTGTGTTGGGTCTTCGGTTCGTGCGAGGGCTTTCTCCAGTTGCGGCAAGCGGGGGCCACTCTTCATCGCGGTGCGGGGACCGCTCTTCATCGCGGTGCGCGGGCCTTTCTCTATCGCGGCCCCTCCCGTCGCGGGGCACAGGCTCCAGACGCGCAGGCTCAGCAATTGTGGCTCACGGGCCCAGCTGCTCCGTGGCATGTGGGATCTTCCCAGACCAGGGCTCGAACCCGTGTCCCCTGCATTAGCAGGCAGATTCTCAACCCCTGCGCCACCAGGGAAGCCCCTGGGCCATCAATTTGATCTATCACTGGGACTGGACTCAATATTAAGGAGGCAGCTGGATGAATAAATAAAGGTTGTGTGTTTAAATCAAATGGTTTGAGTCGGAGAATCCACAGATGACACAGGAGTCAAATGCTCTCATCTTAATTCTTTACTAATTCTTTAGCAGTTTTTCTTTCTTCTTCTTGTTTTTAAAAAATGTAACCCATGGTCCAAAGCTTCTCAGCTCTATAAATCTGGATCATCTTGTCATGGAGGGGACAATAACGAGAACTGGCATTCACTGATTGCTTTCTACAGCCCAGGTACTGTGCAAAGTGACAGACAGTATGATCTCCTAGCTTCTTCCAGAGGCTGTTTGTTATCCACACCAGGAACCCTCATGACTTACTACTCCACCCAGCCCTCCTTTGCCTAATTCTTTCTTACCCTTCAGGCTTCACCTTAGAGAATACTTTCTCCAGGAAGCTTTCCTGGCCGTTTCCAAGAAAACACATATTCCTAAGTGTTCTAACAGCACCCTCAACTTCTTTTACCATAGCACAGTTCACACAGTATTTTAATTATCTCATTAAACTGTGTGCTTGTGAGAGCAAGTATCATGAAAGTGCTCACAGCAATGCCAGATACAAAACAGACACTCAAATATTTGTTTGATAAATAATTTTTAGGGCTTCCCTGGTGGCGCAGTGGTTGAGAACCTGCCTGCTAATGTAAGGGACACGGGTTTGAGCCCTGGTCTGGGAAGATCTCACATGCCGCGGAGCAACTAGGCCCGTGAGCCACAACTACTGAGCCTGCGCGTCTGGAGCCTGTGCTCCGCAACAGGAGAGGCCGCGACAGTGAGAGGCCCGCGCACTGCGATGAAGAGTGGCCCCCACTTGCCGCCAACTAGAGAGAGCCCTCGCACAGAAATGAAGACCCAACACAGCCAAAAATAAATTAATTAATTAAAAAAACAAAAGAACAAAAAAACAATTTTTAGGGCTTCCCTGGTGGCGCAGTGGTTGAGAGTCTGCCTGCCAATGCAGGGGACACAGGTTCGAGCCCTGGTCTGGGAGGATCCCGCGTGCTGCGGAGCAGCTGGGTCCGTGAGCCACAGTTGCTGAGCCTGCGCGTCTGGAGCCTGTGCTCCGCAACAAGAGAGGCCGCGATAGTGAGAGGTTCGCGCACCGCGATGAAGAGTGGCCCCCGCTTGCCGCAACTAGAGAGAGCCCTCGCACAGAAACGAAGACCCAACACAGCCATAAATAAATAAATAAATACTAAAAAAAAAAAAAATTCTGATTTAAAAAATGTAATGCTTGTAGGACTAGTCCATTTAAAAAAAAAAACAATTTTTAACAAATATCTCAGTCCCCATTGAAATGCTGAGGTCAAAGGCATGTAACAGTAATAACTTACCGTTTGTCTGAACCCATTGTCCTGCTGAAGATCTAGCACACTGCTCCAAAAGGTTCAAATTTTGTTTTTCCTAGGAGACAAAAGAGATAGGTTGCTGCAAATCTGAGAGATCACGAAAGTCAACTGTTCCATAGCTGGAACACTACTGAGATTGGAATTTCATTAAACCATTAACAGTGATTATCTAAGGTTGGGGGGGTGCGGAGGGAAGTGGGGACCAACTGTCAACATTAAAATCAAGCTAATGTTTTGTTAACAGTGAGCATAGCAGGAAGGCGAAGCATAGTGAAAAATATTAGATTCCACATTCAATAACAAACCCATAAAAGGATACGAGCAGAAGGTTCCTTCCCTGCTCCTGCTGTAGGATTACAAAGCAAAAAGGGCACAGCTGCAATCAGCTCCCTGTGTTCTGAATCAAAGCAACTCCATTGGGATAGTTGACCGTTAAAACATTAATCAAAGTGTCTGTATTAATACAAGGAGCGAAACGAAATTCAAAAATTACTTATGAAAAACTTAAAACCTTTCAGAAGCCCGATGCTGAGTTGATTGAAAATCTACTCCATTTAAAACGCAACGGCTGATCCAAAGCTATCACAAACAAGGGTAAACCTCCACAAGACTTAATTCCTAGGTAACAATAATCACCACAGGTTCCTGAGGTGGCCAGCCTGGCTCAGCTGCGCACCGGCGGTGATAAAACATCACAGAGCTAGACTGCGTTCGATGCGTGCGCGGTCCGAGAAACTACTTACAGCCGTCCCTGGCGCCTGTTCTAGGCAGGCGCTCAACGAACACTTGCTGAATTAATAAATGGAAGGGAAGCATCCGGGAGAAACCAGGCCCTAGGCAGAACCTCTGATGCCTCCCCTCGTCGCCTGGGCAGTGCCCGGACCCACCTCCGCGGGGTGTCCCGGCCGAGATGGCGGCGCCACGGCCTGCGCGACCAACTCAGGCGTCCGGCTTTCTCTTCCTGCCTGCACACCCGCCTCCCGACACCCAAGAGGTTCCCAGCCCGCAGATCAGCCTTCACCGAACAGCTTTCCGGAGAGGGCTGATTCAGGTGAAGCTGCGGGGCGATGGCGGCTAGAGACTGTCAGGGCGCCCCTAAGAAGTACCCGAGGGACAAACGACGGCTTCATGCTCAGCTGGGGTGGGTAGTCGAAAACACGTCCCGACAGGGGCACACTCAAGAGCCCGAAAGAAGCGGGCCTCGGGCTGGGCGGGAGAACGCTCTCTGAAAGCTGACAGCGCTAGCGGCGAGGAGGGGCGCGGCCCTCCAATGCCTCCGGTAGCCCTTCGAGAGATCTGGCTGGAGCTGATCGACCGCCGCCCGCGGCTGACAGGGAGGCTCTACAGGGCTTGCTCCAACAGAAAGAACCGCCGGTCATTACGGGCGGCCGCCGCACTTACCCCCAGGAAGGACGGAAGTAGCAGCAGTAGCGGTTTTGTGCCAAGGGATTCCAACAGGGTACGGCCGCCTCACAAAATGGCGCCTCCGTCGACGGCCGTCTCCTACCCACACAACCTCGCGCCTATCCCCTCCCCCCGCCACACGCTTCCTATGGAGGTGTCCAATCCGCGAAGGCGTCTGGCTGCGCGAGGGCTGCTGGGAAGAGTGGTCGCTAGGGCAACCTGTCACTTAACTACGCCCTGTGTCAATTTCCTGCGTATTTCCCTTTCTTCAAAACCCAGGCCTAATCTCCAGACTGCTTTTTGCAGATACGGATTAAAGCTTTTACCTTTATTAGGCATAGTAATTATTTGCTTTGCTACAAGGGGCTTAGAGAGTACAGTTTTCTTTCACCGACGCGGTGTAAACCATCACGTTTAATCTGGCTTTAAGGAATGTAGGTCGATCGCCTATTGCATTATTGAATGCTAGATTAGATTATTGGGCTACATGATTTACAAATTTCTATTTTCATTTTCATAACCTATGAGGTGGTTATTAAATCCATTTTGCAAGTAAGGAAATTGAGGTTTATGGAAATTAAGAGGATTTTTAAAAAATATTTATTTGGTTGCATTGGTTCTTAGTTGTGGCAGGCCAGCTCCATAGTTGTGGCACACAGGCCCCTTAGTTGCGGTACGTGGGCTCCTTAGTTGTGGCATGCGAACTCTTAGTTGCGGCACGCATGTGAGATCTAGTTCCCTGACCAGGGATTGAACCCGGGCCCCCTGCATTGGGACCGTGGAGTGGAGTCTTAACCACGGCGCCACCAGGAAGTCCTTCCAGGGTTAATTTAACAGTTACTACTTGGCTGTCTAATACAATCTCAAAATTAACACAGCCAAAAACCAACCTTGTCTCCTTCACAGCCTTCCCCACCCCATAGTTAGCAACCCCCTGCTTCCAGTTACTCAGGACAAAAACCTTGGAGTCATCCATGACTCCTTTTTCCTCGTAGTCAATCTATCAGCAAATCCTGTTGACTCTACCTTTAAACTATATCTTGGATCTGACCACTTCTAGCTGGCTCAACTGCCGTTCACTTAGTTAAAGCTATTATCACTGTCCTTGTTTTAGAGAGACAGTAGGTCACACTAAAATGTCGCACTATAGGTTCCAAACTATAGTGGTGGAACTGGGATTTGAACTAGTAAGTTTGAGTCCACGCCCTCATTCACTAGAATGTAAACTCCAGAAGGGGAGGGACTTTTGTCTGTTTAGTTCACTACTATATCCCCAGTGCCTCTACTGCTGCCAGGCACATGGTATGCACTCAGTAAATATTTGTTGAATGAACAAATGAATCTACTACCAAAGCTAAAAGTGCAATATTTGTGGCAAAAAGAACCAGGGATCCTTCAGCAATTCAGAGAGAGATATTTTGGACCCTCACTCATCAGTCAAATGGTGGTATTTCTATGTATCCAGTTTGCATAACTTGCCCACTGGCATTATTTATAGATATAGATTTAGTGGAACTGATTTTTCAGGTCACATATACAGATTGAATAATTAGACCATGACAAGGCAGAGGAAGATATTAGATGTGGAAAACCACACTTATACTCTTTTCTTTCTGGATAAAAAGAAATCTTTTAAGAATAAGTAGAAGGGGGACTTCCCTGGTGGTCCAGTGGTAAAGAATCCACCTTCCAATGCAGGGGATGTGGGTTCGTTCCCTGGTCAGGGAACTAAGGTCCCACATGCCACAGGGTAACTAAGCCCGCATGCCAGATTGAGCTCGCGTGCCTCAACTAGAGCCCATGTGCCCCAAACTACAGAGCCCACGTGCCCTGGAGCCCGCACGCCAGAACTAGAGAGAGAAAACCCACGTGCCGCAATGAAAGATCCCATGTGCCGAAACTAAGACCCAACGGCAGCCAAAAAATAAATTAATAAAATAAAAATAAAGAAAAAAAAAGAATAAGTAGAAGGACGTCAAAGAGATTTCAAACCAGAAGCTTCAGATATACTGGAAAATCTTTTCCTTGGAAAAGCATCTTTAAACATGTTCTAACTATGGCTTATCCTTCTACGTCGAGGGCATTAAGTGACTGACACTGGAAACTCTTTGGATAATTAAAAACATGACAATAGATGGAAAGGTAGGAATCTCTGGATTTTAGAATAATGAGTAACTTTTGTTTCTCTCTCTCCTCATCTCTATTTCTATCTTCCTATCTACCTACCTATGTCTGTTCGGGCTGCTATAACAAAATACCACAGACTGGGTAGCTTGTAAACAACAGAAAATTTTTTCTTACAGTTTCGGAGGCTGCGAAGTCCAAGATCTAGGTGCCAGCATGGTTGGGCGAGAGCCCTCTTCCGGGCTGCAAACTTCTTGTTGTATATTCACATGGTGAAAGGGTCTAGGGAGTTCTGTGGGATCTCTTTTATAAGAGCACTAATCCCAGTTATGACAGCTCTGTCTTCATGACCTAATCACTTCCCAAAGGCTTCACCTACTAATACCATCACCTTTGGGGTTTAGGTGTTGGTGGTGGTTGGGGGGAACACAAGCATTCAGACCATAGACTACCTACACACACATATTTTTCTACATTTTCATATGTATGTATGTATCTGTATATAATATCCAACTTACGGGGGAGTGCATATATATGTATATATATACACACATGTATAACTTTTATCATCAGAATAAAGTAAATGTATGTGACCCTCAGAACTCCAATATTAGTTTAATGATATTTAAAACTTAAATATAGATGGGTCATTGCAAACCCTGCAATGGATAATGCAGATGCCGAGAACCCAGAACTTGCTAGACTTAATGGTCACTAGAAGTCTGCTCATTTCCAAAGCAGTTAAACAAGCACTTCTGAGCATCCCTGAGGTGCCTGCTGGGCTAGGCTTGTCACCAGCCATAAAAGCTATATAGCTGTTCATAAATGGTACAAAATCATTCTTAAATACTTGAAGGAGGTGTCTAGAAAAAAAGATGGATTCCACCAGAGCGAAATGCCATCCTCAAAATTCTCTGGTAGCTGACCTTCTTTGTGGACACTACCCTGTTGAGTTCCAGAGCTGTGCCCCCAAAGGCCTGTCTGGCAGCTGATGTGACTCTGGAAAAGTTTAACAAGTTCCTGGCTAATTAAGGAAAACAAAGACAACAGAATGAGTTGGTTTTTTGTTTTCAAGAAAGCACAGATGTTCAATATAGAATAGAAGACAGTCCTTTTAAGTTTGCCTTTACTACTTTTTTGATGGGGAAAAAAAAAGTTCTCTTAATGAAACGATCTTAGGTCTTTTTCTTTTTCTTAATTTCTCACCACTTGACAAAAGAAAAAAAACTAGTTCACATGTTTTGGTCCCAGGCTGGGAACTACTGCTTTAGAATTAGTAAAAAGGCTCATGTGGGGGGGGGAAAAAAAAAGACTTATGTGAGAACTCTTGCCTATACCAAGAAACCAAAATAATTTGTCAGAGATGGGCTTAAACTGAGAGAGATATGCAATCAAAACTTAATGCAGGGCTTCCCTGGTGGCGCAGTGGTTGAGAGTCTGCCTGCTGGTGCGGGGGACATGGGTTCGGGCCCTGGTCTGGGAGGGTCCCACATGCCGCGGAGCGACTGGGCCCGTGAGCCACAATTGCTGAGCCTGCGCGTCTGGAGCCTGTGCTCCGCAGTGGGAGAGGCCGCGATAGTGAGAGGCCCGCGCGCCGCGATGAGGAGTGGCCCCCACTTGCTGCAACTGGAGAAGGCCCTCACACAGAGACGAGGACCCAACGCAGCCATAAATAAATAAATAAATAAATAAATAAAATATTAAAAAAAAAAAACAACTTAATGCAACAAGTATTTACCATAGACCTATGAGTTCAGCATTATTCACTCATTTATTGGGTGCCAACTGTGTTAGGCCCTGGGCCAGGCCCTAGGGATATAGTAGTGAAGAAAATTACCCAAGATCTCTGCCCTTATGTAGCTGGCATTCTGATCAGAGGCCTCAGGGAACCTCCTAGGGACATCTTAGGGTGACACACTTTTCACACCCATTCCGAGTATCATACAATACCCAAAGTACTGCTTTGAAAATGTATGAAATACTTTAGACCTTATTTCCAACCATAAAATCTCCACTAAAGTGGCAAAATAAAACCAGAAGACAAACCAAAACAAAACTAGGCAGTGGCCTAAACTAGTCCGGAGGTCTGAGTTTAAACACATCAGAGAAGATGCTGCTGCCACCAAATGAGAATTAAGTCCATGTCATACCATCCCAGTAGCTTGCTATACTTCTCCCTTGCATCTCTCGTCACATCAGAAATTGTGCAACGTCCATCTTCCCCAGAGGACTGAGTCCCATGGTCATAGAGACCCACACTGATCTTGCTATAAGCCCCAGTGACAAGTAAAGTAGGCTTTCAAAACATTCAATGATCACTTAATAACTTGATGATGCTACTGCTGGGCAGCCAATAACCTGCGTCAACCAAGTAGCCTCTACAGGATCTTCAATACTGAAGCATTGGATATGTTTCACAGCTCAGGTTAGGCCAAACAGGGTGACACAAAGTTAGGAGGAAAACCTAGTCTGACCAGTTCAGGACAAACTTGGAAACTTCCAAAAAATGTTTTGACCTATTCAGTGAAGGTCAGACAGAGAGTAATTGGACACACCATAGATGCGCCTGCAGACCATCAGTTAGACCAGAAGGGCTCTTGGAGTGTATCTGTCTGGGGCTGAAAGATCCAAGTAGCCCATCTTCTAAAATGCTGCACTAGTGGTAGCAAGGCCCAGAACTAGGGGCTTTTGATCCCTAAGCCAATGTACTCCTGTTTTCCTTTTTTGGAGGGGCAAAAAGATATATTAAAGATTAAGAGAAAGGGATTATATTTGGACACAGCATGACAAACAATTTAAATTCACATTTACCATTCCTGTTGCTAGAAATGTTTTCTCCTTGGTATACTCCCACCTCTCCTTACCTCTCCCACCCCTCACTGCTCATCCTCTCCAAAATGCCAATACCCCCACTCAATTTTTACAAAACCCTCCTTGGTCCTGCCTTATGTATCCAGACTATGTCGTTAGACCAAGGGTTGGGAAAACCCACCACCCCTGGGCCAATTCTGGCCTGTGACCTGTTTTTGTAAATAAAGTTTTATTGGACCACAGCCAAAATCACTTGTGTATTGCCTGTGGCTGCTTTCTTACTACAAAAGAGCTGAGTAGTTGCAACAGAGATCATATGACCTATAATATGAAGTCTAAAATATTGATTCTCTGGCTCTTTACAGAAAAGTTTACAAACCCCCACCTTATACAATCAAGATGTTCTTCGAAACATGCAGTTCTGAGAAACATTCTTCCCCTGCGATACCTGAAAAGTGCAATTCTTAGTACCATATGTTCCCTTGAGAAATTATTTTTTAAAGTTTTAATAGGTGCATAGGATATAGCAGTCCTTTTAATTACAAAGAATTAAAAACACACAAAAAACTCACTTTTGAAGCAAATTCTGTGAAATGGTATGAGTGATATGGTGGGCAATAAAGATGTGAAAGAGGGCAGACATCTCTTTGGAGAGTTCTAGCCATGGAGGAAAGGAAAAGCTGGGGCAGTGGCTGGAGAGAAGTGGTAATTCTTATTATGCCAACTTGCTGTGACGACCACAATGTGTGAAGCAGTGAACACCCAGCAGACACTCAGAAAATGAGCTGTCACACAACACTGCCTCCCCCCCCGTCCCCCAACAAAGTCAGAAGAGGACTTCTGAAGGTCTAATGACTAGTAAACCAACATATGGAAATATGTTCAGCCTTAGCAGTTACAATAATGAGTGATCCTATTTTCACTGATTATGAAAATAATTTTTAAATATCTGACAGTATTCATACAAGCCAGAGTTCAAAGGTCACTGCAACCAGTCCACTCACACTGATAGCAGGCACTGTTCCAGGGCTCACTACAGCCCTTGTTGCCATTTCAGCGTCACCTCAAATGGACCCACACCAAGGGACTCTCTTCCTCCTACCATTAGCCCCACCCCCCCACCCATGGGAGAAAAATTTAACCACCAAAAGAAGTCACATTGAAAAAAAGTTTATTTAAAAAAGTTCTAGCAGCAAGAACAGTAACAAAACAAAAGGAGAGACGGGACAAACAAAACAAGAGGGAGGCTGTGTCCTGTGGGACTTGTCTCCACTCTTTAATCGAGTTCTTTATACCGAGCAAACATGACTCTTCGCACAGCGTCTCGGTAAGTCTCATTGGACTGTCTCTTGTTGGTTCTTCCTGGAGCTCCCACATTGGGACCCCTCATCCGGCTTTCAGTCTGTAAAACAAAGACAAACAATGAAGTGGGCTCTATGAATTAATTAGCCTCAGGGCTGGTCTTTCACTATAAGCATTTCTGGACTAGCAAGGAGAAGGATATAGGAGAATTTTTAAAGAATGCTTAATTAATAAACAAACACTCAAGATGAATAAGGAGAGTGGCGATGCCATGATTTCAGGATACAGGATTCAACACCAGAAATGTGAGAAGCCAATCTCCTATATGTGGCATTTTCAGACAGGGACTAAGACAACACAAAATGGACAGGGATCCCTCTTATCACCTTTTCTATCTTCTCTTCTTTTCCTTAAACATGAGGGGTGAGGCCCTTCATGGGACCCAGGACTAACTTCATGCTCCTCAAATTTTAGCCATCAAAGACCTCTAACGACAATTCCTCTCTGAGATGCCTTTGTACCTTTTATTGCTGGTTCCCTGGTTCTTTTCACCAAATGATTCTTCAATCTCAAACTGCCTGATTCCCACACTGCCCCATGTCTTACTCTGTGTAAGAGTGAAATCAGCCCCATTCCAAATTCTCTCTCCCCTTCCCATCGCCAATCAAACAGCAAAGAGCCTAGCATGCCTAGCTACAACCCAGTATCAAGACTGACAGGCTTCTCAGCTCTCACGTTCTTTGCCAGCAGTGGTGAAAGCCCAGCTAATAGGCAAGGACATAGCTCTGGGCCACAGAATGAGAGGAAACTAAGTACATGCCAGGTTCATGCCACCCCTAACAAGATGGAAACCATTTCACCTCCTCTGCTGAAGCCAATCCAGGATGGCCATATCCGAGGCCTGCCCCCTTCCTCCAGCCAGTGGCCTGTTGGACACAGCCTCCTTTGCTGCTATTGTCGATGCTTTCTTTACCAACGGGCTTACGATCACTGCAAAAGAAGCATATATACTTAGACACCAGCACTTTCAAAGTGACATGCTTGTGAGCCCAATAAACACCTCTGTCCTCTTGATTCAAATTTGCCGCCTCTTAAGAATATTAAACAGTATCTTTGAGTGCCTGCTATCTATGAAACCGGCTTTGTCCTGGGGATACAGAGATGACCAAGACCTGACCCTGTTCATGGGGAAGGATGTGAGAAGGATAATATGTCAACAGATGCTTACAGCACATTGAAGAGCTCAGTCATGGATGTAGCAACAGTATATATCTACTATGGAAACACGAACAGGGAACACAAACCTGAAGGGGCATCACCAAAAAGGAGGAATTCTAACAGGAGGGTATACCTGAACTGGGTCTTAACAAATGAGGAGCTTATGAGCTAGAAAAAGCATGGGAGGAAAGGAGGACACAAGCAAGGAGAAGTGAAAGAATACAATTTGTCCAGAAGAAGAGTGGCAGGAACTGACAAAAGGCTGCTTGAGCCAGACTGTGAAAAGCCTTGAACATCATGCTAAATCATGACTCTGTACTTCATACTTCAGGCAAAGAATCTCTAGAGCCCAGACCTCCCTTTAGGCAAGGTATATGTTCACAAAAAGGCTAATTTTAGGAGATTTCTGTTTATAAAGGTCATTTTGGTGGTAGGGTAGAGAATGGACAGAAGACTGAAGAGCAAAGATGGAGAGTAAGCAGTCCAGTTTGGAGGTGAGCTAGGAATTGGGGCAAGGCTTAATTATGGATTTGGCCACTAACGATACAGAGGATAAAGGAGGGAGATTGGGACAGACCAGGTAGACCATGATGCGATGATGTTACTACTCTGAAATAGGAATACAGCAGGTTTAGCAGGACTGGACTAGAGAATAATGTGGAATATAATATTGAGTAATTGTTTAGTGTGAGGAGGCTGAGAAGTGGCCAAGAGGATATGCCCAGAAGGTAAACAGAAATAATGATTTTGAGCTCAGAAAACAGAAATGACTTGAGATGGAGCCATAGGACTTGTTAGCCTGTGAGTGGTGGCTAAAGCCTTGGGTACCATAGGCAGTCCAAGTCAAGAGGATGAAGGAGCAAGAATAAAGGAAAACTGAGGGCAGAGTCCTGGAGAATATCCGGAATTACCCAGAAAAGGAAGAGGAGCAGGAGAGAAGACTTAGAAGGAGGAGAGCCAGTAGAATGTGGTGTGATGGGTGCTGAAAATAGAGAGGCATCTCCTTCTACACCCAGCTACACCCAACTGACTCAGGGCTAAGGTGCTCTTCCTCCTCCTGGCTAACTCCTTCAGTTTTGTCATCGTTCAGCGTATTTCAAATTGCAGAGAATGACCCAATGGGATGCTACATTGATTAAGTGGTCCCAACTTAGCACTTCTTACAAATGCGAATAGAATAGACTAAAATAAAAATACCAGTGTTTAATGCACAGTAAGGAAGTATTTTTCATGAAGATTTCTTTTTCAGTTATTTACACACACACACATATTCTGGGCCATGATTCAAAATAATCTCTTATTGAGGGCTGTGAACAAATAAGTTGGAATGCCAGAGCCCCAGACCCCATCTAGACTTCTTAGGGGCCTTTCTCCATCAATCATCTCCCCTTTCCCCACAGGCATACTCTACCCTGGCTACTAGTTCTTTGGCTTACCAATGTAGAGACTTGTTCAAGTTTCACTAGATCAATACCCTGCTTAAAATCATTTCATAACCTCCCACTGCCCTAAGACAAAGTCTTAGCAAGGCGTTCAAGGAGCATGAACTTCACGAACGGGACTGTGTCTGTTGAGCCAGCCTCATCTCCTTGTCACTCAAGCACTTATCTTCAGTGTTCAGCCCATCAAGCTACTTACAACTTCTCAAATGCATCATGACCTCTCTCTCTTTCATCCATGAAGCATGCAGTTCCCTCCAATTGAAATGCCCTCCCCTTCTCCACCGGATTTCTGTGTCTGCCCTACAAGACAAAGTATCACCTAAGCCTTCCTATTCTCTGTTCAGACAGTCAAGGATAATACGTGTCTTGTCCACATGAATATTCCTTGCCCTTGGTGCAGTATCTGTACATAGTGGGCTATCAGCAAATTCTGTATAACTCTGGACTCACGACTTGGGAGCTCTCTGACCAGAAACAAGCACAGGAAGCTAGAGATCATATATCTCTATCAGCAGCCAACCACTTATTCAGCATCTAATGTGTGAGAATGGAGGTTCCCTAGAGAAAAAAGTCCAAGCGTGTGACGTTCTTATCAGGCTAATACGGAGGTACAGCATTACTGATGAGGAGAGAAAGGGTTCCCAACTATAGCCACTCCAGTCCTGGTTTTGAGCAGCTAAGCAGCCAGTGATTCTTACATGCAAACGTACATATTCCGTGTTAAGACAGGTGGTAAAAAGGCTGGGGTGAACTTCATGCTCAAGAGTTCAGACAGAACCTGCTCCCGATAACCTCTCTCCCCGATAGAGAAAAAGGCAGCATGTTGGAGAAAGTGATGGTTTCATCACTAGGCTTTAGACCTAGGCTGAGTGAAGAGTTTCTAGCTTACCTGTCAGTTTCCCTGGAGGATTTAATTCGTTTCCTTTCTGGAGAATCAAAAGATTGGAGTTTTTCCCTGCGATCATTTCCTCTTTCTTTAAACCTTCCCTGTTGGTAAGCAGAAGAACAGATCTGAGACTCCCATCTGAGGGGGCGGGAGAGTGTGAAAGCTTCACTTTATCCCCGATATTTCTTCTAATGTGAAGGGATTCAACTGGTAACTCCTGGAATCTCTCATTCCTTTAAACATTCTTCTTGAGGAAATAGTGGCTTCTCTAACTGGTAAATTTGGGAAGAAGAGGCTATCTTTTCCTCTTCTGAGGAGGAGGTGCTCTCCAATATGCCTCCACAGGTGGATTCTTAACCATCACATAAGACCTGTCATGGGCCGGTGAAGCCTGTAGCTGGGTAAGTGAGTCTGCCTAATTGGTCTAGATAGCAAGTCCATTTGGCTCTCACACTAAGCTACTTCCTCCAACTTGGCCTTTAACAGTAAAAGATGCTATTTCCGCAGCCCTATCCAACACTCCTTCATTGATTTTAAAAGCTGGGCAGGAAAGAGGAATGTTATTTCACCTACCCAGAGACCCGAACACCACCTTTAAAAAAACCAACTTTATTAAGGTATAATTTATAAACTATAAAATGCACCCACTTTAATGTAGTTTGATGAGTTTTGAGAAATGTATACACCATCTTTTGGGGCTTCTTCGTTCTTTATCTTCAGCACAGCCTACAAATGCTACACCAGAAAGCAAAAAGAGTTGGGGTCAAGGGAGTAACAAGTCACCAAATCTTACCTCCCGTTCTCTCCTCTCCAGATAGGCTAGCTCCTGCTCAGACTGTTTTATCTTCCGATGGATTTCCAGGTTTTGCTGAGAAGAGACGGAGTTCTATGAGTGTAGGTCTAAAACAAGTGGTCCTAGAAATGCTCTAGGTCTTTCCTGATAGCTGCTCTAGGACTGTAGCTCCTTCCACTGACCAACTCTCCCAAGTGATCACTGCACCATGCAAGCAACAATCCCTAACTGGTCTTGCGTTAGCCTCGCCAATGGGAACCCAGGTTCTAACACTGGCTTGTCACATAGATTAGTTACATGTTGTGGCACAAGACAGAATTTTATCCTAGTTCTCTCCAAAGTGTAGAAGACACAAATCTGGTTTATATCTCTTTACCTAAGGTAAAAATGGGAGAGGGGAATCTGACTACACCAGTGAAGAAAACCAAAGGCCCACATGCTCTGCCTACCACCACTACCACCTGCCATCCTCAGACACTATTCTCTGTGGGCACTATTCAAGCCCACAGAGAAACAGGAAAAGGAACTCCAAGGTCACAAAAGAACAGACTGCTCTGAGAGTCCTGTACTCCTTGAGGGTCCTACACTCCTCAAGCGTGGCTCCCTCTGGCATATATAAGAAACTTAAGGTGTCCAGAGCAGCTCTTGTACAGAGAGGAGATTCTTTGCATTGGATTACTGCAAGGAAAGGAAAAGTGCTATAGTCCACGTTCCACTGTCCCAGGGCTAGTTCAGTTTGTGGATTCATCAGACCTCTGGCTCCTCTTTCCTGACAACAACTTTTTAATCTCTTTAGCAATTTACTAGCACTTTCATAAGAGAGCTGAATTTTAAATGTGTTGTCTGATGACTCAGAATTCCAGAAGGTCAAAGGAACTTGGGAGGTAGTCTGTTGCAGGGATTGTCAGAAGGAGCCTCTCAGAATCCTAGAAACTTTGCAGAGCATCAACAGAGGCAGCTGGAAGAAGAGGTGTGCCTATCATCAAAGCAGAGCTTCTCAGCTTTTAGCTACATTAAGACTTTGGGTTTTATATTGAGAGAAAGTCTAAATCTAATCCCCTCATGTGCTCTAGCAACATCAGCTAGAAAAGGAGTGTGAAAGAAATTACTTTATACTGAGAACACGAGTCCATCTAGGGGCTTTACTTGTCCAGAATTTGGCTCCTTGGCCAGTACATATAAATGAGAAGACTGCAAGGGAGGACCAATGTATGTCAGTTTAACACCCCAAGAATAGTTGTTGTGCCATGGCTTACAGCAATAACTCACTACATGAAGAGATGGCAGAATGTGACTCACCCTTGGGGAAAACCGCACACTGTCAGAGCTAGATGGAAGTGATACAGGTGAAGCCACCAAGTATCAAAGAAGAAAAGGGCCTTATCTGAAGTCCAACTGTTAGGTTAATGGTAGAGCTAAGATGAGAAACCCAGCAGGTGAGTTTCCTTTTCCACGACCCCTTCTCCTCCTGTCTTCAGCACAGCTTCCATGTTTGGTGCCCCAGCCCCAGCCATGCTGCTTGCCTTGGGTCTACACTCTGAAGTTTTTTGAAGGTGGGCACCGTCTTAATGCAGAGCAACTCATGAACAAAAGGTGGAGAAACAACTCATTTTTGTCTTTTTTTTTTTTGTGGCCGCACTTTATGGCATGTGGGATCTTAGTTGCCCAACCAGGGATCGAACCTGGGCCCCCTGTGGTGGAAGGCGAAGTCTTAACCACTGGACCACAGGGAAGTCCCAGCAACTCATTTTTGAATTAAACTGATTTAATTAGAGGAGTTGGGGAAGATACAGGCTGAGGAGGACAGCATAAGCTTCTTTAGTCACTGTAATGCTCAACAGTGATAAAGAGTCAAAAGTTCGAAAGGTCAGGGCCCTTCCCCTAATACCTTGTGCAGGTCTGAAAGCTGCTGGTGTTTGATCAGAACTTCTTTATTGGGAAACTGCCTTCTGCAGAGCAGACAAGCCAGTTTATTCCAGTCAGTGAGTTTGTCTTCTTCATTCTCCTTCTTGGTCAGCTCCTCCCGCTGCTGGGGCTGTGCTGTGCGGGGCTGTGGAGGAGGGGTCTGCTCCTCCTCCTCTTCCTCCTCATAGTCACTGTCTCCTCCATATTCACCCAGGAGGCCGATCAGTGGGTTTACCACTTTAGGCTGGTAGGAGAAGGCCAGGGATTAACACAAACTCAACCTATATTTGGGGCCTGTTTTCTGGATATTCTGATATGGGCATCTCATTTCTTTTAGTTTGAATAATGAACTGGGTTCAGAATAGGCCCACTGACCATGTTGCTCATTTCCCAGATGGAAGCAACATGGCTCGAGCTTGACTTTTCTCCTTGTCCACTGAGATAAGCCAGAAAGTTTCCCTTAGAAGTGACTCTAGCAACAGAACAGTGATGAGAAGGAAGAGAAAGGGAAACTGACAGAGACCACAGGGAGAGTTTAAAAGTTACAAGTTACTTTTGAAGAGGCAGAGATAGCAACCACCTCCAAGTCACTGTAACCCATGGAGAAAAGGAAAGATAACTTTCATCAAGGCTACAGTAACTCCTAGAGCAAAAGAGATTTAGGAGATGGACTAAAAGCAACTGAAGGATAAACACCCAGGTAGACAGATCCAGTTCCTGAGTAAGGTAAAGACAAAGGCATGGTTAGGATAGATGTTACAGTGAACTGAATCAATAATGTAGAGCAGGCAAAAAGCATTTATCAGTAGCTTGTAGGAAATGTTAAATAATGATGCATGATCATTGGCATATGATCAATCAAAATAAAAACAAACAGAGGGTCTCTATTGCTATATATTTATATTTAATCAAAATAACTTGTGATTAGATTGGCACTATCACTTAAAGGCATCTAAAAAATGGGTACCAATGTTAGCATTGTTCACTCCGGCAGGCAAACTATAAAAATGACCATGCATGCACTCGACACCTATGAGATTCTCATGCAGCACCAAAAGGTAGGAAACATCGGGGCCAGGAAAATGGGTTTCCTTGGTCATTTAGAAGAGAAGAATTAACAAGACCGAGATTCTAACTTAAAAAGGGCCAGTCTGGTGGGAATGTCACAAGGCAGAGGGAAAGAGGACAGATAACTGCCTCTGATTCTCCATCAATACCCCTATTAGCAGACAGGAAAATTTACCTCATGCTCATACTCAAGAAGAGTCCTTGTCTGTGAGACACAGAGAGCTAAAGGACCAACACCAAAGTGAGGCATCAACCTTTGAACTTCCTTTCCCATTCGGAACCAGCCCCAGCCCTAGCCCAGTGCATCAGCTTAGCCTTACTGGTGGAGGACTCTCTTCCTTCTTCACAGTGGGAGGCAGAGGCTTCTTAAAGACATCTTCTGGGGGAGGTGTCCCCTCACTGGCATTTTCCTGAAACTGATAAAAATCCCAGATAATTTTTATATGATATTTATAAAAGCTGGGCTTAGAGTTAACCCTGTTGAAATGAGTCTGATTTTCCAAACCTCTTAATTTGTGAAGTATCTGTAATGTTACTATAATGATTCCAAAATTAAAAAAAAAAAACTTAAAAAACATCACATTTAGTATATATTGAGTGATTACTATATGTCAGGCACCAGGTGATGCATTTATATACATTATCTCCTTCAGCCTTTACTATAATCCTTCTAAATAGACATTAATATGTTCATTTTACAAATGATTGAGAATATGGTTAGAAAGAATAAGTGGCAAAAGCAGAATCCAAATATTAAGCCAGGGGCTTCCCTGGTGGCGCAGTGGTTGAGAATCCGCCTGCCAATGCAGGGGACATGGGTTTGATCCCTGGTCCGGGAAGATCCCATATGCCGCGGAGCAACTAAGCCCATGCGCCACAACTACTGAGCCTGTGTTCTAGAGCCCACGAGCCACAACTACTGAGCCCGCGTGCCGCAACTACTGAAGCCTGCGTGCCCGTGCTCCACAACGAAAGAAGCCACTGCAATGAGAAGCCCGCGCACTGCAACGAAGAGAAGCCCCCGCTCGCCGCAACTAGAGAAAGCCTGCACGCAGCAATGAAGACCCAACACAGCCGAAAATAAACAAATTAAATAAATACATTTATAAAGAAAACAAAAAAAACCCCACATATTAAGCCAGTATAACTTTAAAGTTTTTTGTTTTTTAATTAATTAATTAATTTATTTATTTATTTTTGGCTGTGTTGGGTCTTCGTTTCTGTGCGAGGGCTTTCTCTAGTTGTGGCAAGTGGGGGCCACTCTTCATCGCGGTGCACGGGCCTCTCACTATCACGGCCTCTCTTGGGAGCACAGGCTCCAGACGCGCAGGCTCAGTAGTTGTGGCTCACAGGCCTAGTTGCTCCGCGGCATGTGGGACCTTCCCAGACCAGGGCTCGAAGCCGTGTCCCCTGCATTAGCAGGCAGATTCTTAACCACTGCGCCACCAGGGAAGCCCAAGCCAGTATAACTTTAAAGTCTAAGTTTTCAGTGGTGATCATTTTGTAATGTATAGAAATTTTGAATCACTATGTTGTGCACCAAAACTAACAAGTGTTGTAGGGAAACAAAACAGAACACCCAAACAAACAAACTCACTCAAAGAAAAAGAGATCAGATTTGTGGTTACCAGAGGCAGGGTGGGAGTAGGGGTGGGGAAACTGGATGAAGGTGGTCAAAAGGTAAGAACTTCCAATTATAAGATACATAAATACTAGAGATATAGTGTACAACATGATTAATATAATGAACAGTGCTGTATGTTATATATGAAAGCTGTTAAGAGGGTAAATCAGAAGAGTTCTCATCACAAGGAAAAAAAATTTTTTTTCCTTTTATTTTGTTTCTTTATGAGACAATGGATGTTCACTAAACTTACTGTGGTAATCATTTCATCATGTATATAAGTCAAATCATTATGCTGTATACCTTAAACTTATACAGTGCTGTATGTTAATTATATCTCAATAAAATTAGAAGAAAAAAAAGTTCTCAGACAGATTCTTTCTCTCTATATATGTAGCTGCATAAACACTAGTAGTATTAGAAGGGGGGGGAAGAAAAAGACAATTTATGAATTAAGCCACAGGCCAATTCAGCCATTTGCATTAATGCATAACTGGTGTCAGGGTAAATCAATATAATTCTTTGGAAAATAATTTGATTTTATGCCAGGAAATGTAAAAATGTTCATCATCTTTGTTCTTGAAAATTTATCCTAAGGAAGTAATTTAAAAAAGAAAAAAGAAAATGCTAAATGCTGTATATTATAACAGAATAAGATTAGAAAGAGGAGACAAACAA
This sequence comes from Balaenoptera acutorostrata, assembly GCF_949987535.1. Lineage (NCBI taxonomy): Eukaryota > Metazoa > Chordata > Mammalia > Artiodactyla > Balaenopteridae > Balaenoptera > Balaenoptera acutorostrata. The sequence continues at coordinate 38,751,148 of NC_080073.1, forward strand.
TGTAGGAATGATGAAGAAAACAAGGTCACAGTTTTACTATGAATTTTTACCATACAGGCATGGAAGTAATAAAGAGTATTATACAAACATGAAAAAATACTTATGACCAAATATAAAGTGAAGAAAGAATAGAAAATGGTATCCCCTGCTACAATTACACCTATAGAAATGTGTATACGGAGTCAAGCACTGAAAAGGGATGTAGGAAAGTGAAACTGTGTGGAGCTGAGGTATTGGGGTTTGAGCTGAGCCACTTTGTTCCACCATCCACAGTTTCTGTATTTAGAAAAGAGAGTGACCACAGGCTGTAAGAGGCTAGTGGACTGCCTGCTTTTTTAGTAACTCTACACCTCAAACCCAGACCTCGTCTGTGACTCTTTTCTTTTAATCTGTAATTATGTGGTGAAAAGGGAGCAGATTCACAAGTCTTCTTACCCTTGTCACTCCTCGGTCTTTTTTCTCCTTGCTATCTCTTTTAGACGTTTCCTTCCTGCTGCTTGACCTTCCTTGACTGGTGGGTTTCTTTTCCTTGATGTCTTCTTCCTCAGGTGACCCAGGGTCCTGGGGCACATAGACTTCTTGCTGCAGTACAGTTGGAAACAGTTAAGTCTACAGAACGTTTCACTTTCCCAGTAATTCCAGATCTAAGGAGCACAGTTCCCTTCTGAGGGAAAGAACAGCTCTCTCTCTCAAGCCTAAGAAGAGACCATATCAAACAATCTAAAACTCCACTCCAGGGGCCAGGATGTAGCCAGACCACTCACTGTCCATTTTTCCAAGAACAGCACTGTTCTTGCCTGTAATGCCACAAGGCATTGATTTTCTATATGTGCAACAGTTAACATGAAGATTATCATCTTTAAAATCCACCTAAATAAATATAACTCAATATAAAACCTGGACTTTTTAAAACAAGAAGTAGACATGAGGTACACATAGTACAATAGTAGAGCAGCTGCCTTGAATGGAGAAATATTCAGCTTATATAGATTTAAACTTTTACACTTTTCATGTAATGAGCAACCAGAGAATCCAGGGAATAAAACCTTCAAAGTAACAAATCACAGGTACTTTTCTCAAAAGAATCACTGACAAAATAACAAAGCCAAAAACTCACCTGGGTATTGGGGTCATAATAAGTTCCTGCCAAGGGGTCATAATAGTAGCCAGTAGCAGAATCATATATGTAGCAGTCAGATGAAGCTAGAGGGAATAAAACCAGAGCCAGTGTTAGTCCCTGTCCAATGAAGCCCTTGCTGGGGACTCATCAAGAACAATCTAAGAACGAGGCTGGCCAACCCAAAAAGGTACAGAACCTGTAGATGGTGCTCTCTGAGACAGAACCCCTAGTCAATTGCATCTCTTGCCAACTTTGTGACCATAAAGATTTCAATTAATGAGTAGTCAAGCCAGAAAGAACAATAGAAATAAGACAAAGGTCACTCACACTGTTGTCCTTGTCGATTTGTATCTGAAGACCAGTCTGAATTTCTGCCACCTCCCCGCCTATCTCGGAAATATTTTTTACCCTATCACAGAAAGACAAGTTAAAATTATGGAACTTCTGATAGCCATTTACCTTAACAATCACCCACTAGAGAAAATTTAAGATCACTCTTTCAGTCACTTGAGGATTTTAATAGAGCACCCCCCAACTGTTGAAGCCTACCTGATAGTAGTGCATGTGGTCAGAATGGTCCCCAGCATCATTTCTGCAACAAACAATACAACATGTCTTGAGCCTACTACCAAAAGCCACTTGAGGAGTGCCCAACCCTACAGATTTGCTGAGAAACTCTTTTCCCCCTTTTGCATGGAAAGGAACCAACCCAGACAGTAAGCAAGTCTGGTGATGCAGAGACTCCTGAGGGGAGGGGCAGTGGGACTCCTACAAAGCTATCGGCTGAAGCAAAACAGCAATTGAGTTGAGGGTGCCAGAGCAAGATCTGCCCCATCCCTGTAAGCCTGCCTCTCTGATGCAGCCATTTCCCAGTTACCACTCCTGGGTCAAGATGAATGAAGGAGTAAAGAAGAATAAGATTTCCCATCACTATAGGGGTATGAACAAAGTCAAGACAGCATTTTCTTAGGATTCCAAGGGGCAAGGATATATTGCGATTTTTTTCCTGCACATCCAAGACTGTACCATCACCTGGGACCCAAAGATACCAGAGAATCAAGAGGGAAAAAACAAAAGTACCTAGTACTGCTATTTAAAGGGAAAAACAAAAACCTGGAGTCAGAACAAGGCAAGCTTCAGAAAAAGAAAATATACACACATACCTGAAGCAACTCATACTGGGAAAGCACCACGTTCTACTATCTGTCTCTCCAGCCAGGAATAAGAGTTTCCTCCCAAAAACCTGAGTGGGGGTAGCACCCCTCTGCTTTACCTTCGTTTTCCAGTGGCCAGGTTTACAGCTACCATCTTCCCATCAATGCTAAATGGTGGATCAAGGTTCTGCAAGATCTTCACTACGCGAAGAGCTTCCTGGGGAACCAAAGACTCATTTAAACCCAAAGAGAGAAAAGGACATGTCCCTTGAAAGAAAACTGAACATGGATTTTCCTTCTCAAAAGAAAAATTTCTAAACATTATGTTCTGGTCATAACTCTAATACTAAGAGCACACTGGCAAAAACAGGCAACTCTTAATGAAGGGTTGATCAGAATAACGGTCAGAGTAGACATCAGTTCTTGGTATAAATTTCAGAAATTCAAATCCTCTTCTTTTAGTCTGCAACTGTCACTGCATCAGATTCAGATTACAAAGTCCCTTGTGATTTCTGAGCGTGAAATCTAAGAAATATCAATGATTTTCATTGTTATCCTCACATTACTTCCATAGAAAAGGGCCCCACAACTAAAAATTCAAGCCACAAGAAATCTATTAAAGCAACACTTTGAGGAAAAAGAGGAAATGCTCTGTTTCCATCAAACATAAAACTGTCTGTGGCCAGGCAAAATGATTTTAAGAAATCAGAAAATTCACTAAAATCTTGAAAAGGTTTAGTCCTCAGATTTTCCACAAGTGACTAAGCTGTCACTTTATTTTAACTGGAAACTGTAAATGCCACAAGACAAAAATGGATCTGGAAAACCACTCAGAGTTCCAACTTTCAAGGGCAGTCATTTCACCTGAATGAACCCCAAGAAAAGAATAAGAGGGGTTATGGTACCAAGTAGCAAATGAGAATTCCAAGATTAAAGTCCTTCAAACCTTCTTGAGGTTTCTATAGCCAGCCATCCCTAGGCTGTTCTGAGGTGGTAGGAGGTGAGGGATCCAGGGGGTGGTGGTGGTGGTGACGGATAACTACGACTCACCGCATGGGAGTCAAGGTCAATAAAGCCATAGGTGTGGCCCATGGGGCCTGTTCTGTTCTTGATGATACGGACGTTAGCAGTAGTAAGGCGGACGTAGGGCTCCAGCACTTCCACTATCACCTCAGGTGGAGTGGAACGATAGATGCGTTTTAGCATGATTGCTGAACAAACCAAGCACAAATGGGAGAGGAGAAAGGAAAGAGTAAGAAAGGTTTACATTTTTGAAGTCCTCAGAGCCTGAGTGTATATATATATATATATATATTTTTTTTTTTTACTGCAGATGACTGCAGATGTTACCCTGCTCTACCAAGGCTGGTTCTATAACACAATGCTAGTCAAATACTTCATATTTTTCTTCACCAATACTTAGAAATCTAAAGTTATGCTTTGCTGCACCTGAATAGCAACTTGCTATTTGGAGGATATAGATTACTTCAGTGAGGCCCGCAAAAAGCAAGAGCCTCTTCAATCAGGCCGAGCAGTTTTACTAGGGTGTAGGAAGCTGCTGGTCCACAGCCACAACACAAGCAATCTATGTTCCAACCATGGTGGTCACGGTCTGGTACATGCCCCAACAAACCACTTACTTTTGCTTTCCCCATCGGGGCGTGTCTCCCCAGACCATGGCTCCTTCTCTCGATCTCTTCGGAAGGTGAGCCCTTCCCTCCGCGAAGGAGGGAGATACCTTTCTGCTTCTCTCTTTTGATGTCCCAAGCGTGGTTCTTGTCCTTCTTCCCGCTTCTTGGGTTCAGATTCCTTATCAGCTGACCTTGGTTGGCTGGGTTGTTTTTCTGACGGTGCTGGTATGGATGTTTTCTGAGGCTGAGGGTAGGTTATTAATTCTTGCTTGGCCTCTGTCACTAGAGGAACAGAACAGAAAGAGAATCTCCAACAGGTTTTATCCCCCCAAACACTGTGATTCCTCCTTACCTGCCACCAAATACTCATACTGGAATGCTTTTATTTTGTTTTGTTTGGCTGCACCACGTGGCATGCGAGATCTTAGTTCCCCGACGAGGGACTGAACCCGGGCCACAGCAGTGAAAGCACCAAGTCCTAACCGCTGGACCGCCAGGGAATTCCCTGGAATAGTTTTAAAAGTCAAAGAAATACCTACAAAAAAGTCCTCTGACAGACTTTAAGCACGGCTAATAAGACAGCATATAAAATAGTTAAACAGAAGAAACTACCCAGTATTTAAAAAATTTAATCTTAAGAGTTTTCTATCACTTCCCCAACATTTAAATCTTTCATGAGACCCTGAACTTTACTATTATAACCAATGATAGAACAGATCTGGGGACAAAATTACCAAAGATATGGCCCTTGCTAGAAGTTTGCTAGAAACACTTATCTCAAACGTGTATGGCTAGGGGCCTTGCTTCTTCCAGTGTTATGGTACTAAGATAGCTGCTCAAATTCTGTAAGACCAGACACCCTATTCTCTGGAGAAGCTAAGAAGAGACCTACCTGCACACAGCTCATTTATATGCAAATAATTACAATGGGCAAATGTCCTTTAAAATGTAAATGATTCATTTCAAATCTCTTTCTAAAGCAGGATAATTTGTCCAGTTAATTGGAGGTATTTCTGCAATTAATTCATTCTTAGAGGAAGTCATGAGGCTCAAAGAGACATTCTATGGGAGCAGTGTAGAGATTACTTAACAGCAGTGACAGGCGACCAATGAATATTTGCTATGTATGTTTCCATGTTAAAGTTGTGTCAGCCATCTTAGTGGTATGGTGCTCAAGGGTTTTTACAAACCATCTGTTCATTTGTTAGAGTAGACTGAGAAAGAAGTCTTTCTTGAGGGAAAAAGCACAATTTTGCCTAATTGAAGTAATACAACAAGCTAAAGATCTCCAACCTGTCCACGGGGAAGTTATTTACTCACCTTCCCACATGCTGCTTTGGTCTCTAGAGCATGTAGAGCCTTACCCAAAGATTTTCAGAACACCTGCTTCACAGTCCTCATTAAAGAGTAGAATCTCCACTATAGGCCAAAAACCCAGCTAAGGAATTCTTTGTAGGCATGCTAAGTTCTAACCTTGGAACAAACAGATCTTTCAGAAGACTAACAGGATCCCAGCACTGAACTGTATTTTATGGTCATGCACTAGCTTCCCTTACAGGATAATATCAGAAAGAGGCACATAACAGTCATTGTTATAGGACTATTGTTACGGATGCCTTTGACAGACTCTTCAAGGTTGTTTACCTACAGGTTCTCAGGAGAAATTAACTTTAAAACCAAGTTACTGAGAAGCTGTTAGGTTTATTACTCTATAAAAATAACACATACCCTCAACCCTGATTATTGTCTCTTGTTTATATTTTTACTGTTACTTTAACAAATGTTTTTGTGTTGAAGATCCTCAAATGTTTAGAACGTAAATGAAAAAATAATAACAAAAGCAAATTATTCCCAATAACTTCAAAGAAGCTGGGGCAGGGTGGGTGGGGTGTCCACATGGACTAATGCCATGTAGACTCTTTCTCAATCTAATATCCTTAAATGTATTCTGAGTAACAATACTACTGACCTCTGGTCAGCTGGGTTATGGGTAAGGAGCCCATAACCCATCTCATTCCCCTGGCAGAACTCTGAGATCCAAAACTATTTACTAACAGGTCACACGAAGTTAGCTATCACATTGCACTTTTAAGAGCTTTACAGATCATCTTGTATTTAGGGATGATAACCCTTTGAAGCCAAGGAAAGCATGAAATTTGTTTTGCTCAGTGCACAAAATAAAAACTACCACCTCCATCTCTACCACCACTCACCTTCCCTTGGGCACTTGCAGAATGAACATGAAGATCGGTGTCCACCAGTGCTGGCCTTACACTACAAGGGAAAGGAAAAGAATTCAAATTGACCAAAAAAAATTTTTAAAAAAATCTTACGTATATCCAACACAGCAACAACTGCCAAAAAATGAAAGAAATAAGCCATATCCCAGATCACCTTAAAACCTAATCAGTCTGATGTCTTCCACTCATCAGAGCTGACACAGACTCTGATGAGCTGCTGTTTGAGAGCTGCCTCTGACAGGGTATATGGATCTTGGAGCAGCCCCAAATGCTTTTGCTCTGGACAAGGATTTCTACAGGAAGTAAACCTGACTAAGAAAACTGGATTATTAAGTGGTTTATAGGATATACTGCCCTAAAGCTGTTACCACTCAGTCTGCATCCAAAATTTGATCCTGAACTGGTTATGACAACCCTATTCAGGCTTGGCTGGAACTGAGAAGAATCCAGTGATCAATTCCTTTTTCAAACACTGATTTTAAAAAGGGCACGGAAGGAGGAAGAAGATCCATAAGTAGTGTCTCTGGCAGCTATTCTGAGGATGTTAAAAGGAAAAGTTACATTCACTACCCTAGAACAAGGGAAGAGACACTTTGCATTGTGAATGTAGTTCTTCTTGTCTGAACCTATGAACAAAAAGGCAAGTCTATCATTGCCCAACCCCAAACACAGCCCCAAACCTGAACTTTTGCCACTGAGCTCAGAGTGTCAGAAGGGCGGAGTTGACTGGTAAGAAACCAAAAGAGCAGGAACCATGAAAAGGATTCTATATGAGTAGGGCCTTGTAGGTTGAGTAAAAGAATACCAAATGGAGGAGAGAATAATAATAAAAGCAGCAGCAGCTAATGATTAAACAGCACACAGCATGTACTGGACTTACTTTTTTTTTTTCAAGCTTTCTTTTTTAAAATTTTTTTTTTTTTTTTTTTTTATATATTTTTGGCTGTGCTGGGTCTTCGGTTCGTGCGAGGGCTTTCTCTAGTTGCGGCAAGTGGGGGCCACTCTTCATCGTGGTGCGGGGACCGCTCTTCATCACGGTGCGCGGGCCTCTCACCACCGCGGCCCCTCCCGCCGCGGGGCACAGGCTTGTACTGGACTTACTTTACTTTACATGTGGTCACTTACTGATCCAGACAACTATTATCTCCCCAATTTGTAGATAATGAAACTGAGGCCTGGAGAGGTTAAGTCACTTGAGCAAGGTGATTAAAGTCAATTACTTTATTGTTCCCTTCTCTGTAAGCAGATCATACACACAGCCCTGCCCATTGTCAAGTGACTGTGGTGCCTCCCTGTAGGGTGAGGGACTTCATTGTCAGCCTTGCCACATGTCTTGCTTTGGTCAATGGAGCGTGAGTGAACGTGATCTACACAGGTCTGGCAGAAGCTTTAAGAGCCAATGCTTGTGTAGATGAGCGTCCTGTTCTTTCCCTTGGCCAGGAGTCCCGATGTGGGACTAACTCCTTCCACCTGGGTCCCAGACTGAGCGGCCATGAAGCCAAACTGTAGCAACTGCCCACAGCCCCTGGACATGTAATGTGAGTGAAGAATATGTTTGTCAATGTAAGTCACTAGGATTTGAGGGCTATTTGTTATTACAGTTGGCCCTCCATATCCACAGGTTCCACATCTGCAGATTAACCAACTACAGATCAAATATATTTGGGGAAAAAAAATTCCAGAAAGTTCCAAAAAACAAAACTTGAATTTGCCACATGCCAGCAGCTATTTACATAGCATTCACATTGTATTATCTACTATAAGTAATCTAGAGATGATTTAAAGTACATGAGAGGATGTGCCTTGGTTATGTGCAAATACTACATCATTTTATATAAGCGACTTGAGCATCTGTGGATTTTGATATCAGCAAGGGGTCTTGGAATCAATCCCCCACAGATACCGTTGGATGACTGTACAGCAGAGCTGTAAGTGGGGGAATCAGGATCCTAACCTGAGTAGGTATAATTTAAATACCATAAAATTCATCAGTTTTAAGTGTCCAATTCAATGATTTCTAGTATATCTATAATACAATCATCACCATAATCTAACTTTAGAACATTTTCTTCATCCCAAAAAGAAACCTGGTGGAGTCATCTCCCATTCTCACCCCCAGTCCTATAGAATTAATCTTTTGCATCTGGCATAGTTTTTTCCCAGTTCATTCATGTTGTAGCACCTATCAATACTTCATTCCTTTTCACTGCTAAATAGCATTCCATTGTATGGCTATACCACATTTTGTTTATCCATTCATCAGTTGATGGGCATTTGGGTTGTTTCCACTTTTTGATTATTATGAGTAATACTGTTATGAATTTTTTAAAAAGTCAGTGCATTTCACATCAGGCCAAAGATCACATATGCAGGGTTGGCACCTCAACTCTTCCAGAAAAGCACAGAAATTACAAAGTACCTCTGAAATAGCTGAACAAGTGACCTGCTATTTTAGGGAACAATTTAACCAAGCTATTCTGTTCTTTCAAGCAACAGCCTTGGCAACAGCTGTATAATTCTGATGTCAGATATTAACATTTTTTTCTGCTGGTTAATAGAAAATAGAGTTCAAAACTTTCCCTTTAATGCTAGCTCCCTCCATCTCTGATTATAAAATAAACAATACGTGTGCATTATAGCTACTAATGGAAAGTTTAAGAGACAGGGGAAAATCACTCATAATTCCAAGATGTAGAGGCAATCACTATTAAAATGCAAAATGTTCTCAAAATTCTAATGGCCTTTTTTTGCAGAAATGGAAAAGCAGATCCTCAAATGTATATGAAATTGCAAGGGACCCTGAGTAGCCAAAACAATTTTGAAAAAGAAGAACAAAATCGAAGGACTCACACTTCCCGACTGCAAAACTTACTAAAGAGTTACAGTAATCAAAACAGTGTGGTGGGCTTCCCTGGTGGCGCAGTGGTTAAGAATCTGCCTGCCAATGCAGGGGATGCGGGTTCGAGCCCTGGTCCGGGAAGATCCCACATGCCGTGGAGCGGCTGGGCCCGTGCGCCACAACTACTGAGCTCTCACGAGCCACAACTACTGAGCCCTCATGAGCAACAACTACTGAGCCCACATGCTGCAAATGCTGAGGCCCGTGTGCCTAGAGCCTGTGTGCCACAACAGGAGAAGCCACCGCACCACAGCGAAGAGTGCTCCTGCTCGCCGCAACTGAAGAGGGCCCATGCGCAGCAACAAAGACCCAACGCAGCCAAAAAAACGAAAACAAAAAACAGTGTGGTACTGGCATAAGGATAAAAATATAGATCAACAGAATAAAACTGAGAGTCTATAGAAATAAACCTATACATCTATGGTCAAATGATTTCCAACAAGAGTACCAAAACCATTCAATGGGGAAATAATAGTTAATTCAACAAATGGTGCTGGGAAAACTGAATATCCACATTCCAAAGAATGAAACTGGACCCTTACCTCATACCCGGAACAAAAATTAACTCAAAATAGACCAAAGATCTAAATATAAAAGCCAAAACTATAAATTTCTTAGAAGAAAACATATGGATAAGTCTTCAAGACCCTGGCTTTGGCAATGGTTTCATGACACCAAAGGACAAGCAATCAAAGAAAAAAAAATAGGGGCTTCCCTGGTGGCGCAGGGGTTAAGAATCCACCTGCCAATGCAGGAGACACAGGTTTGAGCCCTGGTCCAGGAGGATCCCACATGCCGTGGAGCACCTAAGCCCGTGCACCACAACTACTGAGCCTGCGCTCTAGAGCCCGCGAGACACAACTACTGAAGCCCGCGCTCTGCAACAAGAGAAGCCACCGCAATGAGAAGTCCGCGCACCCCAATGAAGAGCAGCCCCCGCTCACCGCAACTAGAGAAAGCCCGCGCACAGCAACGAAGACCCAACGCAGCCCAAAATAAATAAATATATAAATAAATTTAAAAAAAAGAAAAAGAAAAAAAATAGATGAATTGGACTTTATCAAAATTAAAACCTTGTGTATCAAAGGACACTATCAAGAAAGTGAAAGACAACACACAGAATGGGAGAAAATATTTGCAAATCACATATCTGATAAGGGATAAACATCCAGAATATATAAAGAACTCTTACAACTTTTTCTTTCTTTTTTTTTTTTTTTTGGCCACACCACACGGCTTGTGGGATCTTAGTTCCCCGACCAAGGATTGCCACTGCAGTCAAAGCGCCAAGTCCTAACCACTGGACCACCAGGGAATTCCCAAGAACTCTTACAACTTAACAAGAAGACAGAGGGGAGGGATATATTGGAAGATTGGGATTGACATACACACACTACTATATATAAAATAGATTAACTAATAAGGACCTACACTGTATAGCACAGGGAACTCTACTCAATACTCTGTAATGGCCTATATGGGAAAAGAATCTAAAAAAGAGGGGATATAAGTATATGTATAACTGATTCACTTTCCTGTACACCTGAAACTAACACAACACTGTAAATCAACTATACTCCAAAAAAAAAAAAAGACAATCTAATCAAAAATGGACTTGAATAAACATTTTTCCAAAGAAGATATACTAGTGGCTACAAACACAAGAAAAGATGCTCAACATCATTAGTCATTAGGGGAATGCAAATCATCATCATAATCATGATGATCAGATACTATTTCACACCCACTGGTGGTTGTGAAATAGTTTGATGGCTACTATCAAAAAAAAAAAAAAAGGGAATATAACAAATGCTGGCAAGGATGTGGAGAAATTGGAACCCTCAGACACTGCTGGAGGGAATGCAAAATGGTGCAGCTGCTGTCTGTGGAAAACAGTTTATTGGTTCCTCAAAGAGTTAAAAAATGAAAAGTACCACATGACCCAACAATTCTATTCCTGGGCAGTTCCAAAAGAACTGAAAACAGGTTTTCAAACAAAAACTTGCACATAAATATTCATAGCAGTCTTATTCTCAATAGCCAAGAAGTAGAAACAAATCAAATGTCCATCAACTGATGATGAATAGATAAGATGTGGTATATCCATATAATATTATTCAGCCATTAAAAATAAATGAAGTACTGATACACATAATAACATGGATGAACCTTGAAAACATGCTAAGTGAAAGAAGGCAGACACAAAAGGTCACATAATATATGGTTCTACTTACATGAAATGTTCAGAATAGGCACATTCATAGAGATAAAAAACAGAATAGTAATAGTGGTTTCCAGAAACTGAGGGAAACGGGAATGGGGAGAGACTGTTTAATAGATATGGGGTTTCTTTTTAGGGTGATGAAAAAGTTCTAGAATTAGATAGTGTTGATGATTGCACTTCATTGTGAATGTACTTAAGGCTACTGAATTATATGCTTTAAAATGGTTAAAATGGTAAATTTAATGTTATGTGTATTTCATCACCTTTTAAAAAATAGTTAAATGTTTTCCTAAATTGACAGCTTAAGGTACTACATCCATGAACTATGAATACTTTGGTCAATGACAATCACAGCTATCCAAATTGTATTCCAAAATGTAAAGCTAAAGCTTTTACTTAATTTTATCAAGTTCTACAACACTTTTAATGAATCTTGGTTCAGAAACTTTATATAGATTTTTCAAACTTATTTTTGAAACTAAATAGTAGCAATGAAAAATGACAAAATATATTTTCATGCTCATTTGCAATCAAACTGGACTTCTAAAAATCTTTATATATGCCATTCAAGAACAATATGAAGTTGAACAGAGGAAAAATACCATGGTACCTAAAGTTCTATACCCTTGGAAACCCCTGAATATTCAAAAAAAATGGGTACCTCTCACAGAACCAGCCTCTTTATATACATCATTCCAAACACTAATAAATCCTCTTTACCCCAGGAAGGGTAACTGGGGAGAGGTTATAAGTCAAGGGACTGTTTTTCTTTCAGTTCGTAATCAACAGAAAGCATGGCATATGCCCTTGGGAAAAGGTCTCCAACTACAGGCCCAGAACCCTCTATGGCCACAGGCAGTAGCTGGGAAGCAGAAATTATAGATGATCTTGCCCTGGCCTCCAGTTCATCTGAAATGAACCAAGGAAGAAGACCTTTGCCCTTGGCAATGCACACTACACCAGGCAGCATTCCTGTAGACATGGAGGAGCTGTGATGCTGGATCCTTACTTCTAAGGAGAGGAATTCTTGGCACTTACCCGTTTGCAGTACCAAAAATCCAGGCTTGGTACATACTCAAGGGTGACCTCTTTGTCATGGATCATTAGAGTTCCCTGTAAAGACAAAGACAGAAGCCATCAACATTAACCTTTGGAGAAACAAAGAGACAGGAAAGCACAGAGAGCCTTTCCAGTCCCCAAGTTGAAACATTTTACAAAGAGTGGGCTTATTCATCGGCAAAAGGAAATGGCTGTTATAAGCCACAGACTTGGGACAGTGTGGCAGAGCAAGCTTAAGCTTAGGGAAAGGGAACGGGAGAAGGTGAAATCAGTCTTCAGCCTTGGCTCCTGTGGGTTGGGGCGTTGTCTTTGGGCAGTCTACTCCTCCAGAGGTCATGTAGTCCCAGCACGTCCCCCACCTGGCTAGGGAGCTAGCACACTGTCAAGAAGCAAACTCTTTCCTTCTGAAGCACAGAGGCACAGGAGCCCTCTCATTATCTTCTTTTCCATGGCTAACTCAAATCCCCTTGGCGAGGTAGTAAGGGCTCTTAACTTTGGTGCCTGAAAACTTTTTTTGCAATACTGCTGCATGGCAAAAGCACCAAAAGAAAGAGGTACAACACCGAAGACAGGAAGAAAAGAGGAATGTGAAAGCTTCACGGCAGGTCACATCCTTAGAGCAGGAAACTGAATGGCTGGTAGTGGCAGCAGTGGTGGTGGTGGCGGTGGTGGCAGCAGCATCACTGTGGCTTGGAGCCTTCAGAGTGAGCTGGCCATGAGAACTGAGGAGCAACCATTGGCAAATAAGCACTTTGGGAAAGCCTGGCACCAGAATAGGTGGGAAAAGGGGTTCAACAAGCCTGCAGTTACAGAGCTCCTTTGCCTCTGCATTTTGGACAAGACACGAATTCTTTCACATCAAGAAAAAAATAAAGTTTGTTTAATAAACACTAGACAGCAGATACGTGTTAGAGCAGAGGAAAAAAAAATCTCTGCCTACTGACAAGGGACCCTCACCCACACTTGCAAGTGAACTAACCGAGGATGCGACTCTGGAACTAGCCCCTGCGCTGTGTTCATTCTCCGCCCTCTAGGGTCCTCTGTGTCTCCTCAGACAGGGCTCTGAGTTATACAAGGCATTTCTTTGCAATTGGACCTCAGTTTCTTGCTTGAATCCATACATCTGTCAAATAATGCTTTACCTCTCTGCTTTTCACACCAAAAGAGTCAAGAGAAATACATAGAATAAAATTATTGTCTTGTGAAAACAAAACAAAACAAAACAAAAAACCTGCCCACCTACCTAAGTCCTAGAATCTGGTCTCTGAGAAACTGTTTCATGGTTTGTTCTCAAGGCTAGAGGACAATGATAATAAAAATTTGCTAACATTTTTTAAGTGCTTACTCAGAGCCAGAAACTGTTAAGTATGTTATCTCATTTAACCCCTAAATGATCCCATGATCATTATCTCCATTTTACAGATGACGAAACATGCTCAGAGAGGCAAGGTTACCCAGCTGGTGAAAGGCAGAGGCAGATTCACTTCTGGGGCTGTAGATAAGGGACTGCCTGCTGCATTTGGCAACTCCTGCTCACTCTTAGGGATAGGTAATTTGCTCTAGGAGCCAATCCAGGAAAGAGAAAAAGCTCTGCAGACAGGGAGGGTCAGGGGATTATCACTCTGCCAAGCTCTACCTATACAGGAGGTTGGTTAAGATGATACCCTTCCACCCAGAGGCAGTATATCATGTTATTTAAGAATATGGACTCTGGGTCAGGTTCCCTAAACATGCATCATGCCTCCACTCCATGACCTTCAGCAAGGTCCTTAACTTCTCTGAGCTTCAGTTTCCTCATTTGTAAAGTAGGAATAACAGTACCTACTTCATAAGGTGGTTATGAAGATTAAGTAAATTAATACATGTCAAGTGCTTAGCATGGGGTGTAGTTAGGGCTCAATACCTGTATTTCGAGCCCTAAGTGCTAGAAAAGGACTAGTCACTCATTCATCAGATTAGTTACTCACTTCATCTTACTTGCTTGTCAGGTGATAATACTTCACACCCCATTTCAATCTACTGAAAGACTAAGCTTTCATAAGGGAATGGTCACTGCATGTCAGAACCTGTATCTTTATGACAGCACTTAGTGTTAGTTTTCAAATGCTGGGCCAAATCTGATCAACCAGGCTAAATCTTGCTGGTCTTTTATTATCAGTACCAAGCCCAGTACTTGGTACAGAAAAGGAGCTTAATAAGCAGTTACGGAATGAAAAAAAGACTGAATGGATCCAACTATCCCTGGAAGACTGGAGTGCTTTAGCACACAGTGGCTCTAGAGGAAGGTACTGCTGTCGTGTACACCTGTACACCCAGTCCATAAAACATGTGGGTTGCCACTTGAACAGTGAACAGTGCCATCAGAACAAGGCACTACTGTGAATTGCAGTCAATTGCAAATTCTGATTGCACCACTTGGAGGCATCAGTAGATTCAGGAATTCCTAAGGCAAGGAGCACGTTATACTTATCAGATAACAAATATGATGTTCCAGGAGCCGTTGATGACTTTCTGTCGAGGCTAGGGAACTCCCCCTGCTAGGAGTACTCACAACATATCAATTTGAGAAGATTACCTTCAATTCATGTGTTACAAAGGCATGCATGATTTCTTTTTTTTTTTTGGCAGCACCACGAGGCTTTCGGGATCCTAGTTCCCGGACCAGGGATTGAACCCGTACCCCCTGCAACGGAAGTGCAGAGTCCTAACCACTGATTTCTTATTCCTCAGAGTACCCTACAACTAAGGCGGCCCTTTCTTTTCAATCTGCACATAGTTAGACATGAGGCTACCAGACACCACTGCTAAAGAATACAAAATGGTTGTTAAACCCATCACTATTGAAGAACAGAGACAATTGTTTTTTTATAAATTTATTTATTTATTTATTTATGGCTGTGTGGGGTCTTCTCATTGCGGTGGCCTCTCTTGTTGTGGAGCACGGGCTCTAGGTGCGCGGGCTTCAGTAGCTGTGGCTCAAAGGCTCTAGAGTGCAGGCTCAGTAGTTGTGGCGCACGGGCTTAGCTGCTCTGCAGCATGTGGGATCCTCCCAGACCAGGGCTCAAACCCATGTCTCCTGCATTGGCAGGCACATTCTTAACCACTGCGCCACCAGGGAAGCCCGGGAGCCAACTGTTTTAATAAGAATAAACAGACACGGGACTTCCCTGGTGGTCCAATGGTTAAGAATCTGCCTTCCAATGCAGGGGACACAGGTTCGATCCCTGGTAGGGGAACTAAAATTCCACTGCCTCGGGGCAACTAAGCCCATGCCCCGCAACTACTGAGCTCACGCACCACAACTAGAGAAGCCCACGCCCCGCAACGAGGAGCCTGTGTGCCGCAGTGGAGAATCCCACGTACTGCAACTAAGACCCGATGCAGCCCAAAACAAATAAATAAATAAATGTTTTTTAAAAAATTCTAAAAAAAAAAAAAGAATAAACAGACACAAAAAACTCGAATGAGAACAATCAGGTTGATTTATGATTTGATTCCCCAGGTGTTATCATACAGCGGCTGCCCAGATGTACCAAGCACAGGCGTGACTTATACTGTACTCCTCCCCATTCCTGCCAGGTCTTTTGTTCAGATTTCATAGAGTAAAGATATGCCAGTGTCTCCTAGGGAAATAACCTGTGGGGAGTTGGATTAATAAGTGGGTAGGATGATTTTGTAACTTTTTGGTTGACCACTTTTAATTGTCTATTACCTACCACCTTCACACACTAGAATTTTTATTCATCATTTGAATTATTGGGTTATTTATTAAGCCACTGGAAGCAAAGGTAGCATGAAGACAAGTCTGATTAACCACATCTGGCTTCTAAAGATGTACCACCATATATTTGAAAGTAAAACCAAAGACACCCCCTTTCTCAGTCGTGTTAGATTAGGCGTAAATTAGATTAAAACCTGCTAGAATCCTCCCAAGCCCAAAGCTCTCACTTGACAAAGTCACATATATGCGTCCCTAAGTATATTTCAAAGGGTCTTAATGTGAAGAAGCTGCAAGCAGCGAGAGATAATCACACTCCTGAACAGCAAAGCAAGTCCTTACTCTCCACCTCAGGGACACTAGAGAGTAGCATATTCTGGGTCTGAGGGCTGCTAAATTCAACATTCACATTTCCATTTCCCTTTTCATCTGCTGCTCTTGGAGACTTCATAACTCCATTTTGTGACTGTTAACCTGTGAAAAGGACTTGGATCAGAGAATTGAGACTCTATCGTAATTTCCAGCTGGCTTATAACCAAGCCCAAGGATTCTTAAGGTACTGGGGAGGTACAAGAGAAAATGGAAAGGAAAGAACCTTTCTGGCCAGCAGCTTTGCATCTTTTCTGAAGATCTCCCACAAGCACAGTCACAGTTATACTCTGTATTGAGAATATGATTGCCGTGTGACATAACAGATCACCCCATTCAAGTATGGAGAGAGACGGAGACAGACAGGATCAAAGGCAGGGGGAAAGTATGTGAGCCTTGTGAATACAACTCACTCTGAAAAATGAGCAAGCCCTCTTTGTAGACTTGTGCTTCTTCCAAACACAGGATGGGAGAATCAAGTTACTGGTGGCTGAGAACTGGTATTGTCTATCAGAGATAGTAATCTTTATTCACAAAGTAATTACAGTTTATAAAGGCATTCTTCACAAATGTCATCTTGATAAATCCTCACAATAGGACATATATAATACCTATTTCCGCATGGGAAAGTATGGCTGAGATACACGGAGCATGCTGCCCAAGATTATAGAGCTAGTTAGCAACTTATACGGGACTGAATGTCAGGTTTTCTTTTCACCATATTGCTTTTCTTCGTTTTTAAACTTCCAGGGTGTCAGCCAACTCATAATACTTGCCACACCAAAGAGGTGGCTTCTCTACTGAAGCCCGCGTGCTGCAACTAGTGAGCCCACGTGCTGCAACTACTGAAGCACGTGCGCCTAGAGCCCATGCTACACAAGAGAAGCCACCGCAATGAGAAGCCTGCACACCACAATGAAGAGTAGGCCCCGCTCGCCACAACTAGAGAAAGTCTGCGTGCAGCAACAAAGACCCAACGCAGTCAAAAAAAAAAAAAAAAAGAGGTGGTTTCTGATGAAAAGGTGCACAAGGTAAGTCTAAAGAAATTCACAGGCAATGGCCCCACAGGGAGTTTTTAGAGAGACTGCCATAAAGACTCTGTTTCTTGATAGCACTGTCAATCCTCCAACAGGCCTGCTCAAGGTGCTCTTTATGTTCTTAAAGCACCTACAATTACTTTAGGTGCTGTGTCTAAGACAAAGAGGGCTGCTAGTAAGTACACTACCAGGAATTTCAACACCAACAGCAATCAAATGGACCTGCTGAAAGAGTAAAGCAAGAGGAACAAAATAACAGGTTTAAAACAGATGTATCTCTTGGTAACTGTGGGAGATTGGTTCCAGGACCCCCACAGATACCAAAATCCAAGGATGCTGAAGTCTCATCTAAAATGGTTTAGTAGGGCTTCCCTGGTGGCGCAGTGGTTAAGAATCTGCCTGCCAATGCAGGAGACAGGGGTTCGAGACCTGGTCCAGGAAGATCCCACATGCCGCAGAGCAACTAAGCCCGTGAGCCACAACTACTGAGCTTGCGCTCTAGAGCCCGCGAACCACAACTACTGAAGCCCGTGCGCCTAGAGCCCATTCTCCGCAACAAGAGAAGCCACAGCAATAAGCCTGTGCACCACAAGGAAGAGTAGCCCCCGCTCGCTGCAACTAGAGAAAAGCCCGTGTGCAGCAACGAAGACCCAATGCAGCCAAAAATAGATAAAATAAATAAATTTATACAAAAAATAAAATAAAATAAAATAAAACAAAATAAAATGGTGTAGTATAGCTGGTCTTCTGTATCTGCAGATGCAGAACCTGTGCATATGGAGGGCTGACCATATGTCATTCCCCTCAGTATAAAAGGGTAGTTTTTATAGAATTCTTTTGCAAAGCAGCTAGGCTCATTCCTTCTGGTACAAGGATATGTTACAGTTCAAACATCTTGTAAAATTCAGTATCCCCAAAGGCCAAAACCAGAATGAGACAGAAAGAGAAAAGGAAAGGAAGGAAGGAGGGAAGCAGAGGCCAAAAATCCTGAAGGAAGTACACAGAATGCTCTGTGACAACTCTAGCTTGGTCCACTGACAACAACTCTAGCTTGGTCCACTGACTGCCGTGTACCCTCTGCTTAGAATGGCCTTTCACCCAACAGAAACCAAGTTGCCCTCTGAGCAACCAGGAGGTGAGGCCCTGATGGAAACTCCACCAGAAACAGAATAGCACTTGAGGGTCCAATTAATATTGAGGAGCAAAAATAGAACTACCACACGACCCAGCAATCCCATTACTGGGCGTATACCCTGAGAAAACCACAATTCAAAAAGAGTCATGTACCACAATGTTCACTGCAGCTCTATTTACAACAGCCAGGACATGGAAGCAACCTAAGTGTCCATCGACAGATGAATGGATAAAGAAGATGTGACACATATATACAATGGAGTATTACTCAGCCATAAAAAGAAATGAAATTGAGTTATTTGTAGGGAGGTGGATGGACCTAGAGTCTGTCATACAGAGTGAAGTAAGTCAGAAAGAGAAAAACAAATACTGTATGCTAACACGTATATATGGAACCAAAAAAAAAAATTGGTTATGAAGAACCTAGGGGCAGGACAGGAATAAAGATGCAGATGTAGAGAATGGACTTGAGGACATGGGGAGGGGGAAGGGTAAGCTGGGACGAAGTGAGAGAGTGGCATGGACATATATACACTACCAAATGTAAAATAGAGAGCTAGTGGGAAGCTGCCGCAGAGCACAGGGATATCAGCTCGCTGCTCTGTGACCACCTATAGGGGTGGGATAGAGAGGGTGGGAGGGAGACACAAGAGGGAGGAGATATGAGGATATATTTATATGTATAGCTGATTCACTTGTAAAGCAATTATACTCCAATAAAGATGTTTAAAAAAAAAAAAAAGATTGAGGAGCAAGGAGACACTGCCCTCTGGGCGGCTACTTATCTTGATATCTTTTCTTGTCCAGACAAAAGCACAACAAACATGTTTTCTAAAATGCTCCTTAATAACACTGTTTACTGCCTGACCAGTTTATCTGTCATTTCCTAGGAGGACACAACCCACCTCTTGCTAAAACTAAAACCTTATTTGTGCTCTTTGAAGCAGTATGGCTGACCTGTGTTTCACTGGGCCCTACTCACCAGGCTCAGAGTTGGTGGAAGTAAGGTCTCTGTTCCCGAAACACAACACAGGAGCTGACGACACAGGCACCTGGTGCTGAGAATATATTCCACCCACTCCACCACCATTCCCTGCCATTCTTTTGTGTATTTTAAAGTAAGATCCCAGAAAATGCCTCTATCATTGTGAAAGAAAATCAGTGATCTGCAGTCTTGGAGATGATTTCATTAACTTAGCTCCTGGAAGACTTAGGAAAGATAGTCTACCAGGGGATCTATGAGAGACTTCCATTCTAAGAGTCATTTGAGTCAAAAACAAAGAGGCAAAATATAAACAAACAAATAAATAAATGAAAAAGCAAATAAATAAATAATCAAAACAGCCAAAAGTCTTTTCGTTCCTTGTGAGAAAATGAGGTTCTATTACAGAGACTGAGACTGCCAGGCAGATGGGGCACTCAGCAAATTCCTTCACCACAAATATCTTACCATAAAGAAACAATTTACAAGCTCCAGTTAACAGTGCTTAGAATAATCAAACAACTGTGAACCACTAAAATGCAAATATTTTTGAAACTTTCAGTTTGTTATAATTTTGTATGTTTTAGAACAATGTTTCAGCCAATGTTTATAAAGACCTCAGTTTAGTTAAGATTTCCCTGATTATTCAATTATTTATTTCCAAATAAAGATATCATCTAGTTCTTAGTGGAAGTAGAAAATTAGGTTTGAACATATCTTACTGATATCCTCAGAATTCCTTTCAGAATTCAGGTTTCTATAACCTCCATTTTATTCTTTCATATTCTAAGATGACTATTGTTCTAGATCCCCTGGCTCTTTTCTTCTGGGAAAAGTGGACCCTAAATTCAACATATACTCATGCTTCATTGTCTAGGTCTCTACACTGAGTCACCGTAGGGGAAGAAAAAGGAAGTTGCTAAAATCAATGCGGAAAATATACAGCTTCTTATTTTGCTTTGTTTGCTGAATAATGTTCAAACCATTTCTCTCTCATTTCTTTTTCTTACAGAGCTGACGACTGGAGGTAGCAGGAACAGCCACGAGAGCAGATGAGGCCCACAAGTCCTAAGACACTGCACAGGCCACACTGCTGAGCCTACCACAAAGGCTGCACAATATTCCCCAGGCATCCCCCAAAGAACCAGCAGCTATTCTTCTGGCCTCACCATTGAAAAGAGATTATTTCTCCTGGCTCTTTATCTACTACCTCCCACCCAAGAATCTTAGCTCTCTTGAAGGTGGTCTCTATTAGCCTCTCTGGCTTCAGTGTCCTGGGCTAAGACATTTCAGAGAACCCTGCTAACATACTTTCTGCAGAAACAGGGCCTTGAAAAGATGAATAAAATACAAAGCTGCCAGACTTCTGAACACTCACTGTTCAACTGCCATTTTAGCGGAAGTAACCACCCACCATTCTTTATTTCTTAGTCAAAAAGCTATAGACCCAATGCCACTCTCACAGAAGCTACAAGACTAACAATGGAAGTTTCAAGTCAGAAAAGGTCCACTGGAACAAGCTGGATCCCTAACTCTTTTAATTAATTAATTAATTAATTAATTTTTGGCTGTGTTGGGTCTTCATTGCCGCGTCCGGGCTTTCTCTAGTTGCGGTGAGCAGGGGCTACTCTTCGTTGCGGTGCATGGGCTTCTCATTGCGGTGGCTTCTCCTGTTGCGGAGCATGGGCTCTAGGCGCGTGGGCTTCAGTAGTTGTGGCACATGGGCTTAGTTGCTCTGCGGCATGTGGGATATTCCCGGACCAGGGTTCGAACCCGTGTCCCCTGCAATGGCAGGTGGATTCTTAACCACTGCACCACCAGGGAAGTCCTCCTAACTCTTAGATCTACTCATTCTCACATGCAAATAACAGAATTATCAAACTTCAGCCCCTAATAAAAACAAGGGATGGCTTTTCACATGAAAGATGTGCCCACATTAAATTAGTCCATACTGAGGAAGCAACATCTGCTGAGCTGTAATATCATGGCTGCCATTGCAACAGATATGTACAGAGAATGGGGGAATGATCTCTGCACAGGGCAGAAATCTCTGGTAATCCAGGAGTTTGGGAGAAGACAAAGCCAGTGGGTCTCTAACACTATCCCAGCTAGAGGTACTATCAAGTGCTACAAAGGCACAGCCTCTGGCCATGAAGAAACCCTCCTGGTCAGACCTGTATGCCCTGGAAATATAACAGAGACTTAACCCTTGGATGCCTTGAAACACTCTCAAGACCTAAGATACACCATCCCGTGTATTAAAAGGCATCCCTTATATTTGTTTGAAGACCACCAAAATAACGAAGATAAGTGATCATATAATTGAAAATTTCTCCTCTTTATAAGAAAAACGGGGGAAAAAAACACATTAAAAAGGGGGGAAAAAAAAAAAAGGGGAGAGCCTTGAGCAGTGTCAGGAAGCATCTTGAGGTTTCTAGCACACAGAATAGCAGGCACATCTAGATTTTTTTAGGAAAGTTCCAACTTCACGTTTTGTCCTATCAAAAGGCTATGTGTCAGGCAATGCAAACTAATTTGACGTTTGAAGATGGTTAAAGTTACAACACAGCTGGCTCCTCTCCAAAAGATTTCAGTTCAATACAATAAGATTATTTCTTCTTGTGGAAAGACTTCTAGAGTTTTATAGATTAAAAAATGCCTTTACCTGTTCCCTACCGCCTCCTCATCCCCCAAAATCAGTAGCCAGAACAGGCTATGTATTCATTATTCAAGAACAACTATTTTCTCACAGCAGACTAGGCATGGGGGGGGTTCAGTGGTGAACAAAACCTAGCAATGCTCTCATGAAGATTATTTTTTAAAGCACTAGGACAACAAACAAGTACAGTTTTAAACGAATAAGCAGCACATATCTCTATCTGAAATTCTTATCAGGAGAAATACAGAATGGAAAGTGTTCTTTAATATTGCCAGAAGTGGAGAGGGACAAAAGGAGAGTGAGAAAGTTCATGCTAAGAGGTCAACTGTGTGACACAGTTCACCAGGTATAAAGTGCACTGTGAGCAGCATGTACAATGGACAAAGCTGGATATGACCCAGAGAGAAGAAAATGATAAACCACATTTAAGAAAAGTGAGATAGGCTGGCTTCCCTGGTGGCGCAGTGGTCAGGAGTCCGCCTGCCAATGCAGGGGAAATGGGTTCGAGCCCTGGTCCGGGAAGATCCCACATGCCGCAGAGCAACTAAGCCTGTGCGCCACAACTACTGAGCCTGAACTCTAGAGTCTGCGAGCCACAACTACTGAGCCCTTGTGCTGCAACTACTGAAGCCCACGCGCCTAGAGCCCGTGCTCCGCAACAAGAGAAGCCACCACAATGAGAAGCCCACGCACTGCAACGAAGAGTAGCCCCTGCTTGCTGCAACTAGAGAAAGCCCGCAAGCAGCAATGAAGACCCAACACAGCCAAAAATAAAATAAATAAATTTATATTAAAAAAAAAAAAAAAGTGAGAGAGGGACTTCCCTGGTGGTTCAGTGGTAAAGAATCCGCCTTCCAACACAGGGGACGCGGGTTAGAACCCTGGTCAGGGAACTAAGATCCCACATGCTGCGGGGCAACTAGGCCCGCACGCCACAACTACTGAGCTCGTGTGTGTCAACAAGAGAGACTGCATGCCACAAACTACAGAGCCTACATTGCTCTGAAGCCCACGCACCCTGGAGCCTCCGCGCCACAACTAGAGAAGAGAAAACCCGCATGCCACAGCTAGAGAGAAGCCCGCGCGCTGCAACAAAAGATCCCACATGCCTCAACTAAGACCCGACACAGCCAAAAATAAATAATAAAATAAATAAATAATACATCTTAAAAGAAAGAAAGAAAGAAAGAAGAGTAAGAGAGCCAGAAATAAATAAGATCAAGGTATATTCTTTTTCTTGCTAAGATGGGCCTGGCAGAAATGCTAGCGCCTTCAGGGATGGGGCATTCTACTTCTGCCCTCCATAAATCTTACAGTTTACATATAATAAGTTGTAGAATAACTCATACAGAAAAACTACATCCAAAGCTGCCTCGGTACAATATGGTCTTTATCATACTATAACTTCTCTAGCTTCTGAATCTACTGATCTTATATTCAAATTTTAGACACTGATATCAACACTGGTCTATTCCACATCATAAGCTTTAGCTACTAGTTGTAAGTCTTTGTGACATTTTAAAAAATACAAAAACAGAAGCATACATTTTAATTATATTTTATTTATATAGTTTATTATTGTTTAGTATATTTATTATTATTATCAGGATAACTAAAGTTTGAAGAAATAAACTCCGTAACCTAAAAGAATTTGGAATCTGGTTCTTAGCCTGGAAAATTAAGAGACTCCAAGTAGTCTCCCAATGCCTATTTGCTTCCTTTTTCTTGGAAGCAAACCCTTGATTTTTAACTGGGTACATGGCTGCCTGAAATGAAGTTTTCCAGCCCTCCCTGCAGTTAAGTGAAGCCATAAATTCTAATATACTGGACATAAGCAGAAATAGTACTTGCAAAGTTCAGGAACTACTCTTAAAGGGAGAACCATGTCCATTTTCATCCCTTCTTCTTTTCCACTCATCGGCAAGTCAAAGTGATGGCTGACACTCAAGCAGCCACTTTGGACAAGCAGGTAGAAGTCACAGGTTGAGGATGATAGGGTTACACAACTAAAAGAGCCTGGGTCCCTGATGATCATACCACCATAAGAAAACCTGGATGGCTTAGACGTCATTTACGGTAAAGAGAAATAAATCGCCTCATTTTAAGCCACCGTTATTTCTAGTGTTTTGTCACTCACCAAATCTAATCCTAACTGATATAGATGCTTTTGGAAATTATTGGTGATAGGCAGAGGTAGGTATTTTGCCGTAAAGACTATGAAATAAAAAGAAAGCTGTAAACTAGTTAAATAGTGAAACAAAAGATACAAAAAATGACAGTAAAAACACTGCATGTTTATTCTGCCAGGCACCAGTCCTGTATCTCTATCAGTTACCTAAAGGTCCTGCTGTCACTTCACACTCAACAACCATCTTCGTCCCTCCCTTCCAAACGCCTTCCTTTTCCAGATGTTTTATTTCTGTTCAAGGTACTACCGTTCTTCTAACCTCTGAGTGGCCTCTGAGTCTGCCCTCCCTCTTGCCCCTCTGTCCAATACCCAGTGTTACCAAACCTCAGAGAGTCTTCTTTCAAACCTGACTTCTTCATTACATACCTGCTCCCAGCCCCTAGTGGAAGCCATCATCTCCTCACATCTCAATTTCTGCTCCAGATTCTAACAGACCTTTTCCTCTTCAGTTTCACCCCTCTAGTCAAGTCTATATACTACCACAAGAAGAGTTTCCCTAAAGTGTCATTTTGACTTTGTTACATTCTTGTGGTTCCCTCATGTTTTTAAATTAAAGACTAAATGTAAGGCCCCTGACAACCTACCTTGCACTTTACAAGCTATTCTTTTCACTACTTCTTGGAGTATGAGGACAAGAATCAAACAGAAACTTGGAAATCAGAACAAACAAGATGTGGCAACCTCTGTTAGAACAGAAATAGTATATTACTATCTGCTATCAAAGATAACAAGGTAGAAGCCTAATAGAAGTACCAGAATCCGGCAACTCAGGTTGGGAGGACAAGAGAATTCTGCATTATGCAGAAACTAAAAAGATCACTAAAGGCTTATGAAGAAGGAATACAGAGTCAGAAACTACTTTTAAGTTGTATTAATATCCAGAAACAAATATTTATTTAGCACACCATGTGTTGCCAGTTGTAGGTCTAAACCATTTAGGCAGTGAAGGAAATAAAAGTGAAAAAAAGAAACAGTCTCTGCCCTCTTGGATCTTTAAATCCAGAGATATCTATTTCTGGTAACACCTGCTTTACTGTACATAGATCTTTGTTAGTCATGACCTGGGCACTTTGTCTGCTTTAGCTATTTACTCCTTTATTCCGTATTTCTCAGGGTTCCAGTACTATCTTGAAACTACCTAAGCAAACGCCTGACAACACAGAGTCCCGTTCCTCCCAAGCACTCAAAAGAGCCACAAGAAGCATTTTCCTAGGCAAGGTGCCCAAACTAATGTTCTCTTACCTTAAAGAGGTCCAGCTGAGCTTAGAAACCAGATAGGAACAAACACAAACATTTCTCTGAGCTGGCACTCCTCCAGTTTATAGGGAACCGAACATATCCTGCATTGCTCTGGATTCACAGTGCACAAGAATCACATCAAAGAAGAAGAAAGAAAAAGACCTTTATATCTTTAAAATACTTCAGGAATTAGACAACCTGAGCATTATCAGATGCATAGGCAGAAATAATAAATGTGCCATTTAACAGTTGACTATGAGAAGGAGAACCTATAAGGAATGGAAAGAAGAAAACTAGCTGTTCAACCATCAACTGCAAATCCTGGATATGCTCAAAACCCAAATAACAAAGGCTGATCTATGTCCAGGGCAACAAGTGCCCTGAGGCATCTGGCTTCAAATAACAGAACAAAACAACACGAAACAAGACAAAAAACCCAACAACAACAAAAAAACAATCCATAGTCCCAGGGAGAATTCAATGCCCAGCATGAATGCCCAAAGGCATCCAAAACAGAACTGAAACCTGGCCATTGGAACTGTGAGTATTCCATGTTTTCAATACCACACCACTCCAATATGGGGCCTAATCCATTAGGAGAAAGCCCTTGAAAAAAAAACCTGAAAACTTTAGCATTTCCACTCCTAGACATACATCCAAGAGAACTGAAAATGTATGTTTACACAAAAATTTGTACATGAATATTCATAGTAGCATTATTCATAATAGCCAAAAGTGGAAACAACCCAAATGTCTGTCAACTAACTAACGGATAAAGAAAATGTGTTACAACCGTACAATGGAATATTCAACTATAAAAAGAAATGAAGTACTAATTCATACTACAACATGAATGAACTCTGAAAGCTTTATGCTAAGTGAAAGAAGTCAGTCACAAAAAAGTGTATGATCCCATTTATATGAAACATCTCAAACAGGCAAATCTATAGAGACAGAAAGTAGATTAGGGGACTTCCCTGGCAGTCCAGTGTTTAAGACTCCATGCTTCCACTTCAGGGGGCGTGGGTACGATCCCTGGTCTGGGAACTAAGATCCAGCATGCCATGCACAGCACGGCCGAAAAAAGAAAAAAAGAAAGTAGATCAGTGGACGTTAAAAGCGTGAAACGGGGGAAGGTGAAGGGAAATGGGAGCAACTGCTAATGGGTGCAGGTTTCTTTTGGGGTGATGAAAATGTTCACGCGTTAGATAGTGGTGATGGCTGCATAACTCTGTGACTATATTATACTAAATGCCACTAAACTGTACACTTTAAAATGGTGAATTTTAAGATATGTGGACTATATCTTAATTAAAACAAACAAAACAAAACAAAAAAAGCTTTCAGGGCTGCAAGACTATTGCCAGAACAAAGACATTCAGTTATTTCATTCCTCTCTCTTTGCCATACCCTGGCCCACTTAACCTGTCCCCACCCCACAGCCTCTCAGTGAGTACTCTGCCCCCAGCCTTTTCTCTAACTGTGCACACCACTGCCACACTCATCCTCCTTAGCACACCTCAATTCTTGCCCAAAGCTCTGGTTCCCAATGACCATACATAACTGAAAATTAGAGAACTCTAACTAGAAGGGAACATCCATTTTCCCAACAAAAAGATGGCCAAAAGGCAATTTGACCAACTTTTTTTTTTTTTAAATTAATTTATTTATTTTTGGCTGCACTGGGTCTTTATTTTTGGCTGCAAAAGGCAATTTGACCAACTTTTTTTTTTTAAATAAATTTATTTTTGGCTGCATTGGGTCTTTGTTGCTGTGCGCAGGCTTTCTCTTAGTTGGGGCAAGCGGGGGCTACTCTTGGTTGCGGTGCGCGGGCTTTTTGTCGTGGTGGCTTCTCTTGTTGTGGAGCACGGGCCCCAGGTGCACGGACTTCAGTAGTTGTGGTACGTGGGCTCAGTAGCTGTGGCTTGCGGGTTCTAGAGTGCAGGCTCAGTAGTTGTGGCGCATGGACTTAGCTGCTCCGCGGCATGTGGGATCTTCCCGGACCAGGGCTTGAACCCGTGTCCCCTGTGTTGGCAGGCAAGTTCCCAACCACTGCGCCACCAGGGAAGCCCAATTTGACCAACCTTGAATGAATAAACTTTAGGGATATGAAATAGCCAAATGTCTACTTAATTTATTAATTAATTAGTTTTATATGTTTACATTATAAAACAACATGGTCTGAATTACAACTGTACCCCCAATACCTATACACTGGCAGGCATATAAACACAGCAAGGAGCTCAATAGCTACTGAATGACTTATCTAGGCAGCAATCAATGAAGTTTAAACTACTAGGTGACAGACTGAGGATACACTCAAAATCCAAGTCCACCGATGGGTATATGTTAACAGGAATGAGTGTACCTATTCACCAGAAGTAACAACTATGAAATAGCCCCAAGTGGAAAAAAAAAACAACAAAACCCAACCCTCCATGTTCTTTGACAGTGGAACCAATGAATAAATTGTGGTATGTTCTTTTTTTTTTGGTTAAATATTTGTTTGTTTATTTATTTATTTAATTTTTGGCTACACTGGGTCTTAGTCACGGCAGGCAGGATCTTTGTTGTGGCATGCAGGATTCCCCGCTTTGGCACGCGGGCTCAGTAGGTACAGTGCAAGGGCTCTCTAGTTGCGACATGCAGGCTCCAGAGCACGTGGGCTCTGTAGTTGTAGCACACAGGCTCTCTAGTTGTGGCCCGAGTGCTCAGTAGTTGTGGCACACGAGCTTAGTTGCCCTGTGGCATGTGGGATCTCAGTTCCCCGACCAGAGATAGAATCTGTGTCCCCTGCATTGGAAGGGGGATTCTTAACCACTGGACTGCCAGGGAAATCCCTGTGGTATGTTCTTATACTGAAAGACCGTACAGCAATGAAAATGAACACATCCCACTTAAACACAAAATGAAGTTTAAAAACAATACTCAGTATAAAAGTCAGGTAGAAGAATACATCATGTGTGATTCCATATACATAAGGATCAAAAGCAAGTCAAAGGACTCTACAGAATGACAACTTAGGACAGTGACTACCTCTGGGAAGGGTAGAAAGATTAATGACCAGGAGAGGCTTCTTCATATGGAGCAGCATCCTGTTTATTAACCTGGGCTGCAGTTACATAGGTCCTTGGACAGAACGTTTGTGTCCACCCCCCTACCCCAATTCGTATGTTGAAGCCCTCATCCCCAATGTGATGGTATTTGGAGGTAGGATCTAATTAGGTCATGAGGGTAGAGCCTTCATGAATGAGATTAGTACTCTAAGAGACAAACAAGAGAGAATCTTTCTCTCTACCATGTGAGGATACACAACAAGGCAGCAATCTGCAAACCAGGAAGAGGGCCCTCACAGGGAAACATACTGGCTGGCACCTTGATCTTGGACTTTCCAGCCTCCAAAACTGTGACAAATTTCTACTATTTAAGTACCATAACCAGTCTATGATATTTTGTTATAGCACCCAAACTAAGACAATAGGTGTATTCAACTTGTGAAAATTCACTGAACAGTACGCTTATGATCTCTGCTCTTTACTGTAAGTATGTGATACTTCAAAAAGAAAAGAGAGAGAGAGAGAAGAAATAATGATTCAGACACAGTACCCTTTCCATTTGTACACTTCTATTTTATTCAAGCTTTTTACATGCTGCATTTTTAATCACCAACAGAGCCATTTTAGGTCATCTAGAAGTTTTCTAGAGCACATCATTCATTTATGGCTGTGCTGGGTCTTCATTGTTGCGCGCTGGCATTCTCTAGTCGTGGCAAGCGGGGGCTACTCTTCGATGTGGTGCATGGGCTTCTCATCGCGGTGGCTTCTTTTTGTTGTGGAGCAGGGCTCTAGGCACACGGGCTTCAGTAGTTGTGGCACATGGGCTCAGTAGTTGTGGCTCGCAGGCTCTAGAGCGCAGGCTCAGTAGTTGTGGTGCACAGGCTTAGCTGCTCCACGGCATGTGGGATCTTCCCGGACCAGGGCTTGAACCCATGTCCCCTGCATTGGCAGGCGGATTCTTAACCACTGTGCCACCAGGAAAATCCGAGCACATCATTTTTTAAAAATTTATTTTATTGAAGTTTAGTTGATTTACAATGTTGTGTTAATTTCTGCTGTACAGCAAAGTGATTCCATTATACATATATATACATTCTTCTTCATATTCTTTGCCATTATGATTTATCAAGGATATTGAATACTGAGTTCCCTGGGCTATACAGTAGGACCTTGTCGTTTATCCTTTCTATATATAATAGTTTGCATCTGCTAATCCCAAACTCCCAGTCCATCCCTCCCTCCCCCACTCCCCTTCCCCCTTGGAAACCACAAGTCTGTCCTCTATGTCTGTGAGTCGGTTTTTGTTTCAAAAATAAGTTCATTTGTGTCATATTTTAGATTCCACGTATAAGTGATATCATATGGTATTTGTCTTTGTCTTTCTGACTTAGTATGATAATCTCTAGGTCCATCCATGTAGCTGCAAATGGCATTATTTCATTCTTTTTTTATGGCTGAGTAGTATTTCATTATATATATGTACCACATCTTCTTTATCCATTCTTCTATCAATGGACACTTATTTAGGTTGTTTCCATGTCTTGACTATTGTGAATAGTGCTGCTATGAACATAGCGGTGCATGTATCTTTTTGAATTAAGTTTTATCCAGATATATGCCCGGGCGTAGGATTACTGGATCATATAGCAACTCTAGTTTTTGAGGAACCTCTATACTGTTTTCCATAGTGGCTACACCAATTTATGTTCCCACCAACTGTGTAGAAGGGTTCCCTTTTCTCCACACCCTCTCCAGCATTTGTTACTTGTAGATTTTTTAATGATGGCCATTCTGACCAGTGTGAGGTAGTACCTCATTGTAGTTTTGATTTTCATTTCTCTAATAATTAGTGATGTTGAGCATCTTTTCATGTGCCTGTTAGCCATCTGTATGTCTTTTTTGGAGAAATGTCTATTTAGGTCTTCTGCCCACAAAATGTGGTATATCTTAAGCAAATTTGATGGCAATTAAAATGATGTGCTCTAAAAAGGGAACCATTTGTACAAACTAAGCCCAAGACACACAGATCATGCTGTTTGGAGTTGCTGATAATGCTAATAAATGCTTTATGCAGCAAGTTTTCACTTCAATCAAAACATGTTGGGAGACTTCCCTGGTGGTCCAGTGGGTAAGACTCTGCGCTCCCAATGCAGGGGGCCCAGGTTCGATCCCTGGTTGGGGAACTAGATCCTGCATGCGTGCTGCAACTAATAGTTCGCATGCCACAACTAAGGGGCCCGCCTGCCGCAACTAAGACCCAGCACAACCAAATTAAAAAAAAGAGAGAGAGAGAAACAGAAACCGACTCACAGACATAGAGAACAGACTTGTGGTTGCCAAGGGGGAAGAAGGGTGGGGGAGGGACGGATTGGGAGTTTGGGATTAGCAGATGCAAACTATTATATATAGAAAGGATAAACGACAAGGTCCTACTGTATAGCACAGGGAACTCTATTCAATATCCTGTGATAACAATAATGGAAAAGAATATGAAGAAGAATGTATATATATGTATAATGGAATCACTTTCCTGTACAGCAGAAATTAACACAACATTGTAAATCAACTAAACTTCAATAAAATAAATTTTAAGAAGATATACCACATTTTGAATCTGTGAATAATGTTATTGTGGGGAAGTTTATCATAAGCCAGGAGTACTTTTTGGCATGAAACTACAATAGTCAATTCTTTCAATGGTCCTGTAAGTGAATTTGAATACTTGTTTTATTAAATATGTTATCCAACTTTTTATTTTTGAGATTATAACCCTGGAATAATCACCAAAACTGTGTTAAATTTCTTTGCCTGCTTAAAAAAAAAAGGATTCTCTTTTCTGAGTGATAAAGTTTTGGGAAACCCCATGTCATATTCAGGTAATATACCTATTTTCAACATTTCAAAAAGTCTAATAGATATCCCTTAAGACTAGACAGGGTAACTAAAATGTCCTATTTTTTTCACTTTTAGCTGAATATTCATCAGGAACTAACAATTTACAAAAGAAATACAAATAACTAGTAATCAAATGAAAAAACATTCTATTTCACTAGTAACCTAAGACAGAAAATTAAATCACCCCCTTCTTTGCTACACGGGCAACATTTTTTTTTTTTTTTTAATTTATTTATTTATTTATTTATTTTATTTTTGGCTGTGCTGGGTCTTCGGTTCGTGCGAGGGCTTTCTCTAGTTGCGGCAAGTGGGGGCCACTCTTCATCGCGGTGCGGGGACCGCTCTTCATCGCGGTGCGCGGGCCTTTCACTATCGCGGCCCCTCCCGTTGCGGGGCACAGGCTCCAGACGCGCAGGCTCAGCAGCTGTGGCTCACGGGCCCAGCTGCTCCGTGGCATGTGGGATCTTCCCAGACCAGGGCTCGAACCCGTGTCTCCTGCATTAGCAGGCAGATTCTCAACCACTGCGCCACCAGGGAAGCCCAACATTTTTTTTTTTTTAATTATGAAATATTTCAAACACACAGAAAATTAGAGAATACAATAACATACATCCATGTACCACCACTCAATAAAAATATTTTGTTATTAACACTTGGCACCCGTTGGGATGCAGGGAAGACAGGTACTCTCAAACACTGTTGGTAAAAAAGAAATCGGGAAATTTCTCGATGGCAACTTGACTATATTTATTAAGTCATAAAATATGCTTACCTCTTAATCTGACAAGTCTACCTGGAGGAATTAACTTAAAGAAGTAATTAAGGATGTATGACTATTTAGCTACAAGGAGATTCATCATAGCATTCTTTAATAAAATAAAGAAATAATCTCAAAATATCAAATGAAGAACTCGTTAAATCATGGTAATCTATACTATGGAACATTACAGAGCCATTAAAAGTGATATGATAAAAATGTATTTAATGACAAGGAAATATGCCCACAATACTTGAAGAGAAAAGGTTATAAAATCATGTGTACAAACTTTGTAAATACAAAGGTTAAGGATGACATGTACATAGGAAAATCTGGAAGGGCACACATCAAAATAACAGCAATAATCTATTCAATGTTTATAGACTATTTCATCCAAAAATAGAAGAATACACATTCTTCTCAAACTCAGATGGAACATTCACTAACACAGACAACATTCTGGGCCAAAAAACACACCTTAACACATTTAAAATAGAAATTATAAAATGTATGTTCTCAGACCACAACACAATAAAACTAGAAATCAGTAACAGAAAGACAGCTGTAAAATCTCCAAATACTTGGAGATTAAACAACACATTTCTAAATAACACATGGATCAAAGAAGAAATCTCTCAAGAGGACTTTTTTTTAAAATTTGAAACTAAATGAAGCTGAAAACACAACTTGTTGAAATTTGTGGGATGCAGGGAAAGCAGTGCTCAGAAGGAAATTTATAGCACTGAATGCACATAATAGAAAAAATGAGGATCTAAACTCAAAAATCTAAACCTCCACCTTAGAAAACTATAAAAAGAAGAGCAAGTTAAATCCAAAAAAAAGCAAAAGAAATGATAAAAATAAGCACAGAAATCAATGATACTGAAAACAGAGAATTCATAGAGAAATATCAATGAAACTAAAAGTTGGGTTTTTAAAAATATCAATAAAATGGATAAACGTCTAACCAGGCTAACTAAAATAAGAAAGATACAAATTACTAATAGCAAAAATGAAATAGGGGCCATCAGTACTGATTTCATGGACAATAAAAGGATAACAAAGGAATATTATGAACAATTCCATGCCCACAAATTTGACAACCCTGATGAATAGGAGCAATTCTTAGAAAAACACAACCTGTTAAAACTCACACAAGAAGAAAAAGACAATCTGTATAGGCCTATATCTATTAATGAAATTGGATCAGTAATAATCTTCCAAAACTGAAAGCACCAGGCCCCGATGAGTTCACTGATGAAGCCTACCAAACATTTAAGGAATTTATACTAATTTTCTACAGTCTCTTCCAGAAGATAGAAGTAGAGGACACATTTCCTAACTCATTCTATGAGGCAGACATCACCCTAATACTAAAACCAGACAAAGATATTACAAGAAAAGAACCAATATCTCCCATGAAGGTAGATGTAAAAATCCTCAACAAAGTATTAGCAAAGCAAATCCAACAATGTATAAAAAGAATTATATGCCATAACCAACTGGAATTTATTCCAGGTATGTAATGCAAGGTTGGTTCAACTTTGAAAAATCAATTAACATAATCCATCACATCAACAGGCTAAAAAAAAAAAAGAATTACAAGGTCATCTCAATAGAAGCAGAAAAACCATTTACAAAATCCAACAGTCATTCATGATAAAAACTCTCAGCAAACTAGAATAGATGGGAACCTCTTCTACTTGCTAAAGAACAATGGGGGTGGAGGGGGGTGGGGTAGAACCCTAGAGCTGGCAAATAAGCTTATGAAAAGATGCTCACGTCCTATGTCATCAGGGAAGTACAAATTAAAATGAGATACCATTACATAGCTATTAGAATGTCCAAAATACTGAATACTGACATCAAATGCTGGTGAGGATGTGGAGCAATAGGAATTCTCATTCACTGCTGGTGGGAATGCAAAATGCTACAGCCACTCTGGAAGACAGTTAGGCAGTTTCTTACAAAACTAAACATACTCTTACCATGAAATCCAGGAATCGTACTCCTTAGTTTTACCCAAATAAATGGAAAACTTATGCCCATACAAAAACCTACACATGGATATATCCTATAAGCTTTATTCATAACTGCCAAAACTCAGAAGCAACTAAGTTGCCCTTTAGGTGAATGAATAAACAAACTGTGGTACATTCAGACAATAAAGTATTATTCAGAGCTTTAAAAAAAAAGAGCTATCAAAACACAAAAAGAGGGGCTTCCCTGGTGGCGCAGTGGTTGAGAATCTGCCTGCTAATGCAGGGGACACGGGTTCGAGCCCTGGTCTGGGAAGATCCCACATGCCACGGAGCAGCTGGGCCCGTGAGCCACAATTGCTGAGCCTGCGCGTCTGGAGCCTGTGCCCCGCGACGGGAGGGGCCGCGATAGAGAAAGGCCCGCGCACCGCGATGAAGAGCGGTCCCCGCACCGCGATGAAGAGTGGCCCCCGCTTGCCGCAACTGGAGAAAGCCCTCGCACGAACCGAAGACCCAACACAGCCAAAAAAATAAATAAATAAATAAATAAATAAATAAGAAAATCCTAAAAAAAAAAAAAAAAAAAAACACAAAAAGACATGGAGTAAACTTAAATCCATATTACTAAGTGAAAGAAGACAATTACTAGCAAGTGCATACTACTATGTGAAAGAAACCAATCTGCAAAAAGCTACATACTGTATGATTCCAACTACATGAGATTCTGGAACAAACTATGGAGACAGTAAAAAGAAAATGGTAGCTAGAGTTTTGCAACCCAGCAACCATTGAGGAAAGGATGAACAGGTACAGCACAGAGGGTTTTTAGGGCAATGAAACAACTCTGCATGTACTATAATGGTTGATATATGTCATTATCAATTCGTCCAAACTCACAAATCTACAACACCAAGAGTGAACCCTCATGTAAACTACGAACTTTGAGTTGATAATGATGCATCAATGTTGTTTCACTGATTGTAATAAGTGTACCACAGTGGATGGTGAGGGAGGCTGTGGGTGTGGTGTTGGAGTTGGGATGCTCAATTTTTCTGTGAGCCTAAAACTGCTCTAAAAAACAAAGTCTATTTAAGAGGAGAAAAGAAAAAGTCCATTAATTTACTTTTTTAAAAAAGCAATATACGGCTTCCCTGGTGGCACAGTGGTTAATAATCCGCCTGCCAATGCAGGGGACACAGGTTTGAGCCCTGGTCCAGGAAGATCCCACATGCCGCAGAGCAACTAAGCCCATGCGCCACAACTACTGAGCCTGCGTGCCTAGAGCCCGTGCTCCCCAACAAGAGAAGCCACCACAATAAGAAGCCTGTGCACCGCAACGAAAAGTGGCCCCTACTCGCCGTAACTAAATAAAGCCTGCGTGCAGCAACGAAGACCCAAAGCAGCCAAAAATAAATAAATAAAAAGCAATATAGAGATCACTGGAGATACTAACCCTTCTCTTTTAACCTGTGTTTTCTACTTTTTCTACAGTAAAATGAGTAACAACCACACAGACGAGTGGGTGAGGTGGTGAAGAACCACCCTAACTAACTTTGGAAAACAGTATTTTGACTATATACTCTCAGGCTAAAGACAAAAAGAACTGTACCCAAATACTGGACTCTAGTTTTTCACAGGGGGATGAATTAACAATCTGAAACTACTTTATGTATACTCTGGGATTGAGCAAATAAGTAAATATATTGTGAGTAATGAAAGCCAGGATTTTTACTATTAGCAAAAAGAATTACAGATAAGGAATGAGGTAAAGCTAGAATGAACTCTGTGATATTGGATTGGAATTGGAATTTATAACATCATGAAATCATGGTTTTTAATATATATACACAGATAGATATAAAAATGCATATGTGTGTATACACCATATTTTTTAGTTCTATTCACTACATAAAATAAGGGAGATGGGATGGTTCATCCTTACAGTAGAATTCTAACAAATGTGTAAGAAATGATGGAAATAGAAAATTGCCCTTAGACAAAAACCCACAGTAGTAACTTTACATGCAAGAGCTATCAACGGATGCTAAAATTATTAAGTGAAAAAGGCATGCTGAGAAATAGGATATTTATCATCTCAAAGTATGCCCCCACAAAATACTTATTAATTATAATTAATTAGTAAGTTAATTATACCTAAAACAGTAACTTTACAGTGGTGAAACCTGACAAACACCACCTTAACCAAGTGGTCTAAGTTAATATCATTAGTAATAGGACAAAACCATGTGCTACCTGATGATATATAAGGAAAGACACATATCACTCCTGGGGTATTCTTGCCAAAAAATGCATAACCTGACTTTAATCACAAGGAAACAGACAAATCCAAACAGAGAAATGTCCTACACGATAACTGCCAGTACTTTTCTAAAGTGTTGAGGTCATGAAAGACAAAGAAAGACTGAGGAGCTGTCACAGAGAATAAAATGAGATATCACAACTCAATACAACATATGATCCTGGCTTGCATACTAAACCAGAGAAACGACATTAGCGGACAACTGGCAAAATCTGAACAGTTATGTATATTAGATAATATTATATCTATGTTAACTTAATGATTATGAAATGTTGAAGAGTATTGGTATTCTTTCCACTACTTTGTACCCCCTTGAAAGACTGAGATTATTTCAAAATGAAAAGTTTTAAAAATTAAAAAATTTTAAACAGTCTCACCCCACTAGACCATAAGGAGACATGTCCATTTTTTCATTAATAAATGTATACTACTTAGTCCAAGGTCTTACACGTAGAAGTGCTCAGTATTCACCACGTTAACAAAAGTTAAAATGAGTTGTTTCTGATATATCCAACATGATTCCAGACAGACCAACCAGTTTTGCACAGGAGGGTATATCCCATTTACAGTAAAATGCTATTATATTAAGATAAAATATATGCATCTTTTACTTTGAGTTGAGTCTCTATAACTAGTTCAACATGCTGGCTCCAGTTATAAGGCTCTGTGAAACCTTCTTCCAAAATAAAGCCAAATGAAAAGATATTCATTTGGC
This sequence comes from Balaenoptera acutorostrata, assembly GCF_949987535.1. NCBI lineage: Eukaryota > Metazoa > Chordata > Mammalia > Artiodactyla > Balaenopteridae > Balaenoptera > Balaenoptera acutorostrata. Next base: position 38,788,523 of record NC_080073.1, read on the forward strand.
TTCCAATATTTGATACACTATAACCAAGGGCTACGAAAATCAGCACCCATATTTTAAATACTCCCTGGAAAACTGACATGTGAAATACAATCTGTTTAGGGAATTCTCAACTTGTTTCGTTTTTCTAGAAACTGCTGTCAAATGTGCGTGATCTGCTGACCCTCAAGCCCCATATCCAGCTGGTATGTCTGCTGGATAACAGAATATCTTAGTCATTGCTCAGACTGATTCTAAAAATCACCTTTGGGGAGTTCTCTGGTGACCTAGTGGTTAGGATTTGGAGCTTTCACTGCCAAGCCCAGATTCAATCCCTGGTAGGGGAACTAAGATCCTGCAAGGTGCGCGGCATGGCCAAAACAAAAAACCAAAAAAAAAAAAAAAACCCAAAAGAGAACCCTTTGGTTCTTTAAAGAACTTATTCTGGGCAATATATCAAGTAGGTCTCATTCTGAAGCTCCTACCCCAAGGGCACAGGCTAGGCTTGTGACTGGCAGTCTGGAGGGTGGGCAGGAGCCATGTCTGCACTCTATCACTACACTCTTAACCCCACCCACCACTCCCCATTCTGTTAGGACCAGGAGGAAGGTAAAGAGAAAGGTGATTCATCAAAAGTCAACCCATGGCAAGTTGGGTCATCCTCTCTATGGCTAACCATAACTCCCGTCCCCTTATACCAGGGTTTCTCAAACTTGGCACTGTTTACATTTGGGGCCAGTTAATTCACTACGGGGGCTGTCCTGTGTGTTGTAGGATGTTTAGCAGCATTCCTGGCCTCTACTCACTAGTGCCAGTAGTGACAACCGAAAATGTCTCTGGATATTGCCAAATGTCCAGTGGCTGGGGAGAGGAGAAAAGGATATCCAAACTGCCTTCCCCCCACCCTCTCCCCACTGTTAAGAACCACAGTATTACAAAAAAACATGAGGCCAGTGGATGTAAGCTTGCTTCGCCTTTCCCCTGGCTGCTGTTGCTTCTCGGTCTAATGCTAGCTAGCACGCAAGTCCTTCTTTGTGTATCAGGCATCCAAATGCCAGCTCTCTCACGGGGGAAAACATTTGTTGGGTATTTTTTAAGCCCCACAAAACCCTTAAACGCACACTGTGCAGGAGTGGGAGATTTGAATCTGGTCCTATTTCCCATCCTCCAACCCCAACCCCCAACCTCAGCTCTGCCCAGCAAGGGACCGACCCTCTTGGGAGCGCCGACAAGACAGCTTAAGCCCTCATCACTTTCCAAAGCATCCACTCAACCCACCAGAAATTTACTTACTTTCCCCAACCAAAGAGTACCTCCAACCACCAAGGGAGGGGGTATGATGGGAAGACAAGTTAAATGATGCCTCTTCAAGAGAAGGAATCATTCAAAAATCTCTGCATTTGTTAAGACTCCCTCTCCCGGGTTTCTCTCCTGGCCCTTGCATCCCTCCACAAGGTGATTTAGCATCCTGAGTGAGGAACTGAGGCCTGAATCGCTTGGCGTTCTCCAGCTTCCGTAGGGCCATGGCTGTATGTGCTGTCACTGTGTTTCTGTTTTTGTTTTTTTGTTTTTGTTTTTAACTGGGTTTGGGGTTTGATTTTTATTTCTCTGGGGGCTTTATTTTTCTTGGCAAATACTAAAAAAATCTCATCAATGTAATTTCTGTGGTCTCTATTCAGCTTGGGTTTCATGTTTTAAAATAAACAAATTTTAAAAAACAAAAACAAAAAAACCCAAATGTGGTAAAATGTTAACATTTGGGGAATCTGGGTGCAAAGCACATAGGAAGTCTTTGTACTGTTTTTACAACTTTTCTTTAAGTCTGAAATCACTTTATGGTTGCACGACTTGGTAAATTTACTAAAAATCACTAAATTATATACTTAAAATGGGTGAATTTTATGATACTTATCATAATAATTTTTTTTCTTTAAAAAAAAAAAAAGAACCTCTGTGTCCCTCTGGTACTAGAGGTCAAAGATGACAGCTGCAGTGTCAATACTGCTGAAAAGGGACTTCCCTGGTGTCACAGTGGTTGAGAATCTGCCTGTCAATGCAGGGGACATGGGTTCGATCCCTGGTCTGGGAAGATCCCACATACCGTGGAGCAACTAAGCCCATGCACCAGAACTACTAAGCCTGCGCTCTAGAGCCCGTGTGCCACAACTACTGAAGCCCTCACTCTTAGAGTCCGTGCTCTGTAACAAGAGAAGCCACCGCAACGAGAAGCCAGCGCACCGCAACAAAGAGTAGCCCCCCTCGCGCAGCAACGAAGACCCAACGCAGCCTCCCCCAAAAAAAAGAATTAAAAAAAAAAATACTGCCGAAAAGAAGCCTCTGAGAAAGATACAGGGAGGGAACCTCCCTCAGCAGTGATTTGGTCTTCTCTACCCACATTCCAGTTTTGAACTTTGGTTAACAATTCCAGGAAACCAGGAAAGTTCCATGTTGGTACCTACAAAGCATTCGGTTATAGGAATGTTGTCTCTTTAAAAAAAAAAAAAAAAGCCCAAGGATTTCCCAGTGGCACTTTCATTTTAAATCTGTCAATACTTCAAAATAGTCCTTTCCTTTATTCTTTTTTTCCTTCTTTTTTTTCTTTTTTTTGGCTGTGCCGCGAGGCTTGTGGGATCTTAGTTCCCCGACCAGGGATGGAACCCAGGTCCTCAGCAGTGAAATCGTTGAGTCCTAACCACTAGACAGCCAGGGAATTCCCCTTTCCTTTATTTCTAACTGTGTGGATACTAAAACAGAAAGCCCACTCTGTACTGAGCAACTACTGTGCACTACTGAGCAACTACTGTGCAACTACTGAGCAACTACTGTGTTGAGCAACTACTGTGCACAAGCTACGTGGCCACTTCAAATGTGGCTTGTTACCAATTCCATCCATCACCTTTCAGACATTTAGTTTAAATGTTCTTCTGTGGCATCTAGATACCATTAACAAAGAAATTCTTCAGACATTTTACGATCAAAGCTTTAAATCTCTAGCTTCCAGACAAACTGACATACCACCTTTTTTTCTGTAAGTGAATCTGTATTTTATTTTAGACCCGGATTCATTCCCGTCAGGCTGGGATCCTGAACTAAATTCCATGCTAAGTTTAAAGACTTTTTAAAAAACTTGAGATATAGTTCGCATACCATAAAATTCACTCTTTTATAGTACTTTGTACAATTCAGTGGGTTTTAGTATATTCACAAGGTTGGTCAACCATCACCACCAACTAATACTAGAACATTTTTACCACCTCAGAAAGAGGCCCTATTACCCATTAGCAGTCACTCACTATTCCCTCTTGCTTTCCCCCTCTCTATAAGAACCTGGTAACCAATTATCTACTTTCTGTGATAGACCTCTTTTTCTTTTTATATTTTCCTTTGGAAACAGCGTTCATACAGATTAAATACAAATTTCACTTGGTCACAGACTTTGTTAAAATATGTATCATAGTATACAACATCAGCATTACTAATCTCACCATGAGAGATTAAAGATAATTATTTTTTAATAAATTTATTTATTTATTTTTGGCTGCATCAGGTGTTCATTGCCGTGCACAGGCTTTCTCTAGCTGTGGCGAGCAGAGGCTATTCTTCGTTGTGGTGCCGGCTTCTCATTGTGGTGCCGGCTTCTCATTGCGGTTGCTTCTCTTGTTGCGGAGCACAGACTCTAGGCGCACGGGCTTCAGTAGCTGTGGCACGCGGGCTTGGTAGTTGTGGCTCGTGGGCTCTAGAGTGCAGGCTCAGTAGCTGTGGCGCACGGGCTTAGTTGCTCCATGGCATGTGGGATCTTCCCGGACCAGGGCTTGAACCCGTTTTCCCCTGCATTGGCAGGCGGATTCTTAACCACTGCGCCACCAGGGAAGTCCCAAAGATAATTATTAATCTAGATAAGCTTACCCATGATTATCAAAGTCATACCATCAATACTCTTAACAAGAAATATGTACATATTATATATAATACATATTACATAGACACGTATTTATGTATCTAGCTCACATACAAATGAGCTAGAGGGTGGAATGACAACATCTGAACAATTAGCCCTGTGGAGAACGGAGACACAAAGACACATGATAACCTCCAAGTTCAACTTGAATGGAGAAGACACCCAATAAACATTCAATGCCACCTGTGGCCTAAGTGAATTCTGTGACAGAACTACCAGCAATGCTAGATTCAGAAACAAGGCTCTCCACCGTATGAGTGCTGGAATGGCCATGATCGTCTGCCCTCACATGCCTGGATGCCTGTGCACTCATCCCTCAGACACTGGCAAGACAGGTGCTACCCAGCCTCTTTCACTTTCAGTCCAGACACCCCAAGTTTCATGGGAGAGACACTGTGCAACAGCACCACGTGAACTGGCTGTCAAAGATCTAGCTGCCACCCAAAGCACTGCCTCCACTTTTCAGGCATCTCTGAGTCCCAAGAGGTAGATAAGCAGCCAAGAAAAAGGAAGGCAACCAAGTAGAGTTCAGTGTTATAGAATCACCCTGTACTACTGAGTATATACCACATGCCAGCTGCCATACCAAGCACTTCACATACACTACATACCTTAATCTCACAATTGCTCTGAGGTAGGTACTGTGATTATCCCTCCATTTTATAGATGAGGAAACTGAGCTTCAGACGTTACAAAAGAGCTAGGAACTGATGAAGCTGGAATCTTAAACCTGTCTGTGCTCCTAACACTATACTGTCTGGAGGTATACAAAGTCATAAACCAAAGTTATAACCAAGACCACAAAGGGACCTGTGCCTTTGTATAACCCCTGAACTAGTTAATTAGAATTATACAAATTCTGCTTTTTTTTTTCAATAACTGTCTGTAATCAAGTTCCAAAATTAGCACTTTGCACAATCTCATTTTTATAAAAAGTCAAACATTGGGGCTTCCCTGGTGGCGCAGTGGTTGAGAGTCTGCCTGCCAATGCAGGGGACACGGGTTCGAGCCCTGGTCTGGGAAGATCCCACATGCCGCGGAGCGACTAGGCCCGTGAGCCACAATTGCTGAGCCTGCGCGTCTGGAGCCTGTGCTCCGCAACAAGAGAGGCCGCGACAGTGAGAGGCCCGCACACCGCGATGAAGAGTGGCCCCCACTTGTCAAAACTAGAGAAAGCCCTCGCACAGAAACGAAGACCCAACACAGCCATAAATAAAGAAATAAAGAAATAAAAAAAAGAAGTCAAACATTAACTAAAAATACAAGCTGGGGGCCTCCCTGGTGGCACAGTGGTTAAGAATCCACCTGCCAATGCAGGGGACACGGGTTCGAGCCCTGGTCCGGGAAGATCGCACATGTCGCAGAGCAACTAAGTCCGCGCACCACAACTACTGAGCCTGCGCTCTAGAGCTCGCAAGCCACAACTACTGAGCCCAAGTGCTGCAACTACTGAAGCATGCATGCCTAGAGCCCGTGCTCTGCAACAAGAGAAGCCACTGCAATGAGAAGTCCGCACACCGCAACGAAGAGTAGCCCCGGCTTGCTGCAACTAAAGAAAGCCTGCGTGCAGCAAGAAGGCCCAACACAGCCAAAAATAAATAAATTAATTAATAAATTAAAAAAAATACAAGCTGAAAGAAATATGGCAACATCAAAGCACGAGGTTAAAATATACAGGCACATGTCCAATTTAGAACCAATTAGGAACTAAATTATTTCAATCCACAGAAATGAACCATGTGTAACAAAAATAATCATAAATCTCGTCATAGGAGACACATTGGAAATTTCCCTTAAAACTGCCAAATGATAAATGTTTACTTTTCAAATTCAAGAAAACTAAACTGACTCCAGTTCAGAGTACCTTTTACAATTTATTGGAAAAAATCTGAGAGAGGCAACGCCAGTGGCTAGTTACCAGAGTTTAGGGTTTTAAGGTCACAGGCTAGATTCCCAGTGTGGTCTAACCATACTCCATGCCCCACATGTGGTATGTCTCTTGCACTTCCTCTTGAGAAAATTTAAGATTTGATCACTGAGGCAGGAGAAACACCTAGAGAGACCTGATAATCAGTCCCAATCAACAGGCTAAATAAGAAGTATCGTTGATGTAAAAATAATCCCCTGGACACTGCCACTAAATCCTTTTTTAACCATATACTCCATGAAGCCAAAACTGGAGCTGCTATAATTTAGGACTTTCTTGTCCAGTCAGATGAGAAGTTGTGTGTTAATAACAAATAAACACTCAATGTTCACTGCGTGCCAGGCCCAGTTCTAATCACCTTACATGCATTAACTCATTTAATCCCTAGAAGTATGAGAGGACATTGAGACACAGAGATGTTATGTTATGCCACTTGCCCAAGTTACATAGTACAAGGTGACAGAGCTGAGAAGCAACCCCAAGCAGTCTGCCTCCAGAGTCCATGTATTTACCTACTGAGCTAGCTGGATGGAGATCAGAGTCCATATATTTAACTACTATGATATATTGCCTGGTGCCCAGCCAAGACTCAATCACTGGACAGGTAACCAAACTGCATAATCAGATCATCAATCCTTAAAATCATTTTTAAAAAATATTTTATTTATTTATTTATTTATTTGGTTGGTTGTGCCGGGTCTTAGTTGCAGCAGGCGGGCTCCTTAGTTGTGGCATGCAAACTCTTAGTTGCAGCATGCATGTGGGATCTAGTTCCCTGACCCTGCATTGAACCTGGGCCCCTGGCATTGGGAGCTCACAGTCTCAACCACTGCGACACCAGGGAAGTCCCCCTTAAAATCATTTTTAATTCTCCAGAATACCCCAACTCTCCGGAGAGTGAGAATCTTCAATAATTGTTGATTTACACACATTTTAGAATTCATTTTCCTTTCTGTTTCCCACCAATACCTCTACTAAGGGCACTCAGGAGACGGTACTGAAATTGAAATTTCCAGAAAGAATGGCATGAGTCAAGCCACAAGTTATACAGCTGAGCTCTGGCCAGGATGCCACATTTTCTTCAGTGAAGTAGTTTTAGGGTGAGGGTTTAGGCAACGCCACAGCCTTGCAGGAATTTATAAAGATTATTTTTTTTTTGTTACTTGGAAAGCACACAATTCAAGTACTGAAATGTTTCATACAGTATTGCTAACAACTTAAATAAGATTCCAACAAACTGAGTCTCAGCTCATTTTTTCCATCATGGCCTCAACAAAGTCTTCCCATCCCCCAAAACATAAGCGTTCCCTATTCATCTCATTTTAACCACAAGGACAGATCCCATTTAAGATTTGGCTTCCTTCACATACCTTCAGAAATACCCTGGCCATCCTGGTATCTTCAAAAACTCAAACTCTCTTAAGTTTGTTGACACAAAAAAACACTATTTCAGAAAACTTCATGTATTCTACAGTCTTCATCCCACATACTAGAAAAAGCCAGTGTCTGAAGGAATTTTCATGTTAGGTGATAACAGCATCCTTTTCCCTTGCACTTTATAAAGTCAGGCTGATTCTGTCATGTAGCCAAGTCATCTTTAGTTAAAGAAGGTCACTGATGCTAATAAAGTTGAGTAAAAACTCCAGAGAAATGAATTATTCTCCCAGAGCCCTTTTATAAGGGCACTTTAGTGACTATTTGGTCGAACAGAAATAGGCAACAAACATCATACCTGAAAATCTGAGAAAATAAAATGCTGCAGACCAAATGACAACAGTTTGAGAGAACTAGCACAACTGGGCAACCACTGAGAGATATTCTAACACAATGCTTCTTACTCCCCTCCCCAAGTCCCAGTGCAATGGCACACAAAGAGAAAGGAGATAATAGTCACTCTCAATCCCCAGGGACTTGGACAATAAAGAAAGCCAAGGGTATATGACACTGCTAGAAATACCTTTCCCAAGAAGGGATAGAATAAAAGGTTCTGCATCTCACAGTGTTTGCTGGCTTTCTACTTCTCCTAGACAGAGATGGTGAAGGTATGAGCTGACAGACCTCTGTGGGAAATTACTTTCCCAGACAGACAGCTGTTGGCTAAGTGATGCCCTGATGAGTCCCCTTGGCTACCATGCTCAGTACTGCTGCAGAGCATCCTACTAGTCTGATGTCTCCATTAAGGCACTGGGAAAGGGCTAGAGGGGCCTTAGTTATCATCCTGAACAACCTCATTATGCACACATACCCCACAATATCTGACAAAGCAAGCTGGCAGAAACCTCCTTTATCCCCTTCCCCAGACTTATAAGTATCAGTCAATGATAAATAAAAGACATTTCATAAAAAGAGTCAGGATAGTGAAGAGTTATAAAAATCTCAACCCAAAGCATTTCATAGAACCCTCCTCAGAAGCATATACACAGACTACTCAAAGGTGCCCTGTAGATGGTGACTCAGAATTCATACTAATTTGGTCTATAAGTAAAACTTGGAGGGAAGGAGAATGGATGAATAGACATCTTCCACAAACACCTGCACCTTACTCCAAGGAGTAAGGACTTCTTCCTTCACATTCTTATGTCTCTCATAAGATTTTAAACTGCTGTGTTATTGGGAGCTTGATCCATATCCATTTCCTTAAGGAAAATCCAGATATAAAAATTTTTTTCCCGGAATTATGATTGGAAATTACTTGACATGAAGAAGAGGAAGAGGAGGAGGAGATGACTGTCTAATTTCAAATACTTACTAGATATCAGATGCTATGCTAAGTGTTCTGTATACATTATGCACCAAGAGTCACTACTCAAATTCTGTTATTCCTCAAGAAGTTTCCCTAACCACCTCATCTAAAACTGCCCTCATATGCATTCTCTCAATACCCTGCTTCATCATCTTTATAGCACTTAGCACTATCATATATTATTTTAAATTTGTCTACTTGCTTATGTTCTGACTTCTATCACTAAAACAGAAGTTATATAATCTGTCTCATTTACTGCAGCATCTCCAGCATCCAGAAAGGTGCCTAGTACACAGCAGGCACTCATGAATGCATGATCTCGTTTAATCCACTCCAGGGTCCCATGAGGTACGGGTAACAGAGGGAACTGAGGCCAAGGGAGGTTAAGAAATTTGCCAGAGACAACCCAGCTAGGAAGTAACATCTGACTATAGAACCTACACTCCTCTTTTCTATGCTATACTACCTAATTACAAAAATCCCCCTGAATATTCCATTCTCAAAATTTTTCTCATCAGAATGATTTGTACACATCTGAGCTGTGGTAAAGGTTATTAAAAGAATACTGACTGGGTCATGAAGTCTATGCAGTTCAGCGAGAGGATTCTATTGCATGGCGGTGTTAGCAGTGTGACCTCTGTCCCACGGCTAGGGGAAGAATAAAAATCTAGGAAATGGGGTTGACTGAATAAGGGTATGGTGATGCCTTATTAAGAAATAACTCCAGTGAATACTGAAAATGTTATCAGACAGAATTTGGAGTTTATCTGAGAGAACGCTCTATGGAATCCGTGAGTACTACATAATCTCTGTCACCTTTCTTAGTATGAGATTATAAGGTCCTAGAAGACAGAGGCTGTCTCTTACTTGCTCTCCTGCACAGAGTGACATATGGTACCCTATGCAAGAGCATGGTTACCCGTCAAAACATTCTATTTCACATCTAGAAAAATTCTGGCCTTGCTCCTGCTTTATTCTGGTGTCCCATTCACTGGGCAAAGGTCATTCATGAGGGATCTGGGAGTCCTAAGAGTGTTCAAAGAATGGGTGGGAAGGGTGAGGGGAGATATGTCTATAGGTCACACCCCCTTGACACTGCTTGTGTAAATGAACATTTTTCCAGATGTACCTCTAACAGAAATCCAGCATAAGGATAATCCTTATTTTTAAAGAAGGCTGCCCTAGTTCTATTTGACATTACTCTTTAGGAGGCTGGATACTTTAGATAGGATTTTTTGGGGGATAGAAGGAAGAGGCAGTTAAGACACAATATGGTTATTTTTAAGATTAAATAGCTCTGATAAAAAGCAACATCCTTCTAGGAGAAACACACAGTTGGGAGAATGGTACAAAAGAAATGGCATCTGCCATGGCTCCCCATTTATGTTTCTACCACTCACAATATTCTTTAGTACAGTGGCAAAGGATTTAAAGATTACTCACTGATAAAGACAAGAGGCTTATGAATTAAATGAATGTTCTCAAATTAGGACAGATTGTTAGAATGGAATCAACCATAAGCATACAGACTAGGACTTTTATTCCTCTCTCCAAATATTGGCAGATAGCATTTTCTGACACATAATTAGTATCTGTTAAATGACTGACTCAATGATGGACACTGAACAAATCAGGCAACAAGAATTCTGTCAAGGGGATATGGTCCTAATGCAGTCATTTTCTGAGGATCTAACAGTATTTATACTACTAACAATAGGAATGGATACGTCAAGTTTCCTCTAATTACTTCTTGATCCCAGAGGATTTAGAGCATGTCATCTCCATTGCCATAAAGGGGGAACATGGTCAAAGAAGGGAAAAAGTTAAATGTGATGAGCCATGCTGAATGGAACAAAGCTGATGAAAGGGCATTAGGCTATGAAAGAGGAACAGTTCTCATGCAATACTACTCTTCTCTGGCAGAGCCTTCTTTTAAGATTCTGGGTGCATCGCAATCACAATGTTAAGCACAGGCAGTGGGTACATAAAAATCAAACTGTATCACTAAGCTTCTTTCTCCCACTTTACAGATGGAGGAACTAAAACACCACAAAGAAAACAACTTTCCCCAAGGAAACACGATGACAAGGATTCTATCCATTTCATAATTCCTCCCAAAACTACCAGGCAGCGTTCAATTAAAGACCCAGATGACAGTTCTAGGTGGCAAGCTAAATACATCTAGGTGTTTCAAACATAAGGTGAGTACAGATTCAGATTCACCAGCTCTGACTATATGCAGCTAAGAACTTGAGTATGAAACCCCAATTTGCAAAGAACAATGATGAATGCAAAAGACCCCAACAATCAACAACTAACTCTCTTCTCCCCATTGGCCCTCTTCCAAAAGTAGCACATGCAGGCAGGACCTGAGTGCCACAGGAATTGCCATCAGTGGTCTTCACCCTAGGTCTGGGTGTAAGTACTGACCTAGAATTCCTGTGCCAGGAAGTTCCTTCAGATCACAGACAGGCAAGGATCATTCTTTGCATCTGGATCCCAAGCTCAGTCACATTCCAAAGGGAAGCACTCCAGACCTGTCATTTTTTCCCATCTACTGTCCTTGGAATATGGTGCAACTACAACTGAATTCTATTTTTTAAAATACACTCTGTGCCCATTAACTCTTCTAGAGAAACCTTCCCAGCTTCTTTTAAAGTTTCTCCTGGTTGGAATGTGCTATGCTCCAAATACAGATTTCTGGTACCTTTCCAAAGTTTAATCATTTGAAGCCCTCCCTCCCCATACATAAAAAATATATCCTTCCAGCATCATTTGACCGAAGTATAAAGCAACCTGGTTGGCCTCCATGCATCCGATGGCATCTTCCAAGAGTGAAAACTCCACGCAGACATAGCCATAGTCGTAACCTGGGGACAGCATTTAAATACAGACGGGAGTGGTGTTAGTGCCTTGAAAACACAAAAGACACACTTAAATCCCCTGTTTCTGAACCCCTTAAACACAAGCCCTCCCCATAGCCCCCCACCTCCCCTGTACTAGGCAAAGCTGCTACCCCAAACAGAAAAAAGTACTGAAGGAAAGTCTGGATGTTTGTGGACTTAGAAAGTCATTCCAAAATGGCCTTTTCTATTAACCAAGAAGATTCTTTGCCCTCTTTAGCACTGATGATCTGGTGAGGGTGCCCCAGAATTGGTTAATCCCACAGAAAGTTCAAAGGGGGACCTGAAACATTTTAACCACAGGCTGAGTCTTCTGGAAAAACAAGGTCAACAAGAACAGGAAAGTATCTGGAAAAAAAAATGTATCCCGAGAGAGGAAGGAGAAGCAATTATTTCAAAGCTATGCTAATAGTCACCACTTATCAAGCAGAAACCACCTTCAAAGACAGAAGTGCTGACAGACTGAGGCAACTATATACCACAGGAAGCTTCTGGTTGGCAGGGGACAGACCATTATCAGGTCTCCTCTTTTTTTCCTTGTTTCAACTCAAGTCATAAGCCAGCTAAAATCTTTATGAAAGGAAGAAGGTGTAAAAGCATAAGTAAGTACAAATGGCTGGGTCCAAAACTGTGCTTATGCACAAAGTTGGGGTAGGCTGGGGGAGAGACAGGAATTGTTAGCAATCAGTACAATGTTCAAGAATTGTATGTACCATCAGAGTACAAAACACCCTTCACCATTTTCCTGAGCAAGTGTCATCTGTGACTCTCGTGACCCATGAGATGGGAAGTCATGGGATTTACAAGTTGATAAACTCTAACACTAACCCCATCTTATAATTTCCTTGATACTGCCACCATATGACTACAAAAATATACTTATTGAAGCAATGCTCCACAAGTGGCTTCCATGTTTCCTCCACTGCCTCACAGGATAAAGAAGTTCATCTTTAGGAGCGACACTGTGCAGATGGAACACCAAGAAAAAGATGTGATTTGTTCAAATAAGAAGTAAAACTCAGGGGCTTCCCTAGTGGTGCAGTGGTTAAGAATCCGCCTGCCAATGCAGGGGACGTGGGTTCGATCCCTGGCCCAGGAAGATCCCACATGCTGCGGAGCAGCTAAGCCCGTGTGCCAGAACTACTGAGCCTGAGCTCTAGAGCCCGTGCTCTGCAACAAGAGAAGCCACGACAATGAGAAGCCTGCGCACCACAATGAAGAGTAGCCCCCGCTTGCCACAACTAGAGAAAGCCCGTGTGCAGCAATGAAGACCCAACACAGCCAAAAATTTTTTTAAAAACACAAATAAATAAATTTATTTTTTAAAAAAAAGAAATAAAACTCAGGGAAAGAGAAACCACACAAAACCTAGGTCAATTTTGAGCACAAAGTATATATAATAACAGAAAACTGTTATCATTGAATCAAGGTAATAAAGGCCAAAAAAAGAAAAAAAAAAGGAAAAGGAAAACAACAAAAAAAAAGCTAGGGCAAGAGAAAATATAACTTAAAAACAGACCAAACTTGGTGAAATGGGTTGGATCCCTTGTCACATGGAATGAATGGCCTGAAATGTTTTATTATGATATAGGTAAGGCTTTAGATCTGTTACATACTCCAAGTTCATTACGAAATGTTACAATGGTATAATTTGATTCTTCCTTTGAATTTTAGGAAATGACCTGGAAGAAAAGAAAGCTACTAGAAATCTCAGCACCACCTTAGGTGGACAGAGACTTTGTACCTGATTTCACAGCTTTGACCAACACAGATTAGAACTAACCTCTGGAATCTCTATTTAAACTTACCACAACAAAATCAGTCTTCTCTGATTAGTAACTATTTGGAGAAATGAAACTACTTTAGAGAAACAGTATATGCATTTGTATATACCCTATTAACAGCAGAAATTGTTTTGTTACATATTTCCTTTCAAGTGGATTTTCTTGATTCAACTCGGTGAACATCTCATACGTAAAACATTCTGCATTTTGTAAAGGGCTCTGAGTGTTCTTGGGAAACACTGCAGAAGAGCAGAAGCAACTAAAGCTCCTTTTATCACCAAGTATCTACTGTAAACATTCAAATTCATGTCCACAATCAGAAAGGGGCAGCCATGGAACAAACAGATATACTCTCAAGTGTGTTGATTACCTCTACAGAACACTGTCAAAGGAGCGTCCAGGTGTGTGGAAAGCAAACCCTCTCCATAGCTGCCAAAATGAAAAACACAGGGAACCAACACCAAATTGGCAAAGCCCTGAGTTTCCTTTCTGTTCTTAAAGAAGTAACTATTGTGGCCCAGAGGAGCACACAGAATCTATGTGCATAAAAAGAAAGGATTCATGGCAACATTCATACTTTGCTAAAGAACAAACAGACTTTGATACTAATGTCACTGCAAAGGAAAAGATACTAGAGGAGACATAATGAGCATCTAGAGGAGATATAATGAGCATCTAATAGCATCTCTATACAATCCTGAGATACTGTATGTTGACAATGTACTTCAGATATAATATTTAAATTTATAAGCCCAACATTCAACTTCTTCTGCCTGAAACTTTAGCTATCAAACAAAAACAGAAATTTAAAGTTTAGGGAATTCCCTGGCGATCCAGTGGTTATGACTCGGTGCTCTCACTGCTGGCGTCCAGGTTTGATCCCTGGTCAGGGAACTAAGATGCCGCAAACGATGCAGTGTGGCCAGAAAAAGCAGAAAAGTTTAACTATAATACCTAAAATTTTAAAAATAAATAAATAAAAAATTAAAAAGGACCCAATCTTGATCCAAAGCATTTTGTGTTTCCAAGACTCAGAGTTGTACTATAAGGATTTTCATAAATTGCCAAAACGGGTGATGATACCAAGTAATATTTACAAAGCACTTGTAGGTGCAAGACTGTATTCTAAATATTTTACATGTAGTTAATCCTCACATGACTATCCTATAAGGTAAATATTATTAACCTCATTTTACCCATCATGGGGAAGCAGTCAAAGAAAGAACAAGTAATTTGTTCAAAATCACTTCAATGGTAAGTAGCAATACCTGGCTTCAAACCCAGTCAGTCCAGATTCAAATTGATGTTATTAACCACTACACTGTATAAATTAATCTGATTTCCAACCTCCACGGAGCCCAATCACAGAAAGGATCCCACATGCCTGAGCACAGATAAGACTATGTCTATAGTTAAGAAATATTGAAATCTGAGCACAACAGTTATTTTTATTCTAAAATATCTATGGCAGAACCATTGTGAGTGGGCCTGACTGTGCAAGTTAGAAAGCATTCACTTTCATGGATTGAATATACTGGCTATCAAAATTCTTCTGAAAAGACAAAAACCCAAAAGTCTTGTTTTAAATGATGGCTATAAAAATTACAATATGATAAGATACTTGATATAGTATATTGAATATAGTATATTTTAAAAACTTTAAAATTGAGAACAATTATATAAAATGTGTATAGGAAAAAGGACTAGAATTAAATACAATGAAGCTGCATCTAATTCAGAGGTTAGAGACAAAAGTCAGCATATGAGATGAAAACCATGCATTTTCAATATCATACTTGAACACCCCAAGGTGAAGAACAACATACCATCTCTCAATATAGGTTAAGTCCAACACTGCCAGTTTTTCCTCCAGCGTCGCAACAGATCACTTTTCTTTTGGCTGACACCAGATGAAGAGGTTGGCTTGCATTTAAGGGCCATAATGTATGAAAAATATATCACTTTAAATAACAGAATCACAGCCAGCATAGTGAATGCTCATCCTCAGAGAAAACTGGAGAGACCACCTGAAGCCATAGCCGAGTCACACCCCCAACTCTCATGCTCACTCCATGAGAGGGAAAATGGGGTGTGGGGTAGGGGAGAGGAGTTGAGCAAGCACAGGTGAATATACAGAAATCTGAAAATGATGTAATGTGACACAACTGTAAACAAAAATGATTACAGTGGTTGTATTGAGATAATTGGAATTTTTTTCCTTTAGTTCTCAAATGTAATTTTATAATTCACAGAAAAAGTTCTAGTAGACACAGAAGATGTTCCACTCAGAGACCTAAATGTTCTGAAGACTACCAACCAACCTTGCATTCAGAATTGCTAGGAACCATCTGGAATCATCAAGATGGTAAACTCAGTGTTAACAGTCCCACAGACAGATTCTCACCTAAAAAGAGTAATAAAAAAGTCTCTTTTATTACCTTTTTCTTCCATCATCACATGCTGGGAAGAAACCTGGTGGGCTGATGGGTCTCTGTGGCTTATTTGTATGACTATTAAAAAGCATATCTTACTCCATTTTCTAACCTAAATGTATAGATTTCTCATAGAAATGTGAATGCTCCTTATACTTTTTTTTGCAGTTGAGAAGGATGAGAACAAGGCCAAGGAAGGAAATCTATAAAGGTAATATTAAATTTTCAATTCTTCTCCATCTTCATTAACCATGTGGTTGCCTGTTCCCCAAAAAAGTATCTGTGATAATAGCTAACCAGGTGCTTAGGGGAAAACAAGGTACAGAAAACAAAGCCCTGATAAATAATATCCAATCCCAGAACTAATTCTTTAGTCTCTGTCCCTAGAAAAGCTGACTCAGTGATGCTGACAAACACGGCCCTTGATCATTCAAGCCAACTGTTAGTCTATACCAAGCCCAGTTTTCATAACAGTTATACACCAAGATTATTATTTAGGCAAATGAGATGAGCAGCCCTATATTCAAACTGACCAAGAAAAACCCAACTAAACATAAACAAGTTCAGTTGAATCTCCCATTAGGAGAGTACTGGTTGACTTTGAAAAAGGCCAGAATAGACATACCAACTATGAAATGTAAAAAAGAATCAGAATTTTAAAGGACATAGGCAGAGGGAAAAATTAAGTTTTTAAATTTTATTGGGTATCTTTGAGGAAAAAGAAAACACAGGGATTTTTCCCTTTAAACAAGGAGTAATATTTCTGTGGAAACAAAGCATTATGAATATAAAAAGCACCATGAAAAATATTAATAGAGATTCAAGAGGGCTTAGTTCTATCGGTCTTGTTTTCCTAATTCCATTTCACTGGGAATATAGGTGTTTAGAAGAAAAGTAAAATATTATCAGGTTAGAGATTTTAACAAAAGTCAAACAGAACTGATCCAGGTATCTGAATTCCCATCAATGGAAATAACATGACAAAGGAGGCCTGTGTGAAAGATTTCCAACAGATACTTTGCTATGTTAAAACCTCAAATGAGTATGTACCTGCAGCTTTCATTAGGAAAATTAGGAAAATATCTGACTTACATGTCAAAATACCGTCTGGGAAGAATGAAACTGGCCTATATGAAAACATCACTTTGACATCTTATAAGCACTTTCAATTCTCTCTCCTTCAACTATGCATATAAGGATTGCTGGTTTATAATAAAACAGATGAAACTACAAAGATATGCACTGATGATTACTTGTTAAATTTTTGAAAACTGCATATGGTTCTATTTTATCTAGCTTTCCATCTGCACCAGCTGGTTATTTTTTTTAAATATTTTTTTTGGTTTGTATTTTCAAGTAGTTTTCAAAATCCAAAATTAATCTTAGGGTCACTTCATTCTGATGATGGTTCTCGGGCCCAGATTAACATTTGTTAGGAAATTCTCACCCTTATTCAACTCATTTCAATTCCACTGACATTTACAACGCTATGTGAGCACAGAGGGGAGTGTCCTAGCCCTCAGAGAGCTTAGTCTAATGGAAGAGTTATGACAAGTAGATAAGCATAGACCATCTCAAAATGCTATGTAAGTCAAAAAAGGGAACATTTTTTTTTTTCTGAACTATAATTGACAAATAATACTGTATTACTTTTAGGATACAACATGATGATTTGATATATGTATATACGGCAAAATGATTACCACAATAAGTTCAGTTAACATCCATCACCATACACAGTTACGATTTGTTTTCCTTGTGGTGGGAACTTTAAAGATCAACTCTTACTGCAACCTTCAAATATCCAACACAGTACTGTTAACTATAGTCACAACCCTGTATATTAAATCCCCAGGACTTTTTTAAAATCTGGGAACAACTACTCTTTTTAGAGCCAATGATCTAGTTCAATTTTTGTTCACTTGAAAACCACCAAGGGCTTCCCTGGTGGCGCAGTGGTTGAGAATCTGCCTGCTAATGCGGGGGACACGGGTTCGAGCCCTGGTCTGGGAAGATCCCACATGCCGCGGAGCGACTAAGCCCGTGAGCCACAATTGCTGAGCCTGCGCATCTGGAGCCTGTGCTCTGCAACGGGAGAGGCCACGATAGTGAGAGGCCCGCGCACTGCGATGAAGAGTGGCCCCCACTTGCCGCAACTAGAGAAAGCCCTCACACAGAAACGAAGACCCAACACAGCCATAAATAAATAAATAAATAAATAAAAAATTAAAAAAAAAAAAAAAAAGAAAACCACCAAAAAAACCTACAGAGCCACCACCAGAAATAAGATCTGAGTTTTTCCCCCCAGCTAAGAACACTCCAACCTGACAGGAAAGATGGTACAGGAGTGGCAAAAAGGATCACCCAAGAGAGGAGTAGCATCAATGCTGAAGCAAATTGCCCATGCAGAGAGATGATCCCAGAACAATAGAGGTCCCAGACTAAGTGGGGGAGGGGGATATTTTCATTTATGTACACCCAACACTAGCATAATACCTGGCACGCAGTGTCGCTCAGTCAATGTCACATCACTTGTAATGAGTATCTTCACTGGAGCAACACACAAGAAAGTAACTTCTACAGTTATGTACATAGGCAAGAAGCTACAGCTAATTCACCACGTGCCCTCAGGCAAGCCACTTCTCTCTGGGCCTGGGTTATCTCATATGCCAAGTAGCAATGATGGTAACTCCTTTGCAGGGTGGTTTCAGGGGTGCATGAGATAATACGTTTCAGTACCCCTGTGCTTCTATTACAAAGCACTCTCAGGGACTAAAGATGAGACAGCTGCCCCTGTGTTGCTGCTAAAATTTTAGCACTGATGAATTTCCTCACTGATTTCTAGTGTATACTAAAAACATATCTGATTTTCCCATAGGTCACAAAGCTATTTTCATTTTGACTGGGAAAGAAAGTATGGCCCATAAACATTTTTTCCCCACTGCCTTGGGTCTTAGTACCAAAAGGACAATTCACCAACGTTCTAAGGGGCTCTGGGAAGGTTCTACAAAGATAATGGCTTCTGAGCTGCAAGTTGTTCAAGATGACAGCAGATCACACTAGCCTAGCCACTCAACTATTCCAGAAGTGAACTAGCATCTAGAGAAGAGTTAGCAGACAGATGGCATTCTGTGAGACTCATGCTGACCAGACCATGAGCCTAGGTCATCTATGCCCTGTAATAGAGAACAGAGGTCCAACAAAAGGTAGCAGGTACCAACCAGATACAGCTTTAGGATCCCCATCTGTGGTATCATAGAGAGATATTTGGTCTTTGCTCCAGTTTCCTGACACAGAGCTCCTAAAACTCTTGGAATTTCCTGAGTGATAAGAGCGATGAGTCTTTTGTTTTAATGAGACGACTCCTGGTGGGCTCCTAGATAGTTCCAGGATGGGGCCTGGTCATCGGAAAAACCAAGACTTGATTAAAAGCTTGGAACTTTCAGCCGCATACCCTAACTTCCAGGGAGGGGAAAGGGGCTGGAGATTGAGTCAATCACCAATGGCCAATGAGGTAATCAATAATGCCTACATAATGGAACCGCCATAAAAACTTCTAAATCATGGGATTTGTAAAGCTTCCAGGTTGGTGAACATATCCACATTCCAGGAGGGTGGTGCACCCTAACTCCATGGGACAGAGGCTTTTACGCTTGGAACCCTTCCAGACCTAAGTACCTATCTACCTCTTCACCTGATCCTGTATAATAAACTGGTTAAGTGTTTCCCTGAGTCTTGTGAGCCATTCTAGCAAATTATCAAATCTGAAGGGGGTGGAGGATTGTGAGAACCTCCAACAGACGTATGGGTAACCTGGGGATCTGATACTTGTGAATGGCATCTGAAGTAAAGGCAGTGTTGTGGGACTAAGCCCTTAAACCTGTGGAGTCTGACGCTAACTCTGGGTAGTTAGTGTCAGAACTGAAATGAATTATAGGATACCCACTTAGTGCCAGAATTGGTTGGTGTCAGGAGGAAAAAAAAATCTCTCACCATCTCTCTGCCTATATGACACAGAGGCATACACCGCTTTCTGCTGACATCACTCCAGAACATGTTCAGACCTCCATTTCTCAATTTACATGAAGTCTGTCGCCCCCAGCCCCCCCACCCCATGCCAAGTTCAACTGCAAACACCACTGTAATCAGCTAACTTACTGACGGCACTTGTCCTCCATGCAGTCATTTTAAAATACAGGACTGGGGCTTCCTTGGTGGCGCAGTGGTTGAGAGTCTGCCTGCCAATGCAGGGGACACGGGTTCGAGCCCTGGTCTGGGAGGATCCCACATGCCGCGGAGCAACTAGGCCCATGAGCCACAACTGCTGAGCCTGCGCGTCTGGAGCCTGTGCTCCGCAGCAGGAGAGGCCTCGATGGTGAGAGGCCCGCACACCGTGATGAGGAGTGGCCCCCACTTGCCGCAGCTGGAGAAAGCCCTCGCACAGAAACGAAGACCCAACACAGCCATAAATAAATAAAAATTAAAAAAAATAAATAAAAAAAATAAAAATAAATAAAATAAAATAAAATAAAATAAAATACAGGACTATTCTTGACAAAGATTTACCAAAACCTTTCATCAGATATGCTTGTACATTGTCAAACATACTCATTGTCTTATAAACAAGGTGAGCACTTTCTAGGACTTGATATTAATCTGAAAGCTAAAATGAAAAATTTTCTAAAAAATATAGAATTTTAAATTACTTACAATTAGACAAACAGAACACTCTACTCCCTCAACATAACACCATTGCATAGTTTTAGAAATTAAAATTAAGTCTGTCAGGATTTTTGACAAAAATTTCTTGAGAGGATCTACTCATCCAATATTTTATTTCCAAATAATGTTAACTAATACTTTCAGGTTGAAGAAACATATCCCAATACTTACACAAATATTATTTAACCACCAATTCACACATAACCTCACACATTGCTACCAGGAATTTTTGTAGCTTGGAGTGTGAGATAAGACAACAGGACTAATATTTTCTTCTTTGATTTGAAGACAAGCAAAGGTAGGAAATCATTTAATTTGTGACACAAATTCAATTGCTAGGTTATTAGGAAAAACCTAATGAAGCTTAAGCTTCATTTATTAAGCAATGATTTTCCTACCCTGTCAGGGACATTTGATTCATTTTTTAAAATGATGTTATCTAAACAACAAGGTCCTACTGTATAGCACCAGGGACTATATTCAATACCTTTGATAAACCATCATGGAAAAGAATATAAAAAAAGAATGTCTATATGTATATAACTGAGTCACTGTGCTGTACAGCAGAGACTGGCACAACATTGTAAATCAACTATACTTCAGTTAAAAAATAAATAAATAAAATTAAAATCAAAATGATCTTATCTAGTCACTTTCCCTCACCAGAGCTATGAAGTACTATTCCACAGCCCCCACCCCAACTCCTGTACCACGGGATTTTCTAACATGTATCTGACGATTGTGACAGCCAACACTCATTTCTGATAAATGCAAAAGCACTGGTGGGCATTCAAATAAAAACAAAAGAATTTTTGGTCTTATTTTACTTTGTTTTTCCTGTTCCCCCTGCCCCTAAAACAACTGAATGAACCATGAAAGATATAAACCAAGCCAATGAATATCTTTTTTTTTCTCTTTCCAGTCCAAATCTAGTTTTAAAAATCGTGGTCAAAACAAAAACAAAAAACAGTAGGCCCCACAAAACCAAAAGAGGGAATACCACAACAAAACTAACATTCTTTCAACAGAGTCAGGACTAAGTTCTACAAATGAAATATTACCATTTCCCCTATCCTGGTTCCTAAGGTACATTTTGAGGTGGTTTGGAAGTCACGTTTCAGACCACTCTAAACATCTCAAAGTGCTCCAGATCATTTAAAAACTCCCCTGAAGGGGGCTTCCCTGGTGGCACAGTGGTTGAGAATCTGCCTGCCAATGCAGGGGACACGGGTTCGAGCCCTGGTCTGGGAGGATCCCACATGCCGCGGAGCAACTGGGCCCGTGAGCCACAACTACTGAGCCTGCACGTCTGGAGCCTGTGCTCCACAACAAGAGAGGCCGTGATGGTGAGAGGCCCGCACACCGCAATGAAGAGTGGCCCCCGCTCGCCACAAATAGAGAAAGCCCTTGCACAGAAACGAAGACCCAACACAGCCAAAAATAAATAAATAAATAAATAAATAAATTTATTTTAAAAAAAAACAAAAAACAACTCCCCTGAAGGCAAAGCAGCCCTCTTTTAGTAAGGAGAAATAGTAGAGAAACTTCCCCAATACTGAGACTGAAATAACCAAGACCTTCAAGGCCTCCAAAGGTCTCCTATGTAGAAAACAGCTTCTCTCTGAGAATTTACAAATTCTTACAACCCAATTACGTTTTTAGAGGTTGAAAATATTCTTTTTAAAAAATATGCATTGGAACAGAGGTACAATGAGCCTTCCAGAAAGCACACAAAAAAGGTCCATCTGTATGCATTTTTCTCTACTTCTTGTCTGATCATTTCCTGTAATACCCATGAAAAGTCTTGATTTATTTTACTTCTCTGAAACTCAGGGGACATCACTTTATTTGCTGATCTCTCTGACCAGTGATTACCTTCAAGCATTCACCTAGGTGTTATTCTCTTTTAATCCTGTTGCCTCTAAAAGCTGTCAACCAGTTTTCAAGAAGGCTTATTTTTTAAAATTGAGATGTAATTCACATACCATAAAATGCAGTAGTATATTCACAAAGTAGTGTAATCCAGTAGTGTACAATTCAGTAGTATATTCACAAAGTAGTGTAACCATTACCACCAAATAGTTCCTAAGAGGCTTGTATTTAGCTTAGATAGAAGACCTAAGTGATAACCTAAGTAAGAAACATGGAAGTAGGGAAAAATTGCTTTAATTTACATTCTGAGGGTAGAGAATGTAAGCTAGAAAGGGTGAGCACAAATCAGATGTTCTGCAAGGGGAAAGTTAAAGGAAGAAGCCAATGTACTTTAAATCCCATAAATAGTTTTTATGGATGGCCTCTATCTGCTTCCCATTGAAGGTAACTGTATAAATGACTTTTCCTCCCTGGACTGAAGCTGGGACTCAAGCAGGCTCCTGCACTATGCAGGCTGATTAATGACTCTTTTCTTCTTGCTACTCCATCAGAGGGAACTCTTCAGTGAATTCTTCTAACTACCAAAAGGCACAGGAAGCCCCATACAGCCTTATACAAACTAAGATTCAGACAAAGCCACCTAAGCATTTGACCAAAAAGACAAGTGAGGACTATAGAAGCCAGAAGCAATTCTACCTAAAGAAGAGTGAGGAACTCAGAAAGGCAGTGAACCGACACAGGGCTATAAACAGTTCAAACACCTTCTGCATTTCAGAGAGGCAAACTGCATCTCAGCCAAATAGTTCTAGGGAAGAGAATATAACCTGCCAATTAAGGCATCTGCTCATCACTGTCATGCTATACTGTCACCTGTCTGTTCTACCTCCAGATGTCCTGTGTGGTTTAGATAGAGACCTCCAATGCTACATAGTCTACCAACCAAAAACTGCCAAGCTGGTGGTCCTTGCTTCTGAATAAAGTGATGCCTTGGGCTGCGAAGGATGTCCCATTCTCAGATCCAGATTAAGACTCTACACCCAGGACTTCCCTCGTGGCGCAGTGGTTAAGAATCTGCCTGCCAACGCAGGAGACACAGGTTTGAGCCCTGGTACAGGAAGATTCCACATGCTACAGAGCAACTAAGTCCATGCATCACAACTACTGAGCCTGCGCTCTAGAGCCCATGAGCCACAACTACTGACCTGCGTGCCTAGAGCCCGTGCTCCACAACAAGAGAAGCCACTGCGATGAGAAGCCCGTGCACCACAACAAAGAGTAGCCCCTGCTCGCTGCAACTACAGAAAGCCCGCGTGCAGCAACGAAGACCCAACACAGCCATAAATAAATAATCAATCAATCAATCAATTAATTAATACCATATTAAAAAAAAAAAGACTCGACACCCAAAAGCCCCAAGGAAAGGTAGCATGCAGGGAGCCCAATAACAAAGTCAATAAAAATATTAAAACTTCCCTACCAGGGCTGCAAACCACCACTAACCATCCTTGCTAACTTAAGGGGTTTTAATAAGGAAGCTTAAATTGAAGAATGAGCCAGCTCCCAGAATAGAAAATGAGTTTCATCTTAAGTGTTAGGAAAGTTAACTACCCCAAAGAAAAAGATTAAGTAAAACCAGAAATTCTTAAATAAATAAATACATTTTATAAAAAAAAAAAAAAAAAACCCAGAAATTCTAAAGTCTTGCTTTCCAAAACAGTACTGGGATTCTACTTTAAAGTCAGCAACAAACCCTCAAAAGTACCCAGACCTGACCAAGCCCTGAAAACATACTTATATCCTCTTAGGCGACCCCTCCCCTTACTAGCTGACAGACCTAAACTCAAACTTCCCTTAGTCACTAAACCTTAGTGCCTTACTGCTCCTATAAAGTCTACAGGGACCTCAAGCTATCATTCCCAATAGTCCAGTGAGCCCCTATTCTGCAGTAAGTAACACACCACCTAATGAGGTTCAGAATACATCGTCATCAGAGACAACTCGCTCATGTCTCTGCTTATGGTACTTAGCCAAGTTGTCCATTTCCAGAGTCTACACTAAGGTAATCTCTCAGGAGAGGTGAGGGTACCTTAAAGTGAGGGTAAGAGTCACAAAACATCCATATTCTCTAACAGGACCTTCTACTCAAAGTCTTTGGGGTGGGAAACATTAAAAATGAAATAAGACCAATCCCCAGGTAATGCCAAGGATGACTAAAATTAACCCTAGTTCCAGCACCTCTCCCCAGTTCACCTGATCCCTCTAGGACCGCATCACAGGATTCTTCTCCAGGTGTACTGTTCTCCGCTCAGCCATAGAGTCCATCCACTGCCTCCACAAGGCCCACCCAGCCCTAAAAAGTGCCTCTTGGCTTCCCAAACATTCTTATTTTTAACGCTCAGCCACCTTTCCTTAAGGCTCATCTGTAAACACCCTCCCCAAATGTGGTACCAAACCCAGTAAGTCTCCTGGTTGAAAACATCTTCTGTAGTTTTAGAGATGTGACAAGTAAGTGTGATATTTTCTTATTGGTCAGTTTTCCCCTAAGAACTAAAAGTTTTACTTGTCTATTCTGTAAGTGCCAGAAAAAAAAAGCAAAAATGTGTATTTGCATTTTCCAACTATAATTTATTTTTTATAAATGATGTTGAGCTACTCCATCTGGAATACCATAAACTATGCATGTTTTGTATCATCAGTGTCAACCCATTTCACAATGGATTTCTGCCCCTAAACTGAAAGATCCTCTCAGAGTTTTTTCTTTTCTTAAGGAAGGCACTTCTGTTTTATCAACACAGAGGTAAAAACTCAAACCATTTCAATTGTGAAAAATGAAAGGATATGAGCCTACTTCCTTAATAAATGCAGAGAGCCTCTGACACTTTCAATATACCCAAAATGCTAGGGTACGAGACCAAGTGACTTGGTTGCTGCAAATGCTTACTTCCTAAGAAGAAATTTCCTTCACAGGGTCACAAAAACTGTGTCCACTCTGTATGAACACTGACAGAATCAAAGCAAGATATTGTTTCTTCCTTCTAACACCACGCTATTAACCTTCTAACTTTCTGACACTACTTAATGAAGCAGTACTAAAACAATTCTGTAGCACTTCAGTTTACTGTAAGAGAGTTACTTTCTATGTCTGAGACTTATTAGGAAACATAATCCATAAGCTATACTGTTTTTACTTAAATGATACAAATTCCTTTGGGAAAAAAATCACAGCAAGCTTTATACTGTCAGTATTCAAGTCCATCTAAAAATCAACAGCAGTTCTGTCTGCATTCAAATATCAGAGAAACACTGTGAAAATGAGAACATCTACAACCATTCCAAGACCTCTGGAGGAAGTATGCTACATAAACAGAAAGAACAACTAAGAACATAAAATAACATCAACACTACTCCAGTTCCTGCCCCAGCTCTGTACAGCAGAACTGATATCAGGTAGGCAAGGCCCTGCCATGGGCTCTTAAGGCACATATGCATTAGGCTTTTCTACTTACAGAAGGTCCACTTGCTTACTGTCTATTTTAAACGGTGCAAAAAAGTTCTAGAATAAAGACTATAAACAAATAATCTAATGCAATCATTCTCACAATTCAGGGTGCATCAAAAATCGCATGGAGGGACTTCCCTGGTGGCACAGTGGTTAAGACTCCACACTCCCAATGCAGGGGCCCCGGTCTGATCCCTGATCAGGGAACTAGATCCCACATGCATGCTGCAACTAAGAGTTCGCATGTCACAACTAAGGAGCCTGCCTGCCGCATCTAAGACCTGGCACGACCGAATAAATAAATAAATACATAAAATAGACATTAAAAAAAAATCGCATGGAGGGCTTGTTAAAGCAGAGATTAGTAGGCCCCACCCCCAGAGTTCCTGATTCAGAAGGTCTAGAAAGGAGTCTGAAAATATGTATTTCTAACAAGTTCAGAGGTAGTACTGACACTGCTGGTCCAGGATCCACTCTGAGAACCACTGCTCTATAGTTTGTTGACAGAAATAGTTCACTGTAGTCTTTATCTTGCAAGATTTCTGCTGATTGTTTAAAAATAGGATACATCAGATTTATGTCAGTTTTTCACATTTTTATTGGAAATAATTTCCAAGTCACAAAAAAAGTTGCAAGAACAGTACAAAGAACACACTCATATGCCCATTACCAGTTTCATCTATTGATACATGTTGTCATATCTACTCCCTTCCTTCTCCATATTCATCAAATATTTTTTCTAAACCCCATGAGAGAAAACAGCATACATCCTGGTCCTTTACTTCTAAAAACTTCACTGTGTATTTCCTAAGAATAAGGATGTTCTCTTACATAACCACAGTAGTTACCAACTTCAGTGAATTTAACACTGATACACCACTGCCACAATCAATATATAAAACAGTTCCATTATGCCCCCCAATTCTTATGCTTCCATTTTACAGTCAACTCCTCCCCCAATACCTTGGCAATCACTATCTTCTATTACTATAATTTTGCTTTTTCCAGAATGTCATATAAATAGGATCATACAGTATGCAGTATTTTTTAAAATAATCAAATACAGAGAACATAAAATGCACCATTTTAAAGTGTACAATTCAGTGACATTAAGTACATTCACCGTGTTATGCAACCATCACCACTATCTAGTTCCAGAAGAACATTTTTATCACCCCAAAAGGAAACCCCATACCCATTAAGCAGTCACTCCCCTTTTCCCTCTTCTCCAGCCCCTAACAACCACCAAACTACCCAATCCATTTTCTGTCTCTACAGATATGCCTATTCTGGATATTTCATATAAATGGAATCAGATAATATGTGGTCTTTTGTGTCTGGTTCTTTCACTGAGCATAATGTTTTCAAGGTTCATTCAAGCTGTAGCATGTATCAGTACTTTATTTCTTTTCAGGGAAGTATGTAGCCTTTTGAGTCTAGTTTCTTTCACTTAGCATAATGCCTTTGAGATTCATCCATGTTGTTACATGCACACATAGTTTCATCATTTTTGCTGCTGAGTAGTATTCCATTGTATGTGTATACCAGAATTTGTTTGCTCAGTCACCAAAAGACATTTCATTCCTGATACTTTCCCCAGGAATATAATCATGTAAGTCAAGGTACTTTTACAACTAATAGGGTTATTATATATTTGCACATGGCAATAGAAAAACTCAAACGTACACAATATGTGTGGGTTCACAGTCCCTTATCTGCAATTCCAAAATCCAAATATCCCCTAAATACCAAGTTTTTGGTAAATTTTCAGTGAAGTCATTTGGAGACAAATCTTGACCTATATACTACACTTAGTCTCTTTATAGTCATCTTCTTAGTGAGAATATTCATTTTGCTGCAGAAGTATTATGTCTGATACACATCCCACTGGGAGAAATAATTCATGTATGAGCTACGTACCACATTACCTTTCTATATTCAGAAAAATTCATAAATTCATCTGACCCCACAGATTTTGGATAGAAGTTGTGGCCCTGTACTTACACAGCTCTAAATGAGACAAAAATTAAACTGATATTACTTGAGTCAGTGAAGAGGCATTAATGTTTTCTCTGTTACAGACTAGCTCCCCAATACATCAACTAAAAGGATGAACTCTACCCCACAATCCCCCTCTTATGATCAACATCCATCCTACATGGTCTCTGCAGGTTATCCTAGCCTAAAAAATTGACTGCCATTTATAAAAGACACCATTTCTACTAAAATTCACTCAAAACCTTTGAACAAGTAAATGTTAAAGTTCTCAGAACATCTGATTGTTTCAAGGTATGTTCTTCAGCAGATACATAAGAGTGCATGGCTGTGAAACCTAAACTACTTTTTAATGCACCTCACCTGAAAGGAGACCACAGCTGCTCTCCATATACATTACTCCACATACACCACATTATTCATTCCAGGCATGCTGAGAACCCATCAGGGCCTGGCATAGTGTCAAGAACTGGGTAAACAGGAGGGAACAAGACAGACGAGGCTCCTGCTATCATGGAGCTAACTCTCTAGTGAGAGGAATAAGACACACAAAACCACTGAGAAAAATATCAAAGTGATAAATCCTATGATGACAAACCCAGATACAATAAAAAATGACTGAGGAGTGATTTTAGATTGGATGGTGAGGCAAGGCCTCTGAGAGTTGAAACTGAAGCCAAGAACTAAACCCCAAAAGACAAGTGAGGATCAGTGGGAAGAGCAGTGCAAAGGCCCTGACAGAGAAAGAAGTCTTTATTCGCCAAGGACTACAGAAAGGCTCAGTGTGGCTAGAGTATAATAAGAAAGGTGGAGAGCAGTATGGGATGAGGTCAGACAAACAGCCAAGGGCAAACTCATGCAGGACTGTGTAAGTCAAAACAAGAAGTTGGGAATTTCTTCCAACTGAGATGGAAAGGTGTTAAAGGGTGTTAGGCAGGGGAATAACATGTTCTGACCGATAATTTAAAAAGTTCATTCTACTTGCCACACAGTGATGTAATATGGATAACATGGGACTGGTAATCCAATCCATTCATTTTAAAAGGTATATATATATATATACGCACATATATGTATGTGCGTATATATATTTTTATTATACTATCACTTCATATATTAAAATGCCAAGAAAAGTGCATTTCCTGAAAGCTGATTTTTTTTTTTTTTATAAAACCACTGTCCTGTCTTGAATGATTTCACATGTGTATCAATATCTCTGGTGTGCCAGCTACAATTTTAATAGCTACCACAGCCAGGAAATTTAAGAACTCCCTCTGTGAACCGTGTAAGTTAATGTAGGTTTTACTCTGCTAATAAATCTGACAATATACATAGAAAGTCAATGAGTACTAAAGAAATGGAAGAATTGCAATTGCTGCTATTTAAACACCAAGACATGTCTTTTTCCTAAAAATACCAATACTTAACGAAAGCACAGTTCATGAAACAAGATAAAAGCTGAAATTATTGCCCTATGAGTCAAAAAGCAACGGCAGCCTATAAATTCTATTTTTAATTCCCAAAGTTAACAGTAAATCAAGAAAGTCTGTATGAGACACATGCCCCACCCTGCCAAAAAAGTGGTGTGCGAGAACAACATAACTACTCTTAGTCATGTTTCCACAAATTTAGAGTTGACGTATTTAAAACAAGGAAACAATAGCTTCCTGAGAAATAATGCTTCTGAGTTTGTTGTCAAATTACAGAAAAAAAATTTCTGTACTTAACTCAAACACCAGATTATTTCAAGCACAAAAATTTATTTTTGTGGATAGTTTTCCTCTGTAGAACCAATTGAAAGAAGCTATCTAGTTAATGCAAAAATTTTATTCCATGGTAAACTGTTTAAAAGTAAACTATCTACTCAAAAATATGGCTTACTCTTACTTGAGGAGTTCTTTAACATGAATTACTGAAATTCTAAGTTTTGTGAAAAAACGAATGCTCTACTTCTTCAATTTAAAATTCTGCAAAATAGATAACTTAAATATTACCTTTGTTTTTAAACCACTTCATATGTGTAGTCCTAAAAATACTGGTCCAATACCTTGAGTGCATGGCATTTCACTTTTGATTACTTTTTCTGTAATAAGATTTGAAGAAACTGACCAAACTTGGTACTCTAAAATACTAGGAGGATATTCTGAAAATCTAATCTGCAGTTCAGACCACAGAACAGAGGTCAAAAAGAAAGCTCTTCTGGATCTATTTATGGGTTTCAACAAAATAGCTGTTGCAGGAGTCTGTTCGCAGAATAAGACTAAAATTTCAAGAAACCACTAATCTGTACAATTTCTCTGGAAAGTTGAAAATTCCACGCTGAAGAAATGAAATGTAAAATTTTACATATAGTAAGATAATTAAAATCTTACCAGGCTCAAACGTAAACATTCCACCACCATGAAGAACATAAGCAGTAAGTTTAATGATTTAATTATATAAAATATATTTGGGGACAAATGCTACAACACTCACTTTATATATCACAGGCACTCAGAAGAACTGGAACATGCATCCTTATTGCCTATGTGTGGACAAACGTCCACAAAGAACCACAGCTAACACTAAAGCTGGCTGTTATTTGAAGGCATCAACAGGAGACTTCCGAAAATCTTAACTATGGTTTCTTAAAAAAATTTTGAGTAGCACAAGATGAAGAGATCTGACAAAGACTCTTCCTAACCCAAGGCTGCATGCAAGTCATGAAACTCACCTGTGTTATACTCCTTCAACTGCAAGTCCTTTACAGGCATGCCATCAGGAGTCCGAAAGGCATTAAGAATCTGCAAGAATATGGTATGTACAGTAATGATACACATCATAATCAAATATTGAATATTATATTTCCCCTAGTGGCTTTTATTCTACGTAATTTAAAGCTATGATTAATTTACAAAGGCAAAATTGAGCCATACACACTCCAGGCATTCAAAAACTGCTGAATAAGTAGAATATAATTATTTAAAAATTCTCAAGTACATAAAAAAGGCAGAACAGCATAACCTCAAGAACTCAAGCTCTGAAATCAGACTGCCTGTATTCCAAGCCTCTCCTGCTCATGTGCTGTGTAACCTTTCAGCATCCGGATTCTCATCTTTTAAACATAAGATGAGGCACTGAGCTCTTTCCAGTCCAAGGCCATGGCACCTGAACTCCCTCAGCCTGGTCAGTTCTTCTCCCCATTTTCAAATGGACTGTTCTCTCACTTGCATTCAGGCCTGGGCTCAAATGTCACTTCCTCAGTGATGTCTTCCCTAACTACCCAATCTAAAATAGCCTATACCCCAATGATGCTCTAAACCCTTACTTTAGTTTCCTTCAGGGCATTTATCACTGCTTGATTTTTTTTTTTTTTTTGCTTATTTTTATTATCCATGGAAGCAGTGACTTCATAATGTTCACTGCTATATCACTCAGTGCCTAGAACACTGCCTGGAATACAATAGTGCTTAGTATTTGGAATGAATGAATAAAGAGTACCTGTTTCACAGGATGTTGTGATAATTAAATGAACTAATGCTTGTAAGCATCACACAATGCCTAATACAGAGTAAAGCACTGTCTGCTCTGGTTGTTGCATATTCTGACCAAACTCTTCCTTAAGGTCATCCATAGTTTAGTCACCAAGTCCTTCACCACTGAGAAGTTAGGCAGCTCCCAGTTTTTACTACTGTCAATAAACCGCATCTTTATGCATCTTTATGTAACTGCATCTTGGATCATCCCCTAAAGGATGATTATCAGGTCTAAGGACAGCAATCATTTGTCATAATTTTTTTTTTTTTTTTTTTTAACAAACCTCACCTCAGTTGAGTACATGTGTAACTGGTGAAAAATGAATGAGCTCTATGGATTATACCAAAGCCAATTTCCTGGTTTAGCTACTGTACTACAGTAATACAAGGTGTTGACACTGGGGGACGGGCGGGAGAAAGCTGGGTGAAGGATAACCAAGATTTCCCTGAATATTTCTTTACGCTTTCCTGGGAATCTACAATTTTTCAAAATAAAAAGTTTAAAAAAATTTTTTAATTGACAAAAAGAAAGGAAAAGGAAAAAAGAAAAAGAAAAAAAGCCTTACCTCTTCTTTTGCTGCATTTTCAGGCACCCCATTTAATCGAATAAGCTTGCTTGGTTTCTCCTCACTTGGGCCAGTCCTATAATCTTGATCCTTGAATCCAGAATAAAAAATTATTTTAGAAACAAATACATGTTAATGCGCAAAATGAAATAACATGAAATACAGGTACTCAGGATCAAAAATCAAAATGACTTACATCATATGAAGATATGAAAAATTATAATTGTCTCTATTTTTCTGAGTTCCAAAATTTGATTTCTTTCTTTTTTTTTTTTTTTTTGTGGGATCTTAGTTCCCCGACCAGGGATTGAGCCCGGGCCCCAGCAGTGAAAGCGCTGAGTCCTAACCACTGGACTGCTAGGGAATTCCCCCAAAATTTGATTTCAAATCATTAGAATACAAGTGTGTTAAGATCCATGCTCATTGAGGGAATTTTGAAATAGTAAAGCAGAAAATTAAGAGAAACAACACTGAATATGACTTTTATAAACAGGAAAAAAATCACCTAGATTCTCAAAACTAAAATTTTCTTTTCCTGAATGAGAAAACAGCAAATAAATAAATAAAACCAGATGTCATTTATCAAAGATGTAATCTATAACAAATTCCAGAACAAAGTCAAAAGGTGTCATCTGACAATATAACTTAACAGTACAATTCAGAGAAATCTGCATTTTCCATATTCACAAAAGTCTCAGCTCTAACTGATTCTCTTTCATTTCAACAGTTATAAAAAGGGTTTAACTTTTGGGGAAAAAAGTCTCCTATAACTACGTGACCACACCTCCCAGTTATGCCTACTCTCCTGGCATAATTACAAATAGTGTCCTCTTTTACTCTTGAAAGCGTCCTGACTTGAACAATAAATTATATGGCCATCCAGCTCTAACATTCTCAAAATCCATTATTTGGTTAGCATGTCTTAGAATTACTGTCCAAAATAACAGAAACTTCAATAGAGATGGGTGATACCTATTTTAAAAGATAATATTTTCAATGTCCAACTGCAAACATAATTCTCCTCGCTTAGATTATATATACATTAGATTATACATTATACATACAGAAATTCAACATTTAAGTCAATTAAGTTAGCTTCAAGAGAATACTTGCAACATTAACATCACCTCCTCATAACTAGGTATTCTCTACCTCTATATCCTAGGTATTCTCTAAAGGAGTTTAAATAAGAAAATGAACCCTAAACAGCCACAGGCCTGACTATGCAAGAGTTGAGAGAGAACCAACTCCCAAAGACAAATACTTTCAAACTAAATTATCCCAAAGCATTTCGATCAGTACCATCAAGCAAAATAATGAAGAGACACACATCAAAAATATGATCTGAACTGAGGGCCCTTTCTCTAGAGATGTACACTGAATACAAATCTTGCTTTTTAATGGCTGTACAAAGTTAAGACCTAGGACTAATGGTCCTGGACTCTACACTTCACCCTTCAGAAAAGTTTTATGAAAAAGCAAAATTCAAAAAAGCAATCCATTCCATTAACATACCTGAAGGTCCCGTTGGGCATCTTGGGAAGTTTTGCCCTCTGGAAAAGACTTGCTCTGGCCATAGCCAAATATCTGGCTTCCTGGAAGCCTGTGATCCACATCACGGTACTCCATGCTTCTGTAATCAGTGTCTTGCCGGCCAAGGAAGTCCAGACCACCTTCTTCTTTAAACATACCAGCATCCGAACTCTGTTGTTCACCTCCAGAAAGCTGTGACTTGTCCTGGTCTTGAAGTGGACTTTGGCTGGTCTGAAAGTCTGGTGGAGACTCATGTTCAAAAGCTACACCTTGTGTTTCTCCTTCTCTTGTTTCTGAATGCTCA
The DNA here is from genome assembly GCF_949987535.1 of Balaenoptera acutorostrata. NCBI lineage: Eukaryota > Metazoa > Chordata > Mammalia > Artiodactyla > Balaenopteridae > Balaenoptera > Balaenoptera acutorostrata. Next base: position 38,822,252 of record NC_080073.1, read on the forward strand.
AATTCTCCCTTCTGAATGCCAAAAGCAGGCCTTTCTGTTGTATGGTCATGTGCAGATTCTTCTCTCTTGTTCACATTCATACCAGAATGTTCTCTATCTTGTGTAGAGGGCTGAATGTAATCCAAAATATTTGGATCCACAGAGGGCATCTCCCTATCTTTAAATTCCATACAAGGTCCCACCTCTCTGCCCCTAAAATCCTGATCAGTCCTGGACCGGTGTCTACCTCTGAAATCTGAATGTGGTGTATCCCTGTCCCTAAAGTCTAGATCACTAGTACCTGAACCTCGGCCTCTAAAGTCCATCTGCGTTCCGTCTTTGTCCCTGAAGTCCAAATCAGATACATCTCTATTCCTAAAATCAGAACGGGACTGATCTCTGGCCCTGAAATCCAAATCTGATAAATCCCTTCCCCTAAAATCTGCATGGGATCCATCCCGGCCTCTAAAATCTAAATCATAAGTGCCCCGGCCCCTGAAGTCAGGTGGAGGAGCATCCCTACCTCTAAAGTCAACAGTATGAGCATCCCTGTCTCTGTAGTTCATGTGAGATGTCTCCCTACCTCTATAATCCATAGAAGTACCATCTCCACCCCTATAGTCCATAGGTGGTCCTTCTCTATCGCGAAAATCCCCAGAATGTATGTCCCTACTTCTGAAGTCCAACTGTGATGAATCTCTGCTCTGGAAATCAGAAGATGAAAAATCTCCCCCCCTGAAATCATGTCCAGGTCCCTCCCCTCCTCGATAGTCACCATGCTGTCCGTCTCTAGCTCCATAGCTGAAAGAATGCTCCTCTACATTTGCAAAGGGAGGCCCCGAATGCCCCTGGAAATCAAAGGGAAGTGAATCTCTGCCAGGAAAGTTGCCAGAGTGTCTCTCTTGAGCATGACTCTTAAGGGGAGGAGGAGGATAATCCCTGTTCCACCCGGGAGCAAACCTTTCTTCTTGGCTCCCACTGTAGAAACAAAGACAGTGTTATTCATATTGTCCAGAGAGTTTGAAATCTACACACCAGCATATTCTTCTCTAATCAACAGCACATTCGTCTGCAAACATTTTTTTTTTTTTGGCAGAGTTCTGTAACAAGGTCCTAGATCTGCAGAAAACAGCAATGTTTTGCTATTTTAAGACGAAGTGGTGTAGTAAACTTTTATATTCCCATTTCAGAACACGAGGAAAGTCAACACAAGGTTTTCAACACGACTGTTGCAGAAAAAGCTTTCACCCAGTCCTGCAACAGGGAAAATCCGCAACACCAGATAAGCTAGCAATGGTGACACTCTACAAAAATTTCCATTTCCTATAGCCAGGGAACTTAGAATTCCAAGATCAGTATGATGATTCCTATACATCAGAAAAACCAATGCACTGTAAATTTTATACAGTAGGTTTCAGGAGGTGTCTTTCTCATTGGTGCATACAGGAGTAACATTCCAAAATATTTGATTACAGCCACAGTATGGACACCACCCAGTCAGAATGGATGCAGGCCCAAAATGAAGAAACACTGGCTGTAAATCACTAGGAGTACACCAGTGTTCACCAGCTGAGCATCAGCCCTGGCTGCATCTAAATCCTCATTCTACAGTGGCTCCACCTACAACTGCTCTCACCTGGGTCCTATTATTGTAACTACTCAAGGGTATCTCAGAAGGCAGCATGAATCATGCCACAAAGCATGTGTTAAGTCGACTAAACCAAGCAACAGCATCCAGGAGCTTAATACTGAAAGGGACCTAGAGAGAGCATTAGGCCTTCAAGCATTATCACCAGGTCCCAAAAAAAAAAGCTGATTTTCTAGATTCTAATGCCTCATCTAATTTTTCATGGTAATACAATATATTTTAAAATAAGCATAGTATTAAATTTGCATTCTCAGTTTACAGAACTCAAGAGATAAATGAGAATTGGCCCAATCTTTCATACTACCTAACTTCCTCCCTTTGTCTTAAGCTCCAGACCATTTTATATGTTTTGACTTTGGTAAAAGATTAAGAAATTTAAATAGGCAATTAGGTACCTAGGATACTGAGCTTCAAGGGGAGGGGAGAGAAGGGCATGAAAAAGGAAAACATGAAATGATCTGAATGGTTACCTCCTTTTTAGCAGTAAAACAAAAGTATTAAGAGATCAAGTCCAACTCAGTTCTCTCCTTCCAGAATATACAGGTTCTATTACATGACCCTTCTGAACTCAGACTACACTGCTATAGAAAGATTCAACAGACAACCGCTTCTGGGTTACTCAGTGCAAGAGAAACAGTTACAATGCCAAACCCTTTCCAAAAAGTAACAGGAATTTAACAATAGTAACCTAAACAGTTGAATGATGCATATTTAATGTATTTTCAGGACATGGTAACTTCCATCAGCTCCTATTAACATTAGTTATATCTATGGGGTTCATCATAAGAGAAGCAACTTTAAATGTTCTTCATAAATAATACAATATAACACTAAAATTAAGACATTACCACTAATTCTGGTGTCACCCATATTTAAAATCATTCAAATCCCAATAGTTAGGGACTTCACTGGCGGCGCAGCGGTTAAGAATCCGCCTGCCAATGCAGGGGACACGGGTTCGAGCCCTCTTCCAGGAAGGTCCCACATGCCGTGGAGCAACTAAGCCCATGCGCCATAACTATTGAGCCTGCGCTCTAGGGCCTGCGAGCCACAAAAACTGAGCCCACGCGCTGCAACTACTGAAGCCCACGCGCCTAAAGCCCGTGCTCCGCAACAAGAGACGCCACTGCAATGAGAAGCCCGTGCACCGCAACAAAGACCCAACACGGACAAAAAATTTAAAAATAATAAAAAAAAAAATCCCAGTAGTTAGCTTGCAGGAAGACTTAAGCCTCAGCAGACACTCACAGGCTGAGTGCTGAGGTATCTAAATCTACATGTTCTCTGACCAGAACACATCCAACAGTGTCTTTGAATACTACCCTAAGGATTACCTTACCCTCTTAAGTGGAGAAGATCAAAGAGATCTAGAGTAACCACTGTACTAGGGTTCTTAGAACTGTATTTTATGTAGACTATTCAAGAAACACTTCTATTAGTATAAAATAGCAGTGGCTATGAAAATCATTTTCAACCAAATTTTAAAAAATTTTAAGAAGACGAGTTGTTAAAATAAATACAAAATTATTTTCCTGCAAGATACCTTTTTCACCCAAATTAGTCCCCCCAAAAGTTATGCTATATAAACTATATCTCTTTCTGGTCAAAGATCTTAAAAAATAGCATGTAATGACTTATATTTAAACTAAAATTAAGGTGGGGAAATACAATTTTAAATAATAAATTCAAAGAGAAAATGTTCTGAAAAAAATTTTTAAGTGATGCAATAGAGCTAAAGTTACCTAACATTCCTGAAGGCTTACAGGAAACAGCCTTACTTACAAATAATTATCCATAAATATAAGTAAAAAGGAGAGATTTTTAAATGTTAAAGTACAAACTCACTAATCTAGACTAGGGATCTGCAAACTTTTTCCATAAAGAGTCAGACAGTAATTACATTAGGCTTTGCAGTTTCTGTCAGAACTATTCAACTCTGCCATTGCAGCATGAAAGCAACTACAGACAATTTGTAAATGAATGATCAGGGCTATGTTCCAATAAAACAAAAACAAGCTCCAGGCTGTACAACCTGTTGTTGTTGACCACTGATCCAGACCTTAATATTTTGAAAGGAAAAACATAACCAGCATCACCACCACTGCTTTAATTTAAAGACTGCTAAGCAGAAAGTAAAGACCCCTTTATTCATGAAACTAGTTTTACTAAATATTATATGGATTTTTTAAAACTTAGTTCTCTCCCTCAATTTTTCATTGGAACCCCAAGCTTCAAAATAATAAAACATCTGTTGAATTTGCACAAGAAGATCCTGCAGACTGCCAATCAAAAAGAAAATTTACTAGTAACAGAAGTTTCAATTAGAACATAAATTTTTTTTTTTTGCCACACCGCGTGGCTTGTGGGATTTTAGTTCCCCGACCAGGGACTCAACCCAGGCCCTTGGCAGTGAGAGTGTGGAGTCCTAACCACTGGACCACCAGGGAATTCCCTGAAGCATAAATATTTTTCAATGTATAGCTTTAAAGGTCAGATTTCTTTGCCATATACCAACTAAAGCCATTACAATCATATTCCAATTGTAAACACAATGCAAAAGTTTTAAAATACCATCATCAGTGTTTATTATACTGGCTATAAAAAATTAACTCCCCACAAATCTAAAATATAATCCATTTACAACTGAACGGTACCACCTTCTCCACTTATCTTTGTACCTAGTAACATTTAAAATTGAAATGCAGCTTAGAAAATTGCATCGAGTAATTTTTCTTTCTCAGAACTATTTTTGGTAGCTGAAACACAATGTGTCACAGGAAAGACAGAGCTCTGGATTCTAGACATAAATTACTGAATTTAATGAAACATTTACATACATTTATAAACATTTATGTACATTTTTTACTAGCTTTCCTTATTAATCAAATATGTATTACTTTGCTAAAAGAGACAAAAAATATTTTTAGAAATTGGGGGATTTTGTTAATGCTTTTAAAAATGCTAAAACACTTGGCATGCTGGGTATTTAGTCTCACAATCACTTTAGAAATGACTAGAAAATTTTTAAATAGTTTCTATTTTTAAAAAATCAGAGCTATTTCTAGAAAATATCCCTCTTTATGGTAGGCCAAAAATGTTATACTGTATCATTAAAAACTGACATTTCAATATTCAAATTTTAAGACTTACCGAAAAGGTCCTGTTCTGTTAGCAGATCGAGAATCCCCCCACATCTCTTTATATGTCAAGAGGGTCCAATAAGTAGATCCTTGCTACCAAACTCTGGTTATCACAGTACCTGTACAAAACAAACCACAAAAAATGAGTACATTGGAACATGAAGTAAAGACTAAACCAACTTCCTCCTGTTTGGCTTATCAGGGACCACATCAGCAGGTATACTTTTGGAAGTCACTTTTAAACATTTACATATTGGGCTTCCCTGGTGGCGCAGTGGTTGAGAATCTGCCTGCTAATGCAGGGGACACGGGTTCGAGCCCTGGTCTGGGAAGATCCCACATGCCGCAGAGCAACTGGGCCCGTGAGCCACAACTACTGAGCCTGCGCATCTGGAGCCTGTGCTCCGCAACAAGAGAGGCCGTGATAGTGAGAAGTCCGCGCACCGCGATGAAGAGTGGCCCCTGCTTGCCACAACTAGAGAAAGCCCTCGCACAGAAACGAAGACCCAACACAGCCAAAATTAAATTAATTAATTAATTAATTTAAAAAAAAAGTAGTCAGGAAATATATGCCAGATCTTTTTTAAAAAAAAAACATTTACATATTAATTTATAGCAAGAAAAATACATTTTAAATTTAAAATGTGCACTCTAGGGCACCATCAACTTCTCAATGTACTAAGAATGCTTCATAATATATTTACTAATTTTTCTGGCACCCATTCTATCTTCCTTTTCGGAAACAGCACCTTAGCATAAACACCACTCTCAGTCTGTGCGGCTGATCCTACTCTATTCAGCCTGGCCAATCAGAATAGTCTATTACTGGGACTTCCCTGGCTGCCCAGTGGTTAAGACTCCGAGCTTCCAATGCAGGGGGCACAAGTTCAGTCCCTGGTGGGGGAACTAAGATCCCACATGACAAGCAGAGCAGCCAAAAAATAAATAAAAATTTAAAAAAAAAAAGAAAAGAAAAGAATAGTCTATTACCTCACCACAGTGATTGCCTTGAAGATGGGCATGTAACCTAAGGCTGAGAAATCATCACAGGACCTGTGCTCCAGCTACTAAAAAAGAGGCAAACTTTTTTTTTTTTTTTTTTTTTTTGCCATACCACGGGGACTGTGGGAGCCTAGTTCCCCGATTGAACCTGGGCCTAGGCAGTGAACGAGCCAAGTCCTAACCACTGGACCACCAGGGAATTCCCCAAAAGAGACAAACTTATATGACCTTGGAATTTGGCAATGGTTTCTTACTATGACAACAAAAGAAAAAATAAAGTAGACTTCATCGAAATTGAAAACGTTTTGTGAATCCAAGTACACTATCAAAAGAGTGAAAACACAACCCACATGTCAGCAAAACAGCAGACTATGAAATTCCAAAGCCTCATTCCTCCACAGAAACATCAAAAAACAAGCAGTCTGAACCAACTTTGTTGTAGCTTTAGAAAACAGTCAAAGCTTTACAACAACCAAGAGAACACTCAATCAAGAAAAAGTCATCCTCGGGACTTCCCTGGTGCTCCAGTGGTTAAGATCCCGTGCTCCCAACGCAGGGCACCTGGGTTCGATCCCTGGTCAGCGGGACTAGATGCCGAATGCTGCAACAAAGATCCCACGTGCCACAATAAAGATCCCACGTGCCGCAACTAAGACCAGGCGCAGCCAAATAAATAAATATTTTTAAAAAAGAATAAAAAATGAAAAAGTCATCCTCAAAATAATAGGAAAGTTTTGTGGTGTTTTTACTGATCCTTGCCCCACCCCCACCCCAGCATGGCAGTGGTTTTTGTCTTGAAGGCAGCCCAGTTTTCAGCTCTCTCCCTAAACCCAAGGGAAACCTGATTTGTAAATTATTGTGTACATCTGTTCTAATCTGTACGGGGGCCATCTGAAGACTGATGCAAGGTACTTGCCTCTGTTCTACCTAACTCAGAACTGCGGGGTGAAAAGCGGCAGGCACTGCTAATAAAAGCTGCAAAGCAGACTACAGACTCACAGATATGGAGAGGTTGGGGTAAAAACACTTTGGGAAGTTAGGACATTCCAAGGCACCATGTATATGAGAAAACTTAGAACACCACAAGCATACCCAGACACATGATCAGACAAAATCTGAGAAGACTCTAAGCTTTCACCTCAGGCTGATCTCTAGGTTCAGAGCAAGCCTAGCTAAGTGTTGAAGGAATGGCCCCAGCACAGAACCAATCTGCAAAAACAAAGAGAGGTGGGGTTTTTTTTCTCTTATTTTTGTTGGTGTGTTTTTTGTTCATTTTTGTTTTATTTGTTTGAGCTCCTAGTATTCAAGGAAATCTTGGTTAACACATTAGATGAACAAAGGCTAAAAGAACAGGTGTCAGTGATCACACTTAACAAGGAATATAGCCTTTGCAAAAATGGTATAGGAAAAGAATTCTATATCTAGCAAAACTCTCCTTCAAAAATGAGAAAGAGGGACTTCCGTGGCAGTCCAGTGGTTAAGACTCTGTGCTTCCACTGCAGGGGGCACGGGTTCAATCCCTGGTCAGGGAACTAAGATCCCGCATGCCACTCGGCGTGGGGGAAAAAAAAAAAAATGAGGAAGAAATCAAGACATTTCCTGATAAGCAAAAGCTGAGGGAATTTGTTACCAGTAGATGGGCCCTGCAAGAAATGCCAAAAGTTCTTCAGGTTGAAATGAAAGAAAGTCAAACAGTAACTTGAAGCCATATGAAGAAATAAAGATCTTCAGTAAAGATTAAAAAAGCAAGAGCAATTATAAAAGCTAGTATTATTGTAACTTCGATTTTTAACTCCAGTTTTTACTTTCTACATGATTTAAAAGACAAATGCATAAAAAACAATTATTAATCTAGGTTAATGGGACACAATTTATAAAGATGTTATCTGTGACATCAGTAACAGAGGGAAGGGGGACTTCCCTGGTGGCGCAGTGGTTAAGAATCTGCCTGCCAATTCAGGGGACACAGGTTCGAGCCCTGGTCTGGGAAGATCCCACATGCCGCAGAGCAACTGGGCCCGTGAGCCACAACTACTGAGCCTGCACATCTGGAGCCTGTGCTCCGCAACAGGGAGGCTGCGACAGTGAGAGGCCCGCGCACCTCGATGAAGAGTGGCCCCCACTCGCCGCAACTAGAGAAAGCCCTCGCACAGAAACGAAGACCCAACACAGCCAAAATAAATAAATAAATAAATTTAAAATGCATTAAAAAAAAAGGTACAAAAGACAAAGGACATTATATATTAATTTAAAGGTTAAAAAAACACAAGAAAATAAATCATAAACATTATAAACCTAATAACAGACCCTCAAAATATATGAAGCAAAAACTGAAAGAAACTGAAGGGAGAAGTAGACAGTTCTATAACAGTTGGAAACTTCAAACCTCACTTTGAATAATGAATTGATCAACCAGACAGTATATAAGTAAGAAAACAGAGAACTTAGCACAATAAACCAAACACATCTAATTGACACATACAGAACACTCCACCCAATAACAGCAGAATCACATCTTGTCAAGTGCACATGGGATATTCTTCAGGATGGACCATTTGCTGGGCCACAAACAAGCCTCAATAGATTTTATAAGATAAATAACCATACAAAGTATCCTCTCTAACCAAAACAGGATAAAGTTAGACATCAATAACATAAGGAAAAATTCAACAGTTTTCCATAGTTTTCCTTCTACATAAACTGTAGAATTCACAAAATTTTAAATGCATATTACTTCTGACATTCTAGTTCCTCTTCTAGGAATTCAATCTCTAGAAACTTACGATCTGAGGTGACATGTTTACAAAGGTACATAGTGCAGCACTGTTTGTAATAGCAAAAGATTATAAAATCTAAATTACATCAACAGAATATATTTGTACTACTGAAATGCTATGCAACTCTCAAAAAATGAAATAGCTATGTTACTTTATATAGGATAAACTATTATATATTAAGTTTAAAAATATGTGCAAAATATTATTTGTAATATGGTATCATCTGTGCAAAATAGAAAAGAACACATACCACAAAGTTAGGGGACTCACATTTCCTGATTCTAAAACTTAACTACAAGCAACCTAAATGTCCATTGACACATGAATGGATAAAGAAGATGCAGTATATACATATACAATGGAATATTACTCAGCCATAAAAAAGAACGAAATAATGCCATTTGCAGCAACATTTAGATTATCATTCTAAGTGAGGTAAGCCAGAAAGAGAAAGACAAATATCATATGATATCATTACTATGTGGAATCTTAAAAAAATGGTATAAATGAACTAATTTACAAAACAGAAAGCGACTCACAGACATAGAAAACAGACTTATTGTTACCAATGGGGAAGGGGGGGTGCAGGGAGGGATAAATTAGGAGGTTGGGATTAACATATACACAATACTATATATAAAATAGATGACCAACAAGGACCTACTGTATAGCACAGGGAACTATACTTGGTATTTTTCAATAACCTATAAGGGAAAAGAATCTGAAAAGGAATGTGTGTGTGTGTGTGTGTGTGTGTGTGTGTGTGTGTGTCTACGAAAAACTGAATCACTGTGTTGTATACCTGAAACGAACACGATATCGTAAATCAACTATACTTCAGTTAAAAAAAAAAAAAAACAAAGCTACAGTTATCAAGACAGTGTGGCACTGACATAAGGATAAACAAAGATCAATATAACAGAATTGAGAGTCCAGAAATAAACCCTCACATTTAGGATCAAGTGTATTAGACAAGAGTTCTAAGACAATTCAATGAAGAAAGAACAGTCTTTTCAACAAATGATACTGGGACAAGTGGATGTCCCCATGCAGAAGAATAAAGTGAACCCCGACTTCATGTCATGTATAAAAATTAACACAAATGGATCAAAGACCTAAATGTTTTAAGAGATAAAACTATAAAATTCTTAGAACAGGCATAAATCTTCATGACCTTAGATTAAGAAATGGCTTCTTGGATAAGATGAATACCAAAAGCACAAGCAACAAAAGGAAAAATAAAATAGATCAATTGGATATCATCAAAATTTAAAATTTTGTGCTTTAAAGGACACCATCAAGAAAGTGAAGACAGGGCTTCCCTGGTGGCGCAGTGGTTGAGAATCTGCCTGCCAATGCAGGGGACACGGGTTCGAGCCCTGGTCTGGGAAGATCCCACATGCCGCGGAGCGGCTGGGCCCGTGAGCCACAATTGCTGAGCCTGCGCGTCTGGAGCCTGTGCTCCGCAACGAGAGAGGCCGCGACAGTGAGAGGCCCGCGCACCGCGATGAAGAATGGGCCCCACTTGCCGCAACTGGAGAAAGCCCGCGCACAGAAACGAAGACCCAACACAGCCATAAATAAATAAATAAATAAATAAAATATTAAAAAAAAAAAAAAAAAAAAAGAAAGTGAAGACAGCCCACAGAATAGGAGAAAACTTGTGTAAATCATATTTGATAAGGGACCTTACCTAGAATACATAAAGAACTATTTTATAACTCAGTAGCAAAATGACAACCCAATTTTTAAAATGGGCAAAGGCTATGAATAGACATTTCTCCAAAGATGATACTTTTTTTTTCTTTTTTCAAAGATGATAACTTTTTAAAGGCCAATAAGCACAGGAAAAATGCTCAACATTACCCATAAGGGAAATGCACATCAAAACCATAATAAGGGGAGTTCCCCGGTGGTCCAGTGGTTAGGACTCGGCGCTTTCAATGCCGTGGCCCAGGTTCAATCCCTGGTCGGGGAACTAAGATCCCATAAGCCAAAAAACTAAAAAAACCAAAACAAACAAACAAACAAAAAAACCACAGTAAGATACCACTTCATATCCACTAGGGTGTCTCTAATAAAAAGGTAAGTTGACAAGAATCTGGAGAAATTAGAACCCTCATATACTGCTGGTGGGAATGGGGCCAAAGATATGTAAAAACATCTAGTAGTGGTTCCCTCCAAAATTTTCCTCAGAATAGCTGGAATTCTTCAGACAGTTTAATCCAGCAAAGCAAATGATTACAGGTCTTGGGGCTGAAATGATGTTATAAACTATCCTTAAACTTTAAATGGGTAAAAACTCTTGAGTTACTGGCATGGAGCCAGGGCTACTTTTGGTAAACAGAACTGGCACTGCGGGATAAACTGAATGTCAGGTTAAGGCTTTAAATGCTGAAGCTCATCAGAACCCAGAGGGATATTGGTTGATATACACAGCAAGACAGGAGCCAAGAAAGTCAGAATCCACTAAGGAATGTATAACAAGTCACCTGCCATACCACCTAACTCTGAAAATAAGTGGTACTATAACACTAATTACACAACTGTACCTGGCGGTGAACATGCAAGTGGGAACGAGAAGGCCTGCCACCTCAAATGCCCAGATCCCACCCCTAACAGATGCAACACAGCAATGAGTAAGAGGGCCCCTGTGGTAAGTAAGGCTGAGATGTAAGTCCAGGTGAAGCTGCTGCAGGTGTAGATCTTGGTGGTAGTAGTAAATAGTCAAATGAGAGGCTTTTGTTTGTTAGTTTTTACTGTAGTATAATTGCTTTACAATGTTGTGTTACTTTCTGCTGTACAGTGAAATGAATCAGCTGTATGTATACATATATCCCTCTTGGACCTTCCTACCCCCTCATCCCACCCATCTAGGTCATCACAGAGCACTGAGCTGAGCACCCTGTGCTATAAAGCAGGTTCCCACTAGCTATTTTACACATGGTAGTGTATTTATGTCAAACCTAATCTCCCAATTCATCCCACCCTCCCCTGCCCCCCCATGTCCACACGTCCGGTCTCTACGTCTGAGTTTCTATTCCTGCCCTGCAAATAGGTTCATCTGTACCATTTTTCTACGTTTCACACATATGCTAAGATATTTGTTTTCCTCTGACTTACTTCACTTTGTATGATACTCAAATGAGAGTTTTGAATGCTGAATTGAAAAGTAATTTCACATGAATAGTGGTTGAACAGGGGTCAGTTAATCTTGAGAGATGGCAAGCATCACATTAAACTATGGATTGCACTCCTAGTGATGCCCTTCTCATCAATTCCTTTAATTTTCAGTTTTACAATTATACTCCCCCAGAACATAAAGACTTTGGTTTCCTGGAAACCAACCAGTGGGTATGGGAATAAAGCCTCCGCATTGTATAGGGTCAGCAGCCTTTAAGGTTAGAATGATGATGTTAGCTGATTGTTTCTGAGCCTCCTCTGCCTTTGACTCTTGATTAATAAAAACATTCTTGGCGGGACTTCCCTGGTGGCGCAGTGGCTAAGAATCCTCCTACCAATGCAGGGGACACAGGTTCAAGCCCTGGTCCGGGAAGACCCCACATGCCGCGGAGCACCTAAGCCCATGCGCCACAACTACTGACCCTACACTCCAGAGCCTGCGAGCCACAACTACTGAGCCCACGTGCCACAACTACTGAAGCCCGCATGCCTAGAGCCCATGCTCCGCAACAAGAGAAGCCACCGCAATGAAAAGCCCGCCTGCCGCAACGAAGAGTAGCCCCCGCTCACCGCAACTAGAGAAAGCCCGCGCACAGCAATGACGACCCAACGCAGACAAAAATAAATTAAATAAATAAATTTAAAAAAAATTCTCGGCAAATACTTTCACTCTGGTCCATTCTGCACATGTCCAAGAAATTTACCTCCAGCAAAATAAAACCAATACCCTGGGCCACCCCTCTTACTCATTACTTCAGTTCCAAAAGCCAACAAAGCAGAACCAGGGGTACTATTCCATTAGTTTTAGCTGTGGTATATAGCAGCCTGTTCCTGGTTTAAACACTCTTAATTTTTTCCAAAGTAAATGCTTTGGGCCAAACAGGACACTCAGCTAAGAGGATCAAGGGGGCACCAACAGGCAAGGATTGGTGTGAGCACCTACCCAACTATGATCCAACTATGAGTTTTTAAACAGCAGCAACTTTAATATGCACTATTGGACCTAGAATTAGTGACTGCTGGCAGCACCATTGCTCCCCCAACCCCTGCAAATTCCCATTAAAAAAATGTAAGTGTATTCATTTCAATTACACTTAAAAACATTTGTCCTCGGGACTTTCCTGGTGGTGCAGTGGTTAAGAATCCACCTGCCAATGGAGGGGACACAGGTTAGATGCCTGGTCTGGGAAGATCCCACATGCCACGGAGCAACTAAGCCTGTGCACCACAACTCCTGAGCCTGCGCTCTAGGGCCCGCAAGCCACAACTACTGAAGCCCACGCGCCCTGGAGGCCGTGTTCAGCAACAAGAGAAACCACTGCAATGAGAAGCACATGCACCGCAGTGAAGAGCAGCCCCCGCTCACTGCAACTAGAGAAAGCCCACGAGCAGCAATGAAGACCCAACACAGCCAAAAATAAGTAAATAAAATAAAATAAATTAAAAAAAAAAAGATTCCTCCTCAAATGTAATAGCGATTTTTCAGGCTTCCTCTCCAGAATCATATCCTAAATCCCCATTGATGGCATTTGCTTTGCCTACTATCATACCACATTAAAAGTGGATCTACATAAATGTAGAAGCTAAAACTATAACGTTTCTAAAAGAAAACACGGGAATTCCCTGATGGTCCAGTGGTTAAGACTTCACGCTTTCATTGCGGTGGCCTGGGTTCAATCCCTGGTCAGGGAACTAAGATGCCACAAGCCAAGAGGCACGGCAAAAAAAAAAAAAAAAAAAGAAAACACAGGAAAAATATTTTTGAGCTTGGTGTCAGCAAAGACTTTTACAAAGGACCCAGAAAGCATTAGCCATAAAGAAAAATATTAAAATCCAAATCTGTTCTTCAAAAGACACTGTTAAAAAAATGAATGGGTAAACTACAGAACAGGGAGTAAATATTTGCGACAAATGTCTGACAAATGCTCCCTATTATTAGTCAGAAGGAAAAGATTAAAACCAGAATGAGAAGAAAAAAAAAAAAAAAAAAAAACCAGAATGAGATACCAATACACACTCACTAGAATTGCTAAAATTAAAAAGATTCACAAAATCAGATACACAAAGATTTCCAGCAATCAGAACTCATACACTACTCAAAAGAATGCAAAATTGTAGGGCTTCACTGGTGGCGCAGTGGTTGAGAATCTGCCTGCCAATGCAGGGGACACGGGTTCGAGCCCTGGTCTGGGAAGATCCCACATGCCGCGGAGCAACTAAGCCCATGTGCCACAACTACTGAGCCTGCGCTCTAGAACCCGCGAGCCACAACTACTGAAGACTGTGCACCTAGAGTCTGTGCTCCGCAACAAGAGAAGCCGCCCGGGCATGGCAAGGAAGAGTAGCCCCCTCTCACTGCAACTAGAGAAAGCCCCGCGTGCAGCAATGAAGACCCAATGCAGCCAAAAATAAAATAAGATAAATAAATTAAAAAAAAAAAAAAGTTCACACACACACACACACACAAAAAGAATGCAAAACTGTACAACCACTTTAGAAACTGGCCTGAGAAACACTACCCTATGACCCAGCAATTCCACTTCTGAAGTATTTGCCTAAGATAAATGAAAATAAAAGACCTCTACAAAAATGTTCACAACAGCTTCATTCATAATAGCTTAAAAAAAAAATGGAAACAACCCAAATATCCTTCAATGGGGGATGAGATAAACATTGTTTGGTGTCCTAAAGGGTATCCTCCCTGGGGCAGTGTACTTCAGTTAGATTTCAAATGCAAAGGTGACTTTTTGGTAAAGTGGGAGAAGGGTTAGTAAGAAAGAGGAAGTGGAAAAGGAGAATCAACAAGACCCATTTTTTAAAAATAATTTAAGTTTACCATTTTAACCATCTTTAAGTATACAGTTACGAGGGATTAAGTACATTCACAGTGTTCTGCAAATATCATCCCCATCCATCCACAAAACTTTTTTCATCTTGCAAAATGGAAACTCTGTACCCATTGAACAGTACTCCCCACTCCCCTCTTAACCTAGTCTTTGGCAACCACCGTTCCACTTTGTCTTTATGATTTTGACTACTCTAAGTACCCCTTAATACTAGTGGAATCATACAATATTTGTTCTTTCTGGCTTATTTCATTTACCATAATGTCTTCAAGGTTCATACATATTGCAGCATCTATCAGAATTTCATGCCTTTTTAAGGCTGAATAATATTCTACTGCGTGTACATTTTATCTATTCATCCACTTATGGACACTTGGGTTACTCCCATCATTTGGATAATGTGAATAATGAACAAGTGTGTACAAATATCTCTTTGATATCAGTTCTTTTGGATATATATACCCAGAAGTAGAACTGCTGGATCATATGGTAATTCTATTTTTAATTTTTTGAGGAACCACCATACTGTTTTCCACAGCAGCTACACCATTTTACATTCCCACAAATAGTGCACAATGGTTTTGTTATGGACTGAATTGTGCCCCCCTCCAATTCATGTGCTGAAGCCCTAACTCCCAATGTGACTGTATTTGGAAATAGGGCCTTTGAGGAAGTAATTAAGGTTGAAAGAGGCCATAAGGGCGGGGCCCCAATCCAACAGGACTGGCATCAGTGGAAGAGACACCAGGAATGCATGCACAGGGAAAAGGCCATGTGAGGACATGGACAGAAGATGGCCTTCTGCAAGCCAAGGAGAGAGGCCTCATCAAAACCCAAAACTGCTGACACCTTGATCTTAGACTTCAGCCTCCAAACTGTGAGAAAATAATTTTCTGTTGTTTAAGCCACCTAGTCTGTGGTATTTTGCTATGGCAGCCCTAGCAGAATAACACAAGTTCCAATTTATCCACATCCTCACCAACACTTGTTATTCTGGTTTTTTGTTTTGTTTTGTTTTTTAATAACAGCCTTCCTAATGGGTATGAAGTGGTATCTCATTGTGGTTTTGATTTGCATTTCCCTAATCAATAATGATGCTGAGAATCTTTTCATGTGCTTATTGGCCATTTGTATATCCTTTTTGGGAGAAATGTCTATTGAAGTCCTTTGCCCATTTTTTGATTCAGGTTTTTTGTTGTTGTTGTTGTTGAGTTTAGGAGTTTTCTATATATTCTGGATATTAATCCCTTGTCAGACATGTGATTTGAAAATATTTTCTCCCATTTTGTGAGCTGCCTTTTTACTCTGTTGATAGTGTCCACTGACCACAAAAGTTTTTAATTTTGATGAAGTCCAATTTGTCTATTTTTCCTTTTGTTGACTGTGCCCTTGGTGTCATATCCTCTAAAAGATCATTGCCAAATCCAACGCATAAAGCTTTCCCCCTATGTTTTCTTCTAAGAGTTTTAAGAGTTTTCGTTCTTACATCCAGAAGCAAGATTCATTCTTTTTTTGTTTGTTTTAATATTTATTTACTTATTTAAGCTGCACCAGGTCTTAGTTGCAGCATGCCAGATCTTCATTATGGCATGCAGGATCTTTAGTTGCAGCATGTGGGATCTTTCAGTTGTGGCACGCAGACTCCTTAGTTGTGGCAGGCATGCAGGGATTGAATCTGGGCCCCCCACATTGGCAGCGCGGAGTCTTACCCACTGGACCACCAGAGAAGTCCCCAGATCATTCTTAAGAAGAGTATTTATGGAAGGCAAGTTCTGCATATTGATTCCTTTAAAAATATACATGCCCATAGTCTCTCTTGGATGTTTTTGTGTACCCATAGATTAAAGACTGTAGTCTGAAGAATCTACCCTTACCTTGCTCTATCACTTAACTCATTTTTTGACCTATATTACCACTCTGCTGACTACTTCCTTTTTGTTTGTAAACATACTCAAGTCTCTCTCATGCAAAACACACACCTACACACCCAATACAAAACCTTTGAATATTAGTTCAACATATAAATCAATGTCCACCAAATACTGCTAATCCCCTAGCCTCTATTCTGTTCCCCAGCATGGTTCTTGATGCCGGCTCTTGGTGCTATGGATTAAACTGAATGTTTGTGTTACCCCAAAATTCATGTGTTGAAGTCCTAATCCCCAATGTGACGGTATTTGAAGATGGGGTCTTTAGGAGGTAATTAGGTCATGAGGGTAGAGCCCTTAGCAATGGGGTTGATGCTCTTATAAGAAGGGACAAAAGAGGACTTCTCTGGTGGTGCAGTGGTTAAGAATCCACCTGCCAACGCAGGGTACACGGGTTCGAGCCCTGGTCCGGAAAGATTCCACATGCCGCGGAGCAACTAAGCCCGTGCGCCACAACTCCTGAGCCTGCGCTCTAGGGCCTGCAAGCCACAACTACTGAAGCCCACACGCCTAGAGCTCGTGCTCTCCAACAAGAGAAGCCACCGCAATGAGAAGCCCATGCACTGCAACAAAGAGTAGCCCCCGCTTGCTGCAACTAGAGAAAAGCCCGCACGCAGCGACGAAGACCCAATGCAGCCAAAAATAAATAAATAAATAAATAATTTTATTTTTTTAAAAAAGGGACAAAAGAGAGATGCTCTCTCTCTCTCCCTACCATGTGAGCATACAGCAAGAAGGCAGTTGTCTGCAAATCAAGAGGATCTCACCAGGAACCATACTGTCTGGCACCTTAATCTTAAACTTCCCCGCCGGCACTTCCCTGGTGGCGCAGTGGTTAAGAATCCACCCGCCAATGCAGGGGACACGGGTTTGAGCCCTGGTCTAGAAAGATCCCACATGCTGCGGAGCAACTAAGCCCATGCGCCACAACTACTGAGTCTGCGATCTAGAGTCTGCAAGCCACGACTACTGAAGCCCTCATGCCTAGAGCCCATGCTCTGCAACGAGAAGCCACCACAAATAAGAAGCCCATGCACCTCAACAAAGAGTAGCCCCCACTCGCCACAACTAGAGAAAGCCCGCGAACAGCAACGAAGACCCAACACAGCCAAAAAAAACACCAAAAAACAAAAAACTTCCCTGGCTCCAGAACTATGAGAAATAAATTTGTATTGTTTAAGTCACCCAGTCTAGGGTATTTTGTTAGAGCAGCCCAAGCTAAGACACTGGGCAATCTTACCCATTCCCAATTTAACCACTATCCCTACCACCTCTATGATGATAATTTCCACATCTCCATCCCTAGCTTAGACTTCCCTATAAAGTCCAAATGCCTGCCAGAAATGGCCACTTAGCTATACCACAGGAATCTCAAGCTCATGTACAAATGAGACTTTACTACTATAGGGAGACATTTAAATACTTCATTAGAGCTGCTTTTTCTTGTGAATAGAAATTTCCCAGATTTTAAATATTATATCCTGGTCCCTTACACCAGCAAATTACAGTCAGGTTCCTAGTTTAAAAGTGAGTTTTATAAGAAGGCACAGTGTGGTGGTGAAGGGACAAGAGTGCAGTCTCTGGACATACTCTGCTGGGGTTCACAGTTAGACTGCTTGGAGGCAAATCTTGGCTCTGCACAATGTAGCTCCTTAAGCAAGTTATTTAACTTAATGCCTCAGTTTACTTCTAAAAATCAGGATAAAGATAATGTCTACTTCATAATTATCAGGATAAAATGACAATGTAAATTCACTAGAACAGTGCCTCATAAATAAATGCTCAGTAAATGTTATTACTCTTTTTAAGAGTTTATTTCAAAAATCATTGGGATTTGGAATGTTCCCATTGATGCAGTCTGGTTTGGCTAAATGACTGACATTAAAGTTTGATTTGCCGATTAAACTATATGGCAGACATTTTCCATAAATTAAATCTGCAGTTCCAAGGTTTTGTCAACTATATATTTAAAGTACATATGCAGTATATATATTATGCCAGAAAATACATCCTTTGCAGCCATTTATGACAGAAGTGTTAAGATGCCAACTTAGAAATGTACAAGGGGGTAAACAGTTTTTTCGAAATTTTAGGGGTTAAAAATTTTTTAATCCTTTTAGGTGGTTCAAGAGTGAAAAGGTTTCAAGACCATTGGCCTAGTGAATATGTTTTAGAGTCAGACTGCTTGGGTTTGAATCAAAACTCCAGCTTCTGGGAATTCCCTGGTGGTCCAGTGGTTAGGACCCCATGCTTCCACTGCAGGGGGCATGGGTTCCACCCCTGGTTGGGGAACTAAGATCCCGCATGCCACGCAGCATGGTCAAGAGAAAGAAAAAAAAAAAAAAAAGGAAGACAAAACTTTAGCTTTCTTTTTTTTTAAATTTATTTTTGGCTGCGTTGGGTCTTCATTGCTGCGCACGGGCTTTCTCTAGTTGTGGTGCGTGGGGGCTACTCTTTGTTGCAATGCGCAGGTTTCTCATTGCAGTGGCTTCTCTTGTTGCAGAGCACAGGCTCTAGGCACGCGGGCTTCAGTAGTTGTGGCTTGCGGGCTCTAGAGCGCAGGCTCAGTAGTTGTGGTGCACGGGCTTAGGTGCCCCACAGCATGTGGGATCTTCCCGGACCAGGGCTCGAACCCGTGTTCCTTGCATTGGCAGGAGGATTCTTAACCACTGCGCCACCAGGGAAGCCCAAAACTTTAGCTTTCTATGTACCCTTGGTAAGTTATATTTAACTTCTATATGCCTCAAAGCTCTCCTCCTACACACGGGGAATAATAATGGTACCTACCTCATATGATTACTGTAAGGAGTAAATGAGATCATGCATCAGAAGCAATTGCATTGATAGCAACATTATTCATAATAGCCAAAAACTGAAAAGAATCCAAATGTCAATCCACAGGTAGATGGATAAACAAATGTGATATACTTGTAAAAAGGAATGCAACATGGATAAATCTCAAAAAAGATTACAAGTGAAAGAAGCCAGACATTCCAATTATATGAAATTTCTAGAAAACATAAAACTACAGAGGCAGAAAGCAGATCAGTGGATGCTAGGACTTGCAGTTAAGAGTGGGAAGTGGAGATTAACAACAAACAGGAACTAGGGAATGTTTTGAGGTGCTGGAAATATTCTAAATCTGAATAGTGGTGATGACTGCATCAAACTGAACTGTTACAATAAGTGAATTTTATGATATGTAAATTATGCCTCCAAAAAAAAGTTTTGAAAAATTTTAAAGCAACAATGTATTAAATATTATTACTACTGCTACTATGGTCAGGTGTTTAAAATGACAATAACATTAAGCTGGAAAGGACCTTTCTGAGTATGTCTATTCCTACTTTCTGAAATAAGAGTAATAAAGGCAGGCATAGCTGAGTACTGACTCTGCCACAGTTGCGCATTTTACATGGGTTCTCTCACTTAATCATCACAGGTCCTCCATGGGGTAAGTTCTGTTACAATCCCCACTTTAGAGACTATGAAATTGAGGCTCAAATAGGTTGAGAGACTTGCCCCAAAACAATATATGAGGAAAAGCCAAAATGCAAACTCAAGACCTTCTGATTCCAAAGCCCATCCTAAAATTCGTATAGAATTTCATAGGTCTCTGAATAGCCTTGAAAAAGAACATAGTTGGAGGACTCTCACGTCCTAATTTCAAAACTTACTATAAAGTTACAGTAATCAAAACAGTGTGGTATTGGTATAAGGACAGACATACAGAACAATGGAATAGGGAACCCAGAAATAAACCCTTACATACATGGTCAAGTTATTTTCAACAAGGGTGCCAAGACCATTCAATGGGAAAAAGACAGTCTTTGCAACAAATGGTCATAGGGAAACTGGATATCCACATGCAAAAGAATCAAGTGGGGCCCTTACCCAACACCATATACAAAAGTTATCTCAAAAAAAGGATTCAAGACCTAAACTTAAGATCTAAAACTCTAAGAAGAAAACAGAGGGGAAGCTTCATGAATTGGATTTGGCAATGATCTCTTGGATATAACACCAAAAGCAGAGTCAAAAAAAAAAAGACAAATTGGACTTCATCAACATTAAAAACTTCTGTGCTTCAAAGAACACTATCAACAGAGTAAAAAGGCAATTCACGAATGGGAGAAAATATCTGCAATACACATATCTGATAAGGGATTAACATCCGGAATATACAGAAAACTAAAACTCAACAACAAAAGACAACCTGACTCAAAAATGAGCAAAGGCCTTGAATACACATTTCTTCAAAGAAGACATACAAATGGCCAATAAACATATAAAAAGACTCTCAACATCATTAGCAATTAGGGAAATGCAACTCAAAACTACCAGATACCCTTTCACACCCATTAAGATGGCTATTAAACAAAACAAAAATAAACGAACAAACAAACCTAACAGAGGCTGGTGAGGATGTGGAGAAATCAGAACCCTCTGCATTGCTGGTGGGCATGTAAAATGGTGCAGCCACTGTGTAAAACATATGGCAGTTCCTCAAAAAATTAAAAATAAAATTATCATGTGATCCAGCAATTCCAATTCTGGGTATAAACCCAAAAGAAATGAAAGCAGGGACTCGAGGAGATATGTGTACCCACCCCCATGTTCATTCCTGCATTACTCACAACAGTCAAAAGGTGGAAACAACCCAATGCCCACCAATAGATGAAAAGATAAACATAATGTAGTATATATATATTATGGAATACTATTCAGCCTCAAAAAGAAATGAAATTCTGATAGATGCTATAACATGGATGGACCTTGGAGACATTCTGCTACATAAAATAAGCCAGTCATGAAAGGACAAATATTGTATAATTTATGTTCTATTTATATAAGGTACCTAGGACAAGCAAATTCATAGAGATGGAAAGTAGAATGGTGGGTACCAGGGGTTGGGGGAGAGGAGAATAGGAAGTTATTGTTTAATGGGTACAGAGGTTCAGTTTGAGAAGACAAAAATGTTCTGAAGCTGGATGGTAATGATGGTTGCACAACAGTGTGAAGGTACTTAATACCACTGAAGTGTACACATTAAAATGGTTAAAGAAAGAGAGAGAGAGACACTACTTCACACCCATTCAGGTGGTTACTGAAAAAAAACAAAAACAAAAACAAAAAAAACAGAAAATAAGCGTTGGGATGTGGAGAAATCAAAACCCTTGTGCATTACTGGTGGGAACGATGCAACTGCTGTGGAAGACAGTATGGTGGTTCCTCAAAAAGCTAAACACAGAATTACCATATGATCCACTTCTGGGTATATACCCAAAGATAATGAAAGCAGGGACATGAAGAGATATTTGTATTCCCATGTTCACAGCAGCATTATTCACAACAGCCAAAACGTGAAAACCCAACTGTCTAGCAAGTGAACAATTAAAAAAAATGTGGTCTATACACACCAACTGAGTATTGTTCAGCCTTAAAAGGGAATGAAGATGTCAATTACATCTCAGTTTTTAAAAAAATCTTTAATTAAAAAGGAAAGAATGAAGTTTGGACACACGCTATGACATGAAAACATTTTTACCTGAAATAAGTCAGACATGAAAGGACAAATACTGCATGATTCCACTTATATGGGTTACCCAGAACAGGTAAATAAAACAGAGACAGAATACATATTAGATGTTACCAGGGGCTAGAAGAAGGGGGCAATAGGAGTTACCTGCTTAATGGTTAGGGTTTCTGTTTGAGGTGATGAAAAAGTTTTAGAAATAGATAATAGTTATGGTTTCATTACATTGTGAATGTAATTCATGCACTGAATTTTATGTGAATTTTACACATAAAAATGGCTTAAATAGCAAATTTTGTTACAATGTATGTAAAAAAATATATCTATCACAACTTTGTAAAAAAAAAAAGTAACGTAATATACGAAAAAACACTGAATTAAGCACCTTAAATGGGTGAACTGTATGGTGTGTGAATTATATCTCAACAAAGCTATTTCTTAAAAAGGTAACCATGGCTAACATTTAGTGAACACTTTGCACACACCAGGCACTGTTCTAAAAGGGTTACATAAACCTCAAAACAACCTACCGAGGTGGCTACATTTCTTAACCTCATTTCACATATGAGGAAATTGAAGTTAAGTAATTTGTCCAATGTCACTCAGGTAGTGGAAGAGTCAGGGGTTCAAACCCTACCAGATTTGAGAGCTCCTACAGTTACACACTCTGCTCTACTGAGTCCCACAGTGTGATAGCAAGGTTATTAAAGGCACCCAATAGATGCCCCGTTAACTAAGTGAATGAGATGAACAACTACTGTGGAAGTCTAGCAGGAAAATAAATTCTAAGCACTTGGAACGTAGCCAGAAGAGTCCATGATTTATCATCTTTAAAATTTCAGAATTTTCCAATAGAGGGAATTTCCTAGTGGTGCAGTGGTTAAGAATCCGCCTGCCAATGCAGGGAACACGGGTTCAAGCCCTGGTTTGGGAAGATCCTACATGCCACGGAGCAACTAAGCCCGTGCACCACAACTACTGAGCCCGCGCCCAGAGTCTGTGCTCTGCAACAAGAGAAGGGACCGCAATGAGAAGCCCGCACACCACAACAGAGTAGCCCCCACTCGCCGCAACTAAAGAAAGCCTGCGGGCAGCAACGAAGACCCAACGCAGCCTAAAATAAATAAATAAATAAATTTTTAAAAAATTTTCAAAAATGAAGAATTTTCCAATAGCTTTAATGTTAACACAACTCTGAGTTAGATTATTAACACACCATTTCATACATTTAAACACTGGCAGAAAAGTATAACCTTGTCCATGTATTTTCAATAAGACTGGAGAGTTCACTTAGTAACCTCTCCATTGACAATTCTCTGAAAGGCTACAAAAAACTAGGCTCCTAAAGGCAACAAAAGTAAACCCAATTCTGGTAACAGAATTCTATAAAGAAGATTGCTACAAATGTCCAGAAACAGAGACCTAGTACCTATTCTATAGGTTAGGTACCTAGTTAGATGCCTGTTAACCAGGCAAGGTTCAGGTCCAACTTTTGTGTGTTTCACCAGAATGCTAACATACCATTGTCAGTCCTACCCTCACTTATCAGTTCTTGATATCTCTCCTATAGTCCTCACAAGTTTGCTCATGTTGACATTATTAAACCATTCACATTGGTGGCACTACTCAACAGGAAGTTGAAAACTAACAAACCTAGGGCACAATCCAGAGTTCAGAAATGAATCAGGTGACCAGGCGCATCTAAGTCTACTGAACTCCACGTAGATCCCCGCAACTCTGACCTTCACAAGCAAACCTGGAATGTGCAAAAAATACAAGTACTCTTACAGTTTATGTACCCTACAAAACAAGGCCCTTTGTTTTATTAAAAAATGCACGCCCAGAGTTGAGCCCATAAGCACAACATCAATTCTAAAATTAAGAGAAAAACACAGATTTACAACGCCAAAAGGAATCTAAAGAGCGAATATGAGGAAACTTCCCTCTCCTCCTACATGCGCCCAACGGGTGCAGGACCCACGAGACCACTCCCCCGGCTCCAGGTTCTACAGCCCCGAGTGCCGGGCTCCGAGCTCTCGCGCCCTGTGGTCCGGCTGAGCCCACTCGGGTCTGTCCAGGTCTGAGGGTGAGGCTACGTGCTAAGCACAAAAAAAGCTCCCTCTTGAACGATGCCTCGGAACTGTATCAGAATCTTTAAAAAGCAGGGAAAAAGGAGGAAGAAAGGGCCGCCTGCCTGGAGCTCCTCAGACCAGGAGCACCGAACCGCAACCACGCGCCAGCTACAAACACCGTAGCCGGCCGCCCCGAGACTGGACCGGTAATTCCACCGCCGCGCCGGGCCCCGCCCCGGGCCCGCGACCATTCTGGGGCGTTCCTCCCGTGGGCGGCGCCTCCCTCACCACACCGCCACTTGGCTCTCTTCCTGAGCGAGGCCGCGGCCGCCCCGCGACACCGAAGCCGCAGCTTCTAGCCCGCGCGGGCCCGCGACGTCCAGAGCGGCCTGGCAGGCCGGCTCTTTTCCCCCAGGCTCCGGCACGCCCTCTCTACGGCCCCAAGCCCTTACCGAGGCAGCGCGGCCTCCGCGGCCCGCTCCTCCTAATCCTCGGCCGCTGCCACCGACCCAGCGCCGCGGAGACCGGAACTTCCTCCGCGCCGAGCCGCTGCCTTCACAAAGGCGCCGCCGCCTTTAGCGCTCTGCCCGCCGGGAGATGGAGTACCGCGGCCGATCGTACCGATTCCACTCCCGGCGTACCCCGCGCGGGGGGCGGAGGGCGGGGCGGAGGGGGAGGTGCTTGCCTGCGCGGGCGGGACGTAAGGGCACGCTCTCGTCGGCGTCCAATGGGAGGGCGCCCTTCCTTCCTCCTCCCCGCCGTCCGCCGGGGCTGCTGGGGGTTGTGGTTTGGCCTCTGGCCCACGGGTTCTAGTTCTTTTTCGGTCTTTGGAGTTGGGCGAGGCGTGCATTTTCTTGGTGGCTTGGCCTTCTCGAGTTTTGCTCCCCGCCAGAGCGCACATATGGCCCCGGCCTGCGTAGCTTGAAGACGACTTATTTTCCGTTAATGTGAAGGAAATGGAAGGGAGGCGTCTCCGGCCTAAGACTTTCGAGGCAGGGGCTTCTGGCCCACACAAGAGCCTGTTTTTCGACCCTCCCATAGGATAGGGAAGCAGTAGTCACAGAGGCTCGTCTCCTTTTCCTTCTGATGGGTTTCCAAGTTAGGTATTACCGACTCAGGAATACCAGGTGGGTGTCATCTGTGTTAAAGGTTTAATAGCCCTACCTACGAAGGAAAATCTACTCAGTTTACACAGAGCCTTGCTAGCTCGGGCAATACATCTGGCCAAGAGTGACTTGTGCGAGGTCACAGAGGAACTGGAAAGTATATGCAAATCAACAATCTATTGGAAAACGGGGAAGCACAACTTTCAGTTGGCAGCTCACGTCCAGAATCTCCTTACAGCTACTGTTCTTCAAATGGCCAGCTCCAAGCTTCCAGGTGGATCGTCTACATTGTTGAAATGCTTGCTGGTTCCAGCTACCTGGTATCGCCAGGTAGTGGCCCCTCAGGGAAGGTAACCTGATTTTATAGCCTGAATTCAACATCATGGAATCGAAGAAGTCTGCCGCAAGAAAAGCCTATAAATCATTCTAAAATAAAGCAAGACTTATCTGTAGGGAAAAGAGATTGTTGAGTTAAGTAGTCTTTAAAGTTACCTTCCCACTTTTCAGACATCTTGTCTGGAAGTCATTCAAGAACTGTATGAAGCTCTTGCTGTGTGCCAGGCACTGTATCAGGTGCTGGGGCCACAGGAACTTGAACAAAGCTGATAAACTTTGCTGCTCTGGGGACTTACCTGGTGGTCCAATGGCTAAGACTCTGCCCTAGCAATGCAGGGGGCCCGGGTTTGATCCCTGGTCAGGGAACTAGACCCCACACGCATGCCGCAACTAAGAGTTTGCATGTCGCAACTAAAAATATCCTGCATGCCACAACAAAGATCCCGCGTGCCACAACTAAGACCCGACACAGCAAAATAAATAAATAAATATTTTTAAAAAACAAAAGCAAAACTTTGCTGCTCTGGTGGAGATGGGAGTGGGGGTGGTTACTGAAGACAGACAACAAACTAAACAAGATATACAATCTCTGCTGAAATGAGTTTGGTTTCTGTAAGGAGGGAGATGGAAAGCTGTCGGAGGGCTCTAAACAGAATAATATCATGGCTTCCATGTAACCGGGATCCTCTGGCTGCTGTGTAGAGAATAGGCTGAAGGTGGGAAGGGCAGAAGCAGGCCAGATGATTAAGAGACTGTTGCAGTAATAAAACCACAGAAGGATAATACTTGTACCTGTGTGGCCACAGTGGAAACAGGAAACATGGACTGGGATGAGGGGAAAGAGGGAAGAATGTCAGAGGAGCAATTTTGGTAGGAAGAGCAGGAGCTCAGTTTTGGATAGGTTGTTTTTGATGCCTAGTAGACAAGATGTGGAGTTGGCAGTTGGCTACATGAATCTGGAGTTCAAGGTAAAGGCCAGGGTTAGAGATGCAAATCTGGGAGGTATCAACATATCGCTGGTGCTGGTATTTAATGCCATGGGCCTGGATGAGACGACCTAGGGAATGAAGGAGTTAGAATAGACAGGAGAGCAGAGTTCCAGCCCTGAGGCCTGGGGCACACCAGCACTAAGAGGTTTCAGGGAAGAGAAGGAATACCTACACAGAGCTGTGGGTACTTTGACTTTGATTCCCAAACTGGGCCATTGTTGGTGGTTCTTTCCCTTATCAGATAGTACTTTGTCCTCAAAGGAGGTAAACATATGAAAGAACTAATTATTTTTGCCTTATGCCCATGCTCCTTGGGCAATAATAATTGCTACCCTTTATCACGACTCTTTGCCTGGCCTTGTGCTGACACTTCATTATCTCATTTAATCTTCACAATAACTGTATGATATCCCCTTTTGTAGTTATGGAAACCAAAGCCCAGAAAGATTAACTTGCTGAAGCTGGAAAGTAGAGGGTGGGGGGATTCCAACCCAGGTCAGTCCTACTCCAAGGCTCATGCTCCTGCCTACTTTCCCCTTTTCCTTATGGTGATTATTGAGTTTTCAGAGGAAGCATCTAGAATTTTTTTTTTTAACTTACATTGGCCCATAGTACTTGGAAGATTGTTTATATTGCTTAAGACCAGGAATATGAGTATTTAGGATAGCTGACCCAGAACAGCGCCCTCACCCGGAATGGGGAGCACAACGTCCAGTTGCAGAGGTAGGTTGACTCACTTTCAGCCCCTAAATTCTCACACGGAAGAACCCAGCAAAGAGGAAGACTGTTGTGCTGCCTGTTGTTCTTTGTTGCCTTGGTCGCACTTGGGGCCATGACTCTTCAGCATCGAAAGTAGGGACTTGTAGGGACTTGATCAAATGTTAAAATGAGAGACAGGAACCAGGAGAGATACAGATAATACAAGGGCCACAGAGGAAATTTTCCAGCAGAACAGGAAAACCAGCTGCCTTACCAGGAACGGCAAAGTAATAAAGACAGGAAGGAAAACCTCTTCAAAATTTCCAGGGAAGAACTGACTATTCTTTTTTTTTTTTAATTAATTTATTTATTTTATTTATTTATTTTTGGCTGCGCTGGGTCTTCGTTGCTGTGCGCAGGCTTTCTCTAGTTGCGGTGAGCAGGGTCTACTCTTCATTGGGGCGCGTGGGCTTCTCATTGTCGTGGTGTCTCTTGTTGTGGAGCACGGGCTCTAGGCGCGCAGGCTTCAGTAGTTGTGGCACGTGGGCTCGGTGGTTGTGGCTTGCGGGCTCGAGCTCAGGCTCAGTAGTTGTGGTGCACGGGCTTAGTTGCTCCGTGGCGTGTGGGATCTTCCTGGGCCAGGGCTCGAACCTGTGTCCCGTGCATTGGCAGGCGGATTCTTAACCCCTGCACCACAAGGGAAGCCCAACTATTATTATTAGCTCAGAATACTTCATATTATATAATCTTGTATTTGTAGGAGGGAGAAACTGCTGAAGATGCTGAAAGAGTCATTAAAGAATTTGCCCTGAGTCACACCAGCAAGATAGCAACAGGGCTGGTAACAGATCCCAGCCTCAGGATACAATCGGGTCTTTTCACTTCAGCTACAACATTTTCACAGCACCTCAGATTCTGAAATGTCCACTCAAGCTATGAAAGAAAAGACATCTGGGGAAGAACAGAGGTCTTATTACCTTTGCTCCAGTTCCAGCTAGTCCTCACTACTGCTGTTGTGGAGATGACATGCTGGGTCCATGAAAATCATGGGCCTAGACAAAACAGAAAGCTGAGGTTTTGAGGAGCCCCTGACCTGGAGGTGCACGGTAGCCTGTTGTTTGTGGCAAAGCCTAAGGCTTGAAGCAGCGTCATACAGGGCAGCAGGGCCATCACAGAATTGACATGTATTATTATTCCAAAAGACCTAGATTTATTTCTTGGTAATTCTATCAGTAAAAAGTGACCTTTATGAAGGGTTGTCCCAATATTCAAATATAGGTCAATAGGTTGATTTAAACAGAGTTTTAAATCACAACCTTAAAACGTTTCGTAAGTAGCCACAACGGTTTGCTCTGAGAGAGTGTCCTAGGCTCAAGAGTTAGCCAGAAGCCCATGGGGTAAATGGCCACTTGCTTGGCTAAGGAGATGCAATATTTCCAAATGACAGTGGTGCTATCTGGTAGAGCTGATGTGCTTGAAAGCAAGAGTGGGACTCAGATAAGCCCTGAGGTCACATGGAGACTGTTGAGGAGATTGGTTAGGTATGTTAAAAAACTTTAAATTTGTCTTCTATGGGGATTAATTCTATGGGCTGCAGCTTCTGGTTAATGGAATGTAGCTAGGATATTTCTGTATCAACCAGAGAATATGAGACCTTCTTGGCTTGAACTCTTATAATGTAATATGGCAGGATTAATGAGAGTAAAACTATATAAATGATATTTACTCTAAGGGTGGGAGCTTGTCCTCCTGAGCTAGTAAGGAGAGAAAATACTGAGTGACCTGTGGAGACTGGGAGAGACTCCGCCTCTCTCCTTCCCAGGGGAACAGACAGTTAAGGAATTGGGCATTTTCTCACATGTTCTTAACTATCAATAAAAGGGAGGAGAAAGCTCCCCTTAAACTATGTGCGAGGGTCTAATAGCCCTGTGCAAAGCCATCTCTGGTAAAAGGCCACAGCTTTGTCACAATGTCAGTCACAGTCCAGTGTTGTGGAGGTAGGCTCCAAGTGGCAGCTGTCTGAGACTATGAGAAAAGCCCAGGGGCAGAGCTCTCCCTCAATTCCAGTGTAGGGCTGAGATGGAGACAGAACACTGCATTGGGGTGATGGAGCAGCAGAGAGAATCAAAGGAGTGAGTTCAGACTTTTTCCTTCATCCCTGAACTGTTGGGTGAATTAACCATGAGGCTATTAAGTGATTTAATTGCTTCAGAGAAACATGAGCAGTATTGTTGTTAATCCCTAATTTTATTTCTTTAAACTACTCTCCAAAAGTAAAATTGTCGATTTTATGTTTTCCTGTTTTTTTCTAGGGGTGGTATGCAGGCATTCATCTTTTTTTTTAAGTTCCCCAGGTCATTCTATGTGCAGAGGTGAGAAATACCACTCTAGAGATTCATACTGATATATTAAAACGTGGCTAAAAGGATGTTCTGGGACTTCCCTGGTGGCACAGTGGTTGAGAATCCACCTGCCAATGCAGGGGACACGGGTTCGAGCTCTGGTCCGGGGAGATCTCACGTGCCGCGGAGCAATTAAGCCTGTGCGCCACAACTCCTGAGCCTGCGTTCTAGAGCCAGTGAGCCACAACTCCTGAAATCCGTGTGCCTAGAGCCCGTGCTCCGCAACAAGAGAAGCTACTGCAGTGAGAAGCCCACTCACCGCAACTAGAGAAAGCCCGCGCACAGCAACGAAGACCCAATGCAGCCAAAAATAAATAAATAAATTTATAAAAAAATAAAATATATTAAAAAAAATAAAAGGGTGTTCTTTTAGCAGCAGTTGGTGTGCCTACATCCTTTACAGTCAGTGTGGCCGGGTCCACTAATGACATTTATCCAGCCCGCAAACTTGCACTGTCCTTCCACAATTAGTGGAGGAAAAAATGCCATAGTCTCTTTCTTTCGCTTTAAATAAACCTCTTGTTGGCTCGGGCGGAAGAGCTGGGGAGTCTGGGCCTGCTGTCCACCCCAGGCTTTGGGTTTGGGGAGGTGCCTGAGTTTGGCCGGGACTCTGGAAAAGGCGGTGCGGGATGATGCCACCGCTGACCCGGGTCAGGCCCCGCCCAGATCTCTGCCAGGACCTGGCGCCCCGCCCCACCTCGCGGCGGCCGTGCACTGCGAACTACATTTCCCATAATGCACATCGGGGGCGGGCAGGGCCAGGCCCAGCGACTGGAGCCGGGCCTCCGCCGCCAGAGGCCGGCGAGTGCTGTCTTCCTGAGTCGGCAGCCGGGAAAGGGGCGGTGGGAGGGAGCGGTGGCCTGTGCTGTGGCCATGTCTGCGTCCGCAGGGGGCCGTGGTCCCGCGAACCTGAACCATCAGTCCGGGCCCAGCCGGACACCCGTGCCCTCCCGGGGGTCCGGCAGAGGGCAGTGACCGGCAATCTCTGTGCTTCCTGACCCCTTCCCCCTCCCCGAGAAACAGGTGAGTCCGACTGCCAACCCACGTGGTTTGGGGGCGCCGAGAGACTGGAGAGCTGTCATCTTTGAAGGGAGGGGCTTGAAGACTAGGGGCCCCTGCCGTTTACGCTGCCATTTGCGGTAGAAGGACTGGGTCTCTCTGGGGTCCCTTCGCCGGTTCCCAGCTGGGGAATACAAAAGGCGAGGCCTGGAACTCTTCCTTCGGCTGGAAGGGCAAAGTCCTGTAGCCCCAACGCACACACATTCGGCCCAGCAGAGTGCTCTCAAAGACTGGCAGAGGTTGACTGTGGGGTGAGCAGGAAGCTCCTGAAAGTGTCTTGAGGCTTAGGACTTTGCCTTCAAGGGTGCCCTGGCTCAGATAACCAAGCTGCCTCTTGTACCTGTTGAGCCACACTTTCTGGGCTCGAGTTTGCTGGGGAGGGTGAGCAGCCTTTGTCAGAGAGGGGAGTGACCACTAGCAGTGACAAGTACCAAGCTATACTCTCAGTATGGAGTAGGCATCCTGCTGAAGCAGTTACAGCACAGCCTCACCTGGACCCTGTCTGCCACACATCCATGCATCCCGGCACCATCCTCCCAGATAGCCCACTCCCCAAAGGGTCAAGGCAGGATAGAGCACTATCTAAGTAGGAAGAGGGAGCAAGAGTGGTAGGGACCCAGTGGGGGGGTGGTTCTTGCAAGTCCCTTCCTCCCTCCAGGCCAGGCACCTAGAGGAGGGAGGCATACCAGAAGGGCTGATTGAGCTAACTTGTTTGGTGACATTGCTCAAAGGCACAGCAGAGCACTTCTAGGGAAAATAGCAAGCCCTGGGGGCTTCTAGAGAGGCTGCCTGAGAAGGGGCCCCAAGGGAGTATCTGGGACTGGTTCCAAGAGACCTCTCTTGCTTAACTGCTTCAGACCCAGCCACCCAAGAGCTTCAGCCACACAGGTTATGGCTCCAGTGGGGTTTGGGGTGGGTTTTGCTATGAGTCATTCACCCTCCCTGCCTAGTTTCCAGTGTAAATGTCCAGAGAACTGTTTGCTTCACCAGGGCTTTTGGCTGGACCCCGATACTGGCCTTGGAGATATTGAGGTACTACATGATTTCAGGTGGTTGAAGAACTGTTCGGAAGGAGATGTCCACTAGCCCCAGCCAGCTGACCCTGCCCTCACAACATGCAGGTACCATGTTGGGTAGTACTCAGCCATGCTGGGCGCAGTTACCTAAAGCCCACTGGGATCAGTGGGTAGTGGGCCCTCAGGGGTAAGCTGCTGTAGATCTTGTTTTGGTCTTTGAGCCAGAGGTGCAAGGCCACAGAGTAGGGGCATGTGGTAGAAAGGAGTTCAGCTTGGGAGAGACTTCTGGGAGCAGCAGGGAACCAATGGTCTGTCCTGCAACTTCAGGATGAATAGCCAGTTAGCCTGGAGGAACTCCCAGCCCTAGGCCCAAAGACATCTCTTTGTCCCAGCATCACAGATGGGTCATTTCAGGCCAGAGCCCACCTGGCTTCATGAGGTCAGAAGCATGTCCTGTTCACTAAGGGCCTGGCTCAGGATGAGCAAACTCTCAAAGGACTGATTTACATGGCAGAGATTACTGAATCTGTGTATAAGTGCAGGTACACATGGTCTGAATAAGAATAATCATGATATGCTAAAGACAGCTGAGTGTATATGTACCTACTCTGTGCCAGGGTAACCAAATTACATGGATTATCTCATTTAATCCTTCCACAACCCAATGAATCAGTGCTGTCATCATCCTCATTTCGTAGGTGAGAAAGCTGAGATTTATAAAACCAAGCCAGGTTAATCCGGGTCCCTCTGACTCCAGAGCCATTGTTACTGAACACTTAACTACTACCAAGGACAAGTCTTCCCTACAGGCAGGAGTCTCCCAAGGCTACATTGGAGCTGGGTGTTCCCTGAGGATCTTTCATCTTCTCCCTTACAAAGTTATTTGTCTGACAAATGTTAATTAAAGTCTTCCTGAGTATGGAGCTGACATTCTGAAATTTTCGACAGCTCACAGGGTTACCTTCAATGTAGAAAAACAAAGCAGGGCAAGGGAGATAAGAATCCAGGATATTCCAGGAAGGCCTCTCTGATAAGGTAACACTTGAGCAGCAACCTGAAGGAAGTGACAGAGTGAGTCATGTAGATATTTGGCCAAGTAGTGGAATAGGTGAGGTGGGGCGCAGGGGGAAAAGTAGGGAGACGTGGTCCAGGCAGAAAGTTCAGCAAGAGCAAAGTTCTGAAGTGAAGGAATACTCAGGATTTACATTTACAGTATACTCAAGGAAAGCCGTAACGTCAGTGTGGCTGGGTTGAAACAAAGCAAGTAGGGGAAAGAACAGGAGATGAGGCTGAAGAAGTAATTTGGGGGGTGGGGTGTGGCGCGTGTAGACAGAGTGGTTCTTGTGCACCACTGTGAGGAAATTGGCTTTCTCACTGGGTGAGTTGTGACCGTTACAGACTAGTGAGCAAAGGAACTACGTGACTTGACTTCTGTCTCAAGCAGATCACTTTGAGTGCTGTGAGAAGGATAGACTGTACAGGGGCAAGGACAGAAGTGGGGAGACTGGTTAAAAGACTGTCGCAATGCTGGAGAGGGTGTGGAGAAAAGGGAACCCTCTTGCACTGTTGGTGGGAATGTAAATTGATACAGCCACTATGGAGAACAGTATGGAGGTTCCTTAAAAAACTAAAAATAGAACTACCATACGACCCAGCAATCCCACTACTGGGCATATACCCTGAGAAAACCATAATTCAAAAAGAGTCATGTACCACAGTGTTCATTGCAGCACTATTTACAATAGCCGGGACATGGAAGCAACCTAAGTGTCCATCGACAGATGAATGGATAAAGATGTGGCACATATATACAATGGAATATTACTCAGTCATAAAAAGAAACAAAATTGAGTTCTTTGTAGTGAGGTGGATGGACCTAGAGTCTGTCAAACAGAGTGAAGTAAGTCAGAAGGAGAAAAACAAATACCATATGCTAACACATATATATGGAATCTAAAAAAAAAAAAAAAGGTTCTGATGAACCTAGGGGCAGGACAGGAATAAAGACACAGACGTAGAGAATGGACTTGAGGACACGGGGAGGGGGAAGGGTAAGCTAGGATGAAGTGAGAGAGTGGCATTGACATATATACACTACCAAATGTAGAATAGATAGCTAGTGGGAAGCAGCCGCATGGCACAGGGAGATCAGCTCGCTGCTTTGTGACCACCTAGAGGGGTGGGATAGGGAGGGTGGGAGGGAGACGCAAGAGGGAGGGGATATGGGGATATTTGTATACGTATAGCTGATTCACTTTGTTACGCAGCAGAAACTAACACAACATTGTAAAGCAATTATACTCCAATAAAGATGTTAAAAAAAAAAAAAAAAGACTTGCAACAGTCTGCTAGAGAGATAATGTTGACTTGGACCAATGTGGTAGTGGTGGAGGTGATGAGAAGTGGTCAGATTCTGAATATGGGCATTTCCCCATGGAACATCAGTAATCTGTTCCATGAAAGTTGGACATTCTGTCTGGAATCACTAACTTAGTATCTGTTTCCCACTTTTTTTTTTTGTCATTTAACTTTTTATTTATTTTTTTAACATTTTATTGAAGTATAGTTGATTTATGTGTTTCCCCATTATTTTAAATGGGAAAAAGTATAATGCTTCCTTCATCAACCCCAAATCCCCAATTTTCTAAAATAGCACTAAAACACAAGGAAAATACATACCTAATATATGCCAAATAAATTATAATGTTAGGCTACAAAATGCTTAAAACATTTCCTCCTCATCAAACAGTGTTGCTTTGATACAGCATCATGGCCTCTTTCAGTACCTGCAAATAGCCATGATGCAACTAAACCCCTTTTGTTGGCACTCAATGATCTTCTATCAGTTCTATTTGAAATGTAATTTGAGGCTTTAAATGCACATTCCTTTATTAAAAAATATAGATCAAGTGTTGATAATAGTTTTTTTCTATGTAAACATAAGCTCAGTCAGTACAAGTTTGTTGTATTAGTTATCTATTGCTGTGTAACAAGTTATCCCAAAACTTAGCAGCTCAAAACAATAATAAATATTTATTATCTCATACAGTTCCTGAGGGTCAGGAATTTAGGAGCATCTTAGCTGGATGGTTCAGGCCCAGTGTCTCTCATGAGGTTGCAGTCATTCAAAGGCATGACTGGGGCTAGATGATTTGCTTCCAAGACTGCCCGCTCACATGACTAGCACATTGGTACTGGCTGTTCTCAGGTTTCAGTTTCTTAACCATGAGCTCCTCTCTTTAGGGCTGCTTGAGTGTCCTCACAACTGATGGCTGATGGCTGCACCTAGAGAGAGTGATCCAAGAGAACAAAGCAGAAGCCACAATGTCTTTTATGACCTAGCCTCAGAAGTCACACATTGTCATTTTCACATTATCCTGTTGGTGACATAGATTAGTTCTGCTCAGTGTGGGATGGGAGTATACAGACTTGAATGCTGGGAGTTGAGGATCACTGGGGACCATTTTGAAGGCTGGCTACCACAGCTGTGTATTAAAAACCAAGAGGCATTCTATGTGGCAAAGGTTAATGAGAGACATTTTTCTGGGTATACCTGTATTCTGAAGTAAAGCTGACAAGATTTGCTGGTGGTTTGGTATATTAGTTACAGGAAAAAGAGAGGCATAAGGGATGCCTCCAAGGTTTTTTGCTAAATAACTGGAAGTATCAAATTGTCTTTCACTGAGATGGAGAAAACTCTGGGAGGAACAACTTTTTAAGGGGATGATCAGGAACTCAGTTTTGGACATATAACTTTGAGGTACTATAAGATATCCAAGGGCAAACATCAAGTAAACAGTTAAATGTGTGTGCCTCTGGAAGTCAGAAGAGAGATTAGGGCTGCGAATAAAATTTGGAATCATTAATGTATCAGTGAAATTTAAAACCATGAGACTGAATAAGGTCACCAAGGGATCGAATGAAGACAAAAGAGGTCCAAGACCTGAAATCTTGGACCCTCAACAGTAAGAAGAACTGTAAAGAGGACTTAGAAGGAGTGGTCCGTGAGGTAGGAGAACCATGAAAGGAGAGTGATGTGCCAGAAGCCAAGAGAAGAAAGTGTTTTGAGAGAGAGGAAATAATCACTGTGGCTGCTGAGTGAAGTGAGATGATCCTGGAGGTCACTGGAGACCTTGAGGGAGCAGTGTTACTGGAGTAATAGTTGGAATGGATTCAAGTGTGAATGGGAAAAGTGGAGAGACACCTGAGTGCTCCACATTTCCCAGTCCCTCTGGCCACATGACTAGTTCTGGCCAATCTGGACTTTGAAGTATTTAAGAGTTGGTACATGACCCTCCAGCCCTGTCTTCCATGGCCAGGTGACGGCAGAGTTATAAGATGCTAGTAGCCTGGATTCCTGAATCACTGCCCGGAAGGGAGCTGCTCTGAATTGCTACCCAACCCACAGTACGTGAGCAAAAAATAAGCCTTTAGTGCTCTCTTCGGCAGCACATATACTAAAATTGGAACGATACAGAGAAGATTAGCGTGGCCCCTGCGCAAGGATGACACGCAAATTCCTGAAGCATTCCATATTGTTTGGTTCAGGCGGTAATGCGAGTGATGGGGAGTGATGCGGGGCGGCAGATGAAGCTTTGCTCTCCTGCTGCTCACCTCCTGCTGTACGGCCCAGTTCCTAACAGCCCACGTCCCAGATAGAAGTCCGCAGCCTGGGAGTTGGGGACCCCTGCTGTATATAATGGAGTCAGCCTGTCAAATTAGGAACTTGTAAATATTTTAATACATATTATCCTTTAGAGATTATTAAAAATGCTTGCAAAATCTGTGAAGGTGGTCAAAAGGTACAAACTTACAGTTATAAAATAAATAAATCCTGAGGATGTAATGTACAGCATGGTGACTATAATTAATAATACTTGTATATTTGAAAGTTGCTAAGAGAGTAGGTATTAAAAGTTCTCATCACAAGAAAATAATTTTGCAACTATGTGTGGTGATGGATGTTAACGAGACATGGTGGTGACCATTTTGCAATATATACAAATATTGAATCATTATGTTGTAGACCTGAAACTAATATAATGTTATACATCAATTATTTCTCAATTAAAAAATGCTTACAAAAAAAAAAAAAAAGCCTTTAGGGAATTCCCTGGCAGTCCAGTGGTTAGGACTCTGCACTTCCATTGCCTGGGGCCCAAGTTCAATCCCACAAGCCACGTGGTATGGCCAAAACAAACAAAAAAAAGCCTTTATGTGTAAAGTCTCTACCATTTTGGCACTCATTTGTTACACAGCATAGCCTAGCTTATGTGACTAATTAAACTCCAAGTACTGTTTACTGTTTTGAGGTTTGTTTGTTTTATAAAGGACAGCAAAAAAAAAAAAAAAAAATAGGGTGGTACCTAGAGGGGAATGTAGAGTTAAGTGGAGGTTTGTTTTAAGGTTTTAATTGAAATAAAACAAACATAAAGTTCACAAATCATAAGTACAGCTCAATGAATTATAACAGAGTAAACACATCTAAGGGAAGGTGTTTTGAAAATGGAAGAAACATCAGTATATTGGTGATGGATAGGGGAGAAGGGGACACTGATGATCCGAGAGAGAGAGGGACAGCTGCTGAAGCCACATGCTTGGGTGGGTGAGAGGGGCTGGAGTGGAGGCATTAGTGGAGCCCAGGCAGCTCATCTTTAGTAAGAAGAAGGAAGGCAGAGTCTGGCAGGTGAGGTGAGGTGGTAGTGGGAATCTTGGAAGTTCTCTTTTGCTGACTTGCATGTCCTCAGTGAAATAGAAGGTAAGGTTATCACTGATAGTGCTGAGGGCGAGCATCGGAGAAGATGATGGAAGCTTGAGAAGAGAGAAGATGTGAAGCTATCCACTAGGGGAGTGGGAAAGTGAGTAGACATAGAAATGTAGGGCATTCCCATTTAAAGTAATTGTTCTGGACCCTCTCCTCAGAAAAAAGTACATACCAATCCAGGCCTCCGTCCAAGGAGCCAGGTCCAGAAGCCCTGGCCACGACCCCGGGACTGGCAGTAGCAGCTTGCCCTCTGCCTGTATATGGACAGATTCATCTCTCTGGGGTCGCTCTCTCTTTACACAGCAATGCAGACCCCACCCGGGCTTTTAGGTTAGCTTGTAAAATAATGGTCTACAAGGTTCTCGTGTGGCCTGTGTCTTCTTGCTTAAGATCTGGACATGCCCTAGTTTCCTTAGCACCCACTGCCCTGGGCTCCGTGGTGTTGCGGTGGCTGTTTTGGCCTGTTTTGGATTGCTCCTCTTGGTCTCAGTCTCAGAGGAGACCTTTCTGGATGCCTCCCCAGGTTCCTGTTGAGGGCATGCAGCTTCTTAATTACTCTTCATCAGAAAAGGTGGACCACACCTTGGTCTTCTGGGCTGCGACCCTTGCTGGGAACCATCACTCTTGATTGTCCTGATGGACAGGATTGGTGGCCTAGAAAATCCCAAAAGGTAGATGTTCTCCCAAATAATCTTCCTTTGAAGATTATTCGAAGTGCACTCTGTGTGGGGTGATGCTGTTGACCAGTGGTACCCAACCCCCACTTAACCCTGTGGTGCTCCAGGACAAGTGGGGGCGTGGCCATCAGGCCAGTCTCTGGCCCTGCCTCCCTGTCTGGCTGTTTTGCACATTGAACTGCTTTACAAGATTAATTTGAAGAAAGGATTCCATAGCTTACAACAAAGATGACAAAAAGAAGAGCTTGAAAATCAATTCTTTGGGTACACTTGCAGGAGCTGCCTGCTAGGAACTTGTGGTCAGAGAGAGTTCTTAGACACAGATAAGCGGGGGCCACACAAGTGCTAGTGCTGGTGACACTGTTTTGAAATCACTCTTCTCATGAACGTTTTTGAGCACCTACTTCATGCCAGGCTCAGGGTGGAGTCATTTGCCCAAGGTTACAGAGCTAGTAAGGGACAAGCCTCAATTATTCCCTATGGACTCTGCTCCAGGAGGGCAGGGACAGAGTCTGCTTTGCTCACAGTAACACCAGTCCCTCCCAGGCCCTTGGCCTGCCTGCAGTGCCTTCCTCGTGAGTCTCTGACTAGTCTTCGCTGCCCATCTAGCCCATCCAGCCAAATTTCTCTTCCCTAAAGGGTTAGTGCCTCAGATGGAACCCCTCTCCTATGGATTGTTTGTTGCCTGCCAAATGAAGACCCTTCAGCCTGTCATTAAGGAACTGTAGAGGCTGATCCCAAGTGAGCCACCCGACTTCGTTATCCCTGACATCCACTCTTGGCCACCTCCACCTGGCCCTGAGGCTGTGGAAGGACTGGGAGATCAGGCTGAGTTTGTCCTTAGTGTCCATCAAATGGGCACTGAGAACTGACATGTCCATAGTTGTTTTTAACTGGAAAGGCGAGCTCTGGTGCCAAATTCAAAAGGTACAGAATGCAAGGAGAAAAGCAAGGCTTAGGCCTGTTTACTCTGACTCACTTCGTTCATAGTAAATGTCTAAATATCAAAAAGAACTGATTTGTCAACTCAGTTTTGAATGGAGAAATGTTCATGGTAGGATGTACAGTGGAAGATATCAGGATACAGAATGGTTTCAATTCCCAGCTCCAGCGCTTCTTTCCTGTCGTGACATTGGGCAATGTACTTACGCTCTCTCAGCTTCAGTTTCTTCATCTATAAAGCTTGTCTGACAAGAGTGCCTGCTTCAGAGAAGAGTGATCAGGATTACATAAAAATCCACATAGGGACTGGGACTTCCCTGGAACTTCCAGGGGTAAAGAATCCGCCTTCCAATGCAGGGGATGTGGGTTCGATCCTTGGTCGGGGAACTAAGATCCCACATGCCGCGGGGCAACTAAGCCCGCGTGCCACAACTAGAGAGAGAAAAAAACCCTGCACACCACAACTAGAGAGAAGCTTGAGCGCCGCAACTAAGACCCGACACAGGGACTTACCTGGTGGCTCAGTGGTTAAGAATCCGCCTGCCAATGCAGGGGACACGGGTTTGATCCCTGGTCCAGGAAGATCCTGAAGATCGCAGAGCAACTAAACCCGTGCACCACAACTACTGAGCCTGCGCTCTAGAGCCCGTGCTCTGCAACGAGAAGCCACCACAATGGGAAGCCCGCGCACCACAACGAAGCTTAGCCCCCACTCACCGCAACTAGAGAAAGCCCGCGAGCAGCAACGAAGACCCAACACAGCCAAAAAAAAAAAAAAAGTATATTTATTTATTTACTTTGGCTGCACTGGGTCTTAGTTGCATCAGGCAGGATCTTCATCGCGGCATGCAGAATCTTTAGTTGTGGCATGAGGGATCTTTTAGTTGCAGCATGCTGCTCTTAGTTTCAGCATGCGGGATCTAGTTCCCTGACCAGGGATCGAACCGGGCCCCCTGTATTGGGAGCACAGAGTCTTAACCACTGGACCACCAGGAAAGTCCCCCATATATTCTTTTATAATCAGAAAGAGAACAGCACGCTTCTTTGGAAGGGAATATTCAGAACCCATTCCCCAGAGGTTTGAGTTAGCTGGGTCCTGGTGAGGGATACTTTCCTGTACTTAACCACTCTTAATCATGCCAGTGACTCCTGCCACTAGCACCTTCCCCCTTACCCTCAATGATGCCTTTGTTTGCCCCACAGGAGAGCCCAAGGGATGGCTGCTGACATGCAGAGGAAGAGAAGCAGCGAAGGCCCCGATGGCACTTTGGCTCCTTCTGATGGGCAGAGTGTGGAGAGAGCTGAGAGCCCCACACCAGGACTGGCCCAGGGAATGGAGCCAGGTACGGGCAGGGTGCGCAGCCCCAGCCAGCTTACAGCTAGAGCAGCCTCCAGGGCAATCGGGATTCCCAACCACTCTTTCACTGTCACTCATTCATGCATGTGTTCACTCACTTGTTAGCTATTTGTCATGTGCTGGGGATACTGCAGGGATCCAGGCTCAGTGTGCATCTGGCCTTCCTCTCCACTTCATGTTGTGCCACTTGCCCTGTGCTGTCTTGCCACCAGTGTGGGCTCTCCTCCTATTTCCTGTGTCTACAGGTACCTCCCTGGCTCCTTCTCCCTCCCTCAGCTCTCAAC
Organism: Balaenoptera acutorostrata; assembly: GCF_949987535.1. Lineage (NCBI taxonomy): Eukaryota > Metazoa > Chordata > Mammalia > Artiodactyla > Balaenopteridae > Balaenoptera > Balaenoptera acutorostrata. Next base: position 38,862,994 of record NC_080073.1, read on the forward strand.
TTAAATGTCACCTCCTCACAAGAGAGGCCTGCTCTGACCATGCTCTGCACAGAACATGTGCAGTTATTTTATCTTAGTTATTTTGTAGTCTTATTTGTGTGTGTATGTACTGCCCATCTCTCTTGTCCACAAGATTGTGAGCTCTTTGAGCACAGAGCTGTTGTATCCCCAATGCCTGGTACAGTGCTGAACTCATAATAGGGACTCAAAACATATCTCTTGAACTCTTCTGTCCAAAAAAAAAATCAGTAAAGGAAAACTGACATGGTCCCTGCCTTGGGGAAGCCACAGGCTACTGAGAGCATTCCAGTGGAGGGGGTTAGGAGCCATGGGTCCTCGCGCAGGGTCAGGGAGCCTTCTCCCAGGGAGAAAGATTTGCTGAGCACAGGAGTTATTCCAGGCACAGGGCGAGGTGCTGGGCACACGGCAGTGAACAACCAGGTTCCTGCCCATGAGGGGGAACCCCACTGCAGTTGGGGAGAAGGGCAATAACTGATAAGTGCCCCAAGAGAAGTCAAGGAGGGGGATATGATAGAGTGCCTGGGTTTGGGGGTCAGGTGACAGGGACAACTAACATCTTTGCTGTGAGCTGAAGTGTGACAGGGAGCTGGCATGCAAGGAGGTGGGAGTGCCTTCCAGGCAGAGAGAACAGGAGATGCAGAGGCCCTGAGGTAGGTGGGATATCCAAAGAGCAGATGCACGAAGGGCTGTGAGATGAGAGTGAGAGGGACAGGCAGATACTGGCTACCACCGCAGCCTTGAGGGGTTGGGGTCGTATTCCCAGGGTGAGGGGAGGAGGCTGGTGGGCTGTAAGTCACAGCAAAGCATGACTTGTAGCCGGAGGGAACAGTGGCTTGCCTCATCAGGACAAACAGTGTACTATATTGGGCACCTTGCTGGTGAGGTGGTCTGCCAGAAGCTACCGCTCTAAACACCAGTGCTTTTGGCTGGCAGGTGCCGGACAGGAGGGTGCCATGTTCGTCCATGCCCGTTCCTACGAGGACCTGACTGAATCAGAGGATGGGGCAGCTTCTGGGGAGAGCCCCAAGGAGGGTGCTGGCGGTCCCCCACCACTGCCTACAGACATGCGCCAGATCAGCCAGGACTTCAGTGAGCTGAGCACCCAGCTGACGGGTGTCGCCCGAGACCTGCAGGAGGAGATGCTTCCAGGAAGCTCTGAGGACTGGCCGGAGTCCCCAGGGGCAGCTGGGCGACCAGCCACAGAGCCCTCAAGGGAGGGCACTGGTGAAGGGGATGAGGAGGAGACTGCTGAGGCATGGCGCCTGCACCAGAAGCATGTCTTCGTGCTGAGCGAGGCGGGGAAGCCTGTGTACTCCCGCTATGGGTCAGAGGAGGCACTTTCCAGCACCATGGGTGTCATGGTGGCCCTGGTGTCCTTCCTGGAGGCTGACAAGAATGCCATCCGTTCCATCCATGCAGGTGAGCCACCAGAAAGGGGGTGCCGGGAGGTCTCCCTGGCCAGGAGAGACCATACCAGGTTTCGGACTCCCAGGGACTAGAGGGCTGGGATGTGCTGTGTGACCAAGGGTAGTCCCTCCACTTCACCGAGCCCCAGGTCCTCATCTGAACACGGGAAAACAACACTGACTGCCTCATAGGGCTGTTGTGAGGGCCAAAGGTGGCTCGCACATGGGCTTTGCCCTTGGAGAAGATGAGAAGCCGGGGAGGTGACCAAAAAATCCCAGGTCTTGAGCCCCACCCAGCTCTTACCACTTAGCCCAAGAATGTGTGTTTTTCTGAAGTGCTTCCTGCGTTTTAGCTGGTCCCAGTCTGTGAAGCAAGTGGCAGGGAAGGGGAAAGAAGGGGAGAAGGGGGCCCCTGGGCATCTGTTTTTCTTTCATCTTGAAGCCCCCTCTGTGTGCACAGTTATGAGGGGAGGTGGAGAGGATGTGGAAGGCTGCATGGGAAAGCGGGGCTCTGAGGGTGCTAGGGCAAGCCAATCAGGGAGGGCTTTCCGGAGAGGTGCTGAAGCTGACACCACCCCTATCCATCCGCCCCATCAGATGGCTACAAGGTAGTATTTGTGCGCCGGAGCCCACTGGTGCTGGTGGCGGTGGCCCGCACGCGGCAGTCGGCGCAAGAACTGGCGCAAGAGTTGCTCTACATCTACTACCAGATCCTGAGCCTTCTTACGGGCGCGCAGCTGAGCCACATCTTCCAGCAGAAGCAGAACTATGACCTGCGGCGCCTGCTCTCGGGCTCTGAGCGCATCACGGACAACCTGCTGCAGCTCATGGCTCGAGACCCCAGTTTCCTGATGGGGGCGGCGCGCTGCCTGCCCCTGGCGGCGGCCGTGCGCGACGTCGTGAGTGCCAGCCTGCAGCAGGCGCGCGCCCGCAGCCTCGTCTTCTCCATCCTGCTGGCGCGCAACCAGCTCGTGGCGCTCGTGCGCCGCAAGGACCAATTCCTGCACCCCATCGACCTGCACCTGCTCTTCAACCTCATAAGTTCCTCCTCGTCCTTCCGCGAGGGCGAGGCCTGGACGCCCGTGTGCCTGCCCAAATTCAACGCAGCCGGCTTCTTCCATGCACACATCTCTTACCTGGAGCCTGACACGGATCTCTGCCTGCTGCTCGTCTCCACCGACCGTGAGGACTTCTTTGCAGTGTCTGACTGCCGCCGCCGCTTTCAGGAGCGCCTGCGGAAGCGCGGAGCGCACCTGGCGCTGCGGGAGGCACTGCGCACACCTTACTACAGTGTTGCCCAAGTGGGCATCCCTGACCTGCGCCACTTCCTCTATAAGTCAAAGAGCTCAGGACTCTTCACCAGGTGAGGGAGGGCCTTGGGGACACTGCTTGAGGGAGACAAGGGCGTGGTGGGGGGCGGCCGGTTGGGCCTGAGCTCTGATGCAGTCCTGAAGCTGACGACCCCTCTGGGAATGGACCGACCTGCTGTGTCTGTTTGACTCTGATACCAGGGACCCAAATCCCCTATCACCCTACTCCCCATCAGCATACACCTCTCTACAGTCATTTCCCATAAGGCCTTGAAATACCCAGTACACCCAGGGAAGGAAGCTGGAACAGAGGTCTCCTCTGTTTGGTCAGTTTGGTCCAGCCCAGGATGCAGAACTCCTCCACTTCCTCCTCCAACAGAGGGGCTGGGGCCAGATGAGGCATCTTCTATCCTCTTACCCCTTTTTGGTCCAGAGGGTTCCTGGCTCACTTTTCCTCCGTCTCAGACCTGTCACTCTGTCTAGGACACCTAAACCCAGATTGGCTTCTCCAAGGGAGGGTCACCATAGATGCCATGAACTTGGGGGAGAGGGGAGAACAGGGCTCCAGTCTGGGTGGGCCCAGCTCTGTCCTGGGGAGTCTTCAGTGGTGAGGAGACAATGCCTTGTCCTGGGGTGGGGGGGCATTTGGAGGGTAGGACACATGGTGGAGTCTCCCTGGCTAGGAATAGGTGTTTCTGGATCTCCAGAGAAGCCAGTGGAAGTCATTCCTTTGCGAACCTACTCCCCCATCTCCAGCCCTGAGATCGAGGCCCCGTACACCAGTGAAGAGGAGCAGGAGCGGCTGCTGGGCCTCTACCAGTACCTGCACAGCCGCGCCCACAATGCCTCCCGCCCACTCAAGACTATCTACTACACGGGCCCCAACGAGAACCTCCTGGCTTGGGTAAGGCAGCCCTGGGATGGGCTGGGCTTCATCGGGGTCCTGGGCAAGGGCCACGAGGGTTGTCTAATCTGGATGACCACCCTGTGCCCCCTTCCTCCAGGTGACAGGCGCCTTTGAGCTCTACATGTGCTACAGCCCCCTGGGGACCAAGGCATCGGCCGTCAGTGCCATCCATAAACTGATGCGCTGGATCCGCAAAGAAGAAGACCGCCTCTTCATCCTCACGCCCCTCACATACTGATGAGAATGTGTGTGGGCTCGGCCCTCCTAGGCACACCAGGCTGTGGAAGCCATGGGAGCTTCCAGGTGGGGCTGGCCTCTCTGGCCCAGGCAGCAGGCAGGGACTGTGGGTTGGTATGTGCATTAAAGTGCTTTGGGGAACACACTTGTGGGGCCTTGTCACTGGTTCCTTCACTCTCACTCACATGCAGATGCTGGACCCTCCTCCCTAGGCCCTGCCCATGCTTCCCCATGCGCAGCATCACGTGTGCTCAGAGTTGGCCCCTGGGCTGGGGCTGTTATCATTCAGCTGAAGTCCTGCCACATGTAAAGTGTTCTCTAGGACCCCACTGGCCTTCCCCACCACGACCAACCTCCCACGAAGCCCCACCCCACGCTCAGTCTGAGCCCCTGGTGCCTCCCCTGTCACTCCTAGATAGGATTCCCAGCTGCATGGCCTGAAGGACCACCCAACCACCTGGGAGCCCTGACTGTGGCTCTGCTTAATGGACTGCTGTAGTTCAGCAGGGGCTGAGCTGAGTAAGACAGGGACAGTCAAGTGGAGAGAGTCGGAGCCCGGGCATGGGTGGGAGCCCTTGGTGAGGTGGCCCAGTGTTCAGCACAAATTCAGAGTCCAGCCTCACTATAGCTGTAGACCTCTGGGGAAACTATTCCAGCTTAGGGTTCCTCATGAAGGCTGTCCACCTCAGCTTCCCTACCTCCAGCCAGCACATTCCTCAGGATGGCCCCCAGGAGTGAGCCAGAGGACCTGAAAGAAGACCCAGCTGACCTCTGGGGCAGGAATGGACCCTGCCCTAAGAAGGGCTGATGCCCTTTTCAGTCACCCTGTTCCCTGGCATGGCCCAGCCTACGTGGGTCACCATGAACATCCCAGGAGGCTCAGCAGTGAAGGCCCAGCCCCATTCACTCTACCATGAGACCTTCTTAGGACAGAGCCCAAGGCACAGTGCAGAAAGCCTCTACCTTCCTGCTGGGGGCTCTCCCAGTTATGCCACAACTGAACCATCTCATTGGCCAGGGAAACAGAAGACCTAGGAAGTGTTTGGGAGACTAGTGTCCATGGAATATGGTCTTCAGACTATAGAGTGAATCACCTTCATGCAGTCTCTGAGTGCTGGACCAAGATACTCTGCCACTAAAACCAACCCATGTTGGAGAATGTGTCTGTGTAGGTGGCGTAGGCCAAGGATGCACTGGAATGAGTCACTTCCTGTCCCAGGAAATGGCAGCACAGCCCCTGCCCTTGGCCCCACCCCAGATCACATTAGAATGAGTGTGGCAGCAGGCCACCTGCCCAGACCCCAAAGCCCCTATGGAGCAGCCACAGGCTTGGTGGGTGCTGCTCACACTGCCCACATGCCCTGGGTCTCTTTTCTGTCTGCTTGCTGTTTCTGTTCCTTCCCTGAATCCTGGAAAGTGCACCAAACCACTGCCTCTGGGGCCAGGGTGATGCCAGGCTAGCTGTCTCTGACTGCTACCGGTGTTCTTCTGGTCAGCGGTCAGCCTCCAGGTGTCCCTGCTGTCTACCCTGATCCCTGTAGGGCTTCCAGCTTCTTGCCGTTCAGCACCTATTCTGGGTGGGGGTGGGAAGAGATAGTCACAATTAGATAAGTGTGTATACCTAGGACAGTAGGCACCTAGGAGTGCGGGGTTTACCTGTTTGGGGAGCAAGGAAGGGACAACAGGCAAACAGGAAAGGTGTTCCTAGTGGAGCAACGAGCATGTGCAAAGGGATGAACCTGGTATGAAACCTGGTATGGTAAAGAACCTTGTCCGACTGGGTAACAGTGAAGCTGGAGGAGTCTTTAAAGCCTAGGGTTCTCAAACTCCAGGTAAAAGTCTGGCAGTGGGGAGCCACAGAATGTTTTAAAGCTGCAGAGTGACATGGTCATACTGTGGTTACAGAGGTCCCCCTGCTGTCACTAGGATGATCTCTTTGCGTTGGAGAAAGAGGCTGGCACTAGTTCTCTGGAGTAGTGTTCAGAGGGGAGTGAGAGCCCAAAGAGAGCAAAGTGGCTAGCACTCCTTCAAGGTGACAAATGCAAGGGCAGTGGGGTAGGACCTTAGCTGAACGTGGGCCAGGCCTTGTGAATTCACCTTGAGAAAGCGCTTGTATTCGGCACTGCAAGGCTCCATTAGCTGACTTCCCCCACATGGCTTGCCTGCCCCCCTCCCACAGACCAAGCAGATGAGGAGGGAGGAAGGGGCACTCTGGATGCCTGCTGTCAAAGACCAAGGCTACCTCAGAGGAGATGCCAGCCTGGGGGCAGCCAACAGCTTGGCCACATGATGGCAGCAGAGAACCAACTGTTGACTGCTGCACACCCACCCCCAAAACAGGTGAACGGGGAGGACCCCTCAAGTTTCCTCCCAACCCCTAGAAGTCTCTCCCAATGTCCTGAGGCAGAATAGGGGTCACAAGAACCCATGTCTCAGCGCCGGGCAGGGAATGTTTCCTATCAGTTTTGCCCTGCATGACTATCTTTAGACATGTTGACTGAGGAACACAGGAATGGTGCCATAATTTCTGATGTGTGTTTATTCATTTCCGGGCCAATTCTGGTTAGCGAAGGGAGTGCCTTTTATGTTGCCTCAGGCATGGTATCCTCCCAGCACTGGGTGTGGCCGCCCCCCGGTGCTGTTTCCACCCTGTCACCAGATGCTCATTAAGCTCCAGCCTGGAAGGGGTAGGGGTTAGGAATGGGGGATGGGGGGGGGAGTCAGGTATCCAGAGTAAACTGTGCTGGGGTAGGTGTAGCACAGGGTCTGTGGGACCCACAAAATGGACTTGTCACCGCCTGGATCAGGTAGGCTTCCTGGAGGAGATGCCACCTAAGTTGCAAGAGAAGGAAGGGAAAAGGGTGTTCCTGGAAGGAAGAACAAGGAGTTTGGGCTGGATGGTGAGTAGAGGAGATACTCGTAAGGTCAGGATGAATCCTGTTGGGCTGAGGGCTCCTCTCTCCACCCCCACCCGTTACCCTCCAAAGCTCTGGGACTCACAGTTCACAGGTCCCTCAGACCTCAGCCTTGGGCCACCCTGTGATGCTTTCCCTCCCTCCAGGGTCCAGGCTCACCTGGCTGAAGGGGATGTCAGGCTAAGGATGTCCCCCAGGGCCCCCTTCCAGTGTTGGGGGGAGCCAGTTACCAAGGAGCAGATGCTGAGAGATGGCAAGAGCAGACCTGAGTTGACTCCCCTACCCCTGCCCCGCACATATCATAGCCTGGAGAGAGAACTCTGGGTAACCACCTAGTTAGAACTACACCCTCATTTCAGAGACTGAGAGGCTGAGGCCCAGCATGGCTTACAGAGCAGGTTAGAGGTGCCCTGAGAGCCAAAGCCCATGTTTCCCTCATATCAGGGAGGCCCTGGAGCAGAGCCAGGAATGAAGGCCAACATTTTGTGTTTTATTGTCCCCATCCTACAGCTTCTACCTACTGAGGCAGCAGTGGACAGACCAGAGCTAGGATTGGGCCTCCACATAAGTTGCTTCTCCTCTGACTCTAACGTCCAGCCAACAGGGCTAGCCCCATCTTATAAATCCCACCTGCCCTGGGCAGGCGGGATGCAATGCACCATCCTGACACCATCCTGTCGCTGTCAGCCCAGGGCAGGCCCACAGAGGGATAGTCCCTGCCCACAGAGGCTAGTGCCACTCCTGGGGTCTCTCCACACCTCCCCTCTGGTTCTCCACACATTCCTGGCCTCTGTTCCCCACACGGTGGGTCCCCCAGGCCCTGCCCGGAACGAGTGTCTGAGGATGTTGCTGTATTCTGGCGCTAAGAGAAGAAATAGGCCAGGTGGTCCTCAAATGCGCTGGAGCAACACCCACCCTCACTTTGCCCAGTTGGTCGTGGGGGGCGGGACGGGACAGCTCAGATCTACTTAACCTCTCTCCAGGCCACTCCATGCACACCCACCCACAGGCCACTGAGAAAAAGGGGACCAAGTGTAGGTGTAGGACCCAGGCTTCCGAGGGCCGGGAAAGTCGAACAGGCAGAAGGGCTGGGCTAGGCCAGGCATAGAGCAGGCCCCGCCCACAGCCCCGCCCCCCACACCCCGGCCCCGCCCGCCCCACCCCTGGCACTCAGACAGACTTTGCTCCAAGCACCGGCTGGGAACGGCAGCTGGGGCAACAGGTGGGGCGGCCTCTCTGCGTGTGTGTCCGCCCGCGCCGGGTGCTCAGACCCGAGGGCAGGAGAAGGCGGTGGGCATCTCAGGAGTCCCGGTGTGGTCGGTGCCCCAGGGCTCCCAGGACCGGCGCTCGACCGAACCCAGACTTCTCGTCGGCTCCCAGCCAGGCCCGGGCCTGCAGGAACCTCCGCGGGGCCCCATCTGGGCCTCGATGGAGCTCCACCCGCCGCCATTGCAACCCTTCCTGTTACTACTGCTGCTGCTGCCGCTGCCGCAGCTACCAGCGGTGCCCGAGACGGGAGGGTCCTGGCAGTGCCCGCGCATCCCCTATGCTGCCTCCCGCGACTTTGACGTGGAGTACTTGGTACCCAGCTTCTCGGCCGGCCGGCCGGTACAGGCTGTGGCAACCTACGAGGGCGGCAGGGAAGGGAGTGCCGTGTTCGTGGCCACACGCAATCGCCTGCATGTGCTTGGGCCTGATCTGCAGCCAGTTGAGAGCCTGGCCACAGGCCCTGCTGGGGCCCCTGGCTGCCAGACATGTGCGGCCTGTGGCCCAGGCCCCCACAGCCCACCGGGAGACACAGATGCGCAGGTTCTGGTGCTGGAGCCGGTGCTGCCCGCACTGATCAGTTGTGGCTCTAGCCTTCGGGGACGCTGCTTCCTGCATGAGATAGAGCCCGGCGGGACAGCCCTGCACCTGGCGCCACCAGTCTGCCTTTTCTCGGCACACCACAATCATCCGGAGGACTGTCCCGACTGTGTGGCCAGCCCGCTGGGCACCCTCGTGACCGTGGTTGAGCAGGGCCATGCCTCCTACTTCTACGTGGCATCCTCACTGGACTCGGCGGTGGCCGCCAGCTTCAGCCCACGCTCAGTGTCCATCCGGCGCCTCAAGGCCGACGCCTCAGGATTTGCACCAGGCTTTGCAGCACTGTCAGTGGTGCCTGAGCACCTGGCTTCCTACCGCATCGAATACGTGTACAGTTTCCGTGCAGGAGCCTTCGTCTATTTCCTGACTGTGCAGCCAGCCAACGTGGTAGACGCTCCTGGCGCCTTACACACGCGCCTGGCACGGCTCAGCGCTGTCGAGACTGACCTGGCCGACTACCGCGAGCTGGTCCTCGACTGCCGTTTTGCACCTAAACGCCGGCGACGCGCGGCCCATGAGGGCGCGCAGCCCAACCCGGTGCTGCGGGCGGCCCACGCTGCTCCAGTGGGCGGGCGACTGGCCACTGAGCTGAGCATAGCCGAGGGCCAGGAAGTGCTATTCGGGGTCTTCTGGGCTAGCAGAGACAGCGGCCCAGGTGTGGATCCCAACTCTGTCGTCTGTGCGTTCCCTGTAGACTTGCTGGACACTCTCATCGAGCAGGGTGTGGAGCGCTGTTGTGAGCCTCCTGTCCACCCTGGTCTCCGGCGAGGCCTCGACTTCTTCCAGTTGCCCAGTTTTTGCCCTGACCCGGTGAGCAGAAAGAAAGGGCCCTCACTTGTGAGCAGTCTGCACATGCTTCTCTTCCAGCACTGAGAGGGTCTGGGACGGGGAGGGCAGGCAGGGAGAAGTTTTCTCTTCCACCCAATTTCTTAGGGGGTGGTGTGAGGGACTCAGCCAAACAAAGGCCACACTGGAAGCTCATCTCCCAGCCAGGCTAGACCCCGTTGCTACACCATTTTGTTCTTTCACCCTCTCACTTACCGTGGCCCCTTGCTTTTTTAGGTAATTTCCCTTGTTATGTGAAAATTGGATTACATCATAACTGTCTCTCTACCAGGCACACTTCCAAACTCTGGGTACAATGATGGTTGTCCCTTCCTACCTGCCCACCACATATACCCTTAGGGACACACAAAAAAACAGCGCCCTTCCCCCCACAGGCAGATACTCACAAATTCACCCAGACTCACATCTACTCACCAACACGTTTTCGCTTTCCCTGTGGGAATACTTGTTTTGCACCTGCTTTCTCAAGAGGGTGGGGCAGGAGTTGTCAGAGAATGCTCCCCTCCACCCGTTGCAGAGAGCCTTCCGGGCCTTGGAAGTTGGGGGCTTGTCAGGGAGCCTGCATGCCTTGGGGTTTCCTGACCCACTCATCCCTGATTGTTCTCCATGGGGTGATTGGGGGAGGATTCAGGACATAGTGAGAGGGTGGCTTGGCTCTAGTAAATTCCAGGAGGCTCACCCAGGTCTTGTGCAAGCAACTAAACATCTGGGGATGAATAAAGGCCTAGGATGGGCTGGTTGGATTTGGTTCACCATGTAGGAGTCCCAGACTTTCACCATAGTTGGGGCCCTTCTCACCCCAGGCAGGAGGTCTCCCAGCCTATGCTGAACTAGGTGCTCCTTCCTGCAGACCCTACCCAGGTCCTCTTCAGCCATGGTGTCAGGGAGCCAGAGCAGAGACTAAGAGGACGTTCCTTCAAATGCTTCCCTGAGGACAAACCCAAAACTTATCCCTTGAAGCCATTGAAACAGTCCCACCCTACATTACAAGAGATTAAGCCAAGGAAATGGGGTGAATGAACAAACAAATGGCATTGGACAAGTGGCCTTTCAGGGAGCTAACCCACAGTCACTGCTCTCTGAGTCTTTGGCTGCCCTGTGGCTCTGGCCCTGCTGTGACATTCTTCACTGACTCCTTTCGCTCTGATTGATGCCCCAGTGGTGGGAGAGAATTTACACACAATGAGGGGTGGGGGGATCTTCTGCCTCCCTCCTTCAACTGACTCCCTCTGGGTTGAGGAGGCCCTAGGGGTTGAGATCCCTAGTCTGGATCTGGGCAGCCCTGACTGCCCTCCTCTCCTTCTTTCTGGGGAGTCAGAACCTCTCCCTGACTTGGCTAGTGGTCAGGGGATCAGAAGACACCCAGCACGACTTGGCAGTGCAAGGCTCCAAAAGGACTAATCTCAGGCCCTGCCCACAGGCTGGCTAGGACCCCAGGCAGTGTGTGAACCAGCCTGTACAGTGTTTGTCCAGTGACTGGGCATGCAGCCTCCAGGAAGAAAGCCACTGTGTGCTCATCTTGGCTGCCTTCACGAAGCCTGAGGGGCTCAGAGCTGGTACCTGCCCTCCATGGGTTCAGATGGGGTTTGAGTCTGGCGGAGTCACCCTCCTCTATGGGGCATTGGATGCTTAAGTCTTTTCAGGAGGCTGGAGCCTGGAAATCCAGACAAGCTTGGAAATCCAGAGCTAAAGCCCTGGAGCCCAGGGGCAAACAGGCAGCGGTGCAGCTCTGACCAGGGTAGGGCCTCTTTTCCACCCCACAGCCCCACCTGTCCCTGAGTCATACTGAAAACACCTAGCTGGCTTCCTGCTAGGGCCAGGACTTTTACTCACCTCTAGTGAGGACAGAGTACCAGTCCCCACCCACCCACCCTATAGACCCAGTGTGTGGAGTCAGGGCCCAGCTCTATGCTGAGGTCTTGTTCCCAAGACTTATAATCAGCACTGAGGTCTCAGGACTGGGTTAAGCATACTTAGTCTGATAGGGGCCTCCCATCAGCTTTGAGGAGTACCCTTAGGGCTGGTAAGGGAGGGTCCCAAGCTACTGGGCCACAGAGCCCTGCCTGCACCTTGCACCCAGCTCCAATACCCTGCATCCACACCCTCACTGCCTGGTTTCCCAGAAGCTTCCACAGCTCTGCACTGGGGCACTGAGTGTCCCCCAAACACCCTCCTGCTAAGAGCAGGGGAGAAATTAGTGTCTCCTGTTACCCGGGCCTTCAGGCCTTGGTTTATCCCTCCTGTACCCTGAATGAGGTACAGGTAGCAGCTGGAGGTACAGGAAGACCTTTGGCGTCTCAGGGAGAAAGACGACGTTACCAACCCCGTGCTGGCCAGTTAACCTCAGAGTTCAGCCCCGTGAGCAGGTGGAGAGACTGAAGCCTGAAGAGGGGACAGGGTTTGTTGAAGTGCAGGGCAGGACCAGCAGGGGGCAGGAGAGGATTCTGGTCAGGAACTCAGACTTCCGACCTGGCTCGTCTCCTGAGAGGCGATAAGGCCTTTGACAGGTGAACAAACCTCTCTGAGCCAGTTTCCTTATCTGTAAAACGGGGGTGATGAGACAAGCCCCTCTACAGCGTGGCTGTGAGGACAAAATGGGGCTGGCTCTGTAAAACTCAGTAACTCATTATCAGAATGGCCATGGCAGGGTAGGGCAAGGCGTAGGGGGAACCAGTGTTCCAGCTTGGCCTTCTTCCCTGGCCTTGCTACATCTGAGAGCCCCATGGAGGCGGTGGGGTAACTGGCGGGACTGGGGCCTTCTCCAGCCAGGCCAGGTGAGGGGTGGGAGTTTAGGCTGCTGTGGTCACTGACAGAAGCCCCAAAGGGTCAGTTCATGGAGACGAGTCCTGACTCCTGCCCTGACCCTCCCCAGCCTGGCCTGGTGGCTCCCAGCCCCAAAACCAGCTGCCGCCACTTCCCTCTGCTGGTCAGCAGCAGCCTCTTACGGGTGGACCTATTCAACGGGCTGTTAGGACCAGCGCAGGTCACTGCATTGCACGTGACACGTCTCGACAATGTCACAGTGGCCCACATGGGCACAGCCGACGGGCGCATCCTGCAGGTAGGTCCCTCATCTCCACGGCCCCTTGTCCCGGGATCCCTGTCCCCATTTTGCTCACAGCCGACCTGTCCCAGGTGGAGCTGGCCAGGTCTCTCAACTACTTGCTGTACGTGTCCAACTTCTCACTGGGCAGCAATGGGCAGCCTGTGCATCGGGATGTCAGTCGCCTTGGGGACCACCTGCTCTTTGCCTCTGGGGACCAGGTAAGGTGGGCAGGGTAGGGCCCGGGGCTGGGCTGTTGGGAGCACAGCTTCTCCATCAGATCCAAGGAGGCACTGACACACAGGTCCCCCCACCCTGATCTACAGTAGGACCAGGGAGTCTAAGGGGCTTAGTCTCTGCCTTCAGCCACCCCTGAGCCACCTGTCTGTCCAAGGTCTTCCAGGTACCTATCCAGGGCCCTGGCTGCCGCCACTTCCTCACCTGTGGGCGTTGCCTGCGGGCACAGCGTTTCATGGGCTGTGGATGGTGTGGGGGCATGTGTGGCCGGCAGAAGGAGTGTCCTGGCTCCTGGCAACAGGACCATTGCCCACCCGAGCTTACTAAGGTATGGCTTGCCTGGCAGGGCACAGGTAAGTGTGGGACAAACTGGGCCTGGGGTGGGGGTCAGCAGGTCTTAACCATGATCTTCCTCAGGCCCGGGATATCTTCAGTATTTACAGGGAGGACATTCTTTTTTTTTATTTTTAATAAATTTGTTTATTTACTTATTTTGGCTGCATTGGGTCTTCGTTGCTGCGCACGGGCTTTCTCTAGTTGCGGTGAGCGGGGGCTACTCTTCATTTCGGTGCATGTGCTTCTCATTGCGGTGGTTTCTCTTGTTGCGGAGCACGGGCTCCAGGGCACGTAGGCTTCAGTAGTTGTGGCTCGCGGGCTCTAGAGCGCAGGCTCAGGAGTTGTGGTGCACGGGCTTAGTTGCTCCGAGGCGTGTGGGATCTTCCCGGACCAGGGATTGAACCCGTGTCTCCTGAATTGGCAGGCGGATTCTTAACCACTGTGCCACCAGGGAAGTCCCAAGGAGGGTATTCTTGGCAGAGGGGATGGCACATGCAAAGACTTAGAGGCAGAAAAGTATTGAGTGAGGACAAGCAAGTGACCTAGAGTGACTGGAGTGTGGGGCAGGCAAGGAGTGTGGCAGAAAATTTAGGGGAAAGCAGACAGGGCTGAGAGTCCTGACCCATAAAGGGACTCAGGCTATCTTCTCCTCCCCTCTCAGTTCAGCCCCCACACTGGACCCCTAAGGGGCAGCACGAGACTGACCCTGTGTGGCTCCAACTTCTACCTGCATCCTCCTGGTCTGGTGCCTGAGGGCACCCATCAGGTCACTGTGGGTCAAAGTCCCTGCCGACTGCTGCTCAAAGGCAACTCAAACCTCAGGTACGACTTGGTCCCTGCCCTTTCTATCCCTGATGGGGATAACCAAGCAGCCCCTTCCCTGTGAGACCCTGTCCTCTGCTTGTATGGGGCAAGGAGGTATGAGGCAAGCTGTAGTAGCTCTGGTTGCTTTCTGTCTGGGGGGACATCTCTGTCCCTTCTTGAGCCTACATATGCCCTACCTGTCTGTTGAGTCATGGCAAAGCTAGTCACTGCTCCGTCAGATCCTGCCGACCCTGGATGAAGCCATGGGTAGAGAGGTGCTATCTTCAAGCTCAGATGAGACCTGTGATTTGTGGTGGGCATGCAACCAGGCCTGTGTGACCCCTGGCTGACCTTGAGTTCCCCTGATGTCCCAGCCAAGTACCCCGGAAGGACTTTGTAGAGGAGCTTGAGTGTGAACTGGAGCCCTTGGGCACGCAGGAAGCCGGGCCTGCCAACGTCAGCCTCACTGTGAACAACATGCCACTGGGCAAGCACTTCCGGGTAGATGGCACCTCCATGCTGCGAGGCTTCTCTTTCATGGTGAGGCCACCTTTCCTTGTTTGTGCCCTTGGCCAGCTGGGCAGTTCGGGCAGGGAAGAGTTTGGAGTGGAGTGCCTCCTGCTCCAAGCTAAGCCACCTCCATGCCCTCTTAGGAACCCATGCTGACAGCAGTACAACCCCTCTTTGGTCCACAGGCAGGGGGTACCTGCCTCACCCTTGAAGGCCAAGGCCTGTCTGTTGGCACCAGCCGGGCTGTGCTGGTCAATGGGACTGAGTGCCTGCTGAAACGGTAAGTGCCAGTGGGAAAGGGGATGGGAGGCCACAGGGTCCCACATAGGGGAGCCCTCACCAGGTGGGGCTTGGATCCCCGACAGGGCAGGGGGAGGAGGGCTCAGTCACTCAGTGTAGGGAACAGGTCCAGGAAGAAGTGTCTGCTGCTCCCTCCAGCCCAGAGGTGGTTTGGGATGGCAAGAGAGCCCATTACAGAGTCCACTGGCTGCAGCCAAGGTTGTGGGGGGAACCTGTTCCCTCCCTGACTTCTGGGAGGCCTTTCTGGGACCATCCTATCTTCAGACAGACCCATGGAGTACGGGCAAGTTGAGATGACCAACAGAGGAACTGGGAGGGGTCAGCGGGCCCCTGGAGGAGTCGGGCCTAGCCATCACATGGAGGGTGCCCCTGAGCCTAATCCCCCTGTTCTGCAGGGTCAGCGAGGGGCAACTGTTATGTACCACACCCCCCGGGGCTGCTACCGCCCGCGTTCCCATTCGCCTGCAGGTGGGGGGCGCCGAAGTGCCTGGCTCCTGGAACTTCCACTACCAGGAAGACCCCATCATGCTAGGTATCAGCCCCAACTGTGGCTACACGTAAGTGCCACCTCCTTGCCCACTCTGGTCTCCTAAGAATGAGGGATCCAGCCTCGGAGAGCACCCCAAGTCCACCACCCTGCTCTCCTCCACAGTGGCTCCCACGTCACCATCCATGGCCAGCATCTGACTTCAGTGTGGCACCTCGTGCTGTCATTCCATGATGGGCACAGGGCAGTGGAGAACAGGGTGAGTGGGCACTGGTAGCTGCCGAGTGGGCACTGGCCAGGAGGGAGGAAGGCCACACCAGTCCCCTGAGTTCCAGCCCCAGCCCATGCTGGGCTGAGGGGTCTGGGGTGGCTGCAGGTAGGATACCGGGCTAACCACTCTCGCATGGACCCAGCAGTGTGAGGGGCAGCTCCCGGAGCAGCACTGGTGCCGCCTGCCCGAATACGTGGTCCGAGGACCGCAGGGGTGGGTGACGGGGAACCTGAGTGCCCAGGGGGATGGAGCTGCTGGCTTCACACTGCCTGGCTTTCGCTTCCTGCCCCCACCCCACCCACCCAGCATGGACCTGGTCCCACTGAAGCCTGAGGAGCATGCCATTAAGTTTGAGGTAAGTGGGGGGGATAGGGGGTGGGGACAGTGGAGGGTTAAGGCTGCAGCCTGCCCGAAAGAGATGGGGGCAATGGCCAGCCCTCACGACTGTCTCTGCAGTACATTGGGCTGGGCGCTGTGGCTGATTGTGTGGATGTGAACGTGACCGTGGGTGGTGAGAGCTGCCAGCATGAGCTGAGGGGGGATGTGATTGTCTGCCCCCTTCCCCCCTCCCTGCAACTTGGCAAGGACGGTGCTCCACTGCAGGTAGGCAGCTCAGCTGGCCCTCTACGGGAAACATGGGTTGAGGACCTACAGGCTGGGCCTGAGCTGCCACCTGCCCCCAGGTCTGCGTGGATGATGGGTGTCACATCTTGGGCAAAGTAGTGCGGCCAGGTCTGGAAGGGGTCCCACAGAGCACACTCCTTGGTGTCCTACTGGCCCTGCTCCTGCTTGTGGCTGTACTGGCCACCATACTGGTCTTCAGTTACCACCAGAGAAAACAGCTAGGTGAGCTCTCCACTCCCATCCTGACCCAGCCCCACCCCCAAACTCTGACATCTCCAAGTCCCTATATCCTCTCTCTGCCCAGGCCTTAGGGGTCTGCCCACACCTCCTGGGTAGGGGTCAGCCTCTAGGAGCTTGGAGTGGCTGGCTACCAGGAGCCATTTTTCCACAGTCCTTTCTCCGAACCTGGATGACTTGGCATCCCTGGACCGCACCACTGGAGCCATGCCTCTGCCTCTGCTCCGCTCAAGCTCTGACTATAGAAATGGCCTTGGTGAGATGGTGGAGGTGTTAGAAGCTGGGACCATACTCTCTGGTCCACCAGCGCCTCATTCCCTCTCTTCCTCAGCAGCCCCTGCCATTGATGGCTGGGATTCCACCACTCAGGTCCACAGAGCATCCTTCTCAGGCAATGGGGATGGGTCCCATGTCCCACTGCTGCGGAAAGGGTCCATCCAGCTTGGGGACCTGAACTCTGCGCTCCTGGCCGAGGTCAGGGAGGTACTGATTCCCCACGAGCGGGTAGTCACCCACACTGACCGAGTCATTGGCAAAGGTATGGGGGCCAGGCCGGGTGGGGTTGGGGCTCAAGGGGTAGTTGGGCAGGACTCTGAGCCTCCATTTGCTCATCTGTGAAATAGGAATTCTGTCTTCCGTGGGTTCTGGTGCAGATTAAGTGGGTGTGGGAGGGCTGCAGGCTCTGCCATCATGAGGCTGCTGCTTGTCTTTAATGTCAGGTTGGCCAGTTGGGGCTCTGAGGTCTGGTTGCCAGTGGGAGCGTGCGGTGTGAGCCCTGAGCACTGGGGCCCCTCTCACTGTCTCTCCCTCATCAGGTCATTTTGGAGTTGTTTACCATGGAGAATACACAGACGAGGCCCAGGATCAAATCCACTGTGCCATCAAGTCGCTGAGTCGTAAGTGGAGCAGAGGCTGGGAGGATACTCGTCCCTGCTGTGCTACCACTTCGCTGAGTGACCTCGAGCAGGAGACCTTTCTTCTCTGTTTCCCCATCTGACCCTTGTAAAGGGCCTCCCTGCCCTGGGCCTGACTCCAGCCTCTCTGCAGGCATCACGGAGGTGCAGGAGGTGGAGGCCTTCCTGCGTGAGGGGCTGCTCATGCGCAGTCTGCACCACCCAAATGTGATGGCTCTCATTGGTATCATGCTGCCACCTGAAGGGCTGCCCCGCGTGCTGCTGCCTTATATGCGCCACGGAGACCTGCTCCAATTCATCCGCTCACCCCAGCGGGTCAGTGCTCAGCTGGCCCTGGATTGGGGGGCTTGGGCAACAGCTGGGGATGGAGCTGCTCCGTCCTCGCCTACTGACCCACCTGTGCCCCTAGAGCCCCACAGTGAAGGACCTCATCAGCTTCGGCCTGCAGGTGGCCCGCGGCATGGCATACCTGGCAGAGCAGAAGTTTGTGCACCGGGACCTGGCTGCTCGGAACTGCATGTGAGCAGCCATAGTAAGGTTGGGGTGAAGCCAAGGGGCAGAGCATCAGGGTGTGCAGCTAAAGGTGCCTCAGAGAAGGCCCATGCTCCAGTCCTTGCTGTGCAGCCCTGGGCATGTCCTTCCCTCTCTGGGCATGTCCTTCCCTCTCTGGGCTTCAGTTTTCCTGTCTGCCCAACGCAGACTTGAGTCAGACACTGTGGCTCAGAAACCTTGTAAGGGCCTGAAACAGGTGGGTTCAGGGCCTGGTGGGGGCCAGTCCTGAGTGTGATTCTCCCCTCCCAGGCTGGATGAGTCATTCACAGTCAAGGTGGCTGACTTTGGTCTGGCCCGCGACGTCCTGGACAAGGAGTACTACAGTGTCCAACAGCGCCGCCATGCTCGCCTACCTGTCAAATGGATGGCGCTAGAGAGCCTGCAGACCTACAGATTCACCACCAAGTCCGACGTGGTTAGGCCCCACCTGCCCCAGAGTCCACACGGCCTCAGAGAACACTTGGCCTTGCCCATTGATCTCCGAATGGTGATGAGCCCAGGGAATCCCCACGCTGGGCAGCCCCACAGCCCATTCGCCCACCTCTGGGCAGCTGTCAGGGCAAGAGGAGGCTGTGAACTCATTGGCTCCTCACAGACAATCCAGGCCCTGCCCATCCCCAGCTCTGGATGGCTCTGGTGGTGGGCGGGGACAGAGGAAAGATGCTTGTGAGGTATTGAGGAATGGGCTCCGACTGGGGGGTCGAGCCCCTCATTTCCAGCTAGAGGGCTCTGGGAGGTAGAGGACCTGGGGGGGCCCACCTGTCCCCCCCAGGGCAAGAGCTGAGTCCCTTCACCTGTCGCCTCCCACAGTGGTCGTTTGGCGTCCTCTTATGGGAACTGCTGACACGGGGTGCCCCACCGTACCCCCACATCGACCCTTTTGACCTCATGCACTTCCTGGCCCAGGGTCGGCGCCTGCCCCAGCCTGAGTATTGCCCTGATTCTCTGTGAGTATGTGGAAATGGTAATGGGGAGGGAGCTGGGCCCCAGAGACAAGGAGGGGAGGAGCGGGCCGGAGACACAGAGTTCTTGCCTGGCTCTCTGACTGATTCTCTGGTTGACCTAGAAAGGGACCCTCTCTGGACCTCAGTTTCCTCATCTGTGGTTCCACCACCATTCAAGTCTTGGTGCTGGAGGGATATCACGGTTGCCATGGTAACACCATTCCCAACTCAGAGTCTGGGTTGAGGCCAGTGATTTGATTTCCCAGCACTCCTCTCCCCTCACACCACCAAGAGGGGCTGTTTTCCATCTTTTCCACTTACTTAACCTCAAGGAAAGGTTCCATTAGCTCTCACACTAGCTCCCTCCACGTCTCCAGATCAGAATTTTTTTTTTTCACTGGATATAGTTTCAGATTCCCTGTTCCCAGAGGCATGGCAGCAGCTGTGTTTCATCAGTCCCTGTAGGGTGGTTCAGCTTCATAAGCAGCATGCATGCCTTAGCCGTGCTGAGGTCTTTGAGGTTAGAACAGGAAGAACCAGGTCATAGGTAAAGGTGGTTGATGATTACTGTCTCACTCAGCTTGTGCTCCAGAAGGGTATGAGTAACCCTTCCTCACAGCCCTGCCTGCCTTGATTTTGCTTTTTATTATTTATTTCACTAATGAACCTGGTTCAAAGTAAGGGAAATTAACTTCACTGCCTATCTGCCTCCGGGTCAGCCTCCCTGAAGCAGATTCTGAGATGGAGGTTTACATGCAGGGGGTTTATTGGTAGGTTGGGGGCGAGGGAAGCAGGACTAGGTAGGGGGAGAAGTTGGACTGTGATGCAGATGCAACAGAGGCTGCAGTCCATCCCCTGGGGACCCCTGGAATTGGGATGGCCCTTCAGAGTTTTCTGAAATTGAGACCAAGGGGCCCAGGTCTTTGCTCCAGACATTCATTCGTCACTGCTTACAGATGCCCCTGTGGAAGGAGTGTGAGCTTGGAGGAGGCATTTCTTTTCTGCCTAGGGCAGTTCCGAGAGGGGGCCTCAGCCAAGAGCCATCAGAAGTCACAGGGAGAATGAAGGGGGGAAACTGGGTGGCATACCATAGCATCCTCCATACCAGGGGAAGTCCCTTCTCTCTGGGCTTCAGTTTCCTCATCTGCAAAGTTGGAATGATAACAGTACCACCTTCAGAGGTCTGAGAATTACACGAGATTATTGTGTGTAGGTCACTTTTAGTATCATTTAAGGCAGGGATGACATTTCCAAGATAAAGGGTCATGTATTAGGACCCAACAGACAAACCTAGAGAAACTCTGCTTGGAATCCATGGTGCCATGAGCTGCCCCACACATCTCAGGGCTTTTAATCCCCATTTCACTGGACCTGGGCTTCCTTCCTAGAAGACGTGATGATAACCATGATAGCTTGTGAGCTGGGCCCTAAGCTAAGAACTTCATAGGCATCCTCTCACTTTATGCCCCAATAGCTCTGTGATCAGAGAAGACTCCAGAGGCACAGACAGGTTAAGGAACTTGCTCAAGATCACATAACCCAGGTCACAGGACACAGGAGTCCAGCCTCTCAACCCCTGAGGCAATTCGAACTCTGACAGGGTGGGAAGGCAATCACAGCAAGAAGAGCTGCCCCTAATTGGCTGATGCAAGGCACCAGGCCCTGTCACCCGCTGTCCATCCCATGTGGCCCACCAGGGGGCTAACAGCAGGTGGATAGCCCAGAATCTCTGGGTAGGGGTGCACTGTGCCCCTCATGTTTTCCTCTACCCGGTAGGTACGCAGTAATGCAGCACTGCTGGGCTGCAGACCCTGCAGCACGACCCACCTTTGGAGCACTGGCAGGGGACGTGGAATGCTTGGTGGCCACGTTGCGAGGGGACCACTACGTGCAGCTGCCTGTGGCCTACGTGAACGTGGGCCCTGGTGCCTCTGACAAGGCAGACATGCCCTTGTAATAGTCGCCATCCCCACCAGTGCACAGGAGCATAGGTGGCCCAGCCCCTCTCAGAGCCACCAAGGCCCACGTGACCTCAGCCCCAGGCAGGTCTCAGGGGGTTGGACCTGCATAGCGGTGGGAGTTAACCCCAAGCTGCCTCTGGGCTGGCCTCTGCCCTGTCCCCGTCCCTGCCCCTTAACCTTCAGGGGCACAGGAGGGCTGCAAGGCACATTGGTCTCTCACTCCCCAGTGGGGGCCACTGAGGGGATCCCTGATGCAGTGAGTATTTATGGAGTGTCTGCTGTGTGACTGGCTGCTGGACACAGGGGACTCGGTGGTGACCACTGGCCCTTAAATCAGTAAGTGAACAAATAAATATTTAATTACAAATTGTGGTAAATGCTATGAAAGAAAAAGACAGGCTGCTTTGAGGGAATGGAGGACAGCCTTAGACACATGAATAGAGAGGTAAGGGAAACCACCCCAGGAGGTGACATTTTTGCTGAGACTTTGTCAGGTGGGAACTGTGCCAGAAGCGGTCGGGGGAAGAGAGTTTTTGGCAGAGTGAACAGCACTTGCAAAGACCCTGAGGCTGGAAAGGGGTTGAGTCAGCAAGAAGGCTCCAGAGAACAGGAAGGGGAGGCCAGGCCCAAATCCAGGTTACAGGGTCCTGGGGACTTTTGGATGGAACCGAGAGGGGTGGGTTGAATACCCAGATATGCAGCAGCCAAGTTGGCTTCTTCTATTGCCCAGTCTGCCTGTCCCATTCCCCAGGCCCTAACCCCACTCCAGGGCTCCCTGCTCCACCTGCAGCCTTCCCCCAACTCCCCCCGACACACCCCCGCCACTGATAAGTCGTGGAGACTTGCTCCCCTTCCCCCCAATCCTGCCAGCATTGCTCTTGCAGCCTTGAAAGAGATGAGCCAGCAGCAAGGCCTCAGCTCCACACTTTCAAGGCACCAGCTTCGAGGCGCAGACTGCTCAGGCTATTTATACTCGTCAAGGCCACAGTACAATACCCACTAGAGGGGCAGGCTCCACCAGAGAAGGAGAACAGCTTCCTCCTTGTACTATCCCTCCCCTGTGCCCTCAATGCTGAGGGGGCCGCTGGCCTCTGCTGGTGTGGATAACTGGAGTATCAGGGTGACTGAGCCCGGGACATGCACTGTGGTGGTTCCTCTCTCTCTCTCTTTTTTTAAAAAATATTTATTTATTTGGTTATGCCGGGTCTTAGTTGCAGCAGGCAGGCTCCTTAGTTGTGGCACGTGGGCTCTTTAGTTGTGGCATGCAAACTCTTAGTTGTGGCATGCATGTGGGAGCTAGTTCCCTGACCAGGGATTGAACCCGGGCCCGCTGCATTGGGATCATGGAGTCTTAACCACTGTGCTACCAGGGAAGTCCTGGTTCCTCTCTCTTGCTCAGGTCCCCCATGGCCTCTATCTCATCAGTTGGGAGACCCTGGCTCACCCTAAGGGGCGTAGGCTCCCTTCCTTTTGAGTCCCCAGCTCTTTGCCCTGTCATGCATGGAATCCTGGGTTTAGGCAAGAGCTCCCTGGTAAGCAGAGTGGGGGTCTCCTTGGGACTGGAGCTGCCTAGTGATTTTCTACCCATCTATTGCCTACTCTGTCACCTCAGGCCAGAGGGAGGCCCAAATATGGGGACCCAAAGGACTCTGAGGACAGGGGTAAAGCTTAAAAGGAGACTCTCACGCTCAAGGGCAAGGGTCTGAAGATCAGGGCCCTATGAGCTGGAGAGGGGAAGAGATGGACTCCGTCTGCCTGTTTACCCCTGCACCTCTGATGCCCATGAGTGCAGGCACAGAGGAGGTTGTAGCCTTGCATGCTCTGCCAGGGACACTTGGGCTCTCTCTCCCCCATTGTGTCACCCCTGAGGCTGGGAGAGAGGTGAGTGGAATGTCCTGGAGCACTCCCACAGCTGTGGTCCCCGTACCAGTTGGAAAGGACTGTCTCCATCCCTCCAACTGGTAGTCCTTGTGCCCTAACCTCATCTTTGGGATCTAAGGGTCACCCAGGGCTTGGAGCTGGGTGGGGAGTGAGAAGAAGGCTCAGAGGCTTCACTGAAGCTGGACTGAGGCTCCTTCCCCACTGGGCCTCTGCAGCTTGTGGACCATGGGCTTCTCTGTTCATAAGAGAGGGACTCAGAGAGAAGGGGGTCTCTGGATGGGAGGGAAGCTTAGTGAGGAGAGAAGTCCCAGAGAAGGGAGATGGAAGAAACTCAGGGGATGTCAGGTTTCCTGTGTAGCCAGAATGTGGGGCTTTGGGCCTGTTTCTGGGCCAAGGGCCTCCAGGGCCAGGATTCTCCAGGGAGGGGACACAGTTAAGCAGGTGCTTGCCACAGCTGCACCCCCTCTCCCTGATGCTGCAGCCCCCAAGCTCTGAACTCTTTTCTCAGAGCCACTTGATAGTCCTAAGTCCATCTGGAGTGTCGGGAGCTGGAACTACTTCAGGGTTCCAATTCCTGACTGGGCCACCAGGAAGGAGAAGAAGGGACGGTAGGTTCTAGGCCCCCTGATGGGCTGGGGGGACCAGGAGTTTTCTGAGTGGTTTCCAGGGCTAATGAAGGCTGGACTGCCTTTGCCTTGGGGGAGGCCTGAATAATGGTTGGTCCAAGGAGAAGGTTGCTGGTGGCCCTGGTGGGCCTGGGCGTGACACTAGGGTGGGATGGGGTGAGCACAGGTTTCTCCCAGGGCTTTGGGAGTCCAGCATTGCCATCATGAGCTGTGGAGAGAGGGTGTCAGTTCCTCTCCTCATCTCCAGTGGGGCTGGGGCCCAGCAGGTGCCAACAAAGGCTGGAGGAAGGCCAGGATGGGAGCTGGGGCTGAGGAAGCAGCAGATGACTCACATCCTCCTGATTGCCCACTGGTGTCGCTGTTGTCTGGCACCTGGAGGGCAAGCATGGGGTAGACCGACCTGCTTTGATAGGGGACCATGAATCTGGTCTGAGATTCCCCTTATGCCGAAGCCCCAGCCTTTCAGAGAATTTCCTCAGGGATCCATAGGCTCTCTAGGGAGTACACCTGAGGGTTCTAGACACAGCCCCATTTCAAATCCTGAGAACTTTCTGGGACGGTGGCTTCATCCGTCACTCCCTTGGTGCAGCCCATGAGGTCCCGGGTCCACCTCTGGTGCCGTTTCATGAACTAACTCCCTGCACCTGTAGGAGAGAGCAGGATCCTCCAGTGCTGGGTGGGGTTGGGGGACGTGGGCACTGCTGGGAGTGTCTGAGGCTCAGGAAGGCCTGGGATGCACCTCTCACACTTATTGCCTCTGCCTGGAGAGAAGCAGCCCCAGGAATCGGTAGCTGAGCGCTGATCCGGTATCTGCCAGGCCCTGATGAAAAACACTGTTTACTCCATGCTGGGCTGGAGAACTCTCTTCCATGAAGACCCCAGGAACCAAGCATCTCTTCACTCAGAGCCTCTGTTCTGCCCGTGTGAGGGTCCAACCAGCTTGGAGGTGGAGCTACTCTGGCCTGGAGGAGGGGGGATGACTTGATGAACCACCCCCAGCATTCCCCATCCGGCACAGGGGGGCCAGTTGAGCCTCAGTCTCTCCCTCCATTCTTTTGGGGTTTGTTCCAGTTGGGGTTTTTAACCCAATGAGCCTAGATGCCAAGAGAGCCCAGTACCAGCTCCTGTCCCTCCACAGCTACCCATTCCCCCACAATTTCTGCTCCACCCATCCTGCAGCCCAAACCTTGGAAGGGAAGCAGAGGCACTAGTGGTCCTGAGAGCCAGCCTTTGCTGGGCAGGTGGCAGGAGAGCCCCTGTATTTGGCCCTCGCCTGTCTCACTGTTGCTCTGTGGGAGCTTGAGGGCCAGACCCATGATGGTTCCTGTTCTGAGCTCAGGTGGTAGGAGCTGAGGGAAGTTGCTGAATCCCTGGGGCTCAGCATGGGCAGAGGCAGAGGGAGCATGAGAGCCAGGCGCATCCTTGCCTCCTCTCCAATCTGTTGCCTTTCTTGTTGGTTTAGCCGCTTGCACAGTTGTGGTCAGTCTTGGACTGGGCAGTTGGGATGTGGGAATGCATCAGGGAAGGCAGGGGACTCAAAAGCAGCAGCTGGTGGCCAAGATCACAGGATTTAATCAGCTTTGAAGCCAGAGCTCCCTCTCTCATGCTACAAGTCCACCCCCCTGACAGGCTCCATGCGGCCTGGACCATGGAGACTTAGAGACCCCCAAAAAGTCAGCTCCACCCCTGAGCTCCACCCCTGGGCTCCACGGTAGTGACAGCTTCAGCCAGGTATCGGTCCTGCTGACATGTCTCTTCAAGCTGGGGAGGCCCCTCTTCAAAGGGGGAAAGGAATTGTTTGGGCTGCCCCAGTCACTCTGCCCACGTGTGCTCCTGCCCTGGTCTCTCTGACTCAGCCATCTGTTCTTTTTTTTAAATTTATTTACTTTATTTATTTATTTTTGGCTGTGTTGGGTCTTCGTTGCTGCGCGTGGGCTTTCTCTAGTTGCGGCGAGCGAGAGCTACTCTTCATTGTGGTGCGTGTGCGCGTGCTTCTCGTCACAGTGGCTTCTATTGTTGCAGAGCACGGGCTCTAGGTGCACGGACTTCAGTAGTTGCAGCACACGGGCTCAGTAGTTGAGGCATGCGGGCCCTAGAGCGCGCGGGCTTCGATAGTTGTGGCACACGGGCTCTAGAGCACAGGCTTAGTAGTTGTGGCGCACGGACTTAGTTGCTCCGTAGCATGTGGGATCTTCCCGGACCAGGGCTCAAACCCGTGTTCCCTGCATTGGCAGGTGGATTCTTAACCACTGCGCCACCAGGGAAGTCCAGCCATCTGTTCTTAAAGTCGCCCCCACCCTCCACTGGGCCCGGGTTCCTCAGGGACCCTGAGGGAGGGCAGCTCTCCCTACATCCCCTTCACAGGTGTGGTTGGAGGTCTTTTCTTGCCGGGCATGAAGTTCTGCCTCCTCCCCCCACTCCCCGCTGCTGGCTCCTGGATGGAAGGCTGCTCCCAGGGAGGGTGAGGAGCTGCCTGCAACCCCTAAGCCAGCTGTGGACAGCAGTCGGGGGGGTGCCTGTGCTGTTGTCCTCCCTCCTGGCTGGTGCGGCTGGCCATCTTTCACGCAGAGTTACGTAAGCTTGAGTCAATTGGAGCTCAGAGCGGTTCATTGTGGGCTATTTTTAAGCTGTAACACATCACAGCAGAGGGGTCACTGCACCATGGCTTGCAGGGAAGGTTGTTTAAACATCTGTTATTTAAATTTCCCTGTGCCTTAAAGCTCAAAAGCCATGTCTTCCTGCACTCTCGGGTTCTGCCTTTCACATGCCAGATGAGGAGTGGATTATCACCCCTCACCCTGCCATAGTTTCCTCTAGGACTGGGGTTTTCTGTACCATGACTGCCTTTCTTTGGGGTGAAGCAGGGGGGCAGGGAGAAGGTGCCAGCTCCTTCAAACATGGTGCTGCCTCCATGGAATGGGTGCATCCTGAACAGGAGAGACTTCCAGGGAAGCAGGAAGTTAGAGTTCACAGGGAGGAGAGGAAAACACAGACAGAGTGCTGGGTATAGAGCTGAGAGACAGACAGAGGGTACAGCCTTCCTCCTGGGGGGCTTTGGTTTCCCATCAGGACCCAGAGAGGGTTGATCACAAGGTCCTTGTGGGTCTCTTCAGAAGCCTGCCTCTGCTTGGGCTGAGCTCCTACCTGGAGTGCCCTCCCTCCACAGACCTAAGTGCTACCCACGTGCAGCCTCTGGGACAGAGGGCTGGTGTCTGAGCCCTTGGACAGTAGGCAGAGATGAACCTCTGGGAAAACAGGCATTGCTTTTCACTCCATTATCAAGTGGTTGGCTGCACTGGGAGCCCTTTAAGGCTCCTTTTTTATTATTTATTTATTTATTTAATTTATTTATTTTTGCCTGCGTTGGGTCTTCGTTGCTGCATGTGGGCTTTCTCTAGTTGCGACGGGCGGGGGCTACTCGTTGTTGCAGTGCGCAGGCTTCTCATTGCAGTGGCTTCCCTTTGTTGCGGAGCACAGGCTCTAGGCGCGCGGACTTCAGTAGCTGTGGCTCGGGGGCTCTAGAGTGCAGGCTCAGTAGTTGTGGCGCACGGGCTTAGTTGCTCTGCAGCATGTGGGATCTTTCTGGACCAGGGCTCGAACCCGTATCCCCTGCGTTGGCAGGCGGATTCCTTAACCACTGCACCACCAGGGAAGTCCCTAAGGCTCCTTTTGATCCTAGATTTTTGGAGATGTCCAGAGTCTTCCCAGAGTACAGGGAGGGGAAGGCAGGTAGACTGGAAGAGTGCAGGGCCAGAGACTTGACAGAGCTGACTCCTGAGAACACAACAGAGCCCAAAATATGTCTGTGTTGGAGAAGCAGGTCTGGGAGACTTGGCTGGTCGTGAGGTAGAATGGGGCCTTCTGTGCCTCTCCTCTTGATGTCCTTCCTGCCCACCATCCTCAAGGTCTCCTAGGTAGGAGCATTCCAGCCTGATCCACTGGGAAGGAGGGTTTCTCAGAGTGAGGTGACCGTCCCCATCTCCTGAAGCCTGACCCTCTCCACAGGGTTTGGGGCCTTCCCCCAAGCCTGCCGGGAGCGGGTCAGGTGAAGTGTGAAGGGAGGCAGTGCTGGAACCCGCCCTCACAGAGGAGCCTCTGTATGGCCTCGCCCTCAGACTGAGCTCCTTCCTGTTGCTTCCTGGCCCCTCCATCCCAGACAGCCCTCAGCCTGGGGAATGGGCTCAGCGTGGGGGAGGGGCTCTCCAGGTTGCCATGGTAACATGTTGGCCCTCCTCACTTTCCAGAATCAGAAATAGAATTGGATGCCCTTCTTCCTGGTGAGAGACTATTTAAAAACATGTTGGGGGGAGGGGTACAGGGGCAGTGTCCCTGCCTGATGGGGGGGAGGGGATGGGGGGATGGGGGGTGGGTGCAGGAGGGGGCTGGGTAGAAGGGGTCCAGCCTGGGATCCTCTCTAACTGCCTGCTGCTGGATGAAGCAGAGGGGCTTCAGCCAGCCAAGAATTCTGAGTACAAAAGACTCAGCCTGGTCCCACAGGGTATGTAACTAGCCCCTACTCAGCACTGACAGCCTCCTGGGAGGCACTGGCTTAGTGCCCCCCAGGAAAATGTCCCCTCCCAGGCCTGAGCCACCTGCTAAGCTATTGGGAGGAGGAACAGGGCCATGTGGGTTACAGCTTGGGTGGGGGCTTGGGGCTGCAGCACTCGGAAGGGAGGCATGTTTGCTCCCCTCCAGCAGGGTCCATGCCAACGTGGCCCTGCGCGTGACACCCGTGATGGCACCGTAGTTTCCTGAAGTGTGGGTCCAGAGCCTGGTGGCCTGGCTTCGGATTCTGGCTCTACAACTCACTAGCTGCAACCTCTGTGAATTCTCTGTCCTCCCTGTGCCTTGATTTCGTCATTTATAAAATAAGGGTGACAGCACCCGGCTCTTGTTGAATTGCTGTGAGGCTGGGTTACAGTGCTCAGCACTGCCTGGCACAGGGGAAGGGCCCAGTCAATAGCAGTCACTGTTCTTATTGCTATAAGGGGTGTTTGCTTCCCAGGTGGGAAAAGTCTTCTCCTCTCTCCAGGCTGCCTTCTTTGGTCTTTCCTTCGTGGGCCACACCCTTCTCAGATCAGTTGTTCATGAGGACTCCAGCCCTGAAAGGGAGGATTATGCCTCACTTCCGCAGGAGTGGGGGGATGGCTCAGTGGTCAGACAGGCAGGGACTTTCAGGGCCTCCCTCCATGCTTCTCCAGCCCTCCCACAAACACAGGAGGCTGCTACTAGCATCTCTGTCATGGGGAAAAACAGAACAAAATTAAAAAACAGTTTGCTTGGGGCCAGAGATTAATGAAGTTAATAGTGTTCAGCAACTATGTGTGTGTGAATGCACACATGTGCAGACCACAGACCCTTGGGCTCTGCCACCTTCCTGGGCCATAGTGTGTGGCGAGCAGCAGTGTCCAGACACATCTGTCCCCATTCTTAACTGAAGGCAGCATCTGGGGAAGGGGGAGGGGGTCCGGGGGCCTGAGACATGGCTGAGTCAGGCTTTGCCCAGTGCCGAGTCAGGAAGGTGCAGATGAAGCACAGAGCTAGCCTTCCTTGGTCCCTGGTCACATCGCTTCACACCCCACGGCCAACCGTAAGCACTATTTTTAACTTCTGTGAAAACACACCGCTTCAGAGGACAAGACTACAGCTTTGTTCTCCACAAACCTGTTTCCTGGGTAGAAAGACTGAGGCCTGAAAGGATAGCCCTGGAGGACAGAGGGAAGAGGCCCAGAGCTCATAACTGGGGGAAGGAGGAAGGTCTGACTCCGCTCCAGTCAGAACCTCCAGACTCAGGCCTGTGGCACTGGTCGGCTCCCCAAACTAGGCCTGTCCTCTGTGGCTGCAGGGCACATCTGGGCCTCGGCTGGTGGTCCAGGCAGGTCCCACTCCTCCCTGACCTTCTGCCCATCTACAAAATGGAGGGTAGGACTGCCCACCTCGTCTAATAGCTTTCTATTCTGTGTGCTACCCAAGTCCAGTCCTTTGTCTAACTTGTCCTCACTGCGTATGCAGTTGTGCCCAATGTGTACCCAGTTCTGCACCCACCATACCCGCACTGTGTAGCCAGCCCTGTGCCCACTGTGTGGACAGCCCCCTGACCACTGTGTCACCACTGTGCCCCCACTGTGCCCCATCCTGTAATTTCCACTGGTGGCCTAGCCGTATGCCCAGTGTTCTACCCCCCTTCTGGCCAAGGTGAAGTTGACACAATGTGACAAGAGCTAGGACATTCTGACTTGAGGGTTCTGAGCAGAGGCCCCACTCCCACCCGTGTCGTCCCCATCCCCACCTCTGTGGGATACTGGTCCTGGGCCTCAAGGACATGGGGCTCTGGGGAGGGGGCTCTGTGAGGCACAGGCAGAGGAAAACCATCTGGAGCAGAGAGACTGCCAAGGAGCTGCTGTCCCTGGAGCGGGAGCTGGGGAACATGGGGGAGGGGAGTTAGAGCCTGAGCCTGGGCCCCTCACCCACTTCTGCCTCTCAGGACTAAGTGGTGAAGCGGCTTTGCCCCCCACAAGGGCCTCGGGTCACACACTTGGAACTGCATCCCTGGGTCAGGGCTTAAGTCTCAAGTTGCCACGTGGGAAATGGGGAGAAAGAGCCAAGTCTGGCATCTGAGGTAAACTGGGAACCCAGGGGCTTCCTCAGTATCTCCCCTGCCTACCTTTTTCCCTTGGCCTTATACACGCTCTCGCCTCTAGGAGCACTGCCCTCCCTCTAGGGCTGGCCTGGGCAGAGTGGCCACCTGGCTGGCAAGGAGAGAGGAGGCCAGTCTAGGGTTGGCAGAATTCACTGGGGTCCCTTGGCCTTTCTATCTCTCAAGATTCCCTGGGCAGGCCCCCATTCCTCAGGGGGGTGGGGCCCCTGGTTTCCCACACTCTCTCACCCTCCCCCAGGTCACTGGGGGCTGTGATGTGTGGGGTTGCCATGGCAATGAAGTGGGGGCAGGGCACCTAGGGCATGTAGCAGGACTATGGAAGTCACCAAGAAAGTGGGGGGCCCTGATCCATCGGGCTCCCAGGGCCACCCCTCAGCTGGCAGCCAGCAGTTGGGCGGTGGCCCTAGAAGGTCCCAGGGACCATGGATAAACTCAGGATCTGTATACTTGAGGCAGGGGTTGTCACTGTCCACTGAGGCCATCCTTGATGGGGCCTATGGCTCAGCGTCCCAGGCCCATACCCACGAGCCCAGTCACCAGCAACTCTGGGACCCTGCTGAGGTTAGCTCCCAATGTGGCTGTGAGCGGGCCTCCCAGGATTCCCTGAGACTCTCCTCCACTAGCCCGTTTCCAGGCTCTATCGTGGGAGCCCAAACACATCTCGTCGCAGAGAACAGGACCCTGGCTCTACCGGTGTGCAGGCGCAGTGACGGCACCAGTGACATGGCCCAGCATGGACTCTGCTGTTCCCGGCTTCAGGTGCAGATGGCGGGGGAGGGCAAGGCTCCAGCTAAAGTCCTAGTAGGCTGGGGCAAAGGCCCCTGCAGCCCCAACCAGATAGCCCCATTGGGCATTAGGAAGAGCCGGTGGCTACCGTATTTTCTTTCAGGGGAGGATGGCTCAGCTGCAGCCCAAGGTCCTCTTCTGGCTCCAGCCCAATATCAGGGCCAGGGCCAGTGCCCATGTCAGGCTCAGGCTCCTCCAACTCCAACTCGGGCAAATACTCCAGCTCTGGATACAATCCCAATGTCAGCAGCAGTTGAATCTTACACCTGCAACCTTGACCACCTGATGAATACCAATGCCATCACCAAGGGCCTGTCCCAAGACCTCTTGCCCAGGAAATGTGGCAACCAATGGTCAATCCAGTTGGAGTCTTCCAAAGGGGTCACATCCTGCCAGGACAAAGTGAATTTCCATTCTCAGGATGAGCCTGCCACCCCAGCACCCACTCCAAAAGAGTCCCCAGACCAGGCCCAGGAGCTCGAGGTTGCCCAAAGGCCGGTGTTACCAAGGCAGCCTGAGAACCAAGCGGAGAAGCCCATGGTCTGTACCTCCAGGCCAGGCAGCCCCAAACCAGGCTCAGGGCCCCCAGAAACCCCCAAGCCCCAGAGGGGTAACCAGGAGATCTGCAGCTCTCAGCCAGGTCAGCAGCCCCTCAATGCTTGCAGCAACACCTGCTCCAATGTGCCGCCGTCTGCCTACCAAGTAAACTGCCACAACTCCTCCCCAGTACAGCCTCCCAGGGAAGCCACGCAGATACCCACCTCCAGTGCCCCTACCTGCCAGCTCCAGGATACTGTGGAAGACCGTGTGCTGGTGTTTGATATGGCCACGGGCAACACCAGGATGGGGCTGCTGTGCCATGACCCCATGGGCTCAAGGGCAGTGCTGGTGGGCCTCATGCCCAGCCACCCATCCATCTATGCCTCTGAAAATACGCTGTCCACCCGGCCGTTGGCCATGCCCATCCTCTCCCCTGACAGCGATGGCTCCAGCTTCTGGTCCACCACACCCATGGGGTTTAGCTCCGTGCCCTCCAGCCTTTCATCTGGAAGCTACCGAGAGGTGGCCCTGGTTCCCAAAGAGGCCAGGCTCAACCTGGAGTCACAAGGCTCCCCTGGTACTGAGACACCCATCAGGATGGGGATGCTCACTGAGCGTGTTCCACTGGGGATGCCCCTCCAATTTGGAGAGAGGATACTGAGCCATGCCCGTGATCCTGGCTGGTCCAAACCTGATGCTGAAAAAAACGAAACTAGTCACACCATCTGGATGCAGGATGCCTCTGGGATGCAGGACACCTCTATGGTCCAGGCCAAGAAACTGCAGTGGACGAACTCAGAGCAGACCCCAGAGCCTGTACCACCAGCCAAAAACCAGCAGGTGCCCAGACCCCTGCTCCAGGAGGATGCAGGCAATCACAATCAGAAAGAGGTCGTTATTGCTCACGCTGACAACCCTCAGGTCAAAGGTGCTGGGCACGCCCCCCTTGGTGGTCAGCCCCCACTAGCTGAGCAGCATCCCCTTTCCAGGCAGCCCCCTTCAACCGGTCAAGCTCCCTCTGCAGAGCAGCGTCCCCTTACCAGGCAGACCCACCTTTCTGGACAGCCACCCCTAGCTGAGCAGGCCCCCTCCACCAAGCAGCCCCCCCTTCCTAGTCGGGCCCCTCTCACTGGAGCCCCTATTGCCAGGCAGCTTTCTCTCACTAGGCAGCCTCCCTTTTCCCAAGAACCCCCCATCTCCAATGAGCCCACTCTCTCAAGAGGTCCCCCCACCACTAGGGAGCCTGGTCAGGCCTCCACCCTGTGCCAGGAAGGTGAGCCATTGGGCCTGCCTACCCATGTGGGGGTACTTTGGGTGACCCCGGCCCCTGAGGAGACCTGTGTCTATGTAAACAGAGAAAATGTTGGTGTCAGTGCTGGTCAAAGCTCCAGCTCACATCGGCTCTCATCCTGGCAACCTGGCAGCTCCCCCAGGGAGCAGGAGGAGCAGCTTTCCCTGATCACACTCACCACACCTGGTCCTGGCTGCAAGGTCTTGCCCATGGCCACGGTGGGCACTGAGCCTCACGGTCCCCGGTTCAAGCCGACAGCTGAGGACATTACACACTCGCCAGTGGTCTCGCAGCTTGGCCTTCTCCGAGGGGCCTGCTATGAGCTGGTGCCCACCATGGATGTTCTGCCAGTACGGTCCCCAGTGCTCTGCCGCCATTCACGGGGCCCCTACCAGGACATGGCAGCCGTGGTGATCGACACAGGCACAGGCTTCACCAAATGTGGACTGGCTGGAGAGGACCACGTCCTCAGTGTGCTGTCCTCACGCGTCCAGCTGCTCCAGCATCCAGTCCAGGGCCAGCCCAGGTACGCAGTGCCTGACAACCGAGAGGGTTCCTACTCAGTGCTGAATCGAGGAGTGGTCTCCGACTGGGATGCACTGGAGGTGCTGTGGCAGCACCTGTTCTATTGCAGGCTGGGTGTGCAGCCCGAGGAGCTGGCTGTGCTTGTGGCGGACTCACCCACCTCACCACGCACCAACCGAGAAAAGGTGGCTGAAATACTCTTTGAGCGTTTCCATGTGCCAGCCATGCAGACAGTGCATCAGGCCCTGCTGGCACTCTATGCTTATGGGCGGACCACTGGGCTGGTGCTGGGCAGTGGCCATGGCACCTCCTATGTGGCACCCATCATCACTGGGGATCTGGCCCCACTTGACACCTACCGGCTGGATGTGGCAGGTGCTGACCTCACTGAATACCTGGCTCAGCTGTTGCTGGCAGGTGGCCAGTCACTGTTTAAGGCATGGCTGGTCAACCAGATTAAAGAGGCCTGCTGCTATGTGGCCATGGACATGACAGCTGAGATGGCCCGTGCCCAGGCCCTGGCCCGGGTGGACTTTTTGCTTCCAGACAAGCAGGTCATCACACTGGGCTCTGAGCGCTTCTGCTGCCCCGAGGCCCTCTTCCAGCCCAATCTGCTAGGCCTCAATCAGCCGGGCCTTCCACAACTAGCCCTCCTAAGTATCAGCCGGCTGGAGGCCAAGCAGCAGGAGCAGCTGCTGGCCAATGTGGTGCTGGACGGTGGCGGCACCCTGTTGAGTGGCTTTCCTGAGCGCCTGAGACAGGAGCTCGGCCCCGGTGCCACTGTGCTGGGCTCTCCGCACCGTGCTGTTGCTGCTTGGCTTGGAGGCTCCATCATGGCGTCCCGGGACTCCTTCCAGAGCCTGTGGCTCAGCCGCCATGAGTACGAAGAGCGGGGTCCATGGGCCATCTATAAGTACCATCTGTGAGCACATAAAAGTTCTTTCTGGTTCTGCTTCTTTTGACCACTGTGGCATATTTTAGGCACAGGGTGGTGGAGGGAAGGGCAGGGGTCCAGGCATGTGGTCAGGGATGGGGACCTTGGCACTCCCAAGGCACACCCTGCCTCTACACACTGGAATTCCATGGGCCTTGGCAATCCTATCCTTTCCAGAGAGCCCCAGAGCCCCACGGCTGGCATTGGCCCTGGTCTAGCCTGACCTTTATTGCACCCCAAGGGCAACCACAGAGAGTGGCGGCTGTGGGTTTTGCCCTGTTGCCCTGGCGACAAGCTCAATTACCCTTGATTGCCAGCTCGTTGCCATGGCAATTTCAAACATAATGTAATAACCCACACAGCCTGGAGTGAGTCATGGGGGTGGGGGGGCAGCCCCCTCCCCTAGCTCCAGAGGAAAAGACTGCTTGCCTTCCCCCATGTTGGGCCCTCTACGGGGCGCTGAGGCCAGCAACACTGACAACAGCCAAACAGTTCTACAGATGGCTGGGGCCCTGGAGCACTTGTTACCCCCAAGGAGGGTCCCTGTCAGAGTCTGGGCTTCCTGGGGGAGCTGGCCTGATAATGCAGATACCTCCTAAAGTCAGAACCTTGGCTGGAGCTCTATGCTGGTTTGGCAGGTGCTTCTGTCAGCCAGTCAGAATATGAAGGTATAGGAGTGCTGGCCTTTGGTTCCCTGGGGCAGGAAATCAGGGTGGGGGGCTGATAAGTCCTGAATCCTGGGTGGGAGATACAACCTGAGCTGGGGGATGAGGCTCTGGCCTGCTTTGTAGTCTCTGTGGACATGGAGACTCACACCTTATCCTGCCTCTCTGACTATCAAGTTTTGGTGGGAGCCAGAACTGTCAACTTTGGGCTCCCTTTGCCTCCTCTGCCTCCCAAAATGGGCAGCCTCTGCCCACAGGGTGGCCAGGGTAAAGGCCTCGTCAGGAGATCTTCATAGAGGCTATGGGGCAATGCCAGTGCCAACTGCCCTGCTCTTGTCCCAAACTCCACTCTGTTTTAAAGGGCCTCCCGCTGTCCCTCTGGCCAGGGGAGTGGCTAGAAGCCACGGCTCCTGACCTTGTCTGGCTCTGAATAGTGGGGGTAGGAATAAAGGTCCATGTCTTCCATGGCCTGGAAGAGCTGAGAGGAAGAATTCAGCTGGTGTTGCTACTTTCTGCCTGGAGGGCAGCTGGAGGTTGAAGCCAAGACACTGAAGCCGGGACTTCCCTGGTGGTGCAGTGGTTAAGAATCCGCCTGTCAATGCAGGGGACACGGATTCGATACCTGGTCCGGGAAGATCCCACATGCCGCGGAGCCAATAAGCGCATGCGCCACAACTACTGAGCCTGTGCTCTAGAGCCTGTGCTCTGCAACAAGAGAAGCCACTGCAACGAGAAGCACATGCACCGCAACGAAGAGTAGCCCCTGCTTGCCGCAACTAGAGAAAGCCCGCCTGCAGCAATGAAGACCCAACGCAGCCAAAATAAATAAATAAATTAATTAATTAAAAAAAAAAAAAGACACTGAAGCCCTACCCTGCTGGTGCCCCTCTGGCTGGGAGCTGAGGGACAAGCCATGCCCCGTCCCAACCCTGGGTTCTCGCCTTTAGGTTGCCCTCTCCACAAAGGGCAAAGACCTGGCTATCCCCACACACACCTGAGAGTGAGGGGCTGCCCTTCGTGGAGAGACTAGAAATGGCCAATGATATAAGGTCATCACAGCCCCCACCCACCCCTGGGCATGGTCCACCCTCTTCCCATGTCCAGCTTTCACACTGTGAGTCAGCCCCCACGATCCTGAGGTCTGTGTCAGGTAGGAAGGGGAACAGTGGCTCTAGGGACTAGCTAGCTACAGCGTGCATGTGCACATGCAAGCAAGCATGCCTGGGTGCACACAGAACGCAAACACATGTGCCCCTGGGCACCGCTGCACACACTGTGCTGTTGCCATCTCCTTTGGCATAAGAGCACACACACACAGACATAATCACATGTGTGCACATACACCCTGCCACGTGCTCACCCACAGGCACATGGAGTGTGCACGGGACCAAGAAGAGGTGGAGCACTGCCAGCAGCAGGCAGGGCTCTAGCGAGCCACCTCTTCCCCTGCCTCTAAATCCCCCACATTCCAGCTTCTCCGTGGCCCAGCTTTTCTGTGCCTGGATAGCCATGATCTTCAGGAAAGGCAGAAAATGTGTGTGCCATGTGTGGGGTCAGCAAGCCATGGATCAGATGCACCATACAACGAAGGGAACCATTGTTTCAATGACAGTGGGCAGACAGCAGGAAAGACTGAGTGCCAGGACATTCATTCATTCTGCAGACATGAACTTAGCATACTGAGATGAGACACAGAGCTCTGCCCTGCAGATGCCCAGCTTGCCCGGAGATTCCTACCCAGTGGTGGAGTTGGTGCCATGAATGAGATCACCCAGAGCCCAGGGAGCCCAGAGGTGACACCCACCTGGCCTGGAAGCAGTGACCAAACCAGGGAAGGATGTGAAGGGCTCCTCAACACCCCCTCTCAAGAAAGATATTGAGGGGTCCTGATCGAGCAGTCATTTCCCAGGCTAGACTTCCAGCCCCAGCACGAGCTCCAACTTCCTCACTTGGGCAGTCACTCCTGTCAGCAGCTGTGGGGAACCATCCAGGAGAGACTCAATCAACATGGCCAGGGGTTTGGAGATGACCCCACCCAGGATGGGGTCAGAAGGCTCGCTGAGAGGGTTCTGGTTGGGTGGAGCCCAGTTTCAGGCACAGAGAAGCCTAAGTCTGGCCTTCAGATACTGGCCTCAAGGTTAGCGGGGGGGCGGGGCAAGCATTTGGTCCATGTGCCTCTGTGACAAGGGACAGAGAAATGGCCAAGGACTTCCTTCAGAGGCTCTTCCCGGCAGTTCTCAGCCTCCTCCAGTCAGGGGCCAGGTCTGGTGGGGCACCATGGTGCTGTAGTTCTCCTGTACCCCCATATCCCAGCCCAGGCCACCAGTAGTGATTCTGTTCATGAAGGGTTCGAGGGTGATTAAACTGTCAAGAAAGCAGAGTCTATACCATGTCAGAGGTAACTTTTAGAGCTTGAGAAATTCAGTGCCACACAGGAGGAGGTAGGCTGGGCCAGCCACCCTGGATGGGACCTTGCAGGAGGGGAGGGGAGGATGGGTAGGAGACTCTGCCGCCAAGGTCTGGAGCCCTCACTTGCACACACACACCCCGGTATGTTTACTAGCTAGGGGAGGCCTGTCTGTAGCACAGCTTGCCCTAGCGACTGCCCACTTGGTTCTAAGTGGGTTCCGCTCTTTGGGTCAGGTTTTGGGAGCTGGGCGGAACGCCAGTCCCCTGGGGACCACCATCTGCCAAGACACTCCTGTGCAGCTCCAGGACTCAGGCTTTCCCCACACCTTCTACTCCGCACCCTCTACAATGGGCATAGGAAGACCCCTCCGGTCCTTGTTGCCCGGTCAGTCCAAGGGCCTAAGGGAGCCTTTGAAAGCCTGGCCAGGGCCGGGCAGGCCAGTGCTCACCTTCTCTGCTGCCACCCCCTCCTCAGCCCTCCTTCGAGTGGGATTCCGGGCTCAGGCTCCTCCAGGGTCGGGGCGGAGCCGGCTGAGGGAGGCCCCGCCCCCAGCCCGCCCCCGGCCCGGGGTGCGAATCCGGGGCCGGCGAGCGGCGGGAGATGCTGGAGGTTCGCGAGCCGAAGTGGCTGCAGCTGGCGCCGCGTCTGCCCCGCGTGCCCGGAGCGGATTCTGCCCGCCGCCCCCGGAGCCCTCGGCGCCCCACTGAACCCGCGATCGCTTCCTCCCTGTGACCGACCAGCGCTGCAGGTGCGGGGTGACCCGGGAGGGGGTGGCGCCCCCGGAACGTACGTTGTGGGGTCTTAGGGGATTGAGTCTCTGGCTCGAGGTTCGGGTAGCCGAGTGCGCCGGGGCGCTGCAAGGGCTTGGGGTCCCGGCGGGGGCAGAGCACGCGGGCTCTGCAGATCCAGGGCTCGGCGTGCGGGGTTGGGCTAAAGTTCCCCATCGCCTCAGACGGCTCGGGGGTCCCAAGGGAAGCCTCTGAGACTCAAGTCCAGGCCAATCTCCCCTCCTTGTCCCCCATCCCACCTCCGTCTCGCTGGGCTCCTAATTGTGAAAACATTAACCCTCCAACATTCGTGGTGCCTCGTGGGGGTAGGGGCCGAGGGCTCAGCTGTACCTCTGGACTCCCAGAGCCGCCTCCGGCCCCTCCCAACTGCCCCCGGGCCCCCTCCCTCCCGCTAAGCAGTCACTAATTTCCATGACAACGAGAGTTCTTTATGGGCGACAACCTGAAGGGGGCTGGGCGGGGCTGCCGCGGGGTGGGGGAGGAGGCTCAAGCCCTTGGGGACCAGCAGCCCCCTAGCCAAGATCCATCTTCCAAGCCTGAATTCGAGGGCCCGCCGGGGGTCCAGGACACCGACCCAGCGCTGCGCGGTGGGGTTGGGGGACGCACATGTTTCTGCTGGGAGGTGCGGGGCTGGGTGCTCACACGTGTGCCTCCCGCATGTGTGTTGCTGTGCCAGCGGGGGCGAGTCAGCAGCACTGGGGAAGGGGGTCAGGGTGGCAGCACGGTGGGGAGCAGGGCCCCCGGCTGGCAGGGTGAACAATGAGCGAGTGAGTTTCTGCTTTCCCCACCCTGTAGTGTCTGGCAGAGACCCTAGGCTCTCCCAGCCCCCCATAGCTCTGCCAAACTGCTTTTGTCCGCACCGTTAGGCAGAGCCTGCTTCACCAGGTTCCCTCCCAGGGAGCAGGGCTCTCTGTCCCTCACCAAAAGCTCAGTCTGCAGCAGTCCAGCCCCTGTCCTGCCACCCTCCTCCAAGGCCCAGGCTTTGAGCAACACTCCCCCGACCCCCGCCCAGGACCGCCTGCGGAGACCTGGTGCCCTTCCTGCCCCCCCACTCCCAGTTGATTCCTGCCAGCTTTAGGTACCTGCTGGGCCCCAG
This sequence comes from Balaenoptera acutorostrata, assembly GCF_949987535.1. Classification (NCBI taxonomy): domain Eukaryota; kingdom Metazoa; phylum Chordata; class Mammalia; order Artiodactyla; family Balaenopteridae; genus Balaenoptera; species Balaenoptera acutorostrata. Next base: position 38,901,922 of record NC_080073.1, read on the forward strand.
TTTCCTCAGCTGGGAAATTGGTGTCTCCACTCCCCTTGGTGTCAGGCGCCAGGCCCTGTGGTGGAGAAGAGGTCTCTCTTCCTTTCTTTTACAGCATTTGGTGTGGGCCCCCAGGTGCCATAGGCTGCCTTTACCATATCAGCTTCTGGCCCTCCTCTCCAGCCCTTGTCCTGGCAGGTGGGCAGTCCTTGCCCTGGGAGAAGACCACAGAGTCAGTGATCTCCATCCAGGGAAACTGAGGCATAGTGGAGGGATGCTGTGCAGTTGTTGTCCTGTTTCTAGGTTGCTTGGGGTGCTGTTTCTGGCCCTCAGACAGGATCCACTGTCGGGGAGGGGGACGGTGGTGGCAGGGAATTAGGCTGAGCTGCAAGAGAGGCCCTGGGGACCCAAGGCCTCTAGAGGACAGCAGATGGGGGTGGGGGTGGCTGGGGAGTCTAGGCAGAGCTGGGTCAGCTGAGAGGAGAGGCTGTAAAGGGAAGCAGCCAGGTCTCCAAGCTTCATTTCCATCCCCCAAGCCTGTGCCTTCGACATGTTGGACCTGCCTCACCTAAGCTGCTGTGATGACAGGGAGAGAGGCTGAGGAACTGTTCTGAGGGGACCGCAACAGCTGGCCTCTTTCCCAGAGCTACGGCTGTCCCACACCAAGTTCAGTGCATGTCTAGGGGAATACAGGAGGGGTCAGTCTCAGAGGTCCAGGCATCAGGGGCAGCTCCTGGTCCAGGTGTGCAGAGCACATGGTCATGGAGGCCTTAGGGCTCTGCTGGGCATCCACAGGCCCCTTTGAAACCCCCTGCCCACCTTCCCTCCTGTGTTCTTGCGCCTGCATCCTTTTTACTATGTCGACTCTTTACTCCCCTTCCATCACAGATTCTGCCTTTGTCTTTCTGTGTCCCTGCCCCTCTCTTTTCTAAAGTCTCTCAGTTCCCCACCTCCCCTTCCTTGATGGGGACCAGGGTCACAGAACCCATGGGGAAAGAATCAGGCCAAAGTCTCAGGGAATTCTTGGAGAATTTGAATAACACCTCTCCCCTCCCCTCCCCTCCCCTCCCTTCTCCGGTTTAAAAAACTTCCATCACCATAGCAACCCTTTACTCTGGGGCCTTCCCTGAATTTCCCCTCCTCCGCTCAGAGGGAAGCAGGGCCCCCAGTGAATTTTCCTTCAGGGGCTCAAAGATGGGGACCCCAGGTGCCTGGAAGGGGCCAGCTGGCTCTGGCTCTGCCTGCATATTGAAGGCTGAACTTTCTGGAGGCAGCAGCTGATCGCATGCCCACCCCTGAGACTGGAGAGCACCCCCGCCCTCTGCCTGCGCCCTCATTAGGTGGGAGAGCGTCAGCAGCAGGAACTACGGACCATGATTTAGCTAGCGCCTGAGGCCCAGGCAGAGCAGCTCCCTGCCCAGTTACCTAAAGCAGTTGGATGGTGGGCGAGAAACTTGACTCTGCCCCCTGACACAGACCTGAGAGTGAGGTCTCTATTTCTGCCCGCCCTGCATCCTGCGGGTGAGGTCTCTGCGGCAGGCTGGGCAAAGCTTGGGCCTTGGCATGTCTATTACAGCAGGAAACCCAGCCCCAGTCCCTGAGAGAGGAGAGCAGGGAAGGGGAGGGGTTGCCTGCAGGCTGGTGTTCACAGCTGCCACTAAATTGGGAGGTGTTGCCCACAGTTGTTGGGAGGCAGCTGGAGGCCTCCTGGGCCCCCCCTGGCCTCCCTAGGTTTACTGCAAGGTCTGAAGCCCCACATGGCAGAGGACCAGGGTGGCAGGTAACTCCTGTTTATGGCTACAAAAGGTGGGGCTTGAATCAGGCTGACCCCAGTAGAGGAGGGGCCAGGACTCTCTGTGGGACCCCTGGGCCTCTGGAGCTGGCCTCTGTCCTATTCCGGCTTCCCCTGGGCCAGACTTGTCTTAGGCTACAGTAGGGTCCCTAGGGGACCCTTTATTACCAAGGCAGAGGCTCCATCAGCGTTGCCTGAGGGGCCAGACCTGAGGAGCAGGCAGTAGCTAGGGAATGCTTGGCCCTCAGGCTCCCTTAGAGGCTCCCCCAGTCTCTGCACTTCCCCCAAGCTCCCTTTGGACCGCCCCCTGTGCACACCAGTCAGTCTCTCTGCAGAGAATGGAAGGAACCATGTCTTTAGGGAAATGGCAGCTATGGGACTTCTGTGCCCTCCCATGTCCCAGTGTGGACTTCAGGCCGAGCCCAGGTCCCGTGTCATTGCGCGGGGAGCTCTCTATTGTTGGATGCTGAGTCTGGGCTGTCCAGGCCATGGGGGTGAGAAATGCACACCCTCTTTCTGCCTGGCCTTCTACTGTTCTTGAAGCCGTCCCTCAGCTTCTCCCTGCTTTGGGGCCAGGGCCCCCTTGTTGCAAGCAGGTGCCAGGGGCTTGGTACGCACACCGGCAGCCTCCTAGGCAGCAGCAGTGGGTAGCAGATGGTAGAGTGGGTGGGGGTGGAGGGGACCAAGATGCTAATCTGAAGCAGGGCCCCCTTTTCTCCTCTCTTCGCCCTGGGGCCAGGTTGGGGGTGGAGGCAAGTGAGTGCAGTTAGGTTGGTGAGGAGAGGCAGTGACTGGCTGAGATCAGGGCCGCCGTGGGAGGGAGGAGACAGATCTGTCCCTGCCCCTGCCATGAGGCTTCAGGACATGGCTCCAGGCTGATGTGACTGAGCAGAGGCCCGGATTTCCATGGTGGAGACAGACCCCCATGATCAGCCTTGGGTCCCTGCGGGTACGAGTGCCTATGCACGGCCAAAAGCTGGGCCAAGATCAGGGACAGGCACGTACAAAACCTCCCACGCCGTGTGGCTGAGCAGGGAGCTATTGGTGTGGGGTGGGTGGAGGTGGAGTTTGTGGAAGTTATCTCAGCAAAGGGAGGTTTTGAGCCTGGAGCTTCAGGATTGTTGCAGCCAATCTGTGGCACAAATAACCTTATAATGTCAGAAATCACAATGAAAGAAGAGATTTAGCCCTGGTCTCAGCACCTAGCTCATGTGGAGGCTGCTCCACAGAGAGGCCAGGATGGGCAGTGCCCTTGCCAGTGCCCACAATTCCTGCCATTGGGTGGACACAGTTGAGCTGGCGAGTCACCTGTTGTTGGTTGTTTAGGTAGTTGCTGATTTTTTTAATGTTAAAAATAACTCTGCCGTGACAAATAGGATACTGATGGGAGGCTTTGGGGGAAGGGCATTCCTGCCAGAGGGAATAGTGTAAGCAGAGCAGCAGAGCTGGGACACAGGTCCCTCCCAGTCCTCCTGGGGGACCTGTAGGCTGGGGTACAACCCTCCCACCCAGTACAGGGCCCTTGGATTGCAGCCTGGGAAGGGAATCGCTGCACATAAGAGCCACTGAGGGGACTGATGCAAGCCCCCTCCCCCGGATTGTTTGGGCATAGAGATGGGTGGCCGGCAGTGGTAGGTGGCCATGCCTCTGCTCTCAGCTGTGAGAGTGGGATTCTAGCCATAGGCTCCTTCCCGGCAGATGCAGGAGCAGGGCTGTGACCATGGCGGCAAAGATACGCAGGCAGGGACGATCTTCAAAGCTTCTCTTGTTTGCCTCTGCAGTGCCTCACAAGATGGCTTAAGCCCTAGCTTGAATCACACTGATGAAATGCGTTTGTGTTGCCTGAGCCCAAAGAACCTGGATGCGGGAATGATGGAATTTGTTCCCTAAAGCGGAGGGCAAATTTGAGGGAGAACTTTCAGGACTGGGTGCCCTGGGAAGTGGGTAGCCTCCACCTGGGAGGAAGCAAGCAGCAGCCAGGGCTGACCAGGGGGCTTGTGTGGGTCCTGGCCTTTGACCCTGGCTGGCAGAGTCCCTCTGACCTAGCTGCTTCCTCTGGTGGTGGCTTCCTCTCTCCTCCACTACCCTGTGGCTATGAGTCACTTCAGGTAGGGGGCATCTAGGTAGCCAAGGCCCCAGCCCAGCCCCTTTGCATAGCAAGTGCTAATCGGGGTGGAGGGAGACTATGCACAGTCAGCAGAGGCAGAGCAGTTTCAATGCAGCCTCAGTGTGAAGTGTGTTATCATCCCAGTGTCACACCAACCAGGCATTAAGGAGGCTTACTCTGGGTCAGGTCTGGAAAGGTCCAGACACTGTCACCAATTCCCCTCCTGAAGTTTACCTCTGAGCAAGGGCCGTGAGTGCCTTTTCCTGTGGGTGCTGGAGCCAGTCCACCCAGCACCACAAGTGAGGATTGGGCTGGCAGGGTTGCAGACCCGTGGGGTGCCATGCTCCGGGTGCCAGAGTGCCTGGAACCTACTGGAGTCAGCTGCATGTGGTCATCCTTGTGCCTGGAATAGCCACCCCTGGCCAGGGGCCTCTCCCCTGGACCTGATGGTCCAGGTCTCCTGCAGGCCCTGGCAGTGAGGCACTAGGCAGGCTTGTCTTGCTTTTCTGGACCATTACCCCTTCATGCCTCCTGGCAAATCCTTTCCCTCTAAGGCCCAGCCCTAATGCTGCTTCTTCCTCAAAGCCTTTCCTCATTTCTCTACCCAGATGGGGGTTCTCCCTCTGAAGAATCCCCCAAGCAATATTTATTTTTATTTATTTATTTATTTATTTATTTGGTTGCACTGGGTCTTAGTTGTGGCAGGCGGGCTCCTTAGTTAAGGCTCATCAGCTCCTTAGTTGCAGCACACGGGCTCCTTAGTTGTGGCATGTGAACTCTTAGTTGCAGCATGCATGTGGGATCTAGTTCCCTGACCAGGGATCAAACCCGGGCCCCCTGCACTGGGGGCGTGGAGTCTTATCCACTGTGCCACCAGGGAATTCCTGCAGTATTTATTAAATCAGTAAAAGTAATCACAGTACAAATCCTAACAGAAAATTAATAAACAATAGATATAAATCTGCCCCTCTGACACCCAATTCTTTCCCCCAAAGAGAACTCTTATTTTCTCCCAGAAAATAGTCTGTGAGTGTACACAGGTATATAAACTTTAAAAAATTTACCCCAATGTAGCACCCTTTACCCACCATTCTGTCCCCTGCTTTTTTTCAGAGACTGTCCTACAGCAGCACATTTTAATCTATTTTATGCTTTTTAATAGCTATCAAGTATTCTTCAGTATGGATAGCCATAATTTTTATTAACATTTTTTTTTGTGAAATATAAGAAAGATCTAGGGGGCTTCCCTGGTGGCGCAGTGGTTGAGAATCTGCCTGCTAATGCAGGGGACATGGGTTCGAGCCCTGGTCTGGGAAGATCCCACATGCCGCGGAGCGGCTGGGCCCGTGAGCCACAATTACTGAGCATGCGCGTCTGGAGCCTGTGCTCCGCAACAGGAGAGGCCGCGGTAGTGAGAGGCCCGCGCACCGTGATGAAGAGTGGCCCCCGCTTGCCACAACTGGAGAAAGCCCTAGCACAGAAACGAAGACCCAACATAGCAATCAATCAATCAATCAATTAATCAATAAAAAAATAAAATCTTTAAAAAAAAAAAAAAAAAAAAAAGAAAGATCTAGGAATGTGCCCAATACGTGTATGTACATTTTTACAAATTATTATAAAGTTGAACACCTGTTAAACCACGACTCAGGTGGTTCTCAGGTTCAGAAATAGGTCCTCCAGAATCCCCCCACCACCAATCACAACCTCTTTGTTTCTCTTAGAAAGACTCATGGTGTTTATTTCCTAGTGTTTCTTTATAATTTTACAGGCCCTGGCAGGATTGTTGGGCCTGTATGTCTGTATCCTTAAACAGTATAGGTAGTTCTGCCTGTTTTGAACTCTGTATCAGTAGAATCACACTATATGTATTTGGTATTTTTTTCACTCAACACTGTATTGGTGAGATTGACCATGTGCTTGCGTAGAGCTGTAGCTCCTCATTTCCATTGTTTTGTAACAATATTCCATTGTGTGACTGACTCTACCACAGTACATCCTGCTTTTGATGGATATGTGGGCTGTTTCCAGTTTGGGGCAATTCTGAATATTGCAGCCATGAGCACTCTTGTACGAGTGTCCTGCTGCACAAATGTACATAGTTAGCAGTGCAATTGTTGGTGCACAGGATATGTTCGACTTCAGTAGTTTTACCAAACTGTTTTGCAAAGGGGAGACTTGCCATCCACCAGCAGTGCTCGTGTTCTCCACATCTTTGCCAACACTTGGCATCTTCAGACTTGCGGAGATGATTCTCTGATGGGTGGGTAGATACAGCCCCCTTCATCTGTGGAATTACTGAAATTTAAATAAATCATTTGATAAATCTTCTTTTGATTGTATATAATGCAAAGTGATTCACGGATATGTCAGTTTACTATATTTTTCATAAGCGCAGGGGCTTGTTGTAGTTCGGGCAGCCAAGCTGAGTGGTTGGAGGTACAGCCAGAAAAAGCAGGCACTGGATCTGAGCCTGATCACCCTCTAGCCCTTCCTGGTGTAGACTCTGCCTCTGACTTGGTCTGAGACAGGTTGGGGTTTCCCAAACGCAACCTTTACATTGTGGGGAGAAGTGGGCTGTGGTACAGCTGAACCAGACTCCATCCTGCCCGCAGCTCAGAGCCCGGCAATGCCGTTTGGGTGTGTGACTCTGGGTGACAAGAAGAACTATAACCAGCCATCGGAGGTGACTGACAGATATGATTTGGGACAGGTCATCAAGACGTGAGTGCCGGGTCTGTTGGGCAAGGGTGGGCGGGCAAGGGCTGGGGAAAGGGGAGCAGAGTACAGCCCACGCTGAAGCCAGGGCTGAGTGGAGTGCCTGCTGGCTGCAGTGAGGAGTTCTGTGAGATCTTCCGGGCCAAGGACAAGACAACAGGCAAGCTGCACACCTGCAAGAAATTCCAGAAGCGGGATGGCCGCAAGGTGCGGAAGGCAGCCAAGAACGAGATAGGCATCCTCAAGATGTGAGTATGAGGCCCAGTGGTGGGGTGGGGTAGGGGAGGTAGCCGGGAAGGGCTTCGAGGTCCGGACACCTCAAGCAGTACCAGCCTCTGGCCAGTTAGTCTGCTGTGGCTCACAGTGGCAACCAGAGCCTCTCTTAGGGGTTCAGCCAGCCCTATCTACTGGTTCTTCTCTCTGTTGCCAGGGTGAAGCATCCCAACATCCTGCAACTGGTGGATGTGTTTGTGACCCGCAAGGAGTACTTTATCTTCCTGGAGCTGTGAGTGTGGGTCTGGGGTTCCAGGATTCCTCAGTCCCCCAGGTCTTTACCTGCTCTGCCCTCTGCAGCCAGGGAAAGCCCCCCTTCTGGATCCTTGGGGTCCCAGGTCCCTGTGCCTTGCCCAGTCAGCTGCCTGGTGTAGGCAGCCTGCCCACGTGCTCCTGCCCCACCCCCGATCCTGCCCACGCCGGGCTCAGGGGCTGGTGTCCCTCAGGGCCACGGGGAGGGAGGTGTTTGACTGGATCCTGGACCAGGGCTACTACTCGGAGCGAGACACGAGCAACGTGGTGCGGCAGGTCCTGGAGGCGGTGGCCTACCTGCACTCACTCAAGATCGTGCACAGGAACCTCAAGGTGAGGCCAGCAATCAGGTCAAAGGGTCAATTGGCAGCCGGCCTGGGGCTGGGGTGGGCAGCACCTCAGGGCCGTGGTCCAGCCTCTGAGGGTTTCATGGTCTCTTCCTCTGCCCACCCACATGCCATTCCTGGTTGGAGCAGCTGGAGAACCTGGTTTACTACAACCGGTTGAAGAACTCAAAGATCGTCATCAGCGACTTTCACCTGGCTAAGCTAGAGAATGGCCTCATCAAGGAGCCCTGTGGGACCCCCGAGTACCTGGGCAAGCAGGGAGTGGGGCGGGGCAGGGTGGGACACAGCCTTCAATGAGTGGCTCTGGGTAGGGGGGGGAAGGAAGTCCCTATCCCAGCAAATGGGTGTGAGCGGTACAAGGCCTGGCCAGGCCTGATATTGACCAGCAGGTGGACACTGTTTGCAGCCCCAGAGGTGGTAGGCCGGCAGCGGTATGGACGCCCTGTGGACTGCTGGGCCATTGGAGTCATCATGTACATCCTGTGAGTGGATAAGCCAGCAAACAGCCTGGCAGCCAGGTGGGGTGGGGGTCTGTGTCCATGGCCTTCCTGAGTGACCCTGTCCTTGGGCCCCTGCGCAGGCTTTCAGGGAATCCACCTTTCTATGAGGAGGTGGAGGAAGATGACTATGAGAACCACGACAAGAATCTCTTCCGCAAGATCCTGGCTGGCGACTATGAGTTTGACTCTCCATACTGGGATGACATTTCGCAGGCGGGTGAGGAGGTGCCCAGCAATGAGGGCAGAGTGAAGGGTTGGCGTGGGGGACTGCTCTCAGCCTCCTCTGTTGGACTCTGATCCTATCCCCGAGCCCATTCATCACCTCTAGACAGTGAAATGGGGTGCCCAAGCCTAGCCTCTCCCTGGCTTTGTCCCCAGCCAAAGACCTGGTCACAAGGCTGATGGAGGTGGAGCAAGACCAGCGGATCACCGCGGAAGAGGCCATTTCCCATGAGTGGTGAGCAGGGCCCAGGGAGGATGGGAGGAGAGGCCAGGGGTCCCTTGGCCTCTGTCCTCCTCACACCTAGCAGCATCTATCCTTGAGGCCTCAAATTGGGGTTCAGGGGGCACCCAGAGCTCAGGCCAGCCCAGAGGGTCTGCCTGGTAACCCTTGGATCTTACAAGGAAAGGGCTGGGCACAGTCTCCATGAAGGCCATACCCCCTCAGATCCAGACGCACTTGCACCCTTTCCAGGATTTCTGGCAATGCTGCTTCTGATAAGAACATCAAGGATGGTGTCTGTGCCCAGATTGAAAAGAACTTTGCCAGGGCTAAGTGGAAGGTAAGGCTTGGATGGCTCCCTTTCCTGGCTTGATCCCAAGTGCTCCTTCTGGCACCACAGTTTCTTGCCTGCATCACACCCCTGCAGCCACACACAGGCTTTTCTTCAACCATCAGGTGTAGCTGTAGCCACTGCTACTACCTTAGGCAGGTGTGCTGAGCAGCTGGGTCCCTGGCCCTGGGTTGGTCAGAGGCAGCCAGAGCACGATGGAATGGTCTGGGTTTGGCCTTCGCAAAGGAATGGATCCAGCTTCTGTAAGCCTCGCTCTGAGCCTGTCTCCACTGTCCTTCTTTCAGAAGGCTGTCCGAGTGACCACCCTCATGAAACGGCTCAGGGCACCAGAGCAGTCCAGCACGGCTGCAGCCCAGTCTGCCCCAGCCACAGACACTGCCACCTCTGGGGCTGCAGGCGGGGCCACAGCCGCAAGTGGAGCTGCCCCAGCCCTTGGGGGCAGTGCCACCCCAGCCACAGCGGGTGATGTTACGAAGAGTGATAATGTAGCCCCTGCAGACCGTAGTGCCACCCCAGCCACAGATGGCAGTGCCACTCCAGCCACTGATGGGAGCATCACCCCAGCCACTGATGGGAGCATCACCCCAGCCACTGATGGGAGTGTCACCCCAGCCACCGACAGAAGTGTTACTCCAGCCACTGATGGGAGAGCCACACCAGCCGTGGAAGAGAGCACCGTGCCCACTACCCAAAGCAGTGCCACACCGGCCACCAAGGCTGCTGCCACCCCTGAGCCGGCTTTGGCCCAGCCGGACAGCACAGCCCCAGGGGGCGCAACAGGCCAGGCTCCACCCTCTAGTAAAGGGGAAGAGGCTGCTGGCTCTGCCCAGGAGTCTCGGAGGGAGGAGACCAGCTGAGTGGGCAGGCTGTGGGGGGGCGGGGGATGGGCAGGAGGGTGGGAGAGTGGATGAGGGGCTTCTCACTGTACAGAGAGTCACTGGCATGATGCCCTCGCTTCCCCCCGCCCCAGCCTCCCAGCGTGGGGCATGTCTGGGGGCCACAGGAGAGCAGTTTCATCTCCTGTGTGTATGTGTGTGAGTGGTGGGCAGGCCAGAGGCAGGACCAGCCCCAGCCCCTGCATGGATTCCTTGTGGCTTTTCTGTCTTGCTAGCTTCATCAGTTTCTGTTTCTTGTGGGATGCTGCTCTAGGGATACTCAGGAGGTCCCTGCACCCCTCCCCCTTCCCTTTTTGCCTCACAATTCCCCCAGGCAGGCCCTGCAGGTCCCATCCTCTCCCAGGCCCTAAATTGGGTGGCCTTGCCCTGAGAGCTGGTCCTCCAGCGAGGCCCTGTCAGCGGTCTTAGGCTCCTGCACATGAAGGTATGTGCCTGTGGTGTGTGGGCTGCTCTAGGAGTGGAAACAGGCTGGTATAGAGAATGCTATAATCTCAGGCAGTATGCTTTAAGACAAGACTGGTCACATGGCTGGGGGCACTGCTTGGTAGCCATGGGGGTCCTCAGAAGTGAAAGAGAATGAGTTGGAGGCTAGAAGCCTCCATCTTTGTCCCTGGGAAGTCTCTCCCAAGACTCTTGTTCTATTTCCTGCCCTCCTGGGTCCTGCAGTGGGTTGCCCTGTGCCCTGAACTGCCTGGGCCTGTAAGGGGAAGGAGGAGCAATGAGGATGTGGCAATGAGATCTGGGAGGGCAGAGTGCAGGCCCAGCACCTAGTGTATCAGCCTAGCTGGGTCCTTATCCTGGGCCAAACAAGGAGTGCTGCCCCTGGCTCTTCCCACATGGGCTCCCTCAGGCTCAGTCCACAGTCCTCTCCATCCCTGGGGGCCTGCTGTATGGCAGTGTCCCATAGTCTGATTCGGGGTTTGCCCTTCACAGGGGCAGATTTTCTGCTCTCTCAATTCAACAACAAAATAGAGAGGAACCCCCTCTGTCTATGACCCACTTTCCCTTCTATCAAGGCTTGGAGAGAGGCCCAGGTGCCTCTGAGCCATGCTGAGTTGCTTTTGCTGGAATGAGGGAGTGGAACAAAGCTCCCCAGTTTCCTAATGGAGGCTCCTGGCAGGTGCCCTTTGTCAGACCCCACTACAGCCTGGGCAGGCAGCCGCACTGGCCCTGGCCCTCGCTTGGCACTTGGGGGTAGTCCTGCCCTTCTCCCTGCATGCCTGTGGGTCTGCTCTGGTGTATGAAGGTCGGTGGGCTGTGTACCTGCTGAACCTGGCAAATAAATGTCACTCTGCCAAAGCCTCTGGCCACCCTCTCGCCTTTGCTTCCTCTATATTACTGGGGAAGGGCCCCTGGAAGGCAGTGGGGAGGGGAGAGGCCGGGAGTTAGGTTCACAGGTAGTGAGTGGTCTGTGCTCAGTGCCATGCGATTGCTTGGGCTGAGAGTACAGATCATCCCTGCCACAGGGTGTTCCTTGATGGTGTGGCAGGGTCCTCTGGACTCCAGAAATCCATGTGGGTGGTGGGTACCGTGCTGGGCTTGTGCCGAGGAATAACCTCTGGGCTACTGTTCTCACAAGTCCTGTTGAACAAGGAGCCCTTATCTTGACTTAGGCCTAGACCTGGAACCCACCAAGTGCCATCCACCATAGGGAGAGACCTTTGGGCTTCCCTGGGTTGGGGAGTGGATGCAGGGTGGGCATTACACAAAGATTCTAGCCTGCCCTTTGTGTTGATTCCTCTTTCCTGTAAACAACACCTTTGCTTCCCACATAGGCCCCAAGGACTTCACTCTGGGTCTACTTCAGGTGGAACAGATCAGCTTTATATTATGGGGCTCTGTACAAGGTTTTTTTCTGGGGAGAGGGGAGTAACACTGCTAAAAATAATTAATCATGAAAACTCCTAGGAATACTTGTTCCAGCCCAGATCAGTCCAGGTGAACTCACCAGGTATGCTGCTCTTTCTCAGAGACGACCCCAAAGATAACTTCTCTGATGTGGGAATAAGAAAAAGGTTTGTTAGTCACTTATCTATGAAGCATCTGGGCCTCCAAAATTCCAACCCTACTGCAGTCCCGAGGCAAAACTTGATCCTCCTGAGAGCTAGGAGCTAAAAGTCAGGATACTGGCCCTGCCACCTCTAAACTTCGGGATCATCAAGCTTTGCTTGTATAGAGCCAGGGTGAGCTTGAGGTGTCTGGACCTGTGTCCATCTTTCTAGGACCACTCAGAGCGGAAGGCTGAGAGGGTGGAGCGTTCTTTTGGTCTGGGAACTATGGGCTTCCACCATATGGTCGAGCACTGTCCAGAGCCCAGGGGACCCGCTCTCCATCGGGACCGTCGTCCCATTCCCCTACGGCCGCGGTCTTCTCGACTCCCCCGAAGTGCAGAGGAGGCTGCGCCGAGAGAACAAGGCTGAGAAGCCCGTGCCCAGCGCACCTGGCAACAGCTCTGGCTTGGGACCATAACTCCCAGTCTTGCCCCAGAAAGGGGCCCGGCCGGCGGCGCAGCTGCTCTCCGTGCCAATCCAACGCTGCGCTCCCGCGGTACCGGCGGTCTTCCCGCGAGCCGCCTGAGAAATACCGCTGACAATTTCAGGCCCGCGCTCCGCCCCAGGATTCTTTACGGCCGCTGGGCCGTTAAGCCCCGCCCCTGAGGGTTCGTCCAATCCGGACCCAACCTTCGGTCCGCGCCTTCACGTTCCTTGTTGCCACTTCCGATCCGCTCCCGGAAGTTGCGCTGTGGAGCCAAATTTGAAGCAAGCTGAGACGCGGAGGCACGGCCACGAATTTGAACCCGTCGCGTTTTCCTTGGCTACCTTGGCCACTTGAGACCAGTCATCATGCCTATCCGTGCTCTGTGTACCATTTGCTCTGACTTCTTCGATCACTCCCGCGACGTGGCCGCCATTCACTGCGGCCACACCTTCCACTTGCAGTGGTGAGTGACTGCTCTGTTGGAGCTGGGCACTCGCCCCTGTACGGCTACAGGACTGTGGGGTGTCGGGCCTCCGGGCGACCCGACCCCGGAGCCCAGACTGGTGATGAGGACGGCATTAGACGGAGTCCCACGAGAGTTCCTGACCTGGGCAGAGGCGGGTTATGGCAGGCTTCCCGGAGGAGGTGACAGCTGAGCTGAGGTCGGGGGTACAGGGTTGGTTTAATGAAGACAGAGTAGGGGTTTCTTTGATGGACTTGCAAAGAGATGTGATTTCAAAATTATTAGCCCGGGCAGAAATGAACTTTCACCACATTAGCGAGCCCTTCTGTTTCTTCGAGACCTAGTAGACTACTGGCTACCCGATTTCTTGTGGTTTGCTTGATGGTTTGGAATGATTCTGTCCAGAGTCATCTCGTTGGTCAGACACTTCAGTGTATTCACTGACCCCAGCAAACCCAAGTTAACATCGAAGGGTAAGGAGGTGCTTTCTAATCAAGCCGTTCTGTTGAGTGTGCAGCTAGTGGGGCGAGTCCTCTAGCAGCTGTGAACAGGCTGATTCCGAGCTCCTTTTTTAATTGTGGTGAAATATGTGTAACATAAAATTGACTATTTTTTCATTTTCCTTTTTTTTTACTATACACTATTTTATTGTAGTAAAAATATATAAGATAACATTTAACATTTTAACCTTTTTTAAACTTTTGCAAAAGTTTACTTAACAAAAAAGTTCAATATGAAAATGTACACAACCTGATTTTTATATCATAGTAAAACAGGCCCTTTGGAAAGGGGACACGTGGAAACAATTGATTTCTCTGGTGAGCACAGGCATTGTTTATACTTGTTCCAAAACTTCTAACATGCTACTATTTCCTCATATTACCACCATTTCAGTATTGTTCTGTTGCCCAGTAGTTGCCATCTCCACACATTCACCTATCCCAAGATTCATAAAGGGATCAAATTCCTGCAATATTCCTTGGACATGTCGGCCACCATCTAATTTCAATGATAACTTCTTCATAAAATTTTAAAATTTATCAGAAGGGTGTTTACTCAGTGAGCTCAAAGATGCCTTGCATTTTAACCATTTTTAAGTGTACAATTCAGTGGCATTAAGTACATTCACAACGTTGTGTAACCATCACCACTATCTTTTCCAAAACATTTCCATCATTCCAAACAGAGCACTGTATCCATTAAACAATAACTTTCCATTCTCCCCTTCCCACAGCCCATGGAAACCTCTATTTTACTTTCTGTCTCCTTGAATTTTTCTATTCTAGCTACCTCATATAAGTGGAATCGCACATTTGGTTCTTTTGAGTCTGGCTTATTTCACTAAGCGTAACGTTTTCAAGGTTCATCTATGTTGTAGCATGTTTCAGAATTTCATTTTTATGACTAAGTAGTATTCATTGTATGAAAATACCTCATTTTGTTTATCCCTTTATCTGTTAATAGACATTGGGTTGTTTCCATGTTTCAGCTACTGTGAGTAATGTTACTATGAACATTGGTGTACAAGTATCTGTTCACGTTCCTGCTTTCATTTCTTTTGGGTTATCCCCAGAGATGGAATAGCTGGATCATACGGTAATTCTATTTTTTGGGGGGAAGCTACCTTACTGTTTTCCACATCAGCTGCACCATTTTACATCCCCACCAACAATGCACAAGGGTTGCAGTTTCTCCCCATCCTTGCCAAATCTTATTTTCTGTTTTGTTTTTTTTCCATAATAGCCATCCTAATGGGTGTTTTCTCTTTCGTTGTGTGTGTTTAAAGCTATCAGATTCCCTCTTAGCACTGCTTTTGCTGTATTACACAGTTTTGGTATGTTTTCATTTTCATTAATCTCATGGTATTTTCTAATTTCCCTTGTGATTTCTTCTTTGACCCATTGGTTGTCTAAGAGTGTGTTGTTATATTTCCACACATTTGTGAATTTTCCATTTTTCTTCTGTTATTGATTTTTAGTTTCATTCTATTTTGATCAGAAAAGATACTTCGTGTGATTTCAGCCTTTTAAAATTTAAGACTTGTTTTGTGGCCCAACATATGACCTTCCTAGAGAATGTTCCACGTGCACTTGAGAAAAATGTGTGTTCTGCTATTGTTGGGGGGAGTATATGTCTGTTAGGTCTATTTGGTTTAAAGAGTTGTTCAAGTCCTCTATTTCCATATTGATCATCTGTATGATTGTTTTATCCATTATTGAAATTGTGGGGTACTGACATCTCCAAATTTTAAAATAATTTTTTTTTAATTTTATTTATTTTTTTGGCTGCATTGGGTCTTCGTTGCTGCGTTCGGGCTTTCTCTAGTTGTGGCGAGCGGGGGGCTACTCTTCTTTGCGGTGCGGTGCACGGGCTTCAGTAGTTGTGGCTCGTGGGCTCTAGAGTGCGGGTTCAGTAGTTGTGGCACATGGGCTTAGTTGCTCCACAGCATGTGGGATCGTCCCGGACCAGGGATTGAACCCTTGTCCCCTGCACTGGAAGGCGGATTCTTAACCGTTGAGCCACCAGGGAAGTCCCAACACCTCCAACTTTTATTGGAGAACTTTTTGTTTCTCCCTTCAATTCTGTACAATTTTCTAACATGTATATATTTCATATATATTTTGTTAGGTGCATATATGTTTATAATTGTTATGTCTTGTTGGATTGAACCTTTTATCAATATGTAAAGTCTTTCTTTGTCTCTTGTAAACTTTTTTGACTTAAAGTCTATTTTGTCTGACAATAATATAGTTACCTCAATTCTCTTTTTGTTACTATTTTTATTCTGCTTGAGATTCATAGGTTTCTTTAACTTGTGGAACAATTTCTTTAATCAGTTCTGGGAAATTATCAGCCATTATCTCTTCATGTATTGCCTCTATTCCATTATCTCTTTTCTTTCTATGTTAGTTTTTCTTTTCTGCTATAACAAATTACAACTAACTTAGTGGCTTAAGAAAACACAGATGTACTATTTTATAATTCTGGAGGTCAGAAGTCCAAAATGGGTCTTGCTTGGTTAAAATCAAGATGGAAGTGGGGCTGTGCCTTCTTTGGCTCATGGCCCATTTCTCCATCTTCAAAGTCAGCAGTGTTACATCTTCAACTCTCTCTATGACTCCAGTACTCCTGTCGCACTTACAGGGACCCTTGTGATTACATGGGACACACCTGGATAATCTCCCCATCTCCTTAACTTAATCACATCTGCAAAATTACTCTTGTCATATAAGGTAACATATTCACAGGTTTCAGAAATTAGGATGTACATTTCTTGAGGGGAGGACATTATTCTACCTAACACTTTCTTTCTGGAATTCCTAGTTATATGTATGCTAGACCTTCTCACAGTATCTTTTATATCTCTTATCATTTCTCATGTATCTTCCATCTTTCTAATTCTCGGTGTTTCCTCTGACCTATCTTTCAATATATCAGTTCTTCAACTGTGTCTAAACTGCTATTAAACTCATCCATTGAATTCTTAATTTTGGCCATTTTTTCAGTTTTAGAATTTCTGTTTGGTCCTTATTAAATTCTGATATGTCACCTTTTATTTTCGAATTCTCTGCTGATATTTTCTTTCTTTTTTCCTTTAATTTTTAAAAATTATTTATTTATTTATTTATTTATGGCTGCGCTGGATCTTCGTTGATGCGTGTGGGCTTTCTCTAGTTGTGGCGAGCGGGGGCTACTCTTTGTTGCGGTGCGTGGGCTTCTCATTGCAGTGGCTTCTTTTGTTGTGGAGCACTGGTTCGAGGCTCACGGGCTTCAGTAGTTGTGGCTCGCGGGCTCTAGAGCGCAGGCTCAGTAGTTGTGGTGCACGAACTTAGTTGCTTCACGGCATGTGGGATCTTCCTGGACCAGGGATCGAACCTGTGTCCCCTGCATTGGCAGGCGGGTTCTTATCCACTGCACCACCAGGGAAGCCCTCTGCTGATACTTTCAATCTTAATTTTTATTTATTCAGCATAGTGTGTTTATTATGGTCTGTGAAAATCCGAATATCTTAAGTCTTTGTGGATATGTTCTGGTTTGCACTATGTAGTGCTTTTTTCCTTGTATAACTGTTTACTTTAAAATAATTTACTGAGATACATTACAGGAACTTCCCTGGTGGTGCAGTGGTTAAGAATCTGCCTGCCAATGCAGGGGACATGGGTTCCATCCCTGGTCGGGGAAGATCCCACGTGCCGTGCCAGAGCAACTAAGCCTGTGCACCACAACTACTGAAACTGCACTCTGGAGCCCACGAGCCACAACTACTGAAGCCCATGCACATCTAGAGCCCGTGCTCCGCAACAAGAGAAGCCACCACAATGAGAAGCCCGCACACTGCAACGAAGAGTAGCCCCCGCTCGCTGCAACTAGAGAAAGCCCATGTGCCGCAACAAACACCCAATGCAGCCATAAATAAATAAATAAATAAATATTTTTTTAAAAAAGAAATGTTACATAAAAGTACAAATATAGGGGCTTCCCTGGTGGCGCAGTGGTTAAGAATCCTCCTGCCAATGCAGGGGACACGGGTTCGAGCCCTGGTCCGGGAAGATCCCACGTGTCACGGAGCAACTAAGCCCGTGTGCCACAACTACTGAGCCTGCGCTCCAGAGCCCGCGAGCCACAACTCCTGAAGCCCGGGCGTCTAGAGCCTGTGCTCTGCAACAGGAGGAGCCACCGCACTGAGAAGCCCACGCACCGTGACAAAGAGTAGCCCCCGCTCACCACAACTAGAGAAAGCCCCACACAGCAACAAAGACCCAACACAGCCAAAAATAAATAAATTAAATAAATAAATAAATAAATAAAACCTTTAAAAGTACAAATATAATAAGTGTGTAGCTTGCAGAATTTTCACAAACTGAACACGCCCTCGCAACCAGAATTCAGAACAAGAAACTAGACATCAGCACTCCAGGAACCTCCTCCTGAGACAGGCTGGGACCTGGGACACTGCCAGAGTGCTTGCACTTGTACCTAGACAAACGTCTCCTCAAGCAACAGAATACAGAGAAACTATAGGGGACTAAAAATAACTACATGTGGGCAGCAGCTGGGGCAAATTACAAACAAAAAATACAAAAAGGCCAAAACCCAGCTGTCGCTTCTGAAGTGCCTGGAGCAAAAGCAGGGTACTGTGCATGACCCCTGCACACAGCACCACCAAAGCGGTGGGCAGACTACCTAAGCCACCCCTGTGGCTCAATCTGCCGACCCGCCCCCTACACTCACCCCATTTAAGGAACCAGCTCCCTCCCTGCCCTACAGTGAGCAAGCAAGGGCACCTGTTGCTTGTTTTTGCTCCCTCAGGTGCAGCACAAGTCCCAGTAAAGCCTTGCCTGAATTTCTCTTCTAGCCTCTTATCAGTTTCTATTGATTAAAGAGTCCAAGGACCCAGGTCGGTCCACTCTTTCAGTTACTCCCACCTGCCCGCCTTTCCCCCACACATAAGGATAGCCATTGTCTTGACTTCCAGCAACATAGATGAGTTTTGCCTACTTGTTTACTTTATGTAAATGCAGTTATACACAATATACCTTTTTTTGTATCTGGCTTCTCTTCCTCAATGTTATATTTATGTAATTCATCCATAATTTGTTCTTAGTTGTAGACTCATTCGTTCTCATTGCTGTGTAGTATTCCATTGTGCATTGTTAGCTTTGTATTATATGTATTTGAAAAATTATTTATAGAAAAAAAATTGAGGCCTAGGATTATGGTATCATCTTCCTGAAAGGACTCTGTTTCTCCCTGGTCCCTGGGGATGGGATTGTTTACCAGTAGGAGACTACGTTTTGTTTTTGTTTTTGTTTTTTTTTGACTACGCTGCACAGCTTATGGGATCTTAGTTTCCCCACCAGGGATTGAACCCGGGCCCTTGGCAAAAGCACGGAGTCCTAAACACTGGACTGCCAGGGAATTCCCTAGCAGGAGACTATTTTAATTAAAGTTTAAAGCAGATGGTGCATAGCTGGGCTGTGTTTTGCTTTTACTGCTACTTGCTTTTACCTCTAGTTTATCCTTACTTTGAAAGTGTACCCCTTTGGAGCCCCAGCTTACATGAGGGTATTATTACAATCCCCATCTCTGAGGGAGTCTGGCTTTGACTGTTGCCCCCCCACGCCCCGCTCCAAGCCTAGAAAGTTGACAAAATTGCAGCTCAGGGGTAGGGGAATCCAAGCCAACAGGGCCCAAAAAAGGGCCAGTTGGTTGGAGTGCTTGTACCAGTCAGGCCTTGTGGGATATACCGTCATGGCCTGTGGTGCTGCCCTCCTGGGTAGGCAGGCATTGGGTCGAGGAGGAGCAGGACAGGCGCTGTTCTGGTCGGGGTGGCTACCTGGCCTGTATGTCTCCCTCCAAGCCATGGCTCACAAGTCTGTTTTTCTGTTTCTCATTCCAGCCTAATTCAGTGGTTCGAGACAGCACCAAGTCGGACCTGCCCACAGTGCCGAATCCAGGTGAGGGTGGTAGGATGAAAACACCTCAGCTAAAGACAGCTCCTTGCCAGGGAGCAGGAATGAGGAAAGATCTCTGAAGCTAAGCAATGTCTTTGACCTATTTGGACCCTCATGGTTTGAGGCTGGTCGAGCCTCACTTGTGCTTTTGAGTGGCTCGGGAGGCCTGCTTGTGCCCAAAGATAGCAGGCAGATGGACTCATTGCCTGGGCCAATCTTCACCTGGATAGATTTGGTCTCCTTCCCAGCCTTTCCCCTGCAATGCCCAGCACCTAGAGTTGGGGTTTCTTTTGAGCAGTTACCACATGGGGCTGCAGTGACATGACTTCAGTAACCACCAAGCTAGTGGCACCAGCTTGGGCCACCTACAGGGTTACAGAGGTCCTCTCACTCCAAGGGATGTGCTGTGGAAGGTTAGGCCTGAGATGGGCTTGACTGAATGTACACCCTTGTCCTCCTTGCCCATGACCCAGCTGTGCAGTCATACTGTATCTTGTTCTTTCATTCAGGTCGGCAAAAGAACCATTATCAATAAGCTCTTCTTTGACCTTGCCCAGGAGGAGGAGAGTGTCTTAGATGCAGAATTCTTAAAGGTACCCAGAATTTATCTCATTCTACTGAACCCCAAGCCCTCTGAGAGTTCACTTTCTGCTCCTACCCAGGGAGAGTACCTCGAGTATGGAGATGGAGTTCTGGAGGGAAGACTTGGTAGAGGTTTCAAGGCAGAGGCTGAGAGAGCAGAGGACAAGTGATGATGCTACAGTCATTGGAGAAATACGCTGTTAGGGAGGAAGGGAGCCACTTGACTGTGAGCCCTCCCCTGGGGATTTCAGAGCAATTCTGACCATAGTTCAGAGTGCCTCTCCTGAAGTTCCCTCACCTCGCAAAGGGTCTACAACCATCTTTTCAGTCCTCAGCCAGGGAATATGTGTGAACCTACTGTTCACAGACCTGCCTGTGCTTCAAAACTGCCTGGGGAACTTGGTATATATCCAGGTGCCTGAGTCTTTCTCAGAGCAGGAATGGAGGGCAGAGCCCCTGGAATCAAGATATGCAGCCAGGATAGAAACCCACACTGCAGGGGAGGATGGGTGGATTCCCTCCTACACTTATACTGCTTCCCCTCCAAGTGTAAGGTTTAGCTTTCTTTGTGCACAAAGGGATTGGATTGGCAGAAACCTCTCAAGGAAGTGGGATTGGGGTTCGCAAGTGAACCTGGACTCTGAGGGTTAATTTGCTGGGCATCTGTCAGATCAGGATTCATTTGGCCCTGGTCGCAGGGTGCTGTGATGTCCTCGGAACCTCACTGCTTCAAGAACGTGGAACTTTTATGCTTAAAGCTAACACGTTCATCGTCATGGTAACTGCTCCCAGTTTTAAGCCGTGTCCTCCCTGTGATAAAGGCAACAAAGGCAGCTTCATTTCTTTCTGGCCTTCTGAGCCAGATCTAGGAGACAGGGAGGCAAAATCTTGAGTAGTTTGGAGCAAGGGCTTGGAAGGCACCCTGCTTGGGTGTGGAAGGAGCCAGGGGACTAGCGGTAGCTTTGGGCTGGCAGCCATTCTCAGGCAGCCCGTGTGTGCCCTTCTCTACCCACCGCTTCCACCCCAGATGTCCAGCCTATTTGACCAGCTCAGCCACCAACAGCTCCTGCCCCAGAGTCCTGGGTAGAGAGTTTGACAACAGGGACTTATCCACGCACTGGGGCTAGGCCTTAGTATTGGTCACATGTGATATTCTGAGTCTTTTTTTTTAACTTATTTTATTTTATTTATTTTTTATTTTTGGCTGCGTTGGGTCTTTGTTGCTGCATGAGGGCTTTTCTCTAGTTGCATTCAGCGGGGGCTACTCTTCGTTGTGGTGCACGGGCTTCTCATTGCGGTGGCTTCTCTTGTTGCGGAGCACAGGCTCTAGGCGCATGGGCATCAGTAGTTGTGGCTCGCGGGCTCTAGAGCGCAGGCTCAGTAGTCGTGGCTTGCCGGTTCTAGAGCACAGGCTCAGTAGTTGTGGCGCACGGGCTTAGTTGCTCCACAGCATGTGGGATCATCCCGGACCAGGGCTCGAACCTGTGTCCCCTGCATTGACAGGCAGATTCTTAGCCACTGCGCCACCAGGGAAGCCCGATATTCTGAGTCTTGCGTTGACCTGGGAAGGGTAATCTGGAGGAGGATTTTTCTGGATTGCATCTAGCTACCACCATGGACCCTAGGCCAAGCCTTTCAGGTCTGCCGAGCCTGGTTTTCCTGCTTATGGAGTAGGCATGTCTCTTGCCCACAGAGGTGTTGAGTACATGGGACTCCTGAATGGGAGCTGGGCTCAGTTCTGCTCCAGCCTCTCAGTGGTTCTGTGGCAGTGGCTTTGGAACATATGCATGCACTTTGAGAGGCTCATTTGACCCTCACAACAGTCTGGTTAGAGCCTAGCACAGGTGAGGTTTCATCCAGGGGTGCAAAGTTGTCCTGGTTCACCTACCTGTTGGATTCTGGGGCTGGAAGACTCATGGTGCACAGAGCCAGCTTAGAGCTTGGAGAGGGGCAGACCATGAAGCAGGCAGGACCCAGGGTGGAGGGAAGCAGTGGTGGCCCAAGGTGCTTGGACATCACAATTCTGTGTCCCCAGTGAGTGCAGCTAATGCCATAGAGGGTCAAGGCCAGCACAGGCCCAAGGAAGCGATGGAAGCCTCTGCCATGAGACTTACTGCACAGGCGCAGCTCCACTTCTTTTGCCCCTGTTATGCCTCTTTTCCTGTCCTAAGGTCTTGTACCTGAGATTATTTTCATCCATTTTACCTACTTTTTAAAAAGGCACACAGAGATAAAGCAAGGTTTCTCTCTCCATTGTTGACTTAGCTTGGCCTTGAGGTGTGCAGGGTTCATGCTTCCCTGGGCCCATAGGCCTCCTTGTCCCCTCCTGGGGCTCCCCACAAGCCTTATGGGAGGCTGAGTGGAGGCCAGCTCTGATGCCTTCTTGCTGCTTATTGTGGGTATTGCCTTGCAGAATGAACTGGATAATACCAGAGCCCTGCTTTCCCAGAAAGGTGAGTTCCCAAGGGGCCCTGGGAAGCCCCTGACTTGGGTAGTGGAGGGAGAGGCCCTGGAAGGAAGGCCTCCAACCTTCCAGCAGAGCCAGGGGCTCTCCTTGCTTCATATGTCCAAGAGTCCTATCAGCTCTTGTGATTGGCAGAAAAGGAAAGGAAAGGGAGGTGACCGAAGGTGTCCACCTAGATCAGGTGAGCCTCTTCTCTTTGTCTGAGGCTGCTTGCCTAGGAGCTGGGCTGGGAGGGGGCTATCTGATAGGGCAAAGTATTTGTAGGTGAGGGTTCCACTGCCAAATTTGGCAGGAACCTGTTTGAGTTCTGGGATGATGAATTAACTAGACCCACAGGAGCACGGAGCAGTGAAATCTTTACTCAAGTAGTTCCAAGCATCAGAAAGAGGGTCTCATCCCCTGAAGGAAGAGACTCTGGCTGGGCGTCCCTGGTTTGGTGTCTGCCAGAGAGAGAAGCAGACCACCCAACTTTCTGGCCTGAGACTTGTTCCTCACCTGGCTCTGGGGTGGTATGCTGGAGCCCAAGGGCCCAGGTTCTCATACTGTGGTGTGGACGGGCCTCTCCTCTCCCTCCATCCCCCACCCTTGCTCCAGAGAAGGAAAAACGAGACAGCCAGCTCATCATTGACACTCTGCGGGACACGCTGGAAGAACGCAACGCCACTGTTGAATCCCTGCAGAAGGCCTTAGACAAGGCTGAGATGCTGTGCTCCACCCTCAAGGTGGGTCCCCAAGCCTTGTGGACACAGATTGGTGGTGAGATATAGTTTTAGTCCTGGACTCATGACTCTGGGCTTGTCTTTTGGTTCTGCCTTGGTCAATACCTTGGTTTGTGCAATTGTAAAATGGAGGCAAATCCCATCTTCCCCAGGCCTCCCATGCTGTACCCATCCAGCCCATGAGAAAAGGATCGTATTGCCTGCACTTATGGATTTTGTACTAGGTAGTTTCGAGAGGTGAGGCCTGCCCAGTGCTTCATGGAGGGGCTGCTCAGCCAAGACCTCAGTGAGGCTGGGCCGTGTTTCCAAAAGTGGTTTGTACTCCACTGACAAAGCCAGCCTGAAGAACCTTCCATTAGCACTCTAGTCCTTGGCTGGGCTGCTCTCTGGAGCCAGATCAAACAGCATCCCAGGGAGGAGCAGGGGGCCTTTGAAGTTGGCTGTGCTGAGCTGACCAGGCAGATCAAAGCCTGCAGAGCAAGTGGCTCTAGACCCAAATGAATTTTGTATCAGCCTGGGTTGGTGAGCCTCTTGCTCTCCAAGGGGCATGAGGTGATTGACTTGAATCCATAATTGATATTCTGGCCTCGTAGGAAGGAGCAGTCCTTGCTGATGCCATTTGAAAGGGAAAGGGAGCCATCCTTGTGAACAGATAGGGCCCCAGGGTGTTCATTGTTTCTGTCTCTGCTTCGTGGCTGGCCTGGATCACGTGGCCTGGCCAGTGGGAAGGAAGGAGTGAACCCGCACCTGGCTGCAGAGCAGGAGTCTTCTGGCAGTCCCAGGTCAGAGATGAAGTGGCCAGGTACTGAGGGCAGCCTGGCCAGCTGCCTCTGGCTCAGCTCTCCTACCCCAGCAACTGTCCATAGGTCTAGATGGTGGATAGTGCAGCCTGGATTTGTGCTCCAGGCTTCTTCAGCTTCCTGCACAGCAGGCCACAGGACCCTGGCAGCCCCCAGCAGGCCTATAGATCCTGGGAGTGGGCTGTGCCTATGGTAAGACATATCTCAGGAGGAAGCAAGCAGGGAGGTGAGGAAGCAGCTGGCCTAGGGCCTCTTAGCAGAAAAAGCACAAGCCAGAGTGGGGCCCAGGAGCCTTACCTCCTGGGGGCTGGAGCATATGCTTATCAGCATTTTCAAAAGCATACAGTTCTAGGGTAGTGTTCTCCCAATGACTTTAGCCTTGGCCCCTGGGAGCCTCCAAGCAACAGATATGTCGTGGTACATTTGCTCTTCAGAAGCAGATGCAGTACTTGGAACAGCAGCAGGATGAGACCAAACAAGCACGGGAGGAGGCCCGCCGGCTCCGGAACAAGATGAAGACCATGGAGCGGTGAGCTTGGATCTGGGGCCTGCCCTGTGTCCTTGCACCTAGGGCCCTCTGGGGCACAGCTCTCAGGACTGCAGCAGGGGCTGGCTCACCTCTGTAGCTCAACTCTCCATAGGCCATGGGGGGCTCAGGCCAGCTGAGTATGGGCACAGGTCTTACTCAGCCTCTATGGGCTCCTCTACTTTCCATGGGGGCTCTTGCCACACTCCTCCCTGTCCCTGTTGCCTGTGGCCAAATGACCTGGCAGGGCTTTTGTTCCAAGAACCTCTCTCTGGGGATCCCTGACCTGAGGCTCTCTGTCAACACCCCTTCTTCCTCAGCAGCATTGCTGCAGCTGTGCTTAGCTCTGCTGCGGGGCCTTTCTTTGGGCAGACCTGCCTGCTGAAGCATCCTAGCAGCTCAGGCTGTCACCATAGCAACGGCAGCAAAGGGAAGCAGAGCTGCACTATGTATCTACCCATCAGCCTCCAGATTTTAAATGCCATGGGCTGGGTGTTTTTCAGGATTGAGCTCCTACTCCAGAGTCAGCGGCCCGAGGTGGAGGAGATGATCCGAGACATGGGTGTGGGACAGTCAGCGGTGGAGCAGTTGGCTGTGTACTGCGTGTCCCTCAAGAAGTGTGTACTCTGGCCCCTCTATCCAAGCCCAGGAGCTAAGCCATGGCACCCCAGCCATGCCTCTCCGTCTGTTGCCCATCTCTTGTAAAGCACAGCAGGTGGAGTTAAGGGGCAGGCTCTGGAGCCATGCTGCCTCAGTTTGAACCCTCACCCCTTTCACCATGTGGCCAGGAGCCAATTTCTTAACCTCTCTGATCCTCAGCTTCCTGAATGGAGATAATAATAACTTGCCTCACAGGATTATTGAGAGAATTGAGTGTGAATTATAAGTGTTATTTCTAAAGACGTTGGCACAGCTTTCTGAGCCATGAGCCCCATCATGATATCTGGAGCCTGTTTCCCATCAGCACTGTTACTGACCCTGCCTGGCTTGCATCAGAAACTCAGCTCAGATGTTCACTACAATGGGTGTGAGGTGGGAGAAAAGGGACCACTTGGCTGACAGGCATGGAGGATCCCAGATGCCTCATGTAGGGGTCAGGTGGTGTAGGGGGTCTCGTAGTGGGGACGGGGCTTCCTGCACACCCTCTCAAATCGCCAGTGCCTGCAGGCAGGCAGGGAACAGAGACTCACCAGCTCTCCTTGCATTGGGTGCCGGACCCTCCACAGCACTACCTGGTCCCCTCTGGGCTCAGGTGTCAGAGTAGGAATGAGAAGGGCTGAGGGCTTGGACTAGGCTTTGTGTTTGGTTGGTGCTATGGCTCAGTCTGACCAGCAGGTGTCTGGTGCTGACATGTCTTTCCATGGCCCCTTTGTAGAGAGTATGAGAATCTAAAAGAGGCGCGGAAGGCCTCAGGGGAGCTAGCCGACAAACTGAAGAAGGACTTGTTTTCTTCCAGAAACAAGGTAATTCAGTGGGGAACTGACAGTGAGGGGAGAGGTGGCTGTCCTTTTGTCATGCTCATGAGTGTCTCCTAAGCAAGGCCATGGGGCTGTTGGATGACTCACAGAGGGTGGTTTCTGATCCTTACTGGGCATTGACTCTGGCTACATGGCTTGTCCAGTTAGGGTGGCAGATCAGGGAGGTATCCCCCCAGCCTCTGCACACTTCTGTTCCCCTCTGCTCTTCTGGGTACCTCTCAGCTGGCTGGAGCACACAGGTCCCAAATGTGACAGCTTCAAGGGCCTGTTTTTTGTTCCAGGCCCAGAGTAGGAGGCCTCTTGTTTTGGGGTATTTTTTGTTTTGTTTTATTTTCTTTGTGTTTGTTTTTTGGCCACGCCACTTGGCTTGTGGGATCTCAGTTCCCCAGCCAGAGATTGAACCTGGGCCACGGCAGTGAAAGCCTGGAATCCTAACCACTAGGCCACCAGGGGAGACCCAGTAGAAGGCATCTTGGAACCTTGTTCAGTCAGCACAGCAGTTTTTATTTCTGGGCATGGTGCATCCATGGGCAAGGGTGTAGGAAGTAGCCCTTGCTCCTGGGCAGCTCCAGATGGACATTGCCGGACTAAGGTCCAGCCCCATGGAGCTAGGGTCTCCCTCCCATGTTCCCAGCTCTTCTGGGCCCCGGGCTACCACAAGCTGGTGTAGCAGCAGGTGTGGGCAGGGCACATGGCCACCCCTTGGTTCATCCTTTTCTCCTTACACTTTCTTGTAGTTGCAGACAGTCTACTCTGAACTGGACCAGGCCAAGTTGGAGCTGAGGTCGGCCCAGAAGGACTTACAGAGTGCTGACAAGGAAATCGCAGTGAGGGACATCTCTGGCCAGGCGGGAACGAGGGGTGGCTTATGTGCCCTCCAAGAACAGGGCTGGCTAGTTCTGTCTGCAAAACCTTGCACCAGTCAGTGGTGGCTCTGGGATCCCTGCACCCTCCTGGGTCAGGGTGGGTCAGGACATGTGCCTTGGCCCTTGGTCTGGAGCCGGGGCCTCCTCAGCAGAGGACAGAGAGCACCTGGGTATTCCTCACAGTCTGTCCTGTGCCTACACCCTTGAGACCACCAGAGTAGGGGCTCCACCAGAGAGGGGTTCTGAGGTCGGGTGGTCCTGGCCTCCTGAGCCTGATATTTGGGTTTCGGGCCTTGTTCTGTTCCCAGTGGGCTTGCCTTTCGTGTGTGGTGCTCAGTCCTTGGCAGTCCCTCTGGACTTGGTGCCTCAGCGTCTCTTTCACACTCTTCTCTTTCCTTCCCCAAGAGCCTGAGAAAAAAGCTAACGATGCTGCAGGAAACCCTGAACCTGCCACCAGTGGACAGTGAGACTGTCAACCGCCTGGTTTTAGAGAGGTTTGTTGACCCTCTGGGGTGGTGCAAGGGCTACAGGCTGGAGGAGCTCCCTGGTAAGGGTGTCCTCACTCTTCCTGGCTTTGTGGGAGTGGGTGGCCCATGTAGGCCTGAAGGCTGTGCGCTCCTGCCCTGGGAGATAGCCAAGATTTAGCTGAAAAGCAGTTTTGAGGTAGATTCTGGGCTCTGACAAGGAGAGGCCAGGGGAGGCCAGAAAGGACCTAGGGCTGGTCAGAGAAAGGGCAGGAGCACCAGCTCAGGGCTTCCTGTTTATGGAATGGCTCACCTAATGTATCCGTCTGCCCCAGGTTCTGAAACAACCACGAAACCACCCACGGAAATACTGTAACTCTCTTCTGGTTCCAAGAATATGCACATTAAAGCTGCCAGCAGAGGGAGCCAAGAGGCAGAGGGATGGGTATCCTCCTCCTGAGTGTTCCACAGAAGCCAGTGGGCTGAAAGGGTCCTCAGGGCAATCTCCTGCCTAACAGCCCTCCTGATGGTCCAGATAGAAAACACAACCCAGCAGCCCAGCCACATTTTTTTTTTTCCCCGAGCCACATGGCATGCAGGATCTTAGTTCCCCAATCAGGGATCGAACCCATTCTCCCTGCATTGGTAGCGCGGATCCTTAACCACTGGACCACCAGCGTAGTCCCCAGCCACTTTTTTTTTTTGGCTGCGTTGGGTCTTTGTTGCGGTGCATGGGCTTCTCATTGCGGTGGCTTCTATTGTTGCAGAGCATGGTCTCTAGGCACGTGGGCTTCAGTAGTTATGGCGCGCAGGCTCAGTAGTTGTGGCTCATGGGCTCTAGAGCGCAGGCTCAGTAGTTGTGGCACATGGGCTTAGTTGCTCCGCGGCATGTGGGATCTTCCCAGACCAGGGCTCGAACCCGTGTCCCCTACATTGGCAGGCGGATTCTTAACCACTGTGCCACAAGGGGAGCCACCCAGGCACTTTTATTTGAGCTACTTTTCTTTTTTTTTTAATTTAACTATTTATTTAGGCTGCGCAGGGTCTTAGTTGCAGCGTGCGGGATCTTTAGTTGTGGCATGCAGTCTTCTTAGTTGCGGCATGCGGGCTGTTAGTTGCAGTGTGTGGACTTCTTAGTTGTGGCATGCCTGTGGGATCTAGTTCCCCGACCAGGGATCGAACCCGGGCCCCCTGCATTGGGAGTGTGGCATCTTACCCACTAGACCATCAGGGAAGTCCCTTTGAGCCACGTTTCAACGTTGGAAAATCATTATGCTCCCTCTTCCCCACATCCGCTCAGTTGCTAGAGCCTGCCCATCTAACTTCTGTGGTGCCTTCCTGACCCTTTTCCTTGCTCCCACCTCCGTGTGAGGCTTGTGACCCATTGCCCCACTCCTCCCCCCTGTCCTGTATAGCAGCCCCAGGGCATCATGCCACTCCCTTGCCAAGCATCTCCCAGGACCCTTGGCATTGGCCTCAGGCCCTCATGGAGCTGGCCGTGTGGGCTGCGATGGATATTCGGGCTTCAGCCAAATCACACTGCCCAATGCAGCAGAACACCCCTTGCCTTCCTGCTCCTGTGCCCTCCTGTGCTTCTGCTCTTCTCCACACTGAAGTGTCAGCTGCCCTGCGGAGCCTTCCCTAGTCTCCTCAGCAGAAATAAGCTCACTGTCCTCTGCATAGGTAGCACTTCTTATTCAGATGCTGTCAGGTGCTAGGGTCCACAGAGGTGCTCTAGAGGCTTTCTGGAGCCTGGTCTACCCCCTGTGTATACACACAGGCTGTGAGTAGACTGGGAGCCGCCTCCGAGTAGACCAGGAGCCGCCTCCTAATCTGTGTCCCCACCATCAGCTTCCTCACACACACGCTCCTTCCCCCACACCATAGTACCCGGTTAGCGTCTGAGGGGGGCAGTGAATGCCTGCAAGCCAGTTTCCTCTCATTCTCCTACCTTTCATTCCTCAATCTTTCTCTTTCCTTTCATACCTCAGGTCCTCCAGTGTTTCTTTTTTTTTTTTTTAATTTATTTATTTTATTTATTTATTTTTGGCTGCATTGGGTCTTCGTTGCTGCATGTGGGCTTTCTCTAGTTGCGGTGAGCGGGGGCTACTCCTCGTTGTGGTGCACTGGCTTCTTATTGTGGTGGCTTCTCTTGTTGTGGATCACAGACTCTAGGCGCGCTGGCTTCAGTAGTTGTGGCGCGTGGGCTCAGTAGTTGTGGTGCACGGGCTTAGTTGCTCTGTGGCATGTGGGATCTTCCTGGACCAGGGCTCGAACCCGTGTCCCCTGCATTGGCAGGCGGATTCTTAACCACTGTGCCACCAGGGAAGCCCCTTCCAGTGTCTCTTTACAGAGCCAGGGCTGCCTGCCTGCCCCAGTTTAGGTCTGAGGGCTGTGGGAGTGTGATGGGCACATGACTCTGTGAGGTCCAGCCTGTGGCTGATTTTGACAAACTAAGCTCTGTTTCTGGTCCCTCCTACCTACTCTACCCTCAGAGCCCATCGGCCCAGCCACCTTGGAAGCCCCAGGTAACATGAAGGCTCTGTCAGGAGCTTGGCAGGTATAGTACCCACCCTCAGGGAGCTGTTAGTCTCAGTGACCATCTCATGTAGATAGACCTTTAGAACCCAACCTGGGTCAAGGCAGAAAGTAAAAATCCTTTTTTTTAGGATATCACTCAAGGATGCTGTCTGCAAGCTCCCCATCGTGCTCCCTCCACTTTCTATTCCATGGGCCTTGGTGTTTCCATGCACTTGTCATCTGTGTCTGGCATCCACAGTAAGGGGGAGCACAAGCACAGAGGCTTCCTCTAGGTGCCCAGGGACTTTCCATTCCTGCTTTTGCTTACTTTCTTTTTATTTATTTGTTTGGTTGGTTGGTTGATTGCGCCGGGTCTTAGTTGCAACAGGCAGGCCCCTTAGTTGCAGCTTGCGGGCTCCTTAGTTGCGGCACATGGGCTCCTTAGTTGCGGCAGGTGAGCTCCATCGTTGTGGCATGCGAACTCTTAGTTGCGGCATGCATGTGGGCTCTAGTTCCCAGATCAGGGGTCGAACCTGGGCCCCCTGCATTGGGAGCTTGGAGTCTTATCCACTGCGCAACCAGGGAAGTCCCAATTTCCTTCCTTTTTAAGGCTGAATCAGCAATCGCATTTTAAATTTGCACACATTCTTTCTTGCTCACTGAATGCATCCTTGGCAAAATATGCTATCCCTTGTTTTATGGTCTAGCATTTTCATTTCTGTCAGGGCCAGTGTTTGCACATCATGGCCTTTCTCTTGGACTTCCCTCTCATGCTTGGGGGTCCTTGGCTGCCTGTGGCCCTCTGGGGAGGAGTAACAGAAAGGTGTCCTGGGAACCCTTTATGGGCAGGGATTGGGGGAATGTGCAGTCATCTGGTATCATGCTGAGTCTTATCTGAACCTAGGTGCAGAGGGATTTGCTGTCAGGTCCAGTACTGGCTGCCCTAAGATCCCGTGGATGGTTTGCAGGTGACTTTAGGAAAGGCCCTTTTCATTCTTGGCCCCAGGTAGCAGGCTCACTTCCTGGTGCTCACTCCCTGATGTAGGGAGGGGTGGCACCAAGCTCGCACCTTCCATCAGTACCCCCATTTTCAGGCTTGTTTAATGCATCTGTAAATCCAGGTCTTCCCCGCTCCTCCCTTGCGTCCGTAGCCATCTCCTGGTGGGTTCTGGCTATTGTATAAGTCTCCTATCCCCTGGCCATGCTCTCTCCCAGATTTTTGTGGAAATCTATGGGTACTGATGATGGCTGCCCATTCCATTTGTTGCAGTAGGATTATCCTTCACTCCGTCATTTTAGGGAGGCCTCAGGAGGTAGCTGTCACCCCCAACCACAGAGGAGGTGTTTGGAAGACCTCTCTCATGGACCCCAAGAGCCCCTGACCTCCAAGCTGAAAGGATTTGGGGAGGCCTTTGCTTAGGGTAGGCCTGCCGGTTGCCATGAGTTCATGGAGGACACACTAACTCCCGTGCCACACAGGTAATAGGTCTGCCCAGGGCCTTGGTTGAGTTTTGGAAAGAGGGGTGTCTTGCCCCAATTCCTGAGTCCTCTGGCATGAAGCCCTGTATGTTGGCCATGGGTGAGTATCCCAAAGATGATGGTATCACCCAGGAGGACCTAAAGCCAGGCCCTCAACCAGTTGGGGGGTGTATGTGGCCACTGAGCTCTAGACTCTTCCACCTTGTCAGACAGATAGAAGGTGGGAAGGAAAGAAAGACCATTGGCAAGAAGAAAAACAGGGTTCGAGCTTATAAAAGAAGAAGGATTTACCAGGAAGTGTCTGAGGGAACAAGAAATGTGTTCATATGAGCCAGATGGTGTGGGGGAGTGAGGGAGGCACTGAGAGATCCTCCTGAGTCTTGAATTTAGTGTTGGGGATGGCCAGGAGGTGTGAGTGAAAAAGACTGGCTTGGCTTGAGCCAAGGCTGGGCACATGCCATGAACACTGCTGGGCAAGGTCTGAGGCAATGGCAGCAGGATCTTCTTTGCGGCATGCGGAATCTTTCACTGTGGCGCGCGGGCTTCTCTCTAGTTGTGGCGTGCGGGCTTTCTCTCTCTAGTTGAGGCACGCAGGCTCAGTAGTCCTGAGCCACCTGGAGGGCAAAATGGCTCTCGTAGCCAGACCTTGCCTGCCTCCTGAGTGCACCTCTCCTAACCTGGACCTGGACTTGCTGAGGTTGGTAAATAGTGGCAGAGTAACAGATCTTACAGAAGATTGGCATGGGGCTTCCCTGGTGGCGCAGTGGTTAAGAATCCTCCTGCCAATGCAGGGGACACGGGTTCAAGCCCTGGTCCAGGAAGATCCCACACGCCGTGGAGCAGCTAAGCCTGTGCGCCACAACTACTGAGCCTGCACTCTAGAGCCTGCGAGCCACACTACTAAAGCTCGCGCGCCACAACTACTGAGCCTATGCTCTAGAGCCCCTGGGCCACAACTACTGAAGCCCACGCGCCTAGAGCCCGTGCTCCACAAGAGAAGCCACCGCAGTGAGAAGCCCGAGCACGGCAATGAAGAGTTGCCTCTGCTCACCACAACTAAAGAAAGCCCGCGAGCAGCAACGAAGACCCAATGCAGCCAAAAATAAAAATAAATAAATAAAATTATTTTAAAAAAAAAAGGGCTTCCCTGGTGGTGCAGTGGTTGAGAATCTGCCTGCCAATGCAGGGGACATGGGTTCGAGCCCTGGTCTGGGAGGATCCCACATGCCGCGGAGCAACGGGGCCCGTGAGCCACAATTACTGAGCTTGTGCGTCTGGAGCCTGTGCTCCGCAACAAGAGAGGCCGCGATAGTGAGAGGCCCGCGCACCGCGATGAAGAGTGGCCCCCACTTGCCGCAACCAGAGAAAGCCCTCGCACAGAAATGAAGACCCAACACAGTCATAAATAAATAAAATAAAATAAAAATTAAAAAAAAAAAAAAAAAAAGATTGGCATGAGTGGTCCTGACTACTGCTTTATGCTGTGGTTCCCAGAGGGGGAAGCAAAGCAACGCATGGAGTTGGTCTGAGGTGGGTCTATGCAGCCTTTGCTTCCACCTACAGGCAAGGAAAGGGTAGAGCTTCCAGGGGTCTGGCCAGGGAAAGAGAGAGTCCAAGCTTCCCAGATTGCTTACCTACCCAAGTCAGTGCAGGTAGTTCCCTTTCCTCTGATCTGCACACCCCATCTGGCTCCTGGCCAGAGACTAATACGGCACAGCTCATCCCTCTGTCCCTGAGTAGTAAGAGTAGGGCTGTGGGCAGCTCTGAAAGGCTCCTGAGGGAAAGAGTGTTCTTGGGGCTTCCCCTGCCACTCCCCGGAGTTCTCTGATCACAGGAGCTGGGGAGCCCCACCAGGTCTGGATGGGCTAGAAAAAATCCTGTTGGCTTAAATTTTCTAATAGAATTATACCCCTCCCCCATTAAAAAAAAGTAAAAACACATTCATTGTTGAGAATTTGGAAAATATGGACTTATCCCAGAGGTAGTCACCATTGACCAGTGGTATATTCCCTTCAAGTCCTTTTTCTGTATGTGGTAGAATAGGGGATGTGTGTGCACAAGTCATGTGATTGTACTATACATAGAGTTTTCTTTGTTTCTTTTCCCCCAATTTTATTGTAGTAAAATATACATAACATAAAATTTACCAACTTTTTTTTTTTTTTTTGGCTGCATCCGGTTTAGTTGCGGCACGCAGGATCTTCTTTGCGGCATGCGGAATCTTTCACTGTGGCGCGCAGGCTTCTCTCTAGTTGTGGCGTGCGGGTTTTCTCTCTCTAGTTGAGGCACGCAGGCTCAGTAGTTGTGGCACATGGGCTTAGTTGCCCCGCAGCATGTGGGATCTTAATTCCCCGACCAGGGATCGAACCCACGTCCCCCGCATTGGAAGGCGGATTCTTTACCCCTGGACCACTGGGGAAGTCCCTTACCAACTTTTAAGTGTACAGTTCAGTGGTATTAAAGATGTTCATAAGGTTGTGCAACCATCACCAACATCCGTCCCCCGAATTTTTGTCTTGTAAAACTTAAATTCTATACTCATTAAACAGTAACTCCCCATTTCCTCCCCCTCCCCCTCAGCCCCTGGCAACCACCATTCTCCTTTCTGTCTCTATGGTCTTGACTACTCCAAATGCCTCATGAAGTAGAATCATACAGTCTTTTTGTGACTGGCTTCTTTCAGTTGGCATAATGTCCTCAGGGTTCATTCATGTTGTAGCATGTTGCAGAATTTCCTTTTTAAAGCTGAATAATATTCCATTGTATGTATATACCACATTTTGCTCATGCATTCTTTTGTAGATGGACTCTTGGGTTGCTTCCACCTTTTGACTGTTGTGGATAATGCTACTGTGAACACGGATATACAAATATCTCTTTGAGATCCTGCTTCCAGTTCTTTTGCACATAAACCCAGAAATGGAATGGCTATATCACTTGATAATTCTAGTTTTAATTGTTTGAGGAACTGTCTTTCTGTTTTCCACAGTGATTTAATCACTTTACATTCCCACCAACAGTGCACAGGGTTCCCATTTTAGAACATCCTCACCAACAGTTGTTATTTTCTGTTTTTTTTTTTATAGTAGCCATCCTAATGAGCGTGAGGGGTGTCTCTTTGTAGTTTTTTTTGTTTTTTTTTTTTTGTTTTTTACACTTTATTTATTTATTTATTTATTTTTGGCTGTGTTGGGTCTTCGTTTCTGTGTGTGGGTTTTCTCTAGTTGCGGTGAGTGGGGGCCACTCTTCATCGCGGTGCGCGGGGCTCTCACTGTCGCGGCCTTTCTTGTTGCGGAGCACAGGCTCCAAACGCACAGGCTTAGTACTTGTGGCTCACGGGCCTAGTTGCTCCGCGGCATGTGGGATCCTCCCAGACCAGGGCTCAAACCCGTGTCCCCTGCATTGGCAGGCAGACTCTCAACCACTGCGCCACCAGGGAAGCCCTCATTTTAGTTTTGATTTGCATTTCCCTTACGATTAGTGGTATTGGGGGTCTTTTCATGTCTTCATTGGCCATTTGTTTGGGGGGGGGGTTTCTTTTGGCCATGCTGCGGCTTGTGGGGATCTCAGTTCCCAGACCAGGGATTAAACCCGGGCCACAGCAGTGAAAGCCCAGAATCCTAAACATTAGGCCATCAGGGAACTCCCCTTTATTGGCCATTTATAAATAATCATCTTAGGAGAAATGTCTGTTCAAGTCCTTTGCCCGTTTTCGATTGGGTTATTTGCTTTTTTGTTGTTGGGTTTTAGAAGTTCTCTATATATTCTGGATTTTAATCCGTTAACAGATATATGATTTGCAAATATTTTCTCCCATTCTGTGGATTGCCCTTTTACTCTTTTGATGAGCAAAATTTAAAATTTTTGTGAAGTCTAATTTTTCTGGTTTTTCTTTTGTTGACTATAGAATTTTGTATTGCTTTTTAAATTTAACATATGAGCACTTTCACATGTTATTAAGTTTACTCTCTAGAAACACTACTTTAATGTGTATATCATATTCAAGCTATGAAAGTACCAGCCCTCTAGGGGAGTCATTTTGACAGTTTCTAATATTGTGCCATTTGTCATAATAAGTAGCACTGGAAGGGACATCCCTCTACTTCAGTCTGTGGTCACCTCTCTGACAGGATCCTTGCAATGCATTCTGAGAAATGAGGCTACGTGAACAAAAGGACTTTTAGTTGTACATTTGGGTTTTGTGTGGATTTTTGCTTGCTTCCTTCCATGTCTTCCAGACTTCCACTGTGTGAAGGACTAAGCCAAGTGGTTTTTTCTGTAGAGATCTGGGCTTCCTTGCAGGATGGCTCTAAACCAGGTGTGGGCTCCAGGCCCCTGGAGCTGAGCCATCTCTGATGCTTGAGGGGCTGTTGTCCTTCTGGGCTGCCACTGTGGTCTTGATTAACCAGGCCATCTCTGCCTATAGCCCAGCTCCTGTGGAGATGCTGAACCTGAAGCTTCGCCAGCCAGCCTTTGGCGATGATATTGACCTCAATGTCACCTTTAATGTGGATACTCCCCCAGCCCAGCCCTCCAGCGCCCAGCATGGCCATGCCAAGAGGCTCTTCCCAGAGAAGGCACAGTAAGTGGTAGTCCCTGGCCCTTCCACAGCCTGGAGGGAGGATGGCTAAGAGATCTCTGCAGGTCCTGCCCTAATAGCTGTGAGTGGCTGACAGGGCAGTGAGGGTCACCTGGGCTTGGCCATGGCCATGGCTTTGGTTCCAGCTACCTTTCTGCCCTCTCCTGAGTACTCAATCTGTACAAAGCCCTTCTCTTGCTTGTCTCATTAATCTTCACAATCACCCTTCAAGCAAAGTTGGGGATGTGAATTAGAGAGAACACGGGGGTCCCAGTAGGGGCAGGTCTGGGCTGATGCTGTTGGGAGGCAGGGTGCTCCCAGTACCTTGAATGGGCTCGCTGGGGTCTTAAGTCAGGGACTCTGAATTTCCTCTTCCATTGTGTGCCCCACAGGCTCATGCTTGAGGCAGGACCATATCAGACCGTGGAGCCCAGAGCCCTACCACTTAAGGAGGTAGCCCACAGGGGCAGACATGAAAAGCTGTGAGGAGCTGCAGTGGGATGGGTGGGACCTGCACTAGTGGTGCAGTGGGACTGGGAGTGGGGAGGCTGTCTCCTTGGCCAGGCAGGCCACTGTAGTTCATCGTGGAGACAAGAGCTACTCCTGTACATCCACGTAGGTGTACGCTGCTCAGGTAAGGGAGTCAGGGGCTGAGCAAGTTTTTTCTCAGTCAAAGACTTTGGACATGAGAGAAAGAAATTGAGATCTTAGGCAGTGGAGGTAGAGGAGGCCCAGGGAGAGGACAAAAGGGAAAGCCAGCTGGATTATCCACCCCTCCCCAGCCTCAGGGGCAGAGGCACCAGTGCTGTATAAGGCCAGGCCTGGTAGCAGTGAGAAACACACCTAGAGCATGTGGGCTGCAGTCAGGGGGCCTATCAGTGCCTGCTCGATACTCTGGCTTCCTCTTGTTGCCTCTTTAGCTATAAAGGTTGAAAGTGGGCACCTGGGGCCTGTAGGCTACCATACCTTTTAGAGACATTTCTACCATCTTCAGTGCCTGTGACGGGGGTGAGGGAGCCCAGCCTCCCCAGAACCAGACTTGCAAGTGGAGCAAGAGGAGATTCTTCCCATGGTCATCATGTGGCATCACCACAGGCTATGGGGGCAGGAACAGAGGGGTTCAGTATCTACAGGCCCTGATCCTGCCCCTGTCCTTATGGCTTTGAGAATCCACAGGGTCAGCCTTAGGTCACCATTCTCCCACCCTTCTGGGAAGATATGAGAAGAGGGTATCCAGCTGCTAGGGTCCCCAGGAGTTGGATGGAAACACTGTGTCCAGCTTTGGAACTAGGAGTGGCAGACCAGGGCCTGGGGCCATGATCTGTTCTGCCCCAGACCCTGCCTGCACAGATTTATCTAGGGAGATGGCCTAACCCTGTGTTCTGAGAGTACTTTACAGGCTCTCTAACTTACTGAGGGTCCTCTGGAGGTGGTGGCCCCTCTCTGGGCAGATGGGGCTAGGCCTGAGCTCATTTTCAGGGCATAAGTGGCCTTCCTTCTGTGGGTAGTGAATTTGTTGGGCTCTCCAGCCCCACATACAGCCCAGGATGCGGTGAGGTGACTGAGAGCCCATCATTCCAATGGTGAGCATTCCAATGGAATTGGTTTGTCCCTGAGTGGAAGCCACAAGATTGGAATATGGCCCAACCTCCCCTGCCTCCACCACTCTGGTGGCTGTGGCTCTCCAGCTGTTCACAGACCTGCTCTTGGGGTGGGGATTACTGCAGTGCCTTGCCCAGCATGCAGCCATGCCACGCAGTGGCTCCCCAAGGGGAATGTGCTGAGCCTGGTTCACCTGCCCCCCCCTTTTTAAAATATATTTATTTGTTTGTTTGTTTGTTTATTTATGGCTGCGTTGCGTCTTTGCTGCATGGGGGTCTTTCTCTAGTTGTGGCGAGCGGGGGCTACTCTTCCTTGCGGTGCACGGGCTTCTCCTTGCAGTGGCTTCTCTTGTGGAGCACGGGCTCTAGGCGTGCGGGCTTCAGTAGCTGTGGCATGTAGGCTCAGTAGTTGTGGCTCGTGGGCTCTAGAGCACAGGCTCAGTAGTTGTGGCGCACAGGCTTAGCTGCTCTGTGGCATGTGGGATCTTCTGGACCAGGGCTCAAACCTGTGTCCCCTGCACTGGGAGGCGGATTCTTTTTCTGTTTGTTTTTTTAATAAATTTATTTATTTTATTTATTTATTTTTGGCTGCATTGGGTCTTCGTTGTTGCCTGCAGGCTTTCTCTAATTGCAGTGAGTGGGGGCTGCTCTTCGTTGCGGTGCTTAGGCTTCTCCTTGCGGTGGCTCCTCTCGTTGCAGAGCACGGGCTCTAGGCATGTGGGCCTCAGTAGTTGTGGCTCACGGGCTCTATAGCACAGGCTCAGTAGTTGTGGCTCACAGGCTCTAGAGCACAGGCTCAGTAGTTGTGGCTCATGGACTCTAGAGCACAGGCTCAGTAGTTGTGGCGCACGGGCTCTAGAGCACAGGCTCAGTAGTTGTGGCTCACGGACTCTAGAGCACAGGCTCAGTAGTTGTGGCGCACGGGCTCTAGAGCACAGGCTCAGTAGTTGTGGCTCACGGGCTTAGTTCCTCCGCGGCATGTGGGATCTTTCCGCACCAGGGCTCGAACCCATGTCCCCTGCATTGGCAGGCGGATGCTTAACCACTGTGCCACCAGGGAAGTCCCTCACCTGCCCCTTATGTCTTGCTCACCTGCCTGTTGTCTTCATGTTTCGCTCTTGCAGTTCTCCCGTTCGGGACATTCTCAAGAAGATGCCCAAAGGCCCCAAGCAGGTAAGGCTTCCCAGAAACTCAGGCAGTCACCCTCCAACTCTGGCCCGGACTGAGTATGAATCTGGTCTTCCGAGAGGTCAGGGTCTTGCCAGAGCCCTATCTCCCCTGGAGGACTGAAGCACTTTGGAGCCACCCTGGGAACCCTACTCACTGTCCTTCCTGCCTCCTGGTGAGGCATCAGAGATCCTGATCCTGTTCCAACACACCTCCTACCCTCCTCGTTTGCTGCCATCCGGCTTATCAAGCCTGGCTCTGGGGTCTCCTCTGCAGAAGTCCCAGCTCTTGCTGGGTGGCCAACGCTGTCTGGGAGAGCCTGATGAGGAGCTGGCTGATGCCTTCCCTGTCTTCATCCGGAATGCTGTCCTGGGCCAGAAACAGACCAAGAGGACCAGGGTAGAGCCCTGTCGCAGCACAGATGCAGTGAGTGTGGTTTCCTACAAGTGGCAAGTGCCAGCCTCCTTGGGGGTGGGGCTGGGTGGCCAGCCCCCTAGCCCATTAGCCTGGCCCACTCACCTCTTCTTTCTGCTTTAGGTAAGGACCGGCTTCGATGGACTTGGAGGCCGGACAAAGTTCATCCAGCCTGTATCCTTGTTCTGTAGCATTGGGCTGAGCTGAGCTGTGGCGCCCACATCATCCCTCACCTGTACCCCCAGACCCCAGCCCACCGGTGGCTGCAGCCCCAGGTGTGCAGAGCCAGACCTTACTCAGTATAGCAGGGCTGCCCACCGCCAAGTCTGAGCCTTTCCTGCCCTGCATTCCATTCCAATCTCCTCTTTAGGCCTCTTCCTTGACATTTCCTTCAGACTGACACGAGTATGATCCGCCCACTGCCCGTTAAACCCAAGCCCAAGGCCAGGGCTAAGCAGAGACTGGGGGCCAGGACAGTGCTCCCTCCCTCCCAGGCCAAGCTGGACACCTTCCTGTGGTAGTGAGAACAGTGAGTCTGATCAGTGGCCAGATACATGCCTCTGACTTATAGGCCGAGGACTGCTGACTGGCTCGGCAGATGGTTTGGGGGGCATGGCCCCTCTTCTAGGACCAGCCCTGAGGACAAGGATAAACAAGAAGATGGGGATGAAGGTGAGGCCCAGAAACTGTGCTTTTCCTGCACACACACCCTGCCCCACACCCCATCATATTGGATCTCCCTGTGAGAGCTGATGTGATCAGCTCACTGTTCCTGCCGGCAGGGCTTGCTCCTTATTCCAGGCTCCCATTTATAGCCATGATCAGATGTGGCTGGGCTGCTTCTGGTCCTCCAGACCAGGGTTTTTTGTTGACTGTAAGGACCAAAGTGCTTGAGGCTTCTCAGGCAGCCTCAGCCTGCCCAAGCTTCTGCCTGTCTCTGACTTGCTGTTGGCCTGGGCCAAGCAGGGTGGGGAATGGGGGATGGTGGTAGGGAGAGGAGGGGGGCCAGATTTCTTTGTGAAATAAAAAAGATAGAGTCTTTTCTTCCTGACTCTGGGAGTGTAAATTTGCACTCACTTTGGAGAACTGTCTGGCATGATTTTCTAAAGCGGGACCTTCACCTAGACCCAGACCCAGCAGCTTCACCCTTAGGCATTTGCCCTCTCATAGGGCACAGGGAGACTGTAGCAAGAGTGACATCACCTCATCTTTGTCCACAGTCTCTAACCTGGGCACAGCGCAAAGGCCATAAGCAGGAAAGCGAATGGGTGAACTAGGGTCTAGACACACCGGGAACTCACAGCAAGCACAACAAATAACCAGTGACACCCCCCTCTTCTCCACCTTTCACCTCTGCCAGCCAAATTGCTAGCCTCTGCATCTTAGCTTCAAAAGCACTTTCTCCCAGAAGACTTCCCTTTGAACTCCTAGCTTGGATGAGGACCCCTAAACTTGCCTCTCTCACTACTGGATGGGAGTTCACCTGTTTCTGCAGATCCCAGCATGGACCTGGCACAGGGGAGAATGCTTCAGGCTGAGAGTGCCCAGCTGCTCTCCAGCAGGTGTGGAGGAGCCTTGGGCTTCTTGGGGAGGAAGTGACGGTCTTGGTTATGGGAGTTGGACCCCTCTGGTGCTGCCTTGAGACAAGGACGGTTAGTGAGGGGAAGTGTAGCATCAAGTTAAGGGTGCAGTGGCTGGCTAATAGCTTTCTTATAGATCAGTAATGAGCAATTCAAATTATTTTTATTTTTTATTTTTTTAAAAATATTTATTTGACTGTATCAGGTCTTAGTTGCAGCACGTGGGATCTTCGTTGTGGCATGCGAACTCTTAGTTGCGGCACGTGGGATGTAGTTCCCTGACCAGGGATTGAACCTGGGCCCCCTGCATTGGGAACATGGAGTCTTAGCCACTGGACCACCAGGGAAGTCCCAACAATTAAAATTAAAAGCCCAATACCATTTACTTCAGCACCAAAAAAGAAGAAGAAAAAAGAAAACAAATATTTAGGTATAAATCTAACAAAATATGTACAAGATCTCTGTGAGGGAAAACTACAAAACTCTGGGTCTATACATACAATGGAATATTACTCAGCCTTTTAAAAAATTCTGAGGGGCTTCCCTGGTGGTGCAGTGGTTGAGAATCTGCTTGCCAATGCAGGGGACATGGGTTCGAGCCCTGGTCTGGGAAGATCCCCCATGCCGCGGAGCAACTAGGCCCGTGAGCCACAACTGCTGAGCCTGCGCGTCTGGAGCCTGTGCTCCGCAACAAGAGAGGCCGCGATAGTGAGAGGCCCGTGCACCGCGATGAAGAGTGGCCCCCACTTGCCACAACTAGAGAAAGCCCTCGCACAGAAACGAAGACCCAACACAGCCATAAATAAACAAATTAATTAATTAATTTTTAAAAAAATAGTAAAAAAAAAAAAAAATCTGAAACATGCTATAACATAGATGAACCTTGAAGACATTAAGCTAAATGAAATAATCCAGGCACAGAGGACAAATACTGTATAATTCCATTTATATGAGATACCTAGAGTAGTCAAATTCATAGAGACAGAAAGTAGAATGGTTGTTGCCACGGATGGGGAAGGAGGGAATGGGAAGTTATTGTTTAATGGGTTGAGAGTTTCAGTTTAGGAGGATGAAGTTCTGGAGATGAATGGTGGTGACGGTGGTACAACAATGTGAATGTCTTTAATGCTACTGAACCGTACATTTAAAGATGTTAAAATGGTAAATTTCATTTTATGCATATTTTATCACAATAAAAAAAAGGACCGAAATTCTGATACATGCTACAACCTAGATGAATGTTGAAAAGGTATGCTAAGTGAAATAAACCAGACACAAAAGGGCAAATACTTTATGATTCCACCTACATTAGGTACCTAGAATAGGCAAAGTCATAGAGACAAAATAGAATAGAAGCCCTAGGGAAACAGGGGATCTAAGATTGTTGAAGAGTTACTGTTCAATGGATACAGTATTTCTCTTTGGGATAAAGAAAAAGTTCTGGAAATAGTGGTGATGGTTACACAATATTGTGAATGTACTTAATGCCACCGAATTGTACATTTAAAAATGGTTAAAACCACAATTTTAAAAAATCTATTTCCATTTTAATAAGAGTTAAAAAAATCAGGAATGGATGTTGAATTTCATCAAATGCCTTTTGGTATCTATTTGAAGATACCACTTACTTCAGAATCTGGCCCTGGTTTCTGTACCTAGTATGTATAACACAGCCAATAAATGTTCACTGAATGAAAAAAAAAAAAAACAACACAATTACCTACTACTTTACACCCTCTAGGATGGATATAATTTGGAAAAAAAAAAAAGGAAAACCAGTTTGGCCATGATGTGGAGATCACTTCTTTACATTGCTTGTGGAAAATAGCTTGTTGGTCTGTCAAAAAATTAAACATAGAATTACCATGTGACCCAGCAATTCTACTCCTAGACATACACACAAAAGAATTGAAAACAAGTACTCAAATACTTGTTCAAGAACAATCGTAGTAGCACTATTCATAATATCCAAAAGGTATAAACAACTCAAATGTCAACAGGTGACTGGATAACAAATTGTGATATATGCCTCTGATGGAATATTATTCAGCCATAAAAAGGAATGATGTACTGATACATGCTACAATTTAGATTAACCTCAGATTATGTTAAGTGAAGGAAAACAGATACCAAAGGTCACATTTTGTATGATTCCTTTTATATAAAATATCCAGAATGGGCAAATGCCTAGCGACAGAAAGCATATAAGTGTTTGCCAGGGGGTGAGATGTGGGATGTGGGATGGGTAGCAATTATTTAACATGGTCGTGGTGTTTTTCAGTGGGTGATGAAGTCTTGAAACTAGAGAGATGGTGGTTGCACAACATTGTCAATACACTAAATGCCACTACATTGTATACTTTAAAATGGTTATTTTAATGTTGTATGGATTTTACCTCAATTTAAAAAAAAGAATTTATGATAGCACCTGGTTTAGCTATTGTGGAGTTTTGTGGGGAGCTGTGGTCCATCTTCTAAAGAACTGGCCCCAAGTTCCTAAGAAGGCAGAAGGGGACATCTGTGGGTGAAAGGTACACAGGACCTCTCTTTTCTATTTTTGCAGCTTCCTCTGAGTCTATAATTATTTCAAAATAAAAGTTTAAATGACAAATAAGGACACGTGATCATGGCTGCCCCATGCCTCCCACTCTCAGGGCTGGCACTCAGAGACTGAGAACCCTCTTTGAGTCCTGGCACTCATCAGTGAGAGATCCTGACTGGCCACCTAGGGCTGCCAACTGTCCTGACCAGGCAGCTGTGGGCAGAGGGGAATCCCTGATCCCTGAGGAGATGGCTTAGGGGCACGCAGGCACTCTCAAAGATGCTAGGCTCCACCCCAAGTCTGTAGTTTAAGCCCTGGATGTGGGACAGCATAATCCATAAGCTCTCACAGCCTCTGGGACTGGCTCTGCCCTCTAGGGTCTCTAAGTCTCTGTGTGTGGTTAGGAGACCAGGCGAGTCATCAGGACAAGGGAGTTCCCATCGGTACTCTGTGGGCAGGAAGCCCATCCAGGCAGGGGCCCCTAAGGGGGATAGGGGCCTGAGGTTTCAGGACATCTAGGGAGCTACAGGAGACCGCATGGATCCCGCCTATGGCCCTGCCGCCTTTCTCAAGAGAAATACCTGCTCTCCCAGAGGGGGAACAGATCCAGGAATTCTGTCCTACCTTGCCAGTGCCCTAGGGCTGCCAGAACTTTTCTTTGCCAGGCTAGGCTGTGCTGGACAGGCTGGAGGCAGGACCAGGAGCCTGCTCAGTCTAGCTTCACTTTCACTTTGCTTTGCCCGGAAATGACAGAGGAGCCAGGAAGAAAGCTGTGACCGGCAGTGTGCTTCACTCCTTAGCTTTAGTGCCTGTTTGCACTGGTTCCTGCTGGCACTGCCTGCCACACAGAAACCCTATCTGTAAGAGCTGCAGCCTGTTTTCCGGCCCCAGGCCTCAGGATGGATGTCTTGGAGACCTCCAAGTCGCTGGATGAAGAGCTGTACTCGCGGCAGCTGTGAGGCCCGAGGTGGGGAGGAGAGCGGGGTGGCCTTCTGACTTCTGATCTCCAATCGCCTGCCCTCTTACTTCCCACTCACAGGTATGTGCTGGGCTTGCCAGCCATGCAGAGGATTCAGGGAGCCAAGGTGCTACTGTCAGGCCTGCAGGGCCTGGGGGCTGAGGTGGCCAAAAACCTGGTCCTGATGGGCGTGGGCAGTCTCACTCTTCATGATCCCCACCCTACCTGCTGGTCTGACCTGTCTGCCCAGGTGAGGGTCCTGGGGGGCTATGGGTTTCCAGACCATAGCCCTTGGGGATAGGGCCCAAGAGAAAACTCCTTGCTAAAGCCAGACTGGGTCTCTCTTTAGTTTTTCCTCTCTGAGCAGGACTTGGGAAGGAGCAGGGCTGAGGCATCTCAAGAACTTCTGGCTAAGCTCAATGGAGCTGTTCAGGTGTGCATCCACACAGGTGACATCACTGAGGACCTGCTGCTGGACTTCCAGGTACCCTCCCAGCCCTACTCTCCAGGCCAGCCCAGTGTCCCCCTCCAGCCTTTAGCAGCAGGGTGGGCTTGAAGTGGTTCTGGCCCTGCTGATCATGAGGTCCACCCAGGTGGTGGTGCTGACTGCCTCGGAGCTACAGGAGCAGCTGAAGGTGGGCACCATTTGCCATAAACACGGAGTCTGCTTTCTGGTGGCTGACACCCGAGGCCTCGTGGGGTGAGATGGCTTACCTAGCCTGCCACATCACAGGCAGCAACTGGTCCCAGTGCTGTCCCCAGCTCCAGGCTTGCTCTAGAGCCCCTCCACCCAACCTCAGGCCTGTCCCAGCATCCCCTCTTGATTATACAGTCCCCAGTCCCATTTGTCTGCTTCCTCTACCCCAGCCTCCAGACTTGATCCAGTAAACCCTTCAAACTCCAGCTTCCAAGCCTCTCCCAGCATTCTTTTCCCAATTCCTCTGGGCTTGCCCTAGTGTACGTCACCCTTCACCACAACTGTGGCAGTTAACCACTGAGCCATCTCAGTGACCCCTCCCACCCCACCACAGGCAGTTGTTCTGTGACTTTGGTGAGGACTTCACTGTGCAGGACCCTACAGAGGCAGAACCCCTGATGGCTGCCATCCAGCACATCTCCCAGGTGGGTGCTAATGTGGGGGGTGCTCACCTACT
The DNA here is from genome assembly GCF_949987535.1 of Balaenoptera acutorostrata. Taxonomy (NCBI): domain Eukaryota; kingdom Metazoa; phylum Chordata; class Mammalia; order Artiodactyla; family Balaenopteridae; genus Balaenoptera; species Balaenoptera acutorostrata. The sequence continues at coordinate 38,946,869 of NC_080073.1, forward strand.
AAGGAGGGGCTGCCAGAGCCTGTGGAATGCAGGGACAGGCAGCCCTGAGCAAGCCACCTCTTATCCAGGGCTCCCCTGGCATTCTCACTCTGAGAGAAGAGGCTGATGCCCACCGCTTCAACAGTGGGGATTTGGTGACTTTCTCAGGCATTGAGGGCATGGTGGAGCTCAACGGCTGTGCTCCTCGGCCTCTCCACGTGCAGAGTTAAGTCAACCCCACTCCAACTCCAGGCTCAGTGCCCAGGTCCCCACTGGGGGTGGACATAACCTGGTCCTTGGAGATAAGTTCTCCCTCCCCCTTCCTCAGGGTGGAGCAACATCAAGAATGTAGATGCAAGACAGGATGGGGTGTGGGGAACTACTCAGGTTCAGAGGGCATACTGACCAGGCTCGATCTCCCCTAGGGGATGGGACCTTGGAGATTGGGGACACAACAACTTTCTCTCGTTACTTGCGTGGTGGGGCTGTCACTGAGGTCAAGAGACCCAAGACTGTGAGCCACGTGAGTTCAAGTGCATCTGAGTTTGGGGAGCTTGGGTGCCTCGAGGGACCCGCAGTGTTCTGGACATGACCCTGAACCGAGTGCCCCCTGCAGGAGCCCCTGGACACAGCCCTGCTTCAGCCCCGTGTTGTGGCCCAGAGTCCCCAGGAAGTTCACCGTGCCCACTGCCTGCATCAGGCCTTCCATGCACTGCACAAGTTTCAGCAGCTCCATGGCCGCCCTCCTAAGCCCTGGGATCCTGTGAGTGGCCCCGTTGCCCCTCCCTCCAGCCTCTGTCTTAACGGGGCCTCACCTACTAGGAGGCAACAATGACTGTCTTACAGATCCAAGACTGAATCCAGAAGCAGTTTCCCACTCATATAAAGGAGATGATAAACACTATCTATAGACCAGAGGTTGGATCCATGGAAGGGCCAAGCACAAAGCCTGGGGACCCATGCTACTCCTAACCCCTAAGATCTGGCCTGGAAGGTGCCCCCAGGTTGGGGAAGCCTCCAGGGCCATTGTCTGGCACCGGGCATCCGCTAGTGGGGCCCTCCCACTCAGGCTTCTGCTTCCTCTTCTGTGGAACAGGGTGGTTGGCTGCCTGAAGGATTCAAATGCGGAGTGGAGCTCAAGCTGGGGCTGCTTTACCCACAGAGTTCTACCCGATAGGTTGATGCAGAGATGGTGGTGGACCTAGCCCAGGCCCTGGAATCACTGAAGGGGACGGAAGGAGAGCCTTTGGAAGAGCAGCTGGATAAGGCTCTGGTGCGGACAGTTGCCCTGAGCAGTGCTGGTGGCTTGAGCCCCATGGCAGCCGTGCTGGGTGCAGTGGCTGCTCAGGAAGTGCTGAAGGTGGGCACAGGCAGAGGCAGGGCGGGGCTGGGAAGGGTGCAGAGGTCGGTGTGGGTGCCACAGGGTGCCCAATACCAGATAGCGGCCCTGGGAGCTTCACCAACCTGGGTGCAGCCCTCAGCCAGGATCTGAAGGGATTAGGAGGTGGGAAGAGTCCCCAGACTGAAGTGCTGACTTCTAGGCAGTCTCCAAGAAGTTTATGCCCCTGGACCAGTGGCTGTACTTTGATGCCCTTGATTGCCTTCCAGAAGATGAGGAGCCCTTTCCCAATCCTGAGGACTATGCACCGGTGAGAACCTGGGGTAGGGGTGCAAGCCTTATCCAAACTCAGGACTGGGGGAGAAAGAGGAAGAACGGTCCCGAGATCCTGACCTGGAAAACTGGGTGCAGGAGGGAGATGCAGCACAGGCCAGTGGCCATCACTGACCCCTGTCTGTGTCCCCTAGAGAGACTGCCGCTATGACGGGCAAATTGCAGTGTTTGGGGCCGGTTTTCAGGAGAAGCTGAGCCACCAGCACTACCTCCTGGTGAGCTATGTGGTGAGGTTGGGAGTATGTGGAAGGGCAAGGCCTGGCCCTCTGGCTAAGGTTGCTCCTGCTGGCAGGTGGGTGCTGGCGCTATCGGCTGCGAGCTGCTCAAAGGCTTTGCCCTAGTGGGCCTGGGTGCCGGCGGCAGTGGGGGCGTGACTGTTGCTGACATGGACCACGTGGAGCGCTCCAACCTCAGCCGGCAGTTTCTCTTCAGGCCCCAGGACTTTGGTGTGAGTGCCGACCCGTCCCCACACCCGTGTCCTGGACTGTCCTCCCACAATGCGCCCCTTCCCCCACCCAACGTCTTCCTGCTTTCTTCTCAGAGGCCAAAGGCGGAGGTGGCTGCAGAGGCCGCTCACCGCCTGAACTCAGATTTGCAGGTGACCCCGCTCACCTACCAGCTGGATCTTACTACAGAGCACATCTATGGGGACAACTTCTTCTCCAGTGTGGATGGCGTGGCTGCTGCCCTGGACAGTTTCCAGGCGCGTGAGTGCTCAAGCCTAGAACTCACCCCTTGTCCGAGGCTGTGGCAGCCCCACTTCTGACCCTCTGCTCCCCTCGCCAGGGCGCTATGTGGCTGCTCGCTGCACCCACTATCTGAAGCCACTACTGGAGGCGGGCACCAAGGGCACCTTGGGCAGTGCTTGTGTGTTCATACCACACGTGACTGAGGACTACAGAGCCCCCGCCTCCGCTGCAGCTTCTGAGGATGCCTCCTACCCTGTCTGCACCGTGCGGCACTTCCCCAGCACAACCGAGCACACCTTGCAGGTGGGAAGAACCCCAGAGACTCCTACCCACCTGGCTCAGTCCTCAGCTGCAGACCTCTTTGCCAACCGGCACCTCATGGTTCCTCCCTCCCCTCACAGTGGGCCCGGGATGAGTTTGAAGGACTTTTCCGTCTGTCTGCCGAGACCATCAACTGCCACCAACAGTAAGACCGCCAACAAGGGTGAATGGGAGTCCAGGCTCCCTAACACCAAGAGGCTTAGGGCTTAGCCTCAAACTTTCTCCTCTGTCTGCAGGGCATTCACGTCTCTGGCACACTTGGATGAGTCACAGGTGCTGACCCTGCAGCAGGTGGTGCTGGGTGTCCTGAGAGAGCGTCCACAGACCTGGCAAGACTGCGTGCTTTGGGCCCTTGGCCAGTGGCAACTCTGCTTCCATTATGGCATCACACAGCTGCTGAGCCGCTTCCCACCCGACAAAGTGGGTGGCTAGGGGTCAGGAGGCTGAGGGCTCAGGGTGACCCGGCTGAGCCCAGCAGCCTCCATTTCCCTAGGTGCTAGAGGATGGAACTCTTTTCTGGTCGGGTCCCAAACAGTGTCCCCGGCCCTTGGAGTTTGACGCCAGCCAAGTGAGTGGAGTCCCTTGGCGGCCCTGAGATGGGAATATGGCCCCTCAGAGCGGAGGTGGGCACCTCTATATTTTGTAGAGATGCACAGATGCTGAGAGGGAGAGAGCCGTGTTTGTGCACATGTGGGTGTCCACATGGGAGGCAGAGGCAGGCACTCAAACAGATCCACAAATGGGCGGTGACCCCCACCCCATGCACCCACACAAGCTCGCTCAAGCCCATGCAGCCACCCCTGTTCTTGGTCTCACTGCAGGACACGCATCTCCTCTACGTGCTAGCGGCTGCCAGCCTGTATGCCCAGATGCATGGGCTGCCTGGCTCACGGGACCAGACTGCGTTCAGGCGACTGCTGAAGTTGCTGCCATTGCCTGACCCACAGGACTTAGCCCCCATTTTTGCTAGTGACCTGGAGCTGGCTTCGGCTTATGCTGAGTTTGGTGAGGTCCCTGACCCTGGCCCCCCGTGCTGCCACCCAAAGGCCTGACCCTCCTCAGCCTGTGCTGCAGAAAGAAGACGGGGTCTGGGGGCCCTGAAGCCAACTCAATACCTCTCAGGCCCTCTGACCTTGCTTCTCTCTAGCCTTGGGTTCATCCTCTGGCCCCTCAGTAGGTCCTCTCCCTGCTGCCTACCCCACCCATACCCCACTCCCCCACCCCCATTCCTTTGGCAGACTCTCAGCCAAAAAAAACAAAAACAAAAACCAAACAAACAAAAAAACACAAACCACTGGGCCCTAGGGAGCAACTAGCTGTGGCCCCCAGATGAGAACAGAGTCACATAGGTGTGCATGGGCACACACACACACACAAGTGAGGGCTGGGGCTGCTGGAGAGGAGATTGCACCATCCATCAAGGGGTCTCCCTGAAAGTGGTAAGTGATAGGCTTGGCAGGGACCAAGGATAGGCAGCAGGCTCCAGAAGAGTGCAGGACATGGGGGCTAAGGACTGCCCCAACACCCCCTTCCCCTGACAGGCCCTGAGCAGTCGAAGAAACTGCATGAAGCCCTGGAAATCTGGACTGTGGGCCCTCCCCTGGAACCCTTGACATTTGAGAAGGTGGGAGCCCAAGTGGGGGTGAAGGGCGGGGCGAGAGAGGTTGTTGGGGAAGGTCAAGAGCTAAGAAGGTAGCTTTGAAGCCCCTTGGCCTGAGTTTTCCTCCCAGAAGGACCCCAGAAGCAGCTCATCTTCCCCGAGCCTCAGCCTCCTTATCTGTTAAGTGGGGAGATGTGAGCATCCACCCCACCGAATTGTGTGAAGAGCTGTGCAGTGGCACAGGGTCGGCTGAGGTGAGGGGCACTGGGACAATGTTAATACTACTGTGCCTTGGGCCTCACAGGACGATGATTTCCATGTGGATTTTGTGGCGGCAGCGGCGAGCCTGCGAGCTCAGAACTATGGGATCCCACCAGCAGACCGCACCAAGGTACCCTGCCCCTTGGGGCTCAGGCCTGGAGGTGGGGGTCAAACCCTAACCTTATGCCTTGGGCCCAGACCAAATCTCCTGTCCTTGGCAGACCAAGCAAATTGTGGGCCGGATTACCCCAGCCATTGCCACTACTACGGCAGCTGTGGCTGGCCTGGTGGGCCTGGAGCTGTATAAGGTGGTGGGCAGCCCACGGCCCCGCAGTGCCTTTCGCCACAGCTACCTGAACCTGGCTGAAAACTACTTTAGCCGCTGGGTACCTCACGCCCCAGCCATCCAGGAGGTGAGCCCTTGACACCCCACCCATACCAGACCTGAGTTTTCCCTGCACCTACCCAAACAGGCCCTACTTTAGCTTCAGGCTCTCATCAGGACCCAGACTCTGGGGGAGTCCTCAAGACTCCCTCCAGTCGCCTCCCTGCTGCAAAGCCAGGCTGGGACCTGTCAGACACAGGAAGCAGCCGTCAGCCACCCCCACCCCCCAACAGTCCGGGTCTGGGGGAGCTGCAGCTTTAACTCATTAGTGGAGCCAGACATCCCCCGCAGTTCCCTCCTTCCCAGGAGTGCCCCTGAGGGGGAGGGGGAATAGGGCCCTAGCCCCAAACAGAGCCTAATATCGGCCTGCAAACATGGGGATCCTGGCCCTCCCCCTCGACCTGAGTTAAAGGGCACTGAGCTCACCACCACCACCGGTGTGGGGTGTGCAGCCCTGTGGGGATGTGTGCATTCATGTCACAGGTGTGAGTGCACACAGGTCTGGGCATCCCTGGCCCTGTGGTGTGTGGGCATGGAGGGAGCATGCTTGCACATCTGTGTGCCAGATGGGACTGCAGGGCTCTTTCACAATGTGGGCTTGCATGTGTGTGCATGTGAGTACACGTGGGCTTGTGTACATGTGTGTTCCTTCAAGTGTAGGGCTATGAATGCCCCTGGCTGTGTGCCCAGGTTCTGCGATAGTTGGCATTTCCTTAGGGCAGAGAAGAGGGTACAGAGAGAATTCCCTCACCGGGGGAGAGGGGAGAGGTCATGGGCCAGCACTGGGCTTTTGCTGAGCAGCCCTGGGGTCCCTCAGGGCACAGCACACAGAGCCCCTTTGTGAGGGGCCCCTCCTCTAGCTAGAACACAAGCTGCCTTTGTCCGTGGAGGAGGGGGAGGGGAAGGGTCCCCCATCTCACCTCTGGCCTCGTCTCAGCTTGACCCCACTGTGTTTTCTGGGGAGCTGGCAGAACTCCTCCTGTCTTGGTCCCTGGCTGCCTGCCACCCTTATGCCCTCAGCTCTGGGTACCAGAACCCCAAGACTCCAGAAATAAGGAAGGAACAAAGGAACAGGAAGAGGAGTCCTCTGTGGACTGTGTTCCTGCTAGAGTCACTGTGCCCCTTGCCATGTGCCCATGAGTAGTCCAAGGCCCTGGTGGTAAAGGATTAGGGGACAGGATTTACCCCACCCCCAGCATCCAGCCTTGCATTTGAGGAACAAGCAGCTTTATCAGAGACTGCAGCGGCCCTGCTCCCGCTTCCTCAGGAAGCATTGCCCCCCCAACACACACACACACACACACACACACACACACACACACACACACACACACACACACACACACACACACACACACACACACACACACACACACACACACACACACACACACACACACACACACACACACACACACACACACACACACACACACACACCCACCCAGCCTGTGTGATGGATCGCCTGTTTCCCTGTGTGGGGGCCCCGTAGCCCCATTTCCTGTGCTGGCCCCAGCATGGGCGGGGAGGGTGTTGAGATTCTGGGCCCAGATCCCACCTTCCACCCCCACCCCCTGGCTTCTGCTTCCTGCCTCTAGTCCAGCTCCTCCCCTAGGAAAGGGGCCATAAGCTATTGGTAACTGGGGTAGGGGGAGAGTGTGTGTGTAAGAAGCTTCTCACTACTCCCCACTACCGCCCCCCAGTTCCATCACTGGAAGTGGACCTGTTGGGACCGCCTGGAAGTGCCTGCTGGGCAGCCCGAGAGGACCCTGGAGTCACTGCTGGCCCATGTCCAGGTGTGCCCCATTCCTGCCCTTCCCCCAGGTCTGGCCCAGCCTGGCCCAGCTGGCACCTAACCTGTCTCTCTCTAGAAACTAAATGGGCTGAGGGTGAGGATGCTGCTGCACGGGAAGGCCCTGCTCTACTCAGCAGGATGGTCTCCTGAAAAGCAGGACCAGCACCTGTCCCGCAGGTGAGCCCACACCTGGCTTTAACCTCATTCTGTCCCTGGAGGTGGGAGGTGGGGGACAAGCAGCCTTTCCTCTTCCCAATCCCATTTGGGCCCCTCACACCTTCCTGAAGTTTTCTTTTGCCAAATGGAGCCAGCAAATGGGCTGGGGGTGGGGTGAGGGCCAAGAGCCTGAGGAGAGGCCTCTAGGAGCTGCCTGCTTGGCCAGCCCCACCAGCTCACGCCCTGCTCAGCTCCCCTTTCACGGCCCTCTCCCAGAGGACTCACAGCTTCCTGCCTCCTGCCCACCCCGCCAGCCGCTCCTAAAATAGTTTCAGATGTTTCCTGTCTTGGGCTGCTCCTGCTCCTGGCTTGGGCTCCTTATGGCCCGCCAACACCCTATAGTCCATGCTAGGACACTCTCTGCCTGCCACCGCTCACCTACCCAATCTCCCCACCCCTCTCCCCCCCATGCCACCAGGGTGACGGATCTGGTGCTGGAGGTGACACGCCAGGTGCCTGAGCCTGGGCAGCGGGTGCTGGTATTGGAGCTCAGCTATGAGGGTGAGAAGGAGGACGTTACCTTCCCACCCTTGCACTACAAGCTGTGACAAGGCAGCAGCCCCACCACCCAGCTCTGTTGAGCCATGCATCCCAAGCCCACGGTAGGCGCTTAATAAATGCTTGTTGAAGGAAGGTGTAAGTGGACAGGATGGATGATGGAACACGGGGCAGACACATGGGGTGTGACATGGACATGACAGGGACCCCTGCAGGGAGGGAAAAGGCTCTTTAGATTTGCCTGCCTGAGTTGTGCCTTGCAGGACTGAGGCTGCCTCCTGGAGCCTCAGGGTATGGAACCAGGACAGTGCAGAGAAAGGCCTTTATTGTCCCAGGCTGGAGGGCAGGGTCAGAGGTAGCTGACAACATCATTGCAGATGATGGGCTGGCGACTGCGGCAACTCATGAGGGCTGCAAAGCGTGAGACATCTGCAGGCAGTTCGGGTTCCGGGCGAGGTGGGCATGACAGTCGCTTTCCTGCCACTGCTGCCCGGCGTGCCCTGGCCAGCTGGCGCCGCAGCTGCTCAGAGAGGCCAAGCAGGAACTGGGGGGGCCGAGCACGGGCACGGGGCCCACCCCCACTGTCCCCCTCACCTGCTGCCTCGGGCAGCTCCATCCAGTTGTGCACCAAGTCAGCAAAACAGTTGTCCCCCAGCACCAGGGGCTGGCGACTACGACCTCTGCTAAGCAGGGCTGCTGTCCAGTCCTCAGCTTCCAGCCCCTGCCAGTGCTCCAGGCAGGCATCTGGGGTGGACTTGGGCCGTGGTCGGTGGGCAGGTGGTACACTGGCTGCAGGAGCTCTGCCAGGCAGGGGGATGCCACTGGCCGAGAGGCGCTGTCTACGGGGGTGCCATGCTGAGGGTGGTGGATGCTGGAGTACAGGCAGCTCTTCCTCTCTCCATGTGCTGCCGGACACCTCTGAGAAGCCAGAGTCCCAGTCTAGGGCATGCTCCCTGGGGCCCCCCAAGGCTGCACCCCTGTCTCCTGTCACCACAGCTTCTTCCTCCTCTTCCTCCACACCACAGGCTGAGTCCTCTTCCAAGGCATCTGAGGCCCTGAGCCGGTGCTTGAGCCGCATGCCTGGGCCAGGTTTGGGGGGTTGCGGAAGGGGGCCAGGCATTGGGGGTGAGTCTGTGTCCCGGCCACACAGCTGTGGAGGAAGAGAGGGCAGAAGTCGAAGGAGCAGTGCTTGTCACCCCTGTCTGCCTGGTCAGGCCAATTCCAAAACAGAAGGCCCAGGAGGGCTGGATTGGCCTGCAGGCCTAAGCAGCAAAGCCTCTAGTGGGCACAGGACCGGCATGGGGCGCTGGCACACGAAGCTCGTGTGGCTCCCATCGGCCGACCTGGTGGCAGTCCGGCAGGCTGCAGCACGCAGCGCCGGGCAAGTCGGTACCCGCCACCAGGGCGGGAGGCAGGGTTGCGGGCCTGCATTGGGAAGTAAGTCCTGCTCAGGGCTGGGGGGTGGGCATCCTGTGCCTCTTGAGGGATTCAGCTCCCCAAAGCCCGCAGCGTCTTTCAGAGAAGAATAGAGCACCTGCCAGGTGGGGTATAGAGGACAGAGGTACAGGCCAGCCTGGAATAGGAGGCATCCATAGCAGCACCACACCTCTTTAGTCCCTCGCAGCCCCCTGCTCCGCCCCACAAGAAGTTTCTCCCACCAACTTCCTCCGCCGCGCCGGCAGCACGGCCAGCTGGGCGGCTGTTACTTGATGCCCAGCACAGCTTCCAACCGTCCGAAACCCGACGCGGGCCATCTGGGCCATCTGCGTCGCCCCGCCCCCATCCTGTCTTGGATGGGCACTCAGGAGAGCCCCCCCACCCGAGTGCCGTTCGGGCAGGAAGGCAGCCGAGCACCCCACACACGTCCTCACAAGCCACAACCGCTCCCAAGCCTCACCAGTTCCCAGCGGAGCTGGCCCAGGAAACTGTCAAGCCGAGCACTGTGCATGCCCGTTCCGGAGCCCCCGCCAGGCCTGCCAATTCCTCTTCGAACTTCAGCGAGAGGGGTGCGGAGAGGGCCCCGCGGGCCGGCCAGCGGCGCCCTTACCCTCCGCCTAGTTCCGCGGCTCCTCCCTCTCCCTAGCTCCCGCCGTCGCTGCCGCCCCAACATCTGGCAGCCCCGCCCCGCCCCTAGCGCCGCAGCCAATGGGGCTGCGGCGGGGCTGATGTGGCCCCGCCCCCGGACTCTGCCGGGTGGGTGAGCCGGACGCCCACTACCCACTCCACAGCAGCTCTGGGGGGAGGGGCAGGACTATAGCTGGAAGCTGGGCCGCGTCCGGCCCCTGACTACCCAAAGTCCCGGGCCGTTGAGCTGACTCCGGGTTCGCTGCATGACCCAGGACAAGTCGCTGCCCTGCGGTAGCCTCAGCTTCCCCATTTTTCCCAGGATAGAGTTGTGGTCCCTCCCGCGCGGGTTCCCCGGCTGCGCCCTTGAGCGGGCAGAGCGCCCCCAATCGTCGGATTCGGCACTGATGTGGCCCACTCGCGGTTCGACCCACTGAATCCGCTCCTGGAGCCGGCCTTGACAGTCCCTGGAAGTCATGGGAGGGGTCCGGCCCCTCAGAGGACTCCGGGAGCGCAGAACCTCTTTGCAGCACCGGGGAGGAGCCTCGGCCAAGGCCCAGACCCCGCCCTATCTGCCCCTCGTCTCGGCCTAGCTAAGCAGGGCTGCCCTCTAGTGGGCAGCGCCTGGTTAGCTGCGATTCCCGAGGCGACACCCGCATCCCCTCTGCCCCAGACCACATGCGGGCTGAGTACAGGGGGTTACGGCGGGGCTCTCTGACCCAAATGGTCAGAGCCTTCCCTGAGGCCGCTCCATAGTCGGAGGCTAGGTTCAAGGACACAGACTAACTGGAGACAAACTAGACAAGTCAGTAGACAGAAAAATACCAGGGAATGAGGGCGACGGGCCAGCTTGGGAGAGGGGACTCTCAGGGGAGGTGGCATTCTGTATGGGATCTGGATGAGCCATCAAGGGGAGATCAAGAAGAGGGTCATTCTAGGTGGGGGGATCAGCCAGTTAAAGGCCCTGAGAGGACAGGAGCTAGACAGGGCATAACATAAAGAAGACCTAGATATCTCTGATGGTGGTAGTTGGGGGAGTGAAGAGGTCAGCAAAACCAGGCTCCTAGCAGTCTTAGAAAGGAATAAGGGGTTTTGTTCCTGGTGTGATGGGGAGCAATGGGGGCTTTTGAGCATCACCTGGGCTGCAAAGAAGGGGGTCCCTTGGGGGAATGTTTTGGAGTTAAAAATCAAGTCTTGCTGATGCATGAGTATGGGAAGAGAAAGAGAAGCATGAAGCATGACTCCTAGATTTCTGGCCTGAACAACTGATTGGATGGAATGGCCATGAATCAATCCAAGCAAGACTGGAGAAGAGTGGGCTTGGAGACGAAAATCAAATGATCATTTGTGGACATGTGACCCTTAAGATGCCTGTTAGGCATCCAAGAGGGGATGCGGAGTCAGCCACTGGGTGTGTGACTCTGCTGCCTGGGAGAGAGATCAGGACTGAAGCTTTGGATCTGGGAGGCAAAGCGAGTGGATGGTTTTTTTTTTTTTTTTTTTTTCCAAAAAAGAAATCATCAAGTAAGCAATGCTTTTATTTTTATTTTCACTTATGTTTTTTTTTTGAATTTAATTTTATTTATTTTTTTATACAGCAGGTTCTTATTATCTATTTTATACATATTAGTGTACATATGTCAATCCCAATCTCCCAATTCATCCCACCCCCCCACCCCACCCCACCCCACCCCACCCCACCCCACCACTTTCCCCCCTTGGTGTCTATATGTTTGTTCTCTACATCTGTGTCTCTATTTCTGCCCTGAAAACTGGTTCATATGTACCATTTTTCAAGGTTCCCCATATATGCGTTAATATACGATATTTGTTTTTCTCTTTCTGACTTACTTCACTCCGTATGAGAGTCTCTAGATCCATCCATGTCTCTACAAATGACCCAATTTCATTCCTTTTTATGGCTGAGTAGTATTCCGTTGTATGTATGTACCACATCATCTTTATCCATTCATCTGTCGATGGGCATTTAGGTTGCTTCCATGACCTGGCTATTGTAAATGGTGCTGCAATGAACATTGGGGTGCATGTGTCTTTTTGAATTATGGCTTTCTCTGGGTAGATGCCCAGGAGTGGGATTGCTGGGTCATATGGTAATTATATTTTTAGTTTTTTAAGGAAACTCCATACTGTTCTCCATAGTGACTGTATCAATTTACATTCCCACCAACAGTGCAAGAGGGTTCCCTTTTCTCCACACCCTCTCCAGCATTTGTTGTTTGTAGATTTTCTGATGATGCCCATTCTAACTGGTGTGAGGTGATACCTCATTGTAGTTTTGATTTGCATTTCTCTAATAATTAGTGACGTTGAGCAGCTTTTCATGTGCTTCTTGGCCATCTGTATGTCTTCTTTGGAGAAATATCTATTTAGGTCTTCTGCCCATTTTTTGATTGGGTTGTTTGTTTTTTTAATATTGAGCTGCATGAGCTGTTTATATATTTTGGAGATTAATCCTTTGTCCATTGATTCGTTTGCAAATATTTTCTCCCATTCTGAGGGTTGTCTTTTCGTCTTGTTTATAGTTTCCTTTGCTTTGCAAAAGCTTTGAAGTTTCATTAGGTCCCATTTGTTTATTTTTGTTTGTATTTCCATTACTCTAGGAGGTGGATGAAAAAAGATCTTGCTGTGATTTATGTCAGAGAGTGTTCTTCCTATATTTTCCTCTAAGAGTTTTATAGTGTCCAGTCTTACATTTAGGTCTCTAATCCATTTTGAGTTTATTTTTGTGTATGGTGTTAGGGAGTGTTCTAATTTCATTCTTTTACATGTAGCTGTCCAGTTTTCCCAGCACCACTTATTGAAGAGACTGTCTTTTCTCCATTGTATATCCTTGCCTCCTTTGTCATAGATTAGTTGACCATAGGTGAATCGGTTTATGTCTGGGCTTTCTATCCTGTTCCATTGATCTATATTTCTGTTTTTATGCCAGTACCATATTGTCTTGATTACTGTAGCTTTGTAGTGTAGTCTGAAGTCAGGGAGTCTGATTCCTCCAGCTCCGTTTTTTTCCCTCAAGACTGCTTTGGCTAATTGGGGTCTTTTGTGTCTCATACAAATTTTAAGATTTTTTTGTTCTAGTTCTGTAAAAAATGCCACTGGTAATTTGATAGGGATTGCATTGAATCTGTAGATTGCTTTGGGTAATATAGTCATTTTCACAATATTGATTCTTCCAATCCAAGAACATGGTATGTCTCCCCATCTGTTTGTGTCATCTTTGATTTCTTTCATCAGTGTCTTATAGTTTTCTGAGTACAGGTTTTTACCTCCTTAGGTAGGTTTATTCCTAGGTATTTTATTCTTTTTGTTGCAATGGTGAATGGGATTGTTTCCTTAATTTCTCTTTCTGATCTTTCATTGTTAGTGTATAGGAATGCAAGAGATTTCTGTGCATTAATTTTGTATCCTGCAGCTTTACCAAATTCATTGATTAGCTCTAGTAGTTTTCTGGTGGCATCTTTAGGATTCTGTATGTATAGTATCATGTCATCTGCAAACAGTGACAGTTTTACTTCTTCTTTTCCAATTTGTATTCCTTTTTTTTTTTTAATAAATTTATTTATTTATTTATTTTTGGCTGTGTTGGGTCTTCGTTTCTGCGCGAGGGCTTCCTCTAGTTGTGGCAAGCGGGGGCCACTCTTCATCGCGGTGCACGGGCCTCTCACTATCGCGGCCTCTCTTGTTGCGGAGCACAGGCTCCAGACGCGCAGGCTCAGTAGTTGTGGCTCACGGGCCTAGTTGCTCCGCAGCATGTGGGATCCTCCCAGACCAGGGCTCGAACCCGTGTGCCCTGCATTGGCAGGCAGATTCTCAACCACTGCGCCACCAGGGAAGCCCTGTATTCCTTTTTTTTCTCTGATTGCCATGGCTAGGACTTCCAAAACTATGTTGAATAATAGTGGCGAGAGTGGACATCCTTGTCTTGTTCCTGATCTTAGAGGAAATGCTTTCAGTTTTTCACCATTGAGAATGATGTTTGCTGTGGGTCTGTCATATATGACCTTTATTATGTTGAGGTAGGTTCCCTCTATGCCCACTTTCTGGAGAGTTTTTATCATAAATGGGTGTTGAATTTTGTCAAAAGCTTTTTCTGCATCTATTGAGATGATCATATGGTTTTTCTCCTTCAATTTGTTAATATGGTGTATCCCATTGATTGATTTGCGTATATGGAAGAACCCTTGCATCCCTGGGATAAATCCCACTTGATCGTGGTGTATGATCCTTTTAATGTGTTGTTGGATTCTGTTTGCTAGTATTTTGTTGAGGATTTTTGCATCTATACTCATCAGTGATATTGGTCTGTAATTTTCTTTTTTTGTAGTATCTTTGTCTGGTTTTGGTATCAGGGTGATGGTGGCCTCGTAGAATGAGTTTGGGAGTGTTCCTTCCTCTGCAATTTTTTGGAAGAGTTTGAGAAGGATAGGTGTTAGCTCTTCTCTAAATGTTTGATAGAATTCACCTGTGAAGCCATCTGGTCCTGGACTTTTGTTTGTTGGAAGATTTTTAATCACAGTTTCAATTTCATTACTTGTGATTGGTCTGTTCATATTTTCTATTTCTTCCTGGTTCAGTCTTGGAAGGTTATACCTTTCTAAGAATTTGTCCATTTCTTCCAGGTTGTCCATTTTATTGGCATAGAGTTGCTTGTAGTAGTCTCTTAGGATGCTTTGTATTTCTGCAGTGTCCGTTGTAACTTCTCCTTTTTCATTTTTAATTTTATTGATTTGAGTCCTCTCCCTCTTATTCTTGATGAGTCTGGCTAATGGTTTATCAATTTTGTTTATCTTCTCAAAGAACCAGCTTTTAGTTTTATTGATCTTTGCTATTGTTTTCTTTGTTTCTATTTCATTTATTTCTGCTCTGATCTTATGATTTCTTTCCTTCTACTAACTTTGGGTTTTATTTGTTCTTCTTTCTGTAGTTCCTTTAGGTGTAAGGTTAGATTGTTTATTTGAGATTTTTCTTGTTTCTTGAGGTAGGCTTGTATTGCTATAAACTTCCCTCTTAGAACTGCTTTTGCTGCATCCCATAGGTTTTGGATCATCGTGTTTTCGTTGTAATTTGTGCCTAGGTATTTTTTTATTTCCTCTTTGATTTCTTCAGTGATCTCTTGGTTATTTAGTAATGTATTGTTTAGCCTCCATGTGTTTGTGTTTTTTATATTTTTTCCCCTGTAACTGATTTCTAATCTCGTAGCGTTGTGGTCAGAAAAGATGCTTGATGTGATTTCAATTTTCTTAAATTTACCAAGGCTTGACTTGTGACCCAAGATGTGATCTATCCTGGAGAATGTTCCATGTGCACTTGAGAAGAAAGTGTAATCTGCTGTTTTGGGATGGAATGTCCTATGAATATCAATTAAATCTATCTGGTCTATTGTGTCATTTAAAGCTTGTGTTTCCTTATTAATTTTCTGTTTGGATGATCTGTCCATTCGTGTAAGTGAGGTGTTAAAGTCCCCCACTATTATTGTGTTACTGTCGATTTTGTCTTTCATAGCTGTTAGCAGTTGCCTTATGTACTGAAGTGCTCCTATGTTGGGTGCATATATATTTATAATTGTTATATCTTCTGTTTGGATTGACCCCTTGATCATTATGTAGTGTCCTTCCTTGTCTCTTGAAACATTCTTTATTTTTAAGTCTATTTTATCTGATAAGAGTATTGCTACTCCAGCTCTCTTTTGATTTCCATTTGCATGGAATATCTTTTTCCATCCCCTTGTTTTCAGTCTGTATGTGTCCCTAGGTCTGAAGTGGGTCTCTTGCAGACAGCATATATATGGGTCTTGTTTTTGTATCCATTTAGGAAGACTGTGTCTTTTGGTTGGAGCATTTAATCCATTCACGTTTAAGGTAATCATTGATATGTATGTTCCTATTACCACTTTCTTAGTTGTTTTGGGTTTGTTTGTTTTTTTTTTTTAAATTTTATTTATTTATTTATGGCTGTGTTGGGTCTTCGTTTCTGTGCGAGGGCTTTCTCTAGTCGCGGCAAGTGGGGGCCACTCTTCATCGCGGTGCACGGGCCTCTCACTATCGCGGCCTCTCTTGTTGCAGAGCACAGGCTCCAGACGCGCAGGCTCAGTAATTGTGGCTCACGGGCCTAGTTGCTCCGCGGCATGTGGGATCTTCCCAGACCAGGGCTCGAACCCGTGTCCCCTGCATTGGCAGGCAGATTCTCAACCACTGCGCCACCAGGGAAGCCCCCTGGGTTTGTTTTTGTAGGTCCTTTTCTTCTCTTGTGTTTCCCACGTAGAGAAGTTCCTTTAGCGTTTGTTGTAGAGCTGGTTTGGTGGTGCTGAATTCTCTTAGCTTTTGCTTGTCTGTAAAGCTTTTGATTTCTCCATCGAATCTGAATGAGATCCTTGCCGGGCAGAGTGATCTTGGTTGTAGGTTCTTCCCTTTCATCACTTTAAGTATATCATGCCACTCCCTTCTGGCTTGTAGAGTTTCTGCTGAGAAATCAGCTGTTAACCTTATGGGAGTTCCCTTGTATGTTATTGTCATTTTTCCCTTGCTGCTTTCAATAATTTTTCTTTGTCTTTATTTTTTGCCAGTTTGATTACTATGTGTCTCGGCATGTTTCTCCTTGGGTTTATCCTGCCTGGGACTCTCTGAGCTTCCTGGACATGGGTTGCTATTTCCTTTCCCATGTTAGGGAAGTTTTCGACTGTAATCTCTTCAGATATTTTCTCGGGTCCTTTCTCTTTCTCTTCTCCTTCTGGGACCCCTATAATACGAATGTTGTTGCATTTAAGGTTGTTGCAGAGGTCTCTTAGGCTGTCTTCATTTCTTCTCATTCTTTTTTCTTTATTATGTTCCACAACAGTGAATTCCACCATTCTGTCTTCCAGGTCACTTATCCGTTCTTCTGCCTCAGTTATTCTGCTATTGATTCCTTTTAGTGTATTTTTCATTTCAGTTATTGTATTGTTCATCTCTGTTTGTTTTTGTTCTTTAATTCTTCTAGGTGTTTGTTCTTTAATTCTTCTAGGTCTTTGTTAAACATTTCTTGCATCTTTGCCTCCATTGTTTTTCCGAGGTCCTGGATCATCTTCACTGTCATTATTCTGAATTCTTTTTCTGGAAAGTTGCCTATCTCCACTTCATTTAGTTGTTTTTCTGGGGTTTTATCTTGTTCCTTCATCTGGTACAAAGTCCTCTGCCTTTTCATTTTGTCTGTCTTCCTGTGAATGTGGTTTTCCTTCCACAGGCTGCAGAATTGTAGTTCTTCTTGCTTCTGCTGTCTGCCCTGTGGTGGATGAGGCTATCTAAGAGGCTTGTGCAAGCTTCCTGATGGGAGGGACTGGTGGTGGGTAGAGCTGGGTGTTGCTCTGCTGAGTAGAGCTCAGTAAAACTTTAATCTGCTTGTCTGCTGATGGGTGGGGCTGGGTTCCCTCCCTGTTGGTTGTTTGGCCTGAGGTGACCCAGCACTGGAGCCTACCTGGCTCTTTGGTGGGACTAATGTCGGGCTCTGGGAGGGCTCATACCAAGGAGTACTTCCCAGAACTTCTGCTGCCAGTGTCCTTGTCCCCATGGTGAGCCACAGCCACCCCCTGCCTCTGCAGGAGACCCTCCAACACTAGCAGGTAGGTCTGGTTCAGTCTCCTATGGGGTCACTGCTCCTTCCCCTGGGTCCCGATGTGCACACTACTTTGTGTGTGCCCTCCAAGAGTGGAGTCTCTGTTTCCCCCAGTCCTGCCAAAGTCCTGCAATCAAATCCCTCTAGCCTTCAAAGTCTGATTCTCTAGGAATTCCTCCTCCTGTTGCCGGACCCCCAGGTCGGGAAGCCTGACGTGGGGCTCAGAACCTTCACTCCAGTGGGTGGACTCCTGTGGTATAAGTGTTCTCCCATTTTTGAGTCACCCACCCTGCAGTTATGGGATTTGATTTTATTGTGATCGCGCCCCTCGTACTGTCTCACTGCGGCTTCTCCTTTGTCTTTGGATGTGGGGTATCTTTTTTGGTGAGTTCCAGTGTCTTCCTGTCGATGATTGTTCAGCAGTTAGTTGTGATTCTGGTGCTCTCGCAAGAGGGAGTGAGCGCACGTCCTTCAACTCCACCATCTTGAACCAATCTGAGTGGATGGTGTTTAAGGCCATGTGCCTGGATGTGAGGCGGAAGGTGGACAGAGGATGGCAGCAGTCAGGACTGAGCCCTGGAACACTCCACTGGGTGGAGGTAGGGAAGATGAAGCAGAACCAGCAGAGGAACTGAGCAGGAGCAGCCAGAGAGGTGGGAGGAAGCTGAGAGAGTGTGGGCACTTAGGAGCCAAGGGGAGCAAGCATCAAATGCTGCCGAGGAGGTGAGAGTAGAGAATAAACTGCAGTTTGCAGGTCTCTGAGGACCCCAACGAGGGCATTTTTTTTTTTTAATTTATTTTTGGCTGTGGTGGGTCTAAGTTTCTGTGCCAGGACTTTCTCTAGTTGCGGCAAGTGGGGGCCACTCTTCATCGCGGTGCGTGGGCCTCTCACTATCACGGCCTCTCTTGTTGCAGAGCACAGGCTCCAGACGCGCAGGCTCAGCAATTGTGGCTCATGGGCCTACTTGCTCCGCGGCATGTGGGATCTTCCCAGACCAGGGCTCGAACCCGTGTCCCCTGCATTGGCAGGCAGATTCTCAACCACTGCGCCACCAGGGAAGCCCACGAGGGCATTTTTATGGAGAGAGGGACAAGCTCAACTATAGTGGGTGGAAAAGAGAGTGAGAGGTGAAGAACTGGAGAGGGCATGTGTAGACAACCTTTTAAACACTGCCATATAATGTAAATAAAGTGAACAGACAACTCTCAAAGGTACAGCACTATAAATGTTAAAATCTGTAGACACCTGTACAACTGTCACCCAGATCAAGATATAGAATATCACCAGCCACTCCAGGAGGCCACTTTTTGTCCCCTCCAGTTGATATCCCCAAAAGTAACCACCATTTTTATTTCTATCACCAAGGATACCTTTTGTTTGTTGAATGTACACAGGTTTTGAGAGATTTTGTTGATGGTTGGGCTCAGGTTTTATAGGCAGATAATGTTCTTTTTTTTTCTTTCTTTTTTTTTTTTTTTTTTAATTTACTTTATTTATGGCTGTGTTGGGTCTTTGTTTCTGTGCGAGGGCTTTCTCTAGTTGTGGCAAGTGTGGGCCGCTCTTCATTGCGGTGCGCGGGCCTCTCACTATCGCGGCCTCTCTTTGTTGCGGAGCACAGGCTCCAGACGCGCAGGCTCAGTAGTTGTGGCTCACGGGCCTAGCCGTTCCGTGGCATGTGGGATCTTCCCAGACCAGGACTCGAACCCGTGTCCCCTGCATTGGCAGGCAGACTCCCAACCACTGCGCCACCAGGGAAGCCCCTTTCTTTTTCTTTTTTTTTTTTTTTTTTGGCTGTGTTGGGTCTTCATTGCTGCGGTGAGCGGGGGCTACTCTTTGTTGCAGTGCACAGGCTTTGCGGTGGCTTCTCTTGTTGTGGAGCACGGGCTCTAGGCGCACGGGCTTCAGTAGTTGTGGCATGCAGGCTCAGTAGTTGTGGCTCATGGGCTCTAGAGCACAGGCTCAGTAGTTGTGGTGCACGGGCTTAGTTGCTCCGTGGCATGTGGGATCTTCCCAGACCAGGGATCGAACATGTGTCCCCTGCATTGGCAGGTGGATTCTTAACCGCTGAACGACCAGGGAAGTCCCTAGGCAGATAATGTTCTAATGGGAGTGGGCAGCTGGAGTTCAGACTCTGTGGGTTAGCAGGTCATGGGCCCAGTTTTCCTGGGTTTTGTGCTTGCTCTGTCTCCAAGGACTGCATGACCAAGACTTCCTTGAGCCTCAGTTTCCCTATCTGAAGCTTGATCCTTCTCCCCTCACATCTCCTTTGAATTCTAGTAATAAATAGGGGAATTCATTGGGAGCAGTGGAAAAAATGGAGTTTTCCAGGCCTCTTGATGACTGTAGAGTCTAGAGCTCAGTCACCAGGGCTGGGCAGGGCTAGAATCTTGGAGGCCCAGCTTTGTTTGAGCAACTGACCTGGCAACGGGGTGGGCCTGACAATCACTTCTGGTTTTCTGTAGTCTCCTCTGCTGTCTGTATCTTCAGGCCACTATGGTGCTGCTCAGGCCCCTGGTGCTTCTTCTTGCTCTGGTTGTCTCTGGTGAGGAGCTGGTGGGTGGGGGAACTCCAGTTCTCACCCCCTGACTCCACAGTGGAGTCCTGATCCCTCTCAGATAAGCTACCATGGAGGACAGGGGCTGGGGGGAGCCAGGAAAGGGCAAAGATCTGTATCCCCGACCCTCATTCCTTATCTTGGCTGCTTCCTCGACCAAGTTCTCACTCCCAGTCTGTGAAATGAGCTGACCCATGGCTGGATGTGGGGGACAAGGAAGGACTTTGGCTGCTTGTCTCCAGGATGTGGCCAGGCCCTAAGGCAGAAAGGAGGGACTCTGATTGTGTATATGGTTCCATGAGAATGGGGGCCTCCAGCCTGAATCGTCTCTTCCTCACAGACCTCCACTGCCTGCCCTGGTTCATAAATGTCTCTGAGAGCCAGGGACCTGGCACCATCCTTCAGTCTTTCTCCTTCAACTGCTCTTCACACACACCCACCCTGGAGTTGCTCCATGTGCAGCCACCCACCACCTTCTTCAACCCACCTAGCCTAACTAGATGGCAGGGGATCTATGTGGGCAAGGTAGGGTCATGGGCACAACTGGGGACCATGGGGGAACAAGGACAGACCCTAAATTCACAAAGCCAGAGGTGGCATAGGGGGATGGAGATCCTAGGCCCCACATGGCACTGCCCACCTGCCACAGATGACCTTGAGCAGCTCGGCCCGGCTGGATGCCCTGACAGTGAACCACTATGAGCTGCAGCTGCGGTTCACATGTGGCAACCATGTGATGGAGGGACCACTCTCTGTGGATGTGCAGCGGGACCCTGGTCGTATCCAGTGTGCTGGTCGATTTGCCAGCCCAGGTGAGGCCAGGGACAGCAGGCAGGGGGTGTGGGCAGGCATAACCTGAACAGAACCCCCAATGACCTCCCCTCTGGCCAGCTGGGGAAATCATTCAGGTGCCAGAAACTGTCACACCTGGGACCCGGCTGTACACTCTGCTGCTCCCAGGCCAGGGAGCCCAGGTGAGCCCTGCACATGGGCAGTGGTGGTGGGGGGGGTAGGATGGAGGGTCGGGGGGAGATGGGGAGACCAAGCCCAGCCCCTGTCTGGCCAAGCATAGCCTGCAGAAGGATTCTTTAGTCTACAGCTGAGCCTCAGCAATGATGCATAATCTTGGAGAGAGCCACTGAGGGCTGCCCACCCCCCAATGACTATGGTTGTTCCCATAGGGACATCTCAGGGGCTGAGTTCTTCTTTAAAGTTCTTCTGTGTGTTCTGAATTCTCCATGAAATTTCTGTATAATTTTTGCAATCCCCAAAAGAAATCTAGTTTAAAAACAAAATAATTAGTTTAAAAGCAGAGAGGATTGAGGATCAGGGCTGGGGGGAGCCCAGGCTAGAGTGGCAGTGGCAGGGTATGGGAGAGTTGAGAGTGGGCAGGTACCTGCTGGGTTGTTGGGGGACTTTGACAGGGATGTTTGGGGCACTGAGGGTTGGGGAAGGGGCCTCCAGCATCTCTGTCCTGTCAGATGAGCATCACCAGTGCCCAGGATCCGCCATACTTCCCTGGACCTTTCTCTATCAATGGGCAGGGTTGGCTGCAGGCGCCATCCCAGGGCCTCAAAGGCCAGGCTCAAAAGGTGAGCATGACTTGGGACCTGGAGATATCCGTGAATTGGGCATAAAATGGGCAGAGCCACTACCTCCTGGAGGTTTGTTTGTTCCTGACCTCCTGAATCATGCTGCCTTTTCCAGACATAGCCCACACCTGTACCTGCTGCCCCATGCTGGCTGTACTCCCACCTTGGCCTGATTCTGTGCTGGGCTCTGGAGTTCTAGAAAGAAGAGGGATCCCTGGGTCCAGGAGCCCATGGTGCCCCTTACAGAAAGGAGAAAGTTCTGAGCAGTCACACAGGAAGTGAAAGCTCTGGGTACAGTGCCTAGTGTAGTCTGGAGGAGGTTAGAGAAGTTCCTTCTTTAAAACTTCCATGTCTTAGTGACTGACTCTTAGCAACTCTAAGATGATAATTCACATTGTGAATGATTCAGATATTACTCTTTTGGGGGCTGTATGCATCCTAAGAGAAGGACTTATGACCCAGAAGAGTGAGACACAAAGGAATATCTGTCAACAGAGTGACAGGTCATAGGGAGGAGTGAGTGTCGGGGTTCCTTGTGGAGGTCCTGAGGTGGCGCTGCCTATTTGAAGGGACGACTGGGCACGGATATACAGGTAGACACACACCGTGGTTCCCTTCTTGTTTTGTGTGCACCGCAGGTCTTCCAGCTTCAGATCCTGGTGACCTTTGGACAAGGCCGAAGCTGCTGTGGGATGCTGACAGTGAAAGTTTTGCCTGCTCCCTCCAGCCAGGTCTCCTTCCTGTAAGGCTCCCCTACCCTGGGAACAGTGGGGAAGGCAGGACCTAGCCCCAGGGAATTAGGAGTAGGGTTAAGGTGTGGGGCTGCTGGAGCATCCCCAGCTGGCTCCTGTACCACGGAAGACCCAGGGGAGGGGTCCGCAGACCCCACCAGGGTGGCGGGAGAAAGTAGGAGCCAGTGCCCCCATTTTGGTCCAGGCAGCAAGCCCAGAATATCACCATCCCGGAGAACCTGGTCCCCGGAAGTAAGGTGGTTCAGGTCCAGGCCCGGGGCTTCAATGTGCGCTACGAAATCCTCTCCCCAGTGCCCTGCCGGCTCTTCTCCATCGGACGCGGTGAGGGGCATGGAGGGCGGGTAAGGGAATGCCTCTGCGGCTGGTCTAGAAGCGACCCGCACTACCTCCTCGCTGTCTTGAGAAACGAGCCTGGTGCCGAGGCAGAAACTGGGGCGAGGTCGCGTTTGGGGGCCCGAAGTTAGAAGCGAGCCTTGGAGGAGGTGGCCAAGTGGTCAGTCTCTGCGCCCTCCCCCGCCGGCGGATCCGTGGGAGGGTGGGAACTGGACTGAGCTGGGGGCGGGGCCGAACTCTGCGTCCCCCGCCCTCCCAACCCGCCTAGTCGACGGAGTGGTCCGGACAACCTCGCCCCTGGAGCTGGCGCAAGCCCCAGACGCCGCGGTCACTAGGCTGCGGGTGAAGGCCTTTGAGCGGCTCCGGCCGTGGGCCAGCGCCGAGCTTGATTTCAGGGTGGACGTGCAGTCGGTCAACCGCTGGCCCCCGCGCTGCACACCAGCGCTGCTGGTGTGAGTATATGGGAGCCTTACCTTGGCTATTGGGTAGAGCCATGGTTCGCCGCCCAGCCCCAGCTCCCGCCCTGCCGCCCTGCCCTCTGCTCCCAGGACTCAAATCCCCGAGACCACGCCTGTGGGCACCGTGTTGAATACCTTCACTTGCACTGACCCGGACTCTCCTGGCTCCACCCTGGACTACCAGCTGCTGTTCCACAGCCCTGCTGGCACAGCCAGCCTCTGCCTTCAAGACAGAGTCCTGGAGGTGCCCAGTCCCCGACCCCAGACCCATGTGCAGAGTGCTTGGACGGGAAGGGGGGTGGGCCAATGGTCTGCGGGAGCCGAGACCATGAGGGTGAAGGAGATGGTGGTGGAGCCAACCTGCTTCACAGTCTGGAAAATGGAGGGTCAGGGTAGGCTATCTGTGAGTAACCTGGCCTGAGGCAGCCCAGTGTGGCTCAAGGCTCTCCCAGGCCTTGGCTGGGCATCACCCTCTGGCCCCTCTGGCTAGGTGAATGCCACACTGGACTGTGACACTCCTGGCGCCTGCTTTCATCATGCAGCTTCCATCCTGGTGCTTGATAGTGGTCAGCCTCTGATGACCAGTGAGTGACCATGCCCAGGCCTGGACATTCAGGACCGGGTTCTTCTATACCCTTCTTCCTATCCTCAGGATGAGGTCATCTCTCCTCCCTCGGAAACCAATAGGGCAGGGTTGTCTCCACCAAAGACCCCTGGCGGAGGCACATTTCTCCTCTCTGAGACTCCTTGGCAGGGGAGGGCTATTGCCCTTCCTCCTTCCAGAGCCTCTACCTCCTTAAGCTGCCAGGGCAGGGCTGGGCAACCCAGGCCAGCTCCCTGACTGCCAAATGGCTTCCAGCTGAGGTGCCAGTACTGGTGATGGTGACACCTGTCAACGAGTTCTCCCCAGCCTGTGTCCCACGCACATTCCGGGTTCGTGAGGATGCAGGGCCCCACGCTCTTCTGGGCTCTGTAGTGGGCAAGGACATGGATTACCCGCACGACAGCATTGAGTACTCCACCCCTGGCGGGTCTGCCACTTTTGCTGTGGACCGTCTCAGCGGTACTCCCACCCCAGGGCTGGGATGGAGGGGCGAAGCCAGAGTTGACTCTGCAAGCTGAGGCAGTGGCCACCCCTTCTAGGGGAGGTTCGCCTCCTGGGGCCTTTGGACTATGAGCTGCAGAAGTTGCACAGGCTCACTGTCCTGCTGACTGACCATAGCCAAGACCAGGACCCCACCTGCCACCGCTCAGGCTCTTGCACCATTACCATTGAGGTGGAGGTAATTGAGCCCCGAAGCCTTGGAAAGAATTGGAAAGAGTTCATATCTCCCTCTGGCCTTCTGCTTTTCCACTCTGCCTCAGGTTCCTCCGCTGGTTGGCTGGAGAGGGGTGGGGCCTCATTGTGGAAAGCTTTGGAACCTGTTGCCTGTTACCGAGGTTCTGGCTGTGGTGGGAGGAGGCTGAGGGGCTGGCCTGGGGGTTTGGGAGTGGGTGATCTGACTACCTGCCTGCAGGATGTGAACGACCATGCCCCCGAGTGTGAGCCCCCATTTCAGGAGCTCACCATCCACACTCACCTGGGCCGCAGCATGGAGGTGACCAGGGTGTCATGTCAGGTGCCCCAAGAGCCACAGCGCCTGGCTTTCTCCTACAGCATTGTGGGAGGTGAGGGCCAAGGGGACCACTGGGCTGTGGGGGAGAGGCAGGCCAGCAGTGGTCCCCTTCTTCTGCCACTCTGTTTTCAGGGAATAGTCGGAGCCAATTCAGCCTGCAAGGAGCTGTCCTGGTGCACAACGACCTCATGTTGGGGCCCTCCTGGCCAGAGCAGCCCCATACTTATGAGCTATTGATCCGTGTGGCCGATGCAGGTCCCTCCACCCCCCACCTCAGCACCACAGCCACTGTCATTGTGCATCTAGTTCCCTGGAGGGCCAGCACAGTGGCCACCAGCACCCACAGAGCCACAGTGAGGGGGGTCCTCAGGCCCTTGGTGGGTGGGAAGAAAGGATCTTGGAGGATGCAGGGACCTAGTTTTCCAGGTGGAACAGTGGGGGAAGGCATTTCGGAGGGAACTGCTGAGTGCAAAGAGCCTGGCAATACAGAAGAGAAATCTGGGGTGTGGGGTGGCCCAGTCCTTGGAGGGTTTTGAAGGCTGGATGATCAGGGCATTTTGGCAGGGCAGTGGTGAAGCTGTGGCCCCATTTCAGGTGATTTCAATGATGACACCCCTGCTTGTGACAGACATGGAGGCTTTCTGGCAGCCGGAGCCCTGGTTTGTGGTGGTGCTGACAGTGACCAGTGCGCTTCTCCTCTTGGCTCTGGGCTGGCTCCTCAGCAGGCTCCTGCGGGGGTAGGGTTGCTATCCCTGTACTGACTGCCTCCCCCCAGCCCACTAATGGATCGCATCTGTGATAGCTGGTTTTACCCAAGATTGCCCAAGTTGATGAGCAGACAAACTGATATTCAGGAGGACTGCCCTCCTTCCAGTGGTCATCAGGTTAGAGGCAGAGATACACTGGGAGAAAGTTGTCTCCATCGCTGGCAGAACCCAGTCTTGGAATGAGACGAAGCCCAGGGCTTTAGAATCTGAGTCTGTCATGCACTGGGCATTTACCCCTATTTCTGACCCCTGCCCTCCATTTGAAACCTGACCTTCCCCTAAGACTCTGAGTTTCTTGTGAGCACAGGACTGAACCCAGGGGTAGGTGGGAGTAACAATGTGGGCACTGCATACAGACATAGGCTATCCCCAATAAAAGGGGCAGATGAATGGTGCTGGTTTCTGGAGCCAGCAGGTCTGCTGCTCTCACTGCTTGGTCCCTCCTCCTGGCATTTTAGGTTGGCCCAGGTGCTACAGGCACCAAGCAAATCAACCCAGGCTCTACTGCTAAACAGGTAAGCCTCCTTTGCATACCTCTATGCCTGGAAGTCCATCTCTTAAACTCAGGCTGGGGCCCAGAGCCCTATCCTGTACTCCAGCTCCTACTTTGCCCCAGTATCCAGGGAACTGAGGGGTCCGTTGAGAGGTTCATGGAGGCACCGAGGATGGAGACACCCCAGGCACCCAGCAGTGTCATGAGCCTGGTATGTCAACCTACCATCCTGTGCAGTGGGCACTGAGGCTGCTTCAGAGTGCTCCCCTGCCAAGCCTGCCCCCTTTCCCATGGATGGCTGTCCCTGTGGGAGGGCCCATACCAGCACCATCAGCATGGAGGAGGCAGGTGGGCTCCTGACCCTTCTGGGGGCAGGCCTCCACCTGCTCCCCATGGGCAGGGTTCAACTCATTGCACCCTCTCATTCTTCACCTCAGCAGCATTTTGATGGCAGAGCACAGGACCCCCGTGAGTCCCGCTCTTTCCAAACCATTCTCTACTTGGGCCCACTTTCTTTCCATACCCCATTTCAATATCTCTGCCTCCCACCAGGCATCCACTATCTACTGTTTCCCTGAATGGGGTCTCTTCTCACCCCCACTCACCCCTCAGCCAGTGTTTGCCAATCACCTGGGGAACCTGATCTAGTTCCTGCCCATGGGGGAAAGGGGGGAAGGTGGTGAGGGAAGAGGCCCCCAAATGCTCCACTGTCACCATGAATTATAGCAGAGTAATCTGGCACTGGGCTTAGGGGAGCTGGTGTCCAGTTTTGGGGAACCATGGATGCTTCCTGTGCATTTGAGCCAGACCTCAAATGATGTGCTGAGAAAGGAGGGAGGGGACAAGCTGGATCAAGCAGAAGGGAGGGGGTCACACCAAGGGTCCTGGAATACCTTTCCCTGCTCTTAGGGGAGGGAGGCAGTTCTGCTGAAGCCAGCAGTACCCTCCCTCTCCCCTGACCATCTGAGCTCAGGTACAGGCAGAGATTACCTGTTCAACACGCACACAGGAGCCCGGCGCTGGCTCTGAGGCCAAGAAGCTGCATCATATTTGTGGAATTTCTTCTTCACATGATTATGTGTTTTCAAGTTGGTTCAATAATAAACAAAATTACAAACAGAAGAGTCCTAGCCTTGTAACCTACATGTGGGAGAAGCTCTGAGATCTGTGCTTCCTTGTTCTCACTTGGAGAATGCCCTGTCTTGTGGGAACATTGTGGGAGTAGTAAGGTTATTTTTCTTTTAAGAAGGCATTGTACAATGCTCTGACATGTAAGAAGCTGTTATCCTTGCCAGTGACTGAGGGGGACTGAGGGGGCCTCCAGCTGGCCTGTCCCCTCAGAGGACACCTGCTCTGGCAGATGGGAAGGGCCCAAGAGCTTCCTTTTCCCACTGAAAGGAGGGCATTGTTCGTTTGAGAGCCCCACCAACTTCCAGGGCAGTTTGCCGACTGCATGTGGAGGTTTTCTTGAAAAGGATCTGGAGTTTTTGCATTGAGGTGAGGGTTGGTGCAGACTTGAGCACCCTGTGGCATGGGTGGCCATGGAGGGATTGAGAGTAGCCCCCTTTTGAGCAGGTGTTCCCATTTCCTCCTGATCTGTTTCTTCTAGTTCCAGGGCCCTCTGTCCTCCCTGTGCTGAGCTGAGCTGCTGCACATGGCGAGGTGGCCTACAGTAGCCTGCTGCAGGGTGGGTTCTGTTGGGTGCAGTGCTAGCTCACTCCCCATACCCAGCCTGGCATCAGGTCTCAGGTTACTGCCGGCTCTCCCAGAGGACCTGCTGTCTTGGTGGAGGCTACCTTTACTGTGGTCTCCCCAAGTTCTCTCAATCTCCTCCCCTCTGTCAAGTCTGTGGACTTGAACCATCTTAGGGTACCAGAGGACCTCCCTTACTGAGCCAGTTATGGTACCCCAGGTGGAGGAAGAAGCTGAGTGCCTTCTGTGGGAAAAATATGTTTCACGGTGCTTCCAATAAAGTGAGGGTGTTAGAACTGGCCTCAGGGCCAGCAACTTGACAGCAGGCCCTTACTGGAAGGGGTTGCAGGTGGATTTTTCCTGAGCACTTTACCCTGCTCTAAGGGCTTATTAAATCCTCATCTCTAAGGAGCTTGATTGTTATCCTCATTCCACAGGTGGGGCAACCAAGCCTCAATAGTCACAAAACTAGCTAGTCCAGGCACTTGATGTGGGTCAGGCTGTGTGACTGCATCAGATGCTAAGCCCAGGGCTAGGTTCTCTGCATAGGGGGTAACAGTCTTCCCAAGACTCACAGTTGGCCTCGGGGGCAGATCATGACAATCCAGGGCAAAAGATGTTATAAGAACTCAAGACGAGATGCTCTAGGGTAGGAAGAAAGAATGCCCGCTGTGTGCCAGGGCTTGTGCTGGGGACTGAATTGGGGACTGAACTCCAGGCAGAAGGACAAACGTGGACAACAGACCAGGGACTGCTGGGGCAGCACAAAAGGCTGATGAAGGGCAAAGCTAGGGAAGCCGCTGGGAAGAGGGCATTATACACTGGAGCCAGTAAGAGGAGGAACGAAACCCGGTGCTTACATTTCCAGAGGTGGTGTAACCTTGGCCCGGCCTCCCCCTCTGAGCCTCAGTTTCCTCACTAGGGAGCGACAAGTCCTGCCTTCTAGGGTGAGTGATTAAAAAAAAAAAGGGATGTAGCACACAGCAGACATTCCCTAAGCATGCGTGGGAGAAGACGCTGCCGGCTGCGCACGGGGGCCGCGCACGCAGAGATGCCAAGGGCGCTCCGGACTCTGAGTAGCCAGTGAAAGCTCTGCCGCCAGCAACTCCGGGAACGGCGCGCATGCGCCAACCCGTGCCGTCACAGTCACGTGCTGAGGCGTTCGGCACGGGCCACGAGAGGCAGGGTCTGACTGACAGGCTGGCCGACCTGTGAGCGGGAGGCACTCCCCTGGGCGTCGGGCAAAGAGGTTGTTGATTGGGGAATATTCTGAGCCGGGGGCGGGTTCTTTGCCGTCCAGGTTACTATGACGCCCGGCCCCCGCCCCCTCGGCTGGCCGCCATCTTGTTGTTGATCCGTACCTAGTGGGCAGCGCCGGGAGGTGGTCCGAGCGGCCGGTGTGGGGCCGCTGCTGCGGGGCACAGCCACCTGCGCTGCCTGCCAGGGGGCGGGTCGAAACCTGGAGGCCCGGGGGGCCCAGCTCCCGTGGGGAGCCGTGGGCGCCCGCTGCCTGGGCCGGCCGGTGAGTGACAGAAGCCGGGCCAAAAGACCGGCCTGACGCCGCGGGGCGGGCGGCGGCGGGCGCGGGGTTGGAGCTGGCGCGCGCAGGTAAGGGGTATCGGCTGAGCATCGCTCGATCGTCCTGACGGGCCGCCCGTGGAGCCTCCTAGATGCTGCTGCCGAGGTCGGAGGACGGCCTCGGGGTGGAGGTCCGAGAGCCCCGCTCCCGAGGTGTAGCGGGAAACTAGTTACTGTGACTACAGCCCTGGGCTCCGCTGACCCGCAGCGCTGAAACGTGTCCAGTGCCAGCTTGATGCTCTCCGGGGTCTTGTGTTGTTCCCAGGTGAGAAATACACGTACCATTTTCTTAGATTTCGCTCCTGCGACTGATTTTCAGACTGCTTGAGACTAAGACTAGACGAAACAGTCGAAAGCCCCCGCGAACCAGGCAGGCCAGTGTGACGGCCCTGTGATTCTGACACGGCGAAGGCCCTCTGCCTGGCGCCTGCCTTCTGTGCTCCTCGGAGCTCACCGTTTGCTTCTTCCTGAAGGGCCTGGTTAAATGTCCATGATGCCCGAATTTTATTTTGGGACATAATTTCTTTGGTTCTGGACCACCACTCTTTGGAGTTGTGGTAAGGCTCTTTTGGCTCTGGGAGAAAGTGAATATTATGGTGGTGAGTTGATTGATTTTATCTCCTAAAGAGATAATCTGGCAAGTGTAATCAGGAGACCAAGGAAATGTGGGAGTGTGTTAGAATCAGAAAAAGAAATGAAACTTATTTTTGTCTCGTGAATGCCAAATTAACTTTTAATAGAGTAAATGTATCTTGCGCAATGAAAACAGACCGCCAGCCCCCGCTTCTTGTGAGGGTAGGAGGGTTAGAGACGCCGGGCAAGGTGTGCAGGTCTAGGAAGAGTTCTGAGTGCTCCAAAACACATTTCTCTTTCCCTGTGGTCCTTTGGCTTCTCAGCATAGGCTCCTGTATATGGTCTTACAGCAAGCCTGCCTGCGATGACTAAGAAGTCAAGCAACAATACTTTGTGGGTTTGTGTCAGGATCTTGTCACCTCAGAACGTGTAATTTTGAAGGAAACTAGCTGTTTGGTCAGGAGATCTTTTTGGAGAAGATGCTGAAACCAGAGGCAGCTGGTGGCCTGTTGCTGTTTCCCTTACTTGTGAGAAGAGAGAGAAGTTGAGTGAGTAGTTTTTAGATATTTCATTACCCTCCCTTGGGCCATTTTTTGAATGTTGAATGAGTCTTGATTTTGGTGAGACTAGTTCCTTGGGCAGTTCTTTACAAGAAAGGAGGGAGATAGGAAAATATTAGGAACTTCTCAAAATGGCCTCAATCTAACTTCCCCCCAACCCCCCCTCTGATTAACACTTCCTTTAGAAAGTTAAGGCCGCCACAGGGTTAAATTCTCGCTGTTTTCTTTTTCTTTCTTTTTTTTTTAAAGATTTTTTTTTGATGTGGACCATTTTTAAAGTCTTTATTGAATTTGTTACCATATTGCTTCTGTTTTCTGTTTTGGTTTTTTGGCTGTGAGGCATGTGGGATCTTAGCTCCCCAACCTGGGATCGAACCCGCACCCCCTGCATTGGGAGGCGAAGTCTTAACTACTGGACCGCCAGGGAAGTCCCCAGATTCTTGCTGTTTTCTATTAAAACAACCCTAAGTTAGGCTCTTAGACTATTTTGGGTATCTGACCTCTTTGAGATATAGAAAGAGACAGATCCACTCAGTCAACTTCACTACACTAATTTTTGCATGCAATTTTAGGGAGGTCAGGGGGTCCATTAAAGTCCATTCGTGGTCTAACCGTATGTTAGAACCGCTGCCCCAAGGAAATTATAGAATATCCAAGAACTTTATTGCCTTTGTTTAATGCTTTTACTGCCTCATGAATACTTATGAGTATTAGATGATGCTTGCTTGATTCAGTGTATGTTATTACTCAGAGATAGTTAATAGCAGTACTTCTGTGCTGGGCATTTTTAAGTGCAGATGAGTAGGAATGTTAGAATAGTGGCCCTTCCATCTGCTTTAACTTTGTATTTACATAATTCACCTGTAAATGTCAACACTTTTAACTATTATGAGCAACAGACATAATTCACAACTATGGAGATCCTACACTAAAGTCAAACTGCTGCAGACTTATGGGATGAGATCTGATGTCCTAATGTGGCATTTAAGGTGCTGCTGCCCAGCTGGCCCCAACCCAGCTCTTCAAGGTTTGTCCTAACCCCACTAACCAAATGGTTTGGTAAACATTCCATACATGATATTTCCTTACACAGATCCTTTTACCAGCCAATCCATTGGCTTTTGCCCCTCTTTGCCTTCAATGTCACTTCTCTTTTCTCCAGAGTCCAGCTCACGTCCCTCCTACCTCCTTTATGAAACACTCCCAAAACATTCCAGTTCTTGGGAATACTCCACTCCCTCTGAACTGCAGTAGTATCATTGCCCTTATTAAAAAAACAAACAAGCAAACAAAAAACACAGTATATACTCTTTTGAGAATAATTGTTTTCTCTGATTAGACCTAACCCCTTTCCTGTAGAGATTGTGTTTTTGTGTCTTCTTGTACCTGCATGTAGTAGATAAGGACTAAATGTTTACAAAAATGTGCTAAATTTGTCTGAGTTAGAACACCCTCTAATTAAATAGGGAAATGGAGGGAATGGGCAAATAGAAATGAGAATTTGGCCATGGATCTCCACCTCCTACCCTGCCTGGAGTGCTTGCACTCTAGCACCTTATGGAGGCCCATCCTCATTCTGCAAGAGGCAGCAGAACTTGCTCAAAGTGCATGACTGAAGCCTGAGAACAGAAAGCAATTCTGCATCTCAGAAGGGGCTCTGCGGCTCAACCCGCTTCCTGGCTAAGATGCCACTTTTGACTCTTGGAAAACATGTATTGGGTGAGCATAGCATTGAGATTCTTAGACTCTCTTCTTGGTTGGGTCTTCTCACTGCCACCTTGGGCTTCTGTAAACATGTCAGTAGTATTTGCTGCTTGTCCTCCTCCCAGTGCTGCCCTGAGACTATAAGGAGCAGTGATGGGTAGAGCTGGGGAAAGGCTACACAGTGCACTCTGTCTCTGGCTTGGAGCAGAGGGGCATTTTGTATGTTTGTGCCAGTGGATCTGTGCTTTTGCCCTGATTTTAAATCAGATTTCATTTCTCTTCCTATACTACAGCAGGATTTGAGCAATGAATTCTGAGTGTAAAAACCCAAGGCATTTTGGTTCTTTTACAAAAGGTGATAGATTGAGACTCTCATTCATGTTTGCTGCTATTATGGTTTGAAGCTGGGTTTATGTAAGAGGCATTGCAAATGAGTTTTGATGGGAACATATGTTCACTTCAGTGCTGGATCCCTTTTAGAGACTTTATTTTGTTGAGTGCTTAGAAAATCTGATCATTTCTGTAAAAGTTTTATTTGTGGGTGGGGATTTAGCCCATTTATTCCTGTCCCCTCATTTTCCAGAAGGTGAACAGGCTAGGGAAGCAGGTCTAGAATTGGACTCTTTTCAAGTCTAAATTTTGATGTCAGGGAATAAGAGCATCTTGAAGTCCATAAAAATCTGAGTGTATTATGATTGAATGAACACTTCTAAACAACTTACTCTGTAATCAAAAAGTTAGATAATGACAGGTGTTGGTGAGGATGTGGAGAAATCAGAGTCCTTGTACTCAGCTGGTGAGAGTGACGCAGTCGCTTTGGAAAATGGTCTGGCAGTTCTTTAAATGGTTAACATAGAGTTACCAGCAATTCCATTCCTAGTTATCTACCCAAGAAAAATGAAAACATATGTACACACAAAAACCTGTGTATGAATGTTTATAGCAGTATTATTCATAATAACCAAAGGGGGAAATGACCCAAATGTTTATCAGCCGATAATGGATAAATAAAATATGGTATATACATACAATGGAAAATCATTTAGCAATGAAAAGGAGTGAAGTACTAATATATACTTCAACATGGATGAACCTGGAAAACATTATGCAAAGTGAAAGAAGCCAGACACAAAAGATCACGTATTATATGATTTCATTTATAGGACATGTCCAGAAGGGGCAAATCTATAGAGACAGGAGGTAGATTAGTGGTTGCTTAGGGCTTGGGGGTCCATGAGAGGAGAGGTGATGAATATGTTCTAAAATTGTAGCGATGGTTGCACATATCTTTTATATACTAAAAACCATTGAATTGTACACTTTATTTTTTTATTTTATTTTATTTTTTGGCCTTGCCGTGTGGTATGTGGCATCTTAGTTCCTTGACTAGGGATCGAACCCATGCCCCCTGCAGTGGAAGCACGGAGTCCTAACCACTGGACTGCCAGGGAATTCCTGTGAATTGTACACTTTAAATGGGTGACTTTTATGGTATGTGAATTATATCTCGAAGCTGTTGTAGGAAATAACTTATGTAAGTAATATATATTCACTAGTTTAAAAAAAGATAACATGAGTAACAAGCAGAAATAAAAATAAAGGACCATCCATAATTTTACTGTTACTGTTTTATTGTACAACCAGACTTTTTTTCTGTGTCTTACAAATTTTACAAAAATGAGATTATGCATTACATCCTGATTTGTACCTTTTTGCAGTCAGCAGTATATTATAAACGTCTGGGTTGGTAAACGATGCATTTACATCAGGGGCTAGCTGGCAGTAAATTAGGGAAGCAGGGTGTAAGGGCAGTGGTGAGTGGTGGGGACTTCGGTGAACTAGCAACCACAGGCCCTATTGAAAGGGTCACTGTTTCTTAGTTTTAGCCAGTTGTTGTTACCAGATCTTGTGATTTTTGTTTTTTTTTTAAAGGAAAACCAGAAATCTGGATTTTCATGTGTAATTTCCTGATTTTAAAGTTTGGCGATGAATTAAAATTTGAGCCACTCCAGTGATCAGAGAAAACCCTTTGCAGACCAGAAATGGTGAAAAATTTGAATTGCCTGGTGTACATTCCCAGCTGAGGTGGAACCAGGTGACACTCTGCCATCTTGTTTCAGCTGTAATACATATTTCCCTTGATTTCCAGTGAAAGTAGAGTGCTTTCAGATGGAAGTAGAGTGCTCCTATGAAACCTTTCATGAGCCAAACGGCGTAAAGTGAAGAAGCAATTACCTTAGGACACATCTTGCTAATGGATGCGCAGTTTAAATCAAGATAAAGCACAGATGCTCACAGATACAATTCAGAGCTGTAGCAGCTTGATGCTGAGATGCTGAGTGTAGTTTCCGGGGAAGGAGCTTGGCAGTGCCACTCTCGCTGTTCTGGGTGCACACTGCTTCTATAATGACTCCCTGCAAAACAAATACCGAATGCTGTTTTTACTTTCTGCCTTTTCATAAAAGTGAAAATGCTCTTTGGATTTCTTTTGGTTAGTGAAAGCAGGTACTAATGTAGGTCTTTCATAAAAGCAAAGTGGCGTAAAGTGAATTTTCGAAAAGTGGGGGATACTTGTATGGTAAACAGGTGTCCTTTTCATGGTCTATTTAGTGCCATGATTTTTCATATTGTTTTTTTTTATTGGTAATTTTGCTGATTAAAATGCCTCCCGGGGGCTTCCCTGGTGGCGCAGTGGTTGAGAGTCTGCCTGCCAATGCAGGGGACACGGGTTCGAGCCCTGGTCTGGGAAGATCCCACATGCCGCGGAGCAACTAGGCCCGTGAGCCACAATAACTGAGCCTGCGCGTCTGGAGCTTGTGCTCCGCAACAAGAGAGGCCGCGATAGTGAGAGGCCTGCGCACCGTGATGAAGAGTGGCCCCCGCTTGCCGCAACTAGAGAAAGCCCTCGCGCAGAAACGAAGACCCAACACAGCCAAAAATAAATTAAAAAAAAAAAAAATGCCTCCCAAGTATAGTGCTGGAGCGCTGTCTAATTTTCCTAAGCACAAGAAGGCTGTGAAGCACCTTATAAAGAAAATACATGTGTTAGATAAGTTTCATTCAGGGACACTGTTTCGGAAAAAGTTGAACAGTTCTTTGGACTCCGGGCCCAGTTTGGTTATTATTCATCCCTTGTAGTTCTCAGCTCTAAGCTTCATTTTCTGTTTTTTGCCAGATTTCCAGATGTACCCATGCTGAATCAAAAACTAATGGATATTCCATTGAAGTGGGAAGTTGAAATAATCAGGAACTATTGCATGTAGACGCAAGCTTCTAGATTGAGGGGGGTCTCTTTGCTTTAGAACTTAAGTTACTTGTCATGTTTCTGGGTTTCTGTTAATTGACGCGGGCTAGGAGGCTTCTTGGTCATCCACAGGGTTCACAAAATTTATCCACAGGGTTCACAAAATTTATCCTTCATCTCTCTGTGGAGCCTGGCCTTGGTGATTTGTGCCTTTGTAAGTATCCACGCCCAGTTACCACAGTTGGCACTGCCTCTTTAGACTGTTGGTCATGTGGCAGGTATTTTGCTACCTAAGAAAAAAAAGTTACACGTGAATTAATTTTAATTCACATGCACCTTTTTTCTAAAGCTTGAGGCTTCCTTGTCTGATGATCTTCCATGTGTGGTATTT
This sequence comes from Balaenoptera acutorostrata, assembly GCF_949987535.1. Taxonomy (NCBI): domain Eukaryota; kingdom Metazoa; phylum Chordata; class Mammalia; order Artiodactyla; family Balaenopteridae; genus Balaenoptera; species Balaenoptera acutorostrata. The sequence goes on from NC_080073.1 coordinate 38,982,265, forward strand.
GAAAACTAGCACCAACCAGAGGGTCCTAGCTAAGTATTCTAGATTTTAATTTCTGGGAGCAGCAAGCAGTGCTTTTGGTGATAAGTATTCATCCCTTAAATCCCCCGTCCCATTAAAGTCATTTCCACACTGCATATTCATAGCTCTGTTTGGCATGCTGCATTCTGTTTCACCATTGACTTCTTGTGCTAGTGTTCAGTGACTAGTTTCTTTATAGCCAAGAACTTGATTATCAGCATCCTTTTTTAAAGCTTCTCAAATCCCTTAAAGAATAAATTGGATTTTTATGGAGTTGCTAAAATGATATTTTCTGGATAGAAGATAAGGTGGGTATTTAAGATGAATGAAATGTTCATGTGGGAGTTGGTTGAAATGAGAAAATTACTCTTTAAATGCTGCTTTAAGAGGGCCTTTTGTTAAAAATTTGAAGTGTCTATTTTATTTTCAGTTTACTGCATTTTTTTTTTTTAAATTTGGTAGCACCGGGTCTTAGTTGCAGCACGTGTGCTACTTAGCTGCGGCTCACGGGCTCCTTAGTTGTGGCATGCGAACTCTTAGTTGCAGCATGCATGTGGGATCTAATGCTCTGACCAGGGATCGAACCCGGACCCCGTGCATTGGGAGCGTGGAGTCTTAACCACTACACAACCAGGGAAGTCCCCAGTTTACTGTATTTTTTATAGTTTGTTGAGAGAGAGAACTAATACGCAGTATTCCTCTTGCTTGATTGGAATCTTTATTCCCTGGTCTTCTTGTTTTTCTTTTGAATAACTAAGTGGATAAGAGAAGGAACTTCTTTTTTAATAGACCTATGAGACAAGTAGTAGTACATTCACTTTACATTTGATGAAATGAAGTGAGAATGTTTAGGCCACACAGCCAGGGAGTATCAGTGCTCAGACAGTGCCCATGCCTTGTCATGATAAATAGGCTCTGCCTCAGTGTTCGTTTAAGTACACATTTTTTTTTTCGCCCCTCCAATGATTGGATTTCCCTGTTAAATTTTTGTTTTCTTTTAAAGTAACTCTTATTAAAGCATAAAATATGTATAAAAGTATACAAACAAAAAGTATAAAAGTATAAAAACACAAAAAGTATAAAAGTATAGAAACACAAAATTAGATGATTTTTTACACCTGTATATACCTAACAACCACCCAGATAAAAAATTAGAACATTTGAATAATTTGGCTTTTGGGGGACTTCCCTGGTGGTCCAGTGGTTAAGACTCTGTGCTTTTACTGCAGGGGGCATGAGTTCGATCACTGGTTGGGGAACTAAGATCCCTCATGCCACACAGCGTGGCCCAAAAAAACAAAACAAAACAAAAAAACAAAAGAGCAAAAACAAAACAAAAAAATTGGCTTTTAAAAAAATAGATTTTGGGGCTTCCCTGGTGGCACAGTGGTTAAGAATCCGCCTGCCAGTGCAGGGGACACGGGTTCGATTCCTGGTCCGGAAAGATCCCACATGCCGCGGAGCAGATGAGTCTGTGCGCCACAACTACTGAGCCTGCACTCTGGAGCCCACGAGCCACAACTACTGAGCCCGCGTGCCACAACTACTGAAGCCCGTGCGCCTAGAGCCCGTGCTCTGCAACAAGACAAGCCACCTCAATGAGAAGCCTGCGCACCACAACCAAGAGTAGCCCCTGCTCGCTTCAACTAGAGAAAGTCTGTGCACAGCAACGAAGACCCAGTGCAGCCAAAACTTAAATAAATAAATAAATAAATAAAAATTTTTTAAAAAGATAAAAAAATAGATTTTATTTTTTAGAGCAGTTTTAGGTTCATAGCATAATTGAATGGAGAGTTCCCATATACCCCTTGGCCCCACTCATACATATCAACATTCCACACCAGAGTGGTACATTTGTTACAGTTGATGAACGTAAATTGACACATCATTATCACTCAAAGTCTGCAGTTTATGTACCTTCTATGGGTTTTTACAAATGTATAAGGACATATATCTACCATTATAGTATCATACAGAATAGTTCCACTGTCCTAAAAAAATCTCTGTTCTTCTATTCATCCCTTCCTCTCCCCCAGCCGCTGGCAACCACTAATCTTTTTTTTTTTTTTAATATTTTATTTATTTATTTGGCTGTGCTGGGTCTTAGTTGCTGCACACGAGATCTTCGTTGCAGCATGTGAACTCTTACTTGCGGCATGTGGGATCTAGTTCCCTGACCAGGGATTGAACCCGGGCTCCCTGCATTGGGAGCACAGAGACTTAGCCACTGGACCAGCAGGGAAGTCCCACTAATCTTTTTACTGTTCCTTTTCTAAAATGTCATGTAGTTGGAGTCATACAGTATATAGCCTTTTTAGATTGGCTTCTTTTACTTAGTAATGTACATTTAAGATTTCTCCATGTCTTTACAGGGCTTTGATAGCTCATTTCTTTTTAGTGCTGAATAATCCATTGTGTGGGTGTACCACCATTTATTTATCCGTTCACCAGTTGAAGGACATCTTGGTTACTTCTAAGTTTTGACAACTATGAGTAAAACTACTATATAATTTGTTTTTTATACAAAATAGATCTTGATGTTTGTGTTTTTTTAAAGTGAAATGCTTGTTCCTTCTCCCCCTCCCACCCCCCGCCTTGGCCGTGCTGCATGGCTTGTGGGATCTTAGTTCCTTAACCAGGGATCGAACCCGGACCCTCGGCAGTGAAAGCATGGAGTCCTAACCACTGGACGGCCAGGGAATTCCCTTGCTTGCTCTTTTTAAAGAAGAGTAACATGCATTTCATATTTGTTGTGAGCTTAGACGAATGTTTAGATTCATATTGTATTATAAAGTGGGCCAAATAAAGCTTTCCTTTTTCTACTTTAGCTTTCATCTGATTATCTTCTGTGTGCTTTAGTGTCCTCATCTTTTATTTTTTTTAATGACATATTAGTTTTTAAAAAATATTTATTTATTTTATTTATTTATTTTCCTTATTTTTTTTTTGGCCGCGTTGGGTCTTCGCTGGGGCACACGGGATCTTTGTTGAGGCATGCGGGATCTTTTTGTTATGGTGCACGTCTGCTCAGGTTTCTCTCGAGTTGAGGCATGCGGGCTTCTCTCTAGTGGCGTGCAGGTTTTCCCTGTCGTTGAGGTGCGTGAGCTCCATAGTTGTGGCACGCGGGCTTAGTTGCCCGACCAGGGGTCGAACGTGCGTCCCCCGCATTGGAAGGTGGACTGTTTACCACTGGACCACCAGGGAAGTGCCTAGTTTCCTCATCTTTTTTTTTTTTTTTAGAACTGAAAGCCATTCAAATGGCATTCTTTTTTTTAAAAGTATTTATTTATTTATTTTTATTTATTTATGGCTGTGTTGGGTCTTCATTTCTGTGCGAGGGTTTTCTCTAGTTGTGGCAAGTGGGGGCCACTCTTTATCGCGGTGCGCGGGCCTCTTATTATCGCGGCCTCTCTTGTTGCGGAGCACAGGCTCCAGACGCGCAGGCTCAGTAGTTGTGGCACACGGGCTCAGTTGCTCCGCGGCATGTGGGATCCTCCCAGACCAGGGCTCAAACCCGTGTCCCCCCCATTGGCAGGCAGACTCTCAACCACTGCGCCACTAGGGAAGCCCAGTTTCCTCATCTTTTAAATGTGGACAACTTTTCCTTTCCTCCTCAACAGCTGTGCACCCTGGCCTGATACCTGGGAAATTTGGCTTTAGGTGGGTAAGCATTTTACTTGGGAAACTATAATCTGTGCTGTGAGCAAACCTTATTGCTGTATGTGGTCCTTATTGAAATACTGGCCCTGTGGGAGGGCGAAGGATCTTGGAGCTGTTTGTAAAACTTATTGATGGTAAAAATCCTTGTCTGAAGGTGATGAAAGCAAATCAAAACCAACTTTCCTTTAAGGACTTTATCTTTTCAAGTATAAGACTGTAGTTAGGGTCATACCCCCTGAACAAAGCAGGTCGATTTTCTAGTCCTCGTACAACCTGAGATTAAGGTAAAATACTTTGTTAGAAAAAAGTTCAGATAATTGGTTCTGATATTCTTCATTTGACTGATAAGCCCTAAAAGCTATGCAGGGGACTTTGTTTCTCCTTTCGGCTCATCTTGGAGCCTTTTGATAACTGTACCCTTTGCTCCCTGTATCCAGTCTGACTGCTGGGTCTGCTGAAGACTATGTGAGTGGCTTTGGTACACTGACAGCGTTGCTTGGCTGTACTTTCTTCCCAAGTCAATTTTTTTGTTTTTATGTATTATTACTTTAGTTTTCCCTATTAAAAAATTCAAATTTTGGACTTCCCTGGTGGCGCAGTGGTTAAGAATCCACCTGCCAATGCAGGGGACATGGGTTCGGTCCCTGGTCTGGGAAGATATCACATGCCACAGTGCAGCTTAGCCCGTGCGCCACAACTAAGGAGCCTGCACTCTAGAGCCCGCATGCCGCAACTACTGAGCCCACGCACCGCAACTACTGAAGCCTGAGTGCCTAGAGCCCATGCTCCACAACTACTGAGCCCATGCACCACAACTACTGAAGCCCTCGCTCCTAGAGCCCGTGCTCCGCAACAAGAGAAGCCACCGCCATGAGAAGTCTGTGCACTGCAACGAGGAGTAGCCCCCACTCGCCGCAACTAGAGGAAGCCCGTGTGGAGCAATGAAGACCCAACACGGCCGCCCCCCCCAAAAAAAATTCAAATTTTGTCTTAACAGATGTTGTTAATGGAGCCCCACAGAGGCCTTGCATCTGAACTATAGTATTATCTTGGTAGCTGAACTGATGATGCCAATATGGTTTCTCGTCTGCCAGGATAGAGAGTGGGGGAGGGTGGGAGACCTTATTTCTTTTGAGTTGGCTTATAAATTAGTTTTATAATGCAAATAGCAACTGCTACTGGATTTAGATGTTGTGGTTTTTTCTCTTACATATTACCTAAGGGTACAGTTTCAACCACACTTCTCAAAGTTTTCTCCTGACCATGGACATTGATGCTGGTTGTCAGCACTCAGAGTATTTCCTGGGAGATTTGAAACCCTCCAAGATTATATTATCACCCAAACATTGGAGCTATAATGTGAAGGTTTCCAGATACCGTGATTTTTTCAGGTGGGATGGTTTCAGAGTCTTAGACATTATTGTAGAGTGTGGGGACTTTGGCAATGTTGTATTCAGTTTCTAGGTGATGTCTAAAGTTGTAGAGAGAATATGTGATATTCTTAAGGGCAAGCCTGGTTCTGAAACTTTGGTGTCCCGACTATTTAGTTTCTCTTCCTCACATTCTGTGGCCTTCCCTGTAGTGTGAAAAAGGCACAGGCAACAGTAAATGTTGTCTCTAGTGTCTGAAAGGTTTGGGGTCCCCACATCATTTTGTTAAGGCAGTAAACTTTTTTAATTTTTAAATAAATTTATTTATTATTTTTGGCTGTGTTGGGTCTTCGTTGCTGCACGGGAGCTTTCTCTAGTTGCGGCGAGCAGGGGCTACTCTTCGTTGCAGTGCGTGGGCTTCTCATGGCGGTGGCTTCTCTTGTTGCGGAGCACAGGCTCTAGGCACGTGGGCTTCAGTAGTTGTGGCACGCGGGCTCAGTAGTTGTGGCTCGCAGGCTCTAGAGTGCAGGCTCAGTAGTTGTGGCACACGGGCTTAGTTGCTCCGCAGCATGGCACATGGGATCTTCCCGGACCAGGGATCGAACCTGTGTCCCCTGCATTGACAGGCGGATTCTTAACCACTGCACCCCCAGGGAAGCCCAATGCAGTAAACTTTCTGAGCAAATGAACCTCTCTGTGTACTTACTGCCTAGAGTACTAATCTCACTCAATCCTGTACGGAGTGGTGCCTGCTTCCCCAGACTAGATTGAAAAGATCCATCTTGGAGCTCTTCTTGGAACCAGGTGAGGAAGGTGAACGCTGGTATTTCAAGTATTAGTTGTGGAGCCTTACTTAGACAAGTCAGCTGATTTCTCTACTACTGTGTTTGTAATATTGGATTGACAGTACCTAATCTCTTTACCTTATGGTGTTGATCAGATAAAGGGGAAGCTTGTCAAATCGTTAACCTGTAACTTGTTTTATTTTTCTAATTTTATTTTTAAAAATTTATGTATTTGGCTGCATCGGGTCTTAGTTGCGGTATGCGGGATCTTTCATTGTGGTGCGTGGGCTCTCTAGTTGTGGCACGCGGGCTCAGTAGTTGCAGTGCACGGGCTTAGTTGCCCCGGGGCATGGGGGATCTTGGTTTCCTGACCAGGGATCGAACCTGCATCCCCTGCATTGGAAGGCGGATTTTTAACCACTGGACCACCAGGGAAGTCCCTATCATACTCTTTTAAAATTGCTTATTTGCCTCTCCTTTCTACCTGCTCTCCATCCTCACTTTCAGTTTTCTGAGGGCAGGAACTGTGTTTGTCTTATTACTACAGTATTCTACAGGGTCTCATTCGTTGTGGGTACTCAGCATATATTTGATTATATCCTTTAAAAAAGGTTTTTTGCAGATTTTATTTTAATGGTTCACGACTGATTTGGAGACTTTATAATTGCGACTTAGACACAAACTTGATTTGGTGGAAAGTGTTCTGAAACTTATAAAGACTGCGCAACTGGAGGATATTGTGTGGATCAGGACCAAGTAGAACACTAGATTTTTCAGGCAAGCACAGGGCATACCTAGGCTGTTTTGGTTTTCGATATTCTGCATGAAAAATAAAATTATTTTTTTAGCACAGAAAGTAAAATGAATGCTAAGAAGTTTCTTCCATATTTTGGAAGGTATATTATAAGATATGTGGTTGTGTTAGCTATTTCATGAGTGTCTGCAAAGAAAATGCTGGCTTTAGCTTCAGGGAGCCGAATATTAAGCTTGAGTAACTTCCTGAAGCAGAGTGTACCAGGGAGGGCTCCTTAGGCCCTTAGACATGTTAACTTGACTGTTTACAGTGTTGTATTAGTTTTCATTGGTAGAATTGTGAATAAAGCAGAAGCATGTGGATTTTATGTAGGTAATAAAATTTCTCATTTTAGGTTTATGCTACTTAGCCTTTTCAACTCATTGAAACAACTTTCAGGGTCCATTCAGAAACCACACAGTAATTTGAACAGGTAACAGGAGATTGGAGTAGTGATGGGTTGGCTAGTAAGAAATAGAGTGAACTCTAAATAATATAGGAGTAGCATATGTAGGAATAGCCACTACCTGTAGGGCTGATACAGAGTGCTTAAGGAAGATACCCTTCCGGGACTGAAATCCATATCTTTTTTTTTTTTTATAATAATCTTTTTTTTAATTAATTAATTTATTTATTTATTTATTTTTGGGTGTGTTGGGTCTTCGTTTCTGTGCGAGGGCCCTCTCCAGTTGCGGCAAGTGGGGGCCACTCTTCATAGCGGTGCGCGGGCCTCTCACCATCGCGGCCTCTCTCGTTGCGGAGCACAGGCTCCAGACGCGCAGGCTCAGCAATTGTGGCTCACGGGCCTAGTCGCTCCGCGGCATGTGGGATCCTCCCAGACCAGGGCTTGAACCTGTGTCCCCCGCATTAGCAGGCAGATTCTCAACCACTGCGCCACCAGGGAAGCCCTGAAATCCATATCTTGTTGGAGGAGAGGGTGGCCATGACTAACTGGATGGCAGAGAAAGTCATTGTGGTGTCACACTGGCAGAACATGTTGGAAATGTTTTCTCCAGAACTTGCTGGAAATCTACCCTCTTGGATGTCAGAGAAAGCCATTTATGGAGGGGTGTCTTGCTGGAACCACTCTGCCACAAAACTGCTTGAGTGAGGTGTCAGAGGAAGCTACTGGACCCTGCGTGCTGCTGACCACTATGCATTGCAGGTGTCAGGCACCCATCAGTGACTGGACAGTGCGGGGAGCTGACTGGCTGGCAGGGGCCTGGTGATAGGAGCATACTGGAACCATGTAGAGAAGCTTCCTCTTTTTGCAGAGTCTCTCCAGTGTCCTCTACTGATAAAGTTTAACATCATTTGGCAAAGGAAAATATTTAATGGGTTCAGCTCCATTTTTGCAGAGCAGGCTATGATGTTTGGGTTTGGAGCAAAGAGGTAATATATTGATAACTGGTAAACTGCTGTTTGTCAGCACTATATAACAAGTTATTAATTTAAAAAAATATATTTATTTAGGCTGCACTGGGTCTTTGTTGTGGCACGTGGGATCTTTAGTTGTAGCATGTGGGATTCTTAGTTGCAGCATGCGAACTCTTAGTTGCAGCATGCATGCGGGATCTAGTTCCCTGACCAGGGATCGAACCCAGGCCCCCTGCATTAGGAGTCTGACCCACTGGATCACCAGGGAAGTCCCAAGTTATTAATAATTTGATAAGTATTTTCTGAACAGAATTCTCTTGTTGCTGCCACCTTATGTTTTCAATTTGTTTTAATATAAGTGATTAAACCACTGTTCTCTTCTAGCCAGAGACAACTTCTCTGACTTTTTTCATCATATATTAGTTAGGCCTGTTTTAGAATTTCATATAAGTGGAATAATACCCCGTGTACTCTTGTGTAGGGCTTCTTTCATGCAGTATACTGTTTAGGGATTTATCCATGCTATTGCCTGTATCATTGGTTCATTCCTTTTTATTGCTGTGAAGTAATTCATTGCATGAACATTCCAGTTTGTTGATCTGTTCCCCTGTTGATGGACATTTGATCTGCTTCCAGGGTTTGACTTATGAGTAAAGCTTCTGTGAACATTTTTGTACAAGTGGTTTTGGGGAACATATACATTCATTTCTCTTGAGGGGAAATGAATTGCTGGATCATAGGGTAGATGTATGTCTTGTTTTATAGGAAATATTAACACCTTTTTCAAAATGGTTGTACCATTTTACATTCCGACCAAGAATGTATGAGCTGTGATTGTTCCACGTCCTTAGCAACATTTAGCGTGTTGTAAGTGTTTTGAATTTTAGCCATTTTGTGAAAGTATTGTAATATCTCATTGTGGTTTTAATTTGCGGTTACCTGATTACTAATGATGTTGAGCACTGGTGTCTGTACTTAATGGTCATTTGTATATTTCCTTTGTGAAGTACAATACTTGTTCAAATCTTCAGCCCATTAAAAAAAATGGAACTGTTAACTTCCGTCTATTATTGTGTTTTAGGAGCTCTTTTTATATTCTGAATACCAGTCAGATATATGTTTGTGAAAGTTTTCTGTCAGTCCATGGTGGCTTGCCTATTTATTTCTTAAAAGTATATTTCAAAGGTTAGAAGTTTTCAGTTTTGTTGAAGTCTGATTTATCAATATTTCCTTTTATGGGTATTGCTTTCTGTGCCCTTGCCTATCTCTAAGTGCAGGATATTTCGCCTGTGTTTTCACCTAGAAGTTTTACAGTTTTAGCTTTTACATTCAGGTCTTTGATCCTCCTTGAATTAATTTTTGTGTATTGTGTAAGATTGAGGTTGAAGTTCAAACTCGCTCCCCACCCTCCACCAGTATGGATACCTTGTCCCAGTACCAGCACCATTTGCTGAAAAGACTTGTGTATTTGTTATCTGTTCAATTACTCCAAAATTTAACAGTTTAAAACAGCAAACATTTATTACTTCAGTCTCTGAGGGTCAGAAATTGAAGAGGGGCTTAGCGGGGTGATTCTGGCTCATAGTCTCTCATGAAGTTGCCGTTAGGATGTCTTCTGGGGCTGCCAGTGATAGAGGTTTGCCTGGGGCTGGAGGATCTGTTTCCAAGATGACTTACTTGGCTTTTGGCAGGAGTCCTCAGTTCCCTGAAAAGTGGGCTCTCTGAGTACCCTCCTGGTATGCAGTTATGTCCTCCAGAGTGAATGATCCAAGACAGTAAGGAAGAAGCTTCTTATCTAGTCACATACTGTCACTTCTGCCATATTCTGTTTATTAGAATGAAGTCATTAAGTCCATCTCATACTCAAGGAGAGGCGAGAGGAGGGCTCTGCCTTTTGGGGGAAGGAATGTTGAAAAATTTGATGTAGTTTAAAATCACCACAACTTTCTCTGCTTCTTTGTTTGCTTTAGTACTTTTGTCAAAAATTAATTGACTGTATAGGTATGGGCCTATTTCTGGGGTCTCTGTTTTGTTCCATTAATCTGTTTATTTATCTATATGCCAGTACCCCACCGCTGTGGCTTTATAGTGAGTCTTGAAGTCAGGGTAGTGTAAGTTGTCAAACTTTATCAAGATTGATTTGGATATTTTAGGTTCTTTGTATTTCCATATACACTTTAGAATTAATTTGTCAATTTCTGTGAAAAAATCTGCTGACATTGTGGTTGGGATTTCATTGAATTCATAGATTCATTTGGAGAGAATTGGCAACTTAACAATATTGAGTCTTCTAATCCATATACATTATGTAGATCTCCATTTATTTACGACTTTAATTTCTCTCTGCATTGTTTGATTGTTTTCAATGTTGAGGTCTTTCACATATTTCGTTAAATTTATTCCAAGATATTTAATGTTCTTTTAATGCTATTGTAAATGAATTGTTTTTTGTCAATATTATCCTTTTTTTTAATTGAAGTACAGTTGATTTGATTAGTTTCAGGTGTACAGCATAGTGATTCAGAGTTTTTACAGATTATACTCCACTAAAAGTTATAACAAGATAATGGCAAGAACTCACTGTGCTATACAGTATATCCTTCTTGCTTATCTATTTTATACATAATAGTTTGTATCTGTTAATCCCATACCCCTTATTTGCCCCTCCTCCCTTCTGTCTCTCCTTTGGTAACTACTAGTTTGTTTTCTGTATCTGTGAGTCTCTTTCTATTTTGTGTATGCATTCATTTGTATTATTTTTTAGATTCCACATATAAGTGATATCATACAGTATTTGTCTTTCTCTCGCTTATTTCACTAAGCATAATATTCTCTATGTCCATCCACTTTGCTGCAAATGGCAGAATTCCTCACCTTTGATGACTATATAATATTCCGTGTGTGTGTGTATATGTATATATATACACACACACACACACATATATGTATATACACACACATACATATGCTACATCTTCTTTATCCATTTATCTGTTGATGGGCACTTGGGTTGCTGCCATATCTTGGCTATTGTAGCTACTGCTGCTCTGAACGTGGGGGTGCATATATTTTTTCAAATTAGTGTTTTAATTTTTTCCAGGTATATACCCGAGAGCAGAATTGCTGGATCATATGGTAGTTCTGTTTTTATTTTTATTTATTTATTTATTAAAAAAATTTTTTTAAACATTTTTATTGGAGTATAATTGCTTTACAATGGTGTGTTAGTTTCTGCTTTATAACAAAGTGAATCAGTTATACATACACATATATCCCCATATCTCTTCCCTCTTGCGTCTCCCTCCCTCCACCCTCCCTATCCCACCCTTCTAGCTGGTCACAAAGCACTGAGCTGATCTCCCTGTGCTATGCGACTGCTTCTCACTAGCCATCTATTCTACATTTGGTAGTGTATATATGTCCATATATACACTACCACTCTCTCACTTTGTCCCAGCTTACCCTTCCCCCTCCCCGTGTCCTCAAGTCCATTCTCTAGTAGGTCTGCGTCTTTATTCCCGTCTTGCCCCTAGGTTCTTCATGACCTTTTTTTTTTTTTTTTTTTTTTTTTTAGATTCCATATATATGTGTTAGCATACGGTATTTGTTTTTCTCTTTCTGACTTACTTCACTCTGTATGACAGACTCTAGGTCCATCCACCTCACTACAAATAACTCAATTTCGTTTCTTTTTATGGCTGAGTAATATTCCATTGTATATATGTGCCACATCTTGTTTATCCATTCATCTGTAGATGGACGCTTAATGTTGCTTCCAAGTCCTGGCTATTGTAAATAGAGCTGGAATAAACATTGTGGTACATGACTCTTTCTGAATTATGTTTTTCTCAGGGTATATGCCCAGTAGTGGGATTGCTGGGTCGTATGGTAGTTCTGTTTTTAGTTTTTTACTGTTTTTTTATTTTTTTTAGAGGAAACTCCATACTGGTAAATGAATTGTTTTTTTTTAATTGTAGTAAAATATACATAAAAGTTGCCACGTGAACTGTTTTTAAATGTATAACACAGTGGCATTAAGTACATTCATAATGTAGTGTAACCATTATCACTGTCTATTTCAAGAATTTTTTTCATCATCTCAAATAGAAGCTCTGTACTCAGTCTATAGTAGCACCCCATTCTCCCCGCGCCCCCCCCCCTTGTAGCCTCTAATCCACTTCTATCTCTATGAACTTGCCTATTCTAGATATTTCATATAAGTGGAGTCATATAATTTTTTTCCTTTGGTACCTGGCTTGAGTACCTAGCATAATGTTTTCAGGGTTCATCCATGTTATAGCATGTATCAGAATTGTTTTCCTTTTTATGACTGAATAACGTTCCATTGTATGTATATACCACATTTTATCTGTGCATTCGTCTGTTGATGGATATGGGTTGTATTCACTTTTTGGCTATTGTGAATAATGCACACTGGTGTATAAATATCTGTTTGAATCCCTGCTTTCAGTTATTTGGGGTAGGAGTAGAATTGCTGGATCATATGGACATTCTCTGTTTAATTTTTTGAGGAACCACCATATTGTCTTTCACAGTGACTTAACCATTTTACAGTCCTACCAGCAGTGCACAGGGTTCCAATTTCTCTGCATCCTCACCAACTTTTGTTTGTTTCTGCTTTTTTGATAATAGCCATTCTAGTGGGTGTGAAGTGGTAGCTTATTGGGGCTTTGATTTGCATTTCTCTAATGACGATGTTGGGCATCTTTTCATGTGCTTATTGGCATTTGTATATGTTCTTTGGAGAAATGTCTAGTGAAGTCCTTTGATCAGTTTTTAATTGGGTCATTTATTTTTGTTGTTGTTAAGTTGTAGGAGTTCTCTTTGTATTTTGGATATTAATCCCTTATCAGACGTGGGATTGCAGATATTTTCTCCCATTCTGTGGGTTGTCTTTTCATTCTCTTGATAGTGTCTTTGATGCACAGAAGTTTTAAATTTTGATGAAGTCCAGTTTATCCATTTTTTTGTTTTCTTGCTTGTACTATTGTTGTGATATTCAAGAAATCATTATCAAATCCAAGGTCGTGAAGTTCCCCCCGCCCATGTTTTCTTCTAAGAGTTTTATAGTTTTGGGTTTTTTTTAAATTTTATTTATTTATTTATTTATTTTTGGCTGTGTTGGGTCTTCGTTTCTGTGCGAGGGCTTTCTCTAGTTGTGGCAAGCGGGGGCCACTCTTCATTGCGGTGCGCGGGCCTCTCACTATCGCGGCCTCTCTTGTTGCGGAGCACAGGCTCCAGACGCGCAGGCTCAGTAGTTGTGGCTCACGGGCCTAGTTGCTCTGCGGCATGTGGGATCTTCCCAGACCAGGGCTCGAACCCGTGTCCGCTGCATTAGCAGGCAGATTCTCAACCACTGCGCCACCAGGGAAGCCCGAGTTTTGTAGTTTTAACTCGTAAGTTTAGGTCTTTGATCCATTTTGTTGATTTTTGTATATAATGTGAAGTAATGGTCTAACTTCACTCTTTTGCATGTGGCTGTTTTGTTTTCCCAACACCATTTATTGAAAAGATTGTCGAGACTTTCCTGGTGGTCCAGTGGCTAAGACTCCATGCTGTCAATGCAGGGGGCCCGGGTTCAATCCCTGGTCAGGGAACTAGATCCCACATGCCACAACTCAAGATCCCACATGCTGCAACTAAAGATCCCACATGCTGCAGTGAAGATCCCGCCTGCCGCACCTAAGAGCACAGCCAAATAAATATTAAAAAAAAAAAAAAAAAAAAGAAAGAAAAAATTGTCCTTTCCCCATTGAGTGGTATTGGCACCCTCGTCAAAAATCATTTGACTGTATATTTGAGGGTTTATTTCTGGATTTCCTATTCTGTTCCATTGGTCTATATATCTGTCTGCATACTAGTACCATACTGTCTTGATTATTGTAGCTTTGCAGTAAGTTTTGAAGTCAAGAAATGTGATTCCTCCAACTTTGTTCTTCAAGAATTTTGGCTGTTCAGAGTCCCTAGAGATTCTGTATGAACTTCTGGATGGGTTTTCTATTTCTATAAAAACTGCCATTGGAATTTTGTTAGGGATTTCAGTCAGCCTGTAGATCTCTTTGGGTAGTCTTTGTCATTTAACAATAGTAAAAGTTCCAGTTTATCAAATGGGCTGTCTTTCCATTTACTTACTTCTTTAATTTCTTTCAACAATATGTTACAGTTTTCAGAATACACATCTTTCACCTCCTTGGTTAAATTCATTCCTCAGTATATTTATTCTCTTTGATACTATTGTAAATGGAATTGTTTTCTTAAAATTCCTTTTCAGATTGTTCTTTGCTAGTGTATAGAAATGCAACTCTTTTTTGTGTGTTGATTTTGTATCCTGCAAATTTGCCAAATTCATTTATTAGCTCTAACAGTGGTTTTGTGTGTATGTATGTAATTTTAGGGTTTTCTATATATAAGACCATGTTATTTGCAAACAGTTTTTACTCTTTCTTTCCAATTTGGATGCCTTATATTTCTTTTTCTTAATTGCTCTGGCAGGAACTTCCTTTGTAATTTCTTGAATCCATTGGTTGTTCAAGATTGTATGTTATTTAATTTCCACATATTTGTAAATTTTCCAGTTTTCCTTTTATTGATTTTTAGTTTCTGTTGTGATTGAAAAAGATACTTTGTATTATGTCAGTCTTATAAAATGTATTAAGACTTGTCTTCTGGCCTACATATGATCTTTCCTGAAGAATGTTCCGTGTGCACTTGAGAAGAAGATTTATTTTTCTGTTATTGGGTTGAATGTCCATATATATCTGTTAACGTCTAATTGGTTTACAGTGTTGTTCACATCCTCTGTTTCCTTATTGATATTCCATCTGTTTTTGATATTGTTCTGTCCATTTCTGAATGTGGGATTTTGAAATCTCCAACTATTCTTGAAGGACTGTCTTTTTTTCACCTTCTGTGCTATCAGTTTTTGCTTCACACATGTTTTGCCGAAAGCCTGCTTTTGGTTTCAAGGTTCGTTGGATTCGCTGGCAAAATAACCACTCGTCTCACACAACTGAACAGATTTAATTAATTTTTTAATAAAAGATTATTTAACTTAAGTTCAGTATACAGTCATTAAAAGGGGGTGAATAAAAGTATTCGAGAGACATAACAGAGTATACATCACCAGATTGGGCCAACACCTACATCCAGATTCAAACAGCAGCTGGGAAGTCCCGAGTAACAGCAATCTGGAGTCCCAGTGGGGAAGGGTCCCGGGCGGTGCGTCCACCCCACAGGTGAGACTTCAGATTGCGGCTCTGGGGGCTTCCATTTATAATCCCGGACCGCAAACTGTGATTTCGGTTTGTGTGCAAAAATGCAGCTCTGATTTAACTGTAACAATGCTGTTGGTTTCACCGCTTGAGTCACAAGATTTTCCAGACCCCGGGGGACTGGCCAGGTGCCCAGGGCTCAAAAAATTCCAAGACCCACTCCCTTTCTTATCGTAAGTGCTGCTTGTTGGTAACAGTTGTTAGGTGTGCAAGCAGGCACACAGTCCAGGCAGGGTCACAAGTCAGTCAGAGGCCTACTTCTGCCTCTGAAGCCTGAACAAGACTACTTTACTGGTTTTCCCAAGATTCGGCCTCTAGGATTGTTGAGGCTGAAGAGCATAAGAATAAGGCAATATAACACGAGCAGTTTTTCAAATACGGTAAGATAAGTAACAGTTACAAACAGTGAGTAAGAGTAATATAATAAAAAATACAAGCAGTGGGTTAAATAATGCAGAGAACAATTGTCGAGCCTTGGGGGATTGAGTAAAGAAAAAGTCCCACCAGGTATGAGAAGTATGCTTTTGTACATTAACTCCCACATCTATTAATTTGTTAGCTGCAATAGTAGTAACAATAGAGTGTTCGAACAAAGTACGGTTATGCTTACCTATAAATTTCTGTAGTAACGCTGTTTACTGTAATACCTTTTTCAAAGGTTCAAGTGGTAGGCTAATATTAGGAACAGGTAAAGTAGGAATTAGCATTTGAGTCCACAACAATTGTGTGTGTATGGGGGAAAAGAAATAAGTTGTCCCTTTCCAATATAAGTGATCTATATGTGCTAGACATCCTGAAAAAGGGTTTCCTAGCTGATAAGTAGAAGTTGTGTTAATATCAGTTACAATACATACAAATTGGGGAGCAACGTCACAAAACATACTATAGGATTGAGGAAATATAGTCGATTCACAGTAGTTAATGGAATTCTCTAATAAACAGGGTTCCCAGATGTGTGAAGTCTGGCCACAAAGCAATCCTTGAATAGTCTTTTCACAGTCTGTCAGTCAGTGGGTGTGATTATTAAAATCTAAGTAATTTCCAGTAAAATGAGGCAACCGGTATTCATTTCCAAAAACAATAGGCAACACATGAAATTGACAGCCATAGAAAGTCATAATTAGAAAAGGACAGGCTTTGTTTGCAGGGCAGGTGAAGTTGTCTTGAGTTCAGGTGTGGCTCATGTTTTCCCAACGGAAGATTCCCCAACGTTTTCCTTTGTCCTTTCTCAACCGTAGCAGATATCCTGGGGTTAAGGCGTGGGTGACGATCCACATTACAGTCAAGCTTCCAAAAACAGTCTGTTCATGAGAATAACAATGGGTTAATGGTGCATATTTCCATTTTTCTTGTCCAGGGATCATCACCAACACAGTGTCATCCTTTCCCTGCACAATTACATCAGCAGGTATAGGAGGACCATTGGGTTGCTTCACCTTTAGCTCCAATTGAATTGTGCTCTGTTGTGGATCTAAATCCTCCATCTCCCCAGACAGTTAACAAAGTAGGGGGTTCTCCTTTCTTGATTTTCCAATTAGGGAAGAATAAGTAGTTGAGCAACCCTGTCGTATTTATTAATAAATAAATCATCATTACCTTCATTTTGTAAAATCACTTTAATTTCTCCTTGATAGTTCAGGGTCAGTCACTCCTCCTTGGACACAGATGCTCCTAAGGGCTAAGCTAGAGTGTTCCTTAATTAGCCCAAAATGTCCAGGAGGCATTTTCATACCAATGCCAATTGATATAGCACAAATCATTCTCTTAGTAAGCCTCTGCTCAGTCGTAGAATGCAAATGGAGGCCTGCTGCCTCAGGAGAGGCTCGAAAAGGAGCTAACACTCCAGGTAAAATTTCCCAATATTCAATTATCTCTGGATGGAAATCCATCCTATGAATTTGTAGATATGGTATAGTCATTCTCATTAAACCCAACTGGACGATTGTTCAAAATATTTAAGGCAGTATTTACGTTAGTCCTCCAATTTTTATAAGAACCCTGTCCCAATTTAATCACTTGTTCCTTTAGCAATCCATTCATTCTTTCAGTTAAACCAGCAGCTTGAGGATAATATGGAATATGAAAAATCTATTGTGTATTATGTTTCTGGGAAAATTCTTCTTTAAGCTTACCTATGAAATGTTACCCATTATCACTTTGTATTTGGAGTGGAACACCATAGTACAAATTAATTATTTCTAATGTTTTAATAGTGTTAGTTTGATTGGCTTTTCCACATGGAATGGCCACCAAGTATCCAGAATAGGTGTCCACTGCAGTGCACACATATTGGCAGCCTTTATCACAGATTAATGGGCCAGTGTAATCAATTTGCCATATCTGCCCAGGCAATTTGCCGCGTGCCAATTGTCCTTTTACTAGTTGTGGCAAGCTCCTATGTTTAACATGTTGGCAGATTGGACATTGTAAAATAACAGACTTAATGAGATCCATAGTCAGGGAAATACTTTGATCCTGAGCCCACCTGTATGTAGCTTTTTCTCCCAGATGGCCACATTTTTCGTGTGCCCAAAGTGCCAAACCTTTGAATTCACTAGAGTGTGGGTCGACTTCCACCGTCTGGAGCTGATTTTGTTCATCTGTAATTGAATTATACCATCATTCCGTGGAATGGGAGTACTATGAGCGTCTACATGAAAAACTGAAACATTAGTTTTCTGGACAATTTCCTAAATATCCGCCCATAATTCTTTCCCCCCACAACTCTTTTGAATGAATTTGCCAATTATTTTTAACCCACGTTGGAAGCCCAGTGCTAATCCATTGGCCACAGACCAGGAATCAGTATAAATAGGACATTCTGTTAAGTTTTCTTTTTCAAAACTTGCTATACTGCATATAGTTCAGCAAATTGCCTGCTTTTTCCCTCTCAAGTGTTAACAGTTTAGTTGTGACTGGATTGTAGGCTACTGCTTTCCAGTAACAAACAGATCCTATATATTTTGCTGAGCCATCTGTAAACCAGGCATGTTTCTTTTCTTTCTCAGTTAAAGAGTCAAAGGGGCTTTCCCCATTTTACAGGCGACTTGGTTAACTCGGGTTTAATCATAGCTTTTTTAAAAATTAATTAATTTATTATTTTTGGCTGCATTGGGTCTTTGTTGCTGCGCACGGGCTTTCTCTAGTTGCGGCGAGTGGGGGCTACTCTTCATTGCGGTGCGTGGGCTTCTCATTGCAGTGGCTTCTTTTGTTGCGGAGCACAGGCTCTAGGCGCGCGGGCAGCGCACGGGCTTCAGTAGTTGTGGCTCACAGGCTCTAGAGCACAGGCTCAGTAGTTGTGGCACACGGGCTTAGTTGCTCCAAAGCATGTGGGATATTCCTGGACCAGGGATCGAACCTGTGTCCCCTGCATTGGCAGGCGGATTCGTAACCACTGCGCCACCAGGGAAGCCCTAATCATAGCTTCTTGCTCAAGACCTTCAATTGGAATTTCAGAAATCCTTGCATGTAAAACAGCGGCACCCTGTGGGCCTGGTTTGGCCCGGTCCTGTATATACCATTTCCATTTGACTATATAAGACTCTTGGGCTTGCCCAATTCTGTGGGTCTTTGGTGAGCTTAAAATCCATTACATAATGGGCACTTGGGGTCTCAATATAACCGTGTGACCTACAGTCAATTGTTTGGTATCAATTAGAGCCCAGTAACATGCCAGTAGCTGTTTTTCTTTTTTTTAATTTATTTATTTTTGGCTGCATTGGGTCTTTCTTGCCGTGTGTGGGCTTTATCTAGTTGCGGCAAGCGTGGGCTACTCTTCATTGGGGTGCACGGGCTTCTCGTTGTGGTGGTTTCTCGTTGCAGAGCATGGGCTCTAGGCACGCAGGCTTCAGTAGTTGCGGCTCGCGGGCTCTAGAGTGCAGGCTCAGCAGTTGTGGCGCACGGGCTTAGTTGCTCCACAGCATGTGGGATCTTCCTGGACTAGGGATCGAACCTGTGTCCCCTGCATTGGCAGGTAGATTCTTATCCACTGCGCCACCAGGGAAGCCCGCCAGTAGCTGTTTTTCAAAGGTAGTATAGTTCTTTCTGGCTTCTGGGAATTTTCTGTTCCAAAAACCCAGAGGTACTCTTTTGCCTTGCTGTTTTTGTCATAAGCTCCAATTAGTATACAGTTCATTGATTGACATATGTAATTCTGTGTGCCCTGGTTGTAGGTCACGGGGCATCTGATCTCCATCCAAAGACAGACTACTGAGATAAGCTTTAGAATAGTTCAATTAAACTTTTTACCAATAAAACATAACAACGAGGAACTATCTGGGAAGTGAATCTTGGTAAACACAGACCTCAATTAACAAAACTAGAATTTAATATTCAGTGAAACATATTTTTTTTCTTTTTCATTGTGAGGGCATTAACCCTGCTGCCAGGGAAGGCTTTATCCCATCAGATAAAGAATGAGGTTTGTCAGGGAGCCGGGAAAAGCCAAGGGGCTGTCTTGGATTTCCCATAGCCCTGACTGTTTGATTTACAGCTATTGTTTACCCATTTTAAATTTTCTGACTTAGGAGTAGACCGTTGCCATGTTATGAGGACAGCAGGATAGCACAAGTCTGACAATGAGGGGTTAATGTTTTTTTAAGAAGGAGAATGAGCTTTATCTATGTGTGCCATAATCGTCATAGATCATTGTGAATTAATACTTATTTATTTTACCAAAGTAACAATACAAGATTTCAAAGGCAAATATAGAACAGATCACTTAAAAGGTAAGAGAACTTAACAATTTGTTATCAAAGGCAGTTCAACATATTAAGAAATCTTGTCCTCTTAAGAGAGAGAAAAGCCAAATTCAAGTTTTACACCCGCTTACTTTTAAAATTCATTTACTCAGTTAAATTTATTTTAAACTTTGTCAATTCTGACCATGCACAAAACTCTTTTCTTGGGGTCCACTTTCCACAAAACTTTTTATCACTTTCTATATCCATCACTTTATTTTCCCATTCAGAAATAGCCAGCTATAGGTCAGACCTACTTCCTTTTCCCTTAATAAAATGTAATTCCATTCCTCATACCTTCTTTACTGACAACACACATCCTACTTTCCTACTGTACACTGAAATGTTTCCTTTATTATTTCTGTTAGCTTTAATTACATGTTTAAGTTAGAATCCTCAGCTCTTAAAACCTTAATTTCTTGTGAAAACTAAGGAGTAAGCAATTATAAACTGTCCTTTACATTAGCATTCTGTAGATTGGTGAACATAAATACCAGTGATATTTTCTAAAAACATTTATTTTCTTTAGAGAACGTGGCACCAAACGTATTCATTAATAATCCTAAATATCTTTTGTTTCTCTGTAAAAGGAAGCCAATGTTCAGTAATTAATGTTTCAGTATCTTATTTTATTTGGGAATGACCTAGCTATTCAACAAGCTTCCATCACTTAATTTAGCATAACTCTAGAATTTCAAGTTAACAGAATCTGGAGAGACTATTTTAGATAGACATTCCTAAAGCATAATTGTTCTTAATAGAGTTTATCTAACAGCTCTTATCTCATTTACATTTTCTTAAAAGTTTCTTCACATCAAGTTACTTGCTGACATTTGTAACAATATAACAAGATTTTATGTAGCTTATATTAAACCTAGGCACAATAAAAGTGTTACACTTAATGTTGATGACTCCTAACACATGTCTATATTAATTAGATTAACAAACATTAATACCAGATATTAATATTGATTATTTCCCATTTCACATGAACCTAAAATTCATTTAGCTTAATTTCTCTTGTATTTAGAATTGTTTGATTTGTAAGCACTTACTTTTCTTTAAGCCATTTAAATAGAGCTCATTTATAAATTAACCTCAGTAATATTATCCAAAGAGAAAGACACATACTGAGACATACACATATACCCAGACAGACAGATATCTCATAGTTTCCGCTTGAGATTTAAAATGTCTCTTGGTCCCTTTCCTTTTTTTAAAAAAAATATTTCCCATAATTCCTTTGTAGTTATTCCATCAGTCTTTTCTCTTGGGACCCCATTTGTAATAAGGGCCAAGAACGTGTCCTTTCCAGATATCCTGTCTGCTTGTCTTGCTCTTTCTTTATCTTCCTCTTTTCAAAGTTCCACTCTCCCAAGTCTCCCAATTGTTGTACTTTATTTGATGACTTTGGAGATGGGATTACCTGTCTCATTAGCAGGAGAGTCACAATTACATGCTTGTAAGTAGGAGGAGCAGTTTTAAAAACTTTATTTCTCATTTGTACAGTCGGGAATGTCAGACATATTATCTAGATGTCCAATAAAAATAGCACCTTTCATAGCGTCTTCCTTTAGTCTCTGGACACAGTCTTTAAGAGTGTACCAGGGGGGTTTCCCTGGTGGCACAGTGGTTGAGAATCTGCCTGCCAATGCAGGGGACACGGGTTCGAGCCCTGGTCTGGGAAGATCCCACATGCCGCGGAGCGACTGGGCCCGTGAGCCACAATTACTGAGCCTGCGCGTCTGGAGCCTGTGCTCCGCAACAAGAGAGGCCGCGATAGTGAGAGGCCTGCGCGCCGCGATGAAGAATGGCCCCCACTTGCCGCAACTGGAGAAAGCCCTCACACAGAAACGAAAACCCAACACAGCCATAAATAAATAAATAAATAAAATATTTTAAAAAACAAGAAAAGAGTGCACCAGGGCAGTCCCTTCCAGGCCAAGCAGATTCTATGGGATATTTCTTAAGGTACCTTTCAGCGACTATTTCCAATAGATCGGAATCGCCTGGGCGATTAGCTTTATCTCTAACAGCCTGTTGCACAAAAGACTCATTGCTAATGGTGCCAAATTTATGAGCATCTCCATCATCAGTTAATATTCCGGCGGCCCCTGCATCACAGATACGAACTGCCCAAGTAATTAAAGGCTCTCCTGACCTTTGAGTTAACTGTCTTAAAGTATCTAATCTCATGCTGAGTATAATCCTCCAGAGTATCTTTTTTTATTGCATTCCTCTGAGCATCAGTTTCCATTTTATGCCGCCAAGCTTGCTTTGTCTTAAAGTTAGGCAGTTTCAGTTCTTCCTTTGACTGTGGGGCTGACTTCCATCCCAAATCATCATTTTCATCAGATTCTGATTGTGAGCTATCATCTCAGATATCTCCGTCCCATGTATCTGGGTCCCAGTCTACTCCAGCTTTAGCTATAGCCAGATGTACCTTCCTTTTATTTACTTTGCCCTGCCACTTTCGATATTTGGCTTGGGCAACTTTAACAGTGCTTTTTCGGCTACCGACTGGAAAGTGGAGACCTAATCAGCTAGAATATAATTTTGGCATTGAGTCATGGACAGTCGTCCTTGTAAGTCACACAGATCTTTTTCCAATTGAGCTTTCTCTTCAGCCAATTTCTGCTTAGCTTAATGCACCTTACGATAGGCAGAAAGGAGGATCCAGCCTTTCTGTCCCAGCGTGGTACATTCTTGCCCTTTCTCTATCAGCACGAGCTGTAAACAGTCACATCCAAATGTTCGGCTCGCTTTTATTTAGATCCCCAGTTCTCACACAGTCCAGTCTATATGCCCCACTCTGCCACTAATAAGCTGTAAGGGAGTTCGTCCCATCCTGGAATAAAAACCTGATTAACTTTAACTTCCTTCTTTTTAAAGAGAGGCATTTTGCTCTGCGAATCCTGCTCACAGCGCCAATTTAATGTTTTGCCAAAAGCCTGCTTTCAGTTTTAGGGTTCATTGGGTTTGCTGGCAAAATAACCACTCGTCTCACACAACTGAACAGATATAATTAATTTTTTAATAGAAGATTACTTAAGTTCAATATACAGTCATTAGAAGGGGATGAATAAAAGTATTTGAGAGATATAACAGAGTGTACATCACCAGATTGGGCCGACACCTGCATCCAGATTCAAACAGCAGCTGAGAAGTCCTGAGTAATAGCAATCTGGAGTCCCAGTGGGGAAGGGTCCCGGGTGGTGCGTCCACCCCACAGGTGAGACTTCAGATTGCAGCTCTGGGGGCTTCCATTTATAATCCCAGGCCACAAACTGATATTATCAGTTTGTGTGCAAAAATGCAGCTCTGATTTAACTGTAACAATGCTGTTGGTTTCACCTTGTAAGTCACAAGATTTTCCAGACCCCGGGGACTGGCCAGGTCCCCAGGGCTCAAGAAATTCCAAAACCCACTCCCTTTCTTATCATAAGTGTTGCTTGACTTGTTGGTAACAATTGTTAGGTGTGCAAGTAGGCACACAGTCCAGGCAGGGTTACAAGTCATTCAGAGGCCTACTTCTGCCTCTGAAGCCTGAACAAGACTACTCTACTAGTTTTCCCAAAAACACATTTTGTGGCTCTGTTATGTGCATGTATGTTATAATTGTTATTTCTTCTTGCTATATCTAACTTTTTGTCAATATTTAATATCCTTTGTGTCTTGTAACCTTTTATAATTTAAAGTCTATTTTATCTGCTATTAGTAGAGCCACCTCAGCTCTCCTTTGATTAAGATTTGCATGGAATATCTTTTTCCATCCTTTTTCTTTCAGCCTCTTTATGTCTTTATATCTAATGTGAATCTGTTGTAGGCAACATATAGATGGATTGATATTTTTTTAAAGTCCTTTCTGCTAATCTCTGCCTTTCAGTAGGAGAGTTTAGTCCGTTTACATTTATTGTGATTACCTATCAAGAAGGAGTTACTTTCATTTATCTTTTTGTTTTCTGTGTGTCTTGCATGTTTTTGTTCCTCAATGCCTCCATTACCATCTTTTTTAGAATTTAGTTGATTTTTTTTTTGTAGTGAATCATTTTGATTCTCTCCATTTTTCTGTGTATTTTAAAGTTATTTTATTAGTGATTACCGTGGGGATTAAAATTTACATCTTAAACTGATAACAACCTAGTTAGTTTATACGAACACTCTGCCCTTATACACCTGTATCCCTCCCTCTTTTTATTTATATGTACATATATTTATAAGATTACATCTTTATACATTGTATGCCTATTAACATAGATTTATAAGTTTTATGCATTTGTCTGCTAAATCATTTAGGAAGAAGAGAGAAATTACAAACCATACCAAATGTACAATAATACTGGCTTTTATATTTACCTATGTAGTCATGTTTACCAGTGTTGTATATTTTTTTCTTAATGGCTTTGAGTTGTCCTTTCGTTTTAGCCTGAAGGACTCCCTTTAGCATTTCTTATAGGACAAGTCCACTGGTAATATACACCTTCAGTTTTTGTTATTTGGATATATCTTAATTTTCCCTTCATTCTTTTTTTTTTTTTTAATTTATGGCTGTGTTGGGTCTTCATTGCTGTGCGCAGGCTTTCTCTAGTTGCGGTGAGTGGGAGCTACTCTTTCGTTGTGGTGTGCAGGCTTCTCATTGTGGTGGTTTCTCTTGTTGCAGAGCACGGGCTCTTGGCGCGCGGGCTTCAGTAGTTGTGGCTTGTGGGCTCTGGAGCACAGGCTCAGTAGTTGTGGCACACAGGCTTAGTTGCTCTGTGGCATGTGAGATCTTCCTGGACCAGGGCTGGAACCTGTGTCCCCTGCATTGGCAGGCGGATTCTTAACCACTGTGCCATCAGGGAAGCCCCTCCCTTCCTTCCTGAAGGATAGTTTATCCAGGAGTTCTTGGTTGACAGTTTTCTTCTTTCAGGATTTTAAATACTGCCTTCTGGAGGATTCTGAGGAGAAATCAGCTGTTAATCTTTTTTTTTTTTTAATTTTATTTATTTATTTATTTATTATTTATGGCTGTGTTGGGTCTTCGTTTCTGTGTGAGGGCTTTCTCTAGTTGCGGTAAGTGGGGGCCACTTTTCATCGCGGTGCGCGGGCCTCTCATTATCGCAGCCTCTCTTGTTGCGGAGCACAGGCTCCAGACGCGCAGGCTCAGTAATTGTGGCTCACGGACCTAGTTGCTCCGCAGCATATGGGATCTTCCCAGACCAGGGCTCGAACCCGTGTCCCCTGCATTGGCAGGCAGATTCTCAACCACTGCGCCACCAGGGAAGCCCCAGCTGTTAATCTTATTGAAGATCTCTTGTACCTTACCAGTTGCTTCTGTCTTGCTGCTTTAAATATTCTCTGTCTTTGGGTTTCAACAGTTTTATAGTGTGTTTTTGTTTTATGTGTCTTGGTGTGGTGTGAATCTCTTTGAGTTGATCCCACTTGCGCTTCATTAGGCTTCTTGCACATATATACTCATGTCTTTCCTGAGATTTAGAAAGTTTTGGGCCATTATTTCTTCAAATATTTTTTATTCCCTTTTATTTCCTCTTTTTGGAATTTTTAAAATGTATATATTGTTACATTTGGGGGTGTCCCACGGGTCCCTCAGACTCTTTACTTTTACTTATTCTTTTTTCTTTTTGCCTCTCATGTGTAATAATTTCAGTTGTTTTACCTTCTGGTACACTGATATTCCTTTTGTGTGCTCAGATCTGCTGTTGACTCCCTCTAGTGACTTTTTCTTTTTTTCTAATTTATTTATTTTATTTGTTTGTTTTTGGCTGCATTGGGTCCTCATTGCTGCGCGGGCTTCCTCTAGTTACAGCAAGCGGGGGCTACTCTTCGTTGCGGTGCATGGGCTTCTAAGTGCGGTGGCTTCTCTCGTTGTGGAGCATGGGCTCTAGGTGTGTGGGCTTCAGTAGTTGTGGTTCACGGGCTCTAGAGTGCAGGCTCAGTAGTTGTGGCGCAAGGGCTTAGTTGCTCCGCGACATGTGGGATCTTCGCGGACCAGGGCTCGAACCTGTGTCCCCTGCATTGGCAGGCAGATTCTTTTTTTTTCTTAATTTTTTAATTTAATTTAATTAATTTTTTTATACAGCAGGTTCTTATTAGTCATCAGTTTTATACACATCAGTGTATACATGTCAATCCCAATTGCCCAGTTCATCACACCACCCCCCACCCACCCCCCTGCGGCTTTCCCCCCTTGGTGTCCATACGTTTGTTCTTTACATCTGTGTCTCAATTTCTGGCAGGCAGATTCTTTAACCACTGTGCCACCAGGGAAGCCCTTCTAGTGACTTTTTCATTTCAGTTATTGTACTTTTCAGCTGCAGAATTCCTGTTTGGTTCCTTTTTGTAATTTCTATTTCTTTACTGATGTTTTTATTTTGTAGGTACATCATTTTCCTGAATTCCTTTGACCATTATTTCCTTTAGCTCGTTAAATGTATTTAAGACAGTTGATTTAACATCTTTGACTAATAATAATAATTCGAGGGGGGATGGTGGGATGAATTGGGAGATTGGGATTGACATATATACACTAATATGTATAAAATAGATAACTAATAAAATAATAATAATTCCAGTGTCTTTGCTTCCTCATGGTTTTGGGGTTTTTTTGTTTTGTTTTTTTGGTAAGAAGTAGATTTATTTAGAGATACAAATTCTGTAGACAGAATGCAGTCCATCTCAAAAGGCAAGAGTGGCCCCCAGGGCATGGGGTTGTCTTGGAAAGTGAGGGCAGGGGCTTCCCTGGTGGCGCAGTGGTTAAGAATCCGCCTGCCAATACAGGGGACACGGGTTCAAACTCTGGTCCGGGAAGATCCCACATGCCGCGGAGCAACTAAGCCCGTGCACCACAACTACTGAGCCTGCGCTCTAGAGCCCACGAGCCACAACTACTGAGCCCGTGTGCCACAACTACTGAAGCCCGCGCGCCTAGAGCCCGTGCTCCGCAACAAGAGAAGCCACGGCAGTGAGAAGTCTACACACCGCAACGAAGAGTAGCCCCTGCTCACTGCAACTAGAGAAAGTCCATGCACAGCAACAAAGACCCAACGCAGCCAAAAATAAATAAAATAAATAAATTAAAAAAAAAAAAAAAAAAAAAAAGTGAGGGCAGCAAAGGGAGAAACACACTTCACAGGCAGAGTGTAGGCTTTCTGAGAAGGTGAGAGGCCACGGTGTTTTGTTTTTGGTGTTTTTTGTTTTTTGTCAGATTCTCCTTTTCCTGTGATCAGGCATTGATTTTCTGTTTCTTTGTATGTTTTAAATTTTTTTGTTAAAACGACATTTGAGTATTATGTTGTGGTAACTTTATTAATTTTTTTTAATAAAAAATTATTTTTATTTATTTATTTATTTATTTGGTTGTGCCAGGTCTTTGTTGCAGCAGGCGTTCTCCTTAATTGTGGCTCACGGGCTCCTTAGTTGCGGCCGGTGGGCTCCTTAGTTGTGGCATGCTAACTCTTAGTTGTGGCATGCATGTGGGATCTAGTTCCTTGACTAGATCCCAGGATTGAACCCAGGCCCCCTGCATTGGGAGCATGGAGTCTTTAACCACTGCGCCACCAGGGAAGTCCCTGTTGTGGTAAGTTTAGCGATCTAACTTTCCCACTCCTCAGGTGTTGGCTAGTTTTTGCTCATTGAGTGTGAGAGCCTTCCATTTGTGACTTTTACAGATAAATGTTTGAAATGTGTATTCCTTATTGTATGTGATAATTGAAGTTTCTGTTCAATTATATCTGCAGTTAGTGACCTGACAAAGATTTCCGTAAATGTCTGGCTCCCAAAAGGGGGAAACATGAAAACAAGTACTGTTCTCTTAAATCTCCTGGAAGCTGCTTCAGCTTGTGGGTGTTGGAACAATGGTCACCAGCCTCTGCCTGCTCCTCAGTGATCAAAAGCAGCCGTCATCAGTCAGAACACACAACCCCAATATTTGGAGGACAAGATCTTTATTGTGTCCACCCTAGCCTCCAGCAAGCTATATCCGGAATGAAGGTAGCCATGCCACTGTTGCTTGCTGTGAGGCTGGGGGTTGGGTAGGTGCTACACAAAAGGCTTAAGTTTACCAGTATTCACCAGCCTCTTCGTCAAGCTCTACCTTGGAAGTTTCATGTTTTCCAGCTAGACTCCAGAGTTCCAAAAGTTACTTCAGACAGTTTCTGCCAGCTCATTAGTTGTTTGGGTGAAGGGATGGATTCCTGAAGCCTCCTTCTCTGCCATCTTATATGAAATCAATCCACTAAATTGTCTTTTAATTTCTAATTGTTTGCTGCTAGCATATAAAAATATAATTGGCTTTTGTATATTGACCTTGTATCCTATGATCTTGTGAAATTCACATAGTTTTAGAAGTTGTAGATAGCTAAGTATTTTCTATGTATTTTATGTATGTATAAAGTATTTCTATTATGTTATCTATGGATAGAGAAAGTCTTGTTTCTTTTTTCCTCATCTTTATGCTTTTAAAAAATTTTTCTTGCTTTACTATACTGACTGATAAAATGTTGAATAGAAATGGTGAGAATGGACATCTTTGCCTTATTTTGATTATATGAGGGAAATGTTCAGAATTTCACATTGACTGTGATGTCAGCTATAGTTTTTTTGGGTTTTTCATAAATGCTCTTTAGCAGGTGAGGAAGTTTTTTTTCAAATTTTTATTTGTGAGAGTTTTAAATTATGAGTGGGTGTTGAATTTTGTTGAGTGTCTTCCTGTATGGTTTTATTCCTTTCTTCTGTTAATATGTTGGATTACATTGATTGATTCTACAGATAGTCAACCTTGCATCCCACACTTTGTCATATTATTCCTTCTGTATGTCACTGAATTTGTTTTGCTAAACTTTTATTTATTTATTTATTTATTTATTTATTTATTTATTTATTTATTTATGGCTGCATTGGGTCTTCATTGCTGCGCATGGGCTTTCTCTAGTTGTGGCGAGCGGCAGCTACTCTTTGTTGTGGCGTGCGGGCTTCTCATTGCAGTGGCTTCTCTTGTTGCGAAGCACGGGCTCTAGGCGTGCGGGCTTCAGTAGTTGTGGCACGTGGGCTCAGTAGTTGTGGCTTGTGGGCTCTAGAGCGCAGGCTCAGTAGTTGTGGCGCACGGGTTAGTTGCTTCGTGGCATGTGGAATCTTTCCGGACCAGGGCTCGAACCTATGTCCCCTGAATTGGCAGGTGGATTCTTAACCACTGCGCCACCAGGGAAGTCCCTGTTTTGCTAAACTTTTAAAAGGGATGTTTGTGTCTGTGTTCATGAAGGATATTGGTCTATATATGTATATTTTTTTCTTTCTGTCTTTTCTTTCATTCGTTCTTTCTTTCTGTATGGTTTTTTTTTTAGTTCTTGTTATCAGGGTTACCTGACCTCATAAAACAAGTTGGAAAGTGTTCTTTCTCTCCCCATTTTCTGAAAGAATTTGTGTAAGATTGGTGTTATTTCTTCCTTAAATGTTAGATAGAATTTACTAGTAAAATCATCTGTGTCTGGACTTTTCTTTGTGGAAAGAGTTGTGATAAATTCAGTTTTCTTAATAGATATAGGGCTATTCAGATTTTATGTTAATCTTGTGTCAGTTTTGGTAAGTTGTATTTTTCAAGGAATTTATCCATTTTGTCTAAGTTGTTGAACTTATTGGTATGCAGTTGTTCATAATATTACCTTATTATGCTTTTAGTGCCTGTAGGATCCGAAGTGATATCCCTGTTTTTCATCCCTGATAGTGGTAATTTGTGTGTTTTCTTTTCATTGATCAGTTTCTTTAGAGATTTTATCAGCTTTATTGATTTTTTTTTTTTTTTTGGTTCTGTTATTCATTCTCTCTCTCTCTCATTGAGTTCTCGTTGTATCTTATTTCCTTCCTTCTACTTTGGTCTTTTTCTAGTTTATTAAGGAGAACCTTAAGTCATTAATGTTATATTCCTACTTTTAAAGCTAAAAAATTTTAGCATTGCTTTAGCTGCATCAGTATAGTACTTTTTTTTTTAATGAACACTGATTTTATTAAATTTAAATTTTTTTTTAATTTAATTTTTTGGCTGCACCACGTGGCATGGAATCTTAGTTCCCTGACCAGGGATCAAACCCATGTCCCCTGCATTGGAAGCGTGGAGTCTTAACCAGTAGACCGCCAAGGAAGTTCCTATAGTATATATTTTTTAATTGATTTCTCATATATTACCTCACCCTGAAAAGTAGGACATGCAGTCTCAAGTCTAGCTCCTTGTCAGGGAAAATAAGGTGAATTGGTATATTGAAGGTACACAACTTATTAATCATGGGATTGATGCTTGCTTCCAGGTTGAGTTCCACTATTTTTTTTTTTTAATATAGTTTTTGACTCCCAGAATCATGAGAGCTTTCTATATGTTCAGGCTGTTCAGTTCCTTGTATCACATGAAGGTCAGGAAAGGAAGCTGAGAGAGTGGAGAGATTTGGAACATGCTCTTAAGGAGTGATGTTTCTTTGGAGATAGCTCTACACTTTTCTGAGTTGGGAAGTTGTGTGGGTGAAAGTTAGTCCCTCCTCTATCTAGAACTATGAGTTGTCTATGAGGTAGATAGAAGTTCTTTTCTGAATTTTTTAAAAACATTTATTTATTTATTTAGGCTGTGTTGGGTCTTAGTTGCGGCACGTGATCTTCGTTGCTGCGTGTGGGATCTTTAGTTACGGCATGTGGGATCTTTAGTTGCGGCATGTGGGATCTTAGTTGCGGCATGCAGGATCTTAGTTGCGGCATGCAGGATCTTAGTTGCGGCATGTGGGATGTAGTTCCCTGACCACGGATCGAACCCAGGCCCCTTGCATTGGGAGCTCGGAGTCTTAACCACTGGACCACCAGGAAGTCCCTCTTTTCTGGTGTTTAAAGGTGCTTAAAAGTACCTTTTAAAGTTCTGGTGTTTCACTGGAGGGTAGAAAACAGAATCTGTCTTGACAGAGCAGTCATACTGTTGCATTTTGTGAGGCATTAAACAGGTCATTTGCCTCTTCTGTTTACAGGTTTTCCCCACATTCACTGTCATTTTGCATGTTGCTCATCCTCTTCTGGGTACTTGCTAATAAAATCTTTATCCACAGGATAGATGTTCAGATATGTCATTGTGTGGCCGCAAATGGTATGTGGTTCTAAGTGGAGGGACTACCTGTTGAATTTGTGCTCTGAAATCTCCTTGCATTGTTTTCTGAATGTCTGACTATATAAGGAAATATGCTATGTGGGCCTTGTAGGGGAGAGGTCTCACAGGAGGTCAGGAACATAGGATACTAAGAACATGGTCCTTGGAGTAGAAAACCTAAGTTGGTCTCAGCCCCTTTGTGGGAGTAGCCGCAGATTATCCCAAAATAGCAAAACTCAGCAGTGCTATATTTTGTGGTGGACACTTCATTGTATCTCCCAACTACAGCTGAACACAATCCAGTGCCCATGTCTGAGGAATTTGGTTTTTGATTATAGTTTCAGGTAATCTACAGAGTAGTATAGTATCAAGACCTTTAAGCATGTGATTTCACCACCAAAGGCAGTCCTCTGGATTGTAGACATATTTGATTTTTAGGTGTATATTGCCTCTTGGTGTGCCTCTTTTAAAATAGTACAGAATTCGGTGATTTAAAACTCCTTTGGAGTTCTAACAGTTGTGTGGTATCATTGAGATGTCACAGGAAAGACAGGAGCTATTCCATGGTTGCCTAATTCCTTACTCTGGAGATTTTCTTGTTTTAAGCTAGTAGTCATCTTTCATGGCAGGGGGTGGGAGAATCTAAATGAGGCCCCCAGGTAATCTGGAAAGCTCAATGCTGTGACCAGAACTTTGACTTCACCTCTCCTAGGTACAGGAGATTTTATTTCCATGTTTTACCTCTTTAACAGGACACATGTGAATATCACTAGTACAAGGTAGCGGATTTGTACCTGGAGTGACTTCCAGTTATAAACTCAGAGTTACAGCTAATTGAAATCAGGGTGAGTGACAAGAATTATTTTTCTTTTGTTTCTCTTCTGAAATAGAGCAGATTTTATTCAAAAAAAATTTTATGGTGGAGGGAAATCTCAAGTAGGGAGTTGTCTACATCAGTTTCCCAGTCACCTTAGGGTATGTTCACCTCTGCCTCAGTCCTGTCAGCTTGCCTCCACTGTGCTCAGCTTTTCTTTTAGTTGAGCTGCAATAGGATGGTAGTAAAGAAAAGGAACTAGAGTTACCAGTCATGTCAGGAACCTAGGTTGCTAGAACAAGCCTTGTACTGTTCGTTTGCATCTTTCAGTTATGCAGAAGCTTCTCTCTTCAGCTTTGGGTCTTCAGTGGGATCAGTAGTATGAGATAATAAGTCTGGAAAGCTCCCCATTCCATACGTTAGCATTTTAGACAGTCTCATTTTAAGTGTTCTTTGGTTTTGTGTTCCTTTTTGAACCATTTCTCTTATCCTTCTACATGTGTGCTTTCTAGGTATGACCATGTTTGTATTCAGTTCTAACTGTGCTAGGCAGAGACTTACCTGATCCAGGTATGGCTTGCCTGAACTGACTAATCACAGCACAGGTATTCCTTTGGATTCTTGTTAAAGAATAATCCCATACAAATTGTGAGCAGACACTATTTCTGGTGAGAAGGATGGGGCACCTTTGTTTCCCCTTTCTTTTTGGTGTTTTCTAGTTTTGATTTCCCTATATCACTTTGGACCTGTGTTCTTAAAATTCTGTCCTCAAACCTCCTTACTTACACTCTTTTGAGCACAGTTGAAATAGACACTTTCAAAAGGATCTTTACTAAAAAAAAAAAAAAAAGTATATATATATACATATACATATATATATATATGTCTGGGGAAGCACAAGTTTTTAATCTTTAGAAATACAGTAAAAAAAGGAAAGAGGTTCACTGGATTTTACTTAGCTTCTCTCTTTGTCCTAAATTAATTCTGTTCTGGCTGTTTCTTGATGGGCTGGCACATCTCAGGCATCCTGCCAAGTTTCCTTTCCTCCCTGTTTGCTCTCAGCCTGGTGTCCTCAGGAGGATGCCACTGTGTCCCTTGCTCCTGGATAGGACCAAGATGTCTAAACAATCCTTCCCCTTCTCTGAGGATAAACAAAATAGATACCTTTAAGCCTTTTCCCCCTTCTCCTTTTTTGAAACCTCCCAGATTGCTCTAGGCCTTTGCACATATTTCTGGTTTCTAGGTGAGGGATGTCCCAGTCCCTGGTAGATTGGAAGGGCAGGCTCAGGTTGGCAGCCATACTTACCTCAAGAACGTTCCCTATATTTCTGTCTTCCTTAAAGGAGAGGTTTGTGAGCATCTGCTTGAAACAGTCCTTAGGGGTGAAGGAAGGAGGATTGTTCTCTTTTACCCTCATAAATATACCTAATCTATATCAGCACCTACAGTCTCATACGTAAAAGCACAAATTGACTTGAATTTCAGAAAGCATTAGGTTCCCTTGATTTTATATGCTTCAGAGAACAAACATGCTTTCATGTTAGTTTTCAGCTGCAGTTTTGGGTTTTTTTGTCCTTGAATTTGAGAGTATTTCAGTATCTTTTCCTGTTAGAGTCCATATCAGCTTATTATTTCTGAAATAGTTAGAAATTAGTTTTCATAAAGTCCAGAGCTATGCAACCAGAGCTTTATGTGTTGTCCTTTTCTGTTAGAGTGACTTATCAGTCCATTGTGTTCTTTTCAGTTATGAGTGATTTTGCTGTTTTTCCCTTGGATTGTATCAGAGAGTAAAAAACAAATGAAAGATACATTATTGCCAGAATTTTACTTAGCATTCCTGTCTTATCAAGTTTAAATTACTTTTAAAAGACTTTTAAAAAACTAAGTAGGACTTCCCTGGTAGTGCAGTGGTTAAGAATCCTCCTGCCAATGCAGGGGACATGGGTTTGAGCCCTGGTCTGGGAAGATCCCACATGTTGCAGAGCCGCTAAGCCCCGTGCGCCACAACTACTGAGGCTGCACTCTGGAGCCCGCGAGCCACAACTGTTGTGTCACACGGGCTCAGTAGTTGTGGATCTCGGGCTCTAGAGCACAGGCTCAGTAGTTGTGGCGCATGGACTTAGCAGCTCCACGGCATGTGGGATCTTCCCAGACCAGGTCTCAAACCCGTGTCCCCTGCATTGGCAGGAAGATTCTTAACCACTGTGCCACCAGGGAAGCCCTCATATGCTTTTTTAAGGGTGTGATACTTTGTCATTATGCTTTTAGTGCTTAAGTGGGTGTATTTAATTTTAGAAGAGGTAGTAGAAATACTGGATTTTTAAACCAGTTTTAATGAAAATTTGAGGAAATTTGCAAATATACCTGTTCAATGTGAAGGTACTAAGGATGCTTCTCTTCACAAAAAGATTGTATATCAAACCCAAGTGGTTAATCTCAGGCTATAAAAATACGTCGGCCACAGAATTTACAATTCTTTTTTCTTTTTTTTGTCCGCACCACGCAGCATGTGGGATCTTAGTTCCCCGATCAGGGATCAGACCCGTGTCCCCTGCATTGGAAGCGCGGAGTCTTCCACTGGACCGCCAGGGAAGTCCCAGAATTTCCACTTCTAACCAAGCTCCTTGGAGTGCATGTCTGCTGGTCTGCATTTTGAGTGTGTGTCTGTGCCTGCCCGACTAACAAACTTGGTGACTAGGTATTGTCTTTCTCTTGCAGTGAAGACAGTTCTTTCCTAGTTCTTAAAATAGTTTGGACCTCATTCACCACCATATCTGATTGCAATTTCTCTTTCTTTGCCAGGGCTTTTATTCATTGCCACTTTCTAGCTTTGCTGTGTTGTTGAATTAAAACAAACAAAACTACTTTTATCTCCTAAATTTGGTTCAAGTTCTTTGGTGTGGTTTATTCTTTATAAGTGAGATTATCTGTATGTTTGCCTGATTTTTTTGCCCCTTGTTTCTCTTTTGTATCATTAATGAAAATGATCTAATCATCCTCCCTCATAGGATGATTCTTTTTTCTTTCCGTATCTTGTTTAGTTTCTGTTGTTGTTATTCTTATGCAGGTACATTTAAACATCTTTTTCTTTCATATGTCAACTCTTTTTCGAGTCAAAACACAGAATTTTGCGTTCTTTTTATTTCTTTGATTTGGAATTCTATCCTTTGGTCAACATACTTCTCTGTAAAGGCACGTTAATTCTTTGTTCTGGGTTTGGTAGCCCTAGGTTAGAAGTCTGTAAACTTTTTTGATTTACAATCCTAATAGTAAAAAAAAAAAAAGAGAAAGACCTTGTCCTGTCATAAACATTTTTCATATGTTGTATACTTACCCTACTGTACACATCGGTTATATAATCATATACATACATTCATTTATTCAGCTGTTTTTATTGTGTGACTACCACATGCCAGACACTGCTCCAGGCAGTTTGGATAATATATAGTGAAAAAACAAAGAGCCTTTCCTTCATGGAGCTGACATCATAATAATAATAAACCACAGACATTATCAATAAATAAAATATATAACATGTCAGAAGGGGATAAGTGCCGTGGAAAAAAAGAAAAAGTAGAGCAGATTAAGGGGGATGGAACATCCAGGCGGGTTTGCAGTTTAAACTTAGGGAGGTTAGGGTAGACCTAATTGAGAGAGACATTTGGACACAGACTTTTTTTTTTTTTTTTGGCTGTGTTGGGTCTTCATTGCTGTGCACGAGCTTTCTGTAGTGGTGAGCGGGGGTACTCTTCACTGCAGTGCGCAGGCTTCTCATTGAGGTGGCTTCTCTTGTTGTGGAGCACGGGCTCTAGGCGTACAGGCTTCAGTAGTTATGGCGCGTGGGCTCAGCAGTTGTGGCTTGCGGGCTCTAGAGCGCAGGCTCGGTAGTTGTGGCGCATGGGCTTAGTTGCTCCACAGCACGTGGGATCTTCCCGGACAAGGGCTTGAACCCCTGTTCCCTGCATTGGTAGGTGGATTCTTAACCACTGCACCACCAGGGAAGTCCTGAGCCAAGACTTTTGAAGGAGGTGAGGGAGTTAGCCACTTGGATATCTGGGGGAAGAATGGTCCAGACAGAAGGAATGGCTGGTGCAAAGACCCTAAAGTAGGAATATTCCTGTGTGTCTAGCCAGTATGACTCAGAGTGAGGTAATAAGCAAAGGGGAAAGGGATAGGAATCAGATATGAGAGAAAATGGGGGTGAGGAGGAATGCAGATCTTA
Organism: Balaenoptera acutorostrata; assembly: GCF_949987535.1. NCBI lineage: Eukaryota > Metazoa > Chordata > Mammalia > Artiodactyla > Balaenopteridae > Balaenoptera > Balaenoptera acutorostrata. Next base: position 39,018,445 of record NC_080073.1, read on the forward strand.
TAGGTCATGGCAAGGTGTTGGGTGAGATGGGAGCCATTGCAGGATTTTGAACAGAGAAGTCACGTGCTCCGACTGTCAGTTTAACAGAGCCGCTGACTGCTGTGTTGAGAACAGACTGCAGGAAGGCCATGATAGAAGCTGGATACCAGTTGGTGATCACACCAGGTGGTAGCATTAGAGATGGTAAGAAGTAGTTGGATCTGGATTTGTTCTGAAGATAGACTCAGTAGGATTGCATGATACTGTACTCATATCATGGGGTTTGAGAGAAAAAGAGGAATCAAGAATGCCTGTTAGGATTTTTGTGAGAACAGCTGTGAAAATGGAGCTGGGGATGGGTAAGACTGCAGGTGGAGAGGTTTTTTGGGGGTGGGGGGAAATGAGTTCTGTCTTGGCAATGTTAAATTTAGACTTCCTAGATCAAATAGGCAGTTGGATATATGAATTTGGTGTTCAAGAAAGAGGACTGAACTGAAAGTGTAGCTAGACAAAAGAGGACCAAGGACTGAGCCCCGAGGCCTCCAGCGTTAGGCTGGGAAGAAGAGAAAGAACCAGCAAAGAAGATTGAGTAACAGGAAGACGAGGGGTGTGTGGTGCTTGAAGCCCAAGTGAAGAAAACAGATCAAGGAGTTCTAATATTCTTTTCCCATTTCCAGGGGACTGTGATGGTATTCATACTCCACTTTGGGAACCATTGCTAGTATGTTCTTCTCCTGTCATGTGCTGTGTATTGACATCAGGCTTTTAGCACTATGAAGGCTTTTTGTTTTATTTAATGAAATATAAGTTCAGGGAATAATACAATACTAGTGTACTGGGCACATAGATTAAAAAATGTTAACATTTTACCATATTTGTTTCAGACTTTTAAAAAAGAAATTAAAAATTATTAAAAGAGCTGAAGTTCCCTTTTCTTCCTAGATACCAGTCCCCTCCTTTCTTTTCCTCCTGTAAAGTTGATGTACATTCTTCCATTCCATATCATTGTTGTCATTAATACATATGTGTGTCCGTAAATTCATGTATAATACTGTTTTATGTATTAAAAATTTACAATGATGGCATACTAGAAATATTTCCAAACATGCTTTTCCAATTTGTTTTGAAATGTATTCATGTTAACACATGTAGATTATTAATTCAGTACTATACAATTTATGAATATACCTGTTCATTTATCCATTCGCCCATTGATGAACATTTAAATCATTTCCCATTTTTCTGTTGTAACAATGCTGCAGTGAACATCCTTGAACCTGCCATCTTAGGTACGTGCTAGGTTGTGGAGGGTACAGATCTTTGGTTTTGTGTTGCCATCATCAGAATAGGAGAGGAGCCATTTCTCCCTGGTTTGCCAGTGCTTGGTATGTTCACACTTTGTATTTTTTGCCGATCTTACAGAATTGAAATGGTTTCCTGTTTAAGTTTGCATTCCTCTGGTATTTGTGAAGGGGGGCATCTTATCACATGTTTATTAGCCATCTGAGTGTTTTCTTTTTTCTTCCCACTTTTATTTATAGGAGTTCTTCATATATTGTTTACTAATATTGCTAATTATAAATATTGCAAATATCATTTCTTTGACTTTTATCTTCACTTATGATTCTCTTATACAAAAAGTAATTTTATTGTGGCTGGTGGTAGGAAGGGGGGATTGCAAGTGGGTATGAGGGATCTTTTGGAGTGATAGAAATATTTTAAAATTGGGTTGTGGGAATTGTACAACTCTGTAAATTTACTAAAAATAATTGCATTGTACACTTAAATGAATTTTATGGTTTGTAGATTATACTTCAATAAAAGCTGTTAAAATTAAAAAAATATTTAATGCCGTCTTATTCATCAGTGTTTCCTATTGTGGTTTGTGTGTTTTATGTCTTATGGAATTTTACCTAATCTATTGTCAAAAGGCATTTAAATTTTGTCCTTATTGCCTTCAAGTTTTATTTTGCACATTTATATGTTGGGAATTTATTTTGGAGTATTGTTGGAGGTAGGGATAGAATTTTATCTGTATGTAGCCTGTTTATGACATAGATCATCTTTTTCAATTGAATAATGGGTATTTAAATATTTAATATTATTTTAATTAAATATTACTTCAGGCACACGCACACACTCCCACGTCTGTTCCTAAGATCTCTTTGCTTCTCTTTGCAAAATATACTCTTCCTTAATTGCTATAATTTCATAAAGAGCTTTGCTATTGGGGAGGGCAAGTCATCTTTCATTACTCTTTTTTTTTTTAAGTTTTTTTAAAAAATAAGTTTCTACATTCTTTTTTAAAAATATTTATTTATTTAATTTATTTTTTTGGCTGCCTCGGGTCTTAGTTGTGACACCAGGATCTTTCGTTGCGGGCTCGTGGGCTCTTTGTTGTGGCTCCGGGCTTTTCTCTAGTTGTGGCGTGCAGGTTTACTCTTTAGTTGTGGCACGTGGGCTCTCTCGTTGAGGCGCGTGAGATCAGTAGTTGTGGCGCACGGGCTTAGTTGCCCCGCGGCATGTGGGATCTTAGTTCCCCAACCAGGGATTGAACCTGTGTCCCCTGCATTGGAAGGCGGATTCTTTACCACTGGACCACCAGGGAAGTCCCTTTCATTACTCTTTGACATTGCTGTCTAGCTACATTACTTGGTCTTTACTCCTCCATATGAATATAAAGTCAGCTTGTCAAGTTTGTCAGAAAACTCTCTTGGAATTTTTATTGAAATTGCATTGCATTTCAATATCGAGCCCCCCCCCCCACATGAATATGGTGTATTTATGTCTTCTTTTAGGTCCTTCAGTAAAGTTTTATTATTGATTTGTCATAATTTTTAAAGATTCATATGTACTTTATATAGTTTTGGTTGCTGTTGTAAATGGGATATATTTAAACAGTTTTCATTTTCTAATTATGTTTTGCTAGTATAGGAGACTACTATTGATTTTTTTCCCCTTTTTATTAAGTCCTGACTTATAGTAAAGCTATACACAGCTCAGTGGGTATGTATAGTACTCATCTTTGTCACCTCTCCCTTTGTGCCCCTTCTCAATTAGCATTTTCCCAGAGAAACCACTGTTGTGGTCTTCATCATTTTGAATTTCATATAAATAGAATCACACCACATGGCCTCTTTTGTGTCTAGATTCTTTCTTGCTACATCACACCCGTGAGATTTATCTGTGTTGTGTTTGGCAGTAGTTGGTTCTTTTTCATTTTTCTGTAGTATTCCACTGTATGAATATACCACAATTCACCCATTTTAATTTTTTTTACAGAATTAAATATCCCACTTATTAATTTATAAGCCATAATAACACCTGATAGTCATTTTACCTCACCAACAGCTTTTGCTTTGAAAAAGGAAAACAAATTAATATATAAATTTCAGCAATATCAGAAACTTTATTTTACTTGAATTAGAACATAATTCATTTTGGAGTTCAATTATATGTTCAAGGAGTTAGTTCCTATAACCAGAAAGTCAACCTAACTACTGTTAACTAATGTCTTTAAAGTGCAAATTTATTTTCATTTGTTGCTGTTCACCAGTGGAAAAAACTCAATTTCAGAATCTCAGCAAGTTCTTCTTAAAAATAGCCTCCTTCCCATTTTATGCAGTGAAATGTGGAACCAAAGTTTTTTAAAGAAAATGAAGGACAAACAAATACAGACTTCTGTAGCTGGTGGTATACAAATTCATAGGCAGACCAGTGGAACTCCATGACCTCTGGGGGAGCAGTCCGTTCATAAGCTAACAAAATTTTAACCATTTTAATATAAACTTCCAATAATCTAAAATAACTGATTCAAACAAACTACATTATTTCCTCTCTGAACATCAGTCACCAAGATATATGGAGGGGATTGCTGCTACTTAAGCCCCTCTTACTCCAGCATCCACATTTGTGAAGAATGTCTGCTGCTCCTTTTCCTCAAGTATTTAGACCTCTTCTCTGCTCCTGAGGCTGGTGACAGTGTTGAATAAAATGCAGCTATTACTGAAAACCCCACAAGCTAAGCCAGTGGTCCTTTCATTTGGGCACAGTCTTTCTTTCTTTTCTTTCTTTCTTTCTTTCTTCCTTCCTTCCTTCCTTCCTTTTTTCCTTTCTTTCCTTTCTTCCTTCTTTCTTTCCTTCCTTTCTTCCTTCCTTCCTTTCTTCCTTTCTTTCCTTTCTTTCTTCCTTTCTTCCTTTCTTCCTTCCTTCCTTTCTTCCTTCCTTCCTTCCTTTCTTCCTTCCTTTCTTCCTTCCTTCCTTTCTTCCTTCCTTTCTTCCTTCCTTCCTTCCTTTCTTCCTTCCTTTCTTCCTTCCTTTCTTTCTTCCCTTCCCTTTCTTTTCTTCCCTCCCTTTCTTTCTTCCCTTTCTTTCTTCCTTTCCTTCCTTCCTTTCCTTTCCTTTCTTTCTTTCCTTCCTTCCTTTCCTTTCTCTTTCTTTCTTTTCTTTCTTTCTGCATTGGGTCTTCGTTGCTGCACGTGGGCTTTCTCTAGTTGTGGTGAGTGGGAGCTACTCTTCGTTGCGGTGTGCGGGCTTCTCATTGCGGTGGCTTCTCTTGTTGTGCAGCACGGGCTCTAGGCACGCAGGCTTAGTTGCTCCGCAGCATGTGAGATCTTCCCAGACCAGGGCTCGAAACCATGTCCCCTGCATTGGCAGGTGGATTCTTAACCACTGTGCCACCAGGGAAGTCCTGGGTCATATAAGTTTAATCACCACATGATTTTGCCAAACGTTCCAAAGCCTAGCTTGGTGCTGTACTTCTCCTGCCTCCCCTAGAACCTGATTCAGACCCCAGTGCAAACGACCCAGTGAGAATAGACATGGTAGTCAGAATGCAGTGGTCTTGTCTACTCTAATGCATAATATTAAATAATATTCTTGATTAATTTCCATTATTCAAGGTTGTGTTAATCAGAGAGGAGCTTTACTACTAAATACTGAAATGTATCATGTTTCCACAATGGGAATTTTCTTATTTTTTAATTTTGTTTTTTTTTTTTTGCACGGCCATTTTCTGTTGATTACTGAATTCAACTCATTTAGTAAGCTACGTACACACACACACACACACACACAGATACACATAAAATATATATAATATTCACAGAAGTAGAATTTTTTTTTTTTTTTTAGATAGCAAAAAAATATATATTAACTAATAAATGTAGTGAGAAGAAAACAAAGGACACATGGTTTCTGCAGCTTTCAGTAGGTGATAAAACAGAAACATCACAATCAATTAGGTGGAGTCCTAGCTCTTTGATTAACCATACCCAGGCAGCACTAATTAAGAGACTGAAAAATACAGGGAGGCCTTAAAACACATCCCTTGAGGCTCCATTCTTGGCCCTACCTTAGTCAACATTTTAAATACAAAATGTAAAACATACATAAAAGAGGAAAGAACAATGTAATAAGGCTCTGTGTACCCCAAACCTAGATTCTAGACTTATCGTGATGGTGCCACACTGGCTTCGTCCATCCATCATACTTTCTCTGCTGAGGTATTTTACGGCAAATCTCAGAAAGCACATTATTTCATCATTATACAATTTAATGGGAATTTCTAAAAACTGAACATTTTCTTTCATAATACAATAACACTATCACACCAAAGCTAATTGTAATTCCTTAGTACTTTTTAACATCTTGATTGTCTTAAGGTTTTTTATCATTGGTTTTTTTTTTTCACACACACTGTATTTTATTTTTACAAGAGATAAATAGACTGACACCAAGTATTGTACATGGATGTTACCATACATGAAACACACTCATACTATGTCATAATATTGACATTCACTCCAGTAATCCTCCACTGTAACAGCTCCTTTACTTTGCAGTGAAAATTGATTTGTATATTCTTTGCCTCTGAGTCCTTGTGGGATTTTTTCTTTTTTTTAAATTCAAACAAAGTCACAACAATTATACTCATCCTCATCAGTTCACTCAGTCCCATGTAATTAATTTTTTTTTTCATCTTGATCTTTTGTTAGCACTTTTATGAGCTCATCAGTTTTTCATTAGAGTTCTGAAAATGCTTTTCATTCAGTTCAGCAGTACAGTCAGTAACCAGAAACCTGTACTTGTCAGAGTCTTTTCCATAAATTTCCTGAAGATGAAACCCTTTTATAGGAACATATTTACAAAAGCATCAGAGTACACCCAGAACTGTCTGTAAATGACAAAAGACTTTAAAATGACCACGGTTAAAGATTTGATGAAAGTTCATAATAATGCAGTTGACAAGAAAATTAGTTATTTCTGAGATACACATTTTAAAGTAATAACTAGGATTATGACTTATAACATTATACAAGAACATATAAGATTTTTAGAAATTTCATGTAATGTCTGAAACATTTATATTAACATATTTCCATACAAATAACCCAATGAAAGTTTAGTATTAGTTGTTTTGTTTGTTTATACTGCAGGTTCTTATTAGTCATCAATTTTATACACATCAGTGTATACATGTCAATCCCAATCGCCCAATTCAGCACACCACCATCCCCACCCCACCGCAGTTTTCCCCCCTTGGTGTCCATATGTCTGTTCTCTACATCTGTGTCTCAACTTCTGCCCTGCAAACCAGCTCATCTGTACCATTTTTCTAGGTTCCACATACATGCGTTAATATACGATATTTGTTTTTCTCTTTCTGACTTACTTCACTGTGTATGACAGTCTCTAGATCCATCCACATCTCAACAAATGACTCAATTTCGTTCCTTTTTATGGCTGAGTAATATTCCATTGTATATATGTACCACATCTTTATCCATTCGTCTGTTGATGGGCATTTAGGTTGCTTCCATGACCTGGCTATTGTAAATAGTGCTGCAATGAACATTCGGGTGCATGTGTCTTTTTGAATTATGGTTTTCTCTGGGTATATGCCCAGTAGTGGGATTGCTGGGTCATATGGTAATTCTATTTTTCATTTTTTAAGGAACCTCCATATTGTTCTCCATAGTGGCTGTATCAATTTACATTCCCACCAACAGTGCAAGAGGGTTCCCTTTTCTCCACACCCTCTCCAGCATTTGTTGTTTGTAGATTTTCTGATGATGCCCATTCTAACTGGTGTGAGGTGATACCTCATTGTAGTTTTGATTTGCATTTCTCTAATAATTAGTGATGTTGAGCATCTTTTCATGTGCTTCGTGGCTGTCTGTATGTCTTCTTTGGAGAAATGTCTATTTAGGTCTTCTGCCCATTTTTGGATTGGGGTGTTTGTTTCTTTAATGTTGAGCTGAATGAGCTGTTTATATATTTTGGAGATTAATCCTTTGTCCGTAGATTCGTTTGCAAATATTTTCTCCCATTCTGAGGGTTGTCTTTTCATCTAGTTTATGGTTTCCTTTGCTGTGCAAAAGCTTTCAAGTTTCATTAGGTCCCATTTGTTTATTTTTGTTTGTATTTCCATTACTCTAGGAGGTGGATCAAAAAAGATCTTGCTGTGATTTATGTCAAAGAGTGTTCTTCCTATGTTTTCCTCTAAGAGTTTTATAGTGTCCAGTCTTACATTTAGGTCTCGATTCCATTTTGAGTTTATTTTTGTGTACGGTGTATCTAATTTCATTCTTTTACATGTAGCTGTCCAGTTTTCCCAGCACCACTTATTGAAGAGACTGTCTTTTCTCCATTGTATATCTTTGCCTCCATTGTCATAGATTAGTTGACCATAGGTGCGTGGGTTTATCTCTGGGCTTTCTATCTTGTTCCATTGATCTATGTTTCTGTTTTTATGCCAGTACCATATTGTCTTGATTACTGTAGCTTTGTAGTATAGTCTGAAGTCAGGGAGTCTGATTCCTCCAGCTCCGTTTTTTTTCCCTCAAGACTGCTTTGGCTATTCGGGGTCTTTTGTGTCTCCATACAAATTTTAAGATGATTTGTTCTAGCTCCGTAAAAAATGCCATTGGTAATTTGATAGGGATTGCATTGAATCTGTAGATTGCTTTGGGTAGTATAGTCATTTTCACAATGTTGATTCTTCCAATCCAAGAACATGGTATATCTCTCCATCTGTTGGTATCATCTTTAATTTCTTTCATCAGTGTCTTATAGTTTTCTGCATACAGGTCTTTTGTCTCCCTAGGTAGGTTTATTCCTAGGTATTTTATTCTTTTTGTTGCAATGGTAAATGGGAGTGTTTCCATAATTTCTCTTTCAGATTTTTCATCATTAGTGTATAGGAATGCAAGAGATTTCTGTGCATTAATTTTGTATCCTGCAACTTTACCATATTCATTAATTAGCTCTAGCAGTTTTCTGGTGGCAGTTTTAGGATTCTCTATGTATAGTGTCATGTCATCTGCAAACAGTGACAGTTTTACTTCTTCTTTTCCAATTTGTATTCCTTTTATTTCTTTTTCTTCTCTGATTGCCGTGGCTAGGACTTCCAGAGCTATGTTGAATAATAGTGGTGAGAGTGGACATCCTTGTCTTGTTCCTGATCTTAGAGGAAATGCTTTCAGTTTTTCACCATTGAGAATGATGTTTGCTGTGGGTCTGTCATATATGACCTTTATTATGTTGAGGTAGGTTCCCTCTATGCCCACTTTCTGGAGAGTTTTTATCATAAATGGGTGTTGAATTTTGTCAAAAGCTTTTTCTGCATCTATTGAGATGATCATATGGTTTTTCTTCTTCAATTTGTTAATATGGTGTATCCCATTGATTGATTTGCATATATTGAAGAACCCTTGCATCCCTGGGATAAATCCCACTTGATCGTGGTGTATGATCCTTTTAATGTGTTGTTGGATTCTGTTAGCTAGTATTTTGTTGAGGATTTTTGCATCTATATTCATCAGTGACATTGGTCTGTAATTTTCTTTTTTTGTAGTGTCTTTGTCTGGTTTTGGTATCAGGGTGATGGTGGCCTCATAGAATGAGTTTGGGAGTGTTCCTTCCTCTGCAGTTTTTTGGAAGAGTTGGAGAAGGATAGGTGTTAGCTCTTCTCTAAATGTTTGATAGAATTCACCTGTGAAGCCATCTGGTCCTGGACTTTTGTTTGTTGGAAGATTTTTTTTTTTTTTTCAAACATCTTTATTGAAGTATAATTGCCTTACAATAGTGTGTTAGCATCTGCTTTATAACAAAGTGAATCTGTTATACATATACAATATGTTCCCATTTCTCTTCCCTCTTGCATCTCCCTCCCTCCCACCCTCCCCATCCCACCCCTCTAGGTGGTCACAAAGCACCGAGCTGATCTCCCTGTGCTATGCGGCTGCTTCCCACTAGCTATCTATTTTTCATTTGGTAGTGTATATATGTCCATGACACTCTCTTACCCTGTCACATCTCACCCCACCCCCTCCCCATATCCTCAAGTCCATTCTCTAGTAGGTCTGTGTCTTTATTCCCGTCTTGCCACTAGGTTCTTCCTGGCCTTTTTTTTTTTTTTTTTTTCCCTTAGATTCCATATATATGTGTTAGCATACTGTATTTGTTTTTCTCTTTCTGACTTACTTCACTCTGTATGACAGACTCTAACTCCATCCACCTCATTACAAATACCTCCATTTCATTTCTTTTTATGGCTGAGTAATATTCCATTGTATATATGTGCCACATCTTCTTTATCCATTCATCTGTCGATGGACACCTAGGTTGCTTCCATGTCCTGGCTATTGTAAATAGAGCTGCAATGAACATTTTGGTACATGACTCTTTTTGACCTATGGTTTTCTCAGGGTATATGCCCAGTAGTGGGATTGCTGGGTCGTATGGTAGTTCTATTTGTAGTTTTTTAAGGAACCTCCATACCGTTCTCCATAGTGGCTGTATCAATTTACATTCCCACCAACAGTGCAAGAGTGTTCCCTTTCCTCCACACCCTCTCCAGCATTTATTGTTTCTAGATTTTTTGATGATGGCCATTCTGACCGGTGTGAGATGATATCTCATTGTAGTTTTGATTTGCATTTCTCTAATGATTAATGATGTTGAGCATTCTTTCATGTGTCTGTAGGCCATCTGTATATCTTCTTTGGAGAAATGTCTATTTAGATCTTCTGCCCATTTTTGGATTGGGTTGTTCGTTTTTTTGTTATTGAGCTGCATGAGCTGCTTGTAAATCTTGGAGATTAATCCTTTGTCAGTTGCTTCATTTGCAAATATTTTCTCCCATTCTGAGGGTTGTCTTTTGGTCTTGTTTATGGTTTCCTTTGCTGTGCAAAAGCTTTTCAGTTTCATTAGGTCCCATTTGTTTATTTGTGTTCTTATTTCCATTTCTCTGGGAGCTGGGTCAAAAAGAATCTTGCTGTGATGTATGTCATAGAGTGTTCTGCCTATGTTTTCCTCTAAGAGTTTGATAGTGTCTGCCCTTACACTTAGGTCTTTAATCCATTTTGAGTTTATTTTTGTGCATGGTGTCAGGGAGTATTCTAATTTCATACTTTTACATGTTCCTGTCCAATTTTCCCAGCACCACTTATTGAAGAGGCTGTCTTTTCTCCACTGTATATGCTTGCCTCCTTTATCAAAGATAAGTTGACCATATGTGTGTGGGTTTATCTCTGGGCTTTCTATCCTGTTCCATTGATCTATATTTCTGTTTTTGTGCCAATACCAAACTGTCTTGATTACTGAAGCTTTGTAATATAGTCTGAAGTCAGGGAGCCTGATTCCCCCAGCTCCATTTTTCGTTCTCAAGATGGCTTTGGCTATTCGGGGTCTTTTGTGTTTCCATACAAATTGTGAAATTTTTTGTTCTAGTTCTGTGAAAAATGCCAGTGGTAGTTTGATAGGGATTGCATTGAATCTGTAGATTGCTTTGGGTAGTAGAGACATTTTCACAATGTTGATTCTTCCAATCCAGGAACATGGTATATCTCTCCATCTATTTGTATCATCTTTAATTTCTTTCATCAGTGTCTTATAATTTTCTGCATACAGGTCTTTTGTCTCCTTAGGTAGGTTTATTCCTAGATATTTTATTCTTTTTGTTGCAATGGTAAATGGGAGTGTTTTCTTAATTTCACTTTCAGATTTTTCGTCATTAGTGTATAGAAATGCAAGAGATTTCTGTGCATTAATTTTGTATCCTGCTACTTTACCAAATTCATTGATTAGCTCTAGGAGTTTTCTGGTAGCATCTTTAGGATTCTCTATGTATAGTATCATGTCATCTGCAAATAGTGACAGCTTTACTTCTTCTTTTCCGATTTGGATTCCTTTTATTTCTTTGTCTTCTCTGATTGCTGTGGCTAGGACTTCCAGAACTATGTTGAATAATAGTGGTGAGAGTGGGCAACCTTGTCTTGTTCCTGATCTTAGTGGAAATGGTTTCAGTTTTTCACCATTGAGGACAATGTTGGCTGTGGGTTTGTCATATATGGCCTTTATTATGTTGAGGAAAGTTCCCTCTATGCCTACTTTCTGCAGGGCTTTTATCATAAATGGGTGTTGAATTTTGTCGAAAGCTTTCTCTGCATCTATTGAGATGATCATATGGTTTTTCTCCTTCAATTTGTTAATATGGTGTATCACATTGATTGATTTGCGTATATTGAAGAACCCTTGCATCCCTGGGATAAATCCCACTTGATCGTGGTGTATGATCCTTTTAATGTGTTGTTGGATTCTGTTTGCTAGTATTTTGTTGAGGATTTTTGCATCTATACTCATCAGTGATATTGGTCTGTAATTTTCTTTTTTTGTAGTATCTTTGTCTGGTTTTGGTATCAGGGTGATGGTGGCCTCGTAGAATGAGTTTGGGAGTGTTCCTTCCTCTGCAGTTTTTTGGAAGAGTTTGAGAAGGATAGGTGTTAGCTCTTCTCTAAATGTTTGATAGAATTCACCTGTGAAGCCATCTGGTCCTGGACTTTTGTTTGTTGGAAGATTTTTAATCACAGTTTCAATTTCATTACTTGTGATTGGTCTGTTCATATTTTCTGCTTCTTCCTGGTTCAGTCTTGGAAGGTTATACCTTTCTAAGAATTTGTCCATTTCTTCCAGGTTGTCCATTTTATTGGCGTAGAGTTGCTTGTAGTAGTCTCTTAGGATGCTTTGTATTTCTGTGGTATCTGTTGTAACTTCTCCTTTTTCATTTCTGATTTTATTGATTAGAGTCCTCTCCCTCTTTTTCTTGATGAGTCTGGCTAATGGCTTATCAATTTTGTTTATCTTCTCAAAGAACCAGCTTTTAGTTTTATTGATCTTTGCTATTGTTTTCTTTGTTTCTATTTCATTTATTTCCACTCTGATCTTTATGATTTCTTTCCTTCTGCTAACTTTGGGTTTTGTTTGTTCTTCTTTCTCTAGTTTCTTTAGGTGTAAGGTTAGATTGTTTACTTGAGATTTTTCTTGTTTCTTTAGGTAGGCTTGTATAGCTATAAACTTCCCTCTTAGAACTGCTTTTGCTGCATCCCATAGGTTTTGGGTTGTCGTGTTTTCATTGTCATTTGTCTCTAGGTATTTTTTGATTTCCTTTTTGATTTCTTCAGTGATCTCTTGGTTATTTAGTAACGTATTGTTTAGCCTCCATGTGTTTGTGTTTTTTACATTTTTTTCCCTGTAATTCCTTTCTAATCTCATAGCGTTGTGGTCAGAAAAGATGCTTGATATGATTTCAATTTTCTTAAATTTACTGAGGCTTGATTTGTGACCCAAGATGTGATCTATCCTGGAGAATGTTCCGTGTGCACTTGAGAAAAACGTGTAATCTGCTGTTTTTGGATGGAATGTCCTATAAATATCAATTAAATCTATCTGGTCTATTGTGTCATTTAAAGCTTCTGTTTCCTTATTTATTTTCATTTTGGATGATCTGTCCATTGGTGTAAGTGAGGTGTTAAAGTCCCCCACTATTATTGTGTTACTGTCGATTTCCTCTTTTATAGCTGTTAGCAGTTGCTTTATGTATTGAGGTAGACAACGTATTGTCTGATACAATGTATTGTATCTCTTGTAGACAGCATATATATGTATCTTGTTTTTGTATCCATTCAGCAAGCCTGTGTCTTTTGGCTGGAGCATTTAATCCATTCACGTTTAAGGTAATTATCAATATGTATGTTCCTATGACCATTTTCTTAATTGTTTTTGGGTTTGTTTGTTTGTTTTTTTTTTTTTTTGGCTGCATTGGGTCTTCGTTGCTGCGCGCGGGCTTTTCTCTAGTTGCGTCGAGAGGGGGCTACTTTTCTTTGAGGTGTGCGGGCTTCTCATTGTGGTGGCTTCTCTTGTTGTGGAGCACAGGCTCTAGGCGCACGGTCTTCAGTAGTTGTGGCACGGGGTTCCCCCTCGCGGGCTCTAGAGCGCAGGCTCAGTAGTTGTGGCGCACGGGCTTAGTTGCTCCGCGGCATGTGGAATCTTCCCGGACCAGGGCTCGAACCCATGTCCTCCGCATTGGTGGGCGGATTCTTAACCACCGCGCCACCAGGGAAGTCCTTGGGTTTGTTTTTGTAGGTCCTTTTCTTCTCTTGTGTTTCCCACTTAGAGAAGTTCCTTTAGCATTTGTTGTAGAGCTGGTTTGGTGGTGCTGAATTCTCTTAGCTTTTGCTTGTCTGTAAAGCTTTTGATTTCTCCATCAAATCTAAATGAGATCCTTGCCGGGTAGAGTAATCTTGGTTGTAGGTTCTTCCCTTTCATCACTTTAAGTATATCATGCCAGTCCCTTCTGGCTTGTAGAGTTTCTGCTGAGAAATCAGCTGTTAACCTTATGGGAGTTCCCTTGTATGTTATTTGTCATTTTTCCCTTGCTGCTTTCAATAATTTTTCTTTATCTTTAATTTTTGCCACTTTGATTACTATGTGTCTCGGCGTGTTTCTCCTTGGATTTATCCTGTATGGGACTCTCTGCGCTTCCTGGACTTGGGTGGCTATTTCCTTTCTCATGTTAGGGAAGTTTTCGACTATAATCTCTTCAAATATTTTCTCTGGTCCTTTCTCTCTCTCTTCTCCTTCTGGGACCCCTATAATGCAAATGTTGTTGCATTTAATGTTGTCCCAGAGGTCTCTTAGGCTGTCTTCATTTCTTTTCATTCTTTTTTCTTTAGTCTGTTCCATGGCAGTGAATTCCACCATTCTGTCTTCCAGGTCACTTATCCGTTCTTCTGCCTCAGTTATTCTACTATTGATTCCTTCTAGTGTAGTTTTCATTTCAGTTATTGTATTGGTCATCTCTGTTTGTTTGTTCTTTAATTCTTCTTTGTTAATCATTTCTTGCATCTTCTCGATCTTTGCCTCCATTCTTATTCCGAGGTCCTGGATCATCTTCACTATCATTATTCTGAATTCTTTTTCTGGAAGGTTGCCTATCTCCACTTCATTTAGTTGTTTTTCTGGGGTTTTTTCTTGTTCCTTCATCTGGTATATAGCCCTCTGCCTTTTCATCTTGTCTATCTTTCTGTAAATGTGGTTTCTGTTCCACAGGCTGCAGGACTGTAGTTTTTCTTGCTTCTGCTGTCTGCCCTCTGGTGGTTGAGGCTATCTAAGAGGCTTGATGGGAGGCTCTGGAGGTGGGTAGAGCTGACTGTTGCTGTGGCGGTCAGAGCTCTGTAAAACTTTAATCCACTTGACTGTTGATGGGTGGGGCTGGGTTCCCTCCCTGTTGGTTGTTTTCCCTGAGGCAACCCAACACTGGAGCCTACCCGGGCTCTTTGGTGGGGCTAATGGCAGACTCTGGGAGGGCTCACGCCAAGGAGTACCTCCCAGAACCTCCGCCACCAGTGTCCTTGTCCCCATGGTGAAACAGAGCCAGCCCCCGCCTCTGCAGGAGACCCCCCTAACACCAGCAGGTATGTCTGGTTCAGTCTCCCCCAGGGTCACTGCTCCTTCCCCTGGGTCCCGATGCACACACTATTTTGTGTGCGCCCTCCAAGAGTGTTTCCCCCAGTCCTGTCGAAGTCCTGCAATCAATTCCCACTAGGCTTCAAAGTCTGATTCTCTATGAATTCCTCCTCCCGTTGCCAGACCCCCAGGTTGGGAAGCCTGACGTGGGGCTCAGAACGTTCACTCCAGTGGGTAGACTTCTGTGGTATAGTATAAGTGCTCGCCAGTCTGTGAGTCACCCACCCAGCAGTTAGGGGATTTGATTTTACTCTGATTGCGCCCCTCCTACCGTCTCACTGTGGCTTCTCCTCTGTCCTTGGATGTGGGGTATCCTCCTTGGTGAAGTCCAGTGTCTTCCTGTCGATGATTGTCCAGCAGCCAGTTGTGATTCTGGTGCTCTCGCAAGAGGGAGTGAGAGCACGTCCTTCTACTCTGCCATCTTGGTTAATCCTCTCTAAATATTTTAAAGTAAAATAATTTTCAATCCGGTACACACAATGCTACAAACTATTTCCATAGAGAAGGACAGTTTCCTTTTCACAAAAACAAGATTTCCTCACCAAATATTTTATCAAGTCATGGAAGAAATGGTGAAGTCTCATCAGAAAAAGAGTGAACAGGTACTCTGGCAGCAGAGCTGAAAACACTGATTGTAATTTCTGCTCTAGACTGAATGTTTGTGTCCCCCACAAATTCATATGTTGAAACCTAATTTCCAATGTGATGGTGTTTGGAGGTGGGACCTTTGGGGCTGATTAGGTCATGAGGGTGGAGCCCTCATGAATAGAATTAGTGCCCTTATAAAAGAGGCCCCAGAGAGCCCTTTCATCCCTTCTACCACATGAGGACACAGTTACTCATCGAACATCAAACTTGCCATTGCCTTGGTGTTGAACTTCCCAGCCTTTGGAACAGTGAGAAACAAATTTCTGTTGTTTATAGGCCACCTAGTCTATGGTATTCTATTACAGCAGCCCAGACGGATTAAGACAGTTTCCTAGGGATTCTTCTCAAAACCCTAAGAATGTAACTCCTTGTAATTACTTCCTTTCAGTACTCCTTAATGCCCCCAAAATGAGAAATGCCCTATTTCTGCCAAGGACAAAAAGGTGTAGAGAGGAAGAAGAATAGTACATTTCCCTTCAACTCTGAATCTGGGCAAATGCCACTTCAGACTTTTCATGTCAAAGAATTAGGCTGTAGGAATTAAATACTAATTGCAATTGCTTTTCACTTCTGCATGTTTGTCAGTCACAGCAAAGGGCCATCGGGATGACTGGGGAAAGTGGGAGCCTTTTTGCGTCCTGGAGATGCTTTTAATAAATGCCAGGGGCTTCCCTGGTGGCGCAGTGGTTGAGAGTCTGCCTGCTAATGCAGGGGACACGGGTTCGAGCCCTGGTCTGGGAAGATCCCACATGCCACGGAGCAGCTGGGCCCGTGAGCCACAATTGATGAGCCTGTGCGTCTGGAGCCTGTGCCCCGCGACGGGAGGGGCCGCGATAGAGAAAGGCCTGCGCACCGCGATGAAGAGCGGTCCCCGCACCGCGATGAAGAGTGGCCCCCGCTTGCCGCAACTGGAGAAAGCCCTCGCACGAACCGAAGACCCAACACAGCCAAAAATAAATAAATAAATAAATAAAATCAAGTAAAAACTTTTAAAAAAATAAATAAATAAATAAATGCCAGCTTTCTGCTGGTCTTAGAAACTGGGATGGCGGCTCACAAGTTCCTCCACACTGTATGGTTCCTGGGTCTGTCTGAGTAGTGGAATTAAAGTGGCTATTTTGTGGGACTTCCCTGGTCTGAGTAGTGGAATTAAAGTGGCTATTTTGTGGGACTTCCCTGGGACTTCCAGTGGTTAAGACACCACGCTTCCTCTGCATGGGGCACGGGTTCGATCCCTGGTTGGGAAACTAAGATCCTGCATGCCATGCAGCATGGCCAAAAACTAGGGGGAAAAAAGTGGCTAATTTGTAATTTTCAAACACTATTCTTCGTTCCTTTCCTTGACACCCAGGAAAGGAAACCAGTGCTTGCCAGCATAGAGGTCTGTATCTGTAGGGATTCCACCTTTCCAGAGAAAAATCTTTATGTTACCTGGGAAGTAGACAAGACAGGTAACTTGGAAACACGTTTACATGGGAACACAGCTACACAGAAAAGTGAAACTTGGCCATGATTTCTGTAGTGACGCAGGTCTAAGATGCCACATAAGGAAAAAGAGTGCCATTTATAAAGTTTTCCCCAGGGAAAGCCTTTGGAGTTTTGTTTACAAAACCAAACCAAACCAAAAACATATTCTG
Source organism: Balaenoptera acutorostrata (assembly GCF_949987535.1). NCBI lineage: Eukaryota > Metazoa > Chordata > Mammalia > Artiodactyla > Balaenopteridae > Balaenoptera > Balaenoptera acutorostrata. The sequence goes on from NC_080073.1 coordinate 39,035,517, forward strand.
GTAGGGAGTTGTTTTTGGTTTGTTTTTAGTTTAACCCATGGCAGTGAAACCAGAGTCCCTCATGATTGCAGTTATGTGATATTTTTGATACTTTGTAGCTTTTAAAGAATTCACAAGTTTTTCTTTTTTTATATATTTATATTTTTATTTTTATATATTTTCTTTATTTCAAAAAATTTTTTTAAATTTTATTTATTTTTGGCTGCGTTGGGTCTTCGTTGCTGCGTGCGGACTTTCTCTAGTTGCAGCAAGCGGGGGCCACTCTGTTGTGGTGCACAGGCTTTTCATTGCAGTGGCCTCTCTTGTTGTGGAGCACAGGCTCTAGGTGCGCGGGCTCAGTAGTTGTGGCTCGTGGGCTCTAGAGCGCAGGCTCAGAGTTGTGGCACACAGGCTTAGTGGCTCCGCGGCATGTGGGATCTTCCTGGAGCACGGCTTGAACCCGTGTCCTCTGCATTGGCAGGCGGATTCTTAACCACTGCCCCACCAAGGAAGTCCCTTTATTTTTATGGCTGCATCAGGTCTTATTGCAGCATGTGGGATCTTTTCGTTGCAGCACGCGGGCTTCTCTCCAGTTGTGGTGCATCGGCTTCTCTCTAGTTGTGGTGTGTGGGTTTTCTCTCTCTAGTTGGTGGCGCGTGGGTTTCAGAGCGCCTGGGCTCTGTAGTTTGCGGCATGCAGTCTCTCTGGTTGAGGCATGCGAACTCAGTAGTTGTGGTGCGTGGGCTTAGTTCCCCCGTGGCATGTGGGACCTTAGTTCCCCAACCAGGGGTTGAACCCATGTCCCCTGCGTTGGAAGGCGTATTCTTTGTTTTTTTTTTAATTAATTATTTATTTATTTATTTATTTTTGGCTGTGTTGGGTCTTCGTTTCTGTGCGGGGGCTTTCTCCAGTTGCGGCAAGCGGGGGCCACTCTTCATCGCGGTGTGCGGGCCTCTCACTGTCGTGGCCTCTCTTGTTGCGGAGCACAGGCTCCAGACGCGCAGGCTCAGTAGTTGTGGCTCACGGGCCCAGTTGCTCCGCAGCATGTGGGATCTTCCCAGACCAGGGCTCGAACCCGTGTCCCCTGCATCGGCAGGCAGACTCTCAACCACTGCGCCACCAGGGAAGCCCTGGAAGGTGTATTCTTTACCACTGGACCACCAAGGAAGTCCCCACAAGTTTTTCTTTATGCTAGTAGTTTCTTAAGTCTAGAAAAGACTGCAGAAGCTATTGACATCTTGAATGGCATAAACTACTTGAAATCAGGTCAGTGTATTTGCAGAGGACAGTCTGCAAAATATTTGAGAATTAATTACACTCTGGGAAATATGATTTATTGACTACATGGTATTTAGATCCGTTTGTAAAAAAAAAAAAAATAATGAGCAGTAAGGTCCTGAAGTGGCAAGAGTATAAATTTCTTTTATGGTCTGCCTCCTGAAGCATAGTAGAATCAGTTCTAAACTAATTATTTGGATATTTGGACAGGTTCATTTCTACGTATGAGAGAATGAATTTTCTGTTGGTCAGGTTCTTTTTTAGTATCTTGGTACCAGCGCTATGGACCAGACATAATTCACATTCTCTGCCTTCAGGGACACTTTATAGAGCAGCATTTTTCATTTTGGGGCTTATGGAGAATATGCCCTTTGTCATTAGTGAAAGAGCTTGTTCTTCATTTGTTGGAAGTTTCCTTGTTGTCATCAGAAAACAGTTAGTGACCTCTTTATGTGCAAAGTGTATTAACTGGAGATCTGGGGATTTTGATGCAACTATTTCTGGCCTTTCATTTATGATGGTTTTGACTGCAAGTGACAGAACATCCTAATGCGACTGGCTTAAAGCATAAAGGGAAATTTATTTTTGTTACATAACAGGATATCCAGTACTTTAGTGACAGCATCATGGGCCCTGATGTTTTCTTCCTGTTCTGTATGCTCAGCATGTTGGCCTTGTCTTAGACAAGTATCTTTTAGAGTCACAAGGTGGCTGCAGTAGTCTCATATATCACATGCAGACAGAATAATATCCTGAGGAAGAGGAGGTACACCTCTCTCATGTTAAGAGCAAGGTATCTTTTTCCCAGAGAATCCCTGGCCAACTTCTCCTCATCTCATTGGGAAGAAGAGAGTCACATGCTTTTTCCTAAATAAGCTCGTAAGAACTGAGGTACTGTTCAAGATTCTCCCTGAACTAGAATGGAATTTCACATTCCCTTGAGGTTTGACTGCCTGAACAAGATTGGGACTCTATTAGGAAAGGAATAGTGGAGACAGACACCATCATCCATAGCCCTCTCAGTCCACGGTTTTTACAGCGGGCCTTGGTGGACACCAGAGTTCAGGAATGACCTCTGGTTGTTTATCAAAAAGAGTCAGAGCTTTTGCTATTTCCAGAACTTTCAAGGCTGGGCAGTAGGTGAGTCAAGCCCAAGCCCTTCACCTACGTCGGCATATCCCCCAGGGTTGGCAGTGGGCATGTCTTCATGAGGAAACTTGAAGTTTCTTACTTCAAGTGACATACAAGGCTCCACACCTTGTAGGCCAGGGCTTCACAGAGGTTGAGAGAGTTCTGGGCACTTCCACTTTTTCAGGTTCCCAGTTTATTTAAAAAGAAAGGCCAAATCAGAGCTATAGAAATGTGGTATATTTTACATGTTTACTTGTAAGAAAATATTTCAAACACAAAAACAGTACCATGACTTTATGTAGACATCAAGGGGAAACAAAATATCAAAAGTCTACATCTGACTGGAGATTGAACTTCTTCCTTTCAGTCCTGTGGGGGCTGCAGAGGATGCCACGGATCTCTCAGAGTCCAAGGAATGGCCCTAATGTCCAACTCTTCTGGGGCACTTGGCACTGTTGACCCCTCTCCTAAACCAGATACCCACTGACCCAGGCTAGGAAGTCTGGCACCATCTTGGTATCCCATCTGTGGTCAGAGGCAATCCCAGGGTGAAGAGGAGCCAGGGCAGGAGCCGACTGACATTGCTAACTAGAGTCCACTGCCACAGTGGGCACCTCCAGGAACCCTGAGATAAGCCTTCCGCAATTGCTTTCTGCCCTAAGCACTGCCACTGTGCTTTCATATTTTATTTTCATATTGTTGTGCTTTTACTCACTGTGGTCCTCTTTCTGGAATTATTTTAATTCATTCTAACAAACCTTATTTTGAGCACTACTGTGTGCCAGGAACTGCCTTGGATCCTAGATGGAGTTAAGAGAGAATGGTTTGGTGGTGGTGACAGATGACAAAATAGATGACATTACAGTGATTTATTGCTGCCTTAGAGTTGGCACAGGGTGCCATAGGAGTCGCAGAGGTGTACATCAAACTCTTGTTTCAAGAGAATGGAGTCTCAAAAAACTCCCTGAGACAGGGAGTTGCCTTATCCTGAAGGAGGACTAAAAAATGAATAGCTTTAAAGTGGTGCTGATCTGTTTGTGGGAGTGGGAATGGAGAATAGTTTATTTTTGTTGACAGTGGTGAAGTAGAACATAGTTTCCTGGGCAGCTTTGGATTAAGAAAATTTTGCAGTTTTGCAACAGTGTTCTTGTATAGCTCATTTTGCCCATAATTATGAGGTTCAGAAAAAAAAATAGTTTATTATCTCTTGAAGATAAAACCATATTTCTGCTCTATATTTTCTTTTTCTTTTTTAGTCTTGATCTTTCAGAAGTTATCTTGCCTACTACATTCCTTTTTAATTTTTTTTTAAATTTTATAGAAGTATAGTTTATTTACAATGTTGTGTTAATTTTTTCTGTACAGCCAAGTGACTCAGTTACACACACACACACACACACACACATATATATATATATATATGTTCTTTTTCATATTCTTTTCCATTATGGTTTATCACAGGATATTGAATATAGTGCCCTGTGCTATACAGTAAGACCTTGTTTATCTGTTCTATATATAATAGTTTGCCTCTGCTAATCCCAAACTCCCAATCCTCCCCTCCCCCACCCCTCCACCTACTACATTCCTAATTTTTAAAATATATTCAGTATTAAGTTGCCCACTATATTAACTTTCTTGAGAGAAGACTGACATTAAAAGGAGGTTATTTAAGTACAAAGAGCTTTTCTTTGTCCCTAGAGTCAAACAGAAAGGGAAGCTCTGTGGTGCTAGACATGGTCATAAATTGATGGCCATAGATTTAAAGTAGAAGAAATATGAAGCCTGAATTCCTTTCAGAAAAACAAAACATTTTTTAAAAATATTTATTTATTTATTTTGGCTGCACCAGGTCTTAGTTGTGGCACGTGGGATCTTCGTTGCGGCATGTTTTTTCGTTGCGGCATGCAGGATCTTTTAGTTGTGGCATGAGGGCTCTTAGTTGCGGCATGCAGACATCTTAGTTGCGGCACGTGGTCTTCTTAGTTCCGGCATGTGAACTCTTAGTTGCGGCATGCATGTGGGATCTAGTTTTCCCACCAGGGATCAAACCCAGGCCCCCTGCATTGGGAGCATGGAGTCTTATCCACTGGACCACCAGGGAAGTCCCAAAACAAAACCTTTTTATGCTTCTACAACTCAGGAAGGAATGGCTTTTCCTGTCTGGTCCTTGGCACCTTCAGCAGAAAAGTTGGGAATCTAGAATGACCTGATTTCTCAGGCAAAAACCCTTCCTTTGAGTCAGGGAGAGACCCTTACCAGTACTGAGTATTGTGAGAAATCCGAACAGAATGAAGTGGTGTTGCTTTCTGTTTTTTTCTTGAGCTCTTAACTGAATGTGAAGTAAACAGGGATAGTTGCCTTCCTGATGGCTACAACATACTGTAGCTCTAAAATCAAATCCTTTAGAGAACTTAGAAGGGATCTGAGAACTAGGAAAGGAAGAGAATATGGGCTTCTGTGCATAAAAAGACGGATGGAGGAGACCAAAATTACATCATTCAACAGAAATTGACTCAGCTACCTCTCATGCATCAGGCAGTGTTGTAACAACATACTGGGGAACACATAGCAGGGAACAAGACAGAATCCCTGTTGTTCCTCAGGAGTGGATATTCTGTGAACTCCAGGGAAACTGTAACTTGCCTGGTGTTTTGATTCCCTCTTTTCCTCTCTTCCCTCTGTTAGGAGAGAAGAATAAGCTGAACAGACTCTGACCGTTGGTTTTCAGCTCGCCAGGACCTTCTACCTAGCTCTCCTTTCGTGGCTCATGTGCTGCATCCTCTGCTCTCAGTGTGCAACTGGCCCCCAACGCAATGTGTGTTTGTCAAACCATGGAAGTGGGGCAGTATGGCAAGAACGCAAGTCGGGCCGGAGACCGGGGAGTCCTCCTGGAGCCCTTCATCCACCAGGTGGGCGGACACAGCAGCATGATGCGCTACGACGACCACACTGTGTGCAAGCCCCTCATCTCCCGGGAGCAGCGCTTCTACGAGTCCCTCCCTCCCGAAATGAAGGAGTTCACCCCTGAGTACAAAGGTCAGTCACTGGCCAGTTTGGAGATGGCAGCAGCTATAGGCCCTCAGCTCAGTTTTCCTTGTTCTGATGGCCATGTGGTGTGATTGTAGGTCTCTGTTGTCTCAAAGCAGCAGAGTCACTTTGTTAAGCAAAATTTGAAGCTGAAAGCATCAGCAAGGTCTTTAGATCTTGAAAATTGAATTCATTGATAGGTAAACCTGAGAAGAATTCACAGCATTAAGTCCCATTGGTGAAGAGCATGCTGTTGTCAAGGAGGTTTCCCTGTTTGCTGGAATGGTCTAGGAGAGAAGGGGCAGCACTTATCTGGTCCCAGAGGAGGAAGAATTGGATGCTTTCCAGGCTAAGGCGATGAGACAGCTGGCGAGGAGGCTCTGTGGAGCTTGTGTATGTATGTGCTGGGGGATGAATTGATGGTAAGAAATCTACAGAAGGACTGGGGCCTGGAGGGTCCTAACTTTTAAAGGAAAAATAATCTGTTTTAAAACGTAAATTAACTTTATAGACTAGAACCCCTTGGATATATACCAGAATTTAAGGTACTTGATTTTCAAATCTGATCTTTGTCACTATGATTATATATTTTTATGATTGCCTCTCATGTGTAAGTTATGTTTTTTGTTCTGTTTTTTGTTTTGTTTTGGCTGTGCCACATGGCTTGTGGGATCTTAGTTCCCTGACCGGGAATTGAACCCGGGCCACTGAAGTAAAAGCACCTAGTTCTAACCACAGGACTGCCAGGGAATTCCCTGTGTTCTGTTTTTTGGTTTTTTGGGTTTTTTTTAGTTTATTTATTTACTTTTGGTTGCATTGGGTCTTTGTTGCTGTGCACGGGCTTTCTCTAGTTGCGGCGAGCAGGGGCTACTCTTCGTTGCGGTGCGTGGGCTTCTCATTGCAGTGGCTTTTCTTGTTGCGGAGCACGGGCTCTAGGTGCATGGGCTTCAGTAGTTGTGGCATGCGGGCTTCAGTAGTTGTGGCTCACGGGCTATAGAGCGCAGGCTCAGTAGTTGTGGCGCACAGGCTTAGTTGCTCCGTGGCATGTGGGATCTTCCGGGACCAGGGCTCGAACCTGTGTCCCCCGCATTGGCCAAGCGGATTCTTAACCATTGTGCCACCAGGGAAGCCCCTGTGTTCTGTTTCTGAACTTTTCCAAAGCAGTATGAATTCAGTCATGTTTGTACCATCCTTTACTTGGGGGATCCTCGATTTAGAAAAACCAATCCATATTGGTATTGACTTTTGTTTCCTTAAATCTTTAATGTGGTGAAATATACATAACATAAACATTTTAAAATATTTATTTATTTATTTATTTATTTAAAATAAATAAATTTATTTATTTATTTACTTTTGGCTGTGTTGGGTCTTCGTTTCTGTGTGAGAGCTTTCTCTAGTTGCGGCAAGCGGGGGCCACTCTTCATCGCGGTGCGCGGGCCTCTCACTATTGCGGCCTCTCGTGTTGCGGAGCACAGGCTCCAGATGCGCAGGCTCAGTAGTTGTGGCTCACGGGCCCAGTTGCTCCGCGGCATGTGGGATCTTCCCAGACCAGGGCTCGAACCCGTGTCCCCTGCATTGGCAGGCAGATTCTCAGCCACTGGCTGCGTTGGGTCTTCGTTGCTGTGTGCGGGTTTTCTCTAGTTGCGGTGAGCGGGGGCTACTCTTTGTTGCCTTGCGCAGGCTTCTCATTGCGGTGGCTTCTCTTGTTGCGGAGCACGGGCTTAGTTGCTCCGCAGCATGTGGAATCATCCCGGACCAGGGCTCAAACCCGTGTCCCCTGCATTGGCAGGTGGATTCTTAACCACTGCGCCACCAGGGAAGTCCACATAACATAAAATTTAACCATTTTTTTTTTAAAGTGGTTGCACCTTGTCTTTTTTTTTAATTGAAGTATAATTGATTTACGATGTTTGTTCATTTCTGCTGTACAGCAAAATTTACCGTTATATAATTTAGTGGCATTAAATACATTCACAGTGCTGTATACCATTACCATTATCTATTTCCAGAACTTTTACATCATCTCAAACAAAATCTCTATACCCATTAAATAACTCCCCATTTCCCTCTCACCTGAACCCCTGGTACCCCCTAATCTACTTTCTATCTCTACAGATTTGCCTGTTGTAGAGATTTCATACAAGTGGAATCATGTAACGTTTCTCCTTTTGGGTCTGGCTTATTTCACTTAGCATAATGTTTTCAAGGTTCATCCACCTTGTAGCATGTGTCAGAACTTCATTTGTTTTTATGGCTGAATACTATTCCAGTGTCAATATATGCCACATTTTGTTTATCCGTTCATCTGTTGATGGACACTTGGGTTGTTTCCATCTTTTGGCTAATGTGAATAATGCTTCCGTGAGTATTTATCTGAGTCTCTATTTCTGAGTATTTATCTGTCTCTATTTCCAATTCTTTTGAGTATATAGGAGTGGAATTGCTGAATCATATGGTAATTCTGTGTTTAACTTTTTTGAGGAACTGTCAAACTGTTTTCCATAGTGGCTGTACCATTTGGCATTCTTACCAACAGTGTTCCTATTTCTCCACATCCTTACAAACCCTTATTTTCCATTAAAAAAAAAAATTATAGCCACCCTAGTAGGTGTGAAGTGGTGTCTCATTGTTCTGTTTTGATATGCATTTTCTTAATGATTAATGAATGATGTTGATGTGCCATTGGCCATTTGTGTATCTTCTCTGGAGAAATGTCTATTCAAGTCCTTTGTGCAGTTTTGAATTGTATGGTTTGTTGTTATTTTCAAAACAGAATCAGAATCATACTGAATTTGGAGGAATAAATATTCTAAGGCTGCAAAACGAGAGAGAAGCCAGAATCAAACACACTGCTGTCCCTAAGTGGCTAAGAAACAACAGTTATAAATGCTTTATAAATGTGGCTTTAGCCGCCTACTCATCCACACTCAACACATCCATGGCCAAATCTTCTGCTATAAATATGCCAAAACCAGAAAGAGAACTGCAAGCCCTGTTAGCTCATGGAGTCCTTCTGATGCTCAGGGAAAAAAAAACCCCTTAAAATGGAGTTGAGCCCCTGGCTCCAAAGAAATGTTTTCTAAATCACAACCACCAGAATTGGGACAAGTTAGAATTTCAAGGTGCCACCCAGGGAAGGATTGTCAGTCATAGATTGGTTCAGTTTTTCCCCCAACCTGCTCTCAGACTGGGGAACAGAAGTCTTTAAAAGCCATAGCAAATCCTTAGTATCTACCTGATTTTTTTTTTTCCTCAGGCTGCGTTTTCACTAGGGAAGAATAAATACACTTTCTCAAAAATACAATTAAATTAAAATTGATCCCTTCTTTTTAAGTCAAATGAAGTCCAGTTTATTCAGAGAAAATGGAAGATATGATGGGTCCAATTCATGTATTTCAAAGACTGATACCATAGGGTTTTTACCTTTTTTTTTTGTTTTTGGCTGCACCACGTGGCATGTGGGATCTTGGTTCCCTGACCAGGGATCAAACCCGTGCCACCTGCAGTGGAAGCACAAAGTCTTAACCACAAGACCGCCAGGGAAGTCATTTACTTTTTATTTTGAAATAAATTTAAAATTACAGAAAAGTTGCAAAAATAATAAGAGTTCCTCTAATGGTCCCATGATGCCGATGTACCAAGTTAAGCCCTGTAATTGTGTGGCTCACCTCTCTGTGTAGATGCACGTACTGGCTCCCCAGTGTGCATGGCAGGACCATCAGCCCCGTGCTAGATGCAGGAAGAGTCTTCAACCTACTGAGTTCTGCCAAGATACTTTATTTTTTCCACCAAGATGATATTCTAAAGTATCTGTATGAATTGAAAGCTGCAGTCGATGGTCTCTCCAAGATGATTCAGATGCCAGATGTGAATTTGGATATTACCAACATAATCCAAGCTGACGAACCCACTGCTTTAGCTACCAATGCATTGGGCTTAAATTCGGTGTTTGGAAGAGACTACAGGGCACTGAAAGACATCTTGATCAACACAAACCCAGCCTCCCCTCCCTTTCCCTCCCTTCCCCTCCCTTCCCCTCCCTTCCCCTCCCTTCCCCTCCCTTCCCCTCCCTTCCCCTCCCTTCCCCTCCCTTCCCCTCCCTTCCCCTCCCTTCCCCTCCCTTCCCCTCCCTTCCCCTCCCTTCCCCTCTCCCTGCTTGTATTGCACTGGCTGCTCTGTGACCACTAGAGTCCTCTCTACTGTTCACACACATTCAGCAGTCAAGAGCACACCAGAAAACCTTCATAAGTGCTGGGTTTTACTCTTAATTTGGAAGAATGTGCTAAAGACTCAGATGAAGTTCAGTATCCAAATGATGTATCCCATTGAAGGAGAAGGGAACATGCACATTTTTTGTTTTCTGTTTGGCCAGAAGCATAATGCTGTAAGTTTAACCCTTATAGATAGCTGGGTAGATAGAGCTATTTTTCAGCCAGAAGAGGGAAGCCACTGTGTTCTGCTCCATGAATTCAGCTTTTGGGAAGAGCTCCTGGCTTCTTGGGAATGAACTCACTGTGGCAGAAATTGTGCTGTGGTCTGTTCTCCAGCAGACAGGAGGCTGCAGTGTGATGGTGCCAGCCAACGTGCAGAAGTGGATGAGGGCCTGTGAAAACCTGGCCCTTTTTAACACTGCCCTTAAGTTCCTTAAGTGAATTTCAGTACCTGATTTTAAAGGGTTTAGATTTGAAGTATGATGCTGTTTCATGCCGATTGTTAGTAAAGGGACTTATACTAAAATCAGAGTCTTTACTTAGGCTGGTTGTCTAGTATCAATAAACAAAAGCATCATTAAAAAATACATAACCATAGTATAATTTATAATTACCAAAGCCAGGAAAGGAACATTGGTATAATACTATTAACTAATCCGTACGTTTTATTCAAATTTTGGCTGTTTTTCCACTTATAAATTTATTTATTTATTTTTGGCTGCATTGGGTCTTCGTTGCTGCGTGCGGGCTTTCTCTAGTTGCGGCGAGTGGGGGCTACTCTTCGTTGCGGTGCGCGGGCTTCTCATTGCGGTGGCTTCTCTTGTTGTGGAGCATGGGCTCTAGGTGCACAGGCTTCAGTAGTGTGGCACGCGGACTCAGCAGTTGTGGTTCGTGGGCTCTAGAGTACAGGCTCAGTAGTTGTAGTGCACGGGCTTAGTTGCTGTGCGGCATGTGCGATCTTCCCAGATCAGGGCTTGAACCCGTGTCCCCTGCATTGGCAGGCGGATTCTTAACCAGTGCGCCACCAGGGAAGCCCCCCGCCTTTTTAAAAAATATTAATTTTTTTATTTATGTTTGGCTGCATTGGGTCTTAGTTGCAGCATGCGAGATCTTTGTTGTGGCAGGCGGGCTTCTCTCTAGTTGTGGCGCGCGGGCTCCAGAGCACGTGGGCTCTATAGTCACGGCATGTGGGCTCTCTAGTTGTAGAGAGTTGGGCTCAGTAGTTGTGGCATGTGTACTTAGTTGCCCTGCAGCATGTGGGATCTTAGTTCCCCAACCAGGGATCAAACCCGCGTCCCCTGCATTGGAAGGCGGATACTTAACCACTGGACCACCAGGGAAGTCCTGACCTCGACACTTTTGAAGAGTACTAGTAGTTATTTTGTAGACTGTCCCTAAATTTGGATTTGTCTTATCTTTCCTCAGGATTAGATTGAGGTTGTATATTGGGTTGGCCAGAAAGTTCATACGGGTTTTTGTCAGATGTCACAGAAAAAGCCGAACGAACTTTCTGGCCAACCTAATATTTTGGGGTGATAGAAATGATCCTGTGTCCTCTTCAGTTCATCATATCACAAGGTACATACCTTGTTACTGGTGATTTAACTTTTTTTTTTTTTTAAATTTATTTTTGGCTGTGTTGGGTCTTCGTTGCTGTGTGCGGGCTTTCTCTAGTTGCAGTGAGCGGGGGCTACTCTCTGTGGCGGTACATGGGCGTCTCATTGCGGTGGCTTCTCTTGTTGCAGAGCACGGGCTCTAGGCACACAGGCTTCAGTAGTTGTGGCACATGGGCTCAGTAGTTGTGGCTCATGGGCTCTAGAGCGCAGGCTCAGTAGTTGAGGCACATGGGCTTAGTTGCTCCACGGCATGTGGGATCTTCCCGGACCAGGGCTCAAACCCGTGTCCCCTGCATTGGCAGGCAGGTTCTTTTTTTTAAGAAATTCACGTTCTTTTATTTATTTATTTATTTATTTATGACTGTGTTGAGTCTTCGTTTCTGTGCGAGGGCTTTCTCCAGTTGCGGTAAGTGGGGACCACTCTTCATCGCGGTGCGCAGGCCTCTCACCATCGCAGCCTCTCTTGTTGCGGAGCACAGGCTCCAGACGCGCAGGCTCAGTACTTGTGGCTCACGGGCCCAGTTGCTCCGTGGCATGTGGGATCTTCCCAGACCAGGGCTCGAACCCGTGTCCCCTGCACGGTTAATGGGTATAGAGATTTTGTTTGAGGTGATATAAAAGTTCTGGAAATAGATAACGAAAGTGGTTATACAACATTGTGAATGTATCTAATGCCACTGAATTTTACATTTAAAAATGGTTAAAGTGACAAATTTATGTTATATATGTTTTTACCACAATTTTAAAAAGTAAAAAAAAGTATATTAAAGAACCCCCGAAAACCTCTACCCAAATGTAATTCTCTGTATTAAGCCAATCTTACAAATGCCAAGAAAATTAGGGCTTATATCAAATAAAGTAAAGGACCATTGATTTTCATTTTCCTACCTGAATTCTTTCTAGGTGTGAGTAATGAGGTAAAAAAAAAAAAAAATCAGGATCAAAAAAATACATATTTTTTAAACTAGTGGTAGGTTGCATGGCTCATTTAATTACCAGATCTTACCCACTCTTGGAAGGATCTTCTTCCTGTTCTACACATAGCATAACTATTTCTCCCTTGATCAGGTATGATGCTCTGTGTCAAGGTGCTCAATGGTATGTGCCTGCAGAGAATTAAAGGTTTCTATTACAGCTTTAGATGGCCCTGCAAGACAATAAGAAATTTTAAAGGAGAGAATGATGCATTTGAGTATATAAAATTAAAAAGTTTTATCAAAATACACTTCTAAAGAAAATTAAGAGCTATTTACATCACATAAAACTGACTGAGGATTTGTTTCTAGAATGTGTGTGTGTGTATGCAATTCAAAATCAATAGGAAAAAAGACAATTCAGTAGGAAAATGAGCAAAAATAAAGAAAATCAATGAAAACTAAAGACCAAAGGCTAGGATAAATCTCTAGCCAGACTGATTAGGAAAAAGAAAAGACATAAATTTCCAATATCAGAAATGAAAGATGTGGGACTTCCCTGGTGGTCCAGTGGTGAAGACTTCACCTTCCAATGCAGGGGATGTGGGTTCGATCCCTGGTTGGGGACCTAAGATCCCACATGCTTCACCGCCAAAAAACCAAAATATAGAAGCAATATTGTAACAAATTCAATAAAGACTTTAAAAATGGTCCACATCAAAAAAGAAATCTTAAAAAAAAAAAGACAGATGTGTCATCACTACAGTTTCTACCGATATTTAAAAAAATAAAAATATTATGAACAATTTTATTCAAGTAAATTCTACAACTTAGATGAAATAGACAATTTCTTGCAAGACACAAACTATGAAAACTCACTCAAGAAGAAATGATTAATGTGAATAGCTCTATGTAGTAAACAAATTGAAATTGGATTTTAAAGCATTCTAGCAAAGAAAACTCCAGGCCCACACAACTTCACTGGTGAAGTCTACCAAATATTTAAGAAATACTACACAAACTCTTCCAAAAAGTTGAAGCAGGACTACATCTCTACTCGTTCTGTAAGGCTATTACAAGAAAATTAATGTCCTAGACGAAGCTAAATTTAAAAAATTTGAACAAGATTTTAGCAAATTGAATCCAAGAATATATTAAAAGGACAATATGTCGTGACCAAGTATGGTTTACCATAGGAGTAATGCAGGGTAGGTTTAACATTCAAAAGTTAATGTAATTGACCATATTAATAAACTAAAAAAAGAAAAATCATATGATTATCTCAGTAGATGCAGAAAAAGTACTTGACAGTATCCAACATACATTCTTTTTTTAAATTTATTTTACTGAAGTATAGTTTATTTACAATGCTATGTTAATTTCTGCTGTACAGCAAAGTAATTCAGTTATACATATATGTACATTCTTTTTCATATTCTTTTCCATTATGATTTATCACAGGATATTGAATATAGTTCCCTGTGCTATACAGTAGGACCTTGTTATTTAATCATTCTGTATATAATAGTTTGCATCTGCTAATCCCAAACTCCCAACCCATCCCTCCCCCCCCCCACAAGTCTGTTCTCTATGTGTGTGAGTCTGTTTCGTATTGTAGAAAAGTTCTTGTCATATTTTAGATTCCACATGTAAGTGATATCATATGGTATTTGTCTTTCTGACTTACGTCACTTAGTATGACAATCTCTAGGTCCATCAGTGTTACTGCAGATGGCATTATTTCATTCTTTTTTATGGCTGAGTAATAGTCCGTTGTCTATATGTACCACATCTTTATCCATTCATCTGCTGATGGACATTTAGGTTGTTTCCATGTCTTGGCTATTGTGAATAGTGCTGCTGTGAACGTGGGGGTGCATGCATCTTTTTGAATTACAGTTTTGTCCGGATGTATGCCCAGGAGTGGGATTGCTGAATCATCTGGCAACTCTAGTTTTTTGAAGAACCTCCATACTGTTCTCCATAGTGGCTGCACCAATTTACATTCCCAAAAACAATGTAGGAGGGTTCCCTTTTCTCCACACCCTGTCCAGCATTTGTTATTTGTACATTTTTTAATGATGGCCATTCTGACTGGTGTGAGGTGGTACCTCGTTGTAGTTTTGATTTGCATTTCTCTAATAATTAGCCATGTTGAGCATCTTTTCATGTACCTGTTGGCCATCTGCATCAACATCCATTCTTGATAAAACAACAAGAGTAACAAAACTCTTAGCAAAGTGGGGATGGAAAGAAAGTTCCTCAAACCGGATAGAGGGCATCTATGAAAACCTACAGCTAGCTTCCTACTCAGTGATGAGACAATTGCTTTAACCCCTAAGATCAGGAACGAGACAAGAATGTCCATGCCCTCCATTTCTAGTTGACATATAACTTGGAGGTTCTGGCCAGCGCAGTTAGGCAAGAAAATGAAATAATAAAAGACATCCAGATTGGAAAGGAAGAAGTAAAACTGTCTTTATTTTCAGACAACATAGAATTCTGTCTTCAGCCAAACTATCAGTCAAGTGTTGGAGTAGAATAAAGTCCTGCAAGGGACTCAGAAAATTGACCTCCTGAATACTCTTTCTTAGGAAGTTACTTGAAGATGTATTCCACTCAAATAAGGAGGAAACCAAGAAAAAGGGGAAAAGGAGAGGACGTAGAAGGAACAATTCTCACTCTGGTCAGCTGCAGCAAGGAGGGGCCCAGCATGGGAGCTATGTGGCAGGCCTGGAGGACACTCTAGATCAGAGTACGAAGGGGAGCCCATGAAACAAAGAATATTGTAGACCAGAGGGCATTCAAGCTTGAACAGAACTGAAGCTCTGGAAAAGACAAAGAGAAGAAGTTATAAAGGCAAAAAACTGTAGGAGAGGCAGTCATCTGTGTAAGGAAGCCAGGACACAGTTGTGAAGCTCACTAAAGTGAGGTGTACATTTAAACAATGTAATGAGAAGGTAAGAAAAAAGAATCTATTTCACCTTAACGTCTTAAGGATTTTTTTTCCTAAAAGAGACCAGGGATTGGGGCAGTGCCCTCCTGGAGAAGGAAATGGGCCAAAGAGAAGGATATTCTTGGTCTGGCATACTGACATATTCCTAAATGCTTCTCACTGATTCTCACATAATGCTGATTTTGCACACCAAGAGTGTAAAACAAGAAGTGTAGCTGACAGAAGGTTGGATATGGAAGTTAGATGAAGGGCAGCCTAGACCATTTTAAGAACAAATAACAAAAAACTCCTTGATTTCTAGGTATTGTGTTTCAACTCATTTGGTAATGATCCAGAAGAAACTATGAAAACCTGTTTGATAAAAATGGACACAACAAACTGTTTTGCATGAGTACAGCATGGAAAATAGGTGTTTCAACTTAGGAATGCTGGTGGTTTGGTGAGGCAGAAGTTCTGCCTGTTGAGCTTAGAATAGCCTGATGTTCAGTGTCAGCAGAAGACATATTTTGGAGACTGTCTTTGAGAAGTCTTGATGTCTCTCTAGGTGACATTGTCAGGCAGAAGGAAAACACATCTAGAGGAGGACATAGGAAATGACAGCATCATAGAGCAGTTAAATAAGTATAGGATTAAATTATGTCGACTGTGGATGTCACCTAGAAAATACAGTTCTTTTGAATGGTACAGAAGGCAATAGTTGAAAGTGAGAGGGTGGGCTTCCCTGGTGGCTCAGTGGTTACGAATCCGCCTGCCAATGCAGGGGGCATGGGTTCAAGCCCTGGTCCGGGAAGATCCCACATGCCGCGGAGCAACTTAGCCTGTGCGCCACAACTACTGAGCCCGTGCTCTAGAGCCCGTGAGCCACGACTACTGAGCCCACATGCACAACTAGTGAGCCCACGCGCCTAGAGCCCGTGCTTCGCAACAAGAGAAGCCACAGTGATGAGAACCCCACGCACCCCAACGAAGAGTAGCCCCCGCTCGCCACAACTAGAGAAAGCCTGCGCGCAGCAACGAAGACCCAACACAGCCAAAAATAAATAAATAAATAAATTTATTAAAAAGGAAAAAAGGAAAGTGAGAGGGTTAGACAAGAGAATGGGAAAAAAATATAGATTTATCCAAAATCAAAGGTAAATAGTGGACTTAGAATGGGGGATTAGTGGTTAGCTATGTTTTGGAAAGATGTCTGCTAGTCGTTGTTCCTACAGTTGATTCAGGGCAGGTGATGTCAGTGTGCTGAGGGACAGCAAGTGCCAGCAGTCTGAACTGAATGGACCCAATCTCTGTAGACATTTGTTGACTGGCTGCCTTTTTTTCTCCAACAGGAGTGGTGTCAGTCTGCTTTGAGGGGGACAGTGATGGTTACATCAACTTGGTGGCCTACCCTTATGTGGAAAGTGAGACCGTGGAGCAGGATGACACACCAGAGCGGGAGCAACCTCGGCGTAAGCACTCTCGCCGGAGCCTGCACCGGTCAGGCAGTGGCAGTGACCACAGGGAGGAGAAAGCCAGCCTGTCCCTTGAAACCTCAGAGAGGTAAGGGGACGGTGAGCAGGACTGGTGGTTCATGTCTGGTCCTGATATACTCAGAATATCTCTAGAGTCCTGATACATCACGGGGAAGTAGGGCTCAAGGTTGGGGGAAGGTGGCTGATGTTCTTAGGCCACCCACATAGGTGCAGGCTGCCGCCTGTATGTCACATCACCCCAGTGATGCCTCCTTCTGAGTATAGCTGTAGCTAGTCAAGAGAGAATGAAGTTCCCTCAGCTTTTTGGAAACAAGAACACCCTGTTTTTTCCAGCTTTGTTATGTCTCGCACCCCCAAGACAGAGGTGGAAATGCATTGGTCCACGATGAGGTTCCAGCTCCTTTCTCACCTGCAGGATGTCAGAGCCCAAAGACAATGAGTGGCATCCAGACTAGTGTTCCTTAAGGGTTTGGGTGTCAGATCTCTCTGAGACTCTGATATCAGCTATTAATCCTTTCCCTGAATCTGAAGTTCAGTTTATTGTATTGGAAATTGATTTTTCTTGTAGATTAGGAAAATAGTCTACAAAGGAATTATTTTTCTTGATATATCATGCAAAAAAATGTGAACCCCAACAAGGGTGGCCATAATCAAAAGGATAGACAATAAAAGTTTTGATGAGGATATGGAGAAATTGAAACCCTCCTACATTGCTGATGGGAATGTAAAATAGTGCAGCCATTCTGGAAAAAAATTAGGCAGTTTTTCAAAAAGTTAAACCTGGCAACTGCACTCCTAGGTATATGCCCAAGAGAATTGAAGGAATATATTCACACATAAAACTTGTACACAAATGTTTATAGCAGCATTATTCCTAATAGCCGAAAACTGGAAACAACCTGAGTGTCCATTAGTTGGTGAATGGATAAATTAAATGTGGTATATCTATACAATAGAATATTACTCAGCAATAAAAAGGGATGGAGTACTGACACATGCTACAACATGGATGAACCTTGAAAACATTTATGTTAAATGAAAGAAGCCAGTCACAGAAAACCACATATTATATGGTTCCATTTATATAAGATGTTCAGAATAGGCAAATCCATCGTTTCTCTCCAAGAGACAGAAGGCAAAGTCAGTGGATGCCAGGGACTGAGGGGGAGGGATAGATGGGAAGTGACTGCTAATGGTGACAAGGTTTGTTTTTGGGGTGATGAAAATTCCTAAAAATTAGATAGTGGTGATGTTTTATAACCTCATGAATATACTAAAAAAAACCCAAAACACTGAATTGTAAAAAAAATAAAACTAATGTAAATAAAAAATGAGCTTTTTAACCAAAGTGAAATTAAAATTGTATGATTAAATTACTTTATATATATTTAATATCACTCAAAAATAAGTTTCAGTGAGGGAATTCCCTGGCAGTCCAGTGGTTAGGACTCGGCACTTTCACTGCTGAGGGCCTGGGTTTGATCCCTCGTCCAGGAACTAAGATCCTGCAAGCCGTGCGGCATGGCCAAAAAAAAAAAAAAAAAAAAAAAAAATTCAGTGAATAGGATTCTCTGTGACTTGACCTAGAAGTTGGAATTGGGACTTTTCTTAGATGTGGCAGCACATAGTTTGTCTCTGACATCAGATCAGATCAGTTTAGCAGCACAGGCTGCACACCCTAGCTCCTTAGTACTTATACCATTTACTCACTTTAATGGGCTCATGCATCTGGGCCCCGTGTCACCCCTCAGGAAGGTCTATGCGTGGCACATTAGACTTGATCCAGGCCTCCCCCACCCTGTGTAGTGAGACCCCAGAGGGTGACTTGTCTGAGCCCCTTAGCAATGGGTATGTTCTTCCTTCTTAGCCCCCAGGAGGCAAAGACTCCAAAGGTGGAGCTGCACAGCCACTCGGACGTCCCTTTCCAGATGCTGGATGGCAACAGCGGTCTGAGTTCTGAGAAGATCAGCCACAACCCTTGGAGCCTGCGCTGTCACAAACAGCAGCTGAGCCGCATGCGCTCCGAGTCCAAGGACCGAAAGCTCTACAGTATCCTTGTTACTGCTTCCCCAGCAGTGCCTGCTACTGGGACCATGACTCCTGTGTCAGGGCACCTACCAGTACCATGGCCAGTGCCCTCTCTGTTCAGGGGCTCGTCTTTTGTTCTCATCTCCCTTTTCCATAGGCTCTTCTTCCTCTTTGTCCTTCTTATTTTCATCAACATGTTTTTTTCCTGCGTTTTGGGGCTGGTAAGACTGAAGCTTAAACTTGGCAGTCTAGAAGAGTGCTGTCCAATAGAACTGTCTGTGACAATGGAAGTATTCTGAATCTGTGCTGAAATTTGTGGTAGCCACTAGCCACACTGTAACCGAAATATGGCTGCTGTGACTGAGTTACTGAATTTTTGTTATTTAATTAATTAAAATCTAAATTTAAATCACCAGGCATGGATAGTGGCTACCATATTTATCAGTGCATGTCTAGAATTGGGGGGGAGGGATGTGTGTGCGCATGCGCATATGTACATGTGTACACGTGTGTATTTCTCCCCTCCCAAAAGATAATAATTAAAAAGTAATATGTTTGATTTTAGTATGTTTTTTCTAAAGATAAACACTATACCTGTGCAATATAAAACAGTTTTTTAAGATACCAGAGGTAAAAAAGTATTATGAAATGGGAATTCTTAAAATCATTTAGTGTTTTCAAGCAGTAGACAATAAATAAATAATACTTACTGAGAAACTGAGGGGAAGCATGCTGAGCACTTCATATGTACTTACTCAGTTTTCCTAAGTCTTTTTTTTTTTTTTTTTTTTTTTTAAAGAGTAACTTTTTTTTTTTTTTAATTTTTATTTATTTATTTATTTATTTTTGGCTGTGTTGGGTCTCTGTTTCTGTGCGAGGGCTTTCTCTAGTTGCAGCAAGCGGGGGCCACTCTTCATCGCGGTGCGCAGGCCTCTCACTATCGCGGCCTCTCTTGTTGCGGAGCACAGGCTCCAGATGCACAGGTTCAGTAGTTGCGGCTCACGGGCTTAGTTGCTCCGCGGCATGTGGGATCTTCCCAGACCAGGGTTCGAACCTGTGTCCCCTGCATTGGCAGGCAGATTCTCAACCACTGCGCCACCAGGGAAGCCCCTTCCTAAGTCTTTTGAGGGAGGAACTGTTATGATTTCCGTTTACAGACGAGTAACTGGAAGCACAGGGTGGTTAAGTGTTGTGCTCAGAGCCAGTGAGTGGCCGAAGCAGGATCCAGTGCTCTCAGGCATTGTGAGATATTTCTGCAACCTTCTTTGAGTTTTACTGTCACTTGTTTATAGGTTATAGCAGGTGATGAGACTAGTTAAAAGCCATATTTAATGATTTTTTTATGTTACTCTTTAAAGAATTAGGGGCTATTAAAATATTCATCATCAGAGTGATGCTGAGGGTCTTATCCTCCAAGACCATGTGATTGCTACATAGTCCCAAATATGGAATTGAGGGCTAGGCTGTGAGCCCTGATGACTTTTGGCAGACATGTGACAGGCCTGTACCTTTAAGATTGTTGCAGACAGGAGATGTAGATGAGGACATGGGTATAAATGCCAGGAGGCCAGGACCACAGAGCCATTTTAAGCAGAAGGTCCTAGAAGTACTAAGGGATAAGTTTAAATATATGGTCCACTGGTTTGAAGTTTAGTCAGAAAATGGCAAGATAGAAATTTAAATCCAGATTTTTCTAAAGATTCCTGTTTGGGAATGTTAAATCTGATTTATCATTTTTGTAGTAGTGCTACAAAGGAAGTTCCTTACTTCTTAGGCCTGAATGAGACACTGGATTGAGCAGGGCCTTGGTTTACTGATGGTGCCAGGGATGTATGTGAAACTGCCAAATCTTCTTTGGTTTATTTATGTATGCCTGCAAGACAGATCTAAAGAATAAAATAAAAATGATGATATCAACAAATGTGGTATATACATACAATGAAAAATTAGCCATAAAAAGGAATGAAATTTTATCACATGCTACAATATGGATGAACCTTGAAAACAATTTGCTAAGCGAAAGAGCCAGATACAAAAGGACAAATATTACATGATGCCACTTACATGAAGTACCTAGAACAGGTAAATTCATAGAGACAGAAAATAGAATAGTGGTTATGGGGGCAGGGGAGGGGGGAATGGGAGTTACTGTTTAATGGGTACAGTTTCTAATTTCTATTTGGGTAGATGAAAAAGTTTTGGAGATTGGATGGTGGTGATGGTTGCACAATAATATGAATGTACTTAACACCACTGAACTGTATACTTAAAAATGGTTAAAATGATAAATGTTACAATGTATTTTACCACAACAAAAAATTTTTTTAAAGAAATAATAAGCCAGTGGTTTGAAATCCACATTTGAGAGTTTGTGAGGTGAATACAGATTACATTAGAGGGGAATGCCTCCTTTTATAGAAAAACTGGATTGTGCTTTTCTGGCTGGGGCTGATGGTGAGTTTGGTGGTTATTCCCCTTGACTGTGGCCCAGAGTTCCTCCTGCTTGAGAACGTGGTGCACCACTTCAAGTACCCCTGTGTGCTGGACCTGAAGATGGGCACCCGGCAGCATGGTGATGATGCATCAGCTGAGAAGGCAGCCCGGCAGATGCGGAAGTGCGAGCAAAGTACGTCGGCTACGCTGGGTGTCAGAGTCTGTGGCATGCAGGTGAGTCATCCTTGGTGAGAGCCTAGGTGCTCCTGCTTGCCTGTTTTGGGTTGCGTGTGTACCTGCCTGCTATCCGAGCCAGGTGTCCTCCTGGCCCACAGTGGTCCAGAATCTCCTCCAAGAGGGTGAGTCCCCTACAGGGTGCGGAGTGTGTTTTTGTAGATATGTTCCCTGAGCCCTCTTATCCTTACCTGGGGACCTTGGTCTGGGCTCCAGTGCAGAACCACTGTGAGAGCCTGTTGCCTTGATATTGGGGCAAGTAAGACTCTTGTCTGTCAGCAAGATAATTCCTAGTTTGAGTCCAGCTGGTCTCCTGGGGCAACTTGGAGGAGGGCTCCAGAGGTAGTGGCAGAAAACCTGTAGGCCTGGTCTCTGCACATTGCTGGCTTTACCACAGGAAAACTTAGGGTGAACTTGGCCTGCCTCCTCCAGTTGTGTAGCGTTGAGCAGAAAATCTCAGGTTGGTCAGAAGTACTTTCCAGATAGTGCCTGCCCAGGGCACCGTGAGGTCATCAGACCTCCCTGGTACTCACCTGTCTGTCTCCTGGGGTTTCAGGTGTACCAGCTGGACACGGGGCATTACCTCTGCAGGAACAAGTACTATGGCCGTGGGCTCTCCATCGAAGGCTTCCGCAATGCCCTCTATCAGTACCTGCACAATGGCCTGGACCTGCGGCGTGACCTTTTTGAGCCCATCCTGAGCAAACTGCGGGGCCTGAAAGCTGTACTGGAGCGGCAGGCCTCCTACCGCTTCTACTCCAGTTCCCTGCTTGTCATCTATGATGGCAAGGAGTGCCGGTCTGAGTCCTACCTGGACCGCCGGTCTGAAATGCGTATCAAGCACCTGGACACAGGGCTCCCTGAGGTGGCACCATCCTGTGGCCCTAGCACCAGCCCCAGCAGCACCAGCCCCGAGGTGGGCCCCTCCTCTCCACCCAAGGTGGATGTCCGCATGATCGACTTTGCACACAGCACATTCAAGGGCTTCCGAGATGACCCCACTGTGCATGATGGGCCTGACCGAGGCTATGTGTTTGGCCTGGAGAACCTCATCAGCATCATGGAACAGATGCGGGACGAGAACCAGTAGGCCCAGCTCTGGGCTTCCAGAACCCCTTCCTCTCCACCCTCAGGCAGGGACCATTGCTCTGAACTCGCCATGAGGACACACAGACTTGCTTTTAAAAGGGTTATATTTCTCTTTGGTGTAAACTAAAAGAAATGTTTTTAGCTGTAGCCTGGAATCCATATATATAAAGTGAAGGAGGGCAGAACACATCCTCTCAGCCAGGCTTCCTAGCTCTGTGGTTCTGACTGCTGTGTCCAGGCTGACTTAGGAAGGAGGAGATGCCCCTGGTGGGCTTGGCAGCAGGGACAGGTTGCCCTTGGACATTGGTTTCTCTTGCTTAGGTCTTTGGGGTCTGTGGCTGCAGGGTCCTGCTAGTTGTGGGGTGAAGCCCTGGGTTGGCTCAGGGCCCCTCCGTGCTCACTCATCCCTTGTTCCTCAGTAGTAGAGGGTTGGGTGCCCATCTCTTGGGGGACTTTGTAACTTGTGTTGTGAGTATCACCCAGGTATGTAACATATGTCCCCAGGGCACCACAGGGCCAACTGCACACAGCTGGACCCTTCTCGGTTCTGACCTTGGCATGAGGCTAGATTCATGAAGCTGTGCTGAAGCCAGCAATGGCAGAGGGCAGGCCCTGGGATCCCCAGGCACTATTTGGCACTTGAACCTGCTCCTCCTCCTGCCTGCACAGCCCAGCCAGCGTTTCTCACCAAGATCCCTTGCCTAAGGAGGCCATCCCCTCTTGCCCCACTGGAGGGGGCCCTGCTCTGTTTGCTGAGGAGAGTCAATGTTCCAGCAGGTCTCAGGGCCTCTGATGGCTCTGACCCAGCTAGTATTTGCAGTCCTTGTGCTGTGGGTAGGAGTCCTCTTCCTCTAGCTTGGGCAGCTGTGCTGCCTTGGATGGGCTGCTCCTTCCAGGGCTCAAAGGCTGTGGTCCGCTCAGGGTCTCACCTCTCCCCAGGCCAAGCTCAAGGCAGCAGCCCACTGTGAGGAGCTCCAGGCTTGTGAGGGAGAACTTTAAGCTTGTTTGCTTATAGGGACATTGGGCGCTGGGTGCAGGAGCCCAGATTCTGCTAATGAGAGTTTTGTCTTATCAGTACTGGGGTCCATCAGTCTGTCCATTTGTCCATCTGCCAGCTCCTGTGATCTTTCCCCTGGGGTGTAGCCTTGTTCATTAGTAAATATTGATTTTCTTCATGCTTCCCTCAGCAAAATATTCTCTTTACCATTTCTGAGGTGAGCTTTTGCCCCTGTGCCCTTCTTCAGCAGGTGCTACCTTTTTTAAAAGAACTGGTAGCAAAATGAATTGGAGGAGGTGTTTCTCTGCTGGCCCAACACCCTCTCTGTGAGCCTGGAGTGTGGCCCCCTCAACACTCAACACTGACAGTGGCACAGTGAAGGCCCAGGGGGTGACCCATTCCTTGCTCATAACTTTTGCTGCCAGCCCTTAATGGCACAGAGACCTGCCATCTCTAACACTTGTGGCCAGGTGATACTGCACTCACCTAGCCATTGCTGAGGTTAGTGCCCTCACCTCTGAGTCTAGGGCCACTGTCATTGTCACTTTTGGCATGTCCCTATTTGGGCATTAATGATAAGCCTGCCAGCCTGTGTCTCTGAGAGGCCTTGATAACTGATGGACTAATTTCCTGGTCCTTAGAGATGCTGCCTCACACATCTTAAATGGGCTCCTTGATGGGATCCCATCTCTCTCGGCCCTCTGACCCTGGTGCCATTGGTGGGCAGGTTCCCATTCCTTGGGGCTAGGAGGGGCAGCTTGCCTGTTTCTGGTCAGTAATGACCATCTTCTGTACTATTCTGTGGCTTCCCCCATGGGGGCAGTAGCTCTTCATTAGTGTGGATAGTCATTTCCTGGCAAGGCAGGGGCTAGAGCAAAGGGTCTGGGGCCACTTGGGACCCACTTGATGGCACCTCTCCAGCCTGGGGATGTGCTGTGCTTCCTGAGTTTGTATATTATGGGAGATGCTGCCCCCATTCCGCTCTTCATCGCGAGAGAGGCTGTACTGACTTAAATTCAGTGTTTGCCTGGCACTAAAGAGCAGGGCTGGGATTTGCTGCTTCTCCCCCAGGGCAGGGTCCCTTCTTTTCAGCACTTTTGAACACTTGGGAGACACAGCCCAGTTATCTGGTGGGTGGTGGGCATGTGTGTCTGCACACGCTCTTTGCCACCATTTCACCCTGTTCCATGCTAGAGAGCCCTATCCCTGCCAGGCCCTGCCTTCCCAGCCCCAACTTGGGACCAAAGTGCAAGATGGGATCACGGGTTGGGGCGTTCAAGCGACCCCTCTCTGTAGTGCTTCCCTGGGCGAAGTCGACACCAGCCCCCTAGCGGGGTGGGATGGGCGGTGCTTAAAGAGGAAGGGGACCAGTTTTGCAACTTGGCAGGGACCCCACGCCTCCCTCACATCCGGGCCTGTACAGTGGGCGTGGGGATTCTCCTTAAGGGGCCAAAGGCCTGGGCTAGTTCGTAGCCTCTGCTCACTTGCTCACATCCCGCCACGTGCACCACTTCCCCCCCCCCCCAGATGCAGATTGCTTGAACTTTAAAACTGTTCAATTTGGTTTTGTTTGTACCGATTTAAAAAATGTTTTAATGGGGAAAAGTTTGGGGAGAACCGTGGGAAGGGCCTGGTTCCTTTGCTTCTCGAGGAACTGCAAGGCCTCGCCTGGAGGACCGCTCTCTACTCCACTTTCCTGGAAGCTGCCTAAGCCTGTCCACGCCGCCCGAGCCCTGCGCCCGGATATGACACGTGGCTCTGGTCACGTCTGGGCGCGGTTGCGTTTTCTCGGGACCTTGCGTGCAGGGGAGAGGGGTGCTCTGGCCTTGGGCCGAGCCCGCCCCTTTCTGTACACCTAGCGCTGCCCGCCCCGCTTGTGTCTGAGGTCGTGTATGTCAAAATAAAGCCGCTAGAAACCGAGGCGTGTCCGTGTCTTGAGAAACCCCTCGGCCTCCGGGAGACTGGCCTAGTCCGGCCCGCCCGCGTCCTCGGCCCCTCGCCGACCCGGTGAGGCGGAGAGGGGCCGGAAGCCGCTGGGGCGCGGTGCAAAGGAAGCCTCGCCCTTGGCGCCAGCTCCGCTTTTGGATCCGCCAATGGCCAGCTGACCCGCAGGTCCGGGTCCCGGTCCCCATGGCAGCCCGGCGCGCTCGGCTCTCATTGGCTGCGTCGGCCGGAGCGTCGCGTCCCGCGCTCCGACGCCGACGGTGTGCCACGTATACGGTAGCTGATTGGGCCGCCCGAGTTTACGTCACTTCCCGCCGGCCGCCGGCCCGAGTTGGGAGGCAGTCGGTCTCCGTCCAGCGTCGCGTCTCGGTTTGCTGCGGTCCCGGACCTAGCGTCAGCGCGGACTGGGCGGACAAGGCAGAGCCAGAGTTGGTCAGTCTGGCGGGTGAAGGGCGCGGGGCCGGGCACAGCGGCGGGAGTGTGCGGCAGAGGTGCGCCAGGCGGGCCGCGGACACCTCGGATCCCGAGACTCACTCTCCGGCCGCCCGCAGGCGCAATGAAGGCACTGATTTTGGTGGGCGGCTATGGGACGCGCTTGCGGCCGCTGACACTAAGCATCCCGAAGCCGCTGGTGGACTTCTGCAATAAGCCCATCTTGCTGCACCAAGTGGAGGCGCTGGCCGCGGTAAGGCCCGGGGCCGGGGTCTTGGTAGGACCTGATAGGATGAGGGACGGCCAGCGATTGGGGATCGGGGACACCTGTGCCTTCGGCTGAGTCCGCCTGGCGGCCGGCGCCGTTCTGTCCCACAGGCCGGCGTGGACCACGTGATTCTGGCTGTGAGCTATATGTCTCAGGTGCTGGAGAAGGAAATGAAGGCGCAGGAGCAAAGGGTGAGGCATGGACTTCTGGCTCTTTGCCCTGGTCCCCGCTCAACTTTTCACCCTGGTGAGAGGAACCTGACGGGGGGTTTCTTCCTTCCAGCTAGGAATCCGAATCTCTATGTCCCATGAAGAGGAGCCTTTAGGGACAGGTCAGTAGAGACAGGAAGGTCCCTTGGGGAGGGTTTAGGGCCAGGGAAGGGGCAAGACTCAGCCTGGATGGGGACTGCTGAGCCTGGATCCAGGGGCTCAGACCCCCAAGATGATGGTGACCTGTTCCTCTCCCCCAGCTGGGCCCCTGGCACTGGCCCGTGACTTGCTCTCTGAGACTGCAGACCCTTTTTTCGTCCTCAACAGTGACGTGATCTGCGATTTCCCCTTTCAGGCCATGGTGCAGTTCCACCGACACCATGGCCAGGAGGGCTCAATTCTGGTAAGCAAGCACGTCTTTCTGCTCTAATGTTCCTGTCCCCATGCGCAGCCTCCCCAGCCTCTCCCATTCTCCGGCCTTGAACTGCCCCTTAGTGTTGTGGATGCAGAGCTGTGCAGTTTGTGCCTTTAAGCATTTGTGGCAAAGCCAATGAAATTTAGGACAACATGTATATCAAGGCTCAGGAGCACTGGACTAGGCCTGAAGTCCCCCTGCACTCAGGTGACCAAAGTGGAGGAACCCTCTAAGTACGGTGTGGTGGTGTGTGAGGCGGACACAGGCCGCATTCACCGGTTCGTGGAGAAGCCGCAGGTGTTTGTGTCCAACAAGATCAACGCAGGCATGTACATCCTGAGCCCTGCAGTGCTACGGCGCATCCAGGTGTGTAGAAGCCAGCTGCTGGGTGGGCTGGGGTAGGGCAGGCCACCACTGCCATGACCCTGCTCATGAGCTGCCCACTCCCACAGCTGCAGCCCACATCCATTGAGAAGGAGATCTTCCCTGTCATGGCCAAGGAGGGGCAGCTCTATGCCATGGAGTTGCAGGGTGAGGCAGGGAGGCCACAGGGTGGGGGTGGTCTGTGGCTGGGCTGAGCCCCCTGGAGCCCCCTGATGCATTCTCTCCCTACAGGCTTCTGGATGGACATTGGGCAGCCCAAGGATTTCCTCACTGGCATGTGCCTCTTCCTGCAGTCGCTGCGACAGAGGCAGCCTGAGCAACTGTGCTCAGGTCCTGGCATTGTGGGCAACGTGCTGGTGGTGAGGCCCTTGCCCAGAGCATTGTCAACCCCCTCAATCTTGGGGGACAGATGGCCCACTTGTGTTTTCCCCACTGTCCTCAGGACCCAAGTGCCCGTATTGGCGAAAACTGCAGCATTGGCCCCAACGTGAGTCTGGGTCCTGGTGTGGTGGTGGAGGATGGTGTGTGCATTCGGCGGTGCACAGTGCTGCGAGACGCCCACATTCGCTCCCACTCCTGGCTTGAGTCCTGCATTGTAGGCTGGCGCTGCCGCGTGGGCCAGTGGGTAAGCCTCCGGGCTGGGCCAGATGGAGAGGGTGGGGGAATGCCTCTGCCTCGCTGACAGGCCTGCCCCTCCCCCCAAGGTGCGCATGGAGAACGTGACAGTGCTGGGTGAGGACGTCATAGTTAACGACGAGCTCTACCTCAACGGGGCCAGTGTGCTGCCCCACAAGTCTATTGGTGAGTCGGTGCCAGAGCCCCGCATCATCATGTGAGGATGCTGCGGGGCTGGCTGAGCCCCCATTTCCCCACTGGCAAGGGGATCACTGGCTCGACACATCAGGAGGCTCTGGACTCATTGCCATTTGACTGGGGAGGATTGGACAAGGCTGAAGCCGTCGGACACCCGCCTTCGCCTGTGGACATAATCTGGCAAGATCCTTGCTGGGCATACCCCACAAAGCCCACTCCCTCAAGATGGGCTGGGCCAGGACTGTATGGAATAATAATTTAATGCTCACTGTGGCCCTGACTGAAAGTCAAGCTCAGGCACAAATAGGGCATGGTGGGGGGCCGTGGGGGACAGGGCAAGGGGCTCATAAATAGGGCCCAGCCTGGGTTTGAGTTTAAGGGTAGAGGTTCCTGCTGTGTGGGCCAGGCAGGCTTAGGCAGCCGAGGAAGTGGCACTTGCACTGGCTGCCTTGTCCCAGTCCTCTACAGACACGATGGTGGCTTTGCAGAAGAAGCAATCCTTGTTGTTCATCAGGTGCTGGTTGATGCAGGCTCTATAACAGGGGAGGGCATAAAGGTGGCCTGTGTATCCCTGCTGTTCCCCACCCAGCCCCTTGTGCCCGTGCAGCCCACTTACTTGCAGGACTTGTGGCCACAGGGCTGGAACACAGCAGAAATAGGGTGAGCATAGCAGATGGGGCAGAGGTCTTCCTCACTGGTGGGCTGCAGGGAGCAGAGTGCAGGGTGGGCTGGGGTTGGGTGCCCAGACAAGTTGGGTGTACACTACGCACACAGCTGTGGTGATGTGTACTGGGGTTGTGTGGACCCGTGTGCTGTGGCCCCACTCACCAGGGAGGCAGCTGCTGCCTGGGCAGACGCAGAGGTCAGGTGTGCCAACATCTGTTCCACCTGGGCCAGTTCCTCAACACTGATGTAATCTGTGTCTGGCGGGTGGAAGGAGGTGTCAGGCCCAATGTGGCCCTAGAACCCAGTGCCTCTTGAGTACTCCCTGCCTGGAAATTTGCTCTTCTTAAGACTACTGACCTGGCCCAGCCCCAAATCCCTCTCTTCCCTGACCCACCCCCGGCCTACTCACAGCTCTGTAGGGAGAAGCGCTTCTGGTCAGGGGCAGGCAGGGTAGTGCCAGGGGTAGGGGGCTCTGGCTGCCCCAGCAGATAGCATATGGAGCGGAGCTGGAAGCAGGGATCAGCCAGGAGCACTGATGTGGCTCTCTCTGTCCTAGGTGGGAGAGGGTACAAGGGTAGTCAGAATGCTGGGCCTGTCTGAAATCAGTATCTATCGGAGGGGTGGGGCTGGAAAGTCCAGCCTACTTGCATTATTGCCTGGTTCATTCCACCCAATCTCCCTTCTTCTCTCCAGTCCTCCCAGTAAAGTCCTAGATCCCGGTAAGGACCCACATTGCTGGGTACCAGTTTAAGGGGGCACCACCAGAAAATAATGGAAGTCCACCTGCCCCTTCATTTACGTTAACCACTCAAAGGAAACAGCTGCCCAATCATATATGTTAACCCTTCAAAGAAAACACCTGCCCCCTCATAAACGTTAACCCTTCAAAGAAAACACAAAGAACACAAGAAGCTTAAAGCCGTGCTTCCCAGGGTTCCGGGAGACAGGGCCCTCTGGAAAGCCGCCGGCCAAGCTCAGGCTGGGGCGTTGTGGCCCGACTCGCTCACCCTCTGGCGGCCACGCGGGGGCCTATGATCGCCGGGGGACGCGGCTACCCCGCCCCTCCAATGGGAGCCAATGGGAGCCTGAGGCCCCGCCCCTGAGAAATCGCCTCCCGGAGAGTATTTAGAAGCTGAGTGCTCACAAAGGCACTCAGGAGAGAGCTGGGGAAGCCTGAGAAGGGAGTGCTGAGCGAGCGTGGCCCCAACTCACAACCCAAAACCTGGGACCGGGCAGCTGGCGCAGTCGGCCTTGCGGGACGGAGCCCGCATCCTGTCTCGCTGGCCACTGGCCATGTAGCGCCCCGCACTTCTGGCCGGATGTGAAGTGGGTGAGTCTCGAAGCTGCGCCCCACACCGAGCTGCCCTGTCCCACCCCTGGCAGCCGCCGCCATGGCCCGGCTGGTGCTGCAGGGCACATTGCTGTGCATGCTGCGCGTCGGATTAAGCACCCTGGACTCCGAGAGCTTCCTGTCCCCTGCGCCTCATAACTGTCCCTACAAATGTGTCTGTGCTGCCGACCTCCTGAGCTGCGCCGGCCTGGGGCTGCAGGATGTGCCGGTCACGTTACCAGCTGCAGCTGCAGACCTCGACCTGAGCCACAATGCGCTGCAGCGCCTGCGCCCCGGCTGGTTGGCGACCCTCTCCCGGCTCCGCACCCTGCGTTTAAATCACAACGAGCTGGATGCGCTAGGTCGGGGAGTTTTCACCAATGCCAGTGGCCTGCGGCTGCTCGATTTATCATCTAACGCCCTGCGAGCCCTTGGCCGCCACGACCTCGACGGCCTGGGGGAGCTCAAGATGCTGCTTCTGTTCAATAACCGCCTGGCGCACTTGGACGAGCAGGCCTTCCACGGCCTGGGCGTGCTCAGTCGTCTCTACCTGGGCTGCAATGAACTTGCGTCCTTCTCTTTCAGTCACCTGCACGGCCTGGGCACGACCCACCTACGTACTCTGGATCTCTCCTCCAACCACCTGGGACGCATCCCTGTACCTGACCTGGCTTCACTGCCAGCCTTTCTCAAGAACGGCCTTTACTTGCACAACAACCCATTACCCTGTGACTGCCGTCTCTACCACCTGCTGCGGCGCTGGCACCAGCGGGGGCTCAGCGCCGTGAGCGACTTCGCGGGCGAGTACACGTGCCTGGCCTTCAAGGTACCCACCTCCCGCGTGCGCTTCTTTGAGCACAGCCGTGTCTTTGAGAACTGCTCAGCTGCCCTGGCTCGGGGCCTAGAGCAGCCTGAAGAGCAGCTGCATGTGCAGGTGGGGCAGTCCCTGAGGCTACACTGCAACACCAGCGCCCCAGCCGTACACATTGCCTGGGTCTCGCCGCAGCATGAGCTGCTCATGGCACCAGGATCTCGCAACGGCAGCATCGCAGTGCGGGCTGATGGCAGCCTGGCCATCAGCAACGTGCAGCCATGGCACGAGGGTGTCTTTGTGTGCCTGGCTACTGGACCCCACCTGCATCACAACCAGACACACGAGTACAACGTGAGTGTGCACTTTCCACGCCCTGAGCCTGACACTTTCAACACGGGCTTCACCACACTGCTGGGCTGCGCCGTGGGCCTGGTGCTCGTGCTGCTCTACCTGTTCGTGCCACCCTGCCCCGGCTGCCGCCGCTGCTACCATTGCACCTGCCGCTGCCGCCGCTGGCCCCGAACACCCAGCCCACTCCAGGAGCTGAGCGCACAGTCCTCAGTGCTCAGCACCACGCTGCCCAACGCACCAAGACGCAAGGCCAGTGTCCACAAGCATGTGGTCTTTCTGGAGCCTGGCAGGAGAAGCCTCAATGGTCGTGTGCAGCTAGCGGTAGCTGAGAACTTTGATCTCTACAATCCCATGGGCCTGCGGCTCAAGGCTGGCTCTGAGTCTGCTAGCTCCACAGGCTCTGAGGGTCTGGTGATGACCTAGGCTGCCCAGGGGCCCCACCGAGGCCACTGCCTGCCCGCTGCTTGCCCTGCTCCCTGCTGCTGCCCAGAGAACTGCCAGATGCTGGTGGGAAGCACTGGGCTTGGTCCTCCAGCCTCCTGTGTGGGCCTCAACATAAACCACAGCAACCCCACTCACTGGTAGAGGGGCTGAAGTCCCCAACTCTCTCCTGCTTCTCCCCAGCAGCACAGGACCAAAACATCCCAGGACGTAGCAGGGCCTACCTGTGCCCACATGAGGATTGGAACCGAGGACCATCTGGAAGAGCGCTTGCATTAGAGCCCCAGGTTCACCCGCAGGGGCTGAGGCAGCCATCAAGGAGAGTGGTGGTGAAGAATTGAAGCATGACCACCTTCCGCTTCCCAAGGGGACGGGAGTGGCCCACGGGGGAAAAGGAGGAGGACTTCAAAGGAAGACTGAATCCCCACCCCGAGGGTGGAAAGAGGAATTACAAGCCCTCCCTCTGGTGAAATGTGACTCCCCACGCACCAACATTCAAGCTACTTGAAGCTTCACGAGTCCATGCAGTCTGGTGAGAAGGCAACCAGCAGGCAAGGCTCCTCAAGAGACCCCCAGGGGCATCGCAGGCCACTCTGAGGGCAGAGCCTCTCCCATGGGCTCACAAGACAACGGTAAGGGGCACCAATGGCCTGTTCCCCCAGCTTTTCAGCAGTAAAAAGCCTGCTGAGCGTGGCTAAGATGGGAGGGCCGAGCTGGAACTTGCTGTCTCCCAAGGGTAGAATCCTCTTAAGGGCTGGCACTGGTATCGGCCTAATGGCTGAAGCAGTGCCCTGGCTTCATATGCATCTCACCACTCCCACTGCAGGGAGGCAGGGAAACGGGGACTGGGAACCCCTCCTGAGTGAGGGCTCAGCTGGGGGGCCCACAAGTGTCCTGGATCCAGCTATCATGGAATTTCTTAATAAAGATAGTACATGCTCGTCGCTGGAGCCTTCACAGACACAGGTGGCAGTGTGTGTGCTCAGCTCTTAACCCCAGCAGTGCGTCCCTGGATATCGCACGATGGCACCCCGCCCTTAGCACAGTCTTAGTTCCCCTGCCCCTGCCTTAGGCACAGCCACAGCCAGTGGCTGTGCCCGTGGGCCGGAGCACCCTGCTCCGCTGAGCTCCTGGATTCTCCTGCTTTGAGCTGCTGCTGCTGCTGCTGCAGCCACCCAGTTACTCAGTTCACACCTCACTACCTTCCTTCCAGCTCCAGACCTGACGCTGAAGTCCATGTGAGAGATGAGCTTTGGAAGGCCGTGCCCAGCCCCCTCCCCATCAGACAAGCCCAGCCCCCACAGGGGACCCCAGCCCCTAACACTCACCCTGAGGCTGGGCCATGCACCAGGAGTCGTACCAGGATGCCTGTCACTGCCACCAGAATAGGGTAGTGGTCCACACTCTCCAGGCCTAAGGGAAAGGGAAGGAAGGGGATGAGCTACCCAAGTGCTCCCGCTGCAGGGTCTCCATCCCTGCCCAGCCGACATCATCGTCATTCACACTTCCCACCCTCCTCCCCACAGAAGGCTGAGCTAGGCTGGGGGTGCCAAGCCAGGCTCTCCCGGTGCAGAATGTAGAATCAGGCAGCACTGCTCCTGGCAGAGGAACCAAGGCCTGCAGTGTGTTGGCTACAGGGCTTCTAGGTCCTCACCAGGCAGCCGCAGGGTGACCACGCGGTCAAACAGGTTCCTCTCAGCTGTCACCCGGTTCAGCACTTGGTTCAGCAGCTGTGAGGGCAGGAGCCCGTTGGTGGATGGGTGGGCTCACACCACTGGGGTGTCCCCAGGGTCCCAACCACCCTTGCCCAGATGGACACACCTGTGCGAGACGCCGCAGCAGCATCTCGGAGGTAGGCTGGGCCCAGTCGAGGAATATCTCAGGCACCAGCGTGATGGTCATCTCCAAGACGCGCAGCAGGCTGACCGAGAGGTCAAAGCAGGTGGCACATACCTTGAGCTGCCGGCTGTCCACAAAGTTCCGCTCCAGGCGTTCAGCAGCCTGCTGGATCTAAGCCACCAACGTGTGCGTGGGCAGCAGTCAGTGGTCTGGCCACACCACAGATCGTGCCGCATCCTCTGCAACCCCCTGGCCCACAAGGTCCCTCCGTGACCCACCTCCTGGATCATGCCGATAAACTCAGAGAAGGCCCAGTTGAGCTGGTTGAGGACACTGTTGAGGAAGCTGGGTGCCACGTCAGGACCCTCCCGCAACAGGTCTGCCATGTGCTGCTGCAGCAGGGTGGAGGGGCAGGGCTCTGTGGGGACATGGGGAGGGGCATCATCGGGACTCCAGTCAGCGGCCCCTGCCTGTCTGCCTCTGTCCTCACTCACAGGCCATTGGTGTAAGGGCAGACAGACAGCTCCCTGGGAACACTCAGGTCTTGAAGGCAGGCGGACAGGGTGCAGTGCTGCCTGGGGGTTAGGGCTAAATCTGTCCCCTCCCTCTGCTGGGCCAACCACAGGCTGCAGTTGTTCCCAATGCCTCCCCCACCCCCAGTTCTAGAACTGCCCCCAAGCCCCAGCCTGATCCCCAGAAAGTTCTCAGTCACACGCCCTTCAGGAAGGGCTAGACCTAGACAGGGCAACCTAGACCCCTCTTCACTCGTATCAAGGCCATTTCTCCCAAGAGCCTACTCTGAGCCCTGCCATCCTCCACTGTCCTCTGCTGCCCTTGGCCTGGCCTTGGCATACGGCTGAGGTGGTGGGCGCCAAGTCTGGGCTGACAGGCAGCAGTAACCAGAGCCCTCAGCCACACTGGGCTAGGCATACCTCCCCCCCTGCAAATCAATAGTTCCTACAGCAGCAGAATGCATATCTGGCCCCACTGCTGCTCTCCACTTGCAGCTCAGGTCCACCCTGGAGGCAGGACCAAGGCAACTGGCAAGGACTTGCTGTGTGACTCTGCACAAGGAACTTGGCCTCTGGGGACCCCTTTAGGCCCAAACACTCCCACAAGGGCAGAAACATACCACGTGGGCTAAAGAGAGCCACTGTGTGGGGTGAATACAGCATGTGACAGGCAGATTCTGCAAGCAAGACAGCCCAAGACCCTGGGCTGGGCCCAGTGAAGGTCCAGGCTCACAGGGCTTTGCTGGACCATAGGCCCAGGACAGAAAATGCAGACTTTGCTCCCAACCAAAGGCCACTTCCTCCAGGAAGCCCCATGGACACCCCTTGGGGCCCTGGCCAGCCCCTAGTCTGTGCCCCTGCCTTGACTCAGGTATCCAGGGTCTGGCACCAGCTAGTGAAAGTAAAGGGGCAGAAGGACATGGCGTTGGGACAAGGCTGGAAGTCAGGGAGCTGGTTCAGAGGGCAAGGGATAGGGTCCTCACTTTGCATAAGCTGCCAGCAGCCTGGGAAGATGCTGCCCCTTTTCACTGTGACACATGCAGATCATTCAGGACCAAAGGGCACACGTGGGACTGGAAAGCAAGACTCAAGAGGACCAGAGTGTCCTTAGACTGGGAGGAAGCAGGGAAATGGAAACCCCAGGGGATACACAGGGAATTGGGGCCCAACACAAGTCCAGGACTGAGGCTGGAAGAAGTGGGAAAGTCTGCGAGAACCCAAGAGCAGCGGGTGAGGGCCCCTGCCTGCCAAACCTGGATACTCACTCTGGAGGCTGGGCAAATTGGCATCCTCGGGTTTGGTTTTCAGCAGATGTGGCAGCCGTGTATAGCGGTACCCGAACCCACAGCCCTGGGGGTGGAGTTGGCGGGAGGTCAGTGGGGCAGGGCAACCCCTCCCTCCAGCCAGCCATAGCCACCTCCTCTCCAGCCAGGCTTACCCTCCAGAGCCGCACCAGGATCCAGTTGGTCTGGGCCCAGGGCCGCTGCTCATAGGGAGCCAGGAGACTCCCCACCATGGCGATACGCCTGTGAGAGCAACGGGTGGCGGGCACGGGGTGAGGCTAGTGCTGTGCAGGGCAGAGTGCTTGCCCCCCTGCCCCCGGGCCCCCACTCACTGCTCCTCAGGGATCCGCTCCACAGCCCGCAGGGAGTTTGGGTAGCACACGTAGCTGGCCAGGGCCTGCATCAGCGAGTCACGGATATCTGCTGGGACAGGCCATGCCTCAGCAGGTGCCTGGCATGAGCCCTGGTGCCCATGCCTCATACCCACCTGGCCGGCATTGTGCGCAGAAAATAGCCAGCCAGAGGTGCCATCCCGTCCGTCCCCATCTCCCCCAGCCCTCTGTCGGGCACCTCACCAGTGCCCACGATGCGTGTGTCAGCAAAGTGTTTGGCAAGGATGGCAGCCAGACGGGTCAGGGTCTCTTCATAGCCTGCAGGGTTGGGTAGTAGGACGAGATGATTGGGAGTGCGGACTCCAGAGGCAGGCACACCCCTTGGTGAGTGGGCTTGGGTAGTGGGCTCCAGAGCTAGCTCCAAGGGCTAGTCTGAGCCCAAGCCGACATCTGGGGACTTTAGGCAGGGCATTCACTAACAGTTGGTGAGAGGCGAAGGCACAGACTCATTGTGGGCGTTGGGCGGGTCCCAGCAGGAGGATAGGTCCTGACAAGAGTCCTGCCTGGGCTCAAACCCATCTCAGCACACACACTGGAGGGCTCAGCAGTCAAAGCCCCCTGGGCACCCACAGCTCCACCTCTGAGGACAAAGCCTGCACTGAGGCTTAGGGCAGGGCAAGGGGACAGGCCAGGAGCCTAAAAGCCCACAGCCTAGTCCAGACATAAACTGCCAAGCCCAGCCTGGAATCAGTGGTCTGCAAGAAGCCCAGACTCCTATGTGGCCACCAGCAGGGCCCCCGTGCTCCTTGCTGTGATCTGCAAAGACAAGCCACTCTGCCCCCGCATGGGATGCCACACCCCATGGCCAGCGCCAGGGCAGCAAGGTAAGAGGCCAGCTGGCTCCTGGGCCACAGAAGCACCAAGAAGGAAGTAAAAGCTGGGGCGGGGCGGGGCGGGGCAGGGTGGGTGGGGTGGGGGTAATCCCCACACCCTGTACTCCATTTCATCTGTTTCCCTCTTAACACCAGGGAGGTGCTGTTGGTTCTATGGCTGCTGGTACTAGGACAGGGCTCTCCACCATGTGGGACTTTTGCAAATGCTTGTATGATGCTGGGCAGAGCCTCACCTCCTCCCCTACGTGGGATGTGTGCTGCTGGGCCACGAGGGCTCAGAACAGGGCTCCTAGGGCTCACTCCAGAGGCCCCCTTTTCTGTCCCTTCCCAGCCTGAATGGCCCTATCACCTGGGAGCTCCTCCATGCTGTGCACAGGGCCAAAGTAATTCTTGAGAGCACTGTAGCTGTTGATGGCCACACTCAGGTAGAATTCGGGCATGAAGGCAAAGAGAGGACCTGTGCGGTCTCCATGCTCGATGGTCCGCAGGCAGACACGCAGCAGCCAGTAGATGTCCTGCATCTTCTCCTGTGGGAGGCACACGGGGTGTTGCTGGGCTGTTCACGGGAGGGGTCACAGGGGGTGTGGCCCGGTCTGGAGATTAGGAAAGGCCTCCCAGGAACATGACATGAGAACTGGATTCCAGGAAGTGGGAGCAGTGGCTCAGGTAGGAGCAATCAAGCACTGTACTGGGCAGGCAAGATGAGCCACCAGCCTGGACAGGGCAGCACTACAACCCCGACCAGAATCCTGGGTTGCAAGTTTTTAAGGTACAGAAGGTGTTAAGCGAGAGGGTGCCATGTGACCAGAAGCCTGTGTTGGAACACTGCCCAGAGCAGAAGGGGCTGCAGGGACAAGTGGGGACAAGGCAGTGAGGAAGCTATAGCCTTGGCTAGGCCCAAGACAGCAAAGGGACTGGATGGCCAGGCATGCGGATGTACCAATTGGCTGTGAGGGCAAGGGAATGGTCGCAACAAGAACGGGGCCCGCATTTCTGTGTGTGATGGAGCCTCCGTGGTTGTTGGAAGTCCTGGGGGAGAAGCAGGCCTGGTGAAGGGCAGAGGGGATGTGGCTTAGGACATGTGGAGCATGAGGTGCCCAGCGATGCCCCCAAAGAGGTGGTGTTAAGGAGGCAGGTAGAAAATGGGTCTGGAGCTCAGAGGAGAAGCTGGTGTGAAGGTCAAAGGTAGCATGACTGCTGGTGGAACAGAGGCCATGGACAGCAGACAAAACCTGCCAAGGGCCCAGTTCCCCACAGTATGGTTTCCAGATAGTCTATCCCACAAAAGGGGCCAGGAGGGGTCACCAACCAGAGTGAGGCCCTAGGCCCCAGTCCAGACCCATAGCACCACATCTCCTGGAGTGGAGCCGGAGCAGCTGCACTTTCCACCAGCTCTCTGATGTGCTCTCAAACCTGAGAGCCTGAGAAGACGTAAGCAAGAAGTCAGAGGGTGGGCCTGGGCCTGGGAGTACACACGGACAGGGAGGCCTACAGGAGCTGGTGTCACCGAAGGCCAGAGAAGACCGAGTCTGAGGAAAGGATGGCAATGGCACCGATGCGGCCAAGGGGGCCACTGTAATGGGAGAGGAGATGTGTCCACAAAGGGAGAGGGGGGAGCTCGATAGATACCTTGCAAGACTATTTCAGATAAGTGGAGGAGCCTGATCTGGGCAAAGAGTGAAGGGAAGATGAGGAAGCCAAGACACAGAGAAGGAAGGAGAGAGCGGTAGTGTAAGCAAATGTACAGTGAGGGAAAGGCATCATGGGCTTTTTCCTTTACTAATGGGAGAAGCTGAATGAGCAGGAGGCAAGAGGGTAAGCATTGCAAATGTAGAAGAAAAAAAAGGCAGTTCAACATAATAAAGGCTGTATTATGAAAAGTCCATAGCTCACATCATACTCAATGGTGAAAGAACAGAGGCTTTCCCCTAAGATCAAGAACAAGACAAGGTGTCTGCTTTTGCCACTTCTATTCAACGTAGTATTGGGAGTTCTAGCCAGAATTAGGCCAGAAAAAGAAGTAAAAGCCATCTACGTTACAAAGGTGGGAGTATGGGACTTCACTGGTGGTCCAGTGGTTAAGACTCCACGCTCCCAATGCAGGGGGCCTGGGTTCGATCCCTGGCCAAGGAACTAGATCCCACATGCATGCCACAACTAAGAGTCTGCATGCTGCAACTAAAGATCCTGCATGCTGCAATGAAGATCTTGCATGCTGCAACTAAGACCCGGCACAGCCAAATAAATAAATAAATAAATATTTTTTTAAAAAAGAAAGGAGTAAAATTATCTCTGTTTGCAGATGACATGATCTTATATGTAGAAAACCCTAAAGATTCCACAAAAAAAACTATTAGAATTAATAAACAAGTTCAGGAAATTTGCAGGATACAAAATCGACACACAAAAATCAGTTGTGTTTCTATACACAAGCAAGGAACAATCCAAAAAGGAAATCGAGAAAATAATTCTATTTACATGAGAATCAAAATTAATTAAACAGGTGTAAATTTAACCAAGGAAGTGAAACACTTGAAACACTGGAAGCTACGAAATGTCACTCAAAGAAATTTTAAAAGGTACAAACAAATGGAAAGACATCCCATGTTCATGGACTGGAAGACTTAATATCATCAGATGTCAATACTACCCAAAGCAATCTACAGTTTTAATGCAATTCCTATAAAAGTCCCAATGGCTTTTTTTTTTTTTCAGAAATAGAAAAAACTATTCTAAAATTCCTATCAAATCTCAAGGGACCCCAAATAGCCAAAACAATCTTGAAATAGAACAAAGCTGCAGATCTCACACTTCCTGATTGCAAAACTTATTGCAAAGCTACAATAATCAAAACAGTATGGTACTGGAATAAACACAGACATACAGACCAATGGAATAGACAGCCCCCCACCCCCAAACCCTCACATATATGGTCAAATGATTTTTGACAAGGGTGCCAAGACCATTCAATGGGGAAAGGACAGTCTTTTCAATAAATGGTGCTGGGAACACTGGATATCCACTTACAAAAGAATGAAGTTGGACCATTATCTCACATCATATACAAAAATTAACTTAAAATGGGTCACAGACCTAAACTTAAGAGTTAAAAACTCTTAGAAGAAAACATAGGGGAAAACCTTCATGACCTTGGATTTGATAATGATTTCTTGGATATCACAACAAAAGCACAGGCAAGAAAAGAAAAAAATAGATAAATTAGACCATCAAAATTAAAAAATTGCATCAAAGGACACAATCAAAAGAGCAAATGGGAGGAAATATTTATAAATCATAATCTGCTAAAGGGTTGATACCCAGAATATATAAAGAACTCCTACAAATCAAAAACAGAAAAACAATCTGATTAAAAAATGGGCAAAAGGATTGAACAGACATTTCTCCAAAGAAGGATATACAAATGGACAATAATTACATGAAAAGATGCTCAACATCACTAATCACTAGGGAAATGCAAATCAAAACCACAATGAGATACCACTTTACACAGATTAGGATTACTATTAATTAAAAAAAATTTCTGAGAAACAAGTGTTGGCAAGGATAGGCAGAAATCAGAACCCTGTGCCCTGCTAGTGGGAGTGGTGCAACCACTATGAAAAACAATATGGCAGTTTCTCAAAAAAATTAAAAATAGAATTACTATATGATCCAGCAATTTTGCTTCTGGGTATATACCCAAAAGAATTAAAAAACAGGATCTTGAAAAGGTATTTGCACACCCATGTTCATAGCTGCATTATTCACAATAGCCAAAAGGTGGAAGCAACTCAAATGTCCATAGATGGATTAACGGATAAATAAAATGTGGTATATACACACAATGGAATATTATTCAGCCTTAAAAAGGAAAGAAATCCTGACACATGCTACAACATAGATGAACCATGAGACCATTATGCTAGGTGAAATAAGCCAGTGACAAAAATTCCACTTATATGAGGTACTAGAGTAGTCAAATTCACAGAGACAGAAAGTAGAACAGTGGTTGTCAGGGACTGAGGTGAAGGGGGGAATGGGAATTAGTGGATATAAGTTTCAGTTTGGGGAGATGAAAAGAGTTCTGGAGACTGGTTGCACAGCAACAAATATACTTAACACTGCTGAACTGTACATTTAAAATGATTAAGATGATAAGTTACATATTGTATTTTACCACAACTTTTTTAAATGGTTAAGATGGTAAATTTCATGTTGTGTATATTTTATCAGAATTTAAAAAAAAGAAGGTACAAAGATGGGAGGGTGAGGTTCCTAAGAAGACAGTGTGGGAGGGGGTGGCAAGATCGCCTAGGGAGGTGGACAGGCATGAAATCCTGGTGGTGCGATGACAGTGACCATCTTTGTGGGGCTGGAGCAAGGTGGTCTGTGGCAAGAGAGAACAGAGGGGTAAAAGGCAGAGGTGGTTTGGGTTGGGGAGGAGTCACCAGAAGAAAGAGCAGTAGAGACAGGGATACCAAGGGCCTTGATCACCCAGTTATGGGGGAGGGGCACACCCAAGAAGGTGAACAGATGCCCTACATGGGCACATGGGGAGCATCCCAAGGCACTCACTTGTGGAGGGGGAGATGCCAGGGCAGGTGGGGAGATAAAACAAGTGCGGCGGGTCCGGGGCCTGGGGTGGCGGGGGTCAAAACATGGTCGCTGTGGGAGTGCACCGTCTGCCCGTCTACCCCGGGAGGGCAGGGACTCAGCTTTCTGGTTCACTACTGAGTGTCCCCAGTGTCAGGATGGCACCTGGCATCCTCCAGGCTCTGGGCATGTTAATAAATGAACGAGTGAGTGAATGAGTGAGAAGGGAACAAGCCAGTGGCCTCGAGTGGGAGGGGAGTCAGAGAGAAGCAGATGCAGATGCAGACGCAGGGTGAGGCTTGGGAGAGGTCACAGAGCCCCTGATGCGCTGGGAGAGGAGCAGGGGCAGCGGACAGTGGGAGGCAGGTAGAGACAGGCTGTTCCTTGAATGGAGGGTTATGAGCTGCGTGGGGAAGTGGGGTCTACAAATGGCATCTACTTAAGTTCATGGGGCATGAAAAGTTCAGGGGATGTGGCACTAGGTGGGAGGAGGGAGGATGAGGAGCGGGGAGGGGGCACGTGTGTGCCAGAGGTCCAGGAGGGCAGGAAGCACTGAGGGGCTGGCACAACCCTGCCCAATCAGTGACTAGTCCAGGGGCTTGGGGAGGGCAGCAGCTGCTGGCCTAGGCCACACCGCTCACCTGGGAGTAGACGGTGGCATGGACCCAGGCAAGACGGCGACTTAGGTGATCCAGCTTTTCTGAGAAAACCTTCTGGCTCTTCGTCAACTCTGCAAGGATGTCCTTCCTCTGCCACCCAAGGAGAAGGGAGGAGAGGACAATCAGGACATGGCCCCGTGCCCAGACCCATGCAGCCTAGCAGGGGCCCCACTGGTGCCCAGGGCAGGCAAAGTGTTGGGCGGACCCAGCTCCACTCTTCAAAACCCTCCTCAGCCTGGCCTGCTGGTGAACCTGAGCAAGACAGGGCCACAGGTGC
Source organism: Balaenoptera acutorostrata (assembly GCF_949987535.1). NCBI lineage: Eukaryota > Metazoa > Chordata > Mammalia > Artiodactyla > Balaenopteridae > Balaenoptera > Balaenoptera acutorostrata. The sequence continues at coordinate 39,077,343 of NC_080073.1, forward strand.
CCCTCAGAATGTGGAAGTGAGACGCAGCTGAGTGTATGTAAGATGAGCCCCTGCCTGGGACACCCCAGGGACTCCATGCTAGAACTGCAGCTCTGGCAGCTGCTTTTGCCCTGGACAAGCGCAGGGTTCTGTAGACAGATGGGAGCCAGGGGCTGCCAGGGAAGCCCAGACTGGGCATACTTGGCTCTGTTCCCCAGGCCAGAGAGCTACGGCAGAGGGGCTCCAGGGGAGGGAAGGAGGGAGGGAGGGAGGCCCTGCTTCCTGCTGACTCTGCAAGTGGCCGAGGAAGTACTCAGGGTCGAATCCATAATTGATGAGGAGAGTGGGTGTGCGTCAGCACTTAGTGGCCAGGGTAGGGGCATCTTGGCACAGGCTATGGCTGGCTGATGGGGCTCAGGCCGTCCCTAGCCGTGATGCCAGCCCCACTCTCACTGATGTGGTCTGCCCGGGGCTGGGGTGGGGATGAGGAGAACTGCTGGGCAACCCCAGAGGCAGGGGCAGGACAGCAGCTTTCCCTCATGGGCTTCCCTGGGGACCCCCAGGGAGCAAGCTGCCCTCTTCAACACCCCGCCCTCCCAAAGACCCACCTGCCTGTCCACCTTACCCGTTTGGGGCACCGGCGGAGCTTGTCCTCTGTGTCCCTCAGAGCCATCGCATACTCATTGACATCATCGGACACTCCCACCATCTAGAGCACCAGACACCACATCCAGGGTGACCCTTGGGCACCTCGCACAGGTTTCTCCACACCCAGCCTGGACCCCAGCCCTGCCAAACCCTTAACCTTAGGCCCAGGACAGCCCCCTCCCACAGAAGTCAACCAGGTCAGGCCCAAACGGCACTGGCAGAAACTAGTCTTGCTGTGGCATATGCTAACGCGCACAGTCACGCCCAGGCACCCCTGGAGACACGTGGGCACATGGGGGCGCACACACACACGCGTCCAAACACACAGAACCACATAACATGCGCGTGGGCCAGTGGCGTGAGACCTTGCCCAGCTGCTGGTGAACGCTGAGATTATACATCATGATGGCACCATCCAGGACTTCCAGCAGGGAGTTCTCGGTGAGGGGCTGCTCAGGCTCCTCGGGGGGCCGCCCCACCAGCAGGCCCTCATTCCACTGGCTACCCTCAACTAGGGAATAGGGAAGGACAGGGTCAGGGCCGGAGCCATTCCAGTTCTCTTCTAAGCCTATGGAGCCAGGATGGGCCTTACAGCAGGAGAAGGAGGCCCTCTCCCCCTGCCTGGGCCCAAGGAGGGACCTGCAGGGAGAATGTGTGGGCAGGGGCAGGGGAGGTCCTGCATGCCAGGACCTATTTCTGTAGCATCAATTTCCTGCCCTCAGAGTGCACTTCCCACACCCCTGAGATACTGCCAGGCCACAGGACCAGGAGGGAATGGGGTGTATTTGGCTTTGCCCCGGGGGAGTGCTGTACAGGATAGAAGGATCCTTCAGTGCGCCGCGCCTGGCCCTGCCTGGCACCTACTGTCCTCACGGGTCCTCTGCTCCACGCTCAGCGTGCGGACCTTCACTTTCTCTGAGGTGCTCAGAGGCCGCCGTGGGGTCATCAGGCTCACAGCTGCTGTGCTGAGGAAGCGGTTGGCTCGGCCCAGGGTTGGAGAACTGAGCCAGCTGGGCCGAGGCAGGGGCAGCGTGCCCCCCATGGCCAGGGCCTGCATGGGGCGCTGTGGTGGAGAGAGGAGGCCAGACGCCACTCAGCAATCCCAGGACCCGGGCCCACTTATGGCTCCCTTGATTTGCGAGGCTGGGGAATGGGACAGCGAGAGGGCACCGGCTGGCTGGGCAGGAGGCCCCGCAGGGGCCCAGATACCACTGTGCTTGCGCCTCACCCTCCACCTGCTCCAACCCAGCCTTCACTCTGCATCCCAAGGCCCTGTGTCTCGTAGGGACTCAGCAGCAGGAGGCATGCCCCACCACACCCGTCAGTTCATGCCTCCACCTACAGCAAGGGAACCTGCCTGGGGACAAGCTCCTTGCCTGCATGGAGTGGGAGATGGCCCCGTGTGACACCCCTGCCCTTATGATAGAGGGACAGCCCAACACAAAGCCCCCTGCCTGCCCCTACCGCGGCACCTGGGCCGCAGCCGGGGCTGGCTCCTCATCCTCATCCAGGTCATCCATGGTGGCCGCCTGGAGCTCCAGTGGGTCGATCAGGATGTTGGCCTTGGAGGCAAGGTCATCTAGGAGGAATGACAAGAGGGCTCTCAGGCCAGTGGAGGGCAGAGGGGTCATAGGTGGAACCACTCAGGACAGCGAGAGGGCACCAGCTGGCTGGGCAGGAGGCCCTGCAGGGCCCCATTCACCACTGTGCCTGCGCCTCACCCTCCGCCGGCTCCAACCCAGCCTTCACCCTGCATCCCAAGGCCCTGTGTCTTGTAGGGCGAGTCCTGCTGAGTGAGGCAGAAGGCTCTCCCCACCATGACCCCATCACTCTGTCTTTATCTGTATGACCTCACTCTCTCCAGGGCCCTACTTCTCTGACTGCTCCGTTGCTTTCTTCCTTGTCCTGCCCCACAAACAAAGGGAGATCCAGAGCTGCCTAGGGCTCTCCTTGCCTCACTCTGCACACTCCCCAGGGGGTCCGGTCCTCACCGAAGGCTTGTCCCCACCTCTACGCTGACAGCTGGACACACCACCACTGCCTCCAGCCCAGGCCTTCGTCCTGGCTGCATCACTGGGCACCTCAAACATACAAAACTGTCCTCTTCTGCAGCTCCTCTTCCTGATGGTGCCTCATCCCCACAGCCTCTGGCAAGAAGCCTGGGGTCATCCTTGTCCCCTCCCCTTTACCCTCCCCGCCTCCTCTGTTGCCTGGACAACTGGCTTCCTTGTCTCCTTTCTTGGCCCTTGCACTCCACCCTCCACACCGTAGCAGCCAGAGGGAGCTTCTTACAACGCAGACCCCCCCAACCTCGCTCCCTTGCTTCAGGACCTTCCAAAGCTACCACTGTCCCTGGAAGGAGCCTACAGCCACTTTGTGGCCCACAAGGCCCTCAGACTCTGCCCTTCAGACTCCCTGGCCTCATTTCCCATCACTCCCTGCCTCTCATTTTCCTCTCCAGCACGCCAGTTGCTTTCTGTCTCCAGGCCATGCTGGGCCGTTGCTGGCATCCCTGCCACTGCTCACACTGTGCTCTCAGCCTTTTGCACTGGAGACATTTGTGCTGATCCTTGAAAGTAGTTCAGGCAGCAAATGCAAGCCACACCACCCGCCCCCACCCCCCCCACCCCCTCACCAATATCCCATGGTTCCCTCCTCCATCAGCACACTGCCCCCTATTCCATCACAGGGCTCCCAGACCTCCTCTGGGGTGGATGTGCAAGGGAAGGAAGGAATAGTTGGACGCAAGACCAGGGGCAGAGGAGGCCCATCAGCATCTCCCTGCGGAGCAGATGCAGAGACTCGGGCGCCCTCTGGTGGGCACAGCGCAGCTCAGCACTCATGGCAGAGCTGGCTCAGGAACCACCCCCGTCCCTGCCCTGCTAACTGCCCAGGCCTGCGCGCACCTTTGAGGGTCTTCCGAAGGTGCGAGAGGAGGCCTCCAAGGCGCTGCAGGTCGAAGTAGTCCACCTTGCCATTATAGAAGACCTGGGGCGGGATGTAGGCCTCTGCGAGGAGTTGGGAGGCCGGGCCAGTAGTCAGAGCCCAGCAGGACCCCTGGCCTAGGCCACCTACCCGACCAGGCTTCCCCTACCACCCCGCCCTCTACCATTTCAGGTCAGTTCCAGCAACGGCACAACTTGGGATGAAGGGGGCATTCTTGGCGGCGGGTCACCCAGGTAAGAATCAGAGAGGGCCCTGACCCAGCCCTATGGGAGATCCCCCAATGCAGGCTGCTTCCACTGACCCCTGAGGACTCTGTCCCACACAAACACAGGGCCCCCAGCACCTCAGAGCCCACCCAAGGCATCCCCGACAAAGGACTGCACAGTAGGGCTAGCAGGCAAGGACTGAGGAACGGGGCCCATAGAGGACAGGAACCCGGGGGAACATCAGAGCAAACACGGGCTCACCGTCCAAGTGCAAGGCCCCCACACCCAGCGGGTAGGACTCAATTAGGCAGGAGGCCTGGGACAGCTCCCCTCAGCCCTGCCCTCAGCCATCACTCCACACCAACATTAGGGGCTGCCCTGGGCCTGGCTCTGCCCAGCGTCTACAACTCGAGGTCCTGGCCACACTCACCCTCACTGAAGGTAGCGTATGGGTTCGAGGCCTTGTATTCGTCCCAGTAGTAACGCAGGGCCGAGATCAAGCGGTGTAAGAAGCAGACCATGTACTCGGGGGGACAGAGCATGGGCATGTTCTGCAGGCACAGGTGCAAGACATGCATTTGTGCAGCCCAGAGGCCAGCCCACTCCTCATCCAAGGCCCTGCCCCAGGACCCTGGGCTGAGCAGAGAGGGTAGGGCAGCAGGTGGGGAGGAGATGCAGAGGTGCCAGAATTTCAGGTGCAAATGCTGCAACAAAGCCAGGGGGCCATGGTGGGCTGGCCTGGGGATACCTACCCCCCGGCCGCTGGCATTCTCCTGCAGAAACTTTCGGAACTTGGTCAGGAAGATGTACCTAGAAGCTTCGCCCTTCAGCGGAAGGAAAGTCGAGGCTGTGATGAGCTGAGGATCCTGGCCCCGGACTGGACTCAACTTAGCCTGCACCCTGCCACAAGAGCCTGAGCCAGCCCTGCCCTCTGGGTCTCCAGGCCCGGTCTGACACCCTTCCTGGCCAGGGACCCACACAGGGGTCTGGGAGTCACTTACCCCGTTGTCATCTTGATTGTTCAACAGCAGCTTCAGGATCTGGACCTGTAGTTCCTCCACCACTGGGGGTGGGGTGGGGAACAGGACAGCCTTCCTCAGGCAGGGCCTTGCCCTCAGGCTCCCGGGGACGGGCAGGGGGAGCAGGTTTGGACTGAGGCTCCACCACCAGGGATCCCCAAGTCCAACCTAAGCATGGTCACTACCAAGTGCCCCCAAGTACACAGGCACAGAAATCCTCCACCCCCTACCCAGTGCCTGAGGCACAAGGCTGACCTTCGATGCGCTTCTTGAGCCTTTGGCAGCCCCGTTCATAGGCACGCCGCCGGAGCCGCTCCTCGGAGGTTTCGTCCTTCACCTCCTTACTCTCTTTGCCCTGGGCGGGGGGCAGGGGAGGGGGTTCAAAGATGGCAAGATTCACCCTGGTCTACTTCAGATAAAAGACCCCTACTCCCCCCACCCCGAGCCCAGGAAAGGGCCTCGCGTGCCAAGTACAGGTGGCTCGGACACCCCGGGTCAGCCCTCACTGTGACCACCACCCACCCCAGTCAGGGCTGCCCACCTCCCTGCTGGAGCGGTGGGGCCACCAGGTGGTGGGGATGAGCTCCTGTAGGCCAGCCTCCTCCACACGCAGGGGGCTCTTGATGTAAAAGAAGACAACGGACCGGAGCACGTCGAAGCTGGTGGTCGTTAAGGCAGAGCTCCACTCACCACAGGGTGCCCCGTACACCCTCATGAGCCCTCCCGAAACTTGCCCACCTCCGGATGTGCCCACCACAGCTCTCCCAGTCCTCAGGGTGCCATAGCTGCTGTGTGCCTGTCACCACTGACTGTGAGCCCAGAGAAACAGCTGTGGCTGTCAAACCCACCAAGCCCAATTCCGAGCAAGGGCACGATGAAGACTTGTCACAGGAACAGATGACGGTGGGACAGCTGGAGAGAGGGCCTGGCAGCCTCTCTATTTGTTTCTGCCTCCTAGAGGCTGAGGATCCCAGAGAGAGAAGACAGCTACTAGCACAGGTTTCCCAGCCAGGGGCCCGAAGCTATGCTCTCTCTCCTATTCCTGCAGTTCTCAACGTTATAGGGAAACAGTAAGAGCTGACTCCTTCGAGAAGATCTCATAGGAACCCCCACCATGGAGCACAGATAAAAGTGCAGTGCTTTGGCTGAAGAGGGCAGGCGCTGGTGGCTCCCCCCACCCCACCGCCCTCCACCTCTGGGTGGCCCAAGAGCCTGCAGGCATCTGGAAATCCCTGCTCAGGCCAGCCAGCCAGCCTGGATCCTTTGCTCTACCCTCCCTGCTCTGTAGAGAAAGTGCTGGGAAGGCTGGGTCCTGGAACAAGGACTCACACATTGGGTGGCTCTGGTCTTCCTGAGCCTCCGTGGGGAACCCTGGGCAGAGGCACACCACCCTCCCTGGCTTCTGCTGACCCCAGAGGGCACCACATGTCTGGCCTGCCTAGTAGCAAGGAGAGGATACAGGACGTGGCTAAGCAGAAACTTGCGGGACTTCTCATGACTGAGGATGGCAATGGTGAGCCGCAGGTAGCGGATCTGTGGGGAGAGGATACTCAGAGTGGGCAGGTGAGGCCCAGGGGGCTCAGGGCCAGGGCAGGAGCTCCCACCTGCAGGCCCAGGTCAGGGACGATGGGCGAGAACCGGTACAGCCGCAACAGGGACATCATCAACTGCTTGAGGCAATCTTGCACCTCATAGTCCTGGAAGAGGGAGGTGAGGTTGCACAGCTACCCGCTGAGGGCAGGCCCTGGGACAGCCATCTGTGCGGCCTTCTCCAACACCCTCCCTGTACGTCCCCTGACTCAGTGGAGCCTGACATCCTGGCCTGAGGCCTGAGATCCGGCGCCTCACCTCCATGAAGAGCCACAGGAGATCCAGGACCTGGTGCACCACAGACTGCGCCTGTGTGGGGGTGCCCGCCTCCACGACGCCCAGCAGGAAGCTCATGAGCACGGCCTCCACCAGGTACACCTTGCGCTGCACCAAGGGCGGGTGCCAGTGAGGTGGCAGCCTCCTGCCCCACTCAGGGCCCCCCTGCCCTGGCACATGGCCAAGGCCACAGATGGATTCTTGGTCCCCGTCAAGCAACCCCAAGTCATGGATGAGCCCTTCTGGGGTCTGATGGAGACACAGGAAATTCTGCTACCCAACAACCCCTCTGGGGCTCTGCACATGCCGTTCCCTTGGCCTGTGATGTCACCACCCCTCGATCTTCTTTCTAGGAAGCCCCCTGATACCCTCAGCTGGAAGTGTCTCCTCCTCACCCAGTGACATCCTTGAGGTCTAAGGGCTCTGGTCACAGGGGCCCCTGACAGGTGATGCTGCTGGACCTCATGCACCTCAGCATCCCAGCCCTCAGCAGGGGTGTTTCTACCATGGCCTGCCTCTCCCCTCCCTAATGTCCCCTCACCAGGAGCGGTGCGAAGCGATGGAAGATGTGAGCCAGTGTGAGGAGGACGGTGGGCTGGCCCTGCAACTGCCACTCAGAGCTTTCCTTCTCCACCAGCCGCCCTTCCTGTGTGGGCAGGGAGGAAAGAACTGTGAGGGGCAGAGGGCTGTAGAAAGCCCCCAGCATGCCCGGCCCAGACGCTGGCTCACCATGGGGTCCAGCTCCACGCTCAGCACTGCCTGGAAGCAGCCCAGCAGCTCCTGTGCCCGAACCAGGTCGGCGCTTGGTGGGTCCTGCAGGGGCCGGTAGCCCACCACTGGGTAGGTGCCACAGAGTTAAGCCAGCAACACCTGATCTGTGGCTCAGAATACCCACCCCCTCCCACTGAGACCCCTGCAGTAGGGCCTGGGCTCCAGGGCGGGGCTGAGAGGTCAGATTGCCTGGTTTGCATCACAACCCTCCCATTTCTCTGTGAAGCAAAACTTCTCTTGCCACTTTATGCTCTTCATCTGTTCAGTGGAGACAGCAGTGGTACCCACCTAACAAGGTTGCTACAAGCATTTTCCTCGGCACCCACCTAAGCTGTACCCTACTCACTCTTCACGGCAGCAGGGCCTGCCACCAGCCTGCAGAGCTCCTGGAGCAGGGAGACCCCCATCCTGGCTTCCTCAAGAGCATCCAAGCAGCCCACAGCCTTCTTCACAAAAGGATATCGCAGGGGACGGCTGCCAAAGTTGAAGGCCACAGACTCCTTGAAGGAGAGGCTGATGGCTGGGAAGTAGGCCATGCCCAGGCCCCTGGATAAGTTCTCAAAGGCGGTGCCCAGCGACACACCATTCCTGGAGCAGAAGGGAGGGTCCGTGAGCCAGTGCTAAGAAGGATGTGGCTGAAATGGACCAGCAAGCAGGCCTCCGTGGGGGCTGCCCACCCTCAGGCTACCAAAGCCAGCCTGGCCCCTTACAGGGCCTGGAACACGAGGGCAGCCTGGGGATGCCCCAGAGGCCAGGCCTGTGAATAGAGGCAGGAGACTCACAGGCAGAAGGACAGCGTGCCTTCGTCCAGGTCGATCAGGCAGCTCACAATGTCCCCCGCTGCCCACGCCTGCCAGGGGAGGAAGCCTTACAGATGTGCAGAAGCCCAGCAGCCTGCCCACTCTGCCCCTCCAGCTGTGTCTCCACTGCCACCCAGGGGAGACTGGCCACGAGGACAGAGGACCTCAGTCCCTGTCCTCCCCCTGGTGCCCTACATTCCCTCACCGCTGCCCAGTGGCCCCCACCAAGCTGTGGGGATGGACACGGGCCAGTTGGGCTGCAGGGGGCCCGGGCCTCACCTTCCCGTAGTTCGTCGTGGTCACGTTCCACTTGCGCACCCGGTTGCCGTCGTAGGCATAGGAGTTGTGTGTATCTCCAACCCCCTCCTAGGGAGGAACTCTCTGTGAGGTCTGGGGGAGGTGGGGAGGGGCAGGGCCAGAGCCCACCAGCCACCAGCCACCAGCCTTGGACCCACGTGGCTCTACAGAATGGGGCTGATGCTCTGGGGGAAGGAGTGAGGGCTGTTTCTGGGCTGGATAGCCCTGGGATGGGGTGGGACACATTCCTCCTCCAGAGGGCAGTCCAGATTAGGGTGCTGAGCAGACCCTATGTGAGCTGGGGGGTTGCCTGAGACCTGATGAGGCCTGCTGCCAGAGAAGGTCTCCCTGGGAGGGGTCCCTCTCCTGCATGTACCTCCTGATTGAAGCGGCAGTTGATCGTGCACCAGCCAATCTGCATGAGCCCCTGGGAGGAGATGAGCACCTCGTAGATCCATTTCCCTGGAAAAAGTCACGTCAAACCCAGCAGGGAAACAAAGACTGCCTCCTGCCTCTGGCCCGGGCCCTCAAACTTCCTCCCAACTCCCTGGGCCACAGCAGAGCGTGGTCTCACCTTTGTACACGCATGTGGTAGAGCGGATAGTACCAAAGTTGCTGTGTCCAATCACCTGGGTGGAGAGCAGGGGTGGTGAACCTCCTCCCGGACATACGGGGTGCCACCCCAAGGGAGAACGACCCCACTCCAACTCGGCTCGCCTTGGTGGCGACGCCTGTCGTGGCCAACAGAGTACTCTGCCTGAACAGGGTGGAAGGGCCTAGGCCCATGTCAGGAGGGGTTCTGGGCCGGGAGCATGATAGGATGGACTCATGGCTATGCCGGGAAGACCTCGGGGCTGGGGTCACACCAAGAGGGTTTCGGGGCTATGTCAGGAGGGTTTGGGGGCTGGGGACTCAATAGTCCACATCAGGAGGGGTTTGTGGCTGCAGCCCCGTCAAGAAAGGTCGAGACCAGGGCCACATCAGGAGGAGCTTGGGGCTGTGTCAGGAGGGGCTTGGATCTGGGACCCCACGCCTTGCCCTCACTCACCCCCAAGAGGTCATCATCCACCAGAAGAAGCCCTTCGAAGCCACCCGTGTGGTCCAGGACCACAGTGGATGGGCCAAGCCGCCCTTCAACCTGTCCTGGAACGGAGAGAAGAGGGTGTGGGGTTGGGCCGGGCACAGGGCCTGACAGATGCAGAGAGGGTACTGAGCCCCGCAGGCCCAGCCCCGGCTCCCCAGTCCGATTCCTGAGGCTGTCACCTACCCTGGCTCTCCTCCTCCTCCTCCGCCTCCTCGTCCACATGTAACAACTGGTCCAGATGCTCTGGCAGGTTCTGGAAGTTCAGGAGTTTCCTGGGGAGAGCGAGAGGCTGTGAGGGGCCCAAAAGTCCTTGAAACCAGCCAGATGACGCTAAATCCCTCTCCCAGTCCCTTTCTCCTGAGCTTAGGAGGGTGGCTGCCCAGACTCCAGAAAAAGGGCTGTGCCAGTCCCAGATTCTGGTATGCTGGGGGTCAGAAGACTGGATTATCCACTAAATTTGGTGCACCTCAAGACTGTTTAAAAAAAAAAAAAAAAAGAAGGAAGAACTCTTTCTAAGCCTTAATCCTCTCATCTGTATAAATGGAACAAGAGCTGTATCTCAGAGATGCTGTGAAAATTCCTAGGAATAATGCGCCCTCCGTAGCCCATAACCTGCCCACTCTTGAAGGTGGCTTGTTGAGTAGGCCTGGGCAAGGAAGGCTGGGAGAAGTGCTGATCCCCAAGATGGTCAGTACCAAGATCAGCTAGCCCAATCCTTGACCCCAGGTCTGTGGTCCCAGCCAGGGAAGCCTGTGTGTTGAATGAGACATGTCCTGGGAGGATGAAGGGCTCAGCCCTCTTAGCTTCTGGCTGGCTCTGTCCTGGACCCACCTGTAGAGGAGAGTAGAGCACACAGCCTGCCTATCTGCCAGCTGCCCCAGCCAAAGGGGCTAGGAAAATCTGTGTGAGTGGCCCCCTCATCCTCCCAGCACACATGCCCAGAGGAGAAAGAGCTCTAACACTGGCCAGCTAGGTCCTGAGTTCAGTTGCTAAGAATAGCAGGGAATGAGGTGGTGCTAACTAGCAGGGCTCAAAGAGCAGAGGCCTGGTGCCCATCTGGATCCAGCCCACAGACTGCTGGCACCTGCTCTTCTAACTCTAATCCCAGTTCCCACCCCGCTCATCCCCCTAGAGAGTAGGCTCTGGAAGGGCACGTAGATGGGCCAGAGCACTGACTCTCTGGCAAGGTAGCTTCAACCCAGGCCCAGGGGCCACATGTCCCCACACTGTGAGCTACAACTGACCTTGAGCTACAGGAGGTGGAGATTCATGAAGGCTCCTCCCTACTCCTACTGAGCCCCAGGCCAAGGCAAGGAGGCAGCCGTGCAATGGGGTGCCTCGCCAGTAACATGGAAGGCTGTAGCCAACCCTGTCTCTCAACACCCCAATGGGCCCAGAGATCAAGCAGGCTTCCACAACAGCATTTCTTACAGGCCCACACCTGGGAGGCTGCTCTAGTCCTGTGCCTGTTCTTAAGAGCAGCTTCGGGTGGCCAACCTGACACTCAGCCTCAGTGAATGCCTGCAACGTTGCCCATTTGGCCAACCCCAGCACTTGCTTACCGTTTCTGGATTGCCCAGGTCCCAGCCCAGAGTTCTGCATCCACACAACCACTGACTAATGGCTCTGCCACCTGCTCTCCCTCCTGGCAGCCACGGCACCAGTGGCAGCAGGATTATTTCTGGTATCACATGAGGTAGGGATCAGATGGCCCTGGGAACAGGCCAGGGCTGGGGTTGGGGTGGAGGTGGGCAGCAGCCCTCCACAAGTAGAAACCCTTTGGTCACCACAGCTGCTTAAACGGAACAGGCAATGACGCTGCCCTTTGGGTCGGCCCAGCGAGCAGAGACTGTGAAAGACAGAATAGCCCTGGCTGGCAAGGGGGCTGAGACATGGGGACACCCATGCCTCACTGCAGGGAGACAGAATGTACAGACTGGGACTTCCCTGGTGGTGCAGTGGTTAAGAATCCACCTGCCAATGCAGGGGACATGGGTTCGAGCCCTGGTCCAGAAAGATCCCACATGCTGCAGAGCAACTAAGCCCGTGCGCCACAACTACTGAGCCTGCACTCTAGAACCCTCGAGCCACAACTACTGAGCCCGCGAGCCACAACTACTGAAGCCTGCATGCCTAGAGCCCATGCTCCGCAACAAGAGAAGCCACCGCAATGAGAAACCCACGCACCACAACAAAGAGTAGCCCCTGCTCGCCACAACTAGAGAAAGCCCGCGCACAGCAACAAAGACCCAATGCAGCCAAGAATAAATAAATAAATAAAAAATAAATAAATTTATTTTAAAAAAAAAAAGAATGTACAGAACCCTTTGAAGAAGAAATTCAGCAACAGTCCTAAGAGTGATTGCAATTCAAATACTCTAGCCTTGTGATTCCAACCCTGGGCGTCTATGCAGCACTGTTTACAAAAACAAAAGCCCCTCTAAACTAGGGCAGTGATCAGGCAGATTCCTGGACCTAAAAGATTCCCCCCAAGATCAATCTGTAGTGTAGAAAAACATTTAGGGATAACATCTGATGACAAAAATAGGATTTAAACTCCTATACACTTTTGGAGGTGAGGGATATGTTCATGGCACTGCTGGTTTCACAGGTTATCCATGTTAAAATTTACTAGATTGTATGTTTTAAATACATGTAGTTTACTGTATGTTAATTATTCCTCAATAACTTTTAAAAAACTGACAGTGACAAAAATCTAAAAAAAATTTTCCACATAGCATAACCCAAACTACATACATCATGAGATAAAGAAAACAAAAAGGAATCACACTCAAATGGTCATATTAGAATAAGAAGATGACAGTTGCTTTTTCTTTTTCTATATAAGTTTCTGCTACAGCACACTCATAATTTTTTTTTTTTTTGCCATGTCAAGTGGCTTACGGGATTTTAGTTCCCCGACCAGGGATTGAACCCGGGCCCTCGGCAGTGAGAGTGCAGAGTCCTAACCACTGGACCACCAAGGAATTCCCCACTTGTAGTTTTGATATGAGCTAAACTTAAATACATTAAATTTGCAAGGAATAAAGGGCTGGTGGCATCTGTGCTTTACAGATCAAGCAGAGGCTACAGAGGGCCAGGGTGCGGTAGAGGTGAGGGCAGGTGCACACGGACCAGATGCTGAGTGTAAAGTAGGTGCGAAGTGCCATGCTGAGTGCGCACCATGCCCCTGACCTCCACTATACTCTCAGAAGGAAGGTACTAGCACTGCCAGGGGAAAGGAAGAGGCGGAGTCCAGAAGGCAGACTCTCTGGCCACAGGTCTCACAGCCAGGAGTGGCAGAGCAAGAATGGAACCCAAGCCAGCTTACCCAGAGCCCCGGCCTCCTTCCCCACAATGCAGTCTCCAGCCTCTGGTCTGGTCCCACAGAGTGAGGAAGGGAGATCCACCTGGCCATACCTGCTGGTGGCTGCCGTGGGTGCACAATCAGTAGAGGAAAAGATGCGGTGCAGGTAGTCATCCAGTAGCTTCTCGTGCACGATGCCTGCGCCACAGGTCAGAAGGGAGAGAAGGGACACGTGGTCAGTGTGGCTCCCAGCCCCTACTGGCCACAGAGGCTCCTGGTCCTAGCCCAGCCACAGGAGTCAGAGGAGCAGTCACGGTGGGTGCCCTCCTCCATGGCTGCTAGTGGAGAAGAGCTGACTCACAGGTACAGGAGGTGCAGGAAGGCCTGAGGCTCAATGCACCTGGGACTTTGCTGCCTCTCTCTCTTCCTCCTTCTTCCCTCAGCACTAGAAGCCTCATCCCAGCCCTTCCAACCCTTACCTGTGACCCTGGATTTCTCAGCATCTGAGGTCAGTCTGTAGCTCTTTCGGGAGAAAGCCGTGCCGGTCCCCTTGGACGCCATCTTTCATCTCTTGTGGGCAGCCAGTGGTCCTGGGGACTGAAGCAGAGGCAGAGCCTGTCTATTCGAAGCCAGCCAAGGGCCGCCATATTGACCTCAATCCTGTGGTGTCAGAAAGGCTTGGGAGCACGTGAAGCCACTGCATGCACACTCACACACACATCAACCCAGGGCAAAGGAAAGCAGGGGCTTCCAGCTTCCTACACGGGGGGTGGGGGGGGGAGGGGGTCTGGGGCCATGTGACAGGGCCCCACCATGTCCCAGTGCTCACACAGGGCCCAACAGAGAGCAGGTGCCAGATATATGTTTGTTAAACTAAACCAAATGCTTCCGCCGAGTGTGAAATCAGACCCAAGTGTCCAAAGTGAGGTGGCCCAGAAGCAGAGCCCCTGTATCCTTCTCGGTTGTAAGCCACACTGGGTCCACATCTGGAAGAGAGAACCCTACATCAAGTATAGTCCACCATCCAAGGCCTTGGTGCCATCTCCAGCTACAAGTCCTGCTTACATCCAAGGCCAGGATCCCCTTCCTCAGTTCCAGGATCCTCCCTTCTCTATTCCAAAGGCCTGCTAGCTTTCTTGTCCCCAGTCACACACACAGCCTCCTACCCCATCAGAGCACCACCCTTGCCCTCTTCACAGGCCCCATTGTCCCCACTGCTGTCCATCCCTCACATACCATGGTGTTGCTACAGCTGCTTCAGAAGCTGCACTAAGTCCCTGGTGCCTGGTTCACTGATCTAGAGCTGTGCTGTCCAACACAGCAGCTACTAGCCCTACATGGGTATTTAAATTTCAATTAAAATTAAAAAATCAATTTCTCAATTATATTAGTCACATTTCAAGGATTCAGTGGCCCTATGTGGTTAATGGTTACTGGACTAGACTCCGAAAATAAAGAACATTCCCATCATCACATAAAATTCTATTAGTCAGTGCTGGTCTAGAGGCTGGCCCTCCAGCACTGCCTTAGACAGAACTCTTTTCTCTTATCTCACCCCAAACAGGTCCTCTGCTCCTGCCACACACTCTTGCCCACTCCCAGGTGGCACCACGCCTGCCCCTCAGAAAGGTGACTCCCCGCCCTGCCGCCCACCACCAGCCCTCTCACACCAGAGCAGGTGCAGGACAGATTAGACGCTGTCACTCAACTGATGAGCAAACCTTCCAGACATCCACTCTGGGTGTCAGGTGCTGAGGACCCAGGTGAGAGGCGGTCCTTGACTTTGCTCGGGGGCTCCCTGCCACGTCGATCCTGTTCAGCCCCGCCGAGAGTTCAAGGCTTCTAACCGAACCGACCCCATCTCGGATCCCAAGGACGCAAGGGCAGCGCTTGTTTCCCCCAGTCGCCTCTGCCCGGCCCCAAGCTCCGGAGGATCCTCCAGGCCAGTTCCGGCCCGGAGTCTGGCACCACAGGCTGTGTGACCCCTCGCGCGGCGAGCGCCCTCACACTAGACGGGCCGGGGCCGCAAGGGGAACCGCGGGCACCCGCCCCTCTCGGAGCCCGGCCGCCCCTCATACTCACCCCCAGCCTCGGCCACCGCGTCCCGGCTCACAACATCCGCCCAGCTCTCAGCTACGGCGCCTGTCCAGGGCCAAACCGCGCGGCCGCCGCGCACGCGCATCGACCCGCGCCCGACCTCCGCCAGGGGGCCCCTCCACAGCCTCCAGCGGGGGAGGCTTCCTCCGCGGCCTCCAGCCGGGACGTTCCCGGCCCCCGCCTCGCCCCACTGCCCCACTGCCCAACCTCCTCCGACCCCCGCCTGCGCAGGAGGAGCTCCTGGCCCAGCCATGTCGTAACGCTGTGTCCTGGGAGAGACCTTGGCCACCTATCTCAACTCCTACCCGTACTTGGAGGTCCGGCCCACAGGTCCCCTAGGACGTCTGAAAGGCCGTTCCTCCCAGGGTCCCTGCTACCTGTCACCCTCACCTCCATTCAGGCCAGAAAGGTGGCCTCACTCACCTTCCCTGGGATGGCTCCTCTGGCGGGGCGAGGGGAGCCTCTCTGGGCTCTGCTGGCAGGGGCGTGGGCAGACCTGCCTCCAGCTGGGGCCGATAAGACAGCAAAAGGGGCAGGCTGCTTCAGGCTGGGGCAGGGAATATTCTCCACTTTACAGGGGAAAGCTGAAGCTCAGAAAAGTTTAATATCACCACCTTCGGGCTGGAACCTAGGCCTCTGGCAGCAACCATGTCCACACTGCCCTTCGCTTCAAAGCAGCCTAGGGTGCGGGGAGGGGGAGGGGGTGGAGCTAAGGGAGGGGGGGCAGTGGGGCCCCACCCCCACCCCAGGGCACCTCAAGTGTCCCCACTGAACCTTTCCAACACTGCCCACTACATAGGCAGGCCTCTCAGGGGGCTAACTGTGCCAGAGTGAGGACCCTTGTACCTCACCTATACGGCCTGAGGCCTGGCGCCACCTCCATTCCTGCCACTGGGTCTCAGGTCAGGCCCCAGCAAGTCTAGAGTGGGGGTGTGGAGACAGAGCCACCCAATCCCGTAGGGACAGGTTTCACAACTTCCCGGATGGGGCTGTGGTGGGTCACAGTGCAGCCTCCAGCTAGGAGGATGGGGTGGCTCCCACTCCTGCTGCTTCTGACGGGGTTCTCAGGGGCCCCTGGTGAGTGCCCTTCCCCTCAGCCCTGATCCCCATCTGCGTTCAGAAAGGGGTTGGCCCCAGGCCCATCCCGCTCTTTGAGCCCAGAACTTACTTTCCTATTGGGCATGGAGCAGCGAGTGACCTTGGCTTCTTTCGCAGAGCTGGGCAGCCCCAGGAACACATAAACACATTGCCTATTCAGGCCTGCGTTAAAACGTCTGCTGTAGCATTGAGGCAGTATTAGGACCACACAGATGGAGGCACACGTGCAGGCAGTTATCCCTTATGAGCCAGATCTAATTCTCTAACTTAGCATATGCCCTTATGCTAGTGAGAGCCTAGACTTGGAGTCAGAATGCTTGGGTTGGGCCTCTGCATGGTTAATAAGGTAGCTCTGAGCCTTCTCATTCTCATCTGAGAAATGAGATGGGATAAGCTCCATGGGGCAAGCACCATCACCCACTGCTCTCAGAGTATATATTTTACAGCTGAGCCTAGTGCCTTGCCCACTAAACAGGTGCACTAGTGATAACTATCATGTCTGGGCCTGCTTCTCCCACCCAGTACAGGGGTCTGACCCTTGAATGGGCTGACAGGGTCCACTCCAGAGGCCTTGTAGTTTGATCTCCTGAATGAATAAATTGTGCACGTGCTGATATACATGTGCTGACATGCATGCCCATGCTGCAGGGCAGCGCTCGCCCTTGAATGACTTCCAGGTGCTCCGGGGTACGGAGCTGCAACATCTGCTACACGCAGTGGGGCGCAGGCCTTGGCAAGAAGATGTGGCAAATGCTGAAGAATGTGCAGGGATTTGTGGGCCCCTACTGGACTGCAGGTGAGTGGCCACAGGACCTAGATAAGACTGGAGGTAGGGGAACCTGGGCACTGAGTTACCCTGTGGCTCCTCCTGCCAGGGCCTTCCACTACAATGTGAGCAGCCATGGTTGCCAGTTGCTGCCATGGACCCAGCACTCAGCTCATACACGGCTGCAGCGTTCCAGGCGCTGCGATCTCTTCCAAAAGAAAAGTGAGTGAGTGGCTGCAGAGAAGGGCGGGCTGGGGAGAGGGCTGCTGGGGTCTCAGGCCTTGTTGATCCTGGGTCTTTTGCTCCCAGTCTATGTTCGGACTTGCATCATGGACAATGGGGTCGAGTACCGGGGCACCGTGGCCATCACCATGGGTGGCCTACCCTGCCAGCGCTGGAGCCACAGGTTCCCCAATGACCACAAGTGAGACAGACTGCAGCTCCCCTCTGTCCCTGCCGGCCTGGCGCCTGCCCCCAGTACGCACTGTATTGCTACTCTCACAGGTACACACCCACACTTCGAAATGGCTTGGAGGACAACTTCTGCCGCAACCCGGACAGGGACCCCGGAGGTCCCTGGTGCTACACAACAGACCCTGCCGTGCGCTTCCAGAGCTGCGGCATTAAGTCCTGCCGGGAGGGTAAGCAGCTCCGGGTCAAGCCTGGGGCGGGAGGAGCATGCCCACGCCCGTCCACGAACCCATCGGCCCTGTGCCTCCAGCCGCTTGCCTTTGGTGCAATGGCGAGGATTACCGCGGCTCAGTGGACCGCACGGAGTCAGGACGCGAGTGTCAGCGCTGGGACCTGCAGCACCCGCACCCTCACCCTTTCGAGCCCCGCAAGTACGCGTGGGCGGGCTCGGCAGGAGGAGGGCGGGCAAGGGGAGGGCCCAGGACTCCAGGGGCGGGGCGATGTAAGGTAGCACATAGTTGGTTGGGGCCAGACAGGGCCTGAGTCCCAGGCTCTTGTTCACGCCCGGCTACCGCCTCTAGGTTCCTGGACAAAAGTCTGGACGACAACTATTGCCGGAATCCGGACGGCTCGGAGCGGCCCTGGTGCTATACCGCGGACCCGCAGATGAAGCGAGAGTTCTGCGACCTCCCGCGCTGCGGTAGAGCGCGAGGGCGGGGCGTGGGAGGGCACCTGGGACACGTGGGGGCGTGGCCTGGCTGGGACTAGAGGAGGGGCTGGGCATGACCCGGCGGTGGCCCAATGACAGTGGGGCTCCGCCCCAGCCCCGGTCTCACCTCCGACTCGGGCTCCGACCGGCCTCGGTCCATCCAAGGGTCCGAGGCACAGCCGCGCCGGGACGCCACGACGCTCAATTGCTTCCGCGGGAAAGGCGAGGGCTACCGGGGCACGGTCAACACCACCGCCGCGGGCGTGCCCTGCCAGCGTTGGGACGCGCAGCATCCGCATCAGCATCGCTTTGCGCCGGAAAAGTATGCGTGCAAGTGAGTTGGCTGGCCGCCGCTGGGAGCCTAGTACTCCTGCGGGTGGGACCTGAGGGGGGTCCCGGGCGGGGCTTGAAAGAAGGCGGGGCTTGGGGAGGAGCTGGAGGCTGGGCTCCCGCTCAGCCGGGCTGGCCAGCCCATGACCTGGGACCCACCCGGGCTGAGCTGCGTGCTTGCTCAGGGACCTTCGGGAGAACTTCTGTCGGAACCCCGACGGATCGGAGGCGCCCTGGTGCTTCACATCGCGGCCTGGCATGCGCGTGGCCTTCTGCTATCAGATCCGGCGCTGCACCGACGACGTGCGGCCCGAGGGTAAGGCCTGAGCTGCGGCTGGAGGCACGGAGCCGGAGGGCTGGGGCGAGAACCGGCTGACGGTCGCCCCCGTCCGCCCGCCGCAGACTGCTACCACGGCGCGGGGGAACTGTACCGCGGCTCGGTCAGCAAGACCCGAAAGGGCGTCCGGTGTCAGCGCTGGTCCGCGGGGACGCCGCACAAGCCGCAGTAAGTCCGCCAGCGCGCCTGGCGCCTCCCAGACCGAGGCCACAGGCCCCGCCCGGGACTAACCCTAGGGCGGCATGCCTCGGCTCTCCAGCTGGAGGCTTGCGAGGGCTTGGGATTACTCTGCTTTGATTTTGCTCCCCCTCCCGCCTAGGTTCACACCCACCTCCACCCCACACGCACCACTGGAGGAGAACTTCTGCAGGAACCCAGACGGGGACAGTCACGGGCCCTGGTGCTACACCACGGATCCGGGGACTCCGTTCGACTACTGTGCACTGCGGCGCTGCGGTGAGCACCGGCGACACAGCCCCGGGGCCCCGCCCCTAGCCTCCACCGCCAAAGGCTGGCTCCCTTAACGCGGTTGAACTTGGGTCTTTCAGATGATGACCAACCGCCGTCCATCCTGGAGCCCCCAGGTACGGACTTGGGCCAGGCATGCGTCGTGGTCCCTTTGCCCCCCATCTCCATCCAGTCCGGGGTTTCATCCAGCACATTCTATCCCCCAGACCAGGTGCTGTTTGAGAAGTGTGGCAAGAGAGTGACCCGCCTGGACCCACGGCGCTCCAAGCTGCGTGTGGTGGGCGGCCAGCCTGGGAACTCACCCTGGACAGTCAGCTTGCGCAACCGGTGAGGCACAACTGCCTGATTCTCCAAGACAGGGGCTGACGCTACATCGTTTGTGCTTGTGCCAGTAGGGGAGCAGGAACCTGCCCCAGCCTCACAGATCCTAGCCAAGACATGGCAGGTCCAGCCTGTGTCTCTGTGTCTCAGGACTGTTTCCTCACCTGCACTCCTCCAGGCAGGGCCAGCACTTCTGCGGAGGTTCCCTAGTGAAAGAGCAGTGGGTTCTGACTGCCCGGCAGTGCTTCTCCTCTTGGTGAGCCTTCCTTGGGTTTGGGGACCCAGTCCCAATCCCCTGCCTTCCTCTCCCCCTTAGCCACCTTCCCTAGGCAAGCCAATGGGTGAGTGTTGGGCAGCAGACTATGAGTCTCAACTGATGTAGCAGAGCTTCTCTCTCAGCCATGGGCCTCTCACTGGCTATGAGGTGTGGCTAGGCACCCTGTTCCCGGACCCACAGCCCGGGGAGCCAGGCCTGCAGCGCATCTCAATGGCCAAGATGGTCTGCGGGCCCTCTGGCTCCCAGCTTGTTCTGCTCAAGCTGGAGAGGTGTGTGACAAGTCAAGAGGGTGTGAGGTGGGGCTGGGCCTTGTGGCCTCAGACCCTGAATGCCGTCATTCTTGCTAAAGACCTGTGACCCTGAACCAGCGTGTGGCCCTGATCTGCCTGCCCCCTGAGTGGTATGTGGTGCCTCCAGGCACCAAGTGTGAGATCGCAGGCTGGGGCGAGACCAAAGGTAAGAGTACACTGCAGCGGCATGGACTGCTCCAGGCCAAGAGGCCCAGCCTTGGATCCTACCCACAGACCCTCTCCTTCTTCCCATTCCCTTCACTGTAGGTACAGGGGACAACATGGTCCTGAACATAGCCTCCCTCAATGTCATCTCCAACCGGGAATGTAACATCAAGCACCGAGGTCGCGTACGCGAGAGTGAGATGTGCACTGAAGGACTGTTGGCCCCTGTTGGAGCCTGTGAGGTCAGTGGCAGGGCCCCTGGCAAGCTGAAAATGTACTGCTTCACCCCCAAGGGGTCTAGGCTCTACCATGGTCCAGGCCCTCACCAGTTCTTGCACCTACCAGGGTGACTACGGGGGCCCACTTGCCTGCTTTACTCACGACTGCTGGGTCCTGGAGGGAATTATAATCCCCAACCGAGTGTGCGCACGGCCCCGCTGGCCATCCATCTTCATGCGTGTCTCTGTGTTTGTGGACTGGATTCACAAGGTCATGAGGCTGGGCTAGTCCCAGCCTCAATCCTGTGGGCCTTGGGGAGGACGAAGCTTTCTGTCAGACATAAAGCCACCTTTCCTCTTTATGCCTGTGCAGGGTGCTTCTTAGCCTTTGCTTCTAGGGAATGAATTGGCAACTCCTCCTTAGGGCCTGAGTGGCTGAGTCCAACACAATTTGGACTGGGCGATCTGACCCTAGCACTACCTTAGCCTGTGGGTGCTGTGAAGGGCAGGGCCTCACTAGTCCCCTAAATAAACTGCTGGGAGGAGAAGGGTGGTGTACGGCAGTTTCTAACAGAAGGGGCTGCAGCAGAGGGAGCTAGCCTGGTGGAGTCCTACTTGGCCAGGACAGGCAGCAGCTGAGCCTCTCGCTGTCCCCTCCCCTCTCACGCTGGAAGTAGATGCCGTCCTTATGGCTACCACACCCAGGGCCTACGGTCTCTGAACCCCAAGGGTGGGGCTGGGGTTAGGGGTGGCTTGGTACAAAGTACCAGCAGGAACTAGACTCTGTGTCCTCATTTATTATGAGCATATAGCCTACATTCCTCGGCTCACCCATCCATGAAGTCCAGAGCCCAGGAAGCCTCTTGCTGCTCTGCCAGACCCTGGGGCTCTCCAAGAGCCAAGTGTGGCATATGTCACCCAGCTCATGCAGAGTGGTAGGGCTTCAGTTGCCCAAGTGCGTGCACAGCCAGAGCGCAGCATTCATGAAGCTATCTGATTCCACCTCCACCTCTGATAGTGCATGGGTGCTTTTGGGATAGAGCAGGAGCCTGTAAGGGTTGGGCAGCAATGTTTGAGGATTGAGGATCCTTCCCTGCTCACCTGCCCACCAGCTGCCAGGGCTGTCTTGCTGTACTCACCGAACGGGCACGTTTCGGGCCTTGAGGGCACGATAATACTCCATGCCCTGCTTGAAGGGCACACGCCGGTCCTCCTGGCCCAGCATCAGTAACACTGGTGTCTTCACCTAGGTATGTGGGGAGTGGAGGTGAGCAGGGCCCGGGGCTCTGGGCAGATTGGTGGTGCACTGGGCAGGGGGAGGGCTGCGTACCTGAGGGGTGTACTTGATGGGTGACTTGTCCAGCATCTCAGCCCACATGTTGAGGTCTGGCAGGCAGTTGCTGCTGTAGGGGAAGCCAGCCTCCACCACGCACCTACAAGACACTGAGATGATGCAGGCCCAGGAGCTCTGGGGCCTGCGGGAGCTCCATGAGGGTATGGAGTGGGGGGGAGAAGTGGGGGGGACCTCTGGGCACACCCACCAGTCAGGGATGTCAGTGGAGCCCATCATGGAGGCAATGTTGATCACAGGGTTCCGCACCACGCAGGCGCCGTAGGTCTCCGGGTACTGACCAATCAGGTGGCAGGACAGGAAGCCACCATGGGAACCACCCATAAGGGCCACACGGCCTGCGTCAAAGTGTTCCTCCTGGAGCACCTGCTCTACTGCAAACTACAGGGTGGGCAGATCATGCTGCAGCCAGCTGCCTGCCCAGCTGAATGGAGCCACACCCCAGCCTGTCCAGAAGCCCCAGCCCCTGCTACCTGGACGTCCTTCACATCCTGGTGGCCCACATTGCCGGGGAGGGAGAGGATGCTGTCCTGGCCAAAGCCCGTGGAGCCACGATAGTTCACTGGAGGCCAGGGAGGGACCAGACAGGGTGGTCAAGTGACCTTCCCAGCGCCCTTTCACCTATATGTGAAGTAGGCCTTGAGGCTAGCTGCACCAGACTCAAGGGGAAGGGGCCAAGAGATCTGAGACTGCCCAGTGACCACACACCCTTTCCATGGCAGTCACAAGTTAGTTCATGTTATCACCACGCCATGGAGCCAGAGACTGGCCAGGGCAGTTTCTGATAGTGATTACCAGGTCCAGGCTGCAGAGGCCTGGAGACTAGGGTGGTACCCGCAGTGCTTGTACAGACCAGGCCCACACCATCACCACCACCCCACAGCTCTACCAGAGCTGCGGCACCCTGCTCCCTCACCTAGTAGTACTGCAAAGCCCATCTTGCAAAGCATGGCTGGGAGCAGCATCCAGGCAGTGACAAAGGATGAATGGGGTCCCCCTGCAGATAGGGAACAGAGAGAAGGTGAAAGAGCCAGCTAGGAGGGATTGTGGAAGGGCAGGGGCTCTTAGGCCAGTTGCCTACCGTGGGGCATGACCACCATGGGCACCTGGGTCTTATCTGGAGGGTCGCTGGGCTGCAGAAGGATTGCTTCAAAGTCAAGGCCAGCTGCAGGGAAAAAGCAGCAATCAGCAGAGCCAGTTCTACTGCCGAGAGGCTTCCCCAGCCAAGGCCTCAGCTGTAGCTGCAGGTCTGCAGCTGACCTCTGAAACAAGAGACCTGGCCAAGGTAGCCCACACTGTGACACATGGACCCCAGGACGCTCATGCTCCTTCTGCCCTAGTCAGGGAGTCCCAGTCTCTGCAGGGGCAACATTCTGGAGGAGGTGTGGTCACAGAGGCCTTACATAGGCCTGTCTTCTTTGGGCTCCGTTATCCCACCGCAAATGATCTGGCCTGGTGATGCCCAGCTCTGATACCCAGAGTAGGTGCTCAGATGCCTGGACACTACTCCCCATGACCATCCACAAGAGGAAAAAAAAATCTCTTAGAGGTCATCTCAAAAAATCCCAAAATGTGAGACAGGAGATGGGAAAGGTGACCACAGACACTATGTGCTGGGGAACTTGGAGAAGGTGCCCCTCTGCCCCTGCCCAGCTCACCATACTGCACATGCTCTTGCTCTGGGGGTGGCTGTAGTACCCGGATGCTCCAGGAGATTTCAGGAATGGGCTCGGCCTCCTCCAGGGACACCCATGATACCGCCTGCTCCCTCCCCTCAGGAGGCAGGAACCCAACTTTCTGCCAAAGGGAAAGAGTGTGTCACAGGTGGCCTGGCTGCCTCCCTGCCTTTCCACCAGTGTGAGAGTGGGCAGCTCTCATTATACTGGGCCATCTGCCCACCTCCAGAGGGTCCAGCATGGACTCCTGTCATGAGCTGGTATATACATAGGTACTCACATAACCACACATATGTACCCCTCCCTCCTCAGCTTCTAGGCTGTTATGCTAGAGGACTGAGCACTTTCCCAGGCACCCTGTTCTGAACAGAGCAAACCTTAACCCAGTAGTTTCTCCCCATAGTCCCAGACCCTCGTGGACTATACTGGGCTGGGTCCACACCTTGGCCTCTCACATGCTGACCAGCCACAGTCAGACTTGGGCCAGTTCCCTGACCTGGGGAACTCTGCCTGCACAGAATCCCTGCCTCCTGGCCCGGGGCCCACCAACACTCACCAGGCATGGGGGTAGGCTGGGCGTGGAGAACTGTGCCACCATGAGGTCCCGGTCAATTGTGAGCAGCTTCCAGCTTCCACCTGACCCCCCTGGAAAAGGCAGATGCCACCACTATTCCCACCCACTCCCTGCAGAGCCAGAGTCCCAGGCTGGAGGCTTTATAGTGAGGTGCCCCTTATTCCCTGGGAAGCAAAGGGATGCCCACAGAGGGACTGTCACAGACAACTGCACACAGCTCTGGGTGAGCCTTCTTCGCAGTCCATTCATCCAGCAGGCGCTGGTTGTGCCCTGGGACTGCCAGATCTGGGGACACACCAGACCACATGGCACACCCACCCACCACCTGATGACTGCAGTCTGCAGGGGTGGCAGCTAGGCCCAGGAGGCTGGTGGGGGAGGTGCTAATTCTAGGCAGTGGGGACCAAGGAGATTAAGATTCCTAAGCAGGTACTATACAATGAGATGCAGTTTGGGAACAATCCTTCGGTAGCTTTGTGGAGGAGTGAGTACAGCCAGGGCAGGTGGAGGACTCAAAAACACTTTAGGGGCAGAATCAGCAGGCCTGGGTAACAGGAAGATGAGGGAGCCAACCCAGGGGTTCTGCGCCCTGTGTTGGCAGAGGTGCCTCTGCCTGAGGTTTGGGGAGGGGGTAGGATGACTCTGGCAGATCTTGGCAAGAGAGAATTTTGTGGGTTTGAGAAGTAGGGTGGGGGCTGTACTGAGGCAGTGCCAGGACACAGGGAGCAGAGCAGAGCCAGGAGGCAGTCTGCTGGCTGAGTAAGGGTCCTGCATAGGCAGGGTCCTCACAAGACTGTCAGTAAAGGCTGTAGGACAGTCAGTGGTGCAGAGTGGCCGAGAGTGCAGAGTGGTGCAGAGTCAGTGGTGCAGAGTCAGCATGTGGCTGCCCCACATGCTTGAGCTCCAGTCCCACCCCTGGCCTGGCTGGCCCACTCGCCAGCCCTGCTCACCAGCTGTCAGAGAGGTCACACCGCCCATCTGGGTGTCCACAGCAAACAGGTCCTGAAGCAGAGAGGAGGCCACGTGTGGTACCACATCCAAGAGCCCTATGGGTCCTGCCCCCACCACCTCTCTACCCTCTTGGGGACCCTTGGGCCAAGGCCAGAGCTGTGAGTGACTATGGTGATAGCTACTCAGTGCAGTAGGGAGTGGCCTGAGGGCCTGGGTTCAAATCCCAGTTCCGTCACAATTTGCTAAGTGACCCTGGGCAAGATAAGGAATGCCTTTGAGCCCCTTAGAGCTACCCTGAGGACCAAACAATATCTAACCCCAAAGGAGTCTGGCACACTGTGGTGTCCCCACCCAATCCCTGGGAGAAAGCTGCTGTCCCATCTCCATCAGCTCCCCGTATGGTGTTCAGGGGCCCGCCCCAGTGGCAGCCCCCTTGCCCACCACATGGAAATGCTGAGGGTGGGGGCTTTGCATCTCTGCCTCAGGAGAAAGGGCCAAGGGCTCTGTTGTGGGGTACCAGGGCAGCTAGCCCCCTCAAGGAAAAATGAGTCCAGGACAGGGGCAGGCAGGGCCTTAAGGGGCCAGGGAGACCTGTGAGCTGGGCGGTCCACCTGGCAGTGTGTGTGTGCTATGTCCCAGGCCCACAGCTCCTGAGCGTTGGTCGAGGGCTGCTTCTCAACACAGTCAGGGCTCCTCACCTGCCGGCTGCGCTGAGCCGAGTCGAAAACCACTCTCTGGCTGTCAGCCGACCAGCATCCCAGAGGCAGAAGGCTGCAGTAGATCCCAGAAAAGTTCTCTGCAAAGGCAGAGAGCTGGGGGCCACGTCCAGGAGTGGAGGTTGTGTGTGTGTGTGTGTGTCCAGGCTATGAGGCAGGCCGCGTTGCTGGGGAATTCACCTGGGGCCCCAGAACTGTGACAGAACAGCAGCCACATACATGGGGGTACCCTAGGCAATGAGGAGCTGCCTGAAGAGGGGGCTGAAGGGCAGAAGCCTCTGAGGGCCCAGAAGAGGTGGAGCTGAAGAGCTTCTGAGAGAAACTGAATGCACTGGCATTCCTCTGAGCTGCTCTTATGGGCTGCTGGGAGGCAGCAGGTGCTGTAACCAAGACATCTGTCTGTCTCTAACCGTACTTAGAGTACCTGGCACTCGGGCCTGAATAAATCCTACCCTCTAACATCATCACTCATTTACCCCTCACTACAATCCTACAAAGAAGGCAGGAACAACCACCCCCTCCTCACATAAATAAATGGAAGCTCAGGGGGTCAGGATACTGTCCAAGAACACACAGCTAATAAGGGGCAGAGCTAGGATTCAGACCGGGTCCCCACTGCTGCATCCCTGTAACCCAAAGACAGGAAAAGGAGGCCATCCCTTGTCCTTGACTCCTGGAACTGACCAGGCGGCCTAAGAAAACAAGAGACTCACCCCCTCACGTCCTTGGGATAGTCTGGGATCCCAAGCAGAGTTGTGAGCTCCCGAAACTGTGACTGGAGCTTGTTAGCCAAGAGCCACCCTCCCAGAGACCCTGCTGCCTCAAGGGCTTGGACTAGACAAACGCTGGGGTGGGGGCTGGGAGTGGGAGAATGAGCACCCTTGGGGCAGGACCTACCAATCTAGTGTACTTTCTGAGACCCCTTAAAGGAGCAGTGGCTTTAAGCAGCCACTGGAAAAACAAGATAAATCTATGGGCTGCAGCACAAATGAAATAATCTCAAGCCTCAGCCAGCTTGGGCCACTCTGATCTCAGCTTTGGTCCAGCTGACTTCCTTCTATCAGAACCATTCCCTATGGTGATGGCCCCACCCCCTGTGGAGGCTGAACCTGGGGCTGGCCCAGCAGCAGGGAGACTTCAGAAGGAACCCAGGCAGGAAGAGCTGATGAGCCTGGCCCTGAGCAGGGATAACAGATGGCAGGAAAACAGAACTGCATGCTCCTTGGCACCCACCCAGCCGACACCCCTTACCTCCCAGCTGCCGAGGCACAACGTCCACCACCACGGAGGTGACCCTGGTATACCAGTCATACTGCAACAGAACACAATAGTCAGGCTCACCAGGGGACTGGCAGTGCCCTCAGGGCAGGGAGGGGAGGACCTGAGAGAAGCTTGATGTGTCTCCTTTCTGGTGACCTGGACCAGATGTCTGGAGGGGCCTTTGACTTTCACTAGGGGCCCTTTTACAAGGACTGAGACTCTGTAACTGCCCACTATATCCCAGCCCCTTGCAGAGTCTGGCCACGTGCAGATGAGAAGCAAAGGGAGGAGCATTCTTGTAGACAGAGGATGCTCTCAAGGTGGTGAGTCTTGATTGTGCAGAGCCCCCATGACAGCACTCTCAGCCTCCAGGCCTTGCCTGGAGAGAAGGAAAGGCAGAACTCACACCATCACTGCACCCAGGACAGGAGGTCCACTGAGGGGCCCGTGGGGAGACGAAGCTGACCCTCCAGCTCTCATCCGCCATCCCCTCCTCTTGCTGACCTCCCCCCACCCCAACCCCAGCTCACCAGGCACAATTGGCCACACTGCTGATGGGGGAGCAGAGATGGGAACCTCAGGTAGACGACGCGACATTGGTCTGGGCTCAGCCGGGGAGAAGAGACAGCCAGAGAGTCATCCGAGAGGAGCTCTGGACCAGACAGAAATGCGAGCATCATGCAGGCTGCCAGGGCCGGTGTGTGTCAGTGAAGCACGGGTAGGTGCCAGCACTTACCACACTTCCCCCCGATGAGGTCTACATAGTACAGGGCTGACCTGGAACCACCAGAGAGACACTCAGCTTCAAGGCCGGTCTGAGCTGCAAGGCCCCCTGCCCTGCCCCTTCGATTGTCCTCACCTTCGATTGGTGCAGAAGCGGATGCCCAGCCGGAAGGGCTCATGCCACCAGCCCACGAACACAACACCTGTGTCCCCAGGGGCCCAGAATGCCTGTAAACAAGACCACAGGACAGGTGTGATCAAGGGACAGTAGCTCAGGCAGGGCCCCCAGACTTCAGGAGTGATGTAGGCCAAGTCAGCACTAACCTGTCCAGGGGACACGCTCTCAGGGACCCCCTCAAGCACAGAAATGTTGCCGCTCTCGACATCCAGCACACAGAGTACAGGAGTGCTTTTGGAAACCAAGTTTTCTCCCCAATCTTCGTAAAATAAAAATTGATCCCCCTGAGAACACAAGACACTCAATGCCCAGCCTGTCTTGCAGGAGACGGCCCTGCCCCCTAGAAGCCAGTACCTCCCTGGTTCTGATAGGCACAGTGTGGGCAGAGAGCATAGTGGACCCCAGCGCTGCCCTGAGGGGCCTTCATGGACTGGCCATGGCCAATGAGCACCTTAATGGCCTGGTCTGGCTTCTTCAGCCTGGCCACCTCGTCATCGCTGCCACTGACGTCCAAGGCTTTGGTCTGAAAGAAGGACTCAGCCTTGGGGCGCTTCTTCTCTGCCACGTATAATAAGTGTGTCTCCGAGTGCGACCAGGACAGGCAGCCAAAGCAGTCTGGGTGCAAGGAAGGCCGATCAGGGGGAGCCCTGGGCTATGGCTGCCCCTCCTGTCCGCCCTGCCTGCTCACCAGCCAGATGCCTCACCATCCTCATAAACCAGCCCATGTTTCTCCAGCGCTGACAGGTTGAAGCTCTTGAGCTTCCGGTTCTTCTCCCAAACCTAAGGACATCTGGGAGTCAGGTTGCCTGTCCTCCAACAGAGCCTTACCTGTGGGACTGAGCCCCCAATTACCCACCACGTGGTCCTAGGCAGACTTACCTCCAAAAACTGCTTCTCCTCCCCAGTGCCTGGGCCTCCAGCCTTGCGCAGCACGGCTTTCATGGTGCCTGAAGGAGATTCTCTGCTCAGCAGCCTGAGGAGGATACAGGGGAGCAGGTCAGTATTACCTCCCACCCAGTGATAGCCCATCCTGTCCCCTTATTGGCCACAACCTCTTAGACAAGATTCTTGAGGCTCTGGCCCACAACCGCCCCTGCAGCCCTTCTAGCCCTACCATGGCAGCTGCCTTGCCTCTCTTCCCTGGGGCAGGGCCTCTAGTCCCAGACCAAGTTTGGAGCAAGCCTCCAATGCTTATGACCATGTCACTAGAGACTACCTGAGCTCCCAAGGGGCAGGGATCTGGCTCCTGGCTTCCCTTCTGGGCCCTACCCACACCAAGGCACAGGGTGGGCATTCATAAAAGGCTTGCAGATGGCTGCGGCCTTGCCTATAAGCTTCCTCCCTCAAACTTACTCGCCCCGGGTCTCCACACTGTTGCCCGCAGGCCCTGCAAACACCACTGAGTCCGCATCATGGAACACCAGGTACTGGCGGCAGAATCGGATGTTCTCCATGCGTTCCAGGTCCCTCTGGGTCCACTCTGCGAGGAGAGGCATGAGGCTGCTCAACTTGACCAGTCCCAGCACAGGTTACCCTCTCCCCTACCCAACCTCCCTCAGTCTGTCTCCAGATATTCTGGGGGGCAGGATGTGCAACACTTGGCCACAACTCTCAAGTCTAGGCCTCCAGAGCCTAGGCTGGCAACGTCTTGGAGAGAAACGATTACTGCTCCTAGCATCCACCCTAGAATCTTGAGGGCAGGTGTGGGATACGATGACAGGGGTGACCCTTACAAGGCCCACACTCTGCACTCATGGGCACCATCCCATAATACCCCAAATGGCCCCCCCCCATACACCTGTGTGCACAGACCTCTTGTTGATGCACTGTTCCACACCCACACTCTCCAAGCCCGGCCTTCCTCCACACACCCGTGTGCACTGTCAGGCAGCTAGCCCTCCACGCCCCCCTCCTCTCCACCGACTCCCCTCCATACACACACCAGTGTGCACCGTCCGGTAACAACCGCCGTACTGCGTGGTGACCTCCGGGCCCAGGCAGGCGGCGCTCAGCGCGGGCTGGCGGCTAAGGCCCCGGTACAGCGCCGCCGCCTCTTCGGGCTCGCTCAGCAGCACCTGCGCAGGGGACACATCAGGGTCAGGCCCGGCCCGGGCTGCAAAGACCACGGGAACCGCGGGCCTCTCCCTCACCTGCCGCTCCATGGTGGCTCTGGGCCGCCGGGGCGAGGCGGGGCGCTCAGGCGCCCGGAAGTGAGAGGCTCGGCCAGTCTCCGCCGCGGCCTTGCCGCGCAGTGAGAGGGGCGGGACTTTCGACGAATGAGCGAGGACGATTAGCCGAGGGGCGGGGCCTCGATGGTAAGGAGGTGGGGCCTGTGAGAAACAAGTCGGAGCTGCGGCCCCAGGAGTCCTGGAGGGGAAGAGCAGGGCCTCGGGGAAAGGAGCAGGCCTTTCGGGGTGGGCTAGGCTGGAGAGAGGCGAGCTCTGTGGGCCAAGCCCCGGCCTCTTACTGGGAGGGGAGGGAATGGGGTCTCCGAGGAGAGGGGTTGGCGCTGTGTTAACGGAATAAAGGAGCGGGTCTGTAGGGAGGGGCGAGGTGTGTGAAGAACGACAGGGCCCACGGGAGGAGGGCAGATGAGGCCGGACGGGGGTGGGCCCTAAGCATCCGGGGGCAGGTCCTGAGAGGCTGCGGACCGAGGACTCTTCGAAGACGCGGGGGTGGGGCTGAGCCCTGCGAGGGTAAAGTCGAGGAAAAGAGAGGTGAGGGGCGGGGGCCTGAGAGGCAGGCAGGGTGCAAGCCAAAGTCAGCCCCAGCTGGGGTCTCCCGCAGGCCGGAGGCTAACTGTCGGGTCCTTCTGGTCCATTACGAGGCAAGCATTCACCAGACGGTGCCAGGCCCTGCTCTGGAGGGGCTCTCAGGCCGACGAGGAAAGAAGGGCGGAGGTGTGCTCCTGGCAGAGGGCGCAGAGCTCGAGCTCCGGGGCGTGGGGTAAAGAAGAGCGGGTGCAAAGTTCACAGGGTGTCGCCTGGTCTTATCGGCCACCAGGCCTACCCCAGAAGCTATCTGCCCCTGCAGCCCTCACCCGCCCCGCTCAGTGGCACCTTGCTGGGGATCATGAGCGCTTGGGCCTTTGTCTGCCTTCCCAGGTCTCAGCCCAAGTTCTTGGGTGTAGAGGGCCTGGTGGGGTCAGGCTCCACCCAGAACCAGAAAGCTTCCTGTGGAAAGAAAAACCTGGGCAGGCAGGCTCCCTCAGGACAGTGGCACTGGACTGGGCAGGTTACAATGGCAGAAGAGGGCAGGAGAGGCTGGTCAGGCCAGCAGCAATGGATGTCCCCTCCTCCATATACCCTGAGCCTGGCTGGTCTTCCACACCTCAGGGCCTTGGCTCCCTGCGCCCTGCCTTGCCTTTCACTGAGATCCGACTTGACTGGCCTGCAGCTTCTCCTTCCATTGGACTAGTTAACTAAAAACAGTCTCCACTTTCTGAGGCCACTTACTTGTGAGCATCCAGTGTGTGCAGGACTGTTAAGGCCAGAACTTGGAGCAGAAAGAGTGGCCCCAGCCACCAATCTGGGTGGAAAGTTGGAAACTAGGATGTTCATTACAGCATTGTTTATAACAGAAAAACTGGGAACATGGTGCCTGTCCTTGAGGGCGTGTACAGTGGACTGGCTGTAAACTCATGGTGCAGCTCTCTGGAGGCCAGGCACTGGAGGATGAACATCTAAGTACTTGGAATGAATGTGTAGAAGTAAACAGGAGGCTAGAAAACAGTAAGTACTGTGCCTTCTGGCTTCTGTTTAAAATGAAAAAGAAAAACACAAACAGGAAGGAAAGACATGCATCAAGCTACTAACTTTAGGGAAGGCCAGAGGTGAGGCTGATACTCATTTCATTTATCTGTGTTTTAAAAAATTTCTAGCAGCTCTGGGTTACTTTGATAAGGAGGCGCTCCCATCCTGGGGAAGGACTAAGATCTAGCAGCCCCCAAGAGTTTGGGGGTTGGAGTGGACACAGCAAGGCAGACAGGTGTAGGGCTTGTTGGCAACACCAGGGGGCAGCACCTGCTCACCTGCTTCCCCAGGGAACCAGGCCCTAGAAAGCTGTTTGTGCAGCCCGGACACTCAAAGGCTGTGGAGGCACAGTCGCTCAGCAGTCTGCCCAGTGAGCTAACTGTTCCCTCCAGGTCCAAGCATTAAACCTGCCTTGGGGCGCCTTTGTGGAGAGGCCCACTGTCTTTGGACAGGTTGGTATGAACTCAGCCCTGGCCTTGCCAGTACTTCTGCAACTTTGCCTTTTCACTCTTTTCCCTTTAACTGTGCAAAGGCAGGACTGTCACAGTTTGGGGATTTGTTCCTCTGCCTACGCCTTCCCATTTCAGAAACCATCCCAGAGACAGTCTGTAGGTTGTTTATATCAAGTCCTTTTATTCTGATACCACAGAATTACCTTGTTACAATACAGGGGGAGGGACACTGAAGTACCACGAGTTCTCACAGAGCACAGGAGGACGGCACACGATTCACAAGGTCATGTGGAGGACTCGGGTCATTCATTGCACTTACAACTGTAAACTTGTTTGTTTGACTTTGTACAGCACTCTTCCCCCCTCAAATAAAGAAGGAGAGAAGGAAAGAAAGGGAGAGAGGAAAGAAGGGAGGCAGGGAAGGAGTGAGGGGGAAGCAAAAACAAGACATGGAAGCTAGCAGAGGAAAGGCATTGGGCGGCCACCACTCTCCAGGGCACTGCACTTAGAGAGAAGGAGCTGATTTGATCCCAGAGGCCAAATGAGGCAGACACACACACACACATACACATTCACACACTTGTTCACATGCATACACACACAATATCTCATGACTTCCATGGCTCTCCAGTGCCACCCCAGTGCACATGGCAGCAGGGCTGCTGGTACCCAGGGAGACAGAAATGATATCTCTGAGGAGTTTCAGTCGGTCAGGCCTGTCACTCTGACCCTGTTAGAGTCCACAATGACAAGTATTTACAGAATGGGGGGAGGGGGCACGAGGGCAAGGGAGGGGCCAACAGGCCAGGACCTTGTTGTCATGGCAAAGAATCTGCCTGGAAAACTCCCCACAGGCTCCAGAAGACAGGCCATAGTTGCTGCCACTGCTGCCCACTCATCATGGGCCCTGAGACCACCCTCTCTTCCCAAGGACTAAGTGGATGGTGGGGAAGGGGGGTGTCACTGTGAATGCATTAGGCCCTGAAGTAGACAGGGGCGGCAGTGCCCTTGTTCATGACACTGGGTCGGGGGAGGGTGTAGAGAAGGCCTGGACTGCATCCCAGAGAACCCCTTGCCCATGTGGAAATGTGCTTGGTGCTCCCCACTGCCCAAGGCATCGAATGCTGGTCCCTCAGCCTCTGGACCCCAGAGCCACAGCTGTATCCACACAAGGGCCAGGACACCTGTGGCCCAGAGGCCTGCTCCAGCCACCTTCACAAGGGGTGATAGGTACAGATGTGTCCTGTGGATACGCTGGGGGTTAGGGAGTGGCAGATGTCAGAAATTTCAAACTCAGAGAGCTTGGCCAGAAAGGAGATTTGCTGAAAAGTCAACATTTGAGAGCGTGAAACTAGCTTTGATGGAGGCTGACCTGCTGTCATCTCCCTGCCTGTTCCCTGCTCCTGGTCCCATCCCTTGGCCTTTTATGGGGAGGATCACTGCATTAGTCCTTCATGTATCCAGCCACTAGGCACATCCCCACAAAGACCTGGCCCTGGGTGGTCAGAGGTGCCAGATGGTGGCCTCCTTCAGCCCTTGCACAGACGGCCTCATACAGCCCAGGCCTGATCTCTGGGATGAGGCAGGTGTCCCGTTGGATGGGTGAAGCCCAAATCCAGAAGGGCAGGGTCTTAGGCCCAACACAAGGGTTGACAGCCTCCTATCTCACCCACAGCTGCCAGAGGTGGGCCAGGATCCCTCTCTGAAGGGGTTTGTAGACCTTATAGGAAAGGATGAGAAATGTGGACCCCTGAGAAATGCATGGTGCAAACCAGAGCACTCTGGAGGAAGGCCAGGCCTGGAGGGGTCGGGCAGCTACCACCTGCCGCACTCTTGGCTCAGTCGTAGAGAAGCTGATGAGCAGTGGGATACTTAGGCTTCAGAGATAGGGGCTGGCAGGGAGTTTAGGTCCTGGAGACAGATGCAGAGAGTGTCACAACAGAACCTTCTGTAAGTTTTGTTATTGAGAAGCTTCCCAAGAAACTCAGCTTGAAGCCACTGTCTATGTGAATACACACTATGATCAAAGATGACACTGTCAGCTGTCCTCACCACAAATGCCAAAACTCCAGCTCTTCCTGAGCACTCTCTGGCCCCCTGGCCAGATCTCCTGGCTCACAGACCTTTGAGCCTCCCAGCCACAAAGGAGAGGCACGGAGAGGTGCAGTCAGGAGCTGGGCCCTACCCTTGGCCTCTGTCTCTCTGGCTACAGACGCAGCCCAGCTCTGCTCTTGAGCAGTGCCCCGCTGGGAAGGGGCGGCCAGATGTCTCTGGCTCAGGGCTTGGGTAAGTGGGGGAGTGACTTACAGATGGAAATCCTACAGCAAACCTTCAGAATGTTCACACGCACACATCCTGTGCGGGCTCCCACCACGTGTCTCCTCAGAGACATCTTGGTCAGAGAAACCTGCAGGGGGTGTGGGGCCTTGTCCTGCCGGGCCCACAGCCTGGCATGCTTGGGCAGCAATTCCGGCGGGTCCTCACTAGCTCGTGCAGAAGTTAGCTAGAAGCACTCCTGAAGGAGAGGTTCTGAGACAAAAAGAACTCCAAGCAAGAGGGTCGAGCATTGAAAATGGATGAAATCGTGCAAAGAGGCTGCGAGCTGTGCATGCTCCACTGCGGGACAGGCGGTGACTCGCCTGGCAGCAGCGAGTCCTGCCACAGGTCGAACATGCCACAGACTGAGAATTTCACACACACAGTGGGAGCGGGGGAGGGGGAAGGGAGCGAGGGGTTTGATATGAGCATATTTATCCAGTTTCTCAATTGCAGGTTTGCAATTAACTCCTTATACATAACACGGAATTTAATAAATATTAACAGTTGTCTTTGAGGGTTTATATTTCATTGCATAGAACGTTAGAGATGAGACTTGTGGCTGTGCCCAAGGTGAAGGGAGGCCCCTAAGGGAAGGGCCTCAGGGAGGAACACCGCCCAGTCCACCAGGTGGATGGACAGCGCCACACTCCCCAGCGCAGGGCCCTGGGCCCTTCCCTTGGCTGGCAGAAGCCCTGGCCCCTCTGCTCTGAGCATGTCCACTGGTGATGGCTTAAGAAGGACTGGAGTTGCACAGTAAACAGAGGCGGGCTGAGGGGCCTCCCTAGACCCCGCCCTGGGGTTGTGCTCTTGGTGGCCTGCTGCCCACTATTGCTTCTAAGTCAATATTCTCCCTGTGCTGAGCAGGGGCAGAGCAGAGAGGGAACCAAACCATCAGTCACAAGGTGGTGGTGGAGGGGAGAGGCAAGGAGGTGAGCCGAGAGAGCAAAGAGAGAAAGGGTCGGGGGAGAAATAAAAGAACAATGTTTATGAGGTATACACTTAAATCAAACTGAAATGATTAAGGCTGTTCTTGAAATCAAAAGAAATCCCCAGGTGTACGAACGAGGAGCCGGCTGGTCGAGACAATGGTGGTGCCGCTGGGATGCTCACGATGACTGGGGGTGATGGCTTTGAAGATAGTGGCGGGCGTGCTAGCACGCGGCCACCCACGGGCTGGGAGAAGCCTCAGCCAGCGCCCACGCTGCTTTTCGGTGCTATGGCCTCTTATTTCAGCGATGAGACAGTGTTAGGTCCTAATGTTTGTAAAGTTCTCCCAATCCCACGCTAGCCACATGGAAGTCTGCTCCGGTGTCACCCAGGGGGCAGGGTGAAGGGGGCAGGGCCCTGTGTCCACAGAGGGATCTGAGCCAGCTGGAATGTGAAGGAAACAGAGCCCGGGGCCCCCAGCCCTCAGTCAAAGCCCCTCTCCAAGGCTGTGGAAAAACTTCTGGCATTGTGGAGGGAGGGCAGCGTCCGTCAAAAACAGGCTGCGCGCGCCCAAACTCTGTGTATAACGCATTGGTAGCCTGGCTGGCCAGGCCGCAGAAGGCGGCTGTGGGAAGAGCGCAAGACTGCCGTGTGGCAGGGCCTGCAGAGAGGGTTCCTGCCTCCCAACGACGGCTACGCCTTGAAGGTGGTGCCCTGAGGAGAGCAGGGTCTCTGGAAAGACAATCACAGGTCCCCCTGGGCCAATGGTCCCACTTGACCAACAGATGTTTCACCCCGGCAGCTGCTGTTAGAAAACATCCCGTCCTCAACTGAGGCCCGCCTGCCACGTCCCACCTGGTGTGAGTCTTTGGGCCAAGGTTTGCCAGATTGTAGATGCTTGGAGGAGAAAAGGAGGGAGGGGGGAAGGAAACAGGAAAGACAGAAGAATTTTGTCAAGAACTGTGGACAGCTGCTTCCCGCCCACACTCCTTCCAGCTGTCTGCCACATGCTGACGGCCTGGCTCCTCCTCACCCATGGGATCCCACCCCACTGAGGCTGGGGGAGAGGGGTGCTTGGGCAGGTTTGAGGTCATAAAGAGAAGATCAGGAAGAAAGAATCAGGTTGGCCAGGAAGGGCCATTTCTTTAACACAAGTTGCTTTTTGTTTCTTAAGAGGGAGGGAGATGGGATTTTGTTTGAAACTACGAGCCTCTCCCAGCCCACTTCTGAAATTTCCACAAAAGACACCAGGAGATAGACACTCACAGAAGCACTGACCGCTTGGCCCAATCAGCCAAATGCCAGAGCTTGAGGGTGATTCTTTTAATTACAAAGTTAGTGGTCTCAGTAGCCCACGCACATCGTGTGACAGGACACAGAACAAAAGGAACCATGCCAGTGGTCCCTTTCCCTCCCTAGTGACAGTGCCCTGGCCCTACACCCAAGGTGGGTCCTGCCATAGACCTGGTCCATGGGCTGCCCCTCTTTCCCCTCCCTTCGGCACAACTTCTGATTTCATATCTGTTTCAGGGCAACTCAGAGGAAACATCCAGCTGGGTGGGAAAGTGTCAGGGAGCCCGCTGTCGTGGGGTGAAGGCAGGAAGAACACTGAGGTGCTGCACTGTGGCTACTCTAATTAGAATAAATTCTGGGCTCTTTACTTTCGCCTACAAAGCCCACCCCAGCTGGCTCCTGCCCCCCCCCCCCCACCGACGTCACCCCGACCATCTCTCCCCTCCTCTGTGGCTCTAGCTGTGCTGGCCTTTTGTCTGTCCCTGAGGCCCATCTGTCTCATCAGAGCCTCTGCGGGTGCTGTTCCCTCACTGGGCACATCCCACAACAGCCTCTTCTCCTTCCTTGAGCCTTACCTATCACGGACCACTTTCTCTAGAGTGGCCCCCTCCGTGCCATAATCCTGCTTCCCTGGCTTCAGAACACTTACAACCTTAAGAAATTATCTTTTAATCTCATTTTTTTAAAACTTATTTATTCTCTCCGCCTCTTAACGGGCTGTCAGCTTCAGAGGGCAGGGACTTGGTCTTGTTCCCTGCTGGATCCCCAGAACTCAGAACAGGGCCCAGCACCTACCTAGGGCCTGACAAACATTTATTGAATAAATGAATGGGAAACTGGACCTTTCCAGTTTCCCCGCTAGTCCTCCAGAGATAGGTGGCCCTTTTGGCACTGCACCCAGCTCTCTCCCACAAGCAGGCCAGGCCTGGGCAAAGGCCCTTGCTGGCCCCAGCGCTCCCTCGTGATTTGCTTGTTGAGTGCCTGGCCCTGCCAAACACACGCCTGCTCACCATGAGAAGCACCCACACCTCCATACTCTTAACAGTAGAATTCGCAAAGGCGGGGTAGGAAGAGGACCCCAAGGCTATGGAATGGGAGGAGGTGGTCCCTGGCTGTGCGCAGAGCAGCACCAACAGCTGGCCTACCCTCCCCGCCATCCTGCATGATGTACCGCTTCCTCCTTCCCGCCCAGAGGCAAGGCCAGGTCCAGAGGAGGCTCTAGGCAGAGGCTTCGGATCCTGCTTTGGCCATTGCAGCCCAGAGAGAGCCAGGGCTCCCATCCTGAGGCCCTTCCACTCTCTCCCTGGGCTGACCTGGTCTGGAGCTGAGACTCATGTCTGGGTGACCTCCCTTTCCGCTCCATCCCTTTCCTGTCTGCCTCTCCACTCATTCTGCTTTTCCACCTTGCAGGTCTTGAACTCAGCCTGTGAAGCCAATTGTATCTTGATGTCACACCAAGGGCTGCTAAGCTCTCCAGGGTTTGAGGACTCCAGCCTCATCTGAATGTCTGGAGCAAAGGTACCAGCACTAGGCCTCAGGGACGGGGCTGTGGAATCAGTGCCCAGTGTACAGACCCCAAGTTGTGGGGCACGGTTGGCTCTGCCGGGCCCTTTCCCAAGGTTACTACCTGAGTCACCTCAGCCAGCTCAGTTGTCTCTGCCTCCCAGGTAGCAGCTGGGCCCATCCTAGCTGAAGGAAGCCCACCAGGTCCCTCCTAGTTCACACTTATAGGAACTGGGTCAGTCTGGTCAGCCAGGCCTTGGCCCTTCACTCCCTCCTCTGCCCCACCCAACCCTAGTCCTGATACTCACTGTTATACGCAGAGTCCAGAGCTGCGCCCAGGCCTCTGACTCCAGAGATTTTTCCACAGCAATGATATCATCTCCCTTCATTTCCTCAAGAGCCTGGGGAGCATTTACAGAGGAGGGCTGGGAGGAGCTGTATCCCAGGGGGACCCACCTACAACCTAATGTCAACTCATAGCTTTAGGAGCCCTGCTGGGGGCTAAGGGGTGGTAGAAAAGGACAAGGGATGTTGGCCTTGGCCTCCCTTTGCTGGGGACCTCTACTGTGTTGGCCCCATGTTGGGACCTCTGTGCACAGGGTCCCTCTTCCTCTTCCTCCTCCCACTCTCATAGGGGAAGGACACTGCAGCTCTGGCCACATCACCCACTACTGAAGACCACATTCCTCCCAGAAGACCCCGCAGGACTTAAGAGCCCTGACTCGAGCGCCTCAGGCCTTTCCCAGGGGAGGGTGGGTACAGGCAGCTCATACTCACCCTGCGGGGCATGATCACCAGAAGGAGGAGAATTTTTTGCCAAAAGCAGACACAGCTGTGACAGAAAAAGGAGAGGTGTCAGGAAGTCAGGCTAGGCTCCCTCCTAGTCAAGGCCATTTGGCACAGTGAAGCCAAGCTCAGCCTAAGGGGCAGGGACTACCCAGAGAACCACTAGACCACAGCAGGTGGGCCCTCGGGCTGGCCTGTGCCTGGGTGACTGAGCCCAGAACCATTCCCCAGACCCGACCTCTGCCAGAGTAGGGCCCTGGAGCAGCCGTCCACCCTGGACCTAGCTGTAGGCAGTGCGTACCTTCCGTCAGCTTGCCGGCCTGCTCTGCTGCCCCACCAGGGAGGATCTTGGAGAGCACACTCTCCCCGTCGGCACCTGGCTGGCCGGCAGGAGCCCCTGGGGTCCCTCCAGGCTTGGCTCCAGCCTTCATGCCTAGGGGTAAAGAAACCACCATCACAAGCTGTGCTTGGCCTGGCTCTTCAGGGTCTGAGTGGGAGAGCAGCTGAGAGGAAATCTCACAGGTACCCTGTGAGGTGGAGGGTGAGGAGAAGGATAGAGAAATAAAGAGAGGAAGGTAAGAGTGGGAAGAAAAGGGGTGGGAGGAAGCAGAAAAAAGGAGGTTGAGGAAGATAAAGAGGGAGAAAGGGAGGAATAGACAGAGGAAGATGAGAAGGCAGAGGAGAGAAGGGAAGGGGAAGGAAGGAGACAGTAAGAATCCATGGTCCTGGCCCTGTGATCACCAGCACCTTCGAGATTCCCTGCCCAGAGCTGCCTGGGCCCTAAGGCCCCAGTGCTGGTGATCCCATTGGCTCATTCTAACCCCAGGCTCGTTTCTGCTGGGGAGGCCTTCAGTGCACTGGGCACCTTCTCAGGGAGCAGTGAAGGCACGCAGTGCAGGGGAGCTCAGGGTGCCAGTCAGCACAGGGAGAGGGCAGCCCAGGTACTCTTGGTCATAGCCAAGGGCGTCCAAAGGCAGGCTCACCTGCAGGTCCAGGTCCTGGTGGTGGCTGGGCCTGAGGAAGTCTCCCCTGCTGGGGTGCTTTGGCAGTCCCTTTAGAGCCATTCGCCTGCTCTGCCCGCGGCTGCAACACAGAACCCATAGCTGAGCTACCGCCCGTCAACTCTGCCCAGCCTGGAACCAAGGGGCTGTCCAAGCTGCAGTCCCAGCATCCACCCTGGGGAGGATCCACGTACTGGAGCCCTACTTACTGGTCCTGATGGCTGGGGGCCTGTGGCTGTCAAGGGCCCTGGCTGAGGCTTCCCTGCTGGCTGGCTGGCAGCGGGAGCCGGACCCCGGGCAGCTGGCTGGCCCTGCTGCTGCAGGCGGGCCTGCGAAGGGGCCTGCTGCAGAGGCTGTAGCCCAAGACCCTGCTGCTGCTGCTGCTGCTGCTGCTGCTGCTGCTGCTGTGTCTGCGGCTGGCGCGATGCTGTTGCTGAGGGCGTCTGCCTGGATGGAGGCGGCTGTGACTGCTGTGGACCTGGAGCTGCCTGCCGACCTTGCGGCTGCAGCTGGAGTTCTGGCTTTGGCTGCAGTGCAGTGGGCCCTGAGTGGGCCTGCCGGGAGCCCTTCTTGCTCTCAGAGGCATGATGGTAAGCTGATGGAACACGGGATGGCTGTGAATATTCACCAGAGCTGGGGTACCCAGGCTGACCCTTCTTCTGCACGGTTGGGGCAGGGCTGGGCTGAGGGTGAGGCCGGGCCTCATGGCGACTCAGGTCTCGAACGTGTGGTTTGGCAGCACGCCGGCCCGGCTCCTCGCCAGTGTGGCGGCCTGAGTGCCGCCCGTGGTCACCATGGTGTCGGTGTTCCTTGGCTGAAGCATGGCGGCCCAGGCCACCCTCATCGTGTGGCCACAGGCCCTCCTCGGGGGGCTCATCGTAGTCGTGGTAGCCGTGCCTGGCAGGGCCTCGCTTCTGGGAGGAGGAGGAGACTGCATGGCCCCCGTGGTGCCTGAACCGGTCAGAGCGGGCATCCCGGGGCTTATCAAACCAGTCTGTCTCCTCCTGGCCCAGGTGATACGCTTCAGGGACCAAAAACAGAACACCATCAACCCCCGGGCTGGCCGCAGTGGGAGGCCCAGCTGAAGCCATGCAAGGAAAACAGAGGGTGGGCGCCACAGCCACAAGCGTAATGCCAGGCCCCAGCCCCCTCCCACAACCGGGCCAGGGCGCGGGTGCAGCAGGCAGGAAGGGCAGCCTGCAGCAGGGCCCACTGGGTGAGGCGCCAGGCCAGCCCCACTGAGACATCTCAGGGCTCAGGGCCCCACGGGCGGGCAGGCCCCCCAGGTGCTGAGCATCTGCAGAAATCACCCCCAGCTGCCATTACCTTCGCTGTCGGAAACTACGCAGTGGGAATCATCCAGGATGTAGCCCTCCTCACACTTATACGCGTGGGCCCGTGGTCCATCCTTGACGTGCTCCTGGACGTCAGGCATGGAGTGGCTGGAGCAGAACTGTGGGCAGGTGTCCCCCAGGGGGAGGGTGCCCCCAGCAGGGCGGGGCCGCCCCAAAGGGCTGACGGGGCTCTCCTCTTCAGAGGCCTGGCTCCGCATGGGGGGCCGGGTCCGGCCATGGGCCATGCTCAGAGATGAGGGCTTGGGGCCCGCTTTTTGAAGTCGCTCCACAGCCTCCCGTTCCCGCTCGTATCCCTTGGCCCGGCCACTGAAGTCATGGCTGGAGAGCTTCTCCCCGCTGTATGCAGATGCCACCCGGGACCGGCTGCTCCCACTGTACATGCGGTCATCCTCCTCCACTGGGTCCCGGCTGGACACCCCGTAGTACCTCTGCTGCTCATACACATTCTTCTTGAGCCCATAGGTGATTTCGTCCTGGAACTTCCTGCCCCGAGAGGCCAGGCTGCTGCTGACTGCAGGGGAGGGGTAGGAGGCCAGGTCTGACTCTACATCCTTGGCCTCTTCGATAGGTGAGAACTTGGAGATCTTTTGCTCCATGCCCTGCTTCCGGTGCTTGCTGCGCTTTGAGGAGACGGCAGCCGGGGCCAGGCTCTTGGAGGGATGCTTGGGCCCCGCGGGGCCTGGGCTATACTTCTCTGCTCGAGCCCCGTGTCTGTAGTCACTGTCACTGTAATAGTGGGTGCTGGCTAGTCGGCCATTGCTCTCCACGCTCCTGTGATGGCCGCTCTTCCCACGGGGGTCGTAGGAGTCCTCCTCGGATTCTTCCTCCCCTCTGGTATAGCAGCAGGGCAGTGTGGGCCCCTCAAGGACACCTGGTTCTCCTGGCTCTTTCCCTGGACGCCCACTGCTGCTCGGCCCCAGGGGCTCCAGCCTCTGGCTGTCAGGGGCAGTGGAAGCACTCTCCTTGGTCAGCTCACTGATGTCGTCAATCATCACATAGTTCCGAGGGACATTCTGCTCCAGGCTGGTGTAGTGTGAGTCAGAGGGGTAGGTGGGGGCTGGGCTCAGGCTCACACCACTACGGTCACTGGCCCGCGGCAGCTCAGGGGCCTTTCCTTGTTCATAGCTGCTGCTTACTGCTGGGCCACTATAGCTGGTTTCAGACGAGGCTGAAGACATGGTCACGACAGGGCTGGCGATCACCTCATAGTTGGTGGGCACCTTCTGCTCCAAGTCAGCTAGTGATGTCTGGCGTGGCTTCTGGTGGGGGGTACGGCTGTCAGTCGGAACTGGGTAAAGGGTGCTCTGTGTGGTTGGCGTGGGTGTTTGGGCTGTATAATGGCCTGTGGGACGGAAAGCCTGCTGGCTTGGCAGGCCAGGCTCAGCAGGGTAACTGGCGCCGGGAGGAAAGGCAGGTGCTGGGTACGTGCTGGAGCCAGGGTAGGTGGGTGCCTGGTGGGCTGGGAATCCATTCTGTGTTGGCCCACCGCTGCCTGCAGCATACTGTGGCGCCGGAGGTGGGAACCGGGGTTGCTGGAAAGCAGTGGGGCCGGAGGGAGTGGCAGGAGCAGCGGCAGTGACAGGGAAGTCTGCGTACTGGCCAGCCGGAGAGGCACAGCCCTGGAGCCGCAGCTGGTTGAGCTCACTGTCTGACAGGTAGTCGCGATGCTCACTGAGACCACGCAAGGGCGGGTAGTCACGGCCACCCCGGTCTCTGGCCAAAGACTCTTTGCGCTGGGTGATGCCCAGCTCCAGGTACTTGAGCTTGGCGTCGATCTCCTTCTCCTCCTCGTCCAGCTCTGCCTGCTTCTTGCGCAGCTTGGTGGACTCGTGCTCCACCAGCCGCAGGTCCCGGTCCAGCTCCCGGAGCAGGCTGGCCTTGGTGGCAGGGACAGCGGTGGGCCCCACCAGCCCACGCTGCAGCAGGCTGGCCGCATACAGCTGTGGGGGAGCCTGGCCAGCCAGGGGCAGGTGAGCCTCCTCTGGTGGGGGGCTAGGCAGTGTCCGCTTCACCTTGCGGACCAGGCCGTTGGGTGGCAGCGCCGACACCTGAGACAGAGGGAAGGGCGGGCAGCACTAAGACCCAAGGTGTGGGTGGCTTGGCAGGGCACAGGGTAGAAGAGCCCTGGTCTGGGCTGGGGTAGGGGCTGGGCTCCACACTGTCAGTGCCCTGATTCATCAGGCAGCCTTGAGGCCTGCCCTGCCCACCCCTGGCCTTGGAGGGAGGGCCTGTGATCATCTTACAGGCCTTCTCCTCCCCAGACCTCGGGACAGTGGGACGGGAGGAAGCAGCAGATGCCCCTCTGTGCTGGTGTCTAATACTGGCCTGGCACACAGCACGTCTCCAACAGGCTTGCCATCCTCCGCCTCCCACTGAGGGTACTGAGGTGAGGAGAGTACAGGTCTGACGGCTCTGGGTTTGGGTCCTAGCAGCTGGCAGGGGCCAAGGGCAGTGGAGGGCCATGGACAGGAGTGGAGTGGGTCCTGGGCCCACCAGGTTCCCAGAGGATCATGGCAGGGGGCGCATGCTGACTGGATGTCAGGTGCTGCAGGCTCCGAGTCTTTTCTGCCTCCTGCCCTCCTCGTCTCTAAAGTGAAATGCAGTTCGGCCACCTGTCCACTCTCCTCCTCCCGCGGCCCTGTACCACCGTCTGTCAAACTGTGCCCTCGGTCTGGCCCCAGCTCCTCCACGTCACTGTCAGCCCACCGCTCTCTGAGGCTGCCAGACTCCTCTAGGGCCTCTCCAGCCCTATCTCTGGCTACCTGGCTTCCCAGTCAGGGCTCCCTAACATGTTCTCCATGGGGTCCTCCTCACCTGCCCAAGGCTCCACATTGCCTCAAGGTCCACACTGCCAGAAGCTTTGTCCTGGGTCCTTCCATTGTCTCTACCTCCCAGGCCTCTGGGTTTTATGGACCACCCAAATCCCCTAAACACACTGGGGACTGACATCGGGCTTCTT
This sequence comes from Balaenoptera acutorostrata, assembly GCF_949987535.1. Lineage (NCBI taxonomy): Eukaryota > Metazoa > Chordata > Mammalia > Artiodactyla > Balaenopteridae > Balaenoptera > Balaenoptera acutorostrata. Next base: position 39,121,529 of record NC_080073.1, read on the forward strand.
ACCTTTTACCTTGCCAAAAAACTACATAAAAGCCTCCCACCTACTTTCACCGTATGTCATAAAGTAAATGATAATGTGTCCCCAAACCTCAGGACGAGGGGTGGCCTTTGATGGAATGGAATAAATTTCCCTCCTTGAACCCCTCACTCTGTTGTCTGTCTTTTGTCATTTGGTCTCACACCATGAGTGCTCATCGTGGCGTGGCACCCCCCATGGCCAGCCCATGGGACCTCTGTGCCAACCCTAGCACGGAGCCAAGACCACCTGCCTCTCTGACGTGACTTCCCTGCCAGCCCAGAATCCTGATCCCACCCACACCCCTCTAGCCTGCATACCCCAGGGCTCTCCACAACCCAGACTCACCTCCACAACCCCACCCACTGAGGCCTCACCTCTCTCCTCTCTGCATCACACTCAGAAAACGGGTAAATATACCTTCCAATGCCTCTGGCTCCTAGGCGCTCTCCCCAGGGCCACTGTGCAATCACTTCCTTCAGTCCATCTGCCCATATTCTGCCTAGGAAACTTTCTAAGATACCCATCTTGTCCTGTCTCACCTGCCTGAAACACCCAGAAGCTCCAAGGGCCTTTGAGAAAATCCCAACCCCCTCTTGGCCTGGCACTCAAAGTCCTTGGTGTCAGTCCCTTGCAACCCCCATCTTCCTAACATGCAGGCCACCTCTCACAGTCCCGGGACATCACTGGCAACTAAAGCCACAGATGAGGGTGAGTTTAGACTCCAGGAGCCCCTATCTAGGGCAGCAGACAGGTGTGTAAACAGATTTGCTGAGGGCCAGATAGGGGCATGGGACAAGATGAGGCAGAGAGCACGCTGCAGCCCACTGGAATGGGCCTTGAATGGTAGTCCAAGGGCTTTGGCTTCCTGTGGGGCAAGGGAGCCAGGCCGGGGCTGGGGAGTGGGGAGCAGCCCAGCCAGGTCGGTGCTATGGTTTTCTCAGGAAACATCCAAAGAAGAGATTTGGAGTAGGAGGGGCCCAGGCTGGAGGGGAGAGCTGAGGAGGCCTGAAGGGGGAGGTGGCAGGGACTGGACTAGATACGGGCTGTGAAGAGGCAGTGCTAGGGTGAGGCTGAAGTTTCTAGCAGGGTCTGGATAGCCGTGGGGGCCCAAGTGTGAGTGTGTTTTGCCCAGGATGTCCTTGCTGGGCTGCGGGCTCCACTGGATGTGCATCGAGATATGCATCCATTCCTCGACTCCTAGCTCTGGGCCTCTGGAGCTGGAGGTGACTCCACCCCCACCCCAGGAGATGCCCCTCCCTGTGGGGCCCCCCAGGCTAGGCAGAGACCCCTGTCCCACCCTGGACCAGCCCCTGTGCCCATACCTGGCTACCCAGTACCCCCTGGTGCTGGTAGAGGGAGAACCTCTCTTTGGCAGACTCCTCGGCGGTGGGGCTGAGGGGCTTAGGGTCAGACAGGGACCGCTGCAGGGTCTTCATGGGGCGCGGCAGCGTCTGCTGGCGGAGAGCGCTGTCAGCCGTGAAGTGCTTCTGGGGACTCACGTGAGCCTTGTTCAGCCTCTCACTGGAAGCAAAGGAGGTGTCCAGGAGCCGGTGTGGGGACAGGGGTGAGACTGGCGAGTAGAGGACCTGGGGGGACTTGGGAGGCTGGCGGCTCACAAGCTGTGAGAGGGACTCCGGGGGCAGGTGGGCCTGGTATCCAATCTCCAAGGGATCTGGCTTCTTTTTTTCGAATCTGCCCAGGGGCCCTGGGGTGACGATCTGGATGCCAGGCAGGTAGGGGCTGATGGCAGTTGGCCCTACAAGCTGCGGCCCGGCCGCACCCTGGGCCTGCCCATCCGGCTCCGTCTGGCAGGCCAGGCTCTCCCCACGCCCAGTCTTCTCTGGCGCCGATATGTACCTGACGATCTCCACCTTGGGGTCGGTGGCAGCTGTGATGTGGATGGCTGGAGAGACTCTGGGCAGCTGGTCAGGCTCTGTCTGCACGGAGCAGTCGCTGATGGTCTGGATGCCCACGCTGCTCATGGCCCTCATGGCGGGGGCGGCAGTGGATGATGAGGCAGTAGCATCGTGCTTGCTGTCGGAGCCAGAGTCTGAGTGGCGGGAAAGACGGGACCTGCGGCGGCGCACTGGCTGCTCCCACTCGGCGCTGTCCTCGTCGTCCGTCTGCACGCTGCAGTCAGCACTCCGCCGTGCCCGGCGCCGCCGGGTCAGGAGGTAGCGGCCCTCTCCATCCTCATCATCCGTCTGCACACTGCTGTCTGCAATCCTCCTGACCACACAGGGCTCAGGCCCTGACTCTGGCTCGCACACGTCCCGCAGGCGTGGCATGGAGTGCCGCTTCTTGATGCCACTGCGGCCTGCCTCCCACTGCTCCTCAGTCTGCAGTGACATGTCCGAGGCGGAGCTGGGGAGACCCCGCTGCAGCACGGGCTCACGAGGCTGCCCAGGCCCCTCAGGCCCAGGCACGGCAATGAAGGCCGCGTGGGTCAGGGGTGGCCAGTACTGGCCATTCTGAGCCAGCTCTGTGGCAGCTGGGGGAGGCCCTCGACCAGGTGCCTCACAGGCCACAGGGAAGGGAGCCTTCTGCCGCTGCTTCTGTTCCTCCAGCTGCTGCTGCAGCTGCTGCTGCAGCTGCTGGATCTGCTCCAGCTGCAGACGCTGCTGTGCTAGCTGCTCCCGCTGCAGGGCGAACTGAGCCTGCCGTTCCTCCTGCTGCTGCTGCAGCACGTGGTGCTTGATGGTCTGCAGCTCCTGCAACTCCCGCTGCACCAGCAGCTGCTCTTCCTCGCGGTGCCTCTGCAGCTCCACACGCTCCCGCTCCAGCTCCTCCTGCAGCCGCAGCTGCCGCAGCTTTTCTAACTCCACCCGCTCTCGCTCCAGCTGTAGCAGCTGCTCCTGCTGCTTCCGCTGCCTCTCCTCCTGTGATGCTTCCTCCTTCTCGAGCCCTGGCCGGCTGAGGGCCCCACTGCCGCCCCCAGGAGCAGCATCTACCGGCGGCTTCTGGCCAGCCGCTGGGGCTGGGGCTGGGGCTGGGGCTGGGGCTGCTACAGCCTCCTTGACAGCAGCAGGGGTGGCTGTGGAAAGAGGCTCTTCCCGAGCAGCCCCTGCTGGCAGCTCTGGCCTTGGTGGGCCCCCAGCCCCTGGGGCCTTGGCAGCGGCAGGCTTCCCCAGGTAGACAGGACCCTCAGCAGGTGGAACGCTGGAAGCCGTGGGGAATCTACTTGGTACAGGATATCGGTACAGCCCTGTGGGCCCAAGAGGTACCCGGGGGGCAATCATGGGCATGCGTGTCAGGCTGGCGAGTGGCACGGCTGTGACTCCTCCGGATGCATAAGGCCTGTACATGCCACCACGCACCATGGGCCGCAGTGCTGAGGCAGGCTGGGTGGTGATGGGCAGTGTTGCAGCGATTGGAGTGTTGATAGTCGAGTAGATCATGCCGTCGGCTGCACGCACAGTGGCTGTGGATGGCAGCAGCTGTCTGATTGCTGTTCCCTGGGCTGCTGTAGGCCTGTACTGGGCCAGGTTCCCAGGACTCGGGTGGCCCTCCGGGAAGGTGGGGTTCCCAAGGAGGCCAGGTCTGAGGGGAGCCAGACCTTGCGGGGCACTGAGCCCCGGCTGGGGCTGATACTGCATGAGGTCGGGGCCACCGCCACCACTGCCACGCCGCCCTCCGTACTGGTCCATGGAATTGAGGGCAGCACACATACGGCTGATCTCACGGGCCGTGGTGGCGCTGTACTGGGCCAGGCTGGCCTCCTGGAAGCCAGCTGCATCTCCCCGTGGGCCATACCTATGGTCTGAGTAGATGTTTGACACTGAGCTGTAGCGCCGCATGGGAAGCGGGTGAGTCAAAAGGTCTGTGGGATGACGTAGGTCCGTGAATGAACCATACTGCAAGCCCTGCCCAAGGTAGCGTCCATCTGCAAAGCCCAGGCTGTAGGAGTGCTTCAGTGAGCTGAGGTCCATGGCCGAGTCTCGTCCAGGGCCCTGGAAGAGGTGACCAATCCTGTGGGTGTGGTAGTTGAGGCCAGCCTCAGCCAAATTGGTGTCGGACATGGAGGAGTACAGCCTGCCAGGGAGGCCCTGTGGGTAGGGCCTCTGCTCCTCATGGGGCCCAGGCCCCCCGACCACCTGTGCCCGGTAGGTGGGGGCCTCGGGAGGCTCAGGGTCCCGGGGACTGTAGAAGGGGCCGCTGCTTTGGCTGGGTGGGGCAACATCTGCCACACTCTTCTCAGGTGCGCTGGGGGCGGGGTGAAAGGTACCTGTGCAGCTACTGCCAAAGGGGAACTTGTAGACCATATCACAGCACGCCAGCTGGCTCTCGGGCCTCATCCCAGTGAGGTCCAGGGCACCTGCCGGCTCCTCTGGGAGCAGTGTGGTCACAGTGCCTGCTGTGCCTTCTCCCATCTGCACCACCACTGTATGTGGCTTCCTGGAACCTGGCAAGGCGTGTGACCGCAGCTCTGCAGGGGCGGCCCGATGGGGTTCGGAACCAGGCTCTGGCACTGGGCCTGACTTGAGGCCAGCACTCTGGGCAGTGCCCACCTGAGTGATCAAAACATCCCTTCTGGCCAGAGGTGCCACCTGGTTGGGCAGGTTATACCTGGCAAACTTGGCCTCCCTGGGTCTTCCTCGGGGCCCACCACGGTACGGGGCTGTCTGGACGGCCTGCTCTACCTGCTTGACCTGGGCCAGGCACACGGGGCTACCCGCACCCTGGCCAAAGTCCAGCCGGCTCTGGAAGGGGTCTCCATAGACCACAGGCTGCTTCTGCTGAGCCATGAGCACAGATGAGGCCATGGTGATGCTCACGGTGGTGGCGGTACTGAGGAAGGCATGGGTCTGCTCCTGGGCATTGAGGTTGATAACCAAAGGCTGTACAGCGGTAGACTGCCGTCCTGGGATTGGATCCAGAGCAAGGCCGTACTTCCTTGCTTCCACAGCAAGAGAGGTCAGGTCCATGCCCTGGTCAGTGAGGATGATGGGCGTGGGCTTGACAGCTGTGCGAAGGTCTACCACGGCACTGCCAGGGGGCCTGGGGCCGGGCTCGACCCTAGATGTTCCAGGGACAGAGGAGATCCGGCACAGGGAGATGTTCTCAGCAGGGAGGGCGCCCCAGCCGTATAGTGCCAGGGGCCCATCTGCACCAGCACTGGCTGCCCGCGGGAAGCCAGGTGGCCCAGGTGGCTCTGGGGGCAGCTGAGGTGTTGTCTGGCTGTAGCTGTGGGTGGTGGGCTGGGTGTCAATGGGTGAGCACACTGGGGAGGTGGAGGCACTGGCATGGACCATCTTGGTCTGGCTGGAGGCATCTGACGCCAGTGTGATGACCATAAAGGGGGCATCCTGAGAGGGCTGCTGCCATACCAGGTGAGGCGTGCTGGGTCGGTGTGGCGTCTGTGTGCCCTGAGCCACTGTGGGTGTCGGGGTGGGGGCACCAGGGCTCCGTGGCATGTCCGAGGCAGGGGTCAGGCTTGGCGTCTGTGTAGAGAACTCTGCTGTGGCCCTTGGGCCCAGCTTGCCAGGGGAGAATGTGGGACTCTCTGAGGGAGAAGATGGAGAGAGAGGGGGGCTGGAGCCTGCAAAGTAGGAATATCCCCGGGAGGTCTGCGGGGTGCCACTCTCGCCATCACTCACACTCAGGGGTTTCTCTCTGGCAGCCCGTCCACTGACAGCAGGGCCACGGGGGGGCTGGGGTAGCTCCTCAGTTTGAGACCCATAGTTTGCAGTGGTTGGGCTCTGTCCATAGCTGTGGCCAGTGGAAGAGGGCAAAGGGCTGCGCTCAGAGCCTGCTGGGGAAGTCGGAGTCACGTACCCTCGTGGCAGGCCAGCCGGACAAGGAGCCACAGCTGTGGAGGCTGGAGTCCCAGGGCCCTGGGTAAAGGTTAGGCCTACTTCCTTGGAGGCAGAGCTGGGGGAGGCAGGAGAGCTGTGCAGCTTGAGGGGGTCCTGAGGCTCCTTTGCAAAATGCTGAGTAACACGGACATCGGGAATGACTCGGCCCCCACTGCTGTCAGAAGAGGCGGAGGTGGAGAAGGACACAGGGGCGGCGAGCTGGGTGGGACTGGTACCAGGGGTAAGCGGGCCGCCATTTTGTTTCATTGGGTCCATGTATGCACTCTCAGCATTCAGAAACTGCTTCTCCTTCTTCTTGTCCTCAGCAAAGGCCAGGTCCCGTGAGGAGGCCTGATGCATGCGGGCAATGCTTTGTGACGTCTGAAGGATCTCCTGGTACACGGCTGCTCCCAGGCTGGCTGGCGTGCCCTCCGAGGCCGGCTGAGCAGCCCCACCATAGTCATGGTCTGGGGTGTCCTGGTATTCAAAGGAACCCTGGCCCCGGGGGCCTATGGGCTGAGAGGGGCCACCATGGGGCCCACGGCTCCCTGCTGCCTGGCCTTGTTGCCGCTGGAGCAGCTCGGCCTTCCGCATCATCTCCTCGTAGGCCTCCTCAGCGCTCTTGAGGGGCCGGCCGGAACTGGGAGTGGTGGTGCTGCCCAAGGGTGTCTCGGTTGGAGAGTAGAGGGACATGAAGGTGGGCAAGTTGTACTCACTGCCTGACTTGTAGAGCCGAGGGGGGCCACCATCCAGGGCTTCAGCCTCTGAGTCAAGGGAGGGTGAGGGTGAGTATTCGGAGCAGGAGGAACGATGCAGCTCCTCCATCTCGGCCGCCTGCCTCAGCTCCTCCGTGGGGGAGGCATCCTCAATGGGTGACAGGTTGCTGGGGGGGGTCTTGGAGCGCTCACGCCGCCGCTGGGCCCGCAGCTCCTCCTTGTCACGCCGGGTCTTGCGGGCCGTGCTGCGGATGCGCTGCTGCTCCACCTCCCGCATCTTCTCCTGCTCGCGCAGCAGCTCCTCCTCTTCCCGCAGCTCCTCCTCCTCTGAGGAGTCCTCGATGGTGGGCAGCAGGGGCCCATGTGAGCGGTGCCGGGCCTTGCGCTGCTGCTTGGCTTCTTCCAGCCGCTGCCGGCGGCTGGGGCTGCTGTCGCTGTCCTCCTCCAGCGAGGACAGGGAGGTGGGCGAGGTGCCCGAGGTGTAGCTGGGCGTGGAGGCCGGCAGTGTGGAGGAGTGCTCCCCGCGGGAGCGGTCCTCAGGCGAGCCCGTCAGGCTCTCCATCTCCAGCTCGGGCTCCCGGTCCAGGCTGGGGTCGGGGCCTTGGCCCAGGTCCAGCTCATGGCCGTAGCTGCCCGTGCTATTGAGCTCGATGGTCTTGAAGCGGCGGAGCCCGCCCTGCAGAGCCCCAGTGCCGTCTGCGGCCTCTGCTGGGCCTCCCTCGGAAAGCAGCTCCTCATAGCCCGTGGTGGCGTTGTGGGGCAGGCGCCTCTTGGGCAGCGCTCCCGGCTCTTGGCTGGGCTCGGGCCTGGGCCGGGGGCTGCCCTTCTGGGAGCCATGTTTGACCGGGCCGTGCCCGGCGGGGGCAGCGTCATCCTCCTCCAGGTTGTCTTCTTCGGCACTCATCTCCAGGATCTGCCGCCTCATGAACTCCTCATCAGTCAGTTCTGCTGCCCGGGATGGGGGCTGGGGCGGTAGAGGGGACAGGCCACCCTCACTGCTGTCCTCCACGTAGTCGTGCCTCAGCTGGCTGCCGAAGTCGTCTGAGGACTCAGCCGTGTCCTGCTGCTCCCTCCGGCGCCCCCACTCCAAAGAGTCTTCTTCCTCCAGGATATCCTCCAGCTCCTCATCCGAGTTGAAGGCCTCGGGCATGATGGACAAGGAGTGGGGCCGCCGCTTCTGCTCCTCACCACTGCCGTAGGGTGGCTTGCTCCGCTCACCACTGGGGGCTGGGCCCTGGGCCTCCAGCGAAGGCCTCATGCTGCTCCCCACCTTGTGGAGCTCAGAGGGGCTGGGTGGGCGTGGCCCTGTCGCCCCTGCACTGTCCAGCTGTTCCACCTCCTGCTGCACAATGCCTGTGATCTCACTCTGGGAGCTAGAGACACCATCGGAGGAATAGCCTGTGTCGCTGAGGCTCTGCGGGCTTCGAGACAGGTCCTGAGAGTAAGGCTTGCCCACCAGCTCCTGCAGCAGGGTGAGAAGCAGATGCTGACTCCCCATGGCAGACAGCTCGTGGGGGGGAGTCCAGCCCTCTCTGTCAACCCAGGGCCCTGGGGAAGGGTACCTCCACCTCCCAGGGGATCAGGGCCCACCACCCACTCCATTGCTCTGGTCTTGAATAACTTACAGGTTCCATGTCAAACCCCAAGCAGCCCTAGGTTCTCAAAGAGAAATTTTACTAAATCTAATGGCAGCAGAACCCAGCAAAGCATCCAATAAGGTGTCAGACACAGAATCGGCCTAGAACTCACAGGCTCCAGGCCCTTTAGGGCCTCATCTAGGCATCCCTGCTGTCCTCTGTGGCCCCAAAGGGCCTGTCCCAGGTCTACATCCCAGTCCCGCAGGGAGCTAAGCCCTTCTCTAGATTGCCCTGCCTGAAAGCTAGGATCCCTGGGAAGTAAATGAGACTGACCTCCGCCTCCCTACCCTTGGGGGCTTCTGGAACCCCCGCCTTGACGGGGGTGGCAGGTTCAGTCCTCCGCACCCCAGCCTTTGCTTTAGGAGTCCCAGGGGGCACGGTAGTCTCTGGAGGTGGCTTCGGCACCGGCTCAGCTTTAGCTGGGATTCCTGTCTTCTTTTCCTGGGCACTGCTCGGGGTCCTGATGGGTTCAGAAGCCCTGAGGGGCTTGGCTTGGGGACTGGCCTTGGTAGGAAGGGGACTGGCCTTGGTGGGCAGGGGACTGGCCTTGGCAGGCGGGGGGCCTGATGGCTGGCCCAGCCCTGGTGGCCCTTTCTGCTTCGGAGGGGCTGTTCCAGCTGCATGGTGAGGGGCCCCTACAGGGGGCTGCCGTGAGGCAGGCAGGGTCAGTGGGGTCGGCTCTCCCAGGCTGCCCTCCAGCAGCCGCTTAGTTTGGCAGTTCAGACAGAGCCACTCGGTTTTCTGTAAGGAAACGAGAGAGGAGGGGTTTGATGAAAATCACAAAGACACTGAAGTACTCAAAGATTATTCCTGTGACTATTTCTGTAAACTTAAGGAGGAGAAAATCTCCCAAAGCATGACACTAAAGGCACGAGGAGAAAAAGACTGATACGTTTGTTGCCCCCAAATGACAGACGCCCCATCCTTTAGATGCATATGTAGAGTTAAAAAGACAAACCCAAAGGAAGGGTCGCTTCCTTACCCCATAGAGAGCTTTTCACTTGGCCTGAAAAGGAGGAGAACCTGTTTGAGAGGGGAGGCTACAAAAGTAGCACAGTATCTGGAGAAGAGGGGGCGCTGGGGACTCACCCCCAGGGCGTGAACAGCTTCTGGGAGGGGTGCAGAGTCCCCCAGGTGAGAGCCCCTGCAGACCAGGAACAGCATCAGGCAAGGAGCACCTCCCAGAGGCACTGCCCCGCCCCAGCCTCCTAGCTCTCAGGCCTCAGATACCATCCTTCTCCACACCCAAGTAAGGGCTGTGCTGGGAGGGTGCAGGCTCGTGGGGCCAGGGGAGGCTGTCTGGGGGAAGCCGTGCTTGGGGGTGGGGGATGGAGCTGAGCAGTCCCCTCTGTTCACACCCCCCAGCCCAAGTCACCTTGTCTTAGGCCAGCAAAGACGCCAGGCGAAAGCCTCCTCCTGCTCCCCCGGCCTCTGGGCTGTTCTTCCGATGGGAACTGTGTGTGCCAGCCCTTGGGCCAGGGGCCCTGCTTCCTCCAGAGCTGGGCTAGGATCAAATCCTCAACCATCAGTCCAACAGTTTCAGGATTACCCTCTCTGTGTCAGTCTAAGTGCTGGGGACTGGAGACATAGCCATGACTAAGACGGACACACAGGCTGGCATGCAGCCTTCTTGGAACCCAGAGCCCCAAAGAGGTCATTCTGAGTATGACATGGGCATCAATGGTGAAGTTTCCAGAACACCAGAAACCAAGTCTAACCCCCCAGGTCCCACTGTCTGCACAGGGAGAGAGTCGAGCATCCCAAGCCCTGAGCGGGTGATTTCTGTAGCAGGTCAGAAGCTGGCAGGAGCATGTCTCCCAGGAGCCTCCTCCAGAGTCAGGGCTCCTCCCTGGCAAGACTTGAGGCCCTGTCCTGGCCCACGAGGGAGGGTTGGGCGGGGAATGAGAGTAACAGCACACACCTGTGCCTGCTCTTGTCCCAGGGATGCAGAGCCTCGGCACCCCTACTGTCCTACCGTTGCACATCGGGGTGCCAAGACACTCAGGCTCCCACCAGCAGCTTGACCACTAGGATGGGGCATCAGGGGAACCAGAGGACACAGAACCACAAGATCAAAGAGCCAGGGACAGGGCAAAGAGGTGGACCTTGGCCCTCACCAGCCCAAAGTGGGCCAGCATCCTCAGCACCCTTACCTCACACACTGCCCCTGGGCCCAAGTCAGACCCTAGCCCACCTGGCAGAGCCTTGGAAGCATGGTACCTCCAGGATGCCTGTCCTCAGCCTGGCATCCACAGGCCACCATGGCAAGTGCCGTATCAATGATTCTGACCTGATTTCCTGCCCACAAAGCTACACACCACATCTCTGCCCTGGGCCCCAGCAGAGGCCAGGTCAGGCGGGTGGCAGGGCCTTGGTGTTGATTGAGGGATAGGTCTGCTCCACAAGCTTGTTTACTCAGGGCCTTGAGACCGCTTCCCTGAGACTGGAGCTCCAACTCTGCCTGGAGGCCCAATTCCACACACAGGTCCTGAGCAGAGGGGCTCAGCTATGGAGGGGGACCCTTCAGAGGTCCTGCGGGTACTTACCCTGTTCCTTGTAGGGCCTGGCTCTAGCACCACTGCTGACTCCCCTGGACCTTATCTGATGCTCTGTGTATCCCCCATACAAACTCCTATGAAGCAATGGGTGCTGGCCACTTGCTGGGCCTTGGGCTCACTTGGTGCCTAGGGAGAGTGCTGGATGGGTTGAGCCAGGAATCCCATCCACGTTCCCCCAGCGTCACCTGAGGTCACAGTGGAACTCCCTCCATGTCAGAGAGGACTGTAAGGTGGCAAAATGATCCTAGAGAAGTGGGAGGGGTGTTAGCAAAGGCCCAGAGAGAGTTCTGGAAATGAGCGAACAGCCCCTTCCCTAGCCCCAGGATCAGCATGATGGGGTTAGGATCTGGGCCTAGACAGGGGGCTGGCCCAAGGCAACACTGCCCTGACTCCACCTTGGGTCCATGCACACAGCCAGCCAGGTTAGGCCTCTGAAGGTTCTGTCATCTGCTTTGGCTCACCTTGCTGGCTTGGCAAACCTCCGACCTCCACCTCTGGCCTGCAGACCCCACCCCAGAAGTGACAGTCCAAATGAAGCAAGGGCACCTTGGAAGGGTGGCCTGGATGGAGGCGACAGACCTAATGCCAAGAGCTCAGAGGCAGCCCCTGCAGTGGCCTGCTTACCTGAGCCCAGAGGCCCAGCCCTCAGCAGAGCATGTCAACTGTGGTCACATGCTCCCCGGGGTTTCGTTCCTTCCCACGCTTTCTCACAGAGGCAGCCAGGCTGCAGAAGGGGCTGCCCAGCTGGCCCTCTTGCTCCTGGCTCTGCTATAGCAGGCAGTGAGGGAAGGAGGGAGGGAGGGAGGGCAGGCAGGAGGAGGCATGTGAGGTAAGAGCTAAAAATAAACAGCTGACCTGGCTGCTGGAGGCCCTTCCCCAGCCCTCTGGGGGTGGTGGGAGAAGGGTACAGGGCATTGGGGCCACTAGAGGTGCAGCCAGGGGAGACCTGGCCAAGGATGGGGATGGGATGGGAGGCAGGCTGTGCCTGGGGGCTGGAATGCAGCTGCAAACTGAGGCCCTGACTCCTCTATTCACGTTGCTCTCATCTCTGCCCCTCACTTCATGCCCCCACCCCCACCCCGCTCCTTCATTCCCTGTTCATGCATTCCCTCTCCCCCTTTAGTGTTTACCCCCCTCATTCAATCATTCACTTGCACGTTCTCTGTCATACTCTCCCTCATCCAGCCCCAGCCCTTGGGGAGCTGCTGCTCACTTGCCCCTTTTCCTACCCCCTTTGGCAAGTGGGCAGGGGACAATCTGGGACCTGGGGATGGACATGGGAGGCTCTGATGACCATTTCTGCCTTGCCTCCCTCTGCCCAGTTCCTTTCTGGGGGCAGGAAGGTAGGAATCCCCCAAGGGCTATCGCCACCTAATAACAGTGGGAGGCGTAGATGTGCATACCTTCAGATGGAGCTAGGTGGGTTCGGGGCGAGGCAGGGGAAGTGAATTATCTGAGAGAGTTGGTAGGGTACCCCACAGGCAGGTGAGACCTGCTACCTGCCGGAATCACTGCCTGCTGCACCTCACGGGCCAAGAGAGCCCAGCGAGGCTGCACTGGAAGCTGGGCATCCTCCCTGCACTGTCTGACACAGCCTGAATGACCCTGCAGAACACAGTCTCTCTGCATGTGGAGCTGGCCTAGGTGTCCGTCCGGTTACAGCGACACCGGACTGGCTGCCTAGCCCAACATACCCTCAGCCCCACTGCCAGACCAGGGGTAGTGGATGAGAACTCCTGAGAAAAGGATGCCCAGAGGTTAAAAATAAAAGAGCCCAAGACTTGCACACTGGACCACAGGCATGGCCATCGACGGTGCTGCTGTTCCTCTCCTGACTCTTGCGCCCTGCCCTTCCCTGTCCCCAGACATGCGTAGGCTCCCCTTTTGGGGACCTCTGCCTCCGATAAGAGGAATCCTCCCTGATATCCCCAACGTTTGCCTTTATGTTTGGGCTGTGCTCTCCTCATGCTCCAGCACCAAATGTGTCCATTCCCTGTGGCCATCCCTCATGAGACGAGGATCTTGCACTGGCCACGGGGTCAATTCATACCCAAGTAGTAGGGGCTGGTGGGGACTCTTTCTTTCCTGTACAGTGACCCTCTTTAGGACACTCTGGTTCCAATCTCCTGGCTGACTGTGTGTTGGACCTCGCACAAGTATCTGAAGTATGGCATCTCACCTGGTTCTCACAGAAACCTAAGAGGGAGAACTATGGCCACCATTTCACAAGGGAGGAAACAGGTCTCCCTGAGATCACTACCCCACAGGCAGACTGAGGCAGGTCTAGAGCAGAGGCAGCCCCCACCCCAAATAGGCCCAGCCTGTCCCACACATCACAGGTGCCAGGCCCTTTGCCCAGGGAGGCCTGACTTCTCAAGGCCACGGCTTGTATTTTGGCAATTATAATAAGATAAGAAACGGGCAGTGTTACAGTAACAACTCCAACTCCACTAATTTCTTCACAAACTCTATTTTGAACCGAAAGCCAATTAAAAATTAAGCCAGAGGGTACTATTATCTTTCAAAAAGATAAATAGGTAAAAAATTTGGAATCAACAACTGTTAATCATGAAATGACTCACATTTTATAGCACTATGGTTAATTTTTCAGAGAAAATTTCAAAGAGAAAAGGGATCTAGTCTTATTGCCTCCTCCACTGTATGCTCTGGACTCCCTCTTGAGAAAGAAGGTAAAAAGGTTTTTACAGCTCAGGGAGTTGGGGTAATTCCCACCCTGGCAGCCCAGACAGGCGGCTCCACCCACAGGTGGAGACACAGCAGGTCTAACAGGCCTTGGGGGGGGGGGCTGGCCCTCCCTCAGGCCCCCAGCCTGCATGCAGACATGCCTCATGCTGTGCACAGAGACAGCCAGATGGAGAGAGACAGCCAAGGCAGACCTACCCCTCCACCTCCCTCCCAAGGCAGGATGTGTCTGGGCCACCTGCTGAAAAATCAGGAGCCTCTTACCAAGAACACACAGGAAAACACAAAATTGCTCTAAATGCCAAGTGGCCATTCACTGAGATGATGGCCAAAGATGGCCCATGGCCTGGTTAAGAGCCTCAGCTGGGAAGGGCAGGGGAGGGGGACACACCAAGCACCAGCCCTTCCCTACCAGCCTCTTGCAAGACCCAAGGCAGGTAGAGCCGGGAGAAAGCTCTGATCATTGTCTGGGTGAGGGAGGACAAGGGCTTGGAGTAGGGCCGTGGCTGCAGGGATGAAAAGAAGAGGCCAGGGTCTAGTGCCAGTGGGAAGGCAGAGCCAGCAGGGCTTGGTTCACGGAGTGGATGCTGAGGTGAGAGAGAGGGAGGTGAGGATGACCCCAGGCTCCCAGCTTGCACCTCTGATGGATGATGGTGGCACGGTCTCATGGTGGGAACCACGGGAGGGGGCATGATGGCTGCCCATCCACACTTTCCCCGGGAGCAGCCACAGGCCCTCTGGGGATAGCAGCATCAACAAGCAAAGCCATGAGGAGAAAGGAGTCAGAGAAGCTGGGCCACCTTCTGACTGCTGTTAGGAGCAGGAGGCAGGGAAGCAGAAGCTGCGGGTAGGGAAGATCTAGGACCAGGACGTCCAGCAGCTTTGCCATCAGGCCCATGGAACCCACAGGTCCTGTGGAGGCAAGGGTGGCCCTGGCCAAGGAGGTGGCAGTGGGGCAGGACATGGAGACAGCAGGACATGGAGGGATTGGGGCAAGGGGCAACGCTAGCTACCGAGGGGCAGAAGCTCCAGGGTCCAGGGAGGCAACAACCAAGCCTCTAATGAGGGGCTGAGATCAGAATCCAGACCGTTCACCCAGAGTCAGCATGTGACTGAGACACTCCTGTTTGGGCAGCATCAGCACTTCCCCTGGCCTGGCCCAGAAGTCGCTGAAAGGAACTGTCAGGAACATTTATACTCCTGGACAGAGACAGTTTTCCCTTCCTCTCTGCACATCCTGCTTAATGAGGAAATGTGGGCCCGGAGGTCCCTCAGGGACAAGGGTCCTCCAGGCTGGGCCAGCTCAGCAGTCCAACAGGGCTCAGCGTCAGGCTGCCCCACCCGGCAGTAGGTGTATGCCTGGCTCTGGACTGGAGTTCCTCTGGCCCTGTGGTGACCCCTTGGTGCCCCCTCACCTCTCTGGGCAGCCAGGCCAGCCATCCTCCAGTGAGCCACTGGACCTAGGGCTTGGGGAGGTGGCAGTGAGGACCTGGAGGGCATCACATGAGGCATCACACGAGGAGGTCACTCGTCTTGCTCAGGCCGCCCCTCCCTATATGTTGGAAAATATGGCCTGTGGTGGCCAAAGTAGTCTTCCTTGTCACAGTGGGCTGCTCCCATGGAGGCCTGGCCCAAGGCAAGTCACAACAAGGTGCCACAGAGACCATGATTACACCACACACTCCTCTGTTGTCTCTGGGCCAGCGGTGGTCTGCACTCCACACTCCTCTGCCCAACCATCAGTCACATATGGCTTAGCCCAGGGGCCCCAAGACTCAGGCGGCTACTGTGTGCAGGAGGAGCGGGCTTAGCTTGACATCTCCTGATATGACACAGCTGGGGACACATCCACCTGCCAAGATGAGCCAATCAGAGACCACAAGGGCACACACGGAAGGGGACACACCCAGCTATGGGCAAGGCAGCCAAGGTAGGGTTCACATGGATGGCCCTGGGCAGGGCAGAGTAGGTGAGGGCAGGAGCAAGAGCAGCCTTCCAGCCCAGGCTCGTCCTGCTCTGCCAGGGTACCTCCTCCTCCGCACCTTCTGAACCTCCCAGGCTGGGCTCCAAGCTTCAAGAGAACACCAGGCCTCCTGCTCCCTTCCACCCAGCTCTGCACAGGGCCCAGAACCCTCCTGTGGAAGAGGGACTGCAGAGAGACAGCCCCCAACCCCAGCACTCCCTCAAACTTCCCTCTGGGTAAGAAGAGCATCTCTGAGCATCCCCACAAACAGTCCCAAGGAGGGCTAGGCCCTGCCACAGGAAAATATGTGGACCAAAGACTGTGGCTTTGACAAGCAGATATCAATACCCACGACCTCAGACGAGGGGATGAAGGGAGGACACTGCCTGGCTGGGCTGCCCCGCTGTAAGAAAGCCTTCTGCCCTGCCCTGGGCATGGGGGCACAGCCCTCTGCCTAACGGCCTTTCAACCCCTGTGAGAGTCACAGACTGAGGGCAGGGTACGACTTCAGGTTCTTCCTGCATGCGCAGCAGGGGTTGGCATCATCCATCAGGGCCATGCCCATGATAGTCAAGAATGCGGAGGCCGGTTCAGGGCCTCCTGAACCTGGCTACCTCTGGGACCAGCCTCAGGGCACTAGTCAGCCGGTCAGAGGCAGTGGGCACCATTATTCTGTCCACTGTGCCAGTTAATTCTCTGAGTGGAAGGACAGGCCGGGGGCAGGGACAGGTAAGGGAGCATAGACCCTCTGCAGCTGTGTAGGGGCAGCCCCGTGACTGCTACAGACCCAGATTTCTACAGTCCTTTCTGGCTCCCATGCCCATCACCCCAGGCCTTGGCCCCTCACCAAGGCCCAAGGGAACATGCTTGGTCCAGCTCTCTTACCTCCACCAGGTGGGGCGTCGGGTTGAAGCCACACAGGTTGCACACCTGGAGTCTGCAGGTGGTGCAGGTGTTATAGTTGGCGGGGCCCTTGCTGCCCACGTTGAGCTCAGCTTGGCACAGTGGGCAGGTGGCCCTTTCCTTCGGCATGGTCTTTGGCTTGGCAGCAGCCTTGGCCACTGCCTGGTGTTCTGCTCTGCCATGCTTTGGACTGGTTGTTCCCCCAGTTCTCGCCAGGGCTCCAGGCCCTGATCCAGGACCTGTTTTAGCTCCAGGCTCAGTTTTGGCTCCAGGTGCTGGCCCAGACCCGGGCCCTGAGCCTGGAGGTCTTGGGCCAGCCTGCTTGCTGGCATCGCTGAAGACGATCTTGGGCGGCCCCTTGCTGGGGGCAGGCTGGCCCTGGGGGTCGGCCTCAGGCTGCACAGACATGAGGGTGCTCGCCTGGGTCAGCAGCGATGCACCAAGGCCAAAGAGCTTCCCAGTGAGGCCCTCCTGGGTCTGCTCAGCAGCACCAGGCCCAGAGGGTGCTGTGGTGGCACTTTTGGCCAGGGCCTCTCCTGCAGGTGGCCTGGGCTCAGCTGTGGAAGGCTTGATGGGGAGAGGGGGCTGAGGAGACATCCTCCCCACCTCCGGAGGGGCAGCTGCTTGGGCAGGCCCCGGCACTGAGGTGGCCCTGGCTGTCTCAGCCTGGTGGGGGCCAGGCTGTGGTCCCCCTGGGCCCCGTGATCTTTCTTGCTCCGGCTTCCCCAGGGGCTGTTTGGCTGGGGAGTGGACCGGAGACAGGGCTGGGGAGTGCAGCTGCTGCTGGCTCTTGGAGCGAGGCGCAGTGGTCATGTCCATCCCTAGAGCCCTCTGCATCTGGCAGTTCAGACAGAGCCACTCCTTCACCTGAGGAGGAAGCATCATGGTCATCAGGGTGGTCAGGACTGGGGGTGCCCATGGTCCAGGTCATTGCAGCCCACAGCAGCCAGGGCCAGCTCCTAGCACAGGCAGGGGCACCAAGCCTGGCTCCGGTGTTTCTGGGCTGCCAGGAAGTGGGCTGAGGGACAGATAGCACTGCCCTGCCCTCTAGGAGCTGCCAGGTGCGTGGAGCCAAGCAGAGGCAGTCACATACTCCCCACACCCAACTACCAACACACTGCCTGCCAGACTGCCTGCCAGGGTCCTCCCCACGCCACTGGCTGTACCTCAGACCTGCGTACATCATCCATCTCCACATCCCGCCTCACCAATCCATGCTCCCATCCTCCTGGCTGGATGACCCCAAAAGCCTCCAACTGGTCACTTTCTTTCCCCTGCTGCCCCCTTCAGGCTGTTTCCACACAGCAGCCAGAGTGACCTTTTAAAATATAAACCAGGAGGGAAAGCATGGCCCTAGAACAGTGCCTGGTATGCAATAGGTACTCAATAAAAACTTGCAGAATGAATAAAGAAGTGAAGAGTAATAGGTGCGAGAGGGAGGCATAGAAAATAAAAAGAAACCATGATTCCTGTCCTAGAGGAGCTTAGAGTCTAGCTGAGGAGACAAGATATAAATGAGCAATCTTGAGAGCAAAATAAGTGAGGGCAAAGTAATGCAATGTAAGTGACGTAAGTAGAATAAAAAAGCCTTTTGCTTTCTTAAGGAAGAGAAAATTTTTTAAAGAAAATGGGATAATTTGTGCCTCCAGAATAAACAAGCCATGTGTTTCTGTTCACATGATGGGCGTGTAGTTTCTCTCTGTCATTAACTCCTCCCTAGGACAGCAGGCTCATGACTCAGGTTGGGCCAATCACTGGTTGCAGCTAGGGGTGCAGGGATGGGCATGTGACCTTGCAAACAGGGCCAATCAGAGCCCTTCCATATTACTGGGTGAGTGAACAACAGGAGATAGGCTCACTCATCAGAAGGACATAGCCTTGGAGTGGTCAGTAGCCTTCTTGCCCAGCATGCAGAGAGGCACTAACGATGAAATCAAGAGACAGTCGGAAGTGGAGCTAAGACTAAGAGGAACTAGCAGAACTGACGACTTTACTCAATTCCCTGGATCCAGCTCTGCCTTAAGTCTACCCTTGGACTTCCAGCTACATGAGCCAATATCATCTTCCTCCAAAAATCCACATACAAATCAGAGAATGTCATTTACAGGCTCAAACCCCTCTAGTGGATTCCCACCACACTTAACCATGGGAACTCTTTACTGTGACCCATGAGGCCCCCGATCTACCCCAGCCTATGCCTCTCTCTGGCCTCCTTTCCTACCCTCTCCCCTTTGCTGTCTCACCCCAGACACGCCGGACCTCCTGTTCTGCCAAGTGGTCCTCTGAGCTCTCTTCTGTAACCAGGGCCTTTGCACTCACTCTTCCCTCTGCCCCCGGGTGCTGCTAGCTATGCAGGTCTCAACCGAGTATCACTTCACCAACAGGGCCCTCCCTGGCCACACAATCGAAAATACCTGGGACTTCCCTAGTGGTCCAGTGGTTAAGACTCCACGCTCCCAGTGCAGGATGCCCGGGTTCGATCCCTGGTCAGGGAACTAGATCCTGCATGCTGCAACTAAAGAGCCCACATGCCGCAACTAAAGATCCCACACGTGGCAACGAAGATCCCGCATGCTGCAACTAAGACCCGGCACAGCCAAATAAATAAATACATAAATAAATATTTTTAAAAAAAAGAAAGAAAGAAAATACCTCCGAAGCACTCTGTAGGTAATCACCCATTTTATCCTCTTCACAGTACTTATTCTTTCCCAAAGCTTCTGCTACTTTGTCCCTTTGGGTGTCTCCTGTATCCTTGCCCCACCCATGAGCTCTTGTTTAGGTGGTCTTGGGACAGTGCACAGTGTGTGGCACACAGTAGGGATCACTCCAGAAATGCTTGCTGTGGGATTAATCCTGACAACCTATTAATAGGGGCATAGCTCTTGCAAGGCCGCAGCCATGAGAATGGAGATTCAGCATCCCATGAGGAGGCTTCTCCTTCTCAACCAGAAAGGCAGAGGCCAAGTCCGCTCATCTATGGTTGAGCAGCCAGAGTCTTTGAAAGCACCACAGTGGCCCAGTTGCCAGGGAAAGGTCCCGTCTGGTCCCTGGGGCAGAAAGCTCCTTCTGCCCACCCTCAGGGGTGCCTCCAGCCCTGCTCTCTGCCTTGAGGTCACAGGGCTGTGCTGCTGCCGCTGTGGCTGACTTGCCAGCAGCCCAAGAGCAGCATCCAAGGAGTAGGGAGAAGACTGCACTTTGATGAGTACCCCCTGGCACCCTGCACCACACAGGGCATGTTCGCAGGCATTCTTGCATTTTATCTTCACAGTAGAGAAAACCAAGGTCTAGTATGATTTAGCCACCAGCTTTCACAGTAACCCAGCTTGGAAGTGGCACTCCTGGCAAGACTGGCCCTGCCAGCCCTGCCCAGCTCCTGAGCTGCAGGCTGCAGCCTGCGGCCTTTTGCATGTCTGCCTCTTCTGCAGACCACTTAGCCTCATGCAAGTCAAGTCATGGGTCTAGAAGTTGCCCCTGCGAAACTCAAAAGACCAAGCCTGGCTCTAGAAACCATGAGAACAGTGATGCCGCAGCACTGGGGAGTGAAGCCATCCCCCAAACCGGGAACTGTTGACTCATCTAGATGCTTTGAAGACCCAAGGCAGCTTTGTCTACCTTTGGACAAAGAAAGCTACAGAGGAAACAATCTGTGTCCCTGGGACTCAGCCCAAAGACTCCTTTAGAAAAGTCATTTTTGGTGAGGGTGATGGGGGTTCACTCCCATCAAAAGCGGGAGCTCCCAGGAGCAAGCTGTTTTGGCTCACCCTCAGAGGGACCCTGGGAGATGGTTACCCTCTTGAGGGGAGGCCTAGGTCCTGGCCCAGGGCGGCAGCCACAAACTCAGTTCCTGTGGTGGGTGCGCAGCCCACACTGGAGGTCCCGTCTCTGCAGCACGCCCTGAGGTGGGACTTCCCGGGAAGAGGAATCTGAGAGGTAAGGCTCTTTCTCCTGGGACTTCAGGGTGACCCTCCTTTGGGTTCTGGACAGGGTTGAACAAGGGCCTGTGCTAAAACTCCTGCACTCACCACCAGAACCTTCCCTTACCCAGCCCCCATCACCCAGGCTGTCACAGGCGTCTCACCTAAAATAGAACCTCTCCAAGAAACAGCTAAAACACCCCTCAGTGACTCATCTCCCAGATGGGCGTAGCTATTTCTATCCAGCCTCTTCCAGACAGCAGGAGCCTTGACCGTGCCCTCCCCCAACCCCTCCCAGGCTCAGGCCCAGGCAGATAGGGCCAGCACACAAGGCCACCCAAGGAGAAAGCTCGCTGGGGGATCTCTCTGAACCCAGCAAGACTTCCCTCTCTGCCTCCCCTGTGGAACTTCAGAAGCTTCAGAAGCTTGCTGGGAGGGGCTCATCCTCAACCTCTTCCTCCCTACTCCAAGGTCCTTACCCTGTGTTAGGGGGATGGAGGCTGTCCACTGGGTAGGGAGGGAGATGGCTGTGCACCACCAGCCCACCTGCCCACCTAGGCTGGGTATACATGACCAGGCCTGGGGCAGCTCCCCTGGCTCTGGAACCAACAACAGTGAGAGTCTTCCTCGGCTGGACACAGTGTCTGTGGCTCCTGGGTACCCTCCTAGCTGGCTGCCCACCAGAATCAGAGGGCATGGCCTTCTACCAGTGTGACAGGGAACCTGTCTTAGAGTCTTGTTATCAAATATCTCCATAAGCCCTTGGCCCATGGCCAGGAGGTGGGCAGGTCACAGACTTTATGTCCCAAGACCCAGAGATGGAGCTAAGGGGACTTCCCAGGGCTACTCTGAGGCAGATGGTTCTGCCTGACATCAGCTTCGGTCAAGCTGATCCTTCTTGCCAGCAAGGGGACCCATTGTGCCATCTCAGAGGCATAGATGCCCCTGCACCCAGCCCAGTGGGGGTCTGAGCAGCAGAGGGGATGGGAAGGCTCAGTGTGGTGTGCAGCCAAGAGCTGGTCCGCAGATAAGGGAAGCAGAAGCTACAGGAACATGGCTTCCCATAGGGAGCCAGTGCCTGCTCTGCCAGGAGCCGGCCAGAGATTCAGAAAAGCAGGCCTTGTGGGTTCCTGGCTCTGAAGGGACTTTCTCCCCGAGAAGAGCCTTTCTCAGCTGCTCCCTTACTTGCACTGTTCAATCACAGAAGGACAGCTAAGGCAGTGCAGCCTACCAAGGATCCAGAGGCCTGGGACCAGGCTGGGGGCTCTGTGAACCACACGTCTGCGTGGCCTCTCCCTGCAGCTCCCTCCACTGGGCTCTGGGGCAGGAAGGGGTGTGGGGAAACTTTTTGGGAGGGGTTTCTACATCTTTCCCACAGGGACACTGGTGGCACTGCACCTGCCACCCTGCGTCTCAGCCCCAAAGGGTGGGATCCAGCCTTGCACGTCCTATTTGGCCCCAAAGGATGCTGCCCAGGGAACTTGCTTCTGCTCCTGGGTGGGGCCTGCCGCACTGGCATCTCTGTGGCTACCAGGAAGCTCTGAGGGCCCCTAGCAGTAACAGGTTCTCTTTCCACCATCCCCTCCCACGTCCCCACCAGCAAGGAAGGAGGGTGGCAGACGTCACTTAGCCTGCCTTCCTGCAGAGAGCAGCGCTTGCCTCCGAGCCCAGCCCCACCTGGGAGAGCGGGCATGCAGGGTGTCAGATCACTGCACTGACATCATGCCTGATGCTGCATTCATTCTTTTTTCCATTTTGGTACAAGTTGAAACATCACAGGAGCAGCTTATAAATGAGCCTTCCCTGCTGGTGCCAAGTCTAGAGATTCCTGGGAGGGCCCCACCGGCCAGTGTGACCTCATGCTCTTCCGGGCTGTGAGTCACTCGCCAGGCCTCGACAGGAGGAGGCACATAGCCCACTGTGGGCTGGGAAGAAGGGTGGGCCTGTGCCCTCGCACTGCCCCTAGCATTGGACACATCACCTGCCTCATCCAGCATCTAGCTGCCCCAAGTCTGCCACCAATCTGCTTTACCTGTCAACTGGTTGACCTCAGGTTTAGGCGCGGGTACCACAGGGTCCCATAGAGCAGGGCACATTGATCCAGAGCTGGATCAGCCAGGCCTGGCCCACTGGGGAAGCCTGTGCCAATCTCATCAGGTAAGGACCCTGAGAGGGACCCTGGGAACCTGCCCAGCATCTGAGGCCAGGATTTGGGTCGTGGAGGCTGAACCCAATTGCTGCTTGGGGCTGGAAGGCCTCACTAGCCTGGAGCTCCATGAAAGGGAGAGAATCCATCCCCTTGCTGATCCTCCTCCACCTCCCGATATCCCTCAACTCCCCCCCGATCCTACCCCAGGCGGGCTCCCCTCCTTCCCTGGCCTGGGAAAAAATTCTCCTGTCCAGCACCGAGCCAACTCCCCTACACCCCATCCCCATACTCCTCTTGGACCCCAGACGACCTCTCTAGGAGAAGCTGCACTCCCTGGATTTCAGAATGTGGCAATGCCTCACCTTCTCTTTTTTTTAAAAAAATTTATTTATTTATTTATTTTTGGCTGTGTTGGGTCTTGTGTTGCTGTGCGCGGGCTTTCTCTAGCTGCAGCGAGCAGGGGCTACTCTTTGTTGTGGTACGCGGGCTTCTCACTGCCGTGGCTTCTCTTGTTGCGGAGCACGGGCTCTAGAGTGTGCAGGCTTCAGTAGTTGTGGCATGCAGGCTCAGTAGTTGTGGCTCATGGGCTCTAGAGCGTAGGCTCAGTAGTTGTGGCGCCCGGGCTTAGTTGCTCCGTGGCATGTAGGATCTTCCTGGACCAGGGCCCGAACCCGTGTCCCCTGCATTGGCAGGCGGATTCTTAACCACTGCGCCACCAGGTAAGTCCCTCACCTTCTCTTTAAACTCCCTAGGGCCCTCGGGACTCAGCCATTGGCTTCCCCACCCTGTTCCCCTCCTGGCTCCTGCTGCCTTCCAGGCCCCCTCATCATGCCCTCTAGTCTCAGAAGTCCTTGGCTCTGGCCTCCCAGGCTTCCACTGCACTGACTCCCACAGTCACTGCAGATGGCAGCCACCCACTAACCCGCCTGACACCTCTATCCCTCAGCCTCACCCTCAAACTTACCCTCGCCCAAAACTGTCTCTCCTCCCAAACTACCCCTGTGCCTGTCCTCCTCCAGCCTCCAGGTCGTCTCCTAGGCCTCCCCACTGCAGCAGGCCTGGGGCCTTGTGGAGACCTCCCCCACCGAGCCTCTGCTTTCTGTTCGTCCATGGGCCCTCTGCTTTCACATCCCTTCCTACCCCGCTGAATCTATGGTCTGCCGATCCTGTCACACTCTGCTCAATGTCTGTGCTCTCTTGACCCGTGTCTGCTCCAGAATTAGATCCAACTGCATACCTTTTTCTCCGGGCCTACACCTGAACAGCTGAATGGGTACCAGGCAAAGGGGCTCCACTGTAAATTAACTTATGTCCTAGCTTCTCCCGGGCCCCCCTGCTTCCTGGTTAACTCACTCCATCTCTCCAGTTAGCTTTTCTCCACAAAGGCTGGTTCAATTTCTCCATTCCCATCCCTGCCTGTCATCTTCCCCTGCCTTCTGGATCAAATGATGGCCCTGCTTCCAGTGTCTCAAAAAGGAGCCACATAATAGGATGCCTCCTCCACACTCAGGATCTAGACCTGCCTTTTCGGGGGCCCCACTCTTTCAATCATGCCCCATCTCCCACATGCCTAGGCATCGCTTTCCTCTCAGAGCTCAGATAGCACCACTGTCTCCTGCTTTTCAGAAACCCTCTCCTGCCTGCACACCTTCCCTAGTTACTGTCCGGGCTCTCTCCTCTCCTTCTCAGCCAAGCTTCTCGAGAGTTGACCACATAGATGAAGTTCAAAAAACACTGTGCTGAGTGAGAAAGGACTTACACAAAAGAGTCCATTCTGTATGATTCCATTTATATGAAGTTCTGGAATAGGCAAAACTCATCTATGGTAGATAAAAAATCAGAGCAGCAGTTGTCCCTGGAGGAGGGATAAGGATGGACAGGGATGGGGCCTGAAGGGACCTTCTGTGGTGAGGGGATGTTGTCTGTCTTGACTGGAGGGATTTGGGTGACACAGGTGCATGCTTTTGTCAAAGCTCACTGAATGGTACATTTAAGCTTTGTACATTTCATTCTATATAAATTTTACCGTAAAAAAAAACCCTTAAATACTGATCTCTAACTAATGAGAGGCTTACTGAAGTGTTTAGTGGGAAGTATACTGATGTCAGTATATGGCTGTGAATCTCCAAGGTCTCCAGTCCTGACCTGCCTGCACGCCAGGGCCTTAGATTTGTCACCCTATTGCACTCCACTTGGGTGCTCACAGACAACTCCAACTTGACACGACCCAAACAGAAGAATTCTCCATCTCCATCTCCTACCCCCATGTCCACTACATTTCCATAACCTGTCTGTTTAGCCTCCAAAATACACCAGGAATCTGTCACAGTTCCCCCACCATGACCATCTCTACCCCAGCCCCAGCCTGCCCCTACAGGCTATTCTCCACACAGCGGCCAGAGTGTGGGGTGTGTGTCTGTGTGCTGTTGTTGTATACATATACATCTATGAAGGGGAGTAAAACAAACATAACATAAAATGTGCCATTTTAGTCATTTTTAAGTGTAGATTCAGTGGCATTAATTACATATATGATGTTGTGCAACCATCACCGTTATCTATTTCCAAAAAGATGTTTTTAAATGCACACCTTACCCTCCCACTGCCATCATCCAAAACCCTTGACAT
This sequence comes from Balaenoptera acutorostrata, assembly GCF_949987535.1. Lineage (NCBI taxonomy): Eukaryota > Metazoa > Chordata > Mammalia > Artiodactyla > Balaenopteridae > Balaenoptera > Balaenoptera acutorostrata. Next base: position 39,146,516 of record NC_080073.1, read on the forward strand.
CACATCTGGAGCCCCCAGCAGGATCCGCCTGCCCTCTGGACCTGGCTTGCTCCCCGGCCGTCACATGGGCCACATACTTCCCCTCAGGCCTTCCCTGACTCCACCTGTCTCTGGTCCAGCATCAGTCTAACAACTGCAGTCTAACCTCCCTTCCTTGTAGAAGTCCCAAAGAGTCTTGTCACAGCATCACAGCAAGTCCCACCAGCCCTCCTCCTGGTCCTCCACAACCCTGACCCCCAGGTGCGGCTGTGTGTTTGCGGGCGTGGTTACTGGTGAACGGGCTGCCTCTCCCTCTGGCCCGGAGGCTCCCCAGGGCTGAGCAACACATCTGCTGCAGCTCTGCCTGAATCCCAGTGTTGAGGACAATTCCTGGCTTATATATGGACTCAAAAAGCACTTGTGGAGGGAAGAAAGGATGAGAAGAAGGGAGAGGGCCACCCTCTGACTGAGTAGATACAAGCAGGCCTGCTCAGGCCAAAGTTTGAGCTAACAGACAGTAGAAACGGCAGAACCAACAGGTGACCAGCCAGCAACTGGCTACTTTATGGAGCTTTCCTCCTCTGCCTCTTCCTGCCTCTGGACCCCCTGCCTCTCCCCGTCTTGTCCCTTCTCCCTGCTTCTACTTTATTTCTCTCTTTCTACCCTTTTCACTCCATTCTTTTTCATGCTGTTTTCTTTTGCCCTCACATACAAAATCAGGTGTTTTAGGAATAAAATTTCCTATTTTCTGTTCTGATTTAATTTTACATTCATTCTTAGATAACTTTACAGCCCCCTTTCATAGCTAAAAGTTAAGTGCCATGCCTGACGGCCGCAGCTATAAAAAACTCCCACTCCTGAACAGCCACCTCTTCTGCCTGCCCCCAGTGGCTCTGGCCTCCACCCCATAGTGGCCCAAGCAAGGCGGCCAAGGGGCCTAGTTCCTGGGAGCAGGGACTGACAGCACGGCTGGCTGCCCAGGGCTGGCTGAAGCTTGGGGGGCATTTCCCTACTGACTCAAGAGATTGTTTGGGTCAAAGTGGCTACTGCCAGGCAAACCACCCAAGGACTAGACATACAGAGGGGAGAAAGGCCTCCCAAAGGGCCTGCCACCTGGAGATCCACTTCCTCTTTGTTTGGAGATGGAGAGGGGAAGGCTGGGCCCAGGAAGGAGGAGGACATCTCTGCCTCTCCTCAGCTCACCGCTGATCCATGTCCTTCTAACACCCGCTCCTCTTTCCTCAGTGGCCCAGGCGGCAGTGTGGCCAGGAGGGAGCAGAGGGAAGGGGGCAAGGCTGGTGGCTGCAGCAGAGGGATCTGTGCTGCACTCACAGCACCACCCCCGGGCCAGCTGGTGGCCCAGCCCTCGCCGGAAAAGAGTGGGATGCAGGCAGGAAAGGAAGAGGCTTGTGGCCACTGCATCTCTCCCTCCCTTCTCCGCACCACCCACCCTGGTATGTGTCTAAGCCCAAGGCTTGCCAATGGGGTGGGAATGGGGGAGGGCACAGTAGCTTGGTCTTGGCTTCGTCTCAGCAAAGTCTAGACCTTGGAATGGGCAAAGAAAGACCATGATCACTCTTCTGTAGTTTTCTTAGAGGGGCTTATAAGCGATTCTGACTAGAGCAAGGGAGGTTGAAGGCACATGGGCTGCCTGGACCTGCAAGGCTGGGGATAAGGTGGCAGCTCTGCTGCTACCCACAGGGGTAGAGGGTGGGCCTCCCACGTGCAGGCTACAGCCTCACTTTAGGTACTGTTCTGAGAGGATTCTGCTGACCCGACCGGGAAGCACAGGCGTGCAGTCAGCCCTGCCTCTGCACAGCACTTATTCCTGTGATGCTGTTGCTAGCGCGAGGACAGACTCCACTGAAGGAGTTCCAGGCCAGGATGTGCTGCTGGGGCTGCTCTGAGCAGGGCAAGGAGGCCCCTGAGGCGGCTGACAGAGACAGGCCATGCTTGCCCCCAGCCACGGCTTGTCCTCTCCAGGAGCTCACTCCCACCCCGCTGTCCACCCCGACCTTACCTTCCCCCTCCACCCAGCTGGCTCATGGCCACACCCGTCTCCTTCCCCTGGCTATCAGAACAGGTGGCTCTGTCCCAGAGGAGAAAGGGGTGGCAGGCCTGAATGCTGAGTTACCGAAGAGCAGACAGGTGGGCTAATGTGGCACAGAGCAGGCTTGGGGCATCGGCAAAGCCACTGAGGCTGGTCCCTGGACCCTGCTTCTCCTTAAACATTCGGGAGGTTTAAGGTACTTGTGTAAGAACCCACATCCAGGGAGAGAAGAGAACAGTCTTCCTGTCTTTTCCCCATCACTGGGCAGTGACTTGGCTTAAATGCTAACACCTCTGGCTTCCTGGTCAGTGCGTCCTCACAGGGAGGGTCTTTTGTGGGTGGTGAGAAATGTTCTGACCCCACAAGGAAACCCCCAGTCTTTTGCCATGGTTTCAAACAGATTAAATTATTTACCTGCCCTGAGCAACCAGGGCTGGAGATCTCCAGGAAAAAACAGCCTCCACCACGAAGAGTGGCCAGGATAGCCCTGCTTGCTACGAACCATCCTCAGCCCAGGCAAAAATGGACTATGAATAAGGAGAATGGGGATGGGAGTCCTTGGGGTAAAACTGGAGACCTAGCTACTGGTTCTGGGTCCCCAGCTCCCTTGCTCCAGAATGAATCAGAATAAACAAAGACTTGGTCTCCTCATCTGTAAACAGAGGGTGCTCTGAGCTGCTCCCCGACCTCCATGAAGTCTTAATGTGGTCCAGGCACTCAGACCCCCAGCAAAGTGCATGGGCAGGCATCTTCCTCTCAAGGCATCACAGCCTTGAGAACCAGCCAACCTGGGCACGGGCAGGACAGCAAGTGCCACATCTGTGTGAGTGTGGTACCCATCCAGCAGCCCCTGGGTCCACTGGCCAGAAAGCAGTGGTTCCAGATCTCAGACACTATTCTGGCCACATGGGGCTGACCTGTATGTGATTCTCATCTCCAGACCTGGTGTGCTGTTTCCACAGGACCCAGCTAAAGTAATAAGACCCTGACAGATGCCATGAGACAGAAAAACCAAAACTCTGAGTTCCAGTGACCATTGGCCCAGCAGTGCCAGTCTTTTCCTTCCTTCCTATTCCTTTGTCCTCACACAGCCATTTAGCATAACAGTTCTATCTGTGCTGCAACTTGAGTTACCAACCAGCCCCTGATTCTCTCCTTGTGACACACACGATAAAAGGTTCATTTTCCATGGTCTCATTTCCAAAGATCCAAGAGCAGATTCATTAGTGGTCTGAGAGGCATGAAACCCTCCAAGTCACTCGTGTGGTAGAAAGCTGAGGAGCAATGCATCCTGCTCACATGCCCTGATGAGGCTTCGGTGACCTTCAAGGCAGGATGCAGGACCCAGGCTACCTCGGCATTACCACACTAGCAGTTTCAGGCACAAGCTCACACCCCCAGACAGGACCCCAATTAAGCTGCCCAGTGGCCAGTGTCTGTAGGGCATCTGTGCTGGGACTGGCAGTCCCCCCACCACTTGCCACTCCAGCTGGGCTCCTCCTAGGAAGTGAGAAATCAAAAAAGGAAGTGAGTAATCAAAAAAGGAAGTGAGTGCTGGAGCTGAAATTCCTGGAAAAGGTCACTCTGCCTGAGCCCCTGCCACCTACACCAGCCTGACTTCAGAACCCGCCCCTTGCGCTGCCCAGAACCTCAGGCCAGGCAGGAGCCCAGCCCAGGACACCAGGGCAACCCCACAGACAGCCTTGTTGGCTGATGAACATCATGTTAGAAGGGCCAGAACAGATGTGGTTTGACTAAGGTGGATCTATCAGCAGGTATGTGGGCAAAACTTGCAAATGTGCTTTCTCGTTACGTGGAAGCGTGACCAGGGAGGTGAACCTGCTTTTAGTGACGTGACAAAGGGCAACTGCTCTGACTCAAGAACTAGGCTCTGCCAGCCCCTCAGGAAAATGGGCTGAGGGTTCTCCTCCTTGACAGGAACACCACTGAAAGCCAACCGTGAAGAAGAAAAGGTTCTGCTTGGAGACCATGGCAGAAAAGGGCATCCACCAGGTGAGAACCTGGAGAATGGTCAGCATTTCCCAAACTGAACGCCATGGAACAGCAGCCCCTAATGTTCCGTGAAAGCAAGTCTGGGAAACGCCACCAGCAACAGCCCTGTCTTAGAGCTCCTGCATGTATATGCCTTGAAGGACCTGGTCCGGAGGCCCACTCTTCACCAAACACTGTGAATCTGCAGTAAGTTGGAGGCCCCTTTCCTCCTGGCCCTGAGCCCCGGCTTCCTCCCAGCACAATGAGGCAGATGGACTGAGTGTCGCCAAGGTCCTCCCACTCTGCTGTTTTTCCAGGCACAGCCAAAGGCTGGCTCCCCTCCCACCTCACCAAAGGTCCTAGGCTGGGGGAGTCTGTTGTGTGGGAAGGACTGAGATGCCCACCAGGAAACTGGTGCCACTGTGTGCAGCTCTCCCTTGATCTCCGCCTACCCCACCCAGAGTCGTTCGGGTCCTGCCGCCCTAGTGAGCATCTCTGGAGGCTGGAACCTGGGGGGCAGGGCCAGCACAAGAGGGGGATCCCCACAGCAGCCTCTCTCATCCCTGCCTGCCAAGCCTCCCTGCTCCTGTGAGGCTGGGTGCTTCTGGGTTCTCGCTAGCAGAAACACCCAGGTGAGCTTCCCTGGCCTTAACCACACTGTTCTAAATACTGAGGAGCAACACTTACCTAACTGATCAGTGCAGGGATGGGCTGTTTCTAATCACGGATGTAATAATCACAAGTGTGCACGCCTCCTCAGAAAGCCCCCACACTCCAGGAGTGATTGCAAACGCACTGAATCATCTCCCCACACCGGCAGCTCCTTCCTCGGAATCTCACACTTACCTCTCGCAAAGCACACGTCCCACACCCACAGCACCTCATATCACAAATAGACCCCAACCTGTGAACAATTATTCTCACTCATCCCCCCACCCATGTGGTCCAAACGGCTCCTGCTGCTGATAATCCCAGCTGCGGCCATGCAGTCACCACTCTCCATCCGGCCCAAGGGCAGAGCCCTGGGGGAACGACCAGAGACTTCTGTGGGTTACCATGGAGGAGAGGGAGGAAGCTGACAAACCCACTCATTTCAAAGGCATGGCCCCAGCCCAGCTAGTATATTGGGGCACCCAGCCTCCATGGCACCAAAGAGAGGCTCAGGGGCTTGGCTGAGCATCCCACAGCAACTCAAGGCATCCCAACACAGCAAGGGTGGGGCTGGGGACCCAGGGTCCTTTGGGGGAGAACGGAGGCCAATCACATGGAAATGGCCTTGCAGTGGCCTCTTGGTGAGTGTAGGACACTGTCTCCACGTGGATGCTTGGCCCCCAGTCTGGGTCTCTACTTTACCCCAAGGTTGTTTCTTGGGATGGGTAGCTGCTCTGCCCCATCAGGCCCCAGCTTACTGGAACGGAAGCCCAGAGGAGGTGGTTCCTGAAGCCCAGGTGGGAGGCAGTTTCCTGTCTCCCTTAACACCTTGCTCCCCTCACTGGCATCCCTCTCCAAGACCCACTGTCAGGGAGAGAGGCTGGCTGACGGCCAGGGAGACTTGCCTCCCTTTGGGCCCTGCAGCTGCTCATGGCCCTCTCCAAATGAGCATCCACTGGGAAAAGTTGTCCATAAGACTGTCATTGGCCCTCCCTAAGGCCATTTTTCCAGGTCAAACTTGGACCAGGTAAGAAAGCGTCTTCTACTCAGGACTGAGCCCAAGCTTTCAGTAGGTGCAGGAATACCTCAGGACATCTGGGGCCAGGACTTTTTCTCTGCTACCACATCTGGGAGCCAGAATGCAAGCCCTGGGAAGACACAGAAGCTGATGGCCAAGGGAAATGACCAGGAAAAGAGAGCTGGTGAAAAGGGGAAACAGGGGAGGCCTGGGAAGGCAGGTGGGGTGGAGGAAGCCGGCGCAGAGTTGATTACCTGGGTGAGGTGAGGGTTGGGGTTGAACCCACACTGGTTGCAGACCTTGTTGTGACACTGGGTGCAGGTGTTGAAGTTTGGCTGGCTGGGGGTTGACGTGAGATCCGAGGTCTTACATATGGGACACAGCGTGCTGCTGGGAAGGGGGGCGATCTGGGGGACGGAGTAGGGTGATGTGGGGGTGCTGCCTCTGTCCGGTGACACAGAGGGGGACCGCCCTGATCTCTGCGTCCTGCTGTCTACCTGCAGCGTCCTGCGGGGGCCATCAGCCTCCTGGCCTGCTGGGCCCTGTGCCCTCGTCTCCTGGGGGCTCTCACGGCTGGGAGCAGGAGCAGAAGGCTGCTTCGGGGTTGGGGAAGCTGCTCTCTGGCTACCCAGGGGCTCCTTGGGGTCCAGTCTCCTGGAAACGCTGAAATGACATTGAAAATGACAATGTTAGAGATATACCTTAGAGAAGTCCCCTGCAGAGGTCTCCACCAACCTAGGTGACTCTGCCAAGCCCCGTCGCCACCCTCCTCTGCTGCCCAGTGGCATCATCACAACCCCCACTGGCCGAGTGCTGACTGACAAGTGTCCCCCGACTTGAACCCTCAGCACCAGGCCATGTGGTTGGCTCATGAGTGTCCCCTCTTACATCCCACTAAAGTGCAGAGTCTGATTCAGTAGGTCTGGGGTGGAGTTTGCACTTTTAAGAATCTCTAAGGTACACCAATAAAGATGTTAAAAAAAAAGAATCTCTAAGGTGATGCCTTTACTATAGTCTGCAGACTACACTTTGAAAACCAAGGCTCTAAACCTATACATTAGTAACACCTAGGCTGATTTTAAAATTTCTGACTCTCAGACTGCACCCCAGACAAATTACATCAAAATCTGTGGGGACAGGACCCTGGCATTAGTATTTTTTCCCTCCCTACGTGATTTCAACATGCAGCTAGTTTAGAGCTACTTCCCTGGCAGGTCTGTTACATTCTGGCTTGTCCACTTCAGAGGCCGACCCCAGGAAGTTAGAGTTGAGGGTGGGGAGGCACTCCAATGCCCAGTTAATGTCATCTCCAGCAGGGACAATGGAGCCTTCCTTCTGGCAGTCTTCCAGCAGGTCTAATGCCAGACCAAGTCCATCAAGATGGATGAAGTGTTACCTTTCTGCTAGTGCAAGGCAGGGTGGGACCGGAGTTCTAGGATCCAGGCCTTGAGGAACCATCGAGGGGGGTTGGGGTCAATACGCCTGACCCCAACCTCCATCCGACATGGCCCTGCTGCAGCAGAGCCAGCAGAGTTGAGTAGTTCAATGAGGTAGAAGGCAAACCATCAAGCTAAACTCAATGCCCTATATTCCTTCTCATTTGACCCAATTTCAGTTCATTTCTGCCAGTTTTCCAATTTGAAAAAAGCCAAGCACAAAAAGCCAAAAGCAATGCTTCATATTGCTTCCCTGAAATTCGATACTTGCTTCAGTCTGTATTCATTTGGGTGGATACTGGCACCCAGGCGACAGGGCAGCCTGGCTGAGAGCCACTGCAGAGGCCCAGCCACAGCCACCTGTGGAGCATCCTGGCCTGGCCCCTTCAGCCCCAGTGTTCCTGGTCCTTGTAGGGTCTGACTAATAGGAGGGGATTCTAAGTTTGCTGCCTTTATATGAAGACCATCTGCTTGCCAAAAAATTCAGGAGCCAACTGTAGGATGTCTTAGGACAAGCTATTTCAGAGGGGAGACGAGGAGCCCCCCCTGGCGAGGCCCACTTCAAGACACTCTGCAGTCCTTCTTCCTTTCCGAGGAACTGCTGGGGAAGAGACACACCCTTGGTCTAATTAAGACTCTTCCAGGAAAAAGAAACACTGTTGAATGTCCATCAACCAACAACAGCATACACCCATCCATCCAGTCTCACAGACCTGCCACTTTCTTCTTCAGTGGGATAACCAGAGTCTGAGTCTAGCCCCTCTGAGCCACCTTTGCCACCAGCTGTGAGGCCCAGTGTGGTGGTGGCTGCAGCCATCTCTGGCCCACACTTGGAACCTGGACTCTAGGGCCTTTCAGTAGACTAATTTCTAGGTATCGTAAAGAAATAATTCCACTTGGTTAAATTCATAATTTCATTGTTTACTTAAATTATTTGGGGCTAGAATTTAAAAGCAGCCCTTGAAAGCCAATCAGAAACGGACTTCCCTGGTGGTCCAGTGGTTAAGACTCCACGCTCCCAATGCAGGGGGCCTGGGTTCGATCCCTGGTCAGGGAACTAGATCCCGCATGTAGCAAAGAAGATCCTGTGTGTCGCAACTAAGACTTGGCACAGCCAAATAAATTTAAAAAAAAATTTTTTTAAAAGCTAATCAGAAGCTACGAAGAGCCCTTTATAACATGTGAAGAGACTGTAGCCCCTTCTCAGGCTGTGCAAGGTCAGTGGTTTCTCCTGAGAAACTTAGCAATTTCTACTGTGTTTGTTTTGCGTGAGGTGTGACAGGCAATCTTCCGTGTACACAGTGACTTTTTAATTCAGTGTTGCATCACAGTGTAGTCTTTCTGGGGGCATTTTATGTGACACTTAGGGATCCAAATTCAAGTTAACTTTCAACTCAGCTGTGGTGACAGTGAATAAACAAACAATGCCCACTGCATCCAGCAAAGTCTGCACTGGAAGGGCAACGCTCCCTGCACAGAGGCCTGATGTGTGTTCACACATCACATGGCGACTGTAGTTGACACCTGGCAATCACAATACACGCCCATGAGCCCTTCACTCTCCAGTCTCCTGGATGATTCCTCACACCTCTCCTTGATCTGCAAGCCGCCAGCATGTCCCTCCCTCTCCTCGCTGTCACTGACGACTTGCTCACCATCTCGCAGGGAAAGCGGGAGCCACTGGAGGGGAATTTGTACATCTAAGGCCTCTTGGCGTCTGTCCCGCTGTGTTTGCCTGTCTCCTGTTCCCAAGGCCCACTTCTCACCTTCACAAATTCTCCCCTCTCCTTCACCGTCCATGTTTACCTCTCTATTTGGATGATTTCAATGGCCATACAAACATGTGTCTCCCATCTTGAAAAAGAAAAAAGAACTTTGGCCCACTTTCCGCCTCAGCTACTGCCTCATTTCTCTGCTGCTCTTTACAGCAAAACTTCTTGAAAGAGTGGTCTCCACTCACGGCCTCCAGCCCCTCTCCTCCCTTCCTCTCAACCAATACAGCCTGGCTTTTGCCCATCCTTCCACAGAAATCGCTCAAGTGACAGTCACCGGTGGCCTCCACATCATCAAATCTGAGAGTCGCTTCTCAGTTCCTCCTCCCACCTGATCATCCCCTGACCAGCAGCGGAACTTGACAGCACTGAGCATTCCATCCTTCCTGAAATAAGCTCTCCACTCGCCTCCCGGAACACCACCCTCTCCTGGGCGACCTCCTCCCTCCTGGCCATACCTTTCCAAGCTCTTCTGCAGGGTCTTCCTCGTGTCCCAAACGAGGGACTCCACTTCCTACATTGCAGGGACTTAGCTTTTGTCCACACAAGCATTTCCGAGTACACAAACCCCTGAGGCTCAAGACCCACCCAGACTCAAGGCTTTAACTCCCACTCCACACTGATAACTACAAATGTGTGTCTGGCCCAGACTCCTCCCCTGAGCTCCTCCCTTGGCTCACTGCCAACTCTACATCTTCACTGAGATGTCTTACAGGCACCTCAAACTTGCTGTGTCCAAGCTGAGCCCCTGATCTTCCCACAAATGTGCCCCTCCCCATCTTCCCCTTGGAGTCTCTGACTCCCTTCTTCTCTCAGTCCATGTCAATCATCAGTAAATCTTGTGGGCTTCAGCGTCTGGCCACTTCCTCTGCCTCCTCGCTCCACCCGTCAAGTCACCGTGCCCTCTTTTTTTTTGCACAAGCTGGGTTGCTCCCACTTGCCCCCCTACGTGGCAGTCTTCACCATGCGGCAGCTGGGATAATCCTTTACGTACACAAATCAAACCACTTCCCTTGTCTGCTTAAACCTTCCTTTCCCTCCCACAGGAAAAGCCAAAGGCTTTACAATGGTCCATGAGGCCCCATGAGATTTGGGCCCTTTCCCTCCAGCCTCATCTCCTACTATCTCTCTCTCCCTGTGTCCACTTCCCTTATGCCAGGCCCACTCCTGCCTCCGGGCATCTGCATCTGCTGGCACTCGCGCTCTCTCAAGTCTTTGCTCTGGTGGCATCGTTTCGGAGACACTTTCCTGGACCACCCTATTTAAAATGCAGCTTCCATCCCTTCTGCCTCTTTGTTCTCCATGGCACTGAGCACCTTCCGACTCATCATATACTATATATGTTGCTTCTGTGCACCCTCTGTGGTCCCTGCATTAGCCTGACAGCGCTATGCGGGCAGGGCCTCTGTGCTTTCTCCACAGCTGCACCCCGGAGCCTAGCACAGTGCCCAGCACGTGCTGGACGCTCAATACATGTTTCCTGGATGGATGGACTGCAGTCACATCACGACTCAGAACATTAAAATGTGGCCCCAGGGCTTCCCTGGTGGTGCAGTGGTTGAGAATCTGCCAATGCAGGGGACACGGGTTCGGGCCCTGGTCTGGGAAGATCCCACATGCCGCAGAGCAACTAGGCCCGTGAGCCACAATTACTGAGCCTGCGCGTCTGGAGCCTGTGCTCCGCAACAAGAGAGGCCGCGATAGTGAGAGGCCTGCGCACCGCGATGAAGAGTGGTCCCCACTTGCCACAACTAGAGAAAGTGCTCGCACAGAAACGAAGACCCAACACAGCCATAAATAAATAAAAAATAAATAAATAAATAAAAATTTAAAAAAATAAAATAAAATAAATTAAAAAAATAAAAATAAAATGTGGCCCCAAAATGTGTTCGAGCTGAGGAGACATGGCATGTGACAGGTATGCACTCGGTCCTCCGCTGGATCTGACCTCACGCAGGACAGAATGACAGGAACAACACCTGGAGTCCTCTCTGGCCAGGGGCTGCACCCCCAGTCCCACCACATAGAACACTCCACTTGACCATGGCAAAGGTGATACTAATCGGGCCCTCACCATGAGCACCACATGTGCCAAGCACCTGTCACATATTAACTCCTTTAAGCCTCATAGCAAATCCATGCGGTAGGATCCAATTTGCCTATTTTACAGACAAGGAAACTGCCACACATAGAAGTTATGGAACTTGCAAAGCTATTATGACCTGTAAGTGGTGGCACTGGGATTCCAATATCAAGGCCACCAGTCCATGTCCCTAACCATGTCCTACACCACCTCTGGGGGAGCACAGTGAGGCTATGGAGGGGCGGGAAGCACTGCAATTTGGATTCTTTGGATTCTTTTTTCTTTCTTCTGAAGAGCTGTTTAAGTGGAAACTCCCTCAGAAGCGGTCTCTGACATTTTGCTTCTCACTGTAGCCCAGGCCCCAGCACCATGCTGGGCACTGAGTGGACACTCAATAAGTGTAGATGCAAAGTAAACAGGAAGTCATATGGCAGTGCAGTGAGCTCATGGAGTGGGGCTGAGCTAGGGCAGTGATGTTACTTAGTTATGACAACTTCCCCTGGAGTTTGGCCAGCAACGCTGAGAGACTCATAGAGAAAACCACATTCATTCACTCATTCATTCGAGCATTCAGTCATTCGCAAACATTCACTGACCCCTGGAATGATAGTTCCAGGCCCTGTGATAGGTACTGATGGTAAGAATGGATTACGTCTCTTACAAACGAAGGTAGGTCCACAGGTGTTCGTTGTATTGCTATCCTTTACATCTTACACATATTTTGTCAGTGTTCTTATATTCTCTATAAACACCTATTCAATATTTAACTAAAATAAATGTTTTTAAAAAGTGAATCAGACAGGGATCCAGTCTTCTGGGAGCCTCCAGTCCAGAGAGGAGACAGATGTGCAAACAAATCACTGTAAGACACCTCCACACAATCCAGGGAAGGCAGAAGTCTGACAAGGCTTTGAGGACTAGGAGACATCTAAACCAGGTCTTAATGGATGGGCTGTTCTCCCCAAGGTAAAGGGCAATCGAAGCAGAGAAGAAAGCACTTGCAACGGCCCAGAGGCCTGACAAGGTGTAAGTCAGTGCTATTCTCAGCACCTAGAACAGCTCCTGGCAACAGTGTGCACCCAACTACCAGGACTACATGGGAAGCTCAGAGCTAAAATAGGAAGGGCCAGGAGAGCAGGGCCTCCAAGCTTTTCAAACAAGGGAGTGCTCCAGCTCTGCGTCAAGGAGATGGTGGAGGCAGGGAGACAGTGAGAATAAGGCAACAGCCCAAAAGATAGTCCAGGGACCAAGAGGGAGGGAAGGCTCAGCAGGGGTATTCTGACCTGGGGTCTAGGGAGGAGTGGTTCTTTTGATTGAGACGGAGGATCCAGGGAGAGAAGCCAATTGGTGGGTGGAGGTTGGGGAGTGAAATGGCAAAATCACGAGGTTGAGTTTGGTTTTGCTGAGTTGGTGGTCTTCAGGGGGCATCCAAGGAACATCAGGAAATGGGTCGGAGCTTGGGTTCAATTCAGACAAGTCTAGATATTTTTATCTGGGAGAGTTAAGGGTTCAGTTCACAGGCGAGCCTCAGGGGATAAAGATCACATGGAGAGCAGTGGTCCAGAAAAGATTTGTGGGGAGCATCAACATTAATGGGAGCAGAAGGGGTATCAGAAACAGAGAGGTCAGAGAAAGGAGAACAACAAGAACACAACCCCCAGGGTCAGAGAAGTTCCCATAAGGAGGAGCATTCAACGACATGCTCCTGAGTCTACGTCCCTGAGGGCTGAGAAGCCTCAGAAGCTCTGAAGGAAAAGGCTACACCCACGAGGGCCATGAGCCCTCTCCCACTCAGGCCCTTATCCTCAAGACAGGCCAGTTCTCTATCCTGCTGACCACAAGGGCCCATCCATGGCCAGAGATCCAGATTTGTCTGTGACACTCTACTGGACACAAGTCCCAAGGGGGCCAGGGTTGAAGTAGCCTAGGGCCTCCTGGGGAGGGCAGAGGAATGCCCTCCCCAGGAGGCCCTCCTTAACAAAGGTCTCCACTGGGTGCAGAAGGGAGGGAGGAAGGGAGGTGTCCACAATCGGGACCCAGCCCAGCCCCAGGGAAGACCTGGCTTCATGGATATGGCTCATCAGTAGTGAGAGCCCTGGAGGCCAGTGCTCCTCCCAGCAGCCTCCAGGAGTCCTGCTCCTTGAGGAGGGCTGGGATGAGGACAGGTGAGCAGGAGGGGAGAGGGACACTGCCATAAAGTGGAAAAGACACAGGAGGACAGGCAGGTTAAGAAGGAGGGAGAGGGCAGAGATATGAAGGAGTGGCTGGAAGACAAGCAGGGGAAGACTAAAAATGCCTTATCCAGGATAGATATTTTAAAAAGATGGCCAAGAAAGGTAGAGGATGTAAAAATTGCTGTATTTGTACCAGGTTTCCTCCCTTTCAGCATTTAAGGCTACTGACTAATCAGAAACAAGTCTTAAAGCTAGCTAGCAGGGCAGGAAGAAGCCCCTGCCACAAGGCCAATCCCGTCGGCCTCCCCACCAGCTCTCCTCAGTACCCCTGTGGGCTTCTGTCCCATACCATGACCACTGCCGGGAGGAATAATCCAGTCAAAAGCTGGACTCCCCTCTGTCAGAAACTCCCAAGAGAGGCATGAGGCCGACAAGCTCCAGTGACCAAAGATGCTCAGACACCAGGTATGTCCATAAGGGCAGGGCCACCAGGGAGAGCCGTGGCTGCCCTAGTCCATGTGGGAAGGAGCCTGGAGGCCCTCTGGTGGCTGCAGTCAGGGAGGGCCTGCTCAGGCTGGGCAGACTGGCAGGAAAAGCAGTAAGAGACCGTGTGAGCTCCCAAGGGAAAACTAGGCTGGGTTCCACATGGCAGCATTCTAGAGCATGCCCCCTGCCACCTCCAGTTGAATACTTGAAAGAGAAATATTTCACACAAATAAATGGCTGCCTTTGCTCACCAGGAGGGGACTGAATTTAAAGAAACTGTTTTTCTAAGAGCAGCCGGAAGAGTTCCCACAGCTTCAAACAAGGTTTTGATAAATTCCTGGCTGACCTTTCTCTAACAGGCAATTATGGCCAGGAAGATGCTATGGGAGGATTTCTCCTTTAAGGTCCAGGCCAGGAAGGACCTCTAGGCCAGCCCAGCGGCCCCCGTGTATCCAGGCAGAGAAGCAGGGGCTGCAGAACGGTGGGCACCAGGATCTAGGTCCTGGGTCCTGGAGCAACTCTCTCAGGAATGGATGGGAGAATTCAGAAAGTTTGAGTTTTAAAAAAATGCCAGTTTTCACACAAGAAAACATTTCTTGACCTGCCCAGCTTTCAGGCCACTGGCCTCCTGCCTTTTTGATCATGGGTCCCTGGTAGGGATAAGAGTTGCTGCCATCAGACACAGCCCCGGGGAAGCTGCCAGCATAAGGGGAGACACCAGCAGGAGGCTGAGAGCAAGATGGGACCCAGGCCATAACTACAAGGAAAGCAAGCCCTGGATACCTCATTCCCCAGCCTTGAGGCCTATCTGGGTCCACTAGGTTGAGAGCATTTCTCAGGACAATCTGATTTGGCCTTGGTTCCCTTTAGGCCCAGTCAGTCTCCAGAATCCAAAACAAGGATGGGAAATAAAGGTAACTTTCCTCTAACCCCATTAATTGGTAGAGACTGCCTGGAGGGCTGGGTTTGAGAAAGATCAGTGGGAAAGGCTGTTGCCACCAATTAGAAAGGTCTGTCATGAACCCAGGAGTAGGGCACATAAGCACAAAGCCCATGAACTTGTCATCCATGATGCAGAACCAAACCAGACCCTCAGACCTGCCTCAGGTGATACCCAGCTTCCAGGAGTGTCTCATTCAGAACTGGGCCAGACCCACCTCGGGTCAAATTCATCCCCCAAAAGAGACCAGAGGATGCATGTAGTGTTTACCTCTGACCTTTCCCTTGGTCCCATTTTCACCTCCAATCTGTGGTCTTCCCAGAGTCACAAGAGCTGTGTGTGGGCATCAGTCAGCTGAACCATCAAATGCCATGAGCTCGGTGTAACTCTGAAGGCTGAATGTCTCTTGCACTGTGGTGCTTGTGTGAACCATGGCTCACCTGAGGGCAAAGGAGTGGTAGATGCCATCCCCCTTAGGACTCTGTTGAGGGGTTACTAGTCCTCTAGTCATAGCTTGCCCATTCATGTCTTATGGAGTGTATCTCTAGAAGTTTTTATTCATTCATTCATGTTAAAAGAGCTCATAGGAACCATGTTCCCTAGTTCTTGAAAGTCCGAACATACCTTTGTGGTCATTAAATCTGAACAACAGCTTGGCTGGATGTAAAATTCTCAGTTGACAGTTCCTTTCCCTGAGGACTTTGCAGGTACAGCCCCTGTGTTTTCTAACTAATACTGTGGGGAGCTCTGGGCCAGCCCAATTAGTTCCCCTTATAGGTATACTAACATTTTCCTCTAGGTGCTCTAGAACTCTTTTTTTTTTTCTCTTTGAAGTTTAGTAACTTAATATTCCATATCTATTTTTCCTGAAATTCAGTATGTCCTTTCAAACTAAAGATTTATGTGTTCCTTTACTTCAGGGGGGAAACGTTTTCTATTAATTATACCTTTGAATCTTTCTCTGTTCCATTTGTTTTGTTCTCCTCTCCAGAGATACCAATTACACCTACTTTAACTTTCCTTTGTCTTTCCATTGTCCAGGCTGCTGGCAGCCCATGGTTCCCCCCACTCCCCGCCCCCCAATCTGCTCAACTCCTTGAGCAACTCCACCTCCCTAGTAACTTCTTGGCATCACACAGGGTTCAGGGACACTCCTAAACGTCCCCACATATGGTGGCTTTGCTAACCAGTCCAAGAAGGTGGTTCTTGGGTTTGGCCCTCTGGACTCTGACCTCCCTGTCCTAGTTCCGCAGAGGCAAGTTTCCCCTTCTGGAGCCCTCCCTCATCAGAACTAATTTTCCCTGTGCTTGGAAACCATTCTTTGTTCACTGCATTCCTACATACAGGTGTTTCTTAGTTTTGTTGAAGAGAGTTTTCTGTTTCTTATTCTTCTTGCAGTTTTTGGTTAGTTCAGTAAGGAGACTGAGCAAAGAGATGCTTTTAATTTATCGTATTTAACCAGAAAGACATTTTACAACACAAAACAAATGCCATTTTCTGGCTTTTCACTTGTGCAAGTTCTAAGTTTTCTAAAGCATGGTCCCTTTATAAATCTGATTTAAAACTTTAGATCTTATCCTTAAGAAGAAGAAAAGTACACATTCATAAACATTTTTGTTTGCTCTCAGAAGGCACTGGACCTCCTGAAGCCCATGGAGTCCAAACTCCTCAATGGCTGGTCTGGGCCTACCACACCAGCCTGTCTCTCAAGCCTCACCGACACGTCCCCTAACACAAGCCCTGCCTGAGGCCTGGGAGCTCCCCAACAGGCCAGGGGCTTTCCTGCATCCACGCCCACAGGCTCTCCAGAGGGCTGGCTGAACACTTCCACAGCACCATTCCAACCTGACTGCTGGTGTGGAGCCTCCTGGGGTCTCCCTGCCTCTGCGTCCCCCACCGGCCTGGTCCCAGTGCTGCTCCTGCAAGGCACTATCTGTTTACAGTGTCCCTTAGGTCAGACTGAGCACCCCATAAGGGCAGGGGTTCCCAGAATCTAATGCAGGTGCAATCCCTGTTTGCCAGTCAAAGGAAGCAGAAGTTCACACAGGTTGTTATAATCAACTGACGAAAGATAATTTGTAATTAGGCAAGATTTATAGGAAATGACTCTGGTAGGGCTTGAAAGCAACTTCTTATTTTAGGTGAATTAAACAGTCATATTTATATCAATCATCTTTTACAAAGGTCTGGTTCAGCCAATTACCACAATTTCCAAGAGGAAAGGATCCAAAGACTGGGTTTTACTACAGTGCATAGAGGAGCTGGTTTCTTTAGCTAGAACTTAGTAGGAGGGGAGCATTATTGCTTTTAGTGCCCTAACGCCTTTTTCCCACTTATTCATCAGACTTGGATAAAGCTCATCAGTAGGAGATTCCTGAGGGAGCCAGGAGAGGCGGGGGCCCACGCTGGGAGCCAAGAGGGCCAAAGGAGGGAAGAGGAGGGAGGCAGGTGCCAAGACCAGAGTCACCGCCCAGAGATGAGACCCAGGTCAGCAGCTCCTCAAAGGCTCTCCCCGTCACCTCCTAGGCTTTCCAGGTGGCCTGACCTGGGACATCAGAGGAAACAAGGCCCCAACCTTAGGGACTCTTCTTCCCTTTGGGCACCATAAGGACTGAACCCAGGATGCTGACATTCGTCTGGGCAAATCCCAACACATCCCTGTACTAAGACCTACAGCATGTACAGCATTTGAATTTTAAGGCACTCCCTGGCCTTTCCAGCCTGTGGTGACCAGGGTACCCTTCAATGGCACCTCCAGGCCAGCCACATACCCCCATGAACTCCCCTCCCAGGCTCAGCTTTCTGAGGCACACATGGCGGACAGGCAAATTCTTAGCCCCCTCTCTACAGCCTTCTCAAGATCTTTGGCCCCAGGCCGGCCC
Organism: Balaenoptera acutorostrata; assembly: GCF_949987535.1. NCBI lineage: Eukaryota > Metazoa > Chordata > Mammalia > Artiodactyla > Balaenopteridae > Balaenoptera > Balaenoptera acutorostrata. The sequence continues at coordinate 39,163,979 of NC_080073.1, forward strand.
TTGGTTCTCATTTACCAACCCTGTCTTCCGGGAGTGCCATGGTTCCCAGGTGTGGCCCAGGAATTCAGCCCAAGCCACCGAGGTTCCTGCCCCCACCCAGCCCCAGGCTTGCAGACATCTGCATGGGGACCCCACATAGGGACGACTTTGAGCTGCGAAGCGTCCCAGTTTTCTGGCTCAGGGAGAGGACTCTCAAAGCTAGGAATCTCTAATCAGGAGTCAGGAGTCATTACATAAAGCTGAGCCAGCTTTTCCCCTGCTTCTCGCTCCAACAAATTCTACTACTTCAGCCTTTTAAGGGGACAGCGCTATGCTTGTCAGCTCTCTTCCAAATTCTGCTGAAACCAGGAGATAAGAGAAAACTGCAAGTCTTTGTGACAATGGAGGCAGCAGGCCTCACTCTCTCCACTCCAACCCCAACACGGCAGAAGCCAGGACTCTAGCTCAGAAAGCTTGACAAGCTTCTGCCCTGTCTTCAGACCCAGCGCAGTGGATTCAGCCGTCAGCCTGTCCTCGGGGACTGCCGGGACACACCCTCAGCCACAAAGATGGCTAAGGGCCTGCTCCATGCCCGCCCTGATCCAAGCACTGGAAGGAAGACGGGGGCCAACAATGCAGTTAGTAAGATAAGCCAGTGCCTGCATCATTAATACGTGAACTGGCTGAACACCTGCCATGCACAGAGTACTGGGCTGGACCTAAAAACACCTCAAGTGTATGAGGCTTCCCAGAGCTTGCCCTTCCAGACTTGCAGGGAAACCCCACCTAGCCTGAGGGCCCCTTAACTCCCTTCTCATGGAAAGCCAGGGGGATCCAAAAACTATGCCTATTGTGTATTTGGGGGGAGAAAGAAACACCAAAGTAACGTCTGCTCACTCCATGTTAAAAACCTCTCTGTCCAGAAATCAGCCCTGCTCTTTTTTTTAATTTAAAAATTTTTAAACTTTTTTTTTTTAACTAGTAAGAGCTTGCTTGCTTTTTATGTTTCTACACAATAAGGAAAAACTTATCTGTGACCCAAAAATGGTAAAAGAAAATTGTGACTGAGGATCATCCATGGTCCTTGGTTTCAGCTCTGAGTGAAAAAATAGAAGGGATTCCATCCCTACTCATCTCCCAAAGTCACCCTGTCGGCACTTGCCCTTCTGTCACTTGGTCCCACAGCCCAGGGCACAGTGCTGGTTCTTGCGCAGGGCTATTGCAACCGCTAAAGAATCCTGCCTTTGGACAAAGGGCCTGCAGCACCGGAAATAACAGGTAATGAAATGAGGAGGAAAGCCTCTGAACAATACCTCTGCCTTGCAATTTCAAATTTATTACAATCAAGAGAACTCAAAGCAAGTGTTCTCACACACAAAACTTTACCATACACAAAATAATTAGAACTTAAATGTGCACACATGTTTGTGTGGTGAGGAGGGGTGGGGGATTCGGGGGCTCCCAGAAGGAGAAATGGATGTGGGCTGGCACAGGTAGAGAAAACTCTGGAGGAAAATGGGGGGGAAGGGGACAGGCTTCCAGAGAGCAGTGGGGGCAGTCCGCCTTTCCTCCACACTGGGTCACCACTCGGTCCTCAGAGCCTGGCACAGGGCCTGGCACACAGGGGGACTCAGTAATTGTGGACTGAATGGCCAATGGCCTGGGGTGAATGATTACGGAATCAGCGGTCCTGTGTGGTGGTGACGGACACACCAGGCTTGGAAGATAGTAAATGTGTTGCAACAATCCTGGGGCCACAAGACTTCTGAGGCTGATGAGAGACAGTCTAGGGGCAGAAAGGACTCTGAAGTCCAGGACAGAGATACCAGGGTAGGCCCTGTTCAGGAGTTTCACTCAGAAAGCCCATTTGGGGACTTCCCTGGTGGTCTGCAGTGTTAAGACTCCGTGTTTCCACTGCAGGGTGCACGGGTTCAATCCTAGGAACTAGCATGCCGCCTGCGGTGCGGCCCAAAAAAAGAAAAAAGAAAAAAGAAAGCCCATGAGGCAGCTGCCATAATCACACAAGACACACTGCGCCAGTGCTCACTCTTCCCACCTCCGAAACAGGCGCAAGGGAAATGCCACCAGCCCCACCCAAGTTGCCACCCCACCCTGGATGCACTCGGCCTCTGCCTTCAAAGCACTCTACAATGGGGTCCTCCCACCAGCAGTCTCCTCTTCTTGCACTGCCTTCAGGCAGGGAGTCCTGAGGCTCCTCAGCTGACCCTCACTCCTCCCAGCTTATGCTCTGCTCTCTTTCTAGACGGCCCTTTCCTTAAACTCCAAGTCAACCTTCAAAACCCAGCTCAAGCATCCTGCCCTCTATGGGACCTTCCCCAGAGTCTCCAGTCCCCAGAAATCTGCTGTAGACCTTCCTGCAGACTCTCATGGCCTCACACAGGGCAGCTCCCAGTGGTGCCTGAGGGCAGCTCTTTGGTCTCTCTCCCTGCCCTACCTGCATGCAGCACAGGACTAAACATCCAGGCCCAAATGGGGTCGGTGCTAAGGAAGTGTTGATCTAGTGAATGCAATTCTTTACAGGGCTTGTGAAAAAAATCAGAATGACAAAAAATGACATCTCAAGATGGTAAATGAGACTCAAGATTCCAGCAGGAAAAACATGCCCTCTTCATTCAAGGACACTGTAAAAGGAAAGCCACCCACCACCCTTCCAGCCTCAACAGCACTGTGCCCACTGTTCCACCTTCCCTGTCAGCCTAAAATGTACATGGATGGAGGCTCCTTTTCCCTTTTTGCCAACTCCGCAGTCTTTCCTCTGTGGTCCTCTTGCCCTTCACTTCTGAGGGATCTAACTCAGAAAGAGAAATCTAATATCTACCTGTGGCACTTTGGTTCCTAAGCCTCCCTCTACCTTAGACTGTGAGGGCCAGGAATGTGCTGGGGGTTCCTTTCTAGATCCCTCCTGTTGGAGTTTCACCTATGAGTCTCTCAGGGAGCTTTGCCTGCCACTGGTAGAGATTTCCCAATAACATGAGAGGCTAGGGAGGCCTCCTGCAGGAAGTGCTCCCTCACCCCACCCCTCCTCACCCCACGTACCTATTCCTTCCTCCTGCTTGAGGAGCTGACCCTCACACACCCCACTGCCCAGCCTGCCATGGGGTAGCTAACTCTCTTGCAAGGCTCCCTGGGCCTGGCCTAAGGCCAGAACCTTCCATCCAAGGAGCAAAAGTCCCTTTCAGGTGGGACCCTTGACCAGGAGAGGTCCTCCCTCAGACTGACCACCAGGAGCTCCCTTCCCTACTCTCTTCCCCTTCCCAGGGCTCAGCATCTGACCAGCAGAGGCTCAGGGATGCCCATGTTCCTACCTGAAACGTGTTCACATGTCGAGTGTGTTAAACTCAGCTACCTGTGCTTAAAATCCATTAAGACAGATGTACTCAAAAGGAAAATGTGAGTCTGAGGGTGGTGATTAAGACCCGAGAAAAAAGTCTGATGAGACGCTGTGTGAGTGTACCTGTGCATGTGTGAGTGTGGGGCACGTGCGTGTGCTCACACGTGTGTGCAAGGTTATGTGTGTCAGCACATCAGCACATGTATGACCACACTTTTCATGGCGCATGGAGTTACAGCCCTGAGTAATGAGTAAGACCCTGTCCAGGAGGTCTGCTCCCAAGGGGAAGGGCAAATGCCCTGAGGGACCAGCCCAGCCCTGCGTCCCCGCCAAGAGTGCCCAGGCCAGCCTAAGCCAACAGAGCGGCGAGGGTCACCCCAGTCTGAGGAAGAGCAATGCCAGGTGCACAGTAGGCACTGAGAAAAACATTAGCTCTTTCCTTCCTCCCTTCCTTCCTTCCCTGGCTTACAGCAAGGGGAGTGGGCAGGAAGCCTGGGATTCTGATGCCAAAATCTTTAGGGAAGTGGGAAGTAATGAGAGGTCCAGCCAGCAAGGCCGAGGGAGAGAAAGTGGTAGAACCATATGGCCTGTGGCTGACAAGAGAGGAAGGACCAGGGTCTGAGGGCCAGGCTCATGCAACCCCAAAGGCCCCCTGGCCAGGAGGGACATGCGAGTGAGTGTGGGTCTGCAGAGCCCTGCCGAGGGGCTGAGGGGAATGCTGCAACCTCAGGCATAGCCAGGGTCTCACCTGGCAGAAGGTGGGGGGAATGTCTGAGAAGGTGCTGGGGACCCAGGATAGTTTGGGATGACTTGGACAGAGGACGTGGTGAGTGCAGATCCAAATGCAAGCTGGGGAGACGAAAGGGGTTAAGGCTACAATGGCAGCCACGGCAGCACAAGTGTGAGGCTTCACCGAACATTAGATCCTTTTTATCAAGAGCTTCAGGGTGCCTGGCACTGGGCTGCACTGCAGATGTTGGTTACCTAGCAGTGAGCAAGGCAAACAAGGCCACTCATCTCATGGAACTTGCCTTATGGTGCAGAGACAGGCAAAGACCAAGAAGACAAATGGATAAGCCTGACTCGTTCAGAACAATACAAATGAGGAAGGAGGGGGATGACCCTCAGAAGAGGGGACACCTGAGCAAAGCCACGCAAACACTCTGGGGCATGGGAGCAGACCCTGCTTCTGGACTCCTTCCCGAGCCTCCGCACCTCATCCCAGTGCCTGTCTACATGTCTTTGCTCTACCTGTCCACCAGGCTGCTGAGACTCAAGGATCCCTGCATTATTCATAACAGCCAAAAGGTGGAAACAACCCAAAAGCCCATGGATGGGAAAATGGATACACAAAATGTGGTATATACATACAATGGAATGTTATTCAGACTTAAAAAGGAATGGAGGGACTTCTCTGGTGGCTCGGTGGTTAAGAATCCACCTGCCAATGCCGGGGACACAGGTTCGAGCCCTGGTCCAGGAAGATCCCACGGGCTGCGGAACAACTAAGCCTGTGTGCCACAACTACTGAGCCTGTGCTCTAGAGCCTGCGAGCCACAGCTACTGAGCCCGCGTGCCACAGCTACTGAAGCCCACATGCTTAGAGCCCGTGTTCCGCAATAGGAGAAGCCACCGCAATGAGAAGCCCGTGCACCGCAAGGAAGAGTAGCCCCCGCTCGCCACAACTAGAGAAAGCCCGTGCTCAGCAGCAAAGATCCAACGCAGCCAAAAATAAATAAATAAATAAATAAATTTATAAAAGAAAAAAAAGAAGCTAGACACAAAGGCTACATATTTTATGATTTCATTTGCATGACATATCTAGAATAAGTAAATTAATAGAGAGGGAAAGCAGACTACTAGTTGCTAGAGGCTGGGGGAGGAAGAAATGGGGAGCAACTGCTTCATGGGTATGGGGTTTTCTTTTGGGGTGAAGAGAATGTTTTAGAACTAGATGGAGGTGATGGTTACACACATAAATAAAAAAGATACATGCACTTGGAAATTCATCTTGGGACGATTTGTGACAGCAAAGCTCAGGAAACAACCCCAAAGTCCTCAGTAGGAGTTGGCTGAATAACACTGTGGTCCAACAACATAATGGAATTTTCCACAGCTGTGAAAAGGGATGAGGAAGGTCTCTGAGAACTGCTGTAGGATGATCCTCAGGATCATTGTCAGGGGAACAAAGCCAGGGGCAGAATTGTTAAGCCTAGGATATCTTATTGTGCTACAGTTAAGGAAGCTAGAGCAAACCAGGGAGGCCGGTGTAGGCCCAGTCCGAGGCTAGTGGTCCGAACACCAGCCACAGGGTGTTGCACAGACCCCTCACAGGGTCAAAGCAAACTGGTGCTCGTTGCTGGGAAGGAGAAGTTGCTTCATGGATGTACCAGGAAAGGGAAACACTTAACCCAAAATGAAGGGGTTGTTGGGGTGGGGGCCTCTGCACTCGCTGGGAGCTGGCAAGGTCAGCTGAGCACTTTTTTGGGCTGAGTCGGATCTTGAGTTTCAGCACAGAGTGACAGTATGGCTCACCAAAAACCTGCTAAAAGAATGGCCAACAGAAATCTATCTCCCTGGGCCTTCAGAGCTACTGGTATCACTGTAGGGAATGGCTTCTGGGCTGTCTCCAGCAGTGGAGCGGGATCCACTCAGCTCTCCTCACACAAGGCTCACTCCTGGAAAAGGCTCTGGTCACTTGCTAATTCGGTAATCACGATGCATCCTGGCAGGCTTGTGTTGCCTAGGGTGCCAATCTAGACAAGTAACTCCTGGGACTTCCCTGGTGGTCCAGTGGTGAGGAATCCGTCATGCAATGCAGGGGACGCTGGTCCAATCCCTGGTCAGGGAACTAAGATCCCACATGTCGCGGGGCAATGAAGCCCATGCGCCACAACTACAGAGCCCACGTGCCACAACTAGAGAGCCCATGCACCGCAACTACTGAGCCCGCGCACCACAACTAAAGAGAAGCCTGCACACCTCAGTGAAGAGCCTGCGCACCATGACAAAGAGCCCGCACGCCGCAGCGAAACATCCCACGTGCCGCAACTAAGACCCGATCCAGCCAATAAATAAATAAATAAATAAACAGACAGGCAACTCCTGTGATACACCCTGTGTAGTTGGGAAGAAGGAATCAGGCAAAGCTGGTGGCATCTGCTTACAGGACCACACAGCCACTACAACTGGCCCCACAGGAGGAGGAGTCCACTGAGGTTACACACTAGCCAGGCAGCACACCACCTACAGGCAGAGATGAGGCTGAGTCACAGAGGAAAGGGCACTTCCTGTGACAGCTCAGAACAAGGTCTCCAGGGCTAGAGCAGAAGAGGAGAGCAGTGGAGTAGCACCTGTGCCGCTCAAGAGTTCCTAGGCTGCTGGTCCTGGAGGAGCCAGCAGAAGCGAGGCACAACTGTATGGGCCCAGCCCCTCCAGTGGGTGCAGAAGGCCAGACCCCAGCTGCCCAGTGAGAGGCAGGTACGTGAGCAGCTAAGCAGGGCAGGCCAATCTGCTGATTGAGCACAAAGCTCTGGGAGGAACTCGCCCCACCCACAGAGCAGCTACCCCTCACAGGAGCTGCAGGGGTGTGAGAATCTCATGTGCTGTGCCCCTGACTCACAGCATACCTCTTCGTTCACTCTGCACATGAGAAAGACCTGTCACTAATGAAAGAGCCAGAGGTCAGTGGACAAAGAGCCCTTGGCTCCTGCCCCCAACCCCGTCTCACCCAAACACAGTGACTAATTGCAGAGATCTCAAGTTGAGAAGCTCTCAGGAAACAGGGTCCTCTTTCCCATATCTTTACTTGGTGAGGCTTGTGTCTGACAGTCAGTCATGGTTAGTTCACAGAACACCAAGTTCTCCTGCTTCCCTTATAGCTTAGTCACAGAGAACAGAACTGGAGACCACGCAAAAGCAACAGATGGAGTCCTCTCTATTTCAGCCAAACGCTGTGACTCATTTAAACACATTTTTCAGAAATCTAATAATTACCTCCTATTGAGAAATAAAAGTATAAATTCTTCAGAAACAAACAATGCTAGTGATTCATATACACAAAAAATTGGAAAACTGTCTGGTGTCTTTCTGAGACTGGATATAAACCAGGCTAGACTGAGACTCAGCCTTCACTCTGAGACATCATGGAGCGACTTCAGTGAGGAAAATGACATCCAGGAGACTCTGCCCCAGGGACTACCATCAGAGCCTTGGCCTCTGTTTGCAGCTCTGGACTTAGCTTCACCCTCAAATTTTTTGGCCAAGACACAGAGCCACAAGATAGCACTGGAACAGGTGTTACACTCAGAAGACCAACCTCCAAGAAACCATGCTCTTACTAAGATCTTTCTAGGCTTCTGGTCACTCACATATCTCACGAGGCCTCAGAAAGGAAAGCAGAGCTGAGCCCTTTGGACACTGCCATGCCCAGGAGTACGAGTAAGGACCTCTTTAACTTCTGCAGAACCTTCAGGGAGAAGGTCTCATGTGTGATGTTCAGGCAGCTCGGATGGTTGCCACCTGCACTGCAGACCACTTCCTCGGTCCCTCCAATTTTCCTGGCCATACTTCCAGGCTACCCCCCCCCACCATGGCTTCCTTTTTCTGGAGCCCAGGAACCTCCCTACTTTCCTTCCTCTTGGAGAACTTACTCTCCTCTCTGCTCTCCCAGAGGAGCTTTTCTGATACAGAGTTGGTTTCTGCCATTGGTCACTGACTACATCACAGGGGCGAGGAAAATGAACTGGGGCTTCTTGTCCTGCCTTGACCTACTCTTCAAGATGGCTCCTCACCTACTCTTTCCTCACTCCTCACAGGCCATTCCTCTGTCTCAAACCCATGTTCAACAATCTCTGTCACTGGCTCCAAGATGGGGCTCTGGGTGGTGACTATAGCCTCTACTCATTCCCGGGCTCCAGGTTCCCCTCCTCCACGAATGTCACATACAGTAGCCAGAAGAATTTTCCTAACAAACTCAAGTCCAAATCCTGCCTGCCATTCCAATTCCTCTGACCTCTGGTCTCACCACCCCACTCAATCTGATGTCTGGACGTCCCTCAGTCCAGCCCTCCGTTCCAGCCACTCCCTCATCACTCTTAGTTAACATAGTACTGCAAGTTCTAGCTGCTGTAATAAGGCAAGTAAAAGGAATAAAAAACATACAGATTGGAAAGGAAGAAATAAAACTGTATGTGTTTGCAGATGACATTTATATCTACATTAAAAATCCCAAGGAATCTACAAAAAAATCATAGAACTATTAAATAAGTTCAGCAAGGTTGCAAGACACTAAATAAATATATAAAAATCAATTCCATTTCTATATACTAACAATAAACATGAAGAAATCAAAAGTAAAAACACAATACCATGTACAATCACTGCAAAGAAAATAACACACTTAGGTATACACTTAAAAACATTTATAGAATCTGTAGCTGAAAATTTCAAAACGCTGAGGAAGGAAATCAAAGAAGACCTAAATAAATGGAAGAGCATACTATGCTCATGAACTAGAATACGCAACATAGAAAAGATGTCAATTCTCCCCAAATTGATCTATAGGTTTAATGCAATTCCTATCAAAATTCCAATAGTTTTTATAGACATAGACAAACTTACTCTAAAATTTATATGGAAAAGCGTGGGACCTAGAACACGAAAATAATCTTGTCAAAGGAGAGTAAAGCGGGAGGAATTACTCTATCCAATATTAAGGCTTACTATATAACTATATGAATTAAGACAGTGTGGTATTAGTAGAAGGATAGACACATAAACTAATGGAAAGAATAAAGGATTCAGAAATAGATCCACACAAATATGCTCAACTGACTTTTTACAAAGGTGCAAAACCAACCAATTGAGGAAGGATAGCCTTTTCAACAAATGGCATTGAAGGAGTTAGACATCCAAAGACTGGAAAACAACAACAACAACAACACCTTGGCCTAAGCCTCAGACTTCATATAAAACTAATTCACAATGAACAATAAACTTAAATGTCAGGAAAATTTTCAGGATCTAGCTATGCAAAGAGTTCTTAAATTTGATACTTTAAGTATGATCCATTACAGAAAAATTGATAAACTGGACTTCACCAAATTTTAAAAGTTTTGCTTTGTAAAAGCCTATGTAAGAGAATGAGAAGAAAAGCTACAGAGTAAGAGAAAGTATTTGAAAATACATATCCAATAAAGGACTAGTATCCAGAACATATAAAGAACCCTCAAAACTCAATAGAAAAAAAATTAATTAGAAAGTGGGCAAAAGACACGAACAGACCAAATGGCAAAGAAGCATATGAAAAGATGTTCAACATCATTAGCCATTAGGGAAATGCAAATTGAAACCACAATGACGATCAGAATAACTAAACTAAAAAATGATGACAATACCATAGGCTGGAAAAGATGCAAAGAAACTGGATCACTCGCATACTGCTGGTAGAAATGTAAATGGTACAGCCACTCTGGAAAACAGTTTGGTAGTTTCTTTAAAAACTAAGCATGCGGGCTTCCCTGGTGGCGCAGTGGTTGAGAATCTGCCTGCTAATGCAGGGGACACGGGTTCGAGCCCTGGTCTGGGAAGATCCCACATGCCGCGGAGCAGCTGGGCCCGTGAGCCACAATTGCTGAGCCTGCGCGTCTGGAGCCTGTGCCCCGTGACGGGAGGGGCCGCGATAGAGAAAGGCCCGCGCACCGCGATGAAGAGTGGTCCCCGCACCGCGATGAAGAGTGGCCCCCGCTTGCCGCAACTGGAGAAAGCCCTCGCACGAACCGAAGACCCAACACAGCCAAAAATAAATAAATAAATAAATAAATAAATAAATAAGAAAATTCTTAAAAAAAAAAAAACAAAAAACTAAGCATGCAACTGTCAAATGACCCAGCCACTGCATTCCTGGCATTTATCCCTGAGAAATGAAAACTTACGTTCACATAAAAACCTGTGCATGGGGGCTTCCCTGGTGGCGCAGTGGTTAAGAATCCACCTGCCAATGCACGGGACACAGGTTCGATCCCTGGTCCGGGAGGATCCCACATGCAGCGGAGCAACTAAGCCCGTGCACCACAACTACTGGGCCTGCGCTCTGGAGCCCATGAGCCGCAACTATTGAAGCCCACGTGCCTAGAGCTCATGCTCCGCAACAAGAGAAGCCACTGCAATGAGAAGCCTGCGCACCGCAACGAAAAGGAGCCCCCGCTCGCCACAACTATAGAAAGCCCGTGCACAGCAACGAAGACCCAACGCAGCCAAAAATAAACAAATAAATTAATTAATTTTTTTAAAAAAACCTGCGCATGAATGTTCATAAAAGCTTTATTTGTAACAGACCAAAACTGGAATCAACTCAGATGTCCTTCAACAATGAACGGCTGGACACACTGTGGTACATACATACCATGAAGTACTATGCAGCACTAAAAAGGAATGAGCTATTGGTTGACACATCAACTTGGACAAGTCTCTATGGAATTATAGGTGAAAAAAAGTGAAAAAAGCCAACCCCAAAAGGTTATGTATGATTCTACTTGTGCAACATTTTTGAAATGACAAAACATTTAAAATGGAGGACAGACTGGTGTTGCCAGGGATTAGGGATGAAATAGAGGGAAGGGGCAGGAGGGAGGCTGGATGTAGTTATAAAAGGACAACACAAGAGATCCTTGTGGTTGGAACTGATCAGAATCTTGACTGTGGTAGTGGGTACACAAATCTGTTCAGGTGATAAAATTGTATACCTTAATTAATAAGCACACATAAAATGAGTACAAGTAAAACTAGGGAAATCTGAATAAGATTGGTGGATTGTATGAATGTCAATATCTTGGTTGTGATATACTACAGTTTTACCACTGGGAGAAACTGGGCAAAATGTAAGAGGAATGTCTCTGTATTGTTTCTTAAAACCACATATGAATCTACAATAATTTCAATTAAAAAAAATATGTCTCAAATTACCCTACTCTATTGGCTTGCTATTTAAAAAAATTTTTAAACATTTTTAAGTTTTTAAAAACTGTGAATAAGAAATGTGTTGATATTTCATAATATTACTCTGCCTTTGGTTCTCAATCTTATCAGAGTCAACAATCTTTAATAACAAATATAAAGTGAGCTTAAAAATCTCTGGAAAAATAGATATTTTTTAAATGAAGGCAAAATAAAGCATTCTCAGATAAACAAAAGCAGAAAAAAACTGTTGATAGCAAATTGCCTTACAAGAAATAATAAAGGTCAATTATACCTCAGTAAAACTAAGGGGATAAAGAAAAAATAAATTCCTCAGGCAGATAACAAGTGATACCACACAGTAATTCAAATTCACACACACAAAACAACAGAGTGCTGGTGAAGGTAATTACGTAAGTAAGCATAAAAGAAAGTATAATTGCATATTTCTTCTCTTAACTGATAAAAAGGCAATTGCATAAAACTGTGTGTGTTGTTGAGCTTATAATGTATAGAAATGTAATATGTCTGACAAAAAGAGCACAAAAGAGGTGGGTGGGAACAAAGCTGTATTGAAGTAGGGAAATGACATCACCTAGTAACTAGAATCCACAGGAAAAAATGAGGAGAATAAGAAGTAGTAAATAAGAAAGTTAATATAACAAACTCCACAAATATATACTTTCTCCCCTTTTTCTCTCAGCTTCTTTAAAAGGTCTATATAAGACTGTATATAACATTACATAATATCATATAAAGTAATAATTATAATGATGTACTGTTATGTTTGTAATATATATAGATATAGTGTGTATAACACTAATAGCACAAAAAGGGGGAAAAGTAATAGAACTGTATAAGAGTAATGTTTCTATATTTCAATGGAATTAAGTAAGCATAAATCTGAAGCAGATTCTGACAAACAAAGATGTATACTGTATAAGTCTTACAGCAACTACTAGACAAATAATCTAAACCTATATAAATTTTAAAACCATCAGAGGAACTAAAATGTTAAACCAAAAGTGTCCACTTAATACAAAAGAAGGCAGTAAAGGAGGAAAAGAGAAATAAAAAAGCAATGAGGGGGCTTCCCTGGTGGCGCAGTGGTTACGAATCTGCCTGCCAATGCAGGGGACATGGGTTCGAGCACTGGTCTGGGAAGATCCCACATGCCACGGAGCAACTAGGCCCGTGAGCCACAACTACTGAGCCTGCGCGTCTGGAGCCTGTGCTCCACAACAAGAGAGGCCACAATAGTGAGAGGCCCGCGCACCACGATGAAGAGTGGCCCCCGCTTGCCACAACTGGAGAAAGCCCTCGCACAGAAACGAAGACCTAACACAACCAAAAATAAATAAATATAATCAAAATACCAAGAACCTCCCACATATAAAAAAAATAAAATAAAATAAAATAAAATAAAAAAGCAATGAGACATACAGAAAACAAAAAGCAAATTAGCAGATGTAAATCAAACTATACCAATAACATCACTTAAATAAAAATCAATTAAACAATCGAATCAAAGACAGAGATTATTAGACTTGATTTTTAAAATCCAACTATATGCTATCTATAAGAGACACATTTTAGAGTCAAAGACATAAATAGCTTAAAAATTTTTTTATGGGAAAATATTATCACACAAACAGCAACCATAAGAGAGCTGGAGTGGCTATACTGATATTAGACAAAATAGACTGTAGAACAGAAAAATGTTACTGAAGATAAAGATCGATTTTAAAAACTCAATTCATTAGAAAGATTTAAATTATATACAATTATTATAATTTTATACAATCAATATACAATATCTAATTATATACAATTATAAACATATATACATATATACATAAACATAAATACACCTAGAAACAGAGTGCCAAAATACATGAAGCAAAAACTAACAGAATTAAAGGGAGAAATAGAAAATTCAACAACAATAATTGGAGACTTCAGTACCTTTTTTTTTTTTAATTTTTTGGCTCCTCAACAAGAGAAGCCACCACAATGAGAAGCCAGTGCAACACAATGAAGAGTAGCCCCTGCTCACCGCAACTAGAGAAAGCCCGCGTGCAGCAACGAAGACGCAACGCAGCCAAAAAAAAAAAGAAATCAATAACAGAAAGACATTTAGGGAATTCACAAATAAGTGTAAATTAAACAATACACTCCTAAATAGCCAACGGGTCAAAGAAGAAATCACAAGGGAAATTAGAAAATACTTTGAGAGAAATGAAAATGAAAACACAGCATGTCAAAATGCATGGGATGCAGCAAATGCAATGGTCAGAGAGAAATTTATAGCTGTAAACACCTATATTCAAAAGAAGACCTCAAATCAATAACCTAAACTTCCACCTTAATAGGTAGAAAAAGAGCAAAGTAAACACGAGTACAATGAAAGAAACAATACAAATTAGAACATAAGTAAATGAACAGAAAATAGAAAAACAATAGAGAAAATCAAGGAAATAAAATTCTCTTTCTTTGAAAAGATCAACAAAACCAAAAAAACATTCTTTTGATAAAGAAAAAAGAGAAAAGGTCAAATGACTAAAACCAGAAATGAAAGAGGGACACCACTACTGACCTTAAATAAATAAACAGAATTACAAAAGAATACTATGAACATCATATGCCCTTGGTAATTTATTTTATTACTTTTTAAATGTTTTAATTAATTAATTTTTTAAATTAGTTTATTTTTGGCTGTGTTGTGACTTCATTGCTGTGTGCAGGCTCTCTCTAGTTGTAGCTAGCGGGGGCTACTCTTTGTTGCAGTGCGCGGGCTTCTCATTGCAATGGCTTCTTTTGTTGCGGAGCACAGGCTCTAGGGGCGCGGCCTTCAGTAGTTGCAGCATGTAGGCTCAGTAGTTGTGGCTCGTGAGCTCTAGAGCACAGGCTCAGTAGTTGTGGTGCACAGCTTAGGTGCTCCGCGGCATGTGGGATCTTCCCGGGCCAGGTCTTGAACTCATGTGCCCTGCATTGGCAGGCAGATTCTTAACCACTGCGCCACCAGGGAAGCCCGCCCTTGGTAATTTAGATGAAATGGACAAATTCCAAGAAAGATGCAAACTACCAAAACAGACTCAAGAGGAAACAAATTTGAATAGACCTATAACAAGTAAAGAGATTGAATTGGTAATTTTAAAACTTCCAACAAAGAAGAATCCGGATCCAGATGGCTTCACTGGTAAACTCTAACACTGAAAAAGAATTCATATCAACAAATACACTACAAGAAAAAATAACTACAAGTCAATCTCCTTATGAATATAGATGCAAAAATCCTCAAGAAAATACCAGCAAACTGAATTCAGCAGCCTATTAGAAGGACTATACATCATGACCAAATGGGATTTATTTCTAGAATACAAGCATGGTTGAACATCTGAAAATCAATCAATGTAATATACCATATTAATAGAATGAAGGAAAAAAAACACATGATCACATCAACTGATACAGAAGAAGCATTTTACAAAATTCAGTATCTTTTCATGATAAAAGCTGATTTAGGAATACATTAAGCACAGAAGGAATCTTCCTCAACATGATAAAAGCCATATATGAAAAAAACACAGCTAACATCATACTCGATGGTAAAAGACTAAAACTTTCCATCTAAGATCAGGAACAAGACAAAGATGTCCACTTTCACCACTTTAATTTAACATAGTACTGGAAGTCTTAACCAGAGCAATTGGGCAAGGAAAATAAATAAAAGGCAGTCATATTATAAAGAAAGAAGTAGGGACTTCCCTGGCGGTCTAGTGGTTAAGATTCCATGCTCCCAATGCAGGGGGCACAGGTTCAATCCCTGGTCAGGGAACTAAGATCCCGCATGCTGCACAGCGCGGCCAAAAAAAAAAGAAGAAAGAAGTAAACTATCTCTACTTGCATATGACATGATCTTGAATATAGTAAAGTCCTAAGGAATCCACTAAAAAACTATTCAAACCAATAAATTAGTTTAGCAAGGTTGCAGGATTCAGGAGCCACATACAGAAGTCAATTTTATTTTCATACACTAGCAATGAACAATACAAAACTGAAATTAAGAAAACAATTCCATTTACAACAGCATCAAAAAGAATAAAATACTTAGGAATAACCTAAACAAACAAAAAATGTGACTTATACACTGAAAACTGCAAAATGTTGAAATAGATTAAAGATCTAAATAAATAGAAAGACATCCATGTTTATGCATCAAACTTAATATTGTAAAGATGACAATATTCCCCAATTGATCTACAGATTCAATGCAATGTGTCAAAATCCTAGCTGGCTCCGTCACAGAAATTGACAAGCCTCTCCTTTCCAAAATTCATATGGAAATGTAAGGGCTCCAGAATAGTCAAAAGAGTCTTGAGAAAAAACAAAGTTGGAGGACTCAAACTTCCCAATTTCAAAACTTACTACAATACAACAGTAATGAAGACAGTGTGGTAGTGGCATAAGGATAAGCATATAGATTAATGGAGTAGAATTGAGAGTCCAGAAATAAACTTATACGTGTATGGTCAATTGATCTTTGATAAGGATGCCAAGAAAATACAATAGAGAAAAAACAGTTTTTTCAACAAATGGTGCTGGGATAGCCACATGCAAAAGAATGGAGTTGGACTCCTACCTCACACCATACATAGAAATTAACTCTGATGGATCATAGACCTAAATGTAAGTGAAACTCAGAAGAAAAGATAGGAGAAAATCTTCATGACCTTAGGTTGGGCAATAGTTTCTTAGATACAGAACCAAAAGCACAAGTGACCAAAAAATAGGTAAATAGGACTATATCAAAATTAAAAACTTTTTTTTACTGTAAATGTATCATTAAGAGAGTAAAAAGACAAATCACAAAATGGGAGAAAATACTTGCCAATCAAATCTCTGACAAGAGTCTATTATCCAGAACATACAAATAACTTCTACAACTCAACAATAAAAAGAAAACCCAATTTAAAAATAGGCAAAGGATTTGAATAGATATTTCTCTAAAGAAGATATAGACAACAATAACATGAAATATGTTCAAATCATTAGTCACTAGGCGAATGCAAATCAAAACCACAATGTATACCACTTCACACCCATTAGAATGGCTAAAATCAAAAAGAAAGATAATGACAAATGTTCGCAAGGATGTGGAAAAAAAAGGAACCATCATTCACTGCTGTTTGGAATGTAAAATGGTACAGTTACTTTAGAAAAAAGTCCAATAGTTCTCCAAATGTTAAATGTAGAGTTACCAAATGACCCAGCAATTTTACTCCTAGGAATACATCCAAAAGAATTTAAAACATATGTCTACAGAAAAACTTGTACTCAAACGTTCATAACAGAATTACTCATAATAGTCAAAGCCAAAAAGTGGAAACAACCCAAATGTTCATGAGCCTATGAGGGAATAATATTTGGTATATCCATACAATGGAATATTATTGGGCAATAAAAAGGAATGAAGTACTGACACATGCTACATCATGGATGAGCCTTGAACACATGCTAAGTGAAAGAAGTCAGACACAAAAAACCACATACTGCATGATTCTATTTAATCATGAAATATCCAGAATAGGCAAATCTATAGAGACAGATAGTAGATTAGTGGCTGCCTAAGCCTGGGGGTGGGGAAGAATAAGAAGTGACTGTTAATGGATACAAGGTTTCTTTTGGGGGGTGATGAAAATGTTTTAAATTTAGATTGTAGTTTTTGTTGTACAATTCTGTTCTAAAAAACATTGAATGGCACACTTAAAATTGGGTGAATTTTATGTTATGTGAATTGTATCTCAAAAAAGAATTTCAAAATACTACCTGAGGGACTTCCCTGGTGGTCCAGTGGGTAAGACTCCACGCTTCCAATGCAGGCAGCCCGCATTGGATCCCTGGTCAGGGATCCCTGCCACATGCATGCTGCAATTAAGAGCTCGCATGCCGCAACTAAAAGTCCGCATGCCGCAACTAAGACCAGGCACAGCCAAAATAAATAAATCAATTAAAAAAAAAATGCTACCTGAGCCTATACCCCCAAATATGCAATATTCATTTCTAAACTGTAAGCATGTGCTATGGTGCTAATGTATTAAGCATTCACAAAGTTAGAAAATAAAAAGTGATATTTAAAAAAAAAATCTTGACTGATGAAATACATAATGGTTTCAATGTCTTTCGTTCGTGGGAGTCAGACCACTAACACCATCACCCCTAGCACCATCAGGCTCTCAGCTCACTCCATGTGCCAGACTCACCCTTTACATAATCAACCTCCTAACAACCACGCAGGGTGGGTACTCTTATCATTTCCATTTTTTTCCAATGAGAAGACTAAAGATTAAGGAAACTAAGCAGCTTAAGGGCACCAGAAAAACAGGCAGCGAGGCTGGGACCTGGCCTGGGAACTTAGGCGCCCCCTACCCTACTCTAACACTCCCAACCCCTTAAAACTAAGTGCCTTGTCAGAAACACATCAAGGCCAGTTTCTGGGAAACACACCTCCTGTTTCTTCGGCATTTCATAGGAGAATAAAATGCTCCTGGTAGGATAGAATTTGAGTAAAAACTCAGGGAAAAATTCTTGTGATTTATTTGGTTGGAAATTTGAAATTCATGTTCCCGAGGCAAAAGCCTCCCACAAGCAGTGAGGAAACCAGCAAAAACAAAGAAATTTGGGAGGAGGACATGATTAATAGGCAACAGTAAGGACTGCCTAGAACAGTGCTTAGCATGTAGTATGTGCTCAATAAATATTTATCAAATGAATAAATGACCCCAAGCACTATTCTGCCCTGGAGTAGAGGTCTGATCCAACATGGAGCTGGGCTGCACTAAAAAAAATCTTCAAATTTCAAACACCAAAACCTTTAGTGGGAAGAGGTTAGAGAATTGGGGCCCACCCTCCTTCAGATTCAGGGTTGGGTCTCTGAAGGGGCATAGGCAGTGTGTACTAATACAGGTCACCATGGGGACCAAAAAGAAAGGCAAGATGCCGGCACAGATGATTCCTTATGCTGTAA
This sequence comes from Balaenoptera acutorostrata, assembly GCF_949987535.1. NCBI lineage: Eukaryota > Metazoa > Chordata > Mammalia > Artiodactyla > Balaenopteridae > Balaenoptera > Balaenoptera acutorostrata. The sequence goes on from NC_080073.1 coordinate 39,182,293, forward strand.
GTGGCCCTGCCCTGCGAGCAGTCTTCTACTCAGATGATTGTGAATCTGAGCAATGCAACCTGCAGAAGGTATGAATAGAGAAAGGGAATTCACACCACATGTCAGGGAAGAAAAAGGAATTTTGCAGGGACCCCTGCATCCAGGAGACAGCCCTAGTTGGAAAAACAGATTAGAACCTGGAAACGCTCTGAAGTTCACAGGCAGAGCCTCAGGAACAAGGGCACTGTCCTACCCCTGCACAGAGCTGCTCAAGCTCACGTTACCCTCAAAGGCTGAGCAAGTAGGTGTCCAGCTAGACAAAGGTCTGGTAGCTTGCTTGGAGATATGCCTGGGACACAGGAGTGGCCAAGAGACTCCAAAAGGCACAAGGATTGCTCCAATTCAGGAAGGGACAAGGTGACAAAAAGTTATCTAGGGCCCAAACTGCTGATTCTTTGAGAAGTGAGGGGGGTAGGGAGAAATGTCTCCCCATACTGTTCTGTGAAAAAAAGCTGGCTGCAAAGCAACATATTCAGTGTGATCCCATTTCTTTAAGAAAGTATGTGTGTTGATCTTTTAGCGGCCAGTGGAGAGGGTGGGCGGATTCAAGATGTCAGATGGTGAAGGAGTCACAAGCACAGTGGAGGAAGGTGCAGAAGCCATGGCCAGTGCAGTGGGTGCAGCAGGTAGCACCGACAGCCAAGGCAGGCCAGGTAGTCCTGGAAGCCCTGGTGGCTCAGGTGGCCCTGGGGAGCCGAGGCAATCCTAAGGCCCTGGCATCACAGGAGAGGAAGATGCCACAGCCAGTGGCATTCCCCATACACAGCGGGCACCCCATGCACCAGGGCCTGGTGGCTAGAGGTCCAGGTAACCCACTGCTCCAGTTCACCTTCCCTTGCCTTTGCTGTCACCTATGGGGGTGGAGATCGCCCACCAATTCCTGATCCCAAATGCTGAACTCTCATGGACAGTTCAGAAGTAGCTCAATGTGAATGGCTGAAGACCCTGGCCAACTCCAAATTTTCATCCCCTCCTGTCTCGACCAGCTTTCTCTGGTGGTGCAGACCCTGCAGAGTTTTGTGCCCCATTTTTGTTAACCCTTAGCAAGGAAAAGGGGGCTAAGTCTAACTCTGTGCCCCTCCTAGGCAGTGCATCCTTCCCTAGGGCATTGATTTCTGGAGTAGGTGCTACTTTATTATTGCAGCCTAACATTTTGCCTGTGATGGCCCTTGGGTGCTCAAGGTCCACAAGTTTTGTTTGGTGATTAAATGTTTGCTACTACAGAAAATGAAACTGATCTATTTTTAAAAAGTGTGTGTATATGTACACAACAGATTCATGAATATAAATGCTTGGAGAAAGACCTTAGAAACATACACAGAAAAGTAATAATGCTAGAAAAGGAAAGGAAAATAGAAGTTTTACTCAATATATGATTGAATTGTTTTAATATTTACATCAAGAATATATTCATGTCTTACTTATATAATTTTTATAATTCCAGAAGAGTCTCATCAACAAAGTTAAAACTCAAAATTACCTGGATATATCAGGAGTCGGGAGAGTAACATAAAAAAAGGAAGCCAAGAAAAGAGCATGGGAACAAATACAAAGAACAAGCCTCACTGGCAACAAGACTGCTGCTCAGGCAAGATCTCTGAGAAGCATGGGGGTAGCAGGACCCAGAGAGGGCTGAGAGCTACCTCTCAGCAAGATCCCTTCCTGAAATCCCTGCTGAGTGTCCATCCTATTCTTGGAATCCCCACTATGCCCCACCCTACTGAGTACTCACAAGCCCAGGGCCCACCTGTGCACTAGTCAGGGATGAAAATATAGTAAACTTGCTCCCCCTGTCCCAGTCATGCTAAGCAACCACACAGTTAGCACCTTGATCAGTGGTATCACGGTCAAAGGAGGGAAGCCACCCCATGTAGGCTTTCCTGCCCCCGCCCACTCCTCTCCATGTCTCTCCTCCCTTAGGGAACGTAGCCAGATCAGCGGGACAGTGGGGTCAGTCCTGGGAGGGGTGGGGGGCGAGGGGGAAGCAGGGTCTCTGTTACATCTGTCTGGAGGCCTGGCCTTGGCTTCCAAAGGTGTGGCTTGTGCTGCTAGGGTTTTAAGAGGCTCACCTTGAAGCCAAAGTTGCAAGGAAGAACTCCCTATGAGCCCTGTCACAAGCTGATATGCTGATGAGAGCTACTGGTCTTGCTCCAGGGTGCCCTTGCTGTACACCTGCTTAGAAAAGGGAAATTGGCTGCATCCTTACAGGAGATCCCAACAGGATAGACCAAACTTCCAACTCCAGGAGAAACACCTGGGCCCACCGACCTGGGCCCACCCAGAAGCAAGGCCACAGAGAGGCCGCAATTCACCATGGCTGACCCTGAGCCCCATCCCTCCCTAATGTTTCTCAAAGGGTTAGACAGAGTTCCTGCCCTTGGGAAGCCTGGTGGGTGAGCCCCAGTAGCTGTTCACAGCTGCTCAGCACTGTTATACCATGAGAAAAGGAGGGAGCAAGCCCCTTTCTGCTCCTACCCCCAGCACCAAGCCTTTAGACTAAGGCAACAGTCACAGGAAAGGCTCCAGTGCCATGGTGATGGTATGCTCATGGAAGAGAGAATGGGACCAGAGGCCAGGACCCGGCTGGAGAGCAAAAGCAGTTGCTTTTTAGAAAAAAGCAGAAAAGAGGAAGCACACTTATGGTCCCAAAGCAAAAAAGGGGACCCCAGAAGCAGGCTTCTGGGAGGAAAGCCTGCTGCTGTGAAAGGCAGCTGCCCATTGGAGTCTGAGGGGATGGGGTGGAGTCAGCCCAAGGCTGCTGGAATATGTTCTCCTCTTCCTGGACAAGCAAAGAATCAGGTCCAGGAGCCATCCACCACTCTTTGGGGCACATGCCCTGGCAATCACTCTGGTCCACCTGGCCTTCGGTCTCACCTGGATACCAGGTTCTCCAGGGTGTAAGATAGAGTCAAAAGGGCTGCACATGGAAGAGGTTTTAAAGGGGCACTCTGACACACTGGCCAGCAGCAGGGATCCTACAGATGACCCTTGTGGGTGGACCATAAGCTTTCCACTTACTGGGGGAATCTGGTGGAATGACGTCCTGTGCAGATTGTACAATGTGGCTCCACCTGCACTGTGGATCAGAGCTGATGCTGGCCCCTGGCCCACACTGAGCCTCTCACAGTCTCTCCCCTGGAGAACTGAAATGGGGGAGGGAAAGGAAAACAGGGAGAGGGATGGGTGAGCTGTGAGTTGCCAAGATTCCCACCAGCCTGTTTGGTGAGAAGCCAGACTCACCAGGCTGCAGAAAGAAGCAGCAGAGAGGAGAAGAAGAGAAGCAGATTTGGGAGGAGAAGATGATCTCCCTGGTCCTCATCCCTATCTGAGAGCTGACTATAAACTACTTTTGAGTTCTGAAAGACACAACTCTGATCTTATAATATGGCCCCCTCCTTTTGACTTAAGGCTGTCCAAGTTGGATTATGATATTTCCCACCAGAAGTGTTCTTTGACCATCCGCACTCTGCTCACCTGCTCCTACTGACCTGGGGAGCCCAGGCCTGGGCCTGAGAAGAGGTTCCATTCCCAAACAAAAGACTGTTTAAGGGACTTCCCTGGTGGTCCAGTGGCTAAGACTCCACGCTCACAATGCAGGGGGCCCGGGTTTGATCCCTGGTCAGGGAACTAGATCCTACAAGCCACAACTAAGAGTTGGCATGCTGCAACTAAAAAAAGATCCCACATTGCCACAACTAAAGATCCCGCATGCCGCAACTAAGACCCGGCGCAGTCAAATAAATAAATATTTTAAAAAAAAAAAAAGACTGTTTAAGATCTCTTACGGATACCAAACAAAATCATCGACATTCCTGTCCTCAAAAAAGTCTTTATGTCAGATTAAGTCCATTGTGGTACAGACTCAAGATTTCCCAAGAAAAGGGGTCCTGCTAACCCAACATTAAACACTATTTCAGCCAAAGGGGAGAGGTGAGAGGGCAAGTGATGGCATAGTGATGGCCCATATGGAGATGTCCACTGGGAGTGGGAGGACCAGAGCTGGAGAGTTTGGGGAGCCGTCAGCACGCAGCACCTTTTGCGTAGAAGCCTTGGGCAGGCCTAGTGAGAAGAAGAGATTTGGCTGAGGGCTGAGTCTTGGGGACCTCATCAGACAGGGCAAGCAGTGCCACGAAGAAGACCAACAAGTAAACAAGGACATGCTACAAAACCAAGAAGGGAGTTTCGAGAAGGAGACCATGGTCAGGAGGGTCTGAGCCCACAGGGAGGTCTAAGCAGCTAAGGACAGGAACCTGGCCATTAGGCTGTCCCTGGAGCACCGGGAGGTAACAGGGTCAGGGTGTGTGTGTGTGTGTGTGTGTGTGTGTGTGCATGTGTGTACGAGCAGCCATCATCTGAGGCTCAGGCCTGTCCAGCTACAAAAAGTCTGGCAGGACACCAGTACACTGAGACCCACATGGGGGCACCTAAGAAGTTTTGCTGCTCCTTCCTCTGAACTGTGTGGCTTTGGCTGAGTCCCTCATGCTGACCCAGACTGTGGGATCCAAGTAGGCTGACTATTGCATTTCCTCTGTGAACTTAGAGCCTGCACAGACCCAGATACACAGCAGGATTAATAAATGCTTGTTGAATGAACAAACACTGAACAAAAATAAATAATGAACAAAAATGTTGGACAAAGAAACAGCATTCTCAGAATGAGAACCGTTTGGGAGCAAAGCCTTTCCTGGGGATAAAGCAGGGCTTCTGGAGAAATTAATTTTTCGGGGGAGGGTGTCGGTGGTGCTGTATAGATCCTAGGTGTCTAAACCCACCCCCCCCCAAGGCAGGTCATGGAATAACAACCAGCACCCTTTATCAGAATCGCTTATACCGATTCTGAAAAGTGGCCATGGGTCTTATTCCTGAAGGCTGTACACTCCACAAGGTCCTGGAGCTTGTGGGCTTGTTCAGAAGGTACTCCCTGCATCCATGCCAGCACATAAAAAAAGAATGAATGATTTCTGTCCTCGTTCCCAACTGAACCCTGAGGCCTCTGGGGCCTGACACAGAGTGAGTGCTCTACAAGAGTGAGTTGTTTGGAAGAGACTGCAGCAGAGGCCTTGCCCCTAAACTCCATCTAGTGGGGGCTGGGCTCTTCTCTTCTGGCCCTGGAGCCTTATACCACCAAGGCCACCCTGAGATTGTCACCTGCTCCCCACCCCTAGCCCACTCTACCCAAGGGCAGAGAGTGTACCAAGCAGGCCAGTGCTGCACACCGGCCGTCTGATCCCTTTACTGGACACATGGAAGTTTCCTCATCCCAAAGTAGCGAGGGAGATTCACTGAACAGAGGCCAGGGTGGGCAGTCCAGGCTCCTCCTCCTGGTCCTGCCCCACCTTGCTATGGGGTTCTTGGAAACGCCCATTACCTCTCTGGCTTCAGTCTTTCCATCCCTCAACAGTGATTCTGACCCTCTATTGGCCAGAGCTACACAGAGGAAAAAATACTGTATAAGCAAAATCACTCAATTATTACTAAGTATTGTTACTATCTTTCCAAAAGCTATGTACATCTTTATCTGAATGTCTTGTTTCTCCTGAGCCACCGGTAGGGACTAAGGAAAAGGAAGCTGAGGGAGCCTGACCAAGGCCCATGTTCCCTGAAAACCTTGCCAGGAGACTCAGCCTTAATTACTCCTGGGGTCACTGCCCCTGCATCACACCAGCCTGAGAGTCCCAGAATAAGGGCTCATATGGGAGTACAGGGAACACAGGATGGTTTCCAAAAAGGCAAAGCTTCTAGTTTCCTCTTTTTTCATGCCACTTAAAACAGGTTTTCAGCACCACCAGGAGTCAAGGTCTTGGCAACTGAAAGGGGCAGTGTTGCCCCCAAGGGTCCCCACCAGGCTCTATGAATTGAGGACAGGGAGGACATTTTTCTTTCTCACACCACACTCAGGGGTGTGGAGGTTCTTACCATTTAGAAAAGGACCTGGTCAAGGGGGAGGGAGGGTAAGGGAGGGAAGGATTTGGAGTTTGGGATTAGCAGAGGCAAATTATTATATAGGATGGATAAACAACAAGGTCCTACTGTATAGCCCAGGGAACTATATTCAATATTCTGTGACAAACCATAATGGAAAAGAATATGAAAAAGAATATATTTTTTAAATATTTTTTAAAAATAAAAGGAGCTGGTAGTGTGACAACTGTCCCTGGAGCCCTGGATGTGTTTCCCAGGGTTCCTCATACCTGACTGGGTACCTGGGTAGGGACAGCACAGAGGCCATGTACCTGCTGCCCCTCAGTCTGTGTTTCAGCTCAGGCAATCTAAGGGGTACACCATGCTGGCCAGGGAGGTGCCAAGTACCAATGAGAGCAGGGATCCTTGGAGGGGCTCCACCATACACCCTGACAAAGCTGGGGAGTAAAGGGTAGGGTGGGGGCAGACCTGGTCTGTTGGAAGAATCTACAGCAAGCTGCCCTGTTCTGTCTCTTCCCTTTCTCCCTTTCTTCCTTTCTTCCACAGGTTCAGCCTGCATCACAGCTCCCTGAAAGCACCCTGGCAGGAAGCCCCTCTCACCCTGGCAGTTAGCACTAAGCACTATCATTTGCAAAAGTGCTTCAGTACAGGAGGGGAGCAGAGAAGAATGCTTGGCCACTGGGAAAGACCTACTCCAGTCCACTGGCTTTGGAGCCAGCTCCGTGTGCCACAGCCTGCACCCAGGCCCCAGGGCCCAGAGAAATGTACATCACAGAGTCAAATTATGTTATCTCTACCCCAGATGCCCATGAGCAGATCACCACCCCAGAGCAGCAACCCCAGACCTGGAGCTCCCTCCCTCCTGCCCTCTTCCCAATCCCCAAAATCTGCCAAGGGAACCCTCTCCCACACCACAGTCCAGCCTTCCTGGAGTTTCATGAACATAAGTGAGGGTTAAGAAGGAACAGTGATACTCTTCCTACAGTGAGAGGGTGTTCTCTGTGGCTCTGGTGGTCTGGGCTTCAGACCCAACCAGCAATGAATTCTGAGAGCCTGTGGGATGGGCCGGAACTTCCAAATAAACTCTCTGGTCTGAGGCTCAAATTCTGTATCTATTTTAGCAGCTGTGTGTGAAGATGGGAAGGATGGATCACAGCAGGCTTTCTGAGCATCTCCCAATGAGTGAGTCAGAGCTCCCAGAGGGCAGAGACCATACCTTCAATCAAGTTTAACTCAAAGATTCTCTGTAGTAGGAAACAGGGATGCTAATCTACCTGTTCACCTTTATATCCTCAGCCCCAGGCAGGAACCAGGCACCAGTTGGCATTTAATGCCAGGCCTCTTGTGAATGTTTTCATTTCTGGCACTTCATTTGATAAAATAAATGCTTGTTGAGTTGAACATACTTGACTTGCCCTCTTGGAACTCCAGTATGGCCTCAATTTATTCCTCTTCCTTATTTCTTTCTCAGAGTGCTTGTAGGAACCAGGTGGCATCAACATTAAAGCATTTGCAGGTGAAGTGCTACTTTATGTTTTTAGCCGGGACTAGAATACCCAGCTGCCTACCTAACATCTCACTTGGATGCCTCTAAAACACAAGCTGTCCAGGAAAAAACTCCTGATCTTAGACCCCATCCTTGTTGCCCCCAGTGTTCACCAGATGCTCAGGTCAAAACTCAGGAGTCCTCCTGACTCCTTTCTTTTTCTAACCCTTCACAGCCAACCCTTCAGCCATCCTGCTGACTCTACAGCCAGAATATATTCAGAAGTTGAGCACTTTTCAGCACTCTCACCCACCTCCCCACTCCCCATCGCCCCCTCCTCATTCTCGTCCAGTGACCATCCTCTCACACCTGAATACTGTTCAAGCCCCTCACTAGCTCCCAGCTTCTGCCCTTGCCCCTCAGGCTTGGCAACACATAGCAAAATGTGCATTCACCATTTTGTTTCCGCATCCAACAGGAAACTATCCTACAGATACAGCGGAAAAAACACAAAATATCCCATAGATACACTGGTAAAAATACAAAATGACCCAGATACCAGGTTCCTCACTGTGGTGCTATTTGTAAGAGCAAAAGACTGGACACAGGTTGATATCCAAGGGAAAACCATAGCATGTGCACATGATAGAGCAGTGCCCAGATGCAAAAAGGAATCAGGAGAATTTCTATATTCTGCTATGAGGAGATCTTCAGGATATATTAAGTGAAAAAAAGGCAAAGTACAGAATAGTGTTTAGAATCTGTTACCTTTTATATAAAAAAGAAAGGTAAATAAATGTATATTTTTCTTCATATTTTCAAAAAGAAACAATGGAAAAATCTGATAAAAATGGTTTCTTATCAGGGAAGGCAGAGAACAAAGTGGAAGGCAACGAGATGGAACTAGACTTCTCTCAATACACCTTGTTTTATTTGGAATCACATGAAAGTTTTACATAATTTTAAGAAAATTAAATGGTAAAGAAAAAATATGGTAGATGGCATTGTTCTCCATTCTTTACCTTCCGTGGATTTCTGCCCTTTACCATGTGACTTTGCAATTCCTCCCACTAGAAGTGCAGTACATTTTCCCAGCTGAAGCAGACTCTATTTTTGAAAATAATCTCAGCGAAATTTCCAGTCTCATATGCTCTTTTTATTTTGGCCAAGCTACATGGCATGAGGGATCTTAGTTCCCCAACCAGGGATCGAACCCGCGCCCCCTGCAGTTCTAACCACTGGACCACCAGCGAATTCCCTCGTATGATCTTTTTTAAAAAAATTATTTATTTTTATTTTTTTGCTGTGTTGGGTCTTCGTTGCTGTGCGCGGGCTTCCTCTAGTTGCGCCAAGGGGGTTCTCCTCTTCGTTGCGGTGCGCAGACTTCTCATTGCAGTGGCTTCTCTTGTTGTGGAGCATGGGCTCTAGGCGCATGGGCTTCAGTAGTTGCAGCATGTGGGCTCAGTAATCGTGGCTTGCAGGCTCTAGAGTGCAGGCTCAGTAGTTGTGGCACACGGGCTTAGTTGCCCCACAGCATATGGAATCTTCCCGGACCAGGGCTCAAACCCACGTCCCCTGCATTGGCAGGCGGATTCTTAACCACTGCGCCACCAGGGAAGCCCTCAAATGCTCTTAGAACCTGGACACTCCCAATCAAGAGATGGAGTCTGTCTCCTCCTCTCAAATCTGGGCAGGACTTTGTGACTGCCCCAATGAATGTAGTATGGCAGAAGTAACAATGCACATCTTTTGAGATTAGGTAATAAAGGCAGCACAGTCTCCACCTGACTTCCTTTCTCAGGACACCCTTGGAACCCAGTAACCATGTTGTGAGGAAGCTCAATCTAGTCCACATGGAGAAGCACTGAGGCCCTCTCAGCTAATAGCCAGCATCAGCTGTAAGACATGAATATGATGAAGACATGTCAAATGATTCCAGTCCCCAGCCTTCAAGTCTTCCAGCTGAAGCTCCAGACATTGTGAAGCAAAATAAGCCATCCCACTGTGCCCTGCCTGAATTCTTGACCTACAGAATCTAATAAGCAAAGTAATGGATGTTTTATACCACTGAGTTTTGGGGTAATTTGTTACGTAGCCATAGTAACTACAGTACCACACCTTGATTTTGGGCTTAACTAAAAATTGCTTTGACTAAAGAAATGTTAGCAGTTGTGTCATTTCAAGCAGAGGCTTGAAATGTGTGTATGTGGTTAGGTATGCCCTCTTGTGCATCTGTCATCACCATGGGAAGAACATGCCCTGGCTAGCCTGCTGTCTGAGGAGGATGAGAGACACGTGGAGCAGACCTGGACTCACCTACAGCCTGGAGCCCAGCCTAGATCAATGAATTCTAGCCAGCATGCAGATGCATGAGTGAGAATTAAAAATTGCTATTTGAAGCCACTGAGTTTTGGTTGATTTACTGTGCAGTATGACAGTGACAACAGGTAAATGATCAAAAAGCAATCCTTACAAACTGAACACAAACTGGAAAAAAAAAAACAAACCTTAATTGTATAGCCTCTTAGTAGCATAACCACACAGAGAAGAATCATTTCTAATAACTCTAAAACACAGAACTTTGGGACTTCCCTGGTGGTCCAGTGGTTAAGACTCCACACTCCCAATGCAGGGGGTCTGGGTTCGATCCCTGGTCAGGGAACTAGATCCCTCATGCTGCAACTAAAAGATCCCACACTCAGAAACGAAGATCCCGTGTGCTGCAACTAAGACCTGGTGCAGCCAAATAAATAAATAAATAAATATTTTAAAATAAATAAATAAAACACAGAACTTTGACTACACATTCCTGAAAATATATAAACTAAGGACAAAAGAAACTGCAAGCGAATTTTAAACTATATTCATTAGTATTGTTAGTAAAAATATCTATCATTATTTTGAAATAAGTACACATATATACATTACATATATATAATAGTCTATATATATGCAAGGTTTGTTTGGATTCTGATTTGAACAAACAAACTCTCAAAAGTCATTTTCGGAAATCACATTTTTCTCTGAACTCCCCCATACATACATAAATAAAAATCTGTGTTTTCTCTTGCTAAAAAAAATTTTTTTTTAATTAAAAAAATGTTTAGGGCTTCCCTGGTGGCGCAGTGGTTGAGAATCTGCCTGCCAATGCAGGGGACACGGGTTCGAGCCCTGGTCTGGGAAGATCCCACATGCCACGGAGCAACTAGGCCCGTGAGCCACAATTACTGAGCCTGCGCGTCTGGAGCCTGTGCTCCGCAACAAGAGAGGCCACGATAGTGAGAGGCCCGCGCACCGCGATGAAGAGTGGCCCCCGCACCGCGATGAAGAGTGGCCCCCGCACCGCGATGAAGAGTGGCCCCCGCTTGCCACAACTAGAGAAAGCCCTCGCACAGAAACGAAGACCCAACACAGCCAAAAATAAAAAAAATAAAAAAATAAATGTTTAAATAAAAAGCCATTTTTGAGATAATCAAGGAAAATTGAACATGGACTAGGTATTAGGTTATATTAAGAAATTACAGGGAAGATCCCACATGCCGTGGAGCAACTAAGCCCGTGCGCCACAGCTACTGAGCCTGCGCTCTAGAGCCCGTGAGTCACAACTACTGAAGCCCACACGCCTAGAGCCTGTGCTCCACAACAAGAGAAGCCACCACAATGAGAAGCCCATGCACTGCAACAACGAGTAGCCCCCGCTCGCTGCAACTAGAGAAAGCCCGCACGCAGCAACAAAGACCCAACGCAGCCATAAATAAATAAATAAATACATACATACGTAAATAAAGTTTGAAAAAAAATTACAGTTAACTTTGTTGGCTGTGATAATGTCATTGGATTAAAATTAAAATATCTTTTAACTATGAGAGGTACATCCTAAAGTATTTATGAGTGAAATGATATGTTAGGATTTTGACTGAAAATATTCCAGCCAAAAAAAAAAAATTGGAGGAATATAGATGAAACAAGTTGGCAAAACACTGATCGTTGTTGAAGCTGGGTGATGGGGCCACAGCAGGGAGTTCACCATACCATCTTCTCTCCTTTTATGTGTGTTTGAAACTTTCATCTGCAGAGCATTTGCTGCCCCTGGGGACATCTAACCTACAGAGCCAAAGGCCAACGCACCCCAAAGGGAGGCCAGCATGACCTGGCCAACCAGGGAAGGACAAGCCTGCACAGGGGCTGCCACGGCTAAGATGCAAGCGGTGGCTGCCTGTCCAATCCAGCCCTGTCTCTGCCACTGTCCTCAGCTGGCACCACTCCAAACCCAAGCTAGCAAGGCTGTGGCCTCTACAACCCAACACTGGCCACTCAAGATCAGATAAAGGGGTTTGGAAAGTGGGCTCACAGGGCCATAGGAAAGGGAGAAGTTCACATAGCATGATTACTGAAACAATCACACTGCCTTAGTTTTTACCCCAGTTCAGAGGACAGAGTCAGGATCCAAAAGGGTCTCACTAGGTTGGAAGGGATCTCTAAGTACAACCAGAGATGTCATGGCAGGGACCCATGCAGAACCCCCAAAGATTCACACTCAGGTCACACAAGCCCAGGATGGAGGGAACCCAGCCTTCATGCTGAGATGCCCAGCATGAGGCTGGACAACTGTGGGGTGCAGTGCCAGAGAGTGCTCACAAAGGTTTAGGATGGTGTTCTCAGGCTACATGAGCCAAGGCCCCTCATCCTTCAGACTGTGTCACTCACAGTCCATGTGACGTGCTGAGCCCTGAGCCCTGTTCTCTGAGCCTTCCTGTCCTCAGGATCTGACAGTCTTGGGCAGGACAGCCCAGGTCAACAAGGGTCCCAGAGTCACATTCCAGCCACAGGAGCTGGAGAAGCCTAGAGAGAAGACCGGGATTGAGGAGGTGAGAGCACAGTGAGCTCCTGCCAAAACTGTGAGCAGATAAGTCAGCCGGCCCAGAGGGCAGAGCCAGGACCCAGAGACAGGAGGTATAAGGAGACCCACAAAGGGAAAGAAGAACTTTCCAACAGCAGAATCATCTGCCTGGGAGGGACCAGAGGCCACGGACCACTGGGGTATTCACACCAAGGCAGAGTTCCTGCCTTCAGGGAATATGGAAGCAGCCATGCTGGTATCCATTAGGTGTTGGATTAGATGCTCAAAATAAAAGGACAGAGCAAACATAGCACGTGCTGAAGCTAAACCATGCTCCTGAAGGACGTGGTCTCACATGCCAGACCTTGACATTGGAGGAGACCTGGCCTGAGCCCACAGAACCCACGGAGCTACTGGAGAAACTGCAGCGAGTACCACATCCATCTCCTCACTCTACAAGTGAAGGAAGCTGTACAACTGCCAACTGAAGGGGGCAGAACTAAAGTCTCTTTCAGGCCAGCCCTTTCCATGCCCCACCTCCCCCACCAAAAAGTGTTTGCCAACTCTGGCTCCCCTGGAAATCGTGAGCACACTGGCTGCTGCCAGAGCACCTGTGGGATACGGATGGGACAACACCCAGGAGATAAGCAGTCGAGCACGGCTGGGAAAAGGAATCCTGCAGCAGGCTCTGCAGGTCCAGGTGGGAGCCTTGCTGGCTGGCCAGCCAAGCCAGTAGAAGGATGCCAAGAGCTTTTCAAGAGCCCGTGTTTACCAGGAGCAACCAAGTGGCAAGGCAGCAGCCAGTCCCTCTCCTGGCTCCAGGCTTGATTGTGAGGTCATTTTGTCCACTCCGGAAGATCTCTGGGGCACAATGGAAGATCAATCCTCTTCATTTAAAGCTCTTCTAATTAACCTAAAGGCTGCACGTTGTACTTGTTTTCTCTCCTCTGTGAAGCTGAACAGTGGGAAGCATCGCCCTTCCTTTTCAATCATCTCACAGAAATAAGCTGTCAGAGGTGGAGGGGACTTTGGAGATTATTTAGTTAAATTTCTCATTTTACAGATGGAAAAAAACTGAGGACCTACCCAACACGTACAGCCAGTTTCAGGCAACATCAGGACTGATTAAAACCTGAGTTTCTGACCCCTACCCAGGATGCTTCCACCATTCTTCATCCCCCACCCCACCCTACCCTGTCCTTTGCTCAAATGCCCTACTTCCGGATCCTTTTCCTGTCCTCAAGGCCCTCCCATCCTCTTGCTAAATTTTCCATCTTCTGAGAGCAGGAGGCAGGGAAGTGACGTGGTTCTCCAGCTGTGCTCAGTGTATGGCATTTGGGTTTGCTAAAGTCAGCTAGCTGGCTGTTCTTCTGAATCTCTCATGTTAGACCTTTGGAGCTCCCAACAGAGTAAGTTAGTGCTGTGAATGTGTTTTGTAAGCTGTTGAACACCATACAAATATGTGCTCTACTATTTTAGAAGATGAAATAATACAAACCCTTTTAATCGTGTGCTCATTTCTCTTACCTTCGTGAGAAAAAGAGAAGGCAGGAGCAAACTCTAATTTAAGGAAGTTGAGGGTAAAGATCTGAACTGAAGTCTCTCTTTCTCTCCCATCACGCTGTGAGCCGTTTTGAGGGCAGAGCCCATATCCTGCGCCTTCCTTTGTTCCTCACATTTCACCCGGGGATAGGTATCCAGTAGGTGCTCAGCAAAGGGTTTCCTGAATACGTGGCTGAACATCACTTTAAAGTCCTCCTACTTCTAAGTAGAATTTATCTGTAGAAATCCCTCATAACTGCTCCCGTATACAAAAAGTGCAGACGATCCTTATTACCTACCAGCACACACGAACGTATCCAATGTATGGATGCGACTACCAGGAAATTTCCTTATCTCTCCTTTCCTCCTAAGCACCCAAGTGTCTTACTGGTTCTTCCAGCATCCCTGGGGGTGGGGGCGGGCACATCCCCCTCCCTGAGCCTGGGGCACTGGAGAGCTTGGGCTCCTCTGTGTATAGGGGCAGTCCCAGATGGGACCAGGTTGGGTGATCCTTGTGTGAGTTCCTAGACAAGCTGCTGAGGCTCTTTGATCTCCTCAGCGGTTGGGACCAAGTCCTTCCACTACTCCTTAGGGAAAATCTCTTCCTCACCTTTGGCCCTGACAGCAGTCCCACCACTTCAGAAGCAGCCAGGCCTCTCCAAAGAAATCTGGATTTGATCTCAAGGGTGACCTAAAGTTCTCTGGAGGCTCCCAATATGCCTCCATGTGTCCCTCCTGTTAGAAGGAAGTGGAGATACCACGTAAGAGGTCTCTGCTAGAGCAAGGCTCTCTTAACCCTAGATGCCCCTAAGAGCAAAGTACAGGAAGGAGAGATCAAAGCAGCCCTGAGACCAGCGTGGGCAGCCAAGGTTTAGCACAGATCAATCAGGGAGCATGCTCCTCTTCTCCATCCTACGGGCACAGCTGACCAGAACCTAAAGTATAAGACACATGCACTGAGAGAATGCCAGAAAGGGACAGACAGACCCCCACCAGAGGCCCAATCCACGGGGGGGTGGGACACCAGAATTCATCTCTCTTACCATAGGCCAGGGTCCTAATTCATTCCCCAGTTACAATCAGCTTCCACCACTACACTGGTGAACGGAGATGGCAGAAGGCCCTGCAGGAAAGGAACCTGCGCAAGTCCTACGAATGCAGTACCAAGACCAGCATGACATGCCCCTGGCACCAATTGAGATAGGAGTCTCCACAGCTGGATTGTCCACTAAGTCCCAGCTTACTAGGAGGGCCTCAAGTCCTAAAGTGACACTTGGCCCTTGCTGCTGGCAGGTAGGTCTCAGCCACCATTTCACCATTTTAAAAAGTGAGTCCCTGGGAAGGAAGGACGAATAAGGCCAGGATAGATGGGGCCTGCAGGAGCTGTATGGCCAGGTAGGTGGAGTAAGGAATAAGTGTGTGTAAAACACCTAGAGGAATGACTGTGGTGGAACAGGCACCCAGCAATGGTAGTTATAACTATTACGACAGCTTTGCCAACCTGTCTCCACAGTCAGCACCAAATGATTGCGTATGGGCCACAGGCTCCAGGTACAGATTCTCCCCAAGTAGCCCACACATAGCAAGGTCTGTCCCTCCCCACATCCATCACAGACTAGGGGAAAGGGCCCCATTCAAATGTGCAGGACCTATGAAAACGGGGAGGATTTACTGAAGCCCCAAATCCTCTCTCCTAGCAGCCTGCTACTTACATATACAGGGAAGGCTCCCCCTGTTATGCTGGAGTGAAAAGGTGTGATCCAGGGGCTCTGAAAGCTTTGACTTCTTAAACTCAGAACCAAACCTACTCAGTGGAAGGAGAACTTTAGAAAAAGAACAGAAAAGTGGCCCACTGTGTTGTTCTTTGGTTCCCAAACTAGTCCAAAGTCTAGATCTACTTTCAACAAACTCTCAGTCCCTTCACATCTGAAGCCCTCAACGAACTCTTTCTTAAAAAGCTAGAATTTCTTGGCCAAAAAGAGAAATGTGATTCTGAATGGCTTCTAGATGTAATTCCCAGTTTTCAGGAAAAATACGGGACAGAAGAACATCTTAAATGACACCACAAGGATACAATCAGCATAATCCAGAATATGAGAAACCACAGGTCAAATAACACAGCCAATCATAAACCACAATGGGGAAAAAAGGAGAAGGAACATATAGATTTAAAGAAACTGAAGAGATGTATCAGACAAATGCAATGTGTAGACCCTGTTTAGTTCACAGTTCAAACAAACCAATTGTAAAAATAAATTAATAAGATAATCAAAAAAATTGAACCCTGACAGGATATTTGCTAAGATTAAGAAGAGACTGTTAGCTGTTTAGATGTGATCATGGTGCTGTGGTAATGTTTTTACAAATCCCTTATTTCTTGGAAACAGACACTAAAATATTGATGATGAAATGTTGGGATATCTCGAAGATGGGGGTGGGAAGTGAGGGAGATAGATAAACTTAATCAGCCATGAGCTGATGACGGTGGTGGCTGGGCAATGGGAACATGGGAGCTCATTAACTTATTCTCTCTACTTTTATGTATGTATGTTTGAAATTTTCCATAATAAAAAGTTTTTTTTTAAATAAAATAGACTTCCTCCCCTTAATGCATCCATAACTTTTTTTTTTTTTTTTTGTATCTGCAGCATCTTATCAGTCTTACTAATGCTAGGAACAGCTATATTATCAAAACTGTCCCTCTCTCGCTGGCAAGAAATGCAAAAATGGTTGCCCCCTTTGGGTGAGCTTTTGACATCATCACCATTCAGATGTTAGGTCACTTAAGCGCAAACTCCATGACATGCCCTCCATGAGAATCCAATGGCCTCACATGATCTCTAAATGATAAAGGATCATTATTTCCAAACCTAACAATTGTATCCTTTCATTTTAGCCTTACAAATTAATCCCAGATTTTTTTAGAGCCTGACTGATAGCTGACATAGTATAACAAGTCTGGCTAATCCCAAACCAGAGATACTATGCCTGACAAATCCATTCATTCATTCATTCATTTATTTTTGAGATATAATTATGGCAAACCCATCTTCAGAAAGGAACTCTGGGTATGGTTCTCAGAGCAGCTTCAACCACCTTCCAGCAAATGCCCGGGCTCTCTGTGCCCAGCTGCCTTTGGCTCAAGATGTCTCCCTGGACTGGAAGTGAGTGAGAGCTCAGCACTGATCACCAATTTCAATGGGGTAACAAGCGGGAGGTGCCTTACCTGGTTTGCCCCAGCTTTCCACACCCCTGCACTCGGCCCCAGTCTCTGCTCACTGTCCCTGCCTGTGTAAACCACGCTCCTCATGTCATTTCTATCTCTCTCCACCTCTCAGATCCCCATCATTCTCCCAAGGAGCCTTGGGATTCTCCTTCTTTTGAAGCCTGGCTCTGCTTCTCCACTCTTCTCACTTGACAACCCTTCTATAAGCACTACCTATTTGACACTTCTCAGACACTGAGCTGCCTACAGTGTCACTCCTAGGAACCTTCCATGACTTTGTTCTTTGAGAGCTCTTCAAGAGCTATCTGACCAACCAGACTGTGAGGTGCTAGAGGACAGAGGAGCATCACATATTCTTCCAGACCCTCCACAAAGCCCAGCACAGTGCTTGCTCTTGATACCAGTAAATATACCTTGGTTGACTGACTAAAGATCAATTTGCAAATGTCAAAGTTCTGCAAGCCCGCAGAGCTGGCGTAGATTAAACAGGCCGCCACTGGTCTACGTGGCTTCTTTGTGCAATTTTTTTAAAAGGTGCTTTCTGGAGTACTCATAAAATTTCTCTTGAACTGGTGATGTGTGTACAAGTAAAATCCCATCAACTTGGGACCTTCACTGTACATCAGGCATTCTGCCATAAAAATAAGTGAATGAATGAATAAGTGAAAGGTGCCCCTTCCTGTAGGAAGATGCAGCCCATACCAAGGCATATAGCTTGGAGCCTGAGATAGAGTTCAGCCTTCCCTGACCTGGCACTCCTTGGGAAAGGCACAACATATATAACTGCACATGTGACCCTGAGACCAGAAGCAGAGAGCCCTGTCTTGAGAGACTCTCTGATGCCCAAAGTGCCATATCATCCAAACAGGTTAGAGGCAGCACTATGGGTGTGGTGGCACTGCTACTCACAGGATTCTAGTCAAGCTCTTCAGCCACAGATGCTGGAGCCGCCCCCTCGCAGAACCCAAGTCAGCTCAGTATGAGGATGAAAAGACTAATTCAACCTGGGGTGACAAGGGGTAATACAGCAACAGGAAAGAGACAGGAATCAACTCCCCCAGGACCTCAGTTCCATTCCCCTTTGGGGTTAGTAAAATGATCTCCCCCTTACCTGACCCTCCATCTACCTCTATTCACAGTATAATTCCCCCAAATTCACAAGCTGGCTTGAAACTATGCCAATGCCTTTCCCGAATGCCCAGAAGCACATGCCACAGGGCTTTTTCTCCATCAATGGGCCAATCTGTTCAGCAGCATCTCGGAACAGAACATGCTAAATTTGGCATCAGGTACCTGAGACGCTCTGGTGAGAGGAAGTAGAAGCCATTCTGATGCTGAAGGAGAGACGTATCACGGAGGTGCAGCTCAGCTGAGATGCTCTGACAAGCAAATATCAGCTGGAAGAGTAAATCCCATCTCCTAAGGACCCCCAATTCAGAGCTTTGGTGACAAATAGCCAGCTCACCCCCTGAGCCTGACAGCTGTAGGACCTTAGCTCCACAGGTCCATATGTGTGCCTTGCCCACAGCCAGGAGTGAGATTATGTGACTGCTAAATCCAGCAGGAGCCCATGGTTCCCTAACCCACAGTAGTTCATGGGTCTGCCCTGTAGCAGAACACACAGACAGGGTAGAAATGAAATACTGAAAAGGAATATGAATAGACACTAGCCTCTTCCTGTGTCTTTGAGCTGCCCAAGTCTTTGCAAATTTTCATATGCTTGGCTCTGCAACATTAGATAAACTACAAGCAGAGTAGCCTGTTTGGTTATCAGAAGAGAAATGTCAAATTTCCCATATAGAGAACTCCTAACAACAATGTGTTTTTCCACTCAGCCATAGATGCTTTCCTTTGGAAGGAGAGCTCTAAAGCCTAAGTGAGCCTCCCCCAAGCTAAAACTCAAACAGCAGCTCAACACGCAGCAAAATGGACAGTATTTGCAGTGCTAAGAACTGTGTGCTATCCAACTGCATTACCATAATAGCTAATGTAAAACGGGCAAATCCCCCCTCTAAAAGGGATGGTTACAGGCTGGCCTGTCTGTGGCAGGTTTCAGGCTACTAAGAGCCTTTCATTACTGTTAATTGTCTAAGAAACAACTTCTGAGAAAATAAGCACATGAAAGGCACAGTTGGGCAGCTAAAGAATCAAAAATTATGCTCCCTCACAGTTTATGTGCTCCCACACAGAGAAGCCAAGGCAACATTATCAGCAGACTCACATGGATCCAGAAGCACTCCCCAGTTTTGCTACTCTCCAGGACTATTTGGTGTAAAGATAACGCCTTCCATTTTATCTTGTCTCTTGGTAGCTTTCCTGAGTTTTCAGTCTACTGATTCATTATATATTGGCATTTCCTTCCACTGCATTTACTGCCACTTGATTGTTTATAGGACCTAGGGATGCATTTTAAACAAGCTGGTTTCACAGTATTTGATCAGATATGTTCTGTTTAAAACATTCCACTGATTTGAGGTGGTAATCTAAATCATAAGACAAGAGAACATATTTGGTTCTAGATGATTCAACTGCATTTTTGCTTCAACCCAAAGTGTTTCACTAAACCATTGTGAAAGCACATGACCCTGTTAGTATTTATGAGCCTAAATAAGTACCTTTTGGTGTCCAGTGGCATTTTCCCTTCCTCCAAAGATGATTTTAGCCACTAAATGCCTGAGGAAAGCGCATGACCAAGTTCATGGTTCAACTATTTCCACATCTTTCTGTTCCTCGCAGTGACACTTATCTTCCCTGACAGCCACTCCCATTGTGCTCTTTCCTCGGCCCAACACAATGGACACATGCAGACTCCAGCAGACAGGAGGATGCTTTCCATCCCATTGCTCCCCAGTGCAGAGGGACCCGGCAGAGGTTACATAAGCCCCTCCTTAGCCCGGCACTGGGGAGGAAGAGAATTTGGGGTTCGTGACGGAGTCACGGTCTGCAGGCCCGGACTGACCCTGCGCTCACCATTCTGCTTTACTAAGGCAGAGCGGCTGTAAAGGGAGGGCCGCTTCCCGCGACCACCCGCTCATGCCAAACCAGCTGGGTTCTAAGTGTGGCCGGACGTCCGACCTCGCTGTCCAGACTAGACCGCAGGGTCGTGGGCCCCGGCCTCGGCCTCGGCCTCAGGCTACAGATCCCCGCCCCCCGGGCGCCGCCGTGTCCCGCACTTACGTGCCCGGGCCGGCACCGGGCCCGGGGCCTGGACCGGGTGGTCCGGCGGTTGCCCGCGCCCCGCCTGACGCCGGGAGCTGTCCTCCACCAGCCGGTGCTGAAGGCGGCTTCCCCGCGCCGTGGCCGGGGCCGGAGCCCCCGGGCGGCAGCGGCCCGTCGCCAGCGCCGCCCTCCAGGCTGGCCTCGTTGCCCATGGCGGGCGGCCGGGCGGGGTCGGGGTCGCACTGGGCCCGGGCCGGCGGTTCCCGGGCTGCTGCTCACACACTCCGTGCCACCACCGCCACCGCCGCCGCCATCATCTCCCAGCCCTGCTCGCGCCGCCGCCTGCCGCTGCGCATGCGCGGCCCGGGTGCCCCTTCCCTGCACACGACGCCCCCCCACGCGTGCGCTCGCTCCCGCCAGCCCGTGAGGACTCTAGTACACGAGCCAGAAGCGGGGTCGCAGGGAAACAGCCGTCGGCGCCAGCGCATGCGCCGTCTGAGGCCGACGCGAACGGCGAGGGCTCTATCAGGAGCCCAGCGGCGGTTGGTGGGAGCTTCCCACCTAACCAGGATTGGAGGGACACGGATCACGAGAAGGGGCTGTGGGGGCGTCGCGCCGTGCCCTGCCCTGGAGTCAGTGGCGCTTTCTGACTCGGAGAACTTGGGAGTGGGAGCTCTCATTTGGGTAACTTAAGTGTGCCACCTGGCAGACTTTGTGGGAACAGGCCTCAGAGAGGGGACACCGAGTGTGGCATTAAAGGATGTTTAGGAGTTGGAAACGCAAATAAACAAAAGAGTGTTAAGAGGCACAATGTCATGGAAGGAAGGAGATAAAGGATGCTGGGTGATGGGGCTGGTTATGAGGGTCTCAAAGGCTAGCTGGGGGGGTGAAGACTTTATCCAGATGGTGCAATGAGAACCATCTGGGATTCACGCTGAGGCCTGGTCCCACGGGACAGGAGTCTCAGGAAGTGTCCCTGGGAAAGGTAGAGGGTGTGTCAGGGCTGGCCTGAAGCCAGATGGAAGGGATGCCTCAGCAGGCCCTGGGACAGTGACCTTGGAGATTGGGAAGAGGAATTGATATTTCTTAGAGGCTTTGGGCTGCGGTTCCTAGGGACTGTTTCCAGATGAGGGGCTGCAGGCTGCCTCTGCATTAACCATTACCTCACTTTTACAGACTTCAGTGTTTGCATACTACTCTGCCTCCTGGCTTCTCACACAAACCTGTGCTTTCCTGAGGGAGAATATTTCTTAGAAGATCCAGACTATATTCCAAACTATTCCTGGCTTCATAAATCATGGCTGTGTAGAAGAACTTGAGTAAATTTGGACCCATTTTACAAACCCATTTAATTCTCCTGATGATGAATATATCAAAAGGGATGTCAGCAGTTCTAACCTGACCTGGACTAATCCAGGGATCCCAATGAACGCTGATAACCAGGCTGATGGACAGACCTTGGCTGGGCCTTCCCATACACTCTGATCTGCTTCCCCCCAACCTCTGGGATGGAGTTTCCATGAAGCCTGGATCGCTGACTTGACTATCTGACTTTGACTGCCTGGGATGATGAGAGCCTCTCTGCCTATGTTATGATGGTCTTCACTGTGTTTCCTCCTGTGTTTCAATCATCTTTGTGTCTGGTGACTACGTGTGCACATCTAGGCTCCACAAGGATCCACACCTCAGTCCTGCCACTTTCCAAATGGGGCCTTGGCAGCTGACTTAGGCTCACCAAGCTTCCATTTCCTAGCCTGCAAAGTTATAATAATACTAGCCCTTCTAACATGGGGGATTATGAGAGTGGAGTGGCTGATAACAAATAAAACAACAAGTGCCCAGCATACACATGACCAACTTTATTATTAGTTGTCCCTCTGGTGGGTGGTCTGGGATTTGGGGGTTTTGTGCCACACCTTTTCTCCTGCGGAAGAACGTGTACAAAGGCACTATGGGCAGGCCAATGACCTGACCTTGGCCCGATCCAGGCCCTTCTGGCTTCACAGACACCAGTCAGTGTGGGCTGGGCCACTTGATAGCGGGGGAGAGAAGGATGTTTGTTTTCTGTTTTTGTAGAAGCCATAGGAGCTGTGGCTTTCCACAGATTTAAATCAACATGTCCCTGGTACCAATGGGGGTAATTAGCCCTACCCAGGCAGCGGGCCTGGGGAGTTGCCTGCCTCAGAGTGGATTGCTGGCTCTTAGCAGAACTCCAGGGTCTTTGCTGCCTTGGTGACAAAGGACACAGTAGAGACCTGGAAGTGTGGGGGTAGTGGTTCCCCTACCTTCCTTTCAAACTCTCAGTCCCACTTCCTCTGAGAAACATCGCCAGGAACATGCCTGCCCTGTCCACATCCACCCCTGGCATTCAGCCCAGGGACTCCTGCCAACCATGGGATGGTTCTGGCCTCTGGTTGTCTGGGGCTCTGATTCAGTCTCCAGTTTTTATTCATTGTTCCAGGGGTTGTTTCCTTCCTCTTGACCTACAGTGGGCGTTCCTCAAGAGCAGGACATTGTCTGGCTTGTCCTATCCCCTGGGCTGGCTTTCAGCAGGACCTCAGGGGCTAATGATTGGGCTGAGTTCTCTTTGCAGCTCTGAGCATTTCCCTCACTTGCACTTCCAAGGGCTTCACCAACCACCAGTCTAAAAGCACATCAGAGGGACCTTTGGCTGTAGCTCCTGCAACACTGCATTTGGGTTGTTGACTTAATGAGTAAAAGGAGGGTGCTGAGGTTGTGTCCAGAGTGTCTCCTGGTGGAGGGGTCATAGACAAGCTGCCTATACTGACCTAGGAGAATTCACTAGGCTTGACTTCATGACAAGTGAATGCACAAATCTCTCGGTTTGTGCAAACCAGCTGTGTGGTATGTCTGGTACCACTCCCTCCTTCGTCCAGCTGCTGCCTGGCCAGGGACAGGATGGACCTGGAGACCCTACAGAAGCTTCCCAGCCCCCTAAACTTCACTTGCCAAAGGCATTTTCTTCCCACTTCAGTGTGACATATGACACATAGCAGTCATTTTGGAGAAAGACCAGATGGGAGGAGAATCAGTCCACATGCCAAAACAGAACTGATGGATGGACACATGTCCACTTACTTCTCCAGTCTGTGCTCTCAAACACTTATAGAAGACCAGAGGGAAAATGAAATCAGGGGAAAAAAATCTATCCAGGTAGGAAAAGGCCTAGTCAGAGCCAGCTTGCTGCTGGGATTTGTAGAAATGATTAGTCATTGGAAGGCAAATCTTGGAAGAATGAAGAGATGCAGGGCCTCAGGAGCTGCACCTGGATGCCAGCTGGGCCATGGGCAAGGCAACAGGCAGGCAAGCCCATGCACAGGGGGTCAGAGTGCAGACTCTGAGGCTGTCCTGCTTCCCCACACAATCCAGTTTACCCTGGGCTGCTACTTTCTGCATGGTGACCTCCACAGAGAGGGTCAGGAGCCAAAGGTGAAGATGCCTATGGTGGTGAAGAGGAATGACAAATTTTGCAGGCAAGAAGAGGAGGTAGAGAACGTAGAGATGGGAGAGAATGACGAAGGATGACTGAGGACAGTTCTGGATGACATGTTGCTACGGGCTTTGGACTATTCCAGAGATGCTGGGAGAGCTGGCTCCCATCTACAGGGCCCCCTGACCTCTGCACTCTTCTTTTTGTTGTAGTGATGCTGAGGCCTATCTCACCTCCCAGTGAGAAGCAACTGGGGAAATTGGATCCCTGTGTGCATTCCTCCTCTGGGATGGAAAAACAGGACTGAAGAGGAAGGAAGGAAGCCCAAAGAAACAGGTTTCCCTCCTGGCTGAGGTTTGTCGGCACTACCCACTA
Organism: Balaenoptera acutorostrata; assembly: GCF_949987535.1. Taxonomy (NCBI): domain Eukaryota; kingdom Metazoa; phylum Chordata; class Mammalia; order Artiodactyla; family Balaenopteridae; genus Balaenoptera; species Balaenoptera acutorostrata. The sequence goes on from NC_080073.1 coordinate 39,206,333, forward strand.
ACATGGGGAATAAGGCAGCTCTCAAGCGAGCCGAAGGCTGGTATGAGGCTACAAACAAGAAACCTGATCAATCTTTGTCCTGCTCAGCAGCGCATCTGGGCTGGCTAGGACAATTTTGCTTGTGTACTAGGGTCTTCAGATGACCCATGCCCTTTGTAGAGTAGGAAAAGGGAGCAAAACTGAAAGGTATAGAATTTGCTTGATGCCTTGTCTGCATACTTCCTTTACTGTTGCAATGTGCAAATCTTTACTTGAATTATGTGAAAAAAGCCAGTAAAAAAATTATCAGAAATGTTTATCACCAGCCTAGCCCCACCGCCCATGCATTGCTCCCAAGAAAGCTAATTAAGCCCCATTGCTATTAGAGTTATGTGCTTCCAAAGGCTTGTTGTGACATAATGAAGACATGGTTTCTCCAAGTTGTAAGTGTCCAAGTCAAAACATGCTGCTTTCCTTGCCCCTCTGCCTTCCCCCAAACCGGCCTCCAGGCTGGCTTTGCAGATCTCATTCATGCGTGCACGCACACTCATCCTCCTTCAGCCAGTGCATCCCTAACTCTTACTCGGTGCCAGGCCCAGTGAAGACTGTGGGAACTTCCTTCAAGGAGTTCAGTTTGCAGAAGGGGAGAGACAAGCACACAAATGGTTTCCTGTAAACTATAGAAAATGCTACCTCGGGACTTCCCTGGTGGTCCAGTGGTAAAGAATCTGCCTTCCAATGCAGGGGACGCGGGTTGGATCCCTGGTCAGGGAACTAAGATCCCACATGCCGCGGGGCAACTAAGCCCGCACGCCACAACTACTGAGCCCACGCGCCACAAATAGAGAGAGAAAACCTGCCTGCCGCAATGAAAAGCCTGCACACCACAACAAAAATCCCACGTGCTGCAACGAAGACCCAACACAGCCAAAAATAAAATAAATAAATAATGAAAAAAAAAAAAAGAAAATGCTACCTCAGTTACTATTGCAGTCCTTCCCACTAGGATCCCAGTTTCCATGGAGTTGCTTCCACCTACCTCTGTTCCATGGATGGGGAGCGGGGGGAACAGGGCAGGTGGCAAGTCATGCCCCTATGCCCTCTCCTAACCAGCCCATGTATCCTACTCCAGGCAACAGAGGATCAGACATGACTTGGACAGTTCACGAGAAGGGGAAGCTAGTTCAACCCCTTCATCAGACTCAGTTCCACATGTCTTCAGGGAAGTCTATTAAAGTGAACCCTACCTCCTGACCCTCTGTGGCTCCACTACTGCAAACCCAAGCCCATTACTGAGAATTACCCTTTACCACCAGGGATTTCAGGCCATGGGACATAGCTACTCTCTGCACTGAGCTTTATCTTTGCCCTGATCAGAGTGGATTATGATAAGGTTTGTTTGTCCAGGGAGCTTCTAGGAGCCACTGGAAGAATTCCTGCCTTCCAGGAAAGATGGACAGAATAGGGCAGGTCAGTGAAACAAAACCCTTATGGCAAGTAGAAAGGTCCACAGTCCCTTAGACCTCTTCTAGGATGGATGATTTCAATTCAGTTAAATTCAATTTAGTTAAATTTAAATTTCAGTTCAATTTGGCACTTTTGAGCCCTAGAATAAAGACAGCATCATGCTAGGCCCCAAGGATGCAGCAGAAATCAAGACTGTTGAGCTTACTCCACCCTCACTGAACTTGCAGTCTCCAAGTCTGGCCTTTGTCTGCCTGCTGCTCAAACCAGGCCCTGAATCTGTAGGGCTTGACTGCTGGCCCTCCGTGCAGGACCACTACCATCCCCTGCAGCCGTGGGTGTGGCCAAAGCACCACCAGGCCAGACCAGGCTATAAAGGCTGAAGTCACACTCAGGTTTCCCCGGGGTTCTGGGGTGGGTAGCAGCAGGGATCAGTTGCACAGCAGCATCTGGGTTAGCACTGCTAGTTATGTATTAATAACTCCCCCAGCTGGCAGGCGTGGCATGGGCATCAGCTTTCCGAGAAGGTGGCCTTTCTGACCATAAGCTAACAGTACAGACTGAGGAATTCCTAGTAAGGCTGAACAAAGTACATCTTCCTCTTGCTTTCAGAGAACAGAAAGGTCATGTGTTCCGCTGAGCCCTCCCTCCCCCAGTCTTTGCTCATTTCAACCAAGCCCTCCCTCATCCCCGGATCTGCTCCAGGGATCTTCTTGGGGCTCAGAGGGTGGTTGTGTCCCTCTCCTAGCCCTGCCTGGCCTAGGGCCTCTCTGAGGAGAGGAGTAAGCTGATTGTACTGCCTGGGACCCAGGGTGGGCCTTGGGAGGCACAGTGGCTGCTGAGTCAGAGCCATCGGGGTCACACTGGATGCCTCCTTAGCCTCTCATTTGCCCTCTAATCACTGTACTGGACACAGGAACGCTGGCCTCCCCCCTACACACATATGCACCATGTGCTCCTCAAACAAGAAGAGGACTCCATCCCCTTCAGCATCCCCCAAGCCCAGCTCCTTGTCCAGCCCAACTAGGCACATGTTCCCTGAGGGCGAGTTCATCCAGGACAAAGCTGGTCCTCTCCCACAGGCACACCCGGAGGCAAGCTGCTGCCACCTCCCATCAGGACCTCCCCATCCCCTGCCATCGTGGGCTGGAGCCAGCCCCTTTCTTCACCTTTCTCTCCCAAGACCTTTTGCAACAGAGATGCTGAGGGAAATGGGGCATGGTCCCTGGGAAAGGAGCTGGCCTAACCTGAACTCCCAGCCATTTTAGCAAGTCCCAGACCTGGGCTTTGCCCTCTACAGCCTGAGGCTGCAACACCATGAGGACACAAGGCAAGAGTACACTCAGCCCTGCCTTTGGGAGCTCTAGCCAACTGCCAAATGGATGGTCTCTGCTGTCCTAGTGAGTGCCCAGGGCTGTGGAGACAGTTTTGGGCAGGGTGTTCCCTGGGCCTTCAGGGTGCCCCCACTCCAGGGTTGACTCAGAGAAAGTGTCATCTGCTACCCCATCCCTGTCTGTTTCTACTGCCAAGTGTCTTCCCCTAGGGGCACAGCAACTGGAGCCGCCTGGCTTCCATCCAGGACCCTCCCAGATCTGCAGCACTTTAGGCCGTGTCCTCAGGAGCTCTCAGGCTGGAGGAACAGGAGACTCAGGGAGCATCCAACAAGCGCTGAGCCCTACTGTGTGCAGGCCCTATGCTGGCCTCCACCGCAGGAATCCTGGAGGTTTACAAAAGCTAAGGTGCAAAGGAAAGGTCCTTATTCCTTCCTGCCTAAGTACATCCGAATTCAAGGTTTGCCAGCAGGGCCCCGGTAACAGAAGCCATCTGGAAGCCTGGGCCCCAGACTCGCCCCTCCCATTTATTCTCTTCTAGCTTCCCTTTCTGAAGGAGAACGGCCGCGGCGAAAGGCAGGCTCCAAACCCCAGCAACTTGCACCCTAATGCCCTCAGGGTCTGTGCCTCGGTGGCTGAGCGAGAAAAGACCCGCCCAGTTAAAGCGCCAGTCCGCGGCCTAACTCGGAGCGGCTCTCGGCAGCAGGCCCTACCGCCTTAGCCCTGCCTACAGCCCCGCTCGGCCCCGCCCCGCTCTAGGCTTGGTTCAGTGCCCGGCCGTCTCAGCTCTGCTCTAGGCCGGGTTCCACCCTCCCACAGCCAGCCTCCGCTGTTACTTAACCCCGCCCACAGCCTGACTTGCCCATTGCTGTCAGGCTTACTCCAGCCTGTGGCGCCACCTCCTGGGAGCCCATGGACACTGTCCCCCCTCTTTGGCCCAGAGCCCCAGGCAACTGGCTCTCCGCCGGGCTGACATGGGGCACCCCTGAACCACTACCAAGGTTGAGAGCTGCCCCTGCTACCGCCCGGAAACCACCCAGGGGCACCTCCTGGACACACGGAGCCTTCACAGGGACACAAACAGACCAACTTAGCCCCACCCCAGCTGAGACTCTAGGGTCACCTCCATCAGTGGCTTCAGGTTAGACATTAAGCAGAACTTCCTGAGGCCAAGGGAGCAAGGGCAGGGTCATTTCCTGGGCTCCTGCATCTAGGTCTTGGGGTGAGGTATGTGTCCCTGAACTCTGCACTGGGGACAGCTTTTCCTGCTATTTATCAGTGTGGTATCCTACAAGTAATTGACCCCCAACTCCCCACTCTGGGACTCAGTCCTATCTGCAATACAGGACCAGTCTCAGCTCTGGGTCTTGAAAGTTGTGAGCAGAGCAGCAGCCTGGGGGCTGTCGGTGGAGATGGTGAGGACCCTGTGGTGGTGGGAGTGAGCCCATCAACACTGAGGGCAGTGGGGCCAGTGAGGGCCCCAGTGGCCAGGTCTCCAGGCTGCCCTTGCTCCATGCTGCCCTCAGGTGTAGGAGCAACCCATTCCCAGCAGATGGGAACCCTCACTTTGAATCTCTTGCCATATCTTCTCTGGGTCTGCTAGGGTCCTCATAAGGGAAATGGTGCCATCTCCCAGGGGGGCTTCAAATAATTTTTTGCTGCTCTACAAAATGAACAGAATTTTACAATCTGAAAAAACCTAAAGTGTTTAGGTCACACTTAGAATTGAACCTGCTTTGCCTTAGCCACAGTACCTGGACCCTTGCCCTCTCTGGGCCTCAGTCACCTTGCCTCAACATGGTGATTGAGAAGGTAGCGAAGCAGGAAGCTTTAGCTTAAAAGCATTAGCTCGGGCTTCCCTGGTGGTGCAGTGGTTGAGAGTCTGCCTGCTAATGCAGGGGACACGGGTTCGAGCCCTGGTCTGGGAGGATCCCACGTGCCGCGGAGCAACTAGGCCCGTGAGCCACAGCTACTGAGCCTGCGCGTCTGGAGCCTGCGCTCCGCAACAAGAGGGGCCGCAATGGTGAGAGGCCCGTGCACCGCGATGAAGAGTGGCTCCCGCTTGCCGCAACTAGAGAAGGCCCTAGCACAGAAACGAAGACCCAACATAGTAATCAATCAATCAATAAATAAATAAATCTTTAAAAAAAAAAAAAAAAAAAAAAAAAAAAAGCATTAGCTCATTTGTATTTTTAAGATATAGTAATAGAGAGAGAGGAGTGAAGCTCACCCTTGAAAGACTGATGCTTGAGTGGGGCCTTCCATGCTTTAGAGCAGCCAGGGAAGGGCCTCTTGTAGGAGATTCTTCTGCTTGTTGGGAACAAATGGAGGTGGGTGAGTCATTTGGAGCCTCCAGTCCCCACCAAACTGGTGATGTTCTAGAGAACTAGGCTGGCCAGGAGCTCTTAGACACCCCAATATTCTGCAGCCAATGCCCTGGCCCAAGGCAGTACCTTTATACCAGGAAAGAATGAAGAGTCTTCTAGCCTTGCTTGGATCCTCTGACCCTTTTACAGGCAGATGCATTGGGGGTGACTTGTTATCCCAATTCCACTCCCCCAGTTCCCAGGGTTTCTCAGAATCCCTTGGAGAACAGCACTGTCCTATCTCACAGATGGGGAAGCCAGGCCAAAGGGATCCTGGGAGCTTGTCCTGGGTCAGAGACAGAGGGGGAAGGCAGATTTCTGTGGGTCTGACAGCTCCCCCTCCCCTCCCCCACTGTAGCCCTTTTTTCCTGCCCCTTTCCTACATCACCCTCTCTAGCTTGAAAAAAGTGAGTAGACAGTCCCTATCCCCACCAAGGAGACCTGCCAGGAGTGCTGTGGGGCAGAGGCCCGCCAGGCCAAACATCAGATATTCCTAAAGGAGAGGGCAGAGCAGAGGCCAGAGAACCTTGTGGCTTCTCGTCTTCCTACCCTGCTGACCTTACTATTCTCTGCTGAAAGCAGGGATCCCTTTACTCGAGTTCAGGACAGTGAGTCCACTCAACCCAGTGGCTTCAGGTTAGACATTAAGCAGAACTTCCTGAGGCCAAGAGAGCAAGGGCAGGGTCATTTCCTGGGCTCCTGCAGCTAGGTCTTGGGGTGAGGTATGTGTCCCTGAACTCTGCACTGGGGACAGCTTTTCCTGCTATTTATCAGTGTGGTATCCTACAAGTAATTGTCTGACACTCAACTCCCAACTCTGGGACTCAGTTCTATCTGCAATACAGGACCAGTCTCAGCTCTGGGTCTTGAAGTTTGTGAGCAGACCAGCAGCCTGGGGGCTGTAGGTGGAGATGGTGAGGACCCTGTGGTGGTGGGAGTGAGCCCAAAAGAGGCACCAGTTGTTTTGTGACCAATGGCCCTGATCCTGCCTCTGAAGACACAGTTGCTGCATCCCCTGCCTCCCACGCCCTGGCAGTGTCCCAGGACAACCTGCCCCTTCCTGGGCACTAAGTCATGCTAAGGCTACCCAGCTGGCCTGTCCATCCCAGGCAGGGCACTTAGGGGCAGGCCCCCAGAAACTATAGGCCCAATGAGGGCAGAACAGCCTGGCCAGAAACCATTCTCCCCTTCTCCCCACTCCAAGGCCAAGGCCAAGGCCAAACCTGCCTTGAGACTACCTGGGAGATTGGCCAGCCTCAACCCCACAAGGTAGTGGGCAGGGGGTCCAGCCTGAGGGACCCCTGTCTGGGACCTGCAGAAGCTGACCCACTCTGGGGCAGACAGCCTGTAGTAAGACCTCTCCCACCATCCTCCCCTCCCGCCCAGTCTCATTGGGTTTTCTGCCCGTTCCTCTCCCCACCCCACACTACAGATGAGGAAATTGAGGCTCAAGGAGATTTATCTCAGCTGGCTCAGGCAGAAGAGGTGCTAAGGAGGGCTCATTGGTTGGCAGAGCTTCTGGTGCACACACCCACCCCTCCCAGAGGCACAGAAATGGTAAGGATGTGAAGGCTATTTGGTCAGCTGCTCAAAGGCCACCTCCGAGTGGGCCTAGCTGGGTCCCCTCTTCCCTCTGTCACATGATGGACTCCAGTTCCACCCTACACTCATGTTGTGTAGGGGCCAGGGAAAGAGATGCTTGGAGGCAATGGCATTGTAATAAAGACACTGTTTTATTTAGTTTGATATGTTTCTATACAGAATGCAGAAAACACATCTTAAAATCATATAGAAGGAAATAAAAACACGTCAGTGGTTGGTGAACACTTGAATGTGAGATTGGCTCTCTGTCTCACAGAGTCCAAAGACCACTGCCAGCCGGGCACTCAGGGGAGGAGGCAGCCTGCAAGGGCATTGTTGCTGTTGTTATTCTGTTCACTACCCCATCGCCTCCTGTTGCTATGGTAACAGGCCATTCTGGGCCAGCCACGTCTCTGCGTGGCAATGCCCGATGGTGGGGTTGCTAGGGGCAACGGAGCTATTTGGAAGGCCTTTCAAAGCCCTCACCTGGAACACTGGAAATTGTTTATCTTTTGGCAAGGTCATCAAAAATAATCTCACCAGGTCAGACTCAGCTTGCGCTCCTGACTCTGGGGCACTGGGGAAACTCCGGCTTGGATCAGGGCTTGGAGGCACAAGGCCCAGTCATCACAGGTCCACTGAGCCCTCATCTACAGGCTTCCCCCACAGTGGCACTGCTCACCCCACCAGGGGACCAGGCAGGAGAGAGAGGCTAGGCCCTGTGGGAGAAGGCGCAAGCGGGAATACCCTCCAGAGAAGGGCAGGGTGGAGACCCCTCCACTCTGACCGTCCCTCCCCTCCTGAGGCAGCACACATGAATCCTCTGCAAAATGGTCAATATGGCTTAGAAGTGGCTGCATGGTGTGCAAAGGGAGCCTGGGTCCACCCACCCGCCCTCCATCATGGAAGGGATACATTATTGCAAAAGGCATTCCTCCCTAAAAGGTACCCAAAATAACTCTCAGACATCAAGAAGTCATGCTCAAAATGGTTTCTTCCAAAGGAGGAGAATCAAAGCTGAGTGGGTGCCCCTGAGTCACGGGACAGAGATGCAGATGGATGGACGGATGTTCTGCTAAAAAAGGCAAAAGCCCCAGTGTAATTCCAGAATTTAAACCATTAGGAAAAGAAGGGGGGAAAAAAAATCAAAATGAGCAAAGCCGTCAGTCCCATGGAATCAACACTAAGAGCTTGTACAAACTGCTGTAAGCATCACCATTTTTAATCTTTTTTTTTAATAAAACAATTTGAGGCTGTATAAAAACTTTAGTAAAAAATTAGCTTTGAGAGCCCCCAAATTTTTACTATGAACTATTGCTGGCACTCCTCCCCAGCCACCAGACCTTTCCCAGCTGTTCAAGCCCAAGGCCTGGGACTGGAGCGCCAGAGAAAAGGGGTGGGGTGGGTCAGGGTTGGGCTGTGGACTGTTGGGACAAAGTGGCCAAGGTCAAGTGAGGAAAGAGCATCACATGACATAAAAATATTGCATCTTCACCAAAATGTCCCCCACTGAGTGTTTCAAAAATCCATGATATTCCTTCTAGGAGGGGGAAAAAAAACGCACAGAAAAAGGGTAAAAGAAAACAGGTTGATGTAGTCGAGTCTCTCGACCTCCCCAGGCATCCCCACGAGCAGCTGGCCCACCTGGAGCACCTAGGTTGGGGGCCACGGCCACCACTGCCTCTTGGAGTCCCCTTTCCATGGAAATGAAGACCCCTTGGTTGTGGGCCGCTAGCGTGCATGGGGTGGGGGTGTGGATGTCCATGGCCTAAGAGGCCCCTCCAGCTTCCAGCCCCTGGCAACAGTGGGACAGCAAACCCAGCACCAGGGCCCTGGCCCCTGAGCCAGGGCCAGGAGGCCCCCAGTCAGGCTCTCTGGGGTATCAGAGCAACGAAGTTTACGTAGTGTGAAAAAATAGGATTCCTTTGATAAAAAATACTGTCCCTTGGTCTTCTCTAAGTTTGAAACACCCTGGGAGCTTATTTTTAGCAAAGCAATTTCCCATACCCACCCCAAAATTACACATACAAGTTTAGGTAAACAGCAGATTAAATGTAAAAACTTAACCTTAAGTTCTGAAAGTCCTTTGAATTTAATCTTTAGCTACTGTTTTCCATGTTACATCCTGCAGCTAGACACACGTGAATAGAAAAAACAGTACAGTTAGTGTTAAAGGCAAAACGCAGAGAGCCGGGAGGCCGCCCAGCACTGCCTGCGAGTTCATTCACGGTTCCTCGCTCCCTCCATCTACCTCTACTCCAAACAGTGCTTTCAGAGCCAGCCTTCAAAAACGCAGCGAAGAATTTTCTATGAACAAACAAAAAGCTGTTAGGCAAAAATTAAAAGTAAAAATGTCCCCAAAGTCTCTCCAGCTGCTTTGGGGTTTAGGAGGACCAAGTGGGCGGGCTTGTCCAGGCCCCGTGTGTGTCAGCGTGTGCTAGGTCAGGTGTCGGCTCCCAGTGGGCGATGGTCTGCAGGCCACTGGTCTCCACAGACAACACCGTGTTGTCTCCAGGGCCCTGCCCTACCCCTGCCTCCACCCAGGCGCTTGTGGGTTAAGGGGGGACATAGGGAGGGGGCGACCGGTATGGGGTCATGTTCTTGGGACGGGAGCCCTTGCCCTCCATGGGGGCTGTGAAGGGCGGCGGGGGCTGGTAGGGAGGCGCATTGGGATCCTCATCCCGCAGGGGTGTGTACTCTCCCACGGTGTCCTGGTTCAGAGGAGTGGTCTCGGGCACATTCTGGTTGGGGTACTCAGGAGGGGGGAGGGGGGCTTTTTCCTCCTGCAGGATAAGCGGCATGCTGGAGGAGGGTGGGGGCTTGGAGTCGTCCAGCTCGTCTGCAAAGATGATAGGCACCCCCTTCTTGATGAAGGTGGCCTGGTCCTCGAGGGTGAGCTTGCCCTTCCTCTTCTTGCGATAGCAGATCATGGCAATGATGCCAGCGATAAGCAGGATGGCTGCAACCACCACGGCCGGAATGACCGTGTGCAGGTAGACATCATCCTCGCTGCTCTTCTCAGGGTCCCTATCTGGCACCTCCGTAGGTGGTGCCTCTGAGGGCACCCTCCTGGGTGGCGCCACTGGGACAAACTGTAGATGCCGACAGCTGCCAGAGCCTGTCACAGAAATGCTCAAGGCCTTAAAGTCGGGCTCCAAGGCGTTGGCGAAGGCAGCTCGAGGTTTGCCATCATCCTCAGCAATCCTCTGGCTCAGCCCCGTGATCCGCTCCTTGGGGCAGGGCTCCAGGGGCAGTGTATTGTTGGTCCATTCCACCACAATGGAGCCCCGGGTGATATTCTGCAGAGTGATGGTGCTGCAGTTGCGGTCCCCAAAGGCGAAGGCCAGCTTCTTCACCAGGGCAATCTTCTTGTGAATGTCATTCACCACAGCTGTTGGGTCACCCACAAACTTGGCCTTGAACCTAGCAGGAGCCCTATCCCCTTGAGGGCGCCTGTGGACATGGATCTCGAAGGCATCCACAGCTGATAGGCCCCCTTTGTCTGTGGCGTGCATGAAATATTCGTGCTTGCCCACGTGGCTGCTGTCAGGCAGGCCATACATGAGCTGGCTGTTGCTGTTGAACTGCACCCAAGACTTCTCGCCTACCAACTGCTGCTCCCGAAGCTTCAGGGTCAGCTTCAGCTTATCAGTGGTGGTGTCCTCGTTGTCATAGAAGGTGTCCGACGGGATCTTCACCTCAAAATAGGTGCCAACCCAGGCATCCACCCTGTCGATATGGTTCTTGAGCTCTGGGCGCTGGTTGGGTTCTCCTCCACGGGGCATCCCACTGGTGGTGGTACGGATGCGAGTAGGTGGGGAGGCGGTTTCCAATCTGGTGACGGGAGCTTTGGTGGTGACCCGGGGCACCGGTCGGGGTGTCCGTGGTTTCTTGGTCGGCCTTCTAGTCGTGGTGGTTGAGGAATCAGTAGAAGGTGTGGCTGGTTTGGGCGTGGATACTCGTGGCTTCTTGGTGGTAATTGTGGGAGGGGTAGCAACTGCCGTGGGCTCCACATAGCCAGGAATGGTCATTGTTGGGCGGATCTGGCCAGGAACTGTGGTGCCAGCTTCTGACACCCGAGTGGGCTGGATGGGGCCGAGGGTTGGGGTCTGAATAATGGCACCTCGAGTCCGAATGGTGACTGTGGGCTTCCCAGGCACAGGATCCCTGACTGGAGGAATCATGGTCTCGGTTGGAGGAGCAATGGCTGGAGATGTGGGGGTGGGCACAATTCTGGATGGTGGCTCCTGGATAGCCGTGGTTGGGGGCCCAATGGCAGTGACAGGTGTGGGTGTGGCATGGATCTGCCTCCGGATGCGTTTGGGGAGAGGGGGTTTCTTGTTGGCGATGTGCCAACCCACCACAGGGTAGCCAAGCTGGGCAGACATAGCACCTTCCCTGGCGGGGACCTCCACACCACGAATGTCAGGCACGCTGTTCTGGTTCAGGGAGCAGCCCAGCTTCCAGGAGAGCAGGGCCCCATTCTCTACCACCTTTTTTGCATTTCCTGGGCCAGCCATGAAAGCCGACATGTCAAACAGTCTGTTATTCACCACTGGCACCAACTTCATGTTGTGAAGCTCCACTTCTGAGAAGCTCCGCATCCTGTGCAGAAGGTCAATCCTTTGCTTTGGGGTCATCTTGGTGAGGTCAGCATCCAGAATTACTGTCAGGACAGTCACAGGCTCATCGGCAGCACAGACAGATGATACCACCTCACCAGGGTCTGGTGACGCTGCCCGCACAGACTGTGGCTCACTGTGGTCTTCAGGGTAGACCTCGATAGAGAACACACTGGAAGTCTGCGGGACGTGGCTTCCGTTGGCCCCCAGCCGTGCAGCACTCACTGAAATGTAATGCACGCCCTTATCAGTGTCAAGGGGGAGACCCTCCAGGGTGTGGCTCTGTGGGTCCCACTGCAGCCAGGACGGTAAGGCCTCCTTCCCTGCTGCTGATACCTAGAAGAGATGTCAGCATGAGTTAATTGCCACCATCACTGCATAACCCGAAAATGATCACAACAGTTAACCACTGGCCTAACCTGTGTGACAGGCCTGAGGTACAATTCAGAATTCCTGGTGGAGGAACCAATGCCTCTCTCCTGGAGCTCATTTACCTGTCATGAAAGACTGGGGCTGCCAGATGGGCTAGCATGGAAGGCAAATGATTCGCCCAAGGCCACACGGTGGGGAGACAGCAGTTCTGGCACTCAAAACACATGTCTCATCCCAGAGAACTGATGCCATGGAGCTCAAGAATGTTGCAGGTTTTTATACCAGTGAAGTGCCCTGCCACCTACTCGTCCACTCTGCCTGCAGAATCAAGCCCGAGTGTCTCATCCCTCAGCACTACTTTACAACCTTGCCTCAGACTTCTACCCTACCCTCCACAGACACCACAACTTTGCTCAAGGTATATGCCTGGCCTAGAGTGCCTCTCCTGCCCAGAAGTGGAAATGTACGCCGGTCTGGGTGCAGGGACAACTCAATGCCCCCAGATGCCTCATTTTACAACCACCATGTTACATTCAAGTGTAGTGGGATACATTTGGTTAGCTGTATCTAATGTCTTAACACTGCTTTTCAAATCTCAAGAAAAACTGCAATGCCCAGGGTAGGGGAATGTAAACAATTATTCTAAGAAGAGTGTTTATCAAAGGCATTCCAAGGACCTCCAGTCTCTCTGAAAGAGAATTCTGTAGTCAACTAAGTTTGGGAGATGGACAGAGCTTACCTCTGTCCTTGGAAAGCCGAAGCACAGAGCAGGCCTCAGGAGCTCATCCCCTTTTCCACCCAACAGCACCTCCCAGACTTATTTCAGGGTGGAAGTCCTCCACAGCGACATGACTGGTAATACGTAAAGCCCCCAAGGGAATGCCACCATAAAAACTTCCACCATCAGCTGACAAGAGGAAAACAAGACTCACCTCTTGCCCAGGCCCCATCTATGACTTCTCTCACCTTCGGGAAACACCTATTCCTGCCCCCAATGCAAGAAAGGTGGGATCCACTCTCTGGTCTGCCTAAAGGCACTCTCAGTCAGCTCCACTGCCCTGTCCATCAAGTCCAGAAACACAATGGCCAACAGATGGCACGTCTTACTGCCAGCCTCGGCCCAGGAATTGCCCTTCCTGGTCATTGCTTGTCAGGAGAGGGAAACTAAAATGCTTCCCTCCCTGTGGCAGGAAGGCCACAGCTATGGCTGCTGGGTTCCCCAGGGGCTCTGGTTCGTCAGGCTTCCTCCTTCCAAGAGCCAGGTGCCTGAGTGATTGGGGAAGAGACCCTGAACTCATACCTGCTCTTCCCAGCCAGGACCCAGGTGTCCATGCGCATGCCATTCCATCAACCTTATCAGAGACCAGATATTTACCCTGCCTATAAAGAGATTTCCTACCTCCAGCAAAAAGCCATGAGAAGACATATGACATTATTAGGAGTTGTCCTTTATTGACTGCTCTCTGAACCACTGAGTTCACAGAGTTTCTTTTGTGACACCACATTCCATCAACCCTAGGGTGCACAATCATCTAATTAATGAACCACTAAGAATCCCCCATCCCATCACTCACCATCCACTGCAAACAGAGCCAACATCAGAAATGGTAAAATAACTGTAAACACGGGTGTCTTCAAATCCATGAAAAACACTAAATATAGTCTTCTTTTACAATCTTTTTTAGCTACAAAAATACTTATTACAACTGCTTTGACTGAAAAACCTATGCTTTAAATTTTTTCAGTTCAATTATGTTAAATACAAAAACTGCCACATCCACATATAAACATATAAAGCAAAGGTTGAATGATCTAGTTTTGCAAAAAATGTGAAGCAAAGATGTTAAGGCCAAATGGAGTAGTCAAGGGAACCATGAGATGTTTTACAGGGGTGGGGTAAGAACTTCCTGAGAGGAAGAGAGTAGGTGAGCCAGGGCGTGGACCCAGGTTTCCGGCCACCCAAGGGTATCTCTCCTAAGCCCACTCCATCCCAATGACTACCACTGGAATGAGAGGACACCTGCAAGAGATCGGGCAGAGAAAGGAGAAAGGGAGGGCCAAGAATGGAGCTCTGGATGAAGTCAGCCAAGGAGAAGCCACTTGTAGAGAAGACTGAACAGGGCCAAGAGAGACCAGGAGAGGCTCCAGATGGGTGCCAAGTGGTTGGCCAGGCCCATGGGATATGCCTCAGTGGCCAGGCAGTTAGCCCTGTGCCCAGCGCCGTGTGTTCCATCAGCACAGATGAGTAAGCAGCGTCAGTGCTTTTTCAAGTCTGTCTCAATTACGTAAGGGCACTTTATAACAGAGAGAACAGAGAAGGGCCCTCGCCTCCTCAAGCTTCCCTGGCTGGCTTGGCTTCCCTTTCTGCTGACCCCCAACAGCCACAGTTCTGTTGTCAGACATGCCCTAAGGCATAAACCCAGGTTGGTCAAGGCTCCCACACAGCCAGACTTAGAAAATATACACTTATTTGAACTACGCCAAGTAACATTTTAGCATGTTAATAACATGTAACATAAATAACAAACATTAAAGAAAACCCCAGGTTTCACCAAAGCAAGTTATAATGCTCAATCTCAAACTGGGCGATGGAAGAGCAGGACTGTGTAGCTTCATTTTGGTTACTGAAACAAATTCTTTCACTATGGTCTAACCACAGCTTTAGAGACAACATTTGGGATAAGCCATGTCAGAAAAACAGAGCCAAGCCACTCCACCCTGCACCTGACCTCCCTTCTGCAAATTCTGGCTCCTCAGGGTACTGGAGCCCTGGCCACAGGATAGGTGTTCAACCTGGATCTACACCCGGAAGCAAACAGTCCCCGGCGTGTTGGGTACTCCTCAGACAAGGAGAGATTCTAACCTGAACGTTCTAAAATCCATGCATCTCTGAGCATCTTGGTACTGCAAACATCAGGTTCAGGCAGCACTTTGGTTGGCAATGATTCATTTTAATAGAAAGGCCACAGGAAGCAAAACAAATTTGAGTTCCACAAGGAACCTACTCAAGTCACAGGGAAGCTGACATCTCTGCATTTTCAAGGCCATTTAGGGAAAGCCCCTGAACTGGGAAGTCTGAACATGCCTGAAGGTCTGGCAGTGTCCACAGTCCCCAAAGGATTCCACTAGCGGCCCCCCTCCCTCTCAAGGGCACTCAGTTGAGGGAACGCTCTGGGATGCAACACCTGCTCTACTGTGACAAAGCAGGAGCCCCTCAGTCCATGGGAACTCTGGACATCCTCCCCAGCTTGCAAAACCTCCAGGCTCTAGACCACTTTTCCTCTCAGGGCCTAAGGGTGAAGTGGGATATGAAAGTTCCTTCTCAGAGACACAGCCCCCATGACAAGCCAGGACTCATCTCTATAAAAACACCGCGTACCCGAAGGGAAGCCCCATCTCCAGGCAGTCTGAGGCTTCATCCAACCTCAGCCTCAGTTTTCTCATATGTAAGAAGGGGGAAAAGATGCCAGCCTTGTATGATCACAGGGCCAGGCACACGCTGGACTCTGTCAGTGCTGGTTCCTCACCCGCCCCTATGGGCTGAAAGAGGACACAGTACACATTGTGAGGCTCCTGCAGGAATGGATCCAGGGCGTGTCCAGGCTCCACTCCCCCATCCTCTTTCCCAAATGGCCTTGGACCCAGCACACACTGAGGCTTTGTCTCCCTGTTCATACCCCAAAGCAGAAACTCAAAGCATCAAAGGGAAGTGGAGAGGCCACAGGAAGAGGAAGCCAGGACCCTATAGGGGAACACGGCCAAGGCTGGGGACCCTCAGGGACTTGCTTACCTGTTAAGACCTGTTTGCTAAGAGTGGATGAAAACGTTGAGGGGCATAGAGGGCAGGGAGAACTTGCTGCAGGTGACAGCCCAAAGCCAGCACTCACATCCTCTAAGTCTAAAAGAGATGTGTTTGATTCTGGCATATTTGCACATGAGATTCCGACTATCCTTGGAATCTTTAGTTTACTCATATAGAAATTTCTGTCCTAGCTGTACTGTAACCACCCACAACTGACCCTCTAAGGACTGCCAGGCTAGAAATGGCAGGCAAGAAGCAGGAATCAGAGCTCTGTGTGAAGTGCTCATAACACCAGCACATGTATTTGGGGTGACAGGCTGTCCCCGGCCATGGAACTCCCCCAGGGTTTCAAGTCACCCCCAGGTTTTCAAGTCACCCTCCATCATTAAATACCAACACTCCCTTGCTGACCTTATAAAGCAGCCATCTTGGAAAGGAGACTTCAGGCAATGGGAACACCTGCAGGAGGCAGAAACTGCAGGAGGAAGCCTGATTTGAGATCATGGGCTCTAGATCACAGGCCACTCAGAAAGAGCCAGAAATCTTTCCAGTTTCAGCAACCCTCAGAGAGAACATGCTTCTGAGATGGAAGGCAAGCCCAGCACTGAGGAAAACAAGATCTTGAACAGCCACACACCCAATTTTAGAAATCTTGATCCATAAAGTACATCCAAAAACATTAAGAATCAAAACCACAAAACCTGGGCAGACACATAAGGAGTTCTGAAGACTACCTGCCCAGCGATGCCCACAATTAATCACCATGACCAATGATTGGGGAACTGCCAAACGTGAAGGTTTTGGTCACTCCTCAGTCTATACTAGCAGATGACTAGTAACTGACTTCCTATTCAGTTCTCAGACATTCTCTTCAACTTCTTCACTGGAGCCTTCTCTTGCACAGTAGACTGTCAAACAGTTGGTCTGATAAAGATACAGCACCTGTGCTAAAACATCATGCAACGCAAGTAGAGTCTCTCACTCCAAATCAGCATAACATACCTGGAGAAAGAACAAATCGGCAGAGGAGCTTATATTACTTAGTCCCTCATCAAAGAGCAGATTTCTGCCCATCAAAACTGAGGAGCTGGACTCTCACTAGGGCTTAATTGACTATATGACCACTGGTTTCTAAAACCAAGAAAACCTAAGCTTTATCATTCAGAACCCACAAGGTGGTATCTTACCCATGCAGGAGTTACGGGACTTAGAAATGGCAAGCAAAAGTTCCAGAAAGATGGATGAGCACTTTCATATACTTGTCACTTGGGTGAGCTGATGCTGGCCAGCAAAGAGGGATCTTAGGAATAAAGTATAATCAAGAAACTGCATTTGGTGAGAATTCCCCCACACTACAAACCTTTTGGAGGGTCCTTTGAGCCTCAGTGGTGGCACCTTCCAACCAACACCTCAAGACAGGACAGCCCCAGGGGTTCAGGCTGGGCCCTTCCCTGAATCCCCAATAGATGTGCCAGAGGGTCTTCTCAGTGGTCCATTTCACAGTGGCACAAACTGCTGCCCTGTGACACCCCACTGCTTGGGCCTCTTAGCAGCCTGCCCTGGCAAAGTCCCTGCCTTCCCTCAGACCTGGTCACTGGCTCCTAGACTCTTCAGCCCCTCACCCCTCACCCAAGCTGCGGAGCTGAGCCAACCCACAGCCGTCTATGGCTGGGTACCATAGGCAACACCCTGGAGGCACTCACACATGAGGTGATCAAGGCCTCCTTGGGGCAGGCCGACTGTGTGGTGGGCTCCTTTGCTCAGGGGGGCAGGAAATAGTCCCTCTGATGGAGTCAGCTTCCAGTCACGTTTCAGAGGCCCCCATGGTGCTGACTCACATTCAGGGTGATCCTGTGTCTGTGCCATGGACTATGACAGTGAGACTAGTCTGCTCTGTGGCCAAGCTCAGCTTCTGCAAACGATGCACATGGGCAGTCACATGGTTGGGTTGTGGGGAGATGGCACATGTCAACAGGAAGAGCCTCTGGCTTGAGGTCAAAGGCCAAGACTTTGCCCCCACAGAAGGTGAGGAACCAGGGTAGAACCAGGGTAGACATACTTTGCTTTACCGAGTAGAGCAGAGCCACACCCATGAGAGACAATCATTGGTTCTGTTGCTTGACATTCAAACCTCAAACCAGAATATGGCTGTTGCCACAAAGGCCAAGGCCACAGGATCACATGTTGAACACAACCTGTCCAGCCCCATCAGTGCCCCTCTGGTCTGAATTATGAAGCATTTTATCTGATGTTAACTGTTCTCATCTGAAAACAAAAATTAATCATTTTCCCCCCAAAGTAAGGGACAGCTTAGCATAGTTATAGCCACTAATAAAATTCTCAGAATCAGTCCCTCAATCCCAAGCCCTGACATCAACTATTTTTACTTTGTCATGTTTTCAGTCCTTGTCAGTAATTTTTTTCCTAAAACATAGAAGCCTATATATTCAATAATAAGTATTTGAGCTGATATGTCTGGGCAAATGCCATTCTGACAACCCACCCCCAAGGATGCCTTCCTTCGCCAACCCACATTTCCCAGTGTGCTCTGTTCACAAGGGATCAATTCAGAGCCAGGGAACACCCACTTGAGGCAGGAAGAAACTGCAGTTCATCTCACGCAGGCGGGGTTGCCACAAAGCTCTCAAGCATCCAAAGAAATACTCCTTTCATGAGCTCCCCTTCCTGGCCAAAAAGAGTACCCATTGTTCTCATGGGAACAACTGGGGGCCTATGCCAGCAGATGAGAGCACAGTCCCAGGAAAGGCTGCTCCCAGTCTGCCGACATCTTGGGCTGAGAGAAATTCCACATTGTCTCCAGACAAGGAGGCTAAAGGGAAGCAGGGATGAAAAGCCATCCTCATGGGCACTACCAAAATGAGACATCTGAGAGGGCTCTAGAGGGGCAGCCCAATCATTTCATGAGATGCAAAGACTTCTCTCCTGACCACCCCAGAGAGGAGGAGTTAGAACATCTCCAGCCATATAATCACCTTCCTCAGCCAGTCCTACACTCAAGTCAGAGGAGAGGCACCCTTAGGGAGCCGGCGCCAAACCTGAGGGAAGTCAGGGAGGTAACTTATACTATGGCCAACTTGGGACAGCTTAGGATCTGCCCAGCAAAGGCAAAGCTGGCTTCCGTGGGACCTATACCCACAGACCCTGATGAAGAGAGAGGGTGTTCTAAGACCTAAGACTCCTGTGAGAGCAAAGAACAGTCAAGACCTGGGATGAGCTTTGCATACAGGCATCTAGTCTGGTCCAAGGGAGCACACGCCAGGACCATCTCCTTTAGGGTGTCCTGAGGCCACAGGAGAAAAGAAGAGACCCAAGGCACAGGTCTTTCAGTAAGGTCATGCTGGCCACAAAGGTCTGGAGGTAGCCCGTAGCCCCTTCTTACATCATCAGATCAATGGAGTCCATTTGGGAGTTAAAATGGGGTCAGTAATAGCAAATTGATTCTTGAAGTAGAGCTAGAGAACAGCAGGGAAGTAACAGGTGCTGGCTGGGATGAGACTGGACAAGGACTGTTTGGACATGAAAGAGTCTCAGATGTGGGGGAGAGCAAAAGATCCAGGACCTCAGGGCTAATCCTCCAGGCAGGCATGTCCCGTTCTTCTTTCTCCTGACCTGCTTCCTTGAAGCCTGGTGTATAAAATATAGGGAAGTGCTTGTTTTAGGAGTTGATGTTACCCGATGGGCATACCTGGCTGATGCCAAGCAGCACTTCCTCTGTCACTGTGATTCCCAAAGTTGCCACAATCTCCTGAAATACCACAACCATCAGCCCACACAGGTCCAACAAGGCTTGGCAGGTAGCCAGTGCAGCTCACTTAGCATGAGACTTAATTTTCTACCCCTTCTATAGACTGTTACATGGTCTGTTACAAACACTGAATTATTCTATCACCAACCCCCATGCACATCTCCTGACCAGTCAGCAAGTATGACAACCACCCCATCTAATCTCATCAGGTCTCAGGACAGACCATGCTCTGCCTATGAGTCCTCATTAGGCAATTCGGCTAATTGATTGGAAGGCCAACCCTTACCTGGGAACCCCACATGAGGCTTAGGCAAGCTTAGTCTCTTACTGCCCTGACATAGGCTGGCATTTCTTCCTACAAACAGGCAGGTAGGCTTTTTTTTTTTTTTAATAAATTTATTTTATTTATTTATTTTTGGCTGTGTTGGGTCTTCGTTGCTGTGCGCGGGCTTTCTGTAGTTGTGGGGAGTGGGGGCTACTCTTCATTGTGGCGTGTGGGCTTCTCATTGAGGCGGCTTCTCTTGTTGCAGAGCTTAGGCTCTAGGTGCACAGGCTTCAGTAGTTGTGGCATGAGGGCTCAGTAGTTGTGGCTCGTGGGCTCTAGAGCACAGGCTCAGTAGTTATGGCACATGGGCTTAGTTGCTCCACAGCATGTGGGATCTTCCTGGACCAGGGATCGAACCCGTGTCCCCTGCATTGGCAGGTGGATTCTTAACCACTGCACCACCAGATAAGTCCCTGGCAGGTAGGCTTTGACAATCCAAAGCAGGTTTGCAGGTACTGAGGGGGTTCTTCTTCCCTCTGCCAGCCCAAAAACATTTGAAGGCCTACTATGGGACTGGAATCAAACATGCAGACTAACAAGAATTTCAAGTACAAAAATGTGCTAAGAAGATAACACAAGGTTTTGTGAGAAATCTGCCTTCATCAGGGTGGAGGGAAAGGGCTCCAATGCTGAAATTAAGCCTGAAAGAGGTGGCTGTACCCATGCTGACAGAAGAAAAAAAGAGCCAGCAGCCTGGGGTGGGCCCTGAGCTTGGCATATCTGTGGGGCAGAAAGAGGCTGGTGTGGCTGGGACAAGGTATGCAAAGGGAAAGGGGAGAGAGAAGAGGCCAGAGGCCAGATCAAACAGGGCTTAATCCTAAGGGCAGGGGGGTAGGGGAGGCCTGTTTTTAGCAGATGTAAGCTTTACAAAGATAAAGATGTCTCTTGCCTCAGTATGGAGAACAGACTAAGGGGTTAAGAACAGAGGCAGGACGCCTGGGAAGAGGTGAGCGAGTGGTAGTTTGGATGACAGTAATAGTGATGGATATGATTTGCAGGTCACCCCAACAAGGTTCCTTGGGACCAAGATCTGAAATATTCCTCACATACACAAGAATATTGGGCAGCCATTAAAAGTTACATTCCCAAAGAATACTTAATAACCAAGGAAAAAAACTCAAACTACAGTGAATGAAAAAAAGGTTAAAAAATAGATTCAGCATGATTTCAGGTCTGTCTAAAATGTCTGTGTGTGTATGTGACACAGACACCTCTTGATGAACGCAGAAAATGATGGAGGAGTATGCTAGTGGTAGGAACCACAGGAGATTTTCTTTCTCCCTTTTTCTACAATGTACATTTATACATCATTATTATAATGGGGGGGAAAAAAACAACTCCTTTAATGTAAAGACTTTTCAATCCTGTTTTATACATATGGAAACCAAAGCTCCAGGAAGGAAGTCAGGCTTTCTGATCTGATTCCCACCCCACACAACCCTGATGTCAAGACTGTTCGGGATGAAGAGTCACACATTTTCACCTGTTTTTCTACAGGTTAATCATCTACTAAATGGTCTGCTTTCCACAGATAGATATACTCAGATAAAATCCTGTTTTCCTAGTAAAATCTCTTTGCTCCCCCAGTGAATAAGCCTGTTAAATATCCCTCTGCCAGATACAGCAAATACTCAGCTCACTGTATCGACTCAAGGCACCTTTGGTCAAGCCTAATCCATGTACAACATTCCAGTGGCCACTGGAACAAGGGTAATCACTACAGGGTTTGGATATTCAGAAGATGAAATTTGATGCTGGGTAAGAAATGTACCTCCAAAAACGCCATTTTTCATCTAATAAACTAGAAACTGGCTTACTGGGGTGTTATGAAGATTACATGGAAATCTTAAAGACTCCACAAACTAGAAAGAGCTCCATGGAACTGAGCCAGGATCTTCGGAAGTATGACCACCTCTGAGAACACAAGGCCACCCTAAGAACAAGCCATGAGCTAAGGAGAGGGGGTCAAAAAGGAAAAGGAAGAGAACACAAGGAGGGTCAGGTGAGGAGTGGGTCTGCCCAGATTCAAGGGAAAGGGGCATAGACACAACTCTCAATGAGAAGAGTGGCATGGAATTTGTGACCATTTCTAATCTAGATGCCTGGGGCTTGTGGGTCAGAGAGGCAAGTTGGTAAAGACTCATTAGAGCCTGGGTGTGCTTTGACCAATGGAGTACAAAGGAAGTGTCACTGTGCAAGTTTCCAAGCCCAGGCCTTAAGAGACTGGCAGCTTACACTTCCTGTATCTTGGAATACTCAATCTTGGAACCCAGCTATTGTACTGTGAGGAAATCCA
The DNA here is from genome assembly GCF_949987535.1 of Balaenoptera acutorostrata. Taxonomy (NCBI): domain Eukaryota; kingdom Metazoa; phylum Chordata; class Mammalia; order Artiodactyla; family Balaenopteridae; genus Balaenoptera; species Balaenoptera acutorostrata. The sequence continues at coordinate 39,228,237 of NC_080073.1, forward strand.
AGTATCTGTGTAAAGGTCTACATGGAGAGAAACCAAGGACCTTGATCAGCAGCCCCAGGTAAGCTCCCTGTCAACAGGCAGAACCAACTTGCCAGCCATGAATGAGACATCTTGGAAGTAGATCCTCCAGGCCCAGGTAAGCCACTCTAGCTAGTGCCATGTGCAGCAGAGATGAGATTCCCAGATGAGCTCTAAATCCCTGAATTCTTGGCCACAAAACTGTGAGCAAAACAAATTGGCTGTTTCAAACCACTATGTTCTTATGCTTTAAACATACCAATAAATAGCCAGAACACTATGTGTATGTAGAAATCTAAGTGCATAACAGATATTAAAAACTACCATAACAAAGTATAGACCTTGGAATACTTTTAATTCATATTCAAGCCACACCTCTGGGGAAAGAATGCTGTAGGCCAAGGGTTAGAAAACTATGGCCATGAGGAATTCCCTGGTGGCACAGTGGTTAAGAATCTGCCTGCCAATGCAGGGGACACGGGTTCGAGCCCTGGTCTGGGAAGATCCCACATGCTGTGGAGCAACTAAGCCCGTGCACCACAACTACTGAGCCTGTGCTCTAGAGCCCACGCACCACAACTACTGAAGCCCGCACACCTAGAGCCCATGCTCTGCATCAAGAAGCCCACGCATCACAACGACGAGTAGCCCCCGCTCGCCGCAACGAGAGAAAGCCTGCGCTCAGCAAGAAAGACCCAATGCAGCCAAAAATAAATAAATTAAATTAAATAAATAAATTTATTAAAAAAAAAGAAAACTGTGGCCATGGGACTTCCCCAGTGGTCCAGTGGTAAAGAATCTGTCTTCCAATGCAGGGGACGCAGGTTCAATCTGGGCTGCCACCTGTCTTTGTACAGCCCATGAGCTGAACATGTTTTTTGCAATTTTTAAACGAGTGAGGGGGAAAAAAATCAAAAGGAGATATAGTATTTCTTGACATGTGAAAATCACATGAAATTAAAATTTCAGTTTCAGTAAAGTTTTTAAAAGTAAAGTTTTACTGGGGGCTTCCCTGGTGGCACAGTAGTTAAGAATCCGCCTGCCAATGCAGGAGACACAGGTTCCAGCCCTGGCCCGGGAAGATCCCACATGCTATGGAACAACTAAGCCCGTGCTACTGCGCTCTAGAGCCCACAAGCCACAACTACTGAGCCCGCGTGCCACAACTACTGAAGCCCATGCACCTAGAGCTCATGCTCCGCAACAAAAGAAGCCACAGCAATAAGCCCACGCACCATAACGAAGAGTAGCCCAGCTCGCCGCAACTAGAGAAAAGCCCGTGTACAGCAACAAAGACCCAATGCAGTCAAAAATAAATTAGATAAATAAATAAATTTATTTTTTAAAAAAAGTTTTATTGGAACAGAGCCATGTCCATTCGCTTGCATATTGTCTATGGCTACTTTCATACTACACTGGCAAAGTTGAGGAGTTGCAACAGAAACCATATGGCCAGCAAAGCCAAAAAAATACTTACTATCTGGCTTTTTTTAAGAAAAAGTGTGCTGACATCTGCTCTAGGAGATGTTCATAGCTTGAGGAGTACACCCCACCCACCCACACGGCTCCCATGCAAACTCAATCAGAAAGTAGGGGAAATTCCAAGGTCCCACAACCCCAGACAAAGGGATGTTACTTCTTCACACAAAAGCTTCCTGTTTCAACTAATTTCCACCCTGGGTTGGACAAGACACTCTTCAGTTACAAAGATCTTAGATCCCCTTGTTTTCTGGGTTGCCTCCCCAAAAGGAGATGAGGCGAGGCTGAAATTTAAGTACTGATTTTTGTTCTTAAGTGACCAAATACATTAGTAAACATAGAACACCAAAGCAAAGCAAAACTCCAATATTTACTTATACCTTATTTTTAAAAAATAGGTTCAGGGCTTCCCTGGTGGCGCAGTGGTTGAGAATCCACCTGCCAATGCAGGGGACACGGGTTCGAGCCCTGGTCTGGAAAGATCCCACATGCCGCGGAGTGGCTGGGCCCGTGAGCCACAACTACTGAGCCTGCGCGTCTGGAGCCTGTGCTCCCCAACAGGAGAGGCCGTGATAGTGAGAGGCCTGCGCACTGCGATGAAAAGTGGCCCCCGCTTGCCGCAACTGGAGAAAGCCCTCACACAGAAACGAAGACCCAACACAGCCATAAATAAATAAATAAATAAATATTAAAAGAAAAAAAAAAATAGGTTCAAAGCATTTAAAAGTTCCATATTTCTTGGGTTTAATCCCATGGTTAATGAAAGCAGACCATTTCCTATACACAGGCCCTTCCATCAAATCCCTAACTTGATGACCAAAAGATCTTCCAGAGTACACATGTAAAAGCTTTTTAATGGTGACACCCTCAAAATGGGGCAAAAATAAAGGTTTAGGATGCTATTCTGAGATATATGGGGACCTTCTAGTGAACGTCAGTGGCTGTCCCTCTCTTAAGGAACACTTAGCAGGTCCTGGAAGAACTGAGCTCAGAATTCCTCGAAAACTGAAAAACTAAACCTAAACTAAAAAACCAAAAAAACCTAAAATTAACACTAAAATCAAAACTAAAATGGAAGATGAGAATTATTCCTCATTTACAGTTTATATCCAGTCTCACCTTGATGACTTCTCCATTGGAGGCAATTAAATCTGTTGGAATGGTCACTCGAAATGAGCGTCCGACGACAGCGGTGCCATCAGGAATGCCAACCACCGTGGGAACAGCCTCATGGAGGTCTGAGAGTACTGAGTGCATGGACGCCTCGAGCTGGTTCTCCCAGTCCCTGACGGCCTCCGAAGGCTCACTGGGCCAGCGGGACTGAGTCACAGCCACAGATAGCAGAAGGAGAAAGGTCCTCCCCCAGAGGGGGAGCAGCAGCGAGAGGGCCACAGACATCCTCATCCCGGGCTCAAGTCTGTTCAAGCAGATAGTCTAAGAAAGGAAGCAAGTGACGTGGTCCCAGAACTGGGTCCTCAGCCTCTGCACACCTGCTCCATCCCAGAGCACCCAAAGCCTGAAAAAGAAGAAGAGTAGACTCAGACTTCAGCAACTTCCATGGTTTCAAAGTTGAGCACAGGCAGTTACTACCTCCTAGGTGTTCCTGCCAAAAATATCTACTCTGAGTTGGATCAAGTCTCACCCTGCACTGTCCAGTACAGAGCCACCAGCTACATGTGGCTACTGAACACTGGAAATGTGGCTGGCCCATTAAGTATAAAGCACACCGTGGATTCTGAAAACTAAGTATAAAAAAGGAATGTTAGGGACTTCCCTAGTGGTCCAGTGGGTAAGACTCTGCACTCCCAATGCAGGGGGGCCAGGGTTCGATCCCTGGTCGGGGAACTAGATCCTGCATGCATGCCACAACTAAGAGTCCGCATGCCGCAACTAAGAAGTCTGTATGCTGCAACTAAGACCTGGCACAGCCTAAATAAATTAATTAATTAAACTAAAAAAAAAAGAATGTAAAATCTCTAATACTTTAAAAATATTGATTACATATTGAAATATTTTGGATATAAAATATTAAGTATAGTTAAGTAAATAAATATTAATAAATAGTACATAATAAAGATATTAAATATATTATTAAAATTAATTCCACCTGCTTATTTTTATTTTTTTTTTCAAGTGACTACCGGAAAATATTAAATGACATATGTGGATCACAGTATATTTCTGTTGGGTAGTGCCGCTCTAGAACTAACTTCCAGTTCATAGGAAACACAGGGCCATGAAGACACAATCAGACAAATCTAGAATGTGGGACCTTCTACAAGATAACCGGTCTGGTCTTTCCAAATCTGACGCCTCTAAATACAAGGGGACTATTCTAGATTTAAAGACTGCAACCAGATGCAGTGTGTACATCTTGACTGGACCCTGGATTTACTTTTTAAATTTATTTTGTATTGAAGTATAGTTGAATTACAATGTTGTGCTAATTACTGTTGTACAGCAAAGTGACTCAGTTATACGTATATGTACATTCTTTTTCATATTCTTTTCCATTATGGTTTATCACAGGATATTGAATATAGTTACCTGTGCTATACAGTAGGGCCTTGTTTATCCATTCTATATATACCAGTTTGCATCTGCTAATTCCAAACTCCTAATCCAACCCTCTCTTACCCCCCACCCCCTTGGTAACCACCAGTCTATTCTCTATGGCCCTGATTCCATTTGTTTCATAGATGAACCTATCTATTTGTGTTGGATCTACTTTTAAAAAAAACAAAAAACACACAAGATCAGCTCCCAAAGGGATAACTGAGGAATTGTGTATGTGGGCTGGAGATTAGATTTATTGTTAATTTTCTTAGGTGAGATGATGGTGGTGTGGCTCGATAACAGATTGTCCTCAATTTTGAAGTATTTAGGGATGAAGTATCAAAAATCTCTGCAACTCACTTTGAAATGGTCCAAGGGGAAAAAAAACCCATGTGCATGCATATATAGAGATAAAACAATGTGGCAAATTTTACAATTATTAAGTCTTAAAAAAATACTTTTGAAAAAAATTGAAAAGCCAAGTATCTGCACAGAGAAGTGTGGCAACCACCCACTGCTTACACCCCACATATTGCATATACTTGCTAACTCAGTGCTAGTGAACAAAACTTATTTGAACTCTCTTGCCCCCCACCCCCAACAGTGACTAAAACCCTGCACATTGTCCCCTCTCCCCCACACCAGCTTCAAGCAGCTCATGACCCTGCTCTAAGGCTGGCAGCCACACAGATGCACTGTGGGACTTTCTGGGTGCCCACAGGTGGCCACAGCCATCACAAGCAATTTCCCATTCTGGAAAACGATGAAGCCCTGCCCTGAGCCAAGCTGTTGAGGAGCCACGTGATATTTTTTGACCTGGGTAATGCAAAGTAAATAAAATTGCTGAAGAAAACAAGGCCACTGAAACAGGCAGCGTACTCTAAAGTCAATGCAAAGCCAAGCCAATGCCAAAAGGTTTTTTTTGCTATTGACTTCGTTATTCCTGTTCTTATTTTGTTTCTGAACTAAAAGTCATGAGACAAAGACAAAACCCAAGAAAGTAAAACAATTTTGAGGGCTGGGAGTCCTATCCTACCAAACCAAGACTTATCACAAAGCTACTGTATTTAAGGCAGTGTCACATGGGGCAGAGTAGACACTGGACTGTGGAACCAGAGGGAGAGCCCAAAACCTGCTTGCAAAGAAGCTGTTCAAAGGCGCCAGGACAAGTGGCTATCTATGTAGGAAAAAAACACAATTAGGTTCTTCTGTCACTTCTCCATTAAAAACAAGATAAATCCCAGGTGGATTAGATACATTAATGTAAAAAGCAGAACTTTAAAATGTTTAGAATATAGCAGAATGTCAGAATAAGGAAGGATTTCATTTTTAAAAGATATCAAAAAACACAAAACATAAAAGAAAAAGACCATTGGACTTTCACTTCTAGGAAGATGAAATAGATGTACTTCTCCTTAGTTTCCCACTAAATACAAGGGAAAATCCTAGATATTATATATATAAAATAAACATGAGACTCTTAAACAGTCAAGAGAAGAAGGCAGACCAGCTAGGGACCAGTGAGGTTCCTTGGGTTTTCTTTTGCCTCATGTATACCAGAATTGGGAGCTGAAGAAGCTGGCAACCCAGAAATGCCAACAGATGAAACAAAAAACATCCTAACAAAAGTCTGCTCTCTTTATCCAAAGGAGCAAGAAGGGGGTAACCTAGCAAGACATAAAACATTTAGACAGTAACAGCCCTATTCTAGCAAAACACCACAGAAAAAACTGTGGCCCCACTCCCACCCATGCCTACAAAGGCCAAGTGGGGAGCCAAGACTTCCACCCTCATGAGGCTGTAACAAGGCACCCTGATATCTCCACTGGGGAGGGAGCTGGGACTTTCATCCTCCCTGGCTAGTAACAATGCACCACCCTCTACCTTTAGCCCCTTGGTGTCAGTGGAAACCACAAGGGGAACCTGGATTTATATATTCCCACCCAAGCAATAAGAAGGAGCCTCTCCCCATCCCTGCTGGGATGGTGTCAGAGGAAGACTGGTGGAGAGTCAGAACTTTAACCATTGCTCAGCAGTCGTGAGGCCTAGGGAACTAGAACTCCCACCCTCAACCAGCAGTAACAAGGACTTCACCTGCCTTCAGGTGTCAACAAAGGCTGAGTGGGGAACCTGGGCTTCTATCTAAACTTCCCAGTAATCAGGCAGTGCCTCCTCTACCCTTCCTCTGCCCGACAAGTGTCAAACAAAAGCCAGCTAAAACAGAATCTAGAGTTTCAGAACAAAATACAAAATTGTTCAAGTTTCAATCAAAAATCACTCATCATGGGAATTCCCTGGCAGTCCAGTGGTTAGGACTTGGTGCTTTCACTGCCGTAGGCCCGGGTTCAATCCCTGGTCAGGGAATTAAGATCCTGCAAACCATGAGGTACAGCCCCCCACCAAAAAAAAAAAAAAAAGCTGAAAAATCACTCATCATGCCAAGAACCAAGAAGATCCCAAACTGAATGAAAAAAAGACAATCAACAGATGACAACACCAAGATGAAAAAGATAGGTAGAAAGTAAAAGGATGGGAAAAGATATATCATGCAAACAATAATTAAAAGCAAGAGGAGCTGTATTTATATCAGATAAAGTAGACTTCAGAACAAAGAAAATTATCAAAGACAGAGAGGTACATTATATAATGATAAAAGGGTCAATCCATCAAGAAGAATACTAATCCTCAATGTATATGCACCAAACAGAGTTGCAGAACCATGAGAAGCAAAAACTGATAGAACTGAAAGGAAAAATAAACAAATCAACAATTCTAGTTGGAAATGTCAATATCACTCTCTCAACAAATGATAGAACAATTAGAAAGAAAATCACCAAGGGTACAAAAGAACTAAAACATGCTATCAATCAATATGATTTAATCAACATTTATGTTCTGACAACAGAACATATATTCTTTAGTAAAAGGCGAAAGATTTATGCGTTCTGAAGAGAAACCAGAGTATCAGAACATATATTCTTTTCAAATGTCCACAGAACATATACCCTGAGAGATCACATCTAGGGCCATGAAAAAAATCTCAACAAATTTAAAGGAACTGAAATAATACTGAAATGTTCTCCAACCCCAATGGAGTCAAATTAGAAATCAGTAACACAAGGATAGTAAGAAAATCTTCAAAACTTGAAAACTATACAATGTACTTCTAAATAATTCCTGTGTCAGAGAGGAAGTCTCAAGGGAAATAAAATGTTACACTGAACTAAATATACATTTGTGGGGTTATAGTAAAATTTGTGGAACACAGCTAAAGCAGCTCTTAGGGGTGAATTTATAACACTGAAACCATTAGAAAAAGAAGGAAAAGTCTCAAATCAATAATCTATGCTCCCACATCAAGAATCTCAAAAAAAAAAAAGAGCAAAATAAACCAAAAGCAAGCAGAAGGAAGGAAACAGTAAAGCACAGAAATCAATAAAATTGAAAACAACAGAAAAAAATCAATAAACAAAAAACTGGTTCTTTGAAAAGATTAATAAAATTGACAAATTTCTATAAACAAATTACCAATATCAGGACTGAGACAGGGGATATCACTACAGATCCTGCAGACGTCAAAAAGGATAACAAGGAAATACTACCAAATAACTCACAGATTTTGATAATTCAAATGAAACAGACCAATTCCTCAAAATTTGTAATTTTAAAAAATTTATAATTTAAAAACTCCCATAAAAAGAAATCTCTAGGCCCAGACAGCTTCACTAATAAATTCTACTAAATATTTAAAGAATTAACACCAATTCTACACAGTCTTTTCCAGAAAGTAGAAGGAAGAAACACTTGCCTATTCATTTTATGACGCTAACATTACCCTGACACCAACATCAAAGACAATACCAAAAAAAAAAAAAAGAGAGAAGAAAATGCAGATGAACAGGCACAAAATTTTTAACAAAACATTAAGAAATAGAATTTAGCAATATATAAAAAGAATTATATACCGTAACCAAGTAGCACTTGTTTCAGGGTACAAGGTCAGTTCAATATCTGAAAATCAATCAACGTAATCCGCCATATTAACAGACTAAAGAACAAAAATCACATGATCATATTAATTAATGCAGAAAAAGTACCTAACAAAATTCAACACCCAGTCATGATAAACAATCTCAGAAACACAGGAACAGAGGACAACTTTCTCAATTTGATAAAGAGCATCTAATGGTGATAGACTGAATGCTTTCTCCTTAAGATCAGAAACAAGGCAAGGATGTCTGCTCTCACCACTGTTTTTTTTTTTGGCTGCATTGGGTCTTCGTTGCTGTCCATGGGCTTTCTCTAGTTGCGGCGAGGGGGGGCTACTCTTTGTTGCGGTGCACAGGCTTCTCATTGTGGTGGCTTCTCTTGCTGTGGAGCGCTGGCTATAGGCTTCAGTAATTGCAGCATGCAAGCTCAGTAACTTCAGCACAGTTGTGGCTCGCGGGCTCTAGAGAGCGGGCTCAGCAGTTGTGACACACGGGCTTAGCTGCTCCGCAGCATGTGGGATCTTCCTGCACCAGGGATCTAACCCGTGTCCCCTGCATTGGCAGGCGGATTCTCAACCAGTGCACCACCAGGGAAGTCCCCTACCACTCTTATTTGACATAGTGCTAGAAGTTCTAGCCAGCATAATAAGGCAAGAAAAGGAAACAAAAGGCATGTAGATGGTAAAGGAAAAAATAAAACTGTAGGGACTTAAAAATAAAACTGTGTGCCACAACTACTGAGCCCACGCTCTAAAGCCCACAAGCCGCAACTACTGGGCCCACGTGCCGCAACTACTGAAGCCCATGTGCTCTGGGGCCCTCATGACACAACTACTGAGCCTGTGTGCTGCAACTACTAAAGCCCATGCGCCTAGAGTCCATGCTCCATGACAAGAGAAGCCACCGCAATGAGAAGCCCGTGTACCGCAACAAAGAGTAGCCCCTGCTCTCTGCAACTAGGAAAAGCCCGCACACAGCAACGAAGACCCAACACAGCCAAAAATAAATAAAGTTAAAAAAATAAAACTCTCCCTACTTGCAGATAACATAATTGTCTATGTAGAAAATCCCAAGGAATCCACAAAACAAACTCCTAGAACTAACAAGTAAGTTTGGCAAGGCCACAGAATATAAAACAAACATACAAAAATCAGTTGTAGGACTTTCCTGGTGGCGCCGTGGTTAAGAATCCTCCTGCCAATGCAGGGGACACGGGTTCAAGCCCTGGTCCAGGAAGATCCCACATGTTGCGGAACAACTAAGCCCGTGCACCACAACTACTGAGCCTGTGCTCTAGAGCTCGCAAGCCACAACTGCTGAAGCCCGCATGCCTAGAGCCCGTGCTCAGCAACAAGAGAAGCCACCACAATGAGAAGCCCACGCACCACAACGAAGAGCAGCCCCCACTCACCACAACTAGAGGAAGCCCATGCGCAGCAAGAAGGACCAAACTCAGCCAATAAATAAATAAATTTATTTTTTAAAAAAATCAGTTGTATTTCTGTATGCTAGAAATGAACATGCAGACACCAAATTTAAAAGATAATACCATTTAAATTGCTTAAAAAATGAAATATCTAGGTGTAAATCTAACAAAACATGTACAGAATTTGTATGCTGAAAACCATACAACACTGGTGAAAGAAATCAAAGATCTAAACAAATGGAAAGATATACTGTGTTAATGGACTGGAAAGCTCAACACGGTAAAGATGTCAATTCTCCCCAAACTGATATACAGGTTTGTAATAGGCTAAATAATGGTCGCCCAAAGATACCAGGTCCTAATCCCTAAAATGTGCAAATGTACTTTACAAGGGAAGTCTTTGCAGGTGTGATTAAATTACGAATCTTGACCTGGGGAGATGATTATAAATCCAATCACAATTTTCATTATAAGAGAGACGCAGAGAGAGATTATACACACACACAGATGGAGAAGGGGATGTGAAGGCTGAAGCACAGATTGGAGTGATGTGGCCATAAGCCAAGGAATGCCAAAGAATAGTGGCAGCCACCAGAAGCTAGAGGAGACAAGGAATAGATTCTTCCCCAGAGTCCACAAAAGGAGCACAGCCCTTGCCAACACCTTAATTTTAGACTTCTGGTCTCCAGAACTATGAGAGAATAATTGTGTGTGTTATTCTAAGCCACTAAAGTTGTAGTAATTTTTTACAGCAGCCCTAGAAAACTAATTCAAGGTTTAACGTAATTCCTATCAAAATCCCAGTAAGAATTTTTGTATATAGAGACAAGATTATTCTAAAATTTATATTAGGACTTCCCTGGTGGCACAGTGGTTAAGAATCTGCCTGCCAATGCAGGGGACACAGGTTTGATCCCTGGTCCAGGAAGATCCCACATGCCGCGGAGCAGCTAAGCCCGTGAGCCACAACTACTGAGCCCGCATGCCACAACTACTGAAGCCCGCGCACCTAGAGCCCATGCTCTGCAACAAGAGAAGCCACCACAATGAGAAGCCTGCACACCACAACAAAGAGTAGCCCCCACTCGCCGCAACTAAAGAAAGCCCGCGTGCAGCAATGAAGACCCAATGTAACCCAAAAAATTAATTTAGAAAAATTTATATGGAAAGGCAAAGGAACTAAAATAGCTGTGATGACTACCAAATGTAAAACAGATAGCTAGTGGGAAGCAGCTGCATAGCACAGGGAGATCAGCTCAGTACTTTGTGACCACCTAGAGGGGTGGGATAGGGAGGGTGGGAGGGAGGCGCAAGAGGGAGGGGATATGGGAATGTGTGTATGCATGTAGCTGATTCACTTTGTTGTGCTGTGAAGCAATTATGCTCCAATAAAGATGTTAAAAATAAAATAAAATAAAATAGCTGTGATGAGAAAAACAATTATTTTGATTTGCTGCCTAGGCATTTCCCAGAGTCTGGACATTCCAATAAGGATCTGAGCTTAAGATTCCCACCATAAATTCCCGCTTTGCTTTTCCTGGGGCATCTTTTAAAATATCCACTTAGAGTTGAGCCCCTGAAAAATAAGGGACCTCTGCCCCAACCACCATGTAAGTAATAGGTGCTCTCTATCTCCTGCTCGCTTGTGACCTGAGACGGATGACTGCCCTTACCCTGGCTCATTGCCCACCCCCTTATTTCTGGGATCTGTAAGTAATAGACCTTGTGACTTCACTTCCTTTGTGTGGGCGGATTGGAACTGCACCTTCAATCAAAACGACCCTATGGTTTTCACTTCCCCAAACTGGGAGCTCAGATGCTGAGGGAGCTACCTGCTGACATCATGTGGATGGCTTGTGCCCCCTCATTCAGCAGGTCATAATCTGCATATTCTTAAATTTAATACACGAGCTCCAGCTTCTCAACACAATAACAATTTTGAACAAGAAGAATAAAGAGGAATTAGGGACTTCCCTGGTGGCGCGGTGGTTAAGACACCATGCTCCCAGTGCAGGGGGCCTGGGTTCGAGCCCTGGTCAGGGAACTAGATCCCACATGCATGCTGCAACTAAGAGTTTGCATGCCACAACTAAGGAGCTGGCAAGCCGCAACTAAGGAGCCCATGAGCTGCAACTAAGGAGCCCACGAGCCACAACTAAGGAGCCCACCTGCCGCAACTAAGACCCGGCACAACCAAATAAATAAATTTTAAAAAATAAAAGAAGACTAAAGAGGAATTATTCTACCTAATATCGATTTAGAGAGCTAAGGAATCAAGACTGTATTGGTGGGGACTTCCCTGGTGGTCCAGTGCTAAAGAATCCACCTTCCAATTCAGGGGATATTCGTTCATTTGTTCAATCCCTGGTTTGGGAACTAAGATTCCCACATGCCGTGGGGCAACTAAGCCCACGTGCCACTATTGAGCTCTCGCACCTCAACAGGAGAGCCCACGTGCCGCAAACTACAGAGCCCAAGCGCTCTGGAGCCCATGCGCCCTGGAGTCCCTGTGCCACAACTAGAGAGAAGCCCAAGTGCCACAACTAGAGAAACCTGAGCAGACCATGTGCTGTAACAAAAAGATCCTGTATGCCTCAACAAAGATCCCGTGTGCTGCAACTAAGACCCGATGCAGCCAAAAAAATAAATAAGGAAAATAAATAAATATTTAAAAAAAGAGACTGTATTGGTTGAGGGGCAAACACATAAATCAATGGCACAGAATACAGACTACAGAAATAGACCTAAACAAGAACGCTCAACTGATTTTTGACAAAGGTACAAAGCAATTAAATGGGGGAGAAACAAATGGTACAACAAATGGTACAACCATTTTCAACAAATGGTACAACCCAGACGTCCCTTCAACAGATGAATGGTTAAACTGTGGTACATCCATACCATGGAATACTAGTGAGCAATAAAAAGGAATGAACTTTTGAACTGACACACTCAACAATTTGGACGAACCTCAAGGGAATTATGTGGTGTGAAAAATGTTAATCCCAAATGGTTACACAGTATATGATTTCATTTATATAACATTAATTTTTTAATTAATTAATTAATTTTAAAAAATTTTGGCCGCAGGGCTTCCCTGGTGGCACAGTGGTTAAGAATCCACCTGCCAATGCAGGGGTCTCGGGTTCGAGCCCTGGTCCGGGAAGATCCCACATGCCACGGAGCAACTAAGCCTGTGTGCTGCAACTACTGAGCCTGCGCTCTAGAGCTTGCAAGCCACAACTGCTGAGCCCACGCGCCACAATTACTGAAGCCCACACGCCTAGAGCCCGCGCTCCGCAACAAGAAGCCACCGCAATGAGAAGCCCACACACCGCAACAAAGAGTAGCCCCCGCTCTCCTCAACTAGAGAAAGCCCGCACACAGCAACAAAGACCCAACACAGCCAAAAATAAATAAATAAATAAATTTATTTAAAAAAAAATTTTTTTGGCCACACCACAGCATGCAGGATCTTACTTCCCTGACCAGGGACTGAACTCATGTCCCCTGCAGTGGAAGCTGGGATCCTTAACCACTGGAACCCCAGGGAAGTCCCCATTTATATAACACTCTTGAAGTGACAAAATTATAGAAACAGAGAACAGATTAGTGGTTGCCAGGAATTAAAGAGGGAGTTAGGACATGAGGGAAAGATGTGGCTATGAAAGGGCAACGTGACAGATCCTTGTGGTGATGAAAATGTTCTGTATTTTGATAGTATCAATGTCAATATCCTGGTTGTGATATTGTACTATTATTTAAGATGTTATCATGGGGGGAAACTGGGTAAAGGGCATACAAGATCTCTCAGTATTATTTTTAACAACTGCATGTGAATCCACAATTATTTCCAAAAAAATGTTTTAACCTAAAAAAAAAAGATAAATTTGAATTAGAATTTTAAATTTCTGTACAATAAAGGATACCATAAAGAAAATAAAAAGGACCAACCACAGCCTGGGGGAGAGCTTTTTCAGTGCATGTGATAGCTAAAGGATCCCTATCAAAATATATCAAGTGCCCTAAAACAATAAAAATGGGTTGAAGAGATAACAAACAAGTAATTCACAGAAAAGAAAACCTGAAAGCAATAAACATACAAAAAGATGCTCAACCTCACTAGTAATCAAGGAAAAGAAAATTAAAGCAACATGAAAAACACTTTTGCCCACCAGACTTGCCAGCAGTGTTAAGTGCCACACTTCTCCAGGGGGACACCAAATGATCACGGACTTAGAAGCTGGGGTCCTGCAGGCATCAGTTCCAAGAACCACTTAACTCCCAGTGACCTTTGTGAGGTCCTCTACCAGGAAAGGCAAGGAAGGAAACACCCAGCTCTTCAACCTGGTGTTCTCCGTATCCTGGGTGGAGGTCTTCTCCTCAGATCCTTATAAACTGCCCCCAAATTTAAGGCTTTTCTTCAAGCTCTTTTCTGTTTTGTTTTGTTTTTTTAATATCTCCCAGTTTTTTAATTGTCTGTGCTTTTGTACCCCTTTTATAGTTTATCACTTAATTTTTTAAATTCTCTAAGTCTTTTGTTTTATACTATCTTAAATTGTAACTTTAGTGTTTTCTTTACTGTTGCATAGTGCTTTCTATAACTTTTCCTTTCTTATACATATTAACTATTATTTAGTAAATGGCTCAGCTCAACCAACACTCCACAAGACTGTAAGTTGTAGAAGGGAAGGGCAGGAATGCACCTGTTGCAATCACTGATGTATGCCAAGCATACAGGTAATAAATGAATGGAGAGGATACGGGACATTTTTTTTTTTTTAATCTTCTTCTGATGCCTTTATTCTTTTGTGTACTTATTTTTCTACTTATTAGATCCAGTTGATCTTTTGCTTTTCTAATCTGATTCTCCATTTAAAAATTCTCAGCTTATTTGAAAATAGCAACAGTATGAGACACACCCTGTCCTACCAGGAACATAAGCCCAGTATGCTATCTGTGGACATATGATGACACGGGGTATCCGTTTCATGGGCATGACTAAGTGCTCTGCATTTAGCAAGCAGGCATTGTCCAGGGCACAACTCCAACTGCTGCTATGTGTTGGTTTTCCATGTTCTGGGAAGAAAAGATCTTTTTGCAAACTGGCAAAAAGCAGCCTTGTGTCTTTCTGATACTGGCTTCCTATAAACAACGGTCACGTCTCCCTGTGCTAGGAACTTGTCAGGCTGCATCCAAACACCACTATGAGGACATCCCTCTGGAAGGCTTTCCACATAGTCTCATACTCACACACTTGGTCATCCAGAGATGGAGGCACTACAGAGATCCTCCTCCTCAGTTTTCAGAACCAAGGCCTAAAGAGAAGTAACACTCAACCATGGTCATACAGAGCTTGTGGCCAGAAGACGGTGGGAGGAGAAGGTGCTGAAGAACCAGAGAAAAGACTATGTCAGTCACCCAGTCTTCCTGACACAGCCATTCATTTCAACACTGCACATGCACACTCACATTATACCCTCTGGAATACCAGCAAGTGCTAAGGGTAGCCCAAGAATACGTCTCAGCTGAACTCACCACTGTTTGGCTGATTGACACTGCTGAAGCTCTCCTGCTGAGAAACGGGTACTGGGAATGGGTAACTCATTCCTCTGTGCCAGTCCCCAGTGCAATGTCTGCCACTAAGTCTGAGCTCGGCACTGCTCCAGACCCCAGCAAAATCCAACTCTGGGGGGGGAAGAGGGACCTTCCCAGAGCCTTGGTGAAGCCCCTGGCATTCTGAACACCTGCTCAACAAGCCATGGCATACAATGTGAAAAATGGGCATACTTCCTTTCTCCAACTGTGACACTGGGGACTCTCCAGTGATGGGCAGAAATAAAAAGCCAAGTTTTCAGCAGTGCCTAAAAGGTGGTGCTCTTTGTAAAACAAAATACATAAAATCTGCCCTGGAGGCAGGTGTATTTAAAGTTTACCAGATCAGGGCTTCCCTGGTGGTGCAGTGGTTGAGAAGCTGCCTGCCAATGCAGGGGACTTGGGTTCGAGCCCTGGTCCAGGAAGATCCCACATGCCGCAGAGCACCTAAGCCCATGCGTCACAACTACTGAGCCTGCGTTCCAGAGCCCGCGAGCCACAACTACTGAAGCCCGAGCACCTGGAACCCGTGCTCCACAACAAGAGAAGCCACCACAATGAAAAAAGCCCGCGCACCGCAACAAAGAGTAGCCCCCCCTTGAACGAAGACCCAACGCAGCCAAAAATAAACAAATAAAATAAATAAATTTATAAAAAATAAATAAATAAAGTTTACCAGATCAATCGGCAGGGACACAACCAGAGACTCAAAAGCATTATACAGGGGTAGGTGAGGACCCCAGACATCTGAGGAAAGAATCCTTCTGGGCTCCTTCCTGTCACTAATCCCTATCTATATGCAAATGAAGCACGTTTGGGGTTGGTGGGGGGGAGAGGAGATCGAGCGTGTGCGAGCGCCTTGTGACTCTACCCTGTCCAGACAGACTTGGATCCCTGGGAACTAGAAGATTCCCTCTGGAATTCCAGCCCCAGGAGAGAAGCAGCTCTGTTCCAGCACTGGCTACCTCCCAGAGCTAATGAGTGCCGCATGCATGGAGGAGGCTCAGTCAATAAAAACTTTCCACTCAAAAAATGCGTGGAACAAATGCATACATGACATTAACTCAATTTATAGTAAACTTAACGCTTCCGCACGTGCAGAAAAACCTACAGAGACTGAAACTTCAAAGTATCTTAACTAAAAACTCTGAAAGAATGGCTCCCTACTAGTTTTTATTTTCTAAGAATGAAGGAAAAGTTGTGGGATTCAACCCATTATTAACCACACAAAACGAAGCAGAGGCAGCCCAGCCCACCACTCGCAGGAACCCCTAAATCTCTAATAGCTATATTACCTAAAAATAGTATTTAAACTGTCAAATTGCTACCATTCACGATGTAATTAAAACACTTAAGGAAAATGGGATTTTCTTCTTAAAACAAAACTAAAATAATAAAATTCCATGACCTTGTTTTAAATGGTCAAAAGGAATAATCTTAACTGAAACAACCACTTTAGGTTCCATCTAGCAAAAAAGGCTTTTGTCCAGACACTCAGAAGTTAAAAGTAAATGTTAAATGTCAGTCTAATATTAATCTAAAAATTCTAGAGGGTTAACCAGTTTAAAACTGCTCAATCTGATGGCCAACAGGATGTACTCAACACAATGGAAAACAATAGTGTGAAGTCATTGTTTACTTGGGCTTCAAACACCAAAAAGACAGGCAGATTGCTCTGCTTTGAGTTTAAAACAGGACTTTTTCACACCTTGGGGTTAGATGAGGAAGGTTTGAGCCAAGTCACTGGTGAAGATGCAAGGTGTCACCCTAAAATCTTCACTGCTCAGGAGGCAGATGAGGTTTCTCTGACACAAAGCAAGTTCCTGTCTGGCCTGTGTCCCGTGGGAGTATCATCAGAGGTGTGGGGGCAGCCTGGCGAAGACACCATCAGGGAGCTTGGGAACCCACCAAGAGTCCAGGGCCACATACACAGCAAGAGATTTAAAAGTAAAAATATGTGGAAGAAAAAAATTACCACCTGTGAGAAACAAGCACTGCTCAACAGTCTATCAAACACAAAAGCTATTTGAATGCTTTTCTCACTTGGAAAACTCTTGGAAACTCTCAGTTATCACAGATACGAAAAGCAGAGGTCCCGGAAGGGCACTGATTTCTGCTGACGGTGGTTTGGTTTTCTCAACAAAGGCAGGAAGGAAGTAAAGGCTTTCTACCTGGGTACAAACTCACTCAGGTGCAAACACATCCTAGAGGAAGGGAAGAAAGACAAGGTTCAGAAGCCAGGGCTGAAAGGCCATTCTCCACTGGACCGTGGTTTTTAGCCTGAGTAGATTTTTAACATCTTATGTGATAAAGCTCACTGAAAAACAGTTCCTTCTACACTCCACTGAACTCCATATGCTGCTGTTAAACATTACTCAGTACTCAACTGCACACTTAAAACAGTTAAGATGGTTATGTTTTATGTTGTTTTGTTTACCACAATGTTTTAAAAATTTAATGGTTAAGGAGGCAAATTTTACGTTATGTATATTTTACTACAATTATAAATATTTTTTTAAAACCCACATTACTCAAGTGTCACACCAATTAGACTTCGGAAAAAACTTATAAGGCTTAGGTCCAGTCTTCTAATCATCGATGCCCAGGTAGGGCACTGAGGCTGGAAAAGGATAAACTGAGCTCAAAGATAAGGACCAGGCCTAACTGTCCATTTGGCTGCAGCAGCTGGACTTGGAGGTGGGGTGGAAGTAGGGGAGCAAGTGTGAGAGGTGGGTGGCCAGACTCAGCAGAATACAAGTGGGAATGAGTTACTACATTTGCATACCCTTGTGGCATCCAAGAACCCAATTAAAGTAAATTACAATTATCTCAAGAGAGCCCAACAATAGTTAACACTTCAGTGTATATTTACCGACTACCTACCCTGTACTAGGTGTGAAGCTTCATTTGCTATGCATGTAGTCTTCCCAAATTTCATACAAAAATAGTCAATTAAGATTTATATACATTACTAAATCATAAAACACAAGAGGTAATAAACTAAATACTTATATATTATAAGTGTTTTCCAAGTAGGTGCTTACTAGAAAATAAAAGTTGCATTCTGACTCCCCAAACTTCCTCTGGCTATCCAACCCCTTCCTCATCTCAGTACAAAGGTAGAGTTGGGACTACACTGTGAGGGCAGAATGGTCAATTATCTGTCGGGTCAAGGCTGAATGCCAAAGGTTGCCCAGAGAGGAAGGAGAGAGAAGAGGTCCACTGCAGGGGTCTGACGCCACATATGCTCTGCTGCCCTCTTCCCCAACTGATGCCTAGCACCAAGCAGGCACTCAGATATCAGGGAATAGCAACAGGGTTTCCCCTAAATCCCCAAAATGATTCACCAAGCACAAAGCAAGTAATCATCTGATTTCACACTTTGAAGTTAAAAGCAGAGCTTTCTGATATTTTTTCCATTATACTACAGAAGACTAAAAATAAGTACCACAGCTCAAAACTAATATGCTAATCTGACTTCAATGAATTAAGGTTAGAAAAAGATTGTTGACTGCTGGCCTTCCTGACCTAACTGGCTAATCAGACTCCAGAACAGAGGAATGAGATGAGAAATATTGGGGTGGCCACAGCCACTCCCCAGCTCCCTACTCAGGTCCCCCATTACTGCAGCCCTTGATCCTGCCAGCAACCTCACAATACAGGCCTCAGGAGCCAGACAGGGGTATCCTGGCCCATGGTGACTGGGAGCTCTTGCACTTTCACTGTAAGGTGTCATTGTTCTGAGTGTTTATCTAGGCAAATACTCAGCCTTCAGTGTTTAAAGCTGTGACCTGCTTTTGGCCACATTCTTTTTTGGGGCCACATTCTTAAGGCTCGACCATCAAGAACATTTCAACCACGCCAGAAATTGCCAGATCAACAAACCTTGTTTATAGAAGGACAAGACACAACTAGCACCCACTCCCTTTGCTCAGACTTCCTTGCTAGAAGAATTCCTTCCCTCCCACATATGGCTCTGATTCGTCCTTCTACCTACCTCAGCCTTGCTACAGCTGCAAAATCTAAATAATCACAAACTTCTTTGGTAGGTTTTAGGGCTGTGTTTCCAAAGGCTGGAGCAAAAGAGCCAAAAGATGGCCTTGAAGACTCTTGGAACCCCTGCTCTGCAAAGCCACAGCTACTCTATGACCAGGCAGTGAAGCAGTGAACAAGGCCAATGCTGAGCAGAAGAAGGTCATGCCAAGCGTGACCTCGGAATCAGGCCTAGAGTGGCACCTGAAAGTACCAGCTCCCAGTGAACTGGTGAAGGCAAAGCTCCTGGGCCAATCCCAGCAACTTCTGGCTGATTGCACACCGGTACAAGGATATCCCCAGTAGAGGATATGGGGCTGCTCTTCAAGGATCACAGCACTGATTCAGAGAAATACAATATATCCAGTTCAGGTACCTCTACACCAAGTAAGATGGAGGAAATGTATTACTCCCAAGTGCTTTCCCCCTCCTCAAAGCTCCAGGAGATCCCCAGTCACTGTCTGCCACAACAGATTTACACCCAGGTATAACACAACTGAAGAAATCCTTGAAGATGCCCTTGTCCTCACCTCCCCCTGCTTCTACCTCCTCTTCCTGCAGGCTTTGATCACTCCCTTAGCACAAAGGAAAAAGTGGGTTTCCACTCAGTAGTAATTATTTGGAAATTAGTTCCTGACTTTTAGAACCCAAGGATTAAAAATTAAAAGCAAATACAGATAAGGGAAGGACAAATGCAGAGGATCGTCTGTCTTACCAAATGGGTACAGCTACAATTTACATACTCCCAAGTACTGGGGAGAAAGTAACAGCTACCAAGTACTTTTCAGTAGTGGCCAGCATCTCCTGATGCACGAAGGTGTTGTTTTCTTCTTCCAAACAGAGCCAAGACCGTCTAAATTTCCAAGCTGGGCCACTGTCAGGCACAAATAGACTCCCATAGCCCAAATGAACAAAGATTCCCACCAGCCCACAGCTTAATTCTTCAGATACTCTATCTTCTTTTCCCAGGAATCTTCAACTGGCTTCTAATGTGAGCACAGAGGCACCCTGCCCTTCCCAGGCTCTATGTAAATCATTTGTGCTGGGAGCTAACTACTTACAAGACCTCTTTTGTAAATGACAAGTTTATTTTATGTCTTCTCATTGTATACCAATCCAATGAATCTTGTTAAGTTCTGTGGTCTTAAGAACAGATCTAATCAAGAGTCAGGAACCTCTGCATTTATCTCACACAGGGATAAAGATGACACTGTGAGGGATTCATGGCAACAGTCCTCCTAACAGGCTGGCCCCTCACAGAACCATAGGGATAGCCGCTGCTTACCCCTCAGAGCTTCCTTGGTCAGTAAAGGGACAGGAAGGCAGAAAGGTCAAAGGCAAAAGAGAAGGTCTGAGTAAACTAGATGGAGCTCTGATTCTATCTTCTCAGACCAAGCTGCCCTGTAAAGCCTGACTGATAAAACAGGATTTGGTCTCTGTCCCTACATAGATTTCTGTATGGGGGAGTGGGAGACGCAGAGACAAGACAGTCAGGGCAACAACCAACAGGGACTGGAGAGAGTACTCTCCACACTCTTGTCAAGCTGTTCATCCTAAGGCAGCAAGACATGCTAGGCTGGAGACATTTCTTACTGGATTAAGGAAATGGCCACAAAAACAGCAGTCAGATCCTTTTAGGGATTTCGCTGACTATTACTACCCAAGTAGATGTCTCACCCATCAACCTGACTCAGAACTGGAGGGGGAGCAAATGGAGACATGAGCTCCTCGGAGATGCTTCTCATCCCAAGGGAGAGAGCAGCCCTCCAGTCCTTTGCCAGCCTTAGATCATTACCTGCTATATTCAGCAAATGATTAGAAGAAAATCCAGAATTCTCTGTGACAAAGAACTAAAAATAAGTAAATTACCAGTAGCATTTATCTAGAGAGCTGGAGTTTCTTGTTTTGTTTTCAAGTCAAGCTCTCTTTATAAACTCATAATCTACGGACGCCTCAAAAAGTCACTCCAGCTCTCTACTTGCAGAAAGGCTAAGAAGCAGGAAGTCACCCAGCAGGCTCTTGACACCAGAGTTTCCACCTCTCGTACCCCAAGCATTAGTGCAGCTGCAAACTTGAGCAGCAGTTTCTGAGAGAGTCCACCCTGTAAACAACTGCAGTTAGTTCAAAGAAGACTAATTTAAAGCTTGCATATGTTTTTTGGATTACTTGCAATGCATCCAGGGATCTCAGCTATCTTTTGCTTTTACAGACTATTAAGTACTTGAATTTGACACTGACCACGGAGCAAGAAAGTGACAAGGCCTCAACCTCAACAGGAATCTAAGCTTCAGTTAGCACCTCAAACAGGACCGGTGTGCACCTGTCTGGTACTGGTTACTTCTTTGTAGCTCATATCCTGCTGGATGAGCCACAGCAACGAGTGTAGCGCCTGGGCACCAAGGCCTGTACATGGTTAGTGCACAGCACTTATTATGGGCCGTGACAAAACAGGCTTTAAAGGAATCATGTCCAAAACATTCTCTTTTTTAAAAAAATATTTATTTATTTATTTATTTATTTGGCTGCGCCGGGTCTTAGTTGTGGCACACGGGATCTTCATTGCGGCATGCAGGACCTTTAGTTGTGGCACGCGGGCTCTTTTAGTTGCGGCATGCAGGCTCTTAGTTGCACCATGCAGGATCTAGTTCCCTGACCAGGGATCGAACCGCAGGCCCCCTGCATTGGGAGTGCAGATTCTTAACCATTGGACCATCAGGGAAGTCCCATGTCCAAAACATTCTCAAGGAGAATGAACGTGTTCTAACTTCATCTACACCTCAATAGGAAAGCAGTGGTCCTGCCCAACAGAACTTCAGGTGTGGCTGTCCTCTGGGGATGGAACAGGAAAGAGGTCAGTGACTATCAGAGGTCACAGCACTCGAGAGAGCAGAGCAACACCGGGTGCAATGGACCAACAGCAATTTTTTGGCCGACAGGATTTTTAAAAAATAATTTTATAAATCTATGTCTGTTCTTAGAAACCTTGTTTTCTAGGCAAAAATGGAATGAAACAACACCAGCTACAATTATAATCAACAGCATAAACAGAGATAACTTAGGCAAATGGCAAATTAAATAATACTTCTGCAATTCCTTTTCTTTTTCCATAAGCACCTTGCTCTAACAAGGAAACACACAATAGGAATTATATTTCCTTGATGATTTGTATTCAACAAATTTTGATCATCTAGGGCTTCCCTGGTGGTGCAGTGGTTAAGAATCTGCCTGCCAATGCAGGGGACAAGGGTTCGAGCCCTGGGCCGGGAAGATCCCACATATGATGGAGCAACTAAGCCCGTGCACCACAACTACTGAGCCGGCGCTCTACAGCCCAAGAGCCACAACTACTGAAGCCCATGAGCCTAGAGCCCGTGCTCCACAACAAGAGAAGCCACTGCAATGAGAAGCCTGTGCACCACAACAAAGAGTAGCCCCCGCTTGCCGCAACTAGAGAAAGCCTGTGCGCGACAATGCAGCCAAAAATAAATAAATAAAAATTAAAAAAAAAATTTTGGCCATCTACTCAATATCACATATCATCCTACCTTCCACCATCTGCTCTTTAACTCCAACTCCATTCCATTTGTGTTTCAATCTCTTCACAAATGAAGAACACCATAAAAATGAAAATGCTTCCTCTTATTTAGAGGACTAGTCTCAAGAAAAATAATATGTGGGAATTCCCTGGCAGTCCAGTGGTTAGGAATTGGCGCTTTCACTGCTGTGACCCAGGTTCAATCCTGGTCGGGGAACTAAGATCCCACATGCCTTGCAGCGTAGCCAAAAATAATAATAATAGGAGCTTCTCTTGTTTCTCAATAAAAACTTTCCCCACTAGACTGGGTGTCCCCTGAGAGGTGGAATAGGGTCTAATTCACCTAAGTCCTGAGCTCAGGCTAATGCAGTGGGGGTTAGACAGCAGGGCCTGGCCAGGGTGGAGAAGAGTGAAGCACCATCAGGGAAAGCTGAGTCCTCAGAGTGTTACCTCTACTTTCCAGACCGGTCTGTTCATCCAAGACCACTGGGATAGGAAGGGATAGGAGGGCTCTACTCCTCCATAAGCTAGGACATTGTTATCACTGCCCAAAGCAGAGATGTCTACTGAACCCTCAGGTTCTCTGCTTATCTTCAGAACTAGGCTCCAAGTCCTCCTCTCCTGAGAGACTGCCCTTCCTTTACCACTCCAAGAGTGCTTTCCCTTCTATCCAAGCATGCCCAATACCTGCCACTCATTTAACGAGTTATGCGCACAGCACGTTCTCCTCAACACAGAGCCGCAGGTGTTCCTACAGCGCGATCATGCTCCACTTAACTTGGAATGCTTACTCCCACATCCGGCCCAGCCCCTCAATAGAACAGGTGCTCAACAAACATTTAGTTGGGGAGTTAAACACAAATCACTGTTTTTCCGCAATATGGCACCATACCAAAGTCCATTCCTTTCCACTTCAAAAACAGCTAGACATTTACAGCATCAGGCATAAGAATTCCCAGGAAGAGGGAAACAGAAGGCACCCCCTTTCTGATGCACTGGCTATCAAGGCCACCTAAAGCTTGTTTCCTAAAGCTTGTGACCATCTTCCTCAGATGAGCTTTGATCTAATGGGCAGGTTCATCAGCACCTTTTGTTTGTTGTTTTTTTTAAACATCTTTATTGGAGTATAATTGCTTTACAATGGTGTGTTAGTTTCTGCTTTATAACAAAGTGAATCAGCTATACATATACATATATCCCCATATCTCCTCCCTCTTGCGTCTCCCTCCCACCCTCCCTATCCCACCCCTCTAGGTGGTCACAAAGCACCGAGCTGATTTCCCTGTGCTATGTGGCTGCTTCCCACTAGCTATCTATTTCACATTTGGTAGTGTATATATGTCCATGCCACTCTCTCACTTCATCCCAGCTTACCCTTCCCCCTCCCCGTGTCCTCAAGTCCATTCTCTAGTAGGTCTGCGTCTTCATTCCTGTCCTGCCCCTAGGTTCTTCAGAACCATTTTCTTTTTAGATTCAATATATATGTGTTAGCATATGGTATTTTTCTCTTTCTGACTTACTTCACTCTGTATGACAGTCTCTAGGTCCATCCACCTCACTATAAAGAACTCAATTTCGTTTCTTTTTATGGCTGAGTAATATTCCATTGTATATATGTGCCACATCTTCTTTATCCATTCATCTGTCGATGGACACTTAGGTTGCTTCCATGCCCTGGCTATTGTAAATAGAGCTGCAATGAACATTGTGGTACATGACTCTTTTTGACATCAACACCTTTTGAATACCCAGTTCTGTCTTCGTGATCAGGCTAAGTTTCTTACTTCAACCAAGGATACAAGCTCTCCTAAGCTCTGGAGCGTTGGCTCTAGACCCTGGCTGCACATTAGAATCACCTGGGCAGGGAACGTAACTGATGCCTGAATCCCACCCCCAAAATTCTGATGTCATTGACCGGGGTGCAGATTTCAACCAACAGTAAACCCTGCTCTAAAGATACAGCAGCTCTGAAACAGAACAGGAGGTAGACAGTATAGTTTGGGGCCCAGACCACACGGACAGCAGGTACTGAAGGAATTAAAAAACTGGTGCACAGCTGAGAAAAAGGGCTTGGAAATGCAGAAACTTACCCTCAACCCAGTATATCTGATTATCTTCACCAGGGCAAGGACTCCTGTATTGAAATTCTCATCAGAGCCCCAGACCCACAATTCTGGATCCTCTAGAAAGTTTCTCCCACATGTCCTGCTCCCCTCAAAAAACACATCAATGCTACTCAGCAGCACTGGCACCACATGAAATACCCAGGAGTGATATTGGAGTTGTTCTCCCTCCTGCCTTCCAAGCCCCAGTCCTTCTCAGAGTCGTAGTGGCTGTGGCAGTTGCTGGCTCCACTCTGATTCTGTGACATGAGCTCAAGTTGGCCTCCAGGTGCTGCCTAAGCTTGTTTTCTCATCAGTGAAATGGGGACCATGTGTCACTGACCTCAAAGGGCTACTGTCAGGATGAACTGAAAGTGATGCATCAGCCACTCAGCCCAATGTATGCACAGACTAAGCACTCCACAAAGACTGCCTTTCAATTATTATGGTTTACCCTACACTCAACTGCCATAACAAGGAGTAATCATGTTCTGGATGCTGCAACACCTTAAGGATGGCAAGTGACCCTACGTCACAGTAACCCTGCTGAATAGCTAATGTCCCCTTTACGACATGCAAAAACTGAAGTCCATACCAAGTAAGGGGCAGAGCCAGGACTTGAAGCCTGGTTCACTAGATTAACTTGCCTGAGCCACAACTGTCATCACATGGCTCTTGTGTTCTAGGCAGCTCATGACAGCTGCCCATGAATCAGGTCCACCCTCTCTGCCTGGCACACACAAAAAAAGTACTCATGAGCATTTGTTAAGTAGAGTTTTTTCCAACTCCCTCTCGCCCTTCAGCTCCCAGCCCACTAAATGCTGCTTCCTTGGGGAACCCGCCCAACTCAGTCCCCTATTATCCAATTAACCCCCCACTATACCTTTCCTTCTTCATTAAATTCTCAGAATAGTGAGAGCAGGGGCCATATCTGATTTGCTCACATAGTCTAACGATGGCACAGGGAGAACACAGGTCAGACCCAGGTCTTCCCATGACACTGGAACCCACCTAGGGAAGAACTATGTCAAAGACCACCTGAAACACCAGGGCAGCTCTGCTTCATCGCCTCGAAAGACACTGCCATTACTCCAAAGCTCTGACAACAGAGTCAAGGGCACTGCCTCATGGAGCTGGACTTCAGGCAGTCCACAGCCTGGAATAAGGGTCCCTGGCATCAATATTCAGGCATATTCTTCCTCTTTAGAAATTAGCTCAGTGGTTTTGGTAATTTCTGTAACAGTTAAGCAGAAATAAATTGTTTTTGAGCAGGCAAGACCTTCTTTTATTTTGTTGCTAAAGTCCATCTTAGTCTGCTAATATCATGTGTTCCCTTGTTCTACTTATAACAAAAGTCAAGAACTGGATCTCCTTCATTCAAATCATGAAACTCCTTTATTCAACTGCAACATGATTAAGTAACTGAATACAAAATTAGATTTATTTTAAAAGACTTTAGTAAATAAAAATGTGTACCATGCATCCGTATCCTGGTTTCTAAATGCCACTTCAACTAAAAGAAACCAAGGCTCCTTGTGGAAAGGGCTGATGCCAGGCTGGGGAAAGGAACCTGGAACATCTTGTTGCACTAGAAAGTAAGGAAGTGCTCAAACAATGATGGAGACATGTCAAAAGAACACAGGAGCCAGCCTAAAGGGGATCCCACTGGCCAAACCTGGGACAATCTGGGCATCAAAATGAATAATGACAAGAATGGGCTATACCACACTGAATAAGTTATCAATGTGAACTAATATAAACAATGAATAAACAAGTGAAGGAGGTGAGAAAGCGCTTCTTTGAGTAAGATGACAACTAATTCAGAAGGAATGATGGTCTTAGAAGCATCACTGCATGCTGAAAGTAGAGGGTCAAAGTTTGATAAGGAACAGGATATTTACATAGTGTCCTACCATAAATTACTTATTAATTCCGAAGGGAAAAACAGCACCTTTAAGGAGGAAAAAACTGTCAGGTACCTCCTCAACCAGGACTGATGATCAAGACAAACCAGCAACTTGTGCCTACTCACATGGGGCTATCAAAGATGTTATTAGGACAACTGAGGAATCTGAGTATGGAATGTAGATTAGATATTATACCAATATTAAATTTCCCTCATATTGACAGATGTATTGTCGTTATGTTAAGAGAATATTCTAATTCTTAGGAAATACACAATTAGGTATTTAGGAGTAAAGGAGCACGATATTTGCCAATCACTCATAGATGGTTCAGGGAAAAAATGTACAGAGTGAAAAGAAACAGAATGACAAAGCAAAAACAAGGCAAAATGTAAACAAATGGTAACTCAAGGTAAAGAGTATTTAGGAGTTTCTTGTACTACTTTTGCAATTTTTCTGCAAGTCTGAAGTTATAACAAATTTTTAAGTTACAAAAATATAAACTGAAAAAAAATATATATATATAAACTGTGTGAAATGAAAAGAAAATAAGTGTTAAGAAAAAGGAATTTGGGGCATGGTCGGCCTCTCGTCTCAGAACCTCAGTTCTTCCCTGACGAAGCAGCAATATTCATCAACAGTTGTGAGGCAAAGTCAGCAGATGAGTTCTGTAAACGGTGATGGCCTAAGTAACCCTAATCCTACCACTTACCTCACACCCTTGCACTCTGTCCACTAGCGTTCCAGATTCCAGGCACCAAGGCCCCTGACTTCATGATTCAAAACATAGCCCACCAGGTCCCCAAGCCCTCCTTTATAAGGAGGGGGTAACTTAAAAGCATTTCCCTCTAGAAACACTACAAGCACAAAATGTACAAAAAAGGACTTTGCTTTAAAAGTGACTCGGATTATAATGGAAGAAAATGTGACACTGGGGCCTGAAATTACTACATTGGGCTATGTTTGCTCAAGATTAAAAATAGTTTCATCTTTCCTTCCCAGGAGTCTTCCCTCCTGGAGGAAAAAACCCCCAACCAGACCATCACCAAGTTCAGAGGTCCCAGAGCTAAACACAAAATATGGGCAAGCTGAAATCAATGTTTCCCAGTATCAGATTCCCTATTAACAATCCCCAGGCACGATTCAGAAGATACACAGTAAGCCTCACAATGATGCCATCAGCTGTCTGGTCCTTTGAACTTAATGCAATAAAAGTAATTCACATGGAGGTAAAACAAATTTCAATAATACACTAGGCCATAAGTGAAAAGGTGGTTTCCCTCCCAGGCCTTCAGGTAAGCAGGCTGGGTTTCTTCAGGAGTTCTCCACAAATGACACATTTAATGTATCTCTAAATACATAAACTAGTACATCTCTTTTTATTTCACTCAAAGTTCAAATGGTATCACATACTTCATAACTGTTACTTTTTAAAATTTACTAGAACTGGAAGACCTCAGCCCCAGTGGGTGGATCCACTTCCTCACTACCCCCTGCTGCTTGTGGCACATACCTGTCTAAGTATCCTGCATATTTTGCTCTGAAGGGTGCTCTCTCCCTCTCAGCCCTGCATTCTTCTGGTAAGAAATCTGAGGATAAAATCCTAGATGTGGAATTGCTGGGTCAAAGGTTATGTATATTAGAATTGCTAGATATTGGCAAAATACCCTTCAATTTACATTCCCACCTAAAGATATGAGTGACTTTTCTCTTTCACTAAAATTGAGTTACTGTTAAACTCCTTCAATAACATGAGATGGAAGAGAAAGGAGTGTGGGACAGGTTGAAAGAGCATGAGACAGTTTGTCCCTCTCATATTGTTGGATTAATGGGCATAGTGGGCAGCAGGTATCATAAATTCAAGCTGGGAGTAATGGTACTTCATAGTTAGCCAGCATGAAAATATGGGAGGGTGAGCATCCAGATGACTAATGAATCAAAACATGGCACTGTTTTTCTAGTCAAACTTGACTACCTCAGAGGAAAATTGCTATGGAAAATTTATGGGCTAATTACTCCAAATAATAAGTTATCTGTGGTGCTCTTTGCTCCTATTGTGGACCAGCCCTGTGGATCAGGGTACCTTCTGGGCCCACCCTAAACAACTCTGGGCTCAGGGCAGTGGGAACACAAATACAAGTGCTGAGCCCAAGGAGAACAGGAAAGGGAAGCTAGAGAGTATTTTGAGGCTCCCAAGTCTAATCTTCGTATTGTAGCTTCACTGTTCTGAAAAACATTAACCTTTTCTAAATCATATTGCCAAATCTAAGTTTGAGGCCTATTGTTTTTCAACTGAGGGGCAGGGTCTGAGAGGAATGCTGGAGACCGGCTAGCCTGGAGGTCACACCCTCCAGACTCTTGGGGCACTGAGGAAAGAACCATCTGTCCCAGGCCAGTGCAGCCATCTGGGACAGGCAGTTGTGTGTCTGAGCACAAAAGTACTCACCAGTTCACTCTCATCTTTCACTCAGATCAGCCTAACTTGTACACATGAACAATTAATCCAACAGAAAGTGGTGCCCACAACAGTGACTGACATTCCAAAGTCCAAAGATGACTCTCCAACTCTATACCATGCTGGTTCCTGGTTCAAAAACTTCCTGGAAAAACCAGGGACATAGGCAACTCCATCAAGATGAGGAGTAACAGGAACTGGGAACCACATCCTACCATGAGGACCATGATACAAACCCCTAGTGAAGAACGCCAGGACCAGATAGGAGCATGAAGCCCTTCAGCAGCTGTTGTGGTTACATTACCTTCTACAGATACACACTAAACTATTGATGGATGAAATGACAGGATGTCTGAGATTTGCTTCAAAATAAAGGAGGGGTGGGGTAGGGACAATAGTTGGGAGTGTGAATGGGCAAGACTGCCCAGTAGTTGATGGATGTTGGGGCTGGTGATAAGTACATGGGATTCGTTGTATTATTCTGTCTTTGACTGTACTTGAAATTCTCCACGAGAAGATCAAAAATAAAATACAACAGAGGCATACAGACAAAATTCCCAGTAATTAAAACATCAAGTATATCCAGCAATTCACTCTTAGATATATACTCAGAAGCCATGGACAAGAATGGTTCATATCAGTATTATTCATGACAGTCAAAAATTAAAACAACTCAAATGTCCACCAAGAGGAAAAGCAGTAAATTGTGGTATATTCATATGTGAAATACTTACTATACAACAAAAGAGAACAAACTGCTGTACAGAACCACAAAGATGTCACAGACCTAACATTCAGCAAGAAAAGACAGGCACATGAAAGTACATATCATACTCTCTATCATTCCACTTACATAAAGGTCAAGAGTAGCAAAACTAAGCTCAAGAACAGAGGTCAGAAAAGTGGTTACCTTTAGGGAGATGCCGATTGGGTAAAGGCACAATAGAACCTACTGGAAATGTTCTGTATCTTGATCTGAGTGATATATGTAATATCTAAAACTGTCAAGCTGTACATTTATGACTTATGCATTTGGCTACATGTATATTTTGCTTCTATTGTTTTTAACAGTGACCAAAAAAAATCAAATACTACTAGTTATCAGGAGATTCCGTGAAACAACTTCATCTGTAACAGAATAGATTTTCAAAGCCTAAAGAATGAGATAATTCAGCTCTGGCCTGGGATAATTTTGATTGGGGCCTGCTACCTGCCTGCCACCTGCCCACACCTGAGGTGAAAGCAAGGACTCCCTCTAAGGACCTTCACTCTTAGCTGATCACAAACACCACAGAATACCAGAGCAGCCAACATCAGAAAACACAGCTTTAACTCCTGCTTCACCACCTAAGCAACTAGCTCTG
The DNA here is from genome assembly GCF_949987535.1 of Balaenoptera acutorostrata. Lineage (NCBI taxonomy): Eukaryota > Metazoa > Chordata > Mammalia > Artiodactyla > Balaenopteridae > Balaenoptera > Balaenoptera acutorostrata. Next base: position 39,258,692 of record NC_080073.1, read on the forward strand.
GTTGTGGTCTTGACCTCACCAAATTCCAAGTAATGCAATTTTTTTTTTAAATGTACACATATATTTAATCCTTCCCCTTTTTAAAATTTATTTATTTATTTTGGCTGTGGTGGGTCTTCGTTTCTGTGCGAGGGCTTTCTCCAGTTGCAGAGAGCGGGGGCCACTCTTCATCGCGGTGCGCAGGCCTCTCACTGTCGCGGCCTCTCTTGTTGCGGAGCACAGGCTCCAGACACGCAGGCTCAGCAGTTGTGGCTCACGGGCCTAGCCGCTCCGCGGCATGTGGGATCTTCCCGGACCGGGGCACGAACCCATGTCCCCTGCATTGGCAGGCGAACTCTTAACCACTGTGCCACCAGGGAAGCCCCAAGTAATGCAATTTTTAAAGGTAGTGATACAGATCTCTCACACAGGAGATTCAGCGCTTTCCTCACCGCCACACCCGCTGCTGACACCCACTCCTTCAGGCAGCTCCTGAGCAGTGCCCAGCAGCCTCTCCAGCCCTTCCACTAGCACAGTCCACACCTCCCTAACTCTGGAATTCCTTACATTCTCCTCCCTAAAGGACAACCCTCAGAAAACTTGGATTCAAAACAAGAAAACAAAACCTGGTCTACTTCCTTAGGCCTAAGCAACCTTGATGGACATACAGGATGCAAAAATCTGAATTTACATGGCTTCAAAATTATTTAAGTATAAAACTAAATGGAAGGGCTTCCCTGGTGGCGCAGTGGTTGGGAGTCTGCCTGCCAGTGCAGGGGACATGGGTTCGAGCCCTGGTCTGGGAGGATCCCACATGCCGCGGAGCGACTAAGCCTGTGAGCCACAAGTACTGAGCCTGCGCGTCTGGAGCCTGTGCTCCGCAACAAGAGAGGCCGCGATAGTGAGAGGCCCGTGCATCGCGATGAAGAGTGGCCCCCGCTCGCCACAACTAGAGAAAGCCCTCGCACATAAACGAAGACCCAACACAGCCAAAAATAAATAAATAAATAAATAAATATATTAAAAAAAAAAAAAAACCTAAATGGAATTTTAAATGTGTGAAATAATAGCACAACAAAAACTCCACAGGCACACGGTAAGTGTCACAGCACTGGGGAAAGGCCAGAAAAATCCTGGTACATCACATGACATCTCTTCTCAGGGGCAGCTCCCATCTGAAGGGCAATGAGCTTGCTATATACAAAGGTATAGGCCAGCCATGAGAAGAGCCCTTTTCCTCCAGATCTTCACGGCAATAGTTGACCAGGCAGCAGCTCTCTGGGATGAGCACATAGTTGCCCTCACACCAGATACCGGCTTACGCTGCCCATCAAATTCTGGGGTAAGCTGGGGTGGGGCCTCCAGACAAGAAAGCCAGAACTAGCTGATGAGTTCCTGGGCCTGGAGCCTGAGCCTACTCTCAGCACTCACTCTTGGACCTCCACATGCCATCTTCAGCTACCAGCCAGCAAGGCGACAACACTGGTAGCTGACATGCCTCCCCATTCTGTAAGGCAAGTCTCTGTACCCAGAGACTGAGACCAGCAGGTGAGGCCATGACCGCAGCCCACAAAGCTTTCTACTATCCACCCAACCTGCCTGGTCTGATGGTGCAGATATGGGGAAAGACTAGATTCTGGCTGCTCCCTAAGCTCTATCCATTTCTCCATTTCCTTACCACTGGAGCTGTCTGGCCTACATGAAGAAGCAGGAAAATCCTCTAAAATAGCTTTCAAACACAGAGAAAATTTGTAAAACACAATACTCATAAGACAGAGTTTGAGGTGACCATTTAAGTCATCAGGAGCTACACCTTCATTTTACAGATGGGTAAACCAAGGCTTCCACAGTCCCCCAGATGGTGAGCAATCACGCAGAATGAGCATTCCTCTCCTAAGTCTCAAACAACCTTTTCCCATCACAATACCCTATCAACAAAGGGGGAAAGGAAGAGAGGAAAGCTAAAGAGGGGACAAGATGAGGGACAGACAGTGAAAGGCAGAGGAGCTGAGAATGTGGGGAGAAGAGCAATGTGAAGGAAGAAGGGAGGGCCTGAGAGGGGGACAGCACTGTGAACCCATCTCAGTGAATTAGGCCAGAGAACACATCCAGGCTTTTCCTCTTGCAACACCTGTCGCACCGTGCTGGGGAAACTGGTTTGACAAGGACCACAGAGCCACTTAGAGGCTGAGCTGGGCCTAGCCTCTCCTCAGGCCCCACTGTCCTGCCACAGAAGTGGTGCTCTGGGTACCTGCTATGAGCAAAATATGGAACAAAAGGAAAGCAGCACTCTGAGGAAATACCCAAACCACCTCAGCCTTGCCAAAGGGACCAAACCTGAGGCTGATCAAGCCTTTGGATCCAGCTGCTGATTCACAGGAAATACAGAGAAGAGCATGCTCAACTGCACCTTGGGACACAATCTGCTAAATTTGGACTGTGAGAGATTCCACAGGTCTAAGGGCCCAGGTTCTTCAGCAGATAATTGCAAGGAAAAGGGACAGAGGGGAGAAAATGCAGATAACGAAACTTACAAGATATGACAACTTAAAAAAAAAATGGACAAAATTAAACTGCAGTGCCTAAGGATATACACTTGGGAGATAAAACCATTAAAAAAAAAAGTAAGAAAATGGCTACAAAAAGACAGGATGGGGTCACCTTGGGAAGGAAGGGGTGAGGGGGCTGTGGCAGGGTTGGGGCCCACAGAGAAGCCTCTGGTGGAACCAATAAAGTTCTATTTCATGACCTTATAATTCACTAAGCTCTACTTTTTTTGGGGGGAGGGTGGTCTTCTTTTCTCCATTTTTATTTAATTTTACACTAGTAAAGCTTTTTAAAAGTTAAAAAATAGATTTAAAAAGATACGATTAAGTTGGGACTTCCCTAGCGGTCCAGTGGTTAAAACTCCATGCTTCCACTGCAGGGGCATGGGTTCAATCCCTGATTGAACTGATTCAATTTCTGATATTTTTAGTCGGGGAACTAAAATCCTGCATGCTGCGTCACGCAGCATGCATGCACGCACGCACGCATGAATGAATATATAAATAAATAAATAGATGAAGTAAACAAAAAACCAGTCCTGGAAGAGCTTGAGGACTTTGCAAAGCGGCATATGCAGAAAGAGAACCCCACCAGGAAGCATGGAACAGAGAGGGTGGCCTCACAGGCAACTGGGTGGAGACCTCTCTCTAATTCAGGGGTTTGGCCTTAGGAACCACCACTGGCTGCTCACCCAGGTCCCACACTCTCCAATAGCTCTGCTGGTTATTAAGCTGATATTGTAGCTACCTGCATGACTCCTTTATCCCTCTCAACTGGTTCCCATGGCATCAGGGTTAGGAAATGGCTCAACAGGTCAGAGACACATCACTGTATACCCAAATGTCAGCTTGGCTTTGAAAATAATCTATTACTGCCCACCAGCTCTCTAAGGTCCTCTCCCTGATCCCTTCACATCACTCTCTAAGATGGGCCTAGCCCCCCCACTCCCCTTTATGATGAATCAGAGGCACACTGACTGCAGTCACTTGCCAGGGGCGTGACCCTCAGCCTCTCCAAATCACATTTTTTTCTGAAAAATATCAACTGAAGGGAAATAACTTCATCACTTCTCCCTTTTTTTTCTGGTCAGGGCAACGATAGGGCCCGTACCTCTCTCATCCACTGCCAGATCCATTCCCAGGGCCTAGCACGGTGCCCAGGACATGACAGTGACTCAAAAACCACCTGCTGAATGAATAAACAAATAACTGAAACCCAGCGACAACAGGGCCTGACTGCTGGGTGCCAAAAGACAGTCCCCTCCATAGTTCATGCGCTAGCCTGTCTTGCAAGGCTGCTTAACAGCCAATATTTCATCTTAAACACTTCCTAGATCAAATTCCTTTTTTCTTTAACTTTTTCCAATTATAAACATATATTCATTAGGTAAGCTAATGCATGTAAAGGACCTGACACAAAATACACCACTTTAAATATATATACAAAATACAAACAATCTTAATCCAGCCACCCATAATCTCTGATAGGTATAATATTTCTGTGCTTCAGACAACCTACAAGAGCAGACTAGCTAAGGAACATGGACATCACTATGTATACCACTGGGCGTCCTGCTTTCTCCACCCCAGATCCAAATCTGAAATAAAACTGCCAAGGTCAATAATCCCCCCACAATGACAAGGAGTCTGCAGTGACTGCAATAGAAGTGGACTTACTTCCACAGCAGGGTTTCTTCTCTTGTACTGAGAATCAGCTCTGGCACAGTGGCCTCCTCTGCACTGCCCTGCACTGCCCCAGGACTACTCCCAGGCTGGGAGAAGCCCTGTGGGCTCTGCTTCCCCTCTACCCTATCAGAGGATTTAGAGTGAGCATTTAGAGATTTTCAGCTCCCCGCTGGTGGTATCATGTCATTTTCTTATCTGATAACAGCCAATAGCTTTACCCTCACCTGCCTCTAAAACAAAGATCAGAGACCAAATGCCTTCACTATCTGGAAATCACCTGGAGCCTTCTCCAGTGGGAACCCACAGGCAGCTCCCCCTGAACACAGATTCATAAAACCCGGTGCCTTCATCATCTGGAGGCTGGAACCCAACTTTTGTCTTTAGGATAATTATCCTCTGCTCAGAAGTTGGGCACTGGTGCCTGTACCCTCATCTTCCTCCCACCCCAGAGCTCTACGCTCAATTTGTCCCTCAAGGAATCAAGGAAGCCCAAAATACTTCAGGTTTCCAGGGAGGATGCTGACTTTACAGAGTAAGGTTCTGACATTCCAGACTGAGCTCATCCTACTATACAATAAACAAAAAAGTCTTAAAATTCCTATTCTAAAGAGTTCCAACACTACAGCTCAGCTAAATTACATGCTCCAGGTACAGAATCTGCTGCTGCCCAACGTTCAACCAGGAGCACTCACTTGCTCCAAGTCTCTTAAAATGCTATCTGTTGACTGAAAAGTCAAAGTTACCTATTATAAACTACCTAGTCAATAAGTCATATGGTCACATGGGGAAAAAATAAGTAGAGGTGTAGCTCTTTGAAAACCAAGGGCTTTTCACACCAGACATGCACTGCTGTTGATACCTCAAACAGAAATAAACATTATACAAAAAAAGGAAACAAAGCACTTCCAGGCACTCAACTCATGGGGCAACCTTGCCAGTCCATGCTCCTTCTACTGCACTGGTGAGGTTAAAGAAAACAAACCTGGGCACATCAAAGAATTTCCAAAGAAACTCCTTAAAAATATAAACAATGCTGTCTAGTTAACAGAATCCTTGGTCCTCAAACTATTTTTGTCCTTTATTCATCTTGATGGGGCCAGTACCTCCAGGACGACGCACCCCAATAAGACACCACAGCACTCAAAACTCCACAGGTGAGCAAGCAGTCAAGCTAGAGCCGCTTTCTGAGAGGTATCAATGGGCTCACGTCTAAGGCTTTTTTTTTTTTAATAAGATACTACTTGGTACATATAAAATATAATCTATTATGTATGTAATTATAAAACACAATAAAAAACACCCCTGAACCAATCACATAACCTAAGAAATATGTCCAGCCTTTATTAAATATCGGACTCTCAGTTTACACTAGAAAAAGGACAAGTGTAATAATAATAAGTAGCAGTTATGGAGAGGTGTAGGGCACATTACTAGGAAGCTTTTATTTCCTCCTCAGCAGCCTATGGGGAGGATATTCTATCCCAATTTTGCTGAGGCAGAAAGGTCAATGGCCTTTCTTAAGGCCACATCAGGATGGGAGGGTTCCAGGGGACTCAGTACCTCTGGCAGGTTCCTTCCTCAGGCTCGAGTTTCTACTGCTGAGGGTAGTCAGTGTTTTCATTGTCCAACCTCGTCACACTTGTACCAAAAATCGTGCCTGTCCTGCCAAAAAGCAAGGGCCTTCAGTGGGTAGACCTCACCTCTCGGGAAGTCATGACCCAAAAGACCATAGCATGACCAGGCACTATCTGAAAGAACAGTTCTCCTTTAGAAAACTCAATACCATTTTATAACAAGTGCTGGCATTTGCATTGTGATCTCAGCATGGCAAATATGTTTTATTCCTTTATTTGATAAAAACAAGTGCCACTCCCAATCTTAAAACAGAGAAGGAAACGTATCACTCTGCTCAGATAGCAGGTTAAAATAGGCTAGAATTTTTTTTTCCTGTAATAAAAGAAAGAAAAAAAGGTAGGAGGAAGGCAAACATCCAGGGCAGTGCCAGTGCCAGCTGCTCCTTTCACAAGACACTTCAACAGAAGACAAAGAAATTGTACATATTGAACCATCATGGAAAGAATGGAATTTTTTTACTATGATCAAGAACAATTTCCAGGACCATTCCAAAGTCAACCTACCTGAGTTTTAGAGGAGCAAATTTCTCAGCAGCCTCCCATGCAATCAATATAGCCCTCAAGTAGAAAAGCCCTTCGCCAATTCCAGAAAGGCTTGACTAGGCCTCCTCCATCCCCGCTACCACCACCACCAACTCACTCACCTACCCTTCATGGAACCTGCTAAACAACAGCTGATCACAAATCTGGCTCCTTATCTGAAACCAACACCCCCGAAAGAGAAACAGCCAGTGACCTCTATCTGTTCACTCATCAAAACCAAAAATATCTCATACATTTTTTTCCAGGGACACACTTGCCTGGGGTCAGGAGAAGAACTGCCTGATGGGTAAGGCAGTCTGATATCAGGAGAGAGCTCCCATATCCAGAACAAACCTGTTTTTTAAAAAGTTGAGTCTCTCTGGCTTCCCCTACACCATATTCTGGCATTTCACATCTTCAACAGTTCTACAGTTCTACAGTTGATTAAGGCCAAAATAAGTTTTTCCTCGGCTTTACTGAGATATAATTGAAGGCCAAAATAAATTTGAAAAACAAGAATTTGAAGTCCAATTTCATTCACAAATAGATTAATCCTATGCTTCCCAGTAGATTCAGAACACTGGGCCTCCCCAGTGGCCTGGAGGAACTGCCCAGCCTCCTGTGACCTGGCACTCAGTCACCCTTGGGAGCAGCAGGCCTGCCTCTCCAAATATGGCCTGAGATCTGCCCCAAGAGTGAGCTCAGGCCTGCAAAGGGGTCCACAAGAATGTTTACCAAGACTGACAAACTTAGAGGGCAGCCCCAGGAGCAAACAAAGCATAAGCACCATCCCTCAGAACACTCCTGAACAGCAGGGCAGCATGTGAGGAAATGACTGCTTGCTGGGCTTCTGGCCCCTCAGCACCCTGTAACCACAGCAGACCAACAGAGAGGCCACGGCAGGCCTGACACTTAAGTGGAGGGCTGTGCACAGCCCACAATGGGCCCCATTCTCCCTGGAAGCTCATGGCAGGAGGGCAGAGGGGAGGCCAGGACATTCCTTCACCCCCTCACATGGAGGGAAAGGGCACAGGCAGCCCAGGGCATCAGAGGCCTGCATAAGAAGAAAGCCTGAGCAGCCATTTTCCTATCCAGCTGCACAAATCAAAAAGGGCCCCTCCTAAAAAAGCAGAAGGGAGCCCTGAGGTGCCAACTGATTAAGTCATGCGGATTAGATGACCTACACAGGAGTCCTCTCTCTGGGCAGCAGTGCCCAACCAGAAGGAAAAAAAAAAACACCACCACTCAGGGCGCTGAGGGGACAGGGGACCCCACAGCCCCCGTCAGCCCAGGGCTGGTACTACAAGCAGAACAATCAACTTTTCCTGCTAAAGATTTCTTCCCAGTGCCAAGGAATCCAGTCACTTTTTTTTTTTTTAATTAATTAATTTATTTATTTATTTTTGGCTGTGTTAGGTCTTCGTTTCTGTGCGAGGGCTTTCTCTAGTTGTGGCAAGCGGGGGCCACTCCTCATCGCGGTGCGCGGGCCTCTCACCATCGCGGCCTCTCTTGTTGCGGAGCACAGGCTCCAGACGCGCAGGCTCAGTAGTTGTGGCTCACGGGCCTAGTTGCTCCGCGGCATGTGGGATCTTCCCAGACCAGGGCTCGAACCCATGTCCCCTGCATTAGCAGGCAGATTCTCAACCACTGCGCCACCAGGGAAGCCCCTCCAGTCACTTTTTAAACTACTTTTAAAACTGGAAAAAGCACACGTTCAGACTGGCAAACACAGTATGTTAAGTCTATACTATTGGGACTTCCCTGGTGGTCCGGTGGTTAAGAAACCGCATTCTAATGCAGGGGACGCGGTTCGATCCCTGGTCGGGGAACTAAGACCCCACGTGCTATGGGACAACTAAGCCTGTGCACTCTGGAGCCTGAGTGCCATAACTAGAGAGAAGTCCGCTCACCATAACGAAAGACCCCCACATGCCACAATGAAGACCCAATGCAGCCAAATAAACAAACAAAAAAAAAAAAATTTTTTTTTTTAAAGTCTATACTATTGACCCTTCTGACAAAATATTGTGATCCCTTCCAGGTAAGCAGAAGCAACAGCTGGTAGCACAATCCAGAGAAGGAAAGGAGACAGGAATCCTACTGTTATCTATTTGTGACTTTAGTGAATTCTATTTTTAGATCTTTAATAAAGAGCTTCTCTTCTAGTCTCCTCTTACCAAATTTCTCTCCTCAGGCAATTCAATCTTCCCAATATTGCTCAAAAGTCTAAAAATATAAGACGCTTATTCAGGTATGCTTAACGTAACAGGTAAAGCAAAGTTCGCTACACTTCCTCGTTTTCCACAAGACCCAGAATCCCCCCCTGTTCAGGGGCTACTCATCAGGCTGGTCTCCACCATTAAAAAATCCAGTAAGCGAGAGACTTCTCTGGCAGTCCAGTGGTTAAGACACCATGCTTCCAATGCAGGGGGCATGGGTTCGATCCCTGGTCAGGGAACTAAGATCCCACGTGCCACGCGGCAAGGCCAAAAAAAAAAAAAAAAAAAAAAATCCAGTAAGCAAGGCTCCCAGAGGTCAGGGCAGATCCGATGCAAAGACAATCTACCAGCCCAAGCAGGAGTATACACAAGACATTTACAGTGATGAGAGATGCATATTTTATGAAAGCATTTCATAGTATAATAAGGGCCCAGAAAATGGATGGTATACTGGGTGCTGATTAACAGCCAAATAAAAAGGAACCAGTATTTGCAATTCCATTATTAACTTTATAAATTTTCTTGGCAAAAACTGGTTAGAGAATCAACCCAGCCCTGGAGAACAACTAAGCTAATTAAAAGAGGCATTTATGAAAACCAAGGCAGAACTGGTTCACTTCTGTCATAGACAGCCTTGGGAATCTTCTTAAGTAATCCCATATCAACCCCTGGAGTTCCTAGAGTAAATGTTCCCAGTACAGTGAGAGGTAAAACACAGACAACCATAACATTTGCCAAAACAAGCATCTTCCAATTCCACGAATCTGTTTCAATACATATTAGAAAGAACTCTGTAAGCAGTGCTTCTTGTTTGTCGATTCCCATACTCCATACACAAATACTCAACATTCATAGAAATGAAGTGCAAATACCAAAACAGACCAAGCTGGGCACCGTCCTGTCTTTCCCTGAGTATGACATGTCCTTCCAAATGTTTCACTCATCCTTAAGCTCCCCTCAACTGGCACACTCCCCTATACTTAGGGTATCCAAGGGCTGTGACTGCCTCAGGAAGAATGAATCTGTGGCTACACATACCCCCAATGGCAGGGAATATCGAGTCTAGGCCTCTACGTGACTATAATAATTGCATACCCATGCAAGTCACAGAAAAGGAACTGGGGAAAATGTACACAGTGATTAAAAATGAAAATCAGGGCTTCCCTGGTGGCGCAGCGGTTGAGAGTCTGCCTGCCAATGCGGGGGACACGGGTTCGAGCCCCGGTCTGGGAAGATCCCACGTGCCGCGGAGCAACTAGGCCCGTGAGCCACAACTACTGAGCCTGTGCGTCTGGAGCCTGTGCTCCGCAACAAGAGAGGCCACGATAGTGAGAGGCCCGCGCACCGCGATGAAGAGTGGCCCCCGCTTGCCACAACTAGAGAAAGCCCTCGCACAGAAACGAAGACCCAACACAGCCAAAAATAAAAAATAAATAAAATAAAATAAAAATTAAAAAAAAAAAAAAAAAAGAAAATCAATAAAAACCTGCCTTACTTGATGTTATAGATGTGCTCCTCCAAAACTGTAAGTCACACTGCACTTTTTTCAAAAGTTTTATATTTAATATTGCGGTAATAAAAAGATTCTAAAAAAACTTTATGCACAAAGATGTTAACTGCAACATTACCTATTATAACCAAAGTAAGATTAACAACCATGTAAGAACTGGGGACAGGTTAACCATCAAAAATGTTATAATTATAGAACAATGATCATGCTATAATGCTGGGAGGGCAAAAACAAGATTAAAAATTAAATTTATACTCTAACCTAAACTCAGTAAAAGTGTTGCCCAAGGGCCATCTCTGGAGGACACCCAGGAATCAGGGGATAACGGTTGCTCCTAGGGAGGGAAAGCAGGGACTTAGGGGGTGGGTGGAAGAAAGATTTCTTTCCCCTGTACAATCCTTTTGAACTTTTTGAGTTTGAACCATGTGTTAGCATTTCCTACTTAAAGAAAGAATACAGTTGGGGGACAAGGGATTTTTCCCTTCCTTTCTACTTTTTTCTTCCACATTTCTTATTTTAAATATATGTATTATTTAATACAGCTTTTCCCCCACTATAGTGTCTTAAAATTCCGTGATCATTTTGCCAAGTACGTGATTATCCACCATTTTTCTTTCGCAGAAATCTCCCTTTTCAAGTACCTTACCTCACCTTCTAGTGCGAGGCTGCTTTAAAAGCCTTATCTTGGCGGGACTTCCCTGGCGGTCCAGTGGTTTAGACTCTGTGCTTCCACTGCAGGGGACACAGGTTTGATCCCTGGTTGGGGAACCTAAGATCCTGCATGCTGTGCAGCACAGCCAAAAAAAAAAAAAAAAAAAAACCAGCCTTATCTTCCTGGAGAACAGAGGCCCTACAGGAAAAGAAGGAACCAATATTGGTGAAAGCTCACAACCGAAATAGAATTACATACACCACAATGACCACCTCCAAAGGAAGTGGGGAATGCCACTTAGTCTCCCACCCACACCACCAATCAGTCACCCTTTATTTATTGTCAAAGGGTAATAAAGAAAACGAAATGTATTCTGTAGAGTCAATCCAGGACCAAAAATTATAAACAGCTTCAAAAATATAAAATTAATTCCAATCTCTAAAATTTAGACACTGGTATTTTCAAAAACAATTAGCTCAAGAAGGTATAACTGAGAAGCAAAACCTCAATACTAGTAAATGTACCCCATGATGTACAGGATAAAGACATTGTCATAAAAGTGATTTTTTAGGAACTTCTCTGGTGGTGCAGTGGGTAAATCTCTGTGCTCCCAATGCAGGGGGCCCGGGTGCAATCCCTGGTCAGGGAACTAGATCCCGCACACATGCCGCAACCAAGAGTCCACATGTTGCAACTAGGAAGCCCGCATGCCGCAACTAAGAAGTCTGCATGCTGCAACTAAGACCTGGCACAGCCAAAATTTTTTTTAAAAAGTGACTTTTTATATTCAGTTGATTATTCCCACTAGAATCCTATTTTTAAAATATAAATTAAGTCAACATACTGCAAAAGTTTCATTCAGATTTACTTCACTCCAACAGAGAACACACAACAGTTTCACCAATTTAGACACGCTCTGTTTATGATATTGTACCACAGCATCCCATCCATCCTTCCACCCTGGACCCAGAGCAAGGTTAAGAAAATGCTTAGCTATTAAACCTAAGAAACAGGAAAATAGGAAACCCTATTCATTAAGGCTAAATTAAGCACTCTGGCTGGTGTAATTTTGTAAACTACTCTAAAATCCTATTTATAGAAATTGCTATCTGAGCAGTATTACTGACTAATGATCAGAGTGAAGAGGGACTGTCAAAAGTCAAATCAGGTTATGCAACTCACAGGAAGACTGCTTTAAATCAATACCCAGAGGCATGTGCACACAAAGACCTACTGGGAAATGACCAGATCAATCAGTTGTATATTCAAAACCACCATCACCTTACTCCAGAACTGGAGTGTCAACACAGGAAAAGGAGAGAAAGATGGGGGCTTAAGAAGCAACAGCACAGGGGCTTCCCTGGTGGCACAGTGGGTAAGAATCCGCCTGCCAATGCAGGGGACACGGGTTCAAGCCCTCATCCAGGAAGATCCCACATGCCGCAGAGCAACTAAGCCCGTGTGCCACAACTACTGAGCCTATGCTCTAGAGCCCACGAGCCACAACTACTGAGCCCACGTGCTACAACTACTGAAGCCTGAGCGTCTAGTCCGCAACGAGAAGCCACCGCAATGAGAAGCGTGCGCACCACAATGAAGAGTAGCCCCCGCTCGCCACAACTAGAGAAAGCCCGTGCGCAGCAACGAAGACCCAACGCAGCCAAAAATAAAATAAATAAAATAAATTTATCAAAAAAAAAAAACACTTAAAAAAAAAAAAAGAAGCAACAGCACAATAACACTGGCAAAGGCACAGAAACACTCTTTAACATGGAGAAGGGAGAACACTTACTCCAGAAAAGGAGGGAGAAATCCTTGACCAATATACAGGACACATTGAAGACCATACTACCTGTATTCTCACTTTGAGTTCCCTTAAGGTTCAATACCTACACCCCATCTGAGTCCCCTTCGATGTTCACACCACCATTTCTTGCTCCTCTGATACTCTGGAAGCCTCCAGCCTCCAAGCGGTCATACTCTGCAGTGGCTCAAATCCAAACAATGTACCCCGGAACCTGGAATATTGAATCAAACTTCTCATTGCTGACTTCCTATACTGGCTAGGAAAAAAACTCATGAGACTTCACTCTTAATTCTTGCCCATCCACAAAATGTATCTGTCAACACTTGCAATTCCACTAGGCTAGTTATGTGCCTCTTATCAAGAAGGCTATGACCAAAAAAAAAACCCAAAAAACCCAATTTAAAAAAGCAAGCACAGGTAAAGGGGCTCTAACTTCACACCATCACGGGCCACCTTTAGTTTGCCTTGCACAGGTCAAATCTGTGAGCCAGTGGCAATTCTTTAACTGAATCCAGTCTAAAGCTACATTACGGGGGACTTCCCTGGTGGCCCAGTGGTTAAGAATCTGCCTACCAATGCAAGGGACACAAGTTCGATCCCAGGTCGGGCAACTAAGCCCGCACTCTAGAGTCCGTGTGCCACAACTAGAGAGAAGCCCGAGCACCGCAACGAAGAGCCTGTGCACCGCAACAAAAAGATCCCACATGCTGCAACAAAGATCCCCCGTGCCGCAACTAAGACCCAATGCAGCCAAATAAATAAATAAATATTAAAAAATAAAGCTACATTACACCCACCATGATTCTGAGTATCCAAAACTATATAGACATTTTAATTCAAACTATTCCTCTACCTACCAAGTGGGTCAACGAATCATGCTTTCTCTTTCATAAGTTCACTTCTTCCTTGCCATCTTACCTGCCTGCCACAAAGACTCAAGCCTTCTCCCATTCCTGCAGTCTAGGGGGCCCCTCTTTTTTTTTTTTTTTTTGGCCACACCACTCAACTTGTGGGATCTTAGTTCCCCGACCAGGGATTAAACCCAGCCCTCGGCAATGAAAGCGCAGAGTCCTAACCACTGGACAACTGGGGAATTCTCTAGGGACCCCTCTTTATTTGGAGTTTCTCAAGTCCTCACCACTGCTTGGCTGATGCAGCCTTACATCCTCATCTTTTCACTGTCAACCTCCTGCCTCTTCCACTCAGTGGTAAAGCCCTGCTGGTACCAGAACCATTCAGGTCCCTAACATCTGCTGAACTGGCTCATCTTGAACCTTCTTTATCTCTCTCCACTCCCCTGCTGACCACTGTTCTTGTTCAGATCCAGTGTCTCCCCCACTGGACCACAGCAGTAACCAACCTGCCTCTGGTCCAGCCCAGCCTCAACATTCACAGTGAGGGCTCACTTCTTAAAACCCAGAGCTGATCCAATCACAGCTGTACTCCAAGATCTTCAAGGTTTCCTGTTCTTACATAACACCAAACTCCTCCACGTGGCATTCTGACTGCAACCCAACCTTCCAGAACATACAAAAAAAGTGCCCAGTCTTCTCCCTCCCACCCCTTTCCTCTGCTCATTTCTTCTTCCACAGAATTGTGACCTTCTTGCCACCACTCCTTCACCAATCAAACCACTAACCGTTCTTGAAGGTCTAGCCCAATGCAGTTCTTCCCTAAAGTCTGCCCTCTCCAGCCTTGGACCCAAGTTCCTTGGCTTACTTCAGCATGGTACCCACAGCAACCAGCACAGGCCTCAAGAAGGCTCTGACAAACCCTAGGTTTCTGAAAAATGGTCCCGCACAACATGTTCCTGGAGTTCCACGTGGGATCACTGATCACCTTCCCATATCGTCCTGGCATTCTGCCCACCACCAGACACCTGGGCTTGGTCTTTACCAGAGAAGGACCCAACCGAGGTCACCATTATTAGTCTGATATAACAGAAACACAGATGGGTACAGCCAAATGTTCAGCCTGGGTTCAAATCCTAATTCTGCCACATGACAGTTGTGTGACCTTGGGAACATTCCTTCATCTATGACTCGGTTTGCTAAGCCACTATAAAGGATTCTCATAAGCATTAGCAACGGTGCATGCAGAGCAGAAACACAGAAGGCCCTCAACTGTGGCTGATGTAGATCCATCGTGTCACTGGCCCAGAGCACAGGGAAGGGTGGAACAACTGTGAGGTAAAGGACTGAACATGCTCCCATCTGCCTCAACAGGGATGAACACACATCTACTCTCAGGGGTTAATATACCAGCCCTAAAAAAAACAAAAAACAAACAAACAAAAAAAAACCCAGCCCTGCCCAAGAAGAAATGCAATGCAGTTCAAGTGAGAAATAAGGTTGTTTAAGGTTTTTAACAAACAAATGCCATGCTTTTCCTTTTCTAAATAATCCCAGTCTAAGTTGCCCCAGGGTCCCTCCAAATCCCACCATATTCAGTGTTTAAGAGGTACTAGCAAACTTGCAGAAGACCTGGTTTAAAGCCTTGGTCATGCTAAATATTCTGGCCCACACATTCCTGAATGCAGTCTCCTCCCCCATCACAGCTTGGTATTCCCTTTGCTCAAACTTTTCAGCCAGTCTCTTCAGCTGGCTCCTTCTCTCTCATCTCTCCTCTAAGGGCCAACCTCAGAGCCTGAGGTCCTTTTCCCATCCCCTCCCTGCCACTACCTATGTGGCCACCAACAAGATCTTTCTAAACATGGGTCTGGACCATGCCACTCAACTGAAAAGCCTTCCCAGACTCCTGCACCTTGAGTATGAAGTTTGAACTACTAAGCACAACAAGAAAGGCCTGGGGCTCCCACCTGTCATGCTGGAGGACTCACATGTGCTACTTTAGGCACTCATATACATGTGGTTCCCTGTGTCCAGACCTTGCTGTCCCCCAGCTAATTTCTGCTGGCCCTGCAAGCCTCAGCTCAGGAATTCCCTTTCTCCTCAGGCTCCCAAGCACCATCTGAGCACACTTAGTGGGCAGACACTATCAATCATAGGTTCCCCATCCCCCACTGTCCACGAAACTGAGTTCCTTAAGGGCAGAACCAGTCTCTTTTACATGGGTCCCCTGGACCTACCACAGAATTTGGTAAGCAGTGATGCCAAATATTTGTTAAATAAATGAATGTATTTTGCTAAATCAATTTTTCAGAGCAGTAAAGACTGGCTCTCTGCCTCTTTCAACAGAGGCACGTAACAACACAAGCTTTCATGTTCCAACCAGATGTTTGTTGCCTATATAGTAATGCTTATTCCTACTTTCTTACAGTATCCCACAGGCCTTAAACAGGCTCATATCATTCATCCAACTCCCTCCTCAAATCTCACTCCTCCAAGAAATGGCTCCTCAGCCTCCTTTAAGCATGTAGGCCAGGAGCTCTTATTACTTGGCTCCAAGGCAAACAAAGTTCAGTTCAACTTCTTCATATTCAAACTATGCCTCCAATGTTCAATTCTTTTTCTAAAAAAGGACATCCCAAAATTATGTCTTTGAACGCTTGAGCATAGAACAACCTGATAAAGTTACAACATCCCACCTACACCAAACTCCAAAACACCTGGTAGCACATCCAACTCTTTATCTGGACTTATGTCCTATAAACACCACCCTCCCTGCAGAGTTTGGCTTTCCATGCCAGGAATCACGTCTACTCGCTTATTTAGGGAAACAGCAGGCCGGGCTCTTAAGACAACTCTAGGCTATAACCGTGCTGTCCCAGGCTATAGCTCTCACCAAGACAAAACTTCATGATCACCATTAAAACTAATTCTGAAGTAAGTTTACAAATTTAAGAGCTTCTCAAGTCATAGAGATTAAAATATCCATTTTAAATTAGTAGTTGAGTTCGTATGAAATTAACTCGGAATTTACGGCAGAAGGATTCTAAACCGAGAGAGCATTTTCTCTGGAGACATTTTCCAAATATACCCGCGGGTGAATATGGTTTTCCAAACAGCAAAGAAGCCAAGTGTGTATGTGTGTGAAGGGGTGACCCCAAGGCTCTGAGCGGCTCAGGATCCAGCGGCTGCGGCGCCTCCTGAGGGGCTCAATGCCCCATCCTCGGGCTCCGGCCAAACTGGGCCGCGCGACCCTCTGAGGAAGCCCGGGAGACAGTCCGCAGGCCGCAGGCCGCACACGCCCGCGACCGCCGCGCGTCCCCTGGAGCGCGGCCCGGGCTGAGGCCTGGCCCACCGCCGCGGCGCGCAGCCCGGGCCCGGACGCCCCCAGCCTTCGCCTAAGGGGCCGAGAGCAAGGGGCGGCTCTACCCGGGCCGCGTCGCCGCCTCACCCGCAAGGACATCCGCGACCGTGTCCCCGCCCCGGGCCAAACAGCGAGAGCAGCAGCAGGTGTTCCTCGGAAGGCTGGGCCAGCGACGGAAATGGGGGCCTGGGCTACCAGGCTCGGCGGCAGTGGACGGGCGGCGCACTCACCGAGCGCCGACGGGCGGGCCGCGGCAGGTGCTCGCTCTTCCCGCCCGCGAGACACCGCCGCCGCTCCCCGGGGACACGGCGCGAAGCTCCCGCCGCCGCCGCCGCCGCCGCCGCCGAGCCCGAGGAGCTCTAGCGCCGCACCGCAGCCTCGGCGCGAGCACGTACCGGGCAGTGAGAGGGCGCGGAGCGCGAGGGCGGGGCGCGCGACCGAAGCCTAGCAACCCCCTGACACGCGAGAGCCGCAGCCAATCCCGCTGCCAGCTCCGCGCGGCGCCGACCGGCAGTCCCCGCGACCCCCGCTTCTGCCTGCGTCGGCCGCCCCGCAGCGCGCCGCACCCGCGCACAGGCCCCGCCCCCCGCGCCGCTCTGCTTATTGGACCGCCACGCCCCCGTCTGAAAAGACACGCCCCGTCCTGGAAATCCCGCCCACGGCGGGCCAGGTCCATACCCGAGACACGCCCCGGCCCGTCCGGGTTACCCGGAGAGCTCAGGAGTGGGAGTGGGGGAGGGGCGCCCCGCCCAACCTCAGGCATGTGGGCCCCTGAGAGGCATCCAACCTACCCGGGTGGTCAGGCCCGATAACTGGCCCGGCCACAACTGGCCACCCATAGACTGCCTTCCGCCCTCCTGATTTCTGTCGAACGCAAATCAGGTAATTTTAAGACAAGAAAACAATCAGGAAGCGTCCTCCAAATTGCGAAGGATGATGGTCCCGTTTCCGACTCTTACACTGATGAGGAACTGAGGCGAGGGCCGAGGGCCGGAAGGGCAGGAAGGCTGCCCCTCTCCGGGGGCCTAGCCCCCAGCAGGCGGGGGTGTCCGGGAAGCGCCTCAGGCCTGACCCTCCTCCCCTCCTCCTGCCCTGAACACCCGGAATCCGGTGCCTCCTCAGCCGCCAGAAATAGCTCTGACCCGCTGGCGCTGGTCACTCACTCGAGGCCCGCATTCTTTCAGGGAGTTGGGGGAGTAAAGGGCAGGGAGTTACTGCTGAGGTCTGTCTCCCTTCAAGGGGAGGGTCCTAAAAATGCTCCCACTCCCCAGGGCTTACCTAGGCCCACTATCTCAAAGACCTCCGACAGTTACTGGACGGGTATGGGGATGGGACCCGTGGTGGGCTCGGTTCCCCAAACCCTGTGCAGGATGTGTCCATTCCCTCCTGGGCCTGTGGCCAGGCTGGAATTCCAGGCCCGCACTCTTGTCAACGAGTACATTCTGAACACAGAACGGGCTGCTGCCTGCCAGGGGTTCCTCCCGGAATCCGGACAGCCCTGGGTCTCCCCTGCTTTCTCCCCTCCTTAGGAAGGACTAGAAGAAGCAAATTTCAGAGAGAGCAAAAAGGAATGCCTCATCTCTCAAACACACATACTTGTTTGTGATGCGTTATACTT
Source organism: Balaenoptera acutorostrata (assembly GCF_949987535.1). Taxonomy (NCBI): domain Eukaryota; kingdom Metazoa; phylum Chordata; class Mammalia; order Artiodactyla; family Balaenopteridae; genus Balaenoptera; species Balaenoptera acutorostrata. The sequence continues at coordinate 39,277,077 of NC_080073.1, forward strand.
AAATGCTTAGGCTCCAAACTTCATTCACACAGACCAGAAAAAGAAGTAAAAACCAGGAAAAAAGCCCCAAATTATCCCTTGGACGTTAAAACTAAAAAATTTATGGTCTTTCAAATCCAGTTCTAAAATTCTCCTGCTTCAAATAGGCTAAAAATGCAGCACAGGGAGATCAGCTCGCTGCTCTGTGACCACCTAGAGGGGTGGCATAGGGAGGGTGGGAGGGAGACGCAAGAGGGAGGAGATATGGGGATATATGTATATGTATAGATGATTCACTTTGTTATAAAGCAGAAACTAACACACCATTGTAAAACAGTTATACTCCAATAAAGATGTCAAAAAAAAAAAAAGGCTAAAAATGTAGAAAATTATTTGGGTTTCTAAACAAAATACATTCTTTCCATTCACTCCTTCAGCTTGCAGAGTTTCCCTGCCACCCACAAACGCACACCAGACACTGCTTTGCAGCCCTAGGTTCTGCTGGGTATTTTAGTGTCTGACTGTATAATTATATTTATATATATATATATATATATATATATATATATATATATATATATATATATATATATATGTTTTCCCAAAACAAAAGACAGCAGTGAGTATAGGACTCATCCCTCCTACCGTCTACACAGAAACTGCTAGCTGCTCTTTAGTCCTCAATGACCATCCATGGATACTAGAGTAACTCCCCTTCTTCATTTTTGGCACTGGTCTTGCTAGATGAGGCACCAGGCCTCACTCTGGCCTCCAGGGTCCCAGCACCCCATGCCCAAGCTCCCCCAGAGCTCTGGCCATGGGAAGGTCTCTACCTCAACCAGCTGGTGCCAAAAGGTGGGATAGGCCCTTCCTAGTTCTAGGAGGAGGGGAGCAACAACCAGAGTTTGCCTGAAGCCCTTACAGCCAAATCCTTCCAGCCCCTGCCTCTCCAGGTTTGGAACTCACTTGGAGATGCTGTTGTCCCAGGCTGGCCCCAATGCTCTCCCCCTTCCCCAGCCCTCCAGCCTTGGCAGCTCCCCCCACAAGACCAGAACAGATGTGAGCTCTGGGTCTCATTGCTGGCTTCTTCTTTTTTGTCTGGAGTTGGGGTTCCCCCAACCCCCTGTTCCTTCAGGCCCTAGAAGGCAAGAGGCCTGGATGGCCAGCCTCTTGGGGCCTAACCAGCCCCCAGTGGAGCCCAACCAGCCCCCATGGAGCCCATAGAGAGAGGTGGACAGTCTTCATGGGCCCCTAGGTTGGGTGGGGGCTATAAAGTCAAGGCCCTGTTACTCCCTATAGTCCTGAGAATTGAAACCTTTCCTCTCCTGGGGCTCCCACAGCTCACCCTAGGGCTCAGCACAAGGTCCCCAGTGACTCACCCTTGGGAGCTATTCTGGAACCCCAGCAGTGCCTAGGCCATCCTAGATCAGGCTTGGTGTTCACTGCCAGTTGGAGAGCACAGCCAAGAGTGAGGCCCAGGGCACACCCAAGAACAGCTGCCCAAAGGGCCCACGTGGTATGGGCTCAGGGAGAACTGATCAAGAGACCAAGAATGAGGCTATTTAGGCATGACAGTCAGCCCTCAACTCTCCTGGCCATATAGCCTCCAGTGCTTCCTCCACCCTCCAATTAGACCCCCAGCCAGAGGCTTCAGGAAGATTATCAGATTGAGGTTTGTCTTCCCCACAAGAGTATGAGCCCTTGAGGCCAGATATGTGCACCTGCTTGATCCCACATTGCAACGATCACCTAACAGCATGCACATAATAGAGGCTCAATTTCTGTTTGGAAAAGAAGGAATCAGGGGATGCTGCCTGCCTCCCTTCTTGGTTGGCAGTTATCCCCAAGGGTCTAAGCCTTGTACAAGGCCCAAAGCAAATGTCCCAGTGCTTACTTGGTGCTGATATGGTTTAAGCTAGGGCCTTGGTTCTAGCTCAGGTGAAATCCAGCAGACACCTACTTGGGCCAAACTTTCTTCTGGTCCTAGGCTTCCAGGCCTTTTTCATTCTGGCATATTCCCAAGGAACCGAGGGCCAAGGGCCAGTGCCCAGCCTCAGACTTCGATGGGGAGGGAGGCTCCTGCTACTGATCCTCCCCAAGGCCCAATGGAGAGGGGCAGGGGTCAGTGCTGGCTGAGGGTGGAGGCTCCTGGTCCAAATGCCAGGCCTGCAGGTCTGCCTGAGGCAGTGGGCTGACAAGCAAGGCCAGCCAAATCAGGGCAAGGGCGGGGTCCCTCTTGTCTGGATTTAACAGAAGGCAGATTGTCCAGCAGCTCTGGCAGAAAGAAAGGGCTGATAAGTTCATCCGGGAGAAACTGCTAGTAGGCGTGTTTGCGGGTCAACACCAGTCTTCCCAGAAATCTTCTTCCCTTGCAGGGACCTCAACTGCAGCACTTCCACCAGACCCCTTCATACATGTCTGGCATAGGGCCTTCCCTTCTAGTCAACCAGGCAGCTGCTTCTGCACCTGGCCCTCCAGGAACATACAGCCCTGTGGGGACAGGAACTCCACAGCAAGGGTGAGGGTTGGTCGAATGAATAAAAGTCGCCTCTCCCCTTGATGGACACATGTCCACTGCCCTCTCCCTCAGTCACATTCCACTCCCTTTTGGCTCTGGGATAAGACAGTCCCCCAAGGCCAACTTTGGGTGATTATTCTCAAATCACTGGGCCTGTGGCCTTGAGCACTGGACTAAACACCAGATTAGGTCTGGTCTGGCTGAGGAGCCAGCGGAGGCAAACAAAGCTGAGGCGCCTCTTTGTTAATTCTTTTTAGTCACTGACCAGCTAGCCCCTAAACACAGAGTCTTGGCGGAAGCCACCCACAGTCTTTTTTTTTTTATTTTGTTTTATTTTATTTATGTATTTATTTTTTTGGCCGCGCCATGCAGCTTATGGGATTTCTAGCTCCCTGACCAGGATTGAACCCAGGCCCTCAGACCGACACTCTTCTTGTTCAGCCAGATTAAGAGTCCCTTCTCCACGCTCAGTCATATGTCCATGTCTGGCCCAGAGCTTGGCCAGGGCTCCTCCATGGCAGAAAGACCTCTTCCTCTCAGAGCTGGCCTGAGATCTGAGAGCGTGCCTCTCATCAGCCTCAGCTCCTCTCAGTGGCCCCTTAGTCAAGAGACATTAACAGGTTACCTGACAACCACTGGTTCTGACTCTGCTCTCATGGCTGATGGGTATGCTGTTAGAACACTGGAAAGTGTTGAACCTGAGTGGACAGACACCCTTTGCTCTAGGCTGAGTGCTGACAGATACAGGCAGTGTCCCTGGGAGCCTCACCTGTGGTCTGGGAAATCCCCAGCATCTGGGGGAGGAGTAAGAGGGATCCATCCAGGCATCTTGAGGGGAGCTAATAAAGGATAAAGAGTGAATGTTAGCAGATCAGCCAAACCTCCAGGTGTGTCCATATGAGGAATAAGCCCCTGCTGCGAACCAGAGCTAAGTTCACTGTGTGACCTGAAATAAGCTACTTGCCTTCTCTGAGCCTGTCCCTCATCATCAAGTGACCTCATATGTGGGCTTCAGATTTGCCTGCTCACTGAGAGTGACAGAATATCACTTTATATGACTGAATCAGGACCATTGTGAAACATCTGTCAGTGTATTATTAATCCAGAGATATTTACTGAGTCTACTCTATGCTGGAAATACAGCAAGGGATAAAAGGAACAAGCTGCTCTTGTGGAGCTCAAATTCTAGTGTAACAAGCTATACAGTAAATAAATAAGTAAATAAAAATGTAATAATCAGGGGATGAGAGGGCCGGGAGGGGCCAGGATCTGCTGTGTGGTATCAGGGAAGTCCTCTCTTTGAAGGCAGAGCCCGCAGGAGGTAAAGGAGGAAGTCCTGGGGTTTTCTAGGGAACAGACAACAGTGAAGTCAGAGGAGAAAGTGGCCAGACGGGTCTGAGGAAACCGGGAGGTCACCATGGCCTGAGCAGTGAATGGAACCCTGAACAAGGGAGAAAGAGTGACTGGTGGGAGGGCGGGCACTGGAGCTGGATTTAACCAGGCTTGGGTTTGCCAGAAGTATAGGATCCCAGAAGCAAGGGGCAGGGAAGCTGAAGGGTGGGAGCGAGGAGGAGGAGGAGGAGGAGGAGGAGGAGGAGGAGGAAGGGAGTGGGACACTGCCCTCAGGCCTCCTGGAAGGAATGCAGTTGGGTGAGGAATGAGGGGGCAGCAGCTTGGCCCCAGCCCTGGAGGTCCTCCTTCCCCTTGGAGGCGGGGAAAGGGGTGGGAGAGCAGGCAGGGGAAGGGGCACAGATGGGGATCCTCAGGGGGAGGGACAGCAGGCACCATGGAAGTCAAGTCAGAACAAGCATTTAGAGAGAAAATTTCTCACTTTCCCTGCCTCCATCTTCCACGGGAATACAGAGAGGCCAGAGAGGCAGCACCCCTCCTTTCAGCCCCAGAGGAGGAAGGACCAAGGGGGAGGGAACATGCCTGTGGGGAGAGGAATGGCTTGGACAGCTCCTGGTATGCACTGCAGGTAAGGGCTTTAGGACAGACCATGCAGAGCCCACCAGAGAAGGTCTAGCACCAACCCTCTGAGGAAAGGAAGCACTTGGTCTGGACCAAGGTGAAGGCGGGAGAGAGCAGAGGAGTGTGTGTGTTGAGGGGTGGGAATGTCCTGCCTCAAGACAGGTTCTGGGCGATACCCCCCCCACCCAACTCCCCTGGGGCTGCTGCCGGACACAGGCTTGCAGGAGGCCCTCAGGACATGCGGGGTGTCACCTGGCAGGCACATGAGGCCTCAGCCAGCTGTCGCATCCATCTCCCTTCTGCTCACTGATCAGGGGCGGTAACCTTCAAAGCTCCCTCCCTGCAGCTGCCATTTAGCCGAATGGAATGGACTGAGGTCCTGGCTGGGGTTACCCGGGAAGGGCAGGAGAGGGTCTATATTCATCAGATGGGTTCAGTCAGCTGAACTTGACAAGGGACCCCAGGGACCAGGAAGGCCTGGAACAGGGGACTTCCCTGGTGGTCCAGTGGTTAAGACTCTGCACTCCCAATGCAGGGGGCCCAGGTTCCATCCCTGGTCAGGGAACTAGATCCCACATGACACAACTAAAAAGATCCTGCACACCACAACTAAGACACGGCGCAGCCAAATAAATAAATACTGAAAAAAAAAAAAATAGAAGGCCTGGAACAGGACAGACTGGGGACTGGGCTCTTGAGGTAAGAGAGACCCCAGCTGGAAGCCAGGGCTCTGGACCTCTGGGTGTGGGCACGACTGGCTACAAGCATGGTCGTGGCTCTTTGCAGAGGCACTAACATGTCCTAAGAGCCATACAAAGACCCATTCATGATCCATGGAGAATTTTTACAGCAAAGGTAAAAAGAAACATTTCATCTCTTCATTCCCATCCCATCTCTGTGGCCCCAAGCACATGTGGGGATGTGGCAGCTGGAACAATACAAAGGTGGGGACATCAGGGTGGAGGGAAGGCTGCTCCTGAAGGGGATAGTCTGGGCCTCAAAGCAGGGCTGAGCAGCTGCTCGTCTCATGCTGGGGCCCCCAAGAAGGAAGACTGGCCTCAGCTGACCCCGTACCCTCCCTCTGCCTGAAACTTCCTTGTACTCGCCCTGCTGCCTGGGACCCTCAGCAATTGGGTCAATGGTGATGGTGCTGAGGCCCTGGTGTTGAGGTGGGCAGAGAAGCGGGAGCCCACAGGCCTCTTTACTGCACCTACAACCACTGGGACTAAGTAAGTCCCATCAATTCCCAGTTCTCAGGAGGCAGTTCCTGGGGGCGTACCAGGCCTAGTTGTTCTTATAGTGGGTACCTAGGGTTGAGGCCCCAAGGGCTAGCTGCACACAGGCAGGGGCCCCTGTGCCTGCCTCTGACTGACTGGGACCTTGGGAAAACCCCTTTCCCTCTATGACCCAATGGGCCAGAGCTTTCCAAAAGGCGTTGGGTTGTCTACTTTCCTTCCTAGAAGGGCCAGGACACAGGTGCAGATAAGGAGAGCTGAAGAGTCGGTGAGAGGGATAAAAACCAACAACCCCACTAGGGTGGGGGAGGGCTCTAGAGGGGTCCTGAGGAGGCAGTGCAGCCCAGGAGAATGGTCTTTGGGGGAAACCACTGGAACACAGAGAAAAGTACTTGGCTCCCTCCCTAGTCTCCCCACCCCCATCCTCACCCCAGTCTTTCCTTCCCAGAGGAATTTCAGTTGCCTCTGAAAGCACTGGAGCCTGGGATTTCCCTGGCGGTCCAGTGGTTAGGACCCTGCGCTCTCACTGCCGAGGGTGCGAGTTCGATCCCTGGTGGGGGAACTAAGATCGCACAAGCTGCGGGCACAGCCAAAAAAAAAAAAAAGAAAAAGAAAAAGAATGCACTGGAGCCAGGCTGGTCTATTGGCAGCAGATGCTGCCTCTCTCCCAATGCCCTCCCACCCCCCACTGGCTCTCAGCCTCCGTTCCCACAGCCCAGCAGCCAGGGAGCTTCCTCACCTGCTGCTGCCTGGGTTCCCTCCTTCTTCCGGGCCAGCAGCTGTTCCCAGACAGCTGGATCAGAGTAGGACACTGCATCCCGCTGAACTGCCACGACTCCCCCCTTCCCTGGCCGATGGCCCTGCTGGCCCACCACAGCCCTGCCTTTCAGAGGTCTTTGACCTCAAATCCTGGAGACCCACCACAGCTGTGGACTGCCTGAACCCTCACGAGGAGCAACAGCTGCTGCTGCTCCCAGGCTCCTCCAGGGCCAAGTCCCCTTGCCTCCTGTCAGTCTGAGGGTGAGGTGCCAGCCCCTACCCTGCACATCCCCCTAGTCTTTTGGGGCCTTGTCTTCTGAGAACCTTCTCCCATAACACCACTGTGGCCTGCAGGGGGCCGTGGGGCCCCGTCCTCTGCTGACCCAGTCTTTGTGAGGCAGCAGCCAAAGTTAACTTCCAAACTGAAATCTACCTGTGATCCAGCCCTGCTCAGTGCTCTGCCCCCGACTTCCCACTGCTGCTGGGAGGGGGGCAAGTGGGCGAGGACCTCTCATTCATCCTGACCTGTCCAGCTTGGCCCCCACGCTCCACTTCTCTCAACACATACCGTCACATCTTTACTCCAGTTTCTCTTTGCACATGACCCCAGCCACAGGGAACCTCTTTAAGTTCCTACAAACATGCCAGGCATCTGCCAGCTCCCTTCAAGCCTTTCAAGCCTTCCCAGGTGTGACACTTCTGCCCACAGCATTCTTTGGCCACTTGGTTGACCTCATTCCTGCTCATCCCCTGTCTCAGTTTCTGGCCTGGGCAGGGTGTCTCTGCTGTGGACCCTGGTTTACCCCACCATATTATTGTCTCACTTAAAGTTTATCCCTAGGACAGACTAGAGGATCTATGTCTGGCTATTCCCTCCATCCTGGGAACCTCTAGCACCTGAGACAGGGCCTGGCACTTAGAAGGTACCCAGTAAAATTGGAATGAGTGAACAAACATTTGATTGAAAATGAGGCCTCTTGGAGCCTTAAGTCTGTGCTGGAGACCTGTAGACTTCTGGAGAGACTTCCCAGAGAGTCCAATTGGCATTTTGGAGGCCAAACCTTACAAACCAACGTACCTTCAGAGACTTCCAGCCTCCTGCAGAATAAATTTGAGCCCCACCCTATACCACCCTGGGCAATAGGGGCCTGCCCCAGACTGGTCAAGACTCACCAGTCTCATCCCCTCCCCTCAACTCCCTGAAGAATGCCACCTGTGTGGGCCCCTCTTCTTCCGCCTACCCAAGTCCTGCCTATTCCACTCAAGAACAACACCCAAAAGCCTTCTCAGCATCTGACTCCCTATTGTTTCTAGGAGACCTCAAGCTCCTGGAGAACAAAGATTTCCCTTGATAATAACAGCTGCCATTACTGAGCTCTGTCCTGCACCCTGGACACACAAAATTTCACTTTGCCTCCCAACAACCCTCTGCAACAGTTGTTATTATTGGCCCCATGTTACAGATGAGGAAACTGAGGCCCAAGGGTAAAGTCACCAGAGGTCACACAGCCAGTAAATAGCCAAGCTGCGAATCTTTATTCATCTTCCTAGCCTTCACTGTCCCTGGCCCAGAGTAAGGAACTCCACTGATGCTTGCTGAATGAGTGAACAGATGGATATAGCTGCATCAAAACTTCAGCTACTGGGACTTCCCTCGTGGCGCAGTGGTTAAGAATCAGCCTGCCAATGCAGGGGACACGGGTTCGAGCCCTGGTGCAGGAGGATCCCATATGCTGCAGAGCAACTAAGCCCGTGCACCACAACTACTGAGCCTGCGCTCTAGGGCCCATGCGCCACAACTACTGAGCCCGTGTGCTGCAACTACTGAAGCCTGCGTGCCTAGAGCCTGTGCTCTGCAATAAGAGAAGCCACTGCGATGAGAAACCTGCGCGCAGCAACGAAGACCCAACGCAGCCAGAAAAAAACCCAAAAAACTTCGACTACCAGGACCTATCCACCTCTGGAGCCCAGGACACAGAGGCCTTGAATTCATGAGAGGGGCTTCCAGACTTGGGAGAAACAGGGCGGGTCTCTCTCTCCTTCTCCCTTTGTTCACATGGGCTCAACCTTGGTGGGGGTATTGACACTGTTGAGTTGTATGAGTAGTCAGGGACCAGTGAGGGAGGGAAGAAGCTTCAGGGCAACCTCAGTGAGGAAAAGGCAGAGGGCTCCAGGTCAGCCAGCCCCATTCAAAGAGCAAAAAGACCTGGGGTGGGGGGTGGGGGAGGGGGGGGCGGGGGGGGGGAGACAGTGGTTGAACACAGGTGTTCTCAGGGTAGCCTGATTATAGGGTCTTCTAGAAGTTCTGGCATTTAATCTAAGCCCACTTCAGTCCTTAATTGTAAAAGGGTAAGGAAGTGGGTAGAGGACAGGGAAGTATGCAAATCAAATCGCAAAGCCCTTGGACTTCCTTGGCGGTCCAGTGGTTAAGACTCTGTGCTTCCACTGCAGGGGGAGCAGGTTCCATCCCTGGTTGGGGAACTAAGATCCCACATGCCACGCAGCGTGACCAAAAAAATAAATAAATAAAATAACAAAGACTTTTACTGAGTACCTACTCTGTTCCCAGACATGCAAGAAGGCCAAAGACAGAGAACTAGAAGTCATGGCCAGGGCAACAGAGAAGCACGCGTTCCAGCTCCTCAGGGAAAGCTGCACACAAGAAACCAAGAGGTATATGGAGGGGGGTCAGGCAGCCTGGCCTGGTCTGAGGAAGTATATGGAGTAGGGGTCACAGAAGCTGGGTCTTATGGGAGGGGCGCAGCTTAGTTTCCTGCTGGCTTGGGGAATTCCCAGGAAGGGTTCAGCAGTAGCAGAGCCTGTCCAGGCCTGGACAGATGGACAAGAACAGGGAAGAGGTGACTGCCTGAGCAGGCCCTGACCAGGCATCCTAGACTTTGCTGGAACTTGCCTGACTCTGAGCAGAATGGTCTGGAGTTGGGGCCAAGCACGGGGAGCTCAGGGAAGGAGGTAGGGGAACTGACAAGATAAGCCAGCTGGGCAGCCTCCTGCTGGTCCTGCATTGCCCAACACTAGAGTCAACTCGTTCCAGATTCCTTTCATAATGGGATAAAATGTACCAACAGTGAGGCCCGGAGTGGGGCCTGGTGAGGCCCAGTGACTTCAGTGGCAGGACAGCAGGTCCCAGGAAAGCCAGGGAAACACAGGCAAGCATTCCTTGGCTCCCTGTCCCCAGCAGCTGCAGGAAGCTGCTCCAAGCTCCCAGCTGTACCCAGTAGCCCCCAAGGACCGGAGAAAGTCTTATTTCCTGCCACCCCCTGATTGGGCACACACATTCTGGAATGGAAGCGGCTGAGTACTCCATGGCAAGCCCCAAGGGAGATGGTGGGCCTGCCAGCCAATGTTTGGGAAGGCAGCATAGAGCCTGTCTGGAGACCAACTCTAGGAAGGGGGTACCATGGATTTCATTCCCTGTGGCAGGGTCCCCAGCGTTCCTTACCTCCATCATCTGAAAAAGCTATTGACACTTTCCCAAACACTCCCTACACACACAGTCTTTCCTATAATTTAAAAGAGTCCCTAAACATCCTGCAGTGCTTGCAGGGATTCCAGGCTAGAAGCCCCTGAAGTGCACTTAAGGTCAGAGAAATTCTAGTCTGGTTCTGCCCCAACTGGCTGAACCATGGGCCAGCTCCTGGCCATCTTGACTTGCACTGCCCTCTCGAGCCTGAGAGGTTGGGCTAGGGAGCCTCAAGGGGTCCATCTGCCCTGCCACCTCCTGGGAGCTACTTCATATCATCTTATTGGAGATAGTATAAAAGAAAGGGTGGCTTCAGACCCAGCTGAGAAGCTAGACCCGCACTCACCAGGGCTGGGCTGTTCTACGCACACCCCAACAGTATCTGCTGCCCCCCTGCCTTCTGCTCATCCAGATGGGTCTGGCTGCCAACTTGCGGGCCTCTGGGAGCTTTTGAAGTTCTGAGCTCTCATTCACACACACACCCATCAATACAAGGGTGTGTGTTTTGTTTTTGTTTTGTTTTTTTCATTTATCAACTCTATCAGTCATTCACCACATTTACTAAGCACCTATTATATACCAGGGCTTGAGCTAAGTAAGCATAGCTCAAGTCCAAATCATGCCCATACTTCTGGGTCCTGCCTGAATCTCATGCCCTCCCAACCTTCACTGCCTACCCAGCACAGCCCTCCCAATTGGTTCACCTTGAAACTGAATCCCTCTTCTACTCATTTAGGGCTTTTGGTAAGCTGCCTAGTGTGGTCATCTCTAGGCAGAGCCTGGACTTGTTAGTCACTTTCTTGCCACCTCCTGCTGCCAACCAGCAACTTTGAACCCAGGGTAGGAGATGAGGAAAGAACTGTTGTTGTCTGCCCTAGGATCCAGGAGGCTTTTTTATTTTTATTTTTTGGCCTTGCTGCATGGCTTGTGGGATCTCAGTTCCCTGACCAGGGATTGAACCCCAGCCATGGCAGTGAGAGTGTCGAATCCTAACCACTAGACCATCAGGGAACTCCCCAGGAGGCTTTTAACAAAGGACCTGGCTGAATCCTGGCAAGAGTATTCTGGATGTATTACTTGCTGTTTTGTTCAGAGTGCTTATCACTAGGAGACATATGTAAACTGATTTATTTGTCTTATCTCCTCCACTAGAATGAATCCTCTATGAGAGGGACTTCCCTGGTGGTCCAGTGTTTAAGACTCTGTGCTCCCAATACAGGGGCCCTGGGTTGGAACCCTGGTCAGGGAACTAGATCCCACGTGCTGCAGCGAAGACCTGGCACAGCCAAATAAATAAATAAATATTAAAAAAAAAATGAGAGCAGAGACTTTTGTTCGCTGCTGTATGCCCATGTGAAAAAAAGTGCTCAGTTAATATTTATTAAATTTAAAAAATCATGGAGTTCAGACCAGATTCTATGTACAACATGGTGTCCTGCCAGAATTGAACCCCAGTATGGCCGCTCATCAGATATATGGCCTTGGGCAAGTTACTCAAACTTTCCACTCATTTTCTTACCTGTAATATTAGAATAATTGTGATTTCTACCTTGAAAGGGAGTGGAATAAGGAAAGAACACAAGCATAAAGAGAACAGTGTCTGGCATATAGTAAATGCTAAATAAGTGTTAGTGGTTATTATTATTGTTACTATTATTATTCTGCTTTGTTCATTCAACATTGCTAGGAGATTTCTCCACCTGGATCAGAAACTTGATGGTTATTGTAGACCCACTATGCCGTTAGACAAAGGTGCCGTTTATTTGGTACAACTTTTAAAAAATATTTATTTATTTATTTTGGCTGTGCCGGCTCTTCGTTGTGGCATGCAGGCTCTTAGTTGCGGCATGCAGACTTCTCAGTTGTGGCATGCATGCGGGATCTAGTTCCCCAACCAGGGATCGAACCTTGGCCCCCTGCACTGGGAGCGCAGAGTCTCACCCACTGGGCTACCAGGGAAATCCCCATTTAGTACAATTTTATACATACTGACTCTTTCTGGATCCCCAAACATTACAAACGAGCAACTTGTGTGTGTGTGTGTGTGTGTGTGTGTGTGTGTGCGCGCGAATGTGCAAGTGTAATCTTGGAGGAGGTTGACTTTCATCAGGTTCTCAAAAGGTCTAAACCCAACAGAAGTTAAGAAGGACTGGGCAGGGCTTCCCTGATGGCTCAGTGGTTAAGAATCCACCTGCCAATGCAGGGGACACTGGGTTTGAGCCCTGGTCCAGGAAGATCCCACAGGCCACAGAGCAACTAAGCCCGTGGGCCACAACTACTGAGCCTGTGCACTGTAGGGCCTGTGCTCCACAGCAAGAGAAGCCACCGCAATGAGAAGCCCGCACACCGCAACCAAGAGTAGCCCCCGCTTGCCGCACTACAGAAAGCCCACACACAGCAACGAAGACCCAATGCAGCCAAAAATAAATAAATAAATAAATAAAAAATAAAAGGACTGGGCAGAGGGCTGGCCTGTAGGAGACTTTCAGGCAGCCATTTCCAGAGTTCCGGTGTAGACCATGCAAAAGGGAGCCTGGCATGGTCCAGTAGTTGTGGCGCACGGGCTTAGTTGCTCCGCGGCATGTGGGATCTTCCCGGACCAGGGCTCGAACCCAGTGTCCCCTGCATTGGCAGGTGGATTCTTAACCACTGTGCCACCAGGTAAGTCTTATTATTGATGGAATTCTTAATATGATAGTTACCTTGGTAATACTAGGAGATAAGGTCTGGGAAAGATTTTTGGAAAATTGAAGGTCCAAGACTCAGGTAAGGAATAGCATTCCAGGCATCCAGAGCCCACCTCCTGCCTTTGCCCCCTCCACCAGCCTTGAGTCCTGGTGCCTGATTCTCATGGGTGCGTGACTCCCCATTCCCCAGCAGGTGGCGCTGCTGTCCTGACTATGCCTGATGGTTGCCAGCCAGATGATGTGTTCTCAGAAGGCTGGGACCTGTGCTACGGAAGGCTGCCAAGGAGTACAAAGCCATTCTATTCATTCACGAATTCAACAAACACTAATTGAATATAAAATATGTGCCGGGCACTGTTCTAGGTGCTGGGGATTTAGCCAGGAACAAGACAGACCAAGCTCTGCTTTTACAGGGTTTACATTTTAGAGCAGTGCTGTCAAATACTGTAGCCCCTAGCCACACGCTGCTATTGAGCTCTTGAAATGTGTAGTCTGAATTGAGAAGTGCTGTAAGTGTAAAATACATACCTGATGTCAAACAGTTAGTAAAAAAATAATGTTAACTATCTAACATTTTAAATATTGATTTTATATTGAAATGATATTTAGAGTATTTTGGGTTAAATAAAATATCTTATTAAAATAATTTAACCTGTTTTTGACTTTTTTTTAACATTACCAAGAATTTTAAAATTACATAGTGTGCCCACATTTGTGGCTTACATTATATTTCTGTTGGACAGTGCTGTTCTGGAGGGCAATCAGACATATAAACAAATGTGCAGTATGATGTCAGGTGAGGAGATATTAGGGCTGAGAAGTGACAGAAATGAGACAGTGAGCAAACAGGTGGAAATAAACCTGTGAGCCTGGGACAGTGTGGAGGCCAATGTGGCCAGAGCAGGGGAGAGAGGAGTGTAAGAGACGAGTTATAAAAGCAGGGCCAGAGATGCAGTTTTAAAATATTATTGCTTATTGCTATATAACCATTTTGGGAAGAAGTTTGATTTTTTTTTTTTTTTGGCCACACCACGCACCATGTGGGATTATTTATTTAGTTATTCATTCATTCATTCATTTGGCTGAGCCAGGCCTTCATTGCGGCACGCTGGATCTTCATTGTGGCATGTGGACTTCTTAGTTGCGGCACGGGAGGTCTTTAGTTGCAGCATGAGGACTCTTAGTTGCAGCATGCATGTGGGAGCTAGTTCCCTGACCAGGGATCGAACCCAGGCCCCCTACATTGAGAGTGTGGAGTCTTAACCACTGGACCACCAGGGAAGTCCCAAAGTTTTATGTTATTGATTAAATGTAAGAATATGCATTCTCTCATAGCCATGATCTGACAATTTGACTCCCAGAAATAAACTCTAGAACAGTGGGTCTCAAAGTTTTTAGTCTCAAAACCACGTACACTCTTTTTTTTTGTCTTTCATATTTTTAAAAAATTTCTCTTCAATAGTTGCTTGCCCCAACATCTTCCTGTCTACTCTATACAATGAAAATACAAACTGAGAATAGAAAAAAATAATTAAAGCATTAAATCATACAAATTACAAATCTGTTCCAAAATATACTTACATTAAATAAAATATGCATTTCAGTAAGAGATCTACAGTGAACTATGCATTCTGGGAAGCTTCACGATGTCTAGGCAGGGCCAACATCCATGGAAGGAGCTAAGAGAATTTGCATCCAGTCACAGTTTGTAGCAGGTTTCTAATCGCCAGGCTGTGAACTACAATGAGCACATCATTAGCATCACCTGTGCAGGGAACTGACTTTGGGAAAAGGGGGAGAAGCAAGCTCTAGCCTCAATGTTGAGTTCATTACAACTTCTCAAGAATCTTATCAACAGCCTATACAGTACAGTTCCAAAAAAGTAAACATGTTAAGCAGACAATGCTTTAGAACCCCACACACATTTCCTTGTTGTGTTTATGTGGAACTCTCCGTCTACAGTGGGTGGTTGTGAAGAGGTTCTTCCTCAGGACAACATGGTCACAGGACTCCGACGCCCCAGCGTGACTGAGGGGAGCACGAGGACTGGGGAGGAGGCTCCCTGTTGGTTTCAGTTGGAGACAAACTTCTAATGCACAGTCCACAGCCCTGCAGTCTTCTCCTCCTGTCATCTGGCATAATGCTTAATGTAGTCTTCAACTTTATTGCTGAAGTCTTCCTTGTCCTGCAAATGTTCTGTAGCTTCAATATTCAGTTGATCATCGAAATTCAAAAGATCAGTAAACAAAGAGTTTAATACCTAAACACTGTTTTTCAGTGGTACTTCCCTGGTGGTCCAGTGGTTAAGACTCCAAGCTTCCACTGCAGGGGGCACAGGTTCGATCCCTGGTTGGAAACTAAGATCCTGTGTGCCTGTGGTGCGGTCAAAAAAAAAAAAAAATCCTTCAGTGTCCCTGTGGGAGCCCAGCCAGTGCCATCAGTCGAATGGTCTCTCAGTAAACTTAGATGTATTTCGCCTGTCTCTTTGGTGTTGGGGTGCCAGATCCTGGTCAAGCATTTCACTTTGGGAGGCACCATGTTGTACACATCGGGAACTTCAGTTTCATTCATTCATTCATTCATTTATTGATGCCGCACCAGGTCTTGGCTGCCGCACGCGGAACTCTTTGGTTGCGGCATGTGGACTCTTAGTTGCAGCATGCACGTGTGATCTAGTTCCCTGACCAGGGATCGAACCTGGGCCCCCTGCATTGGGAGCACAGAGTCTTACCCACTGGACCACCAGGGAAGTCCCCGAACTTCAGTTTCAAACTGAAGTTTTCCACCCTGGTAGTAACCCTCATCTGGGGTGACAGCTGAAACAGTGAAGCTTGTTTGGATCAGGAAAATCCACTTTACACGTACAAGGTAAATTAGCAACAAGTTCTGCAACCTCTTTAACAAGCAGCCTGCTCTCACAGAAACCCATCGAGTCAGAGGCTGTGGCTCACGCCCCGGACCCTTTGAGACCGTCATCCCTCTTCAGTTTGCTTGCCAGCATCAGCATTACTGCTACCTTTATCCTGGGCACCCCGAGACAGGTGATGCTGCCCAGCGCCCAACACCCGGCCAGGCGGGCCAGGGGCGGCGAGACGCACCCCCTCACAGCCTCACTGGCTCCGGGCGGTAGGCCGTACACTCTTATAACTGAGGACTCAAGAGAGATTTTATGTGAGTTATATTTATAGATGTTTATGTGTTGGAAAGTAAAACTGAGGAAAATTTAAACTATTTGCTTTTTTTTTTTTTTTTGGCCTTGCTGCCAGGCATGTGGGATCTTAGCTCCCCCACCCAGGATCGAACCTGCACCCGCTGCAGTGGAAGCTGGGAGTCTTAACCCCTGTACTGCCAGGGATGTCCCTATTTGCTTATTTAAAATAAACAACGATATAGCAGTAGACCTGCCCTATGAGAAATGCTAAAGGGAATCTTTCAGGCTAAAATGAAAGGACACTAGATAGTAACTTGAGGCCATAATTTAAAATAAAGGATACTAGTAAAGGTAACTTCATAGGTAAATATAAAAGCCAAGATCATGATACTTTTGGTTTGATTTGTAATTTCTCTCTTTTTTCTACATGATTTAAAAGGCAAATGCATAAAACAATTATAAATCCGTGTTAGTAGTCATAAAATGTATAAAGATATAATTTGTAACAATAACAATATAAAGGGGGAGGAACAGAGATGTATAGGAGCAGAGTACTTGTAAACTCTTGAAACTAAGTTGGTATTATTCAAACCAGCTTGTCATAAATTTAAGATATCAATTGTGATCCCTAAGTAAGCCACTAAGAAAATACTTTAAAAATATACAAAAAAGGAAAGAAAGGAATCAAAGTGATACACTACAAAAGATCAACTAAATTTTTTTAAAAAGGCAGAAATGGAATAAATAAGGGTTCCCTGAACCCAATTCCAACATGTGTGTGGAGGCTTCCCCACAGGGTGTCTGAGAATTTAACTCAATTCTGATACTATCTATCCAGAGATAGAATCAGATTCCATGGGTCAAGGGCTCAGTCCCACAAGACTGCCCTCCACTTCAGACACAGGTCAAGTTGTTACCTGTGCTTCTAACCAACTGGCCACAAATTGAGTTTATGACGACCCCCTCCAACTTCCAATGCTAATCTCAACTCCAGGTTGTCACCTGTACTTCTGACCCACTGGCTATATATCAGAGGTTCCCAAGACCTGCTCCTCAATTTCGATTAATTTGCTAGAACAGTTCACAGAACTCAGAGAAACATTTTACTTACTAGATTACTGGTTTATTATAAAACAATTATTAAAGGATACCAATCAACAGCCAGAAGAAGAGATTCAAAGAGCAAGGCATGGGGAAGGGGTGTGGAGCTTCCATGCCGTCTCCAGGTACATCACTCTCCCCATATCTCCACATGTTCACCAATGCAGAAGCTCTCTGAACCCTGTCCTTTTGGGGTTTTATGAAGGCTTCATTACATTGGCATGATTGATTAAATCATTGGCCTTTGGTGATTGATTTAACCTCCAGCCCCTCTCCCCTCCATGGAGGTCTGGGGAGTGGGACTAAAAGTTCTCCTGGCAATCAGCCCCCACCCTTGACCAGGATCCAAAAGTCACTTTCCCTGAAGAGTTTTCAGGAATTGAGGACAGGACAAGAGACCAGATATTAACCCATTGCTCTTGTCTCTCAGAAAATTCCAAGGGTTGGGCTTCCCTGGTGGCGCAGTGGTTGAGAATCTGCCTGCTAATGCAGGGGACACGGGTTCGAGCCCTGGTCTGGGAAGATCCCACATGCCACGGAGCAGCTGGGCCCGTGAGCCACAATTGCTGAGCCTGCGCGTCTGGAGCCTGTGCCCCGCAACGGGAGGGGCCGCGATGGAGAAAGGCCCGCGCACCGCGATGAAGAGCGGTCCCCGCACCGCGATGAAGAGTGGCCCCCGCTTGCCGCAACTGGAGAAAGCCCTCGCACGAACCGAAGACCCAACACAGCCAAAAATAAATAAATAAATAAATAAATAAATAAATAAATAAATAAAATCAAGTAAAAAAAAAAAAAAAAAAGAAAATTCCAAGGGTTTTAAGAGCTGTGAACCAGAAACTGTAGATGAAGACCAAATATATATGAGAAATATATATTTTGGTCATTCAGATGGCATATGTATATATAGTATTTTTATTTTAAATATTTATTTATTTATTTATTGGTTGCGCTGTGTGGCTTGTGGAATCTTAGTTCCCTGGCCAGGGATTGAACCCGGGCCCTCGGCAGTGAAAGTGTGGAGTCTTAACCACTGGACTGCCAGGGAATTCCCCAAATTGGATTTTTTTAAAAAAGGTCTATCTATGTGTATCTATAAGAGACTCACGTTAGGTATAAGGGCACAAAGAGGTTGAAAGTAAGGGGTGGAAAAATATATTCCATTAAAATAGTAACCAAAAGAGAGTTGGGTGGCTATATTATTGTAAGACAAATTAGACCTAAATCAAAACAGTTTACAAGAGACAGAAGGAAAATATTGATAAAAGGTACAATATAGCAAGAAGATATAACAGTTATGAACATACATACATCTTACAACAGAGCCCCAAAATATATGAAGCAAAAATTGACAGAATGGAAAGAAGAAATACACAGTTCTACAATAATATTTGGAGATTTCAATACTCCATGTTCAATGATGGATAGAACAACCAGACAAGAGCAGTAAGGAAATGGAGGACTTGAGCAACACTGTAAACCAACTAAACCTAACAGAGATATACAGAACATTCCACCCAACAATAGCAGAATACACATTCTTCTCAAGTGAACATGGAACATTCTCCAGAGTAGGCCATATATTAGGCCACAAACAAGTCTCAATAAATTTAAAAAGATTGAAATCATACTGAGTATCTTTTCCTTTCTGGTCACAATGGAATGAAACTAGACATGAATAAGATAAGGAAAACTGAAAACAAAAATCACAAATATGTGGAAATTTAACAACACACTGTGTGATGGTTAATTTTATGTGTCAACTTGAAATGACCGTGGAGTATCTAGACATTTAGCCAAACATTATTCTGGGTGTGTGTCTGAGGGTGTTTCTGTGTCAGATTAACACTTGTTTTTTTCTTTTTCTTTCTTTTAGTTTTTGAGATTAATATTTGAATAGACTGAGTAAAGCAGATTACCCTCCTTTATATGGGTAGGCCTCATCCAATCAGTTGAAGTTCTGAATAGAACAAAAAAGCTGAGTAAAAGGAAACCCCTCCTGTCTGATTGCTTGAGCTGGAATATTGTTCTTTTTCCAGGCTTTGGGGTACGACCTAAACATCAGCTCTTTTAGGGTCTCTGAGACTGCCAGATTTTGGACTGGAATTTATACCATCAGCTCTCTTGGTTTTAATGCCTTCAGACTTGAACTAGAACTACACATTGGCTCTCCTGGGTTTCAAGTTTGCCAATGGCAGATCTTGGGAGTTCTCAGCCTCTATAATCACATGAGCAAAGAGTTTATAAGTTTATAATCTCAATCTCTCAATTGATCTCTCTCTCTCTCTCCATATATATGGAGTGGAGGTGGCTGTTCACCAGAGAGATATTGAAACCGTGCACCTCAGACTGGGACTCGGAACCCAAGTGCTGGGACTCAAACCCAGCCAAAAGCCTGACTGGGACTCGAACCCATGCAGCCGGCAAAAACTCACAGTCTTCCAACTGAGATCACACACCTGGTTTCAGGATTTAATGAAGCTCAGGTTCTTGATGTCTCATTGCAGAAAGAATTCAGTGAGATACAAAGTGATAGGTAAGAAGTGGATTTATTTAGAGAGAAACACACTCCACAGACAGACAGTGGGCCATCTCAGAAGGCAAGAGGAGCACCAGGGTATGGGTTATCAATTTTTATAGGGGTGGGTAATTTCATAAGCTAATGAGTGGGAGGAGTATTCCAGCTATTTTGAGAAAGGGTGGGGATTTCCAGGAATTGGGCCACCACCCACTTTTTGATACTTATGGTGGGCCTTGGAACTGCCATGGCTCTGTGGGTGTGTCAGTCAGCTTACTGATGTGTTACAATGAGCTGTATACTGAGGCTCAAGGTCTAGTGGAAGTCGACTTGTCTGCCATCTTGGACCCATTTGGTACTAATCAGTTTATGTCATGTCCTCAGGCTATGTCATTCTTTCAAAGGTTGTGCCCTGCACCCTTCCCTCCTGTTTCAATATTGAGACTCATCTGCAATGAGGGGCCACATGGGTCTGTGTCTGCTCTCAGAGCTGAGGCCTGAAGACCAAAGCCTGTCTGTATCCTCCTGATTCTCAGGAGGGCTATAGTCCTCTGGGATTTAGGGAAACCTCTGCTCCATTATGGGGGGGTGGTGGCTCCCTAAAAGGGAAACCCTCAGGAATCTGGAGGGACCCAGGCAATGAATCATTAGTCTGAGTCAAAATGGAGATAGCGGGCTTCCCTGGTGGCACAGTGGTTAAGAATCCTCCTGCCCTTGAGAACACAGTGAGGGGGAAGTAAGCTGGGATGAAGTGAGAGAGTGGCGTTGACATATATACACTACCAAATGTAAAATAGATAGCTAATGGGAAGCAGCCACATAGCACAGGGAAATCAGCTCGGTGCTTTGTGACCACCTAGAGGGATGGGATAGGGAGGGTGGGAGGGAGATGCAAGAGGGAGGGGATATGGGGATATATGTATATGTATGGCTGATTCACTTTGCTATACATCAGAAACTAACACAACGTTGTAAAGCAATTATACTCCAATAAAGATGTCAGAAAAAAAAAAAAAGAATCTGCCTGCCAGTGCAGGAGACACGGGTTTGAGCCCTGGTCCAGGACGATCCCACATGCCGCGGAGCAACTAAGCCCGTGTGCCACAACTACTGAGCCTGTGTGCCGCAACTACTGGAGCCTGTGTGCCTAGAACCCATGCTCCGCAACAAGAGAAGCCACCGCAATGAGAAGCCCACGCACTGCAACGAAGAGTAGCCCCCACTCGCCGCAACTAGAGAAAAGCCCGTGTGCAGTAACGAAGACCCAATGCAGCCAATAAATAAATAAATAAATAAATATATTAAAAAACAAAATGGAGATAACAATGACCAGTCCAGAAGCCACAGGTTACAAATTATGATGAGGCAGGGAAAGTTTTCTGTCACTGGAGGTCTCTAGGTCTGGGCTGGGAAGGCTCAGCTCCTCCAGGCTGTTCCTTGGGCTGGCTTGGAATCCTGGTTTCGTGTCTGTTTGATGCCCCACTATGAGAATCCTATGAGCTACACTGGGCCTGTGTCTCTGGAGCCCCTCACACAGAGAAGACACAGGTCACCAAAGATGACTGTTGCCTGGAGGGTCTGACCTATGAGGTAGGAGTCCAAAAGAGGCTCTGTTTCCAGCTCTACTTCATATTGCTTTCTTGGCTTGGGAAGTCACTGGCCCACATCTGGCCTCAGCTTTGTTATCCATAAAACAGGCTTAAGTGACAATTTCTGAGGCATTGTTTCTACAAGTATCTGGAAGGATGATGATGATAATAAATATGATGTTTAATTTTTTTCTTTTAAAAACATGTTTATTGAGGTATAATTTATTTTACTTTTTTTTAAATTTCTTTATTGGGGTGTGTGTGTGTATATATATATATTTTTTTAACTAATTTTTATTTACTTATTTATTTATTTTGGCCACTCTGTGCGGCCTGTGAGATCCTAATTCCCTGACCAGGGATTGAACCCGTGCCCTCGGCAATGAAAGCACAGAGTCCTAACCACTGGACTGCCAAGGAATTCCCAATTGAGGTATAATTTAGATACAATAAAATGCACATATCTTAAGCATTGTTTAATGAATTTTGACAAATGTCTAGACAAATATAACTACCAGCCTATCACGTCATAGAACCTTTCTATCACCCCAAAATATTCCCCTGTACTTCTTCACAGTCACCCTTGGCACCAGGGAAAACTGTTCTGATTTGTATTACTCTATATTAGTTTTGACTTTTCTAGAATTTCATGTAAGTGGAACCATACCATATGAACTCACTTGGGTCTGACTTCTTTTTTTTTGGTCTGACTTCTTTTGCTTAACATAGTGCATTTGAAACCCAGTGGTGGTATTGTGTATGTCAGTTGTTCATTTGTTTGTTTGTTTTTTATTGTGGTAAAACATACATGACATGTAATGATAAATGTAATGTAAATTTACCGTTTACTCATTTTAAGTGTATATATCATTCATTGGCCTTAGGTACATTCATAGTGCTTTGTAATCATCACCACTATTTCCAGATTTTTTTTTCCATCCATCCTGAACTGAAACTCTGTACTTGTCAAACAATAACTCTCTACTTCCCCCTCCCCAGCCCCTGGCAACCTCTATTAAACTTTCTGTCTAGATGAATTTGCCTCTTCTAGGTACCTCACATCAGTGGAATCATATAATATTTGTTCTTCTATGTCTGGCTTTTTTCACTAAGTGTAATATTTTCAATGTTTATCCTTGTTGAAGCATGTGCCAGAATTTCATTCCTTTTTAAGGCTGAATAATTTCATTTTGTGTAATTATACTTTGTTTACCCATTCATCTATTGATAGCCTGTCGATTCATTCATTTCTTTTTATTGTTGAGTAGTATTTCATTGTGTGGATACACCACAATTAGCTAATCTGTTCATTTGTTCATCTGCTGGACACCTGGCTTATTTCCAAAGTTTGGCTATTATGAATAAAGTCCTTGGATGGACATATGCTTTCATTTCTCTTGGGTAAATACTTAGGAGTGCAATGGCTGGATCATGTTTTAAGTATAAATTTAGTTCTTAAACAATGGCCAAACTGCTTTCCAAAGTGGCAGGAAATTATCAATGCATGAGGGTTCCAGTTTTGTCAGTTTTTAATTTTAGTCTGTTTAGTGGGTGTGTGGGGTTCTAATTTGTATTTCCCTGATGAATAATAATGTTAAGCATCTTTTCATGGGCATATTGGCTATTTATCTTTTCTTGTTGGCTATTGGCTATTTCTTCTTCTTCAAATCCTTCGCGCACGTAAAAAAAGGGTTAATATCTATTTTTGCAACCAGTGTCGTCCAGACACTATGCTCATTCATGCTCATGGCTTTATGTGCTTTAACTGACGCCCACCCTGCACAGAAGCAGTAACCGACTGAGACCTCAGGGTACCTAGAAGGTTCAGCACTAACCGGATCCAGAACGGCTAGGCCGTTTCTGGGCATGGTCCCTGGTGGCTCTCTAAGGCACGCTCGGTGATTGGCTGAAGGAGCACTTCCGCAGGCACTTCCGAATCCGGGCCCGCCCCGAGCATCGGTGATTGGCTGGGCTGGCCGAGCGCGAGTCCTCTCGGGAGTTGTAGTTCTTGCGGCCCGGCTGGGGACGCCGGGAAGGACCATTGGTCTTACTTTGTCGTGGCCGCTGCCACCATGTCCCGCGTGTCGGTCCCTTGTCATGTGAAAGGCACTGTGGCCCTGCAGGTGGGCGACGTGCGGACCTCCCAAGGCCGGCCTGGCGTGCTGGTTATCGATGTCACCTTCCCCAGCGTCGCGCCCTTCGAGGTGAGCAAGCAAGTGGGCGCGACCGGGGCTCCTGGGCGGGGCTTATCTGGGAACTCGGGCGTGTCCCAGCCATTTAATCGTTTACCGAAAGCCTCTGTAGTACCTTGCCCATACGAATCAGTTAACCATTTATTTATTCCTTCAGTTAACACATAGTTACTAGAATGCAGCTTCCTCTTCTGTTCTCTTCAACGTCTCTCCCCAATGTCCAGAATGGCGCTGACACGGAAGTGCCGAGATAGTAGGTTAGGTGCTGGAAATACAGTTTTGAACCTAATAGAGGTGAGAGGTCGTTTTGTCCCTGGCCACTGGCTGGGTATCATTAGACAATGAGTTACCCCCAAACCTGCCTCCTGCCCATTCCTACAGTCCCTGCTGGAGGTCAGGTTCAAATCATCCCTCATCAGGATCTTCCCAGGGGCTCCAGTTTCCAGTCTCCAGTTGCCTTTCCACATCTGCTGGCAGAGTGACTGGACACTGCAAGACCTCAACACAGAGGGCAAAGTCCACTTTCTAATGGCCTGGCATTCAGAGCCACTCTGTGTCTTTGCCCTACTTGCTTCTCGGCCCCAGGCATTTTGTCCTGTAGTGTGTGGTTCTTCCCCAAGCTGTTGCTTACTCTAAGCTGCGAGACTTCATTACAGGGCCCAACCTTGGAAATCTGATTCAGTAGGTCTGGGATGGAGCCTGTACACTTATATTAAAAAAAAAAAAAAAAAATTTCCTTGTGTAATTCTGTTTTGTTGTATTTTGTTGTTGGTGGTGGTGGTGGTGGTTTTTTTGGCCTCACCACGGTGGGATCTTAGTTCCCTGACCAGGGATCGAAACCCAGGGCCTGGCAGTGAAAGCACCGAGTCCTAACCACTGGACCACCAGGGAATTCCCTCCTTGAGTAATTCTGATGAGTATCCAGTGATGAGAACTGCTTTAGCTAGGCTGAACCACTCTCTGTTCCAGGGGTATGCCAGGTCCTGTCACCCCTTGGTGCTCCTTTGTTTATGCTACTTTACAGTTTCTACCTTTCATGGTCCACTTGATGAACTCATCTGTACATTTTCTGACTCATCTAGAGTTAGGGCTCTGACCACTTGCAGCATCTTGGACATGCGGCAAGATCCGAGGTCATGGTTTGTTTGCATGACGTGCTCATTTAGACTGTGAGTTCTAGGAAGGCAAAATCTCTTTGGGCCCCATTGGATTCTTGTTGATATTGTTAGATTGGTAGAAGAGTACATTCCTAAGTGGAGGAAGAGATGGTGCTTTTGAACCCCTCAGGCCCGGGGACTAGGTCTGATTTGTTGTGGTGGGTTGTGTGTGCCCTAGTTGCAGGAGATCATGTTTAAGAATTACTACACAGCCTTTCTGACCATCCGTGTTCGCCAGCACACCTCAACACACACTCCAGCCAAGTGGGTGACCTGCCTTCGGGACTACTGCCTGATGCCTGACCCACACAGTGAGGAGGGAGCTCAGGAGTATGTATCGCTGTTCAAGCACCAGGTCAGCTGGGACTCAGCATGGCCAAGGCAGCCCAGATGAGGGCTCACAAGAGGCCTGGGGATTGGGCCAGGGTACCATGAGGGAAGAGGGGTGGGCAAGGTTGGCCTGAATTGTGGTTCTTGGGCAAGTGCCGTGGAGGAACTACTGTTTCCTTCTCAAAGGCCTGGGGAGGAAGCACCTTGGCTCATTGCTGGTTGGCTCCTGGGCAGTGAGCTGGGGCCTCGGTGGGTCCTTGTGTGTATGTGTCAGATGCTGTGTGACATGGGCAAAGTACTGGAACTACGCCTGATTCTGCGACAGCCATCACCACTGTGGTTGTCTTTCACGGTGGAGGAACTGCAGATCTACCAGCAGGGACCAAAGGTAAGTGACTAGCTCAGAGCTGTTTGCTGGCCCTTTCTCCAGGAGGCTCCTAGCTATGGCTGGGAGGCCTGGGGGTACAGGTGGGAGTGGATGGGTAAGGATGGGGAGACTCAGAAGGAGTCCTTCATGGAAATTAGCCAGGTGGGAATGCTGGAAGCTCATGATGAGAGGTGAGGCCATGTCCCCATATCCCCTGACCTTTGGGGCTACCTGCCTTTTTCAGATCTGGAACATTCAGGTACCCAGATATACTTCCGTTCCTTGTCTTCGTGGGGTTTCCTTCTGCATAGCAGAAGAGCTTAGGTAGTCTTCTGCCCCTGGGACCTAAACAGGATTTTCCCAGTTTCTGGGGCTCAGGGGCCCTTCTCTATGCCTTCAGGACCTTGGGATCTGGTTCCAGGTCTCTCCTACTCTGCCCGCCTCAGGGCAGTATGCCTTTGCTTTGCAGAGCCCTTCCATGACCTTCCCCAAGTGGCTCTCGCACCCAGTGCCTTGTGAGCAGCCTGCTCCCCTTCTTGAGGTAAGCCCTCACCCTGGCTAAGAACCATGTGCGAACAGCTCTGGTGTCCAGCACAGGCCCAAGGGGACCCCTTTCTGCAAGAATCTGGGGCTGGACCCAGGGACCTTGGTTCACTCTGTGCACCTTCCTCCTGGGATTTGAGGCATCTCTGTGTGGGGCCGGGCCACCTACTCCACATCAGGCCCCATCCTCATGCTTCACAAGTCATCTGGGAATGTCAGCTGGAGGGCCCCATAGCCCAACTTGGCCTATCTGGAGTTCTAAGGGCACTGCTGGGGAGAGACCCATGGCCACTGACCCCTCCTTCTGGAGCAGGGTCTCCCAGACCCCAGCAGGGTATCCTCCGAGGTACAGCAGATGTGGGCGCTGACAGAGATGATCCGGGCCAGTCACACCTCCACAAGGATCGGCCGCTTTGATGTGAGTGATCGCTTCCCTCTGCTTGGCTCCCGTTGGCCTAAATGGGTCAGATCTGATGGTCTTTTGTGTTGCAGGTGGATGGCTGTTATGACCTGAACTTGCTCTCCTACACTTGAGCTGTGGCCCTTAGCCAAGACGTTGGCCTTCCGTGCCCATCCAGGCCCGGTTTGGGCCATCAGAGGCCGAAGTGCTGTCCCTGTGCATTCCGAGTGTTGCCTGCATGCGCATTCTGTCGGGACCATGTTCACAGAGTCAAGATTCTTGGGGGCTCACTGTGTTGCTTTAGCATGAACTCCTGGAGGGAATACACTCTGTCCTCACCTGACTGCAACCCAAAACTCCTCCTTCGCCCTCCCTAAAAACACTCCAGTTCTATTACTAAGAATCCCCCTGTGCCCTCTGTCTCCCCTGCCAACATGCACATTCCTGTCTTCTGCGTGCTCCCTCACCCTGAGTGCAGTGGGCTGGGGTGACCTACTAGAACCTGCTCTGTCTAGCCTTGGAAGACTGCTAGAGCTTGGCAGTCGTAGTTTGGAAGCTTGAGGGAGAAACAGGAGCCGCATTTTTCCTTCTGCGCCCCCTAATGGTCTTCTTTCCCTTTGTATTATGCCCACAAAAAGAAAATTCCTATCTAAACTCTTCTGCTGCTTGCCTAGGGAGCCACACAAAGCTTGGAATTTGGGCAGCCTGAGTCCCTTGGTCCCTGAGTTGGCTCCTGGATGTGCGTTCAAATGGGTCTGCCCCCATCCATCAGGTCTGGGCGGGTGCCCTGGGCAAGGCTGGGGCCTGAAAATGAGTCCTGGGACCTGTCTGCCATCTGACAGAGCCCAAAGCGCATCCTTGTCCCTCTTCCAGTTGCCCCCATCTAAGAGCCACGCTCAGTGTGATGAGAGATCAACCTCGGTGGTGGTGGTGGGGGCCAGGTGAGAGTTCTCATTGGTGTCTTTTAAGAGGCTGAGGTTTTCTACAACCCCAGGCCAGCAGCTGAATAAGACAGGCTGCTGCTCCTTATGAGAAAATCCTGCTTCTCTCTGTTTTTTCCTGGCTTTCTTCTGGGGGCTGTTATGAGGCAGTACTGCAACATGTGTTGGACCTGGAAAATTGGATGTTTGTGTGGCTCAACAGCTTTCTAGGGGAAGGGCAGCCACTTTTTGGTGGCCACCTTCTGATGTCACCTATCAGAGTTCTTGCAGGTGGTATCTGCCTGCAGGGTCATTTACTTAGCCCCATTCAGCTTTTGCTAAGAGGGTAATGATCAGTCTTGTGCTCAGGGAGTAGCAGTCCTCAGTGTGTATGTGAGTGAGGGGGGAGGTCCCTGGGATGGCAGGGACCCTGCTTCCTGCACAGCTGTGTCCCCAGCACAGGGCCTAGTGTGCAGCAAGACCAATAAATACTTGTGGAATGCATCACTGTGCTCGCTGCCTATGTTTGCCCAGTTGAGAGAGCTGGAGACCCTCACATGAGGCCAGGTTACTGTGGCACTCTGCCTGCCGGGCTGACTCCACCCTCCTGTGCCCTCTCCACCCCTTCCCCTCCCCCCATGTGACCTTACACTCCTATTGTCCTAAACTGGTGATTCAGGCCTTTCAGCCCTTTGCAGAACTTTGGCCCTTTGGAGGCAGGGCAGTCAGCAGGGGGAGGTCTAGCCCCCAGCTCTATTTCTGAGTGGCTTAACTGGCTCCAACCGCCCAATCTGCCCTGATCAGATGGAAGCGCCCGGGGCTATTTCCCTGCAGCTGGGAGTCAATGCACTGTGTGCTCTAAAGCTGCGTCTGCCCTTGGGGCTGCCCACTCCCTCTTCTGATCCCCCGGGCGGGGGAGAGACCTATCTAAGCAGGGCCTGGACTACATCTCCCAGCGTGCCTGGCAGAGTGGTGGCCTCTGTGCGTCGGCTGCACCAGTTGCGGGCAACAATGCAGTGGGCTGGGAGCATGATGTCCCGTCTGCGCTCGTGTCTCCAGGCACTCCCCTCGGCCCTGCGCCGTTCTCTCAGTAGTGCACAGGTGGGATAGAGGGTGCTGGGTTGTGGTGCCAATCTTGGAGGGTGGAGGAGGAAGAGGGCTGAGGTCTGGGGCCTTGGTGGCACTGAGCCCGGCCGCCCGCAGGACGTGATCCGCAGGACACCACTCTATGACTTCCACCTGGCCCATGGCGGGAAGATGGTGGCATTCGCAGGCTGGAATCTGCCTGTGCAGTACCGGGACAGCCACGTTGACTCACACCTGCATACACGCCGGCACTGCTCGCTCTTTGACGTGTCCCACATGCTGCAGGTGAGCCAGGGGAGTGCGCTGATTGCTAGGCCAGGGCTTCCTCTCCGTCCACAATGGTGCAACCCTCGGCTTTCTTTGCTGGGAGCTGGATTCCAAGGGCAGCCCTCTCAGAAGAGTTGGAGGTCTCAAGGGTGTAATGTACTATGGCCCTCAGTAAACTGACTCAGAGGGTCTCTTGATCATCTCCTGTCTCATCTCTCTAGCCTGCTCCCACTTAGTGGAGTGCCTCAACGTCCTGGGTTTTCCAGGGCTGCCACTCATTGTCATCCACTGTCCTAGGTATTGGTTTGGAAAAGGTGGTATTTCAGGAAGGTGCTGAGCCCTTTCAAGTTCCCTAACCTCCCTGAGTGCATCTCTTCTGTATTTGGCGGGTGTGGGGGAGTCAGAAAGTAGGGCTTCTGCCACTTGCAGAACCGAAAGACTAGTCAGGCACTTTGGCTGGATTGGACTGTGCTGTGGGTGGCAGGGAGGATGCCTCCTAACCCCGTGGCTTTCCAGACTGTAGCTACTGCAGTGACCTGAGGCTTTTTGATCTCTTTCCCAGACCAAGATATTTGGCCATGACCGGGTGAAGCTGATGGAAAGTCTAGTGGTTGGAGATATTGCAGAGCTAAAGCCAAACCAGGTGGGCCTCTCTTTTTTTTTTAAATTTTATTTATTTATTTGCTGCGTTGGGTCTTCGTTGCTGTGCGCGGGCTTTCTCTAGTTGCATGGAGCATGGTCTACTCTTCGTTGCAGTGCGCGGGCTTCTCATTGCAGTGGCTTGGCTTGTTGCGGAGCATGGGCTCTAGGGTGCGTGGGCTTCAGTAGTTGTAGCACGCGGGCTCAGTAGTTGTGGCGCACGGGCTTAGCTGCTCTGCGGCATGTGGGATCTTCCCGGACCAGGGCTTGAACCCGTGTCCCCTGCATTGGCAGGCAGATTCTTAACCACTGCGCCACCAGGGAAGCCCGGGCCTCTCTTTTATTTCTGCTCCATGAGTGTTCTTAGTCATAAGCCAGCAAACCAGTCTGAGTCCCTGCTTCGGGCCTAGGGGCACAGAGACGGATCAGACACAGTTTCTCAGGGCTTTCGTTCTTGGGGGACGGAGTCCCTGAGTCATGTCCAGACACCCAGCCATCTGCAGGGAGGGTCCTATCCCATCCCCACCACATCAAGCTGGGAGGCCAGAAACCCAGGTTCATGTCCTGTTCTGTGACCTTCCATGCTGCTAAACCCCTTGCAATTTAAAGTGTAGTCCTGGGAATTCCCTGGCGGTCCAGTGATTAGGATTAGGACTCTGTGCTCTCACTGCCGAGGGCCTGGGTTCAATCCCTGGTTGGGGAACTAAGATCCCACAAGCTGCGCGGCCAAAAAAAAAAGAAAAACGAAAGCGTAGTCCGTAAACCAGCAGCCTCATCGTCACATAGGAGCTTGTTAGGATACACTCTCAGGCCAGTTCTTCAGACCTGCTGAATCAGAACCTGCATTTTAACAAGATCCCCAGGTGATTCATGTGACCTCTTAACCTCAGGCTCTTATACTGTCCATCCAGTGGGGAGGCTGAGGCCAGCCAGCCTCAGTGTTTTGGAGGGTTGTTGTGGAGCACATGGGATCATCAAGATAGACTTTGAAGCTGCTGCTGCTGCTTTTTTTTTTTTTTGGCCATGCTGGATCTTAGTTCCCCAACCAGGGATTGAACCCTCACCCTCAGCAGTGAAAGCACCGAGTCCTAACCACTGGACCACCAGGGAATCCCCATAGACTTTGAAGCTTCTGTCCTGGGGTTTGGGGCACAGACTGAGTTGTCCTAGGTCTGGGTGGGACGAAGCAGCAAGTCCTAGGTATGGTGGGTTAAGTGTGAGAGGGGCTCTCTCTACTGAATGGGGAGGGGTGCAGAGGCCCCCACCAGATCAGGGAGGTGTCCCCCAAGGTGGGGAAGAGGTGAAACCTTTCTCAGTGTATGAGGATCAAAAACCCTGGGCTTGTGCAGGGGCCTGGGCTGACCCAGCCTTGCTCCTTGCACTGCCACCCCTCAGCACTATGCACGAGGGTTCATGAGTTTGTGGTGGCTGAGTGGGCCCATGGGTGTGTTTGACTCACACTTGACCTTGGCCTCTTGGACCTGGAGGCAATGATGCTCCACTTTGATGCTAGGGAACACTGTCGCTGTTTACCAATGAGGCTGGCGGCATCTTAGATGACTTGATTGTGACCAACACCTCTGAGGGACACCTGTATGTGGTGTCCAATGCTGGCTGCTGGGAAAAGGACCTGACCCTCATGCAGGTATAGCCCCTCTGCGTCCCAGGTACCCTGTCCTCCTTGTTCACAGAGCAGCATCCTTGTTTTCCAGGACAGACCTGGAATGGATAAGGAGCTCAGACAATGGCTCTTTGAAAGAACAGTGGGCCAGAGCGGGCCCTCCCTGGAGCATGCTAAGTTTCAGTGGTGGGGAAGTGGGGGAGGTGGGGAGGTGAAGCTGATCCTGGCCCCTAAGTGAGCATCCTCTGGTGAGGATGGAGGGCTGGAGCCTGGTGTTAGAGCTAGCAGACCTGGGCTTGAGTCACCCCTACCACTTAGTAGTTATATGACCTTGTTAAGATGGAAACCAGCCTACTCTGCCGAGCTCTGCAGCACCTGGCCCGTGGTAGGTGCTCAGTAAGGGGTCCCAGAGCAAATGTGGTATTTCTTCCCTTTCAGGACAAGGTTAGGGAGCTTCAGAACATGGGCAGCGATGTGGGCCTGGAGGTGATGGATAATGCCTTGCTAGCCCTGCAAGGTAAGTGGGCCAGGCTGGGTTTGGAGCTGACCTTTGCCTTCCAGGTTTCTTCTACTGCTTGGCACAGAGGCCGCGCTGCGCCGGGGGAAGGTGAGGATGGTGCACCATAATTCTAAGTTTGGTATCATGCCCTCCTTCTACCTGCCACAAGGCTCCATGGGCTGTGGGCAAGAGCATCTTCTCCCACCTACAGAGTGGGGCTTGCTCAGGGCTTGTTCTGGTCCCTAAGGGCTGTGATCCAGCTTTCTGGGGCACCAGGACCTGGACACTTGGTTATTGGCTCCCTGGGCCCAGGCCCCACTGCGGCCCAGGTGCTACAGGCTGGCGTGGCAGATGATCTGAGGAAACTGCCCTTCATGACCAGTGCTGTGATGGAGGTGTTTGGCGTGTCTGGCTGCCGTGTGACCCGCTGTGGCTACACAGGAGAGGATGGTGTGGAGGTTTGTCAAGAAGTGGGCACAGGGTAGTGCAGGGCATAGGACTCTGGGGCCAGCAGCCCATCTGCTCCCTGGTGTCCCTTGCAGATCTCGGTGCTGGCAGCAGAGGCAGTCCGCCTGGCAACAGCTCTGTTGGAAAACCCA
Organism: Balaenoptera acutorostrata; assembly: GCF_949987535.1. Taxonomy (NCBI): domain Eukaryota; kingdom Metazoa; phylum Chordata; class Mammalia; order Artiodactyla; family Balaenopteridae; genus Balaenoptera; species Balaenoptera acutorostrata. The sequence continues at coordinate 39,308,683 of NC_080073.1, forward strand.
GAGGTGAAGCTGGCAGGGCTGGCGGCCCGGGACAGCCTGCGCCTGGAGGCAGGCCTCTGCCTGTATGGGAACGACATTGACGAACACACCACACCTGTGGAAGGCAGCCTCAGTTGGACATTGGGTGAGCTGGGCTAGCGCTCAGGGAGGGGATCCTGAAGGCTGGAGTGACCCTTGATGAGACCAGCCAACCCCGGACTGCTTCCAAGGTTGTGTAGCCTGGAGCAAGTGGCACAGCCTCCCTGAGCCTTCATTTCCTGAAGGTACCACAGTGGCTTTGCCCAGTAGATATTGAGGACCCTCAGCAGGCTGAGGTGGGGAACATGGCCTCCAAGACCAGGGGTCAGTAGGTGGATGGCTGACTGCACTGCAGGGGAGGAATGGGGTCCAGGGGCAGCCTGAGCGAAGGGGCCTTGATGCTGGATAGATGTCACTTGGGGTCCTTGTCACTAGGACCTCCTGTGGTCAGGGGTCCTACGGACTGTGGCTTAAATCTGATGTGTCATGTTCCAGGGAAGCGCCGCCGAGCTGCTATGGACTTCCCAGGAGCCTCGGTCATTGTTCCCCAGCTGAAGGGCAAGGTGCAGCGGAGGCGTGTGGGGTTAATGTGTGAGGGGGCTCCTGTGCGGGCACACAACCCCATCCTGAGTACAGAGGGTACCGTACTTGGTAGGTTGACCAGGGAAGTTGGAGAGCCCTTGTCTCTTCCCTAGGAGGGTGGGGACCCTGGGCTGGCAGGGTGGTGTGGACACATGGCGTCTGCCCGGACAGGTGCTGTGACCAGTGGCTGCCCCTCACCCTGCCTGAGGAAGAATGTGGCGATGGGTTATGTGCCCTATGAGTACAGTCGGCCAGGTACCCTGCTGCTTGTAGAGGTGCGGCGAAAGCAGCAGATGGCCATGGTCAGCAAGATGCCCTTTGTGCCCACAAACTATTATACCCTTAAGTGAGGATGACTTGGAGCAGGGCCCTCTCCTCCAGGAGCCTTACCCTGGAGGGCATTCTACAAGGGGTTAGTCAGGAAGCTGAGGCAGAACACACTTGGGGTAGGTGGCTAGGTGGAGACTGGTACTGGTTGTCTGGGTGACGGGGTCACACCACCTATTCCCACTTCATCCTGTGCCACTTGCAACTTCAAGACCCCATTTCTGAGTGACGGACCAGCCCACGGTCCCATTGACCCCACTCTTGCCTGCTGGAGAAGCATCAGTTCTGGCACCTCGCCCTTCCACTCTGCCAGGTGCTGCCTGTGGAGCAAAGGCTCACCTTTAGGGGGAGGAGAAAGCCTGCCCAACCTACCTCACCACGGTTTCTCACACTGCAAAGAGTCATTACCTTGGGCAGTGCCGGCTACCTCCTCTGCTTCACTTCCCATGAATTCAAACTGTTGCCTCTTCCTGGGCAGGGATGATTCCTGACTCACAGAGGGTTGGCCTAGTAGGGCTGTGGTGCCCGTGTGTAAACTTGGGGATGGCTGAGGGGGGCATGGACTCATTCTTCCACATTCTCCAGTTGGCCCAGCCTGCTGCCCAGTAGCCAGCCATGCCAGGCTCACCACCTGTTCTGAGCCCCAGGGCTGTTGTAGGGCAGGCTGGGCCTCCTCCCAGACTTGCCTTATCCTGGGCTGACCTTCGTCCCTGGGACTTACTACTGGACTCCACTGACTCCTAAAAAAAATAAAACATTAAATGAGCTTCCTTCCTTCTTGCTTGCTAGAGTTCTAGCTTCATTGTTCTCTGTCCACAGGGTTCCTGGGGTGTCAGTCCAATGCCTGCCTTCCTGGCCCAGACTCAGAGTGGGTTCCCCTTGAGAGGGGCAGGTCTATAAGAACTAAAGGGGAGAGTGCCCCTATTGGGCACCACCACTGCTCCTCCAGGGAGCTGGCATCGTCTCTCTAGCTCTGCAAGTTGTATTCTGGGTGCTCAGGGGCAACAGCCCCCAGGGTGTTCCCTCTCCAGTTTCCCCTGTGCATGCACACTATCCTGTCAATAACCACACAGCTGATGCACTTCCATGTTTAATAAGCCACATCCTCAGTTGAGCTTGGGGTGAAATGTGGGACCAATTCTGAGTGTGGTGTTTGTTGTCAGTGGGTAGGCCTGGGGCTGCAGAACCATCATCCCACCAGCCAGAAGATACTCCGGAGTACTTGTGCATGAGCTCAGCATAGTCCTACTCCAGTGCACTCTGCAAAGACAGCCTAGGCAAAGGCTGCCAGATGGAAATGTGACATTTAACAGAGAGGAAGCAAGCAGTGGGACACTGAGGTAGCTGCTGGCCCAGCAGAAGCAGGCAGAAGTATGTCCATCAGGGAAGGAGGCAGGTCTAGGGCCACACTGCTTTCAGGAACTGGTGTTTGCCACTTATACCTTTGGAAGTTCCCTTGGCTCACTGTGGAAGTGGCAGGCCTGCCTAGTTTGTGGGCTCTTAGAACGAAGCTCCTCTGGTTCCAGGTCAAGATGGGAAGTGGTGAGGCTGCAGGGCACGATGGGGCCGCTTTGCACTAAACTGCTCAGTATGTCCCTTTGAGGGGCGGGGTACAGATCCACAACCCCACAGGCACTTAAACAGTGGGGATGGGAGGTCACCCCCGGGACTCAGCCACTTTTAGGTACCCAGCTTCATTCTGGGAGGGGTTAAGAGGAATATGAGTACAATGAAAAGAGAACTTATATAGCCTGACTCACATCTGGAGAGCTCAGGATGAGCCAAAGGAGGTGGGTGTTTGGTGTCCACTGTCTTACACTTGAATGGCCAGCTAAGTAACCATAAAATATAAGGCTGTGTCCAGGCCAGGATTCCCTGGGTCCCTGCCAACAAAGCAAAACCAAATAAAGGAAACCCAAGGCTTAGGGGAAAACAGACCTGCCTTACAAATGTCAGAGCTGGTCAACCTCAGGCTTCCTCCCAGGGACAAATCTACAGGGTCACATCCCAGGGGGATGGGAAGAGGAACAGGAAAAAGCCAAGACAGAAAATGGACTGTTGCCATCCCCAACCCAGAGGCTTCTGAGCTGACCCCTGAAAGGAGAAGCATGCCTTCTCTCCTTAAGCCACCCAGATCAGGGTACAGGCAAACTCTTTACTGGCCCAATGCCTGGGGCTGCTGGAGGCAAGACCAAGGGCAGTGAAGGCCCAGCCCTGCAAGCACTGGCATACTCCGTACCCCCAACCTCTACCCCCGCTGCAGTCGTCCCTGGGGTCTGGGCAGCAGCAGCACTCAGTGTGGGAGCCAGCAGACCTGGTGATGTTCCTGGAGACCCCTCTGCTGCCTTCCCTCATTCTCTGTGGGTTTTAAGAGGTTCATTTGCTGCTGTTTCCCTGAAAGTGATAGAAGAGAAGAGGGGTTATTCCACGGACAGCACAACAGTCCCCTTGTGGGGGCTGAGCTGGGCTCAGTAAGTCCACACTATAACCTAGACCTCTCTGCTGAGCTTCCACAGCCCTCATTGGGTCCACCACTGTCCCCTGCAGACTTATTCTTCCTCCTGCTTCTCCACTTTGTGAATGGTGCTCCCATCCTTCGCCAGTTGCCAAGGACAGAAACCTGTGCAGTGGCAGGCCTCCTAATTGGCCTCTTGCCCTCTCTATTGGGCTCCTTTACCTATTTGCCATGAAGCAGGTAGTTATAAAAGCAAATTCGATCACGCCATGGCTTTGCTGAGTCCAGTAGCTCCTTGAGACTTGGGATAGGGTATTCCGGGTCCCTCCATTTCTTTATGTTTGAACTCCAGCGTCACAGCCTTGTCTATCCTTCCAATATGTCACCCTTGTTCTTGCCTCTAGGCCTTGTTCTGTCCATTCTCTTTGCTTGGTACACCCCTAGCCTTTGCCCTCAGCTTAGGTGTCTGACTTGGAAGACACCAGCTCTGATGACCCTTGCCTCTGCACTGCTGCCCTCCCCTTTTATTTATTAAAAAAAATTTTTTTAAATATCTTTATTGGAGTATAATTGCTTTACAATGTTGTGTTAGTTTCTGCTGTACAACAAAGTGAATCAGCTGTATGTATACTTATATCCCCATATCCCCTCCCTCTTGAGCCTCCCTCCCACCCTCCGTGTCCCACCCCTCTAGGTCATCACAAAGCATTGAGCTGATCTCCCTGTGCTATGCAGCAGCTTCCCGCTAGCCATCCATTTTACATTTGGTAGTGTATATATGTCAATGCTACTCTCTCACTTCGTCCCTGCTTCCCCTTCCCCGCCGTGTCCTCAAGTCCGTTCTCTACATCTGCGTCTTTATTCCTGCCCTGCCACGCCACTAGGTTCTGCCCTCCCTTTTTAAATCTCTGGTTCCACCTGTGAGCAGGACCTGGGTTGTTCTTGTTCTCTGGACCTAGTGTGGCCCCTGCCATGTGGTAGGAGCTCAGAGATCAACTGAATGAACGCTCCAATTAGTGAGTTCATGTTTTACAGATTAGAAGGCTGATCCTGATGAGTTCAGTCAGTGCACTAAGGACAGAGGCTCCTGCCTTTCTAACTGACGGGCTTACAGTGCAGTGGAATCTCTACATCTCTCACAGTGCAGTTGCCACTACATCTCTAAAATTGTGACAATAACGCCACCCACCCCACATTTCTGTATGAACTGCATACAGATGGGCTGCTCAGACATCGATGTCACTTGAAGCCTGAGCTCTAGTGCAGACCCTGGGGTTTGCTGCAAAGCTGGTGGCCTCCTACCCTGAGAACTCCCTTCCCCTGTCCTCAGCTCAGGAGTGGCCTCTGCCTGCTAAGCATGGGGTAGACATAGGAGTAAATTTACTCACCAGGAAGGGAAATGCGTGGAGCCATCAGGTGTGGATCCGTTCTGGCCGCCCAGACCTGGGGGCAGGAACACATCCAGAGCTGCAGCAAGCTGGGGGTGGGTATCTGAGCAGGCTAGAGGCCAGTGGTATTGTTTGATGGAGAGTGTAGTGGAGGCCCTAAGGGACTAGTGGCATTGTCTGACGGGGGTTGAAAGGAATTTATATGTGACGGGTGGACTGGTGGGGTTTCTGGCGTGAAATGGTATGTTGACATGGGTCAGGGTACAGCGTTAAGTTGTGATGAGGTTCTCAGGGGACCCACTGGTAGTCTGGGGGGATTCTGGGGAGCCCAAAGGTACAGTCGGTGGGGGAGGGGGTGGCCGGCCTACGGAAGTTGGTGGATCGTCTCACCTGGCCGGTGATACAGCCCGGTCACCGTACTCCCGTAGAACCCCCACGCCAGCTGGATGCTCAGGAGACTTAACACCAACCAAAGCAGCAGCAGCTTGAAGAGGGTCACGCGCATGTCCTGCGCCTCCCACTCCAGCAGGAACTCGCTGCCGAGGGCGCCCAGAGCGCCCAGCACCGTGGCCGGCAGAGCCTGCAAGGATTGCCCAGACCAAGGCTCCGCCATGACTGGCCGGCGTCCCAGCCGGGGGACTGTCACCGTAGTCCCCACTGCGCAGGCGTCTGGTCTTCCGGGTCCAGGCCCGCTAGTGCGCACGCGTAAACCCAGGCAAGGCGCGTCTACCCCGCTTGCGCGAAGAGTTGGCAGTTTGGGGAGGAGTGTTAAAACCGCGCACGCGCACCTAGCCCCACCCTGCTTAAAGGATGAGTGACTCGAAGAGTATAAAATAGCAACCAGGTCTTTTATAGCCCAGGAGTTCCCATGATGCCCCACGCGGCTGCAATGATTGGTTAAGAGTCTTGCTTTTAGGGTGTGGACACGCTCCTAAGCAATCGTGGCTGAGCAGGGAGTGCGCGCGCGTGCGCGGGGCCGCGACTGGGGCCGGCTCGAGCCCGCTGGGCACGCGGGGGCGCGCACGTCGCTCCCCGCCCTCCCGCCGCCGTCGCCGCCCGCTCTTGCTTTCTCGCGCTCCCCGCCCGTTGCTCTCCGTCGGTCCTCTCGTTAGTCCGCCGTAGCCTCCTCAGTCACCCGCTGTAGTCTTCGAGCTTGCGACTCGCGGACAGGAGTCCTCGGCGCGGAGAGGCCGGACTCGGAGTCGTCGCCTGAGGTGAGCGAGAGGTTCCCTCCTGGCGCCGCGGTGCCCCGGGCCCGCCCGCCCGGCATTCTTCCGGCCGCCCGCCAGCCGCCGCCCCGCCGCGGCCGCGCCCCACCTGCTGCTCTCGGCCGGCAGCATCAGGACCCTGGCCCCTGACCCTGACCCCCGGCCGGGGACCCAGGCCCCGCTTCCCGAAGCGGCGGCCCCGCCCGCGCAGTCCCCGGAAGCGCGCCCCGCGGCCTCCCGCGCCCTCCCGCGCCCCTTCCCCCAGCCCGGCCAGGCCTGCTGGAGCCCAAGCGGCCCGCCAGCCCGCGGTCCCCGTCGCTTCCTCTCCTAGGGCTGCGCCGGGCAGGGCGGGGGCTCTAAGCTGGGCCCCACGAGCCGCTGGGCAGCCGTCCCCTGTGAAGCGCGCGTGGCTGTTGGAGTTGAAATGGGAAAGAAACTCTTTACAACTCCATTTTGGCTTTTACGTTTAATATGAAATATGAATCACCGTTTTATACTGCGTGAAGTCCAGTTATGTTTTCGGTATTTTCTTTTTTAATGCAGTATTCTTTGAGATTGTGTAAGTAAAATATAGTGTTGAAATCTTAAGGGTTAGGATTCTTCCGTATTTAAAAGAAGGGAATTTTCCAGTTGAAAGGAACATTTTTTCATGATTTAAACTATGTGTCATCAAAATAAAGTATTAATTTGCAGTTTTGCTTAGTCTAAATTACTGCCTTGATTAGGAATCACCTGGACATCTGTCCTTAGTTACCTGTGTTGGATCCAGTTACACGTTCATTAAATAGTACTATTTGCACTCAAATTGATTTGGTCAAAACCGTGTTTAGTAGTTTATGATAGAAAATTGGCATTCTTTTTCCCAGAGTTGGTTTCACTTGTGTTTCTTAATGATCTTGATTTAAAATTTTTACCTCTGTTGGTAACTCGTTTGATTCTTTTTGTGTTTAAGACAGTTTATTGAAGTAAATGTTTCATGCAGGTGTGTGATCAGATTATACTTCTGCCAGATCTGAAGGGGGAAAAATACTTTAAAAATTCTTTTAAATGTTGTATGTTGTGAGAATTTTTCCGCCACTTAGTGTCACACACCCAGATGTGTAATGCTTATGTACCATTGCCTGATTGTCACTTTTAGACATGGCTAAATTGGGAGAGATGCTGTTTTGAGCGTTTGGCACAAGCGACATTGTTTGGACTGAAATAGAAGATTAATTCTTAATTGTAAAGGATAACTTGAAGGATCTCTTTTGATAAATTGTCTTGAGTAATTCTATCTACTTTTTTAGAGCACTGGTGGCTCTTGGGGACATAAGATTTATAAGATGAAGAAAACAAACAAAAAATATAAGATGGAACTTGGTTTTAGTCAAAGTCTAGTCCTAGACTTATAGCCTCTGTTCTCATAAATATCTGTACTAGAGGGAAGAAGAGAGTAGGAATCCACTGACTTTTTCACTGATCAAGAATTTTAGACCTGAAAGGAATCTTCAGGACTTGTAGTCCAACCCCATTTGCAGATGAGAAACTGAGTCCCAGAGACTTAAGTAAATTTCCCAAGGTCATATGTCTAGTCGGTTGCCAGCCAGAACTATTTTCACTGTAAGATCTCCATGTACTCCCAAACAGCTTGATTAGAGTCAGCTAAAATTCAGGATTTTCAACTTATTCCAACTGTTTCTTCATTTATGTATTGCTGATTTTTTATGTATTGGGAGAATCTGAAAATTTTTCCAAGCAAATTTCAGTTCTTGAGCTTTTTACTCTCCTTTCTGTAATTTGGATGGTCCTACAGCAGTTGATTGAAATAGGTAAATGAATATACAGGGTCTCTGCTTGGTCTAGTTCTTGGCGTGAGGTGTTTTGGTCTTCTTGAGGGACCCAGCTTCTTCCAGAGGCAGGCCTAGACTCCCCTGCTCCAAATCCAACATAGTTAGGCCCTGATAAGATGTTATCAGGCAACTGTGGGCTCTTTTGACTATTGATTTGAGGTGGGATGGAGAGAAACAGTACATATCGAGAATATAGTTTCCTGTGTATATGTATGTGGTGGTGGTTTTGCTGGAGTATTTTCAGTCCAAATTCCTTGTTTGTCAGTTAACTCCTTTTAAAAGTTTAACCTGGTCATGTGGGGGTGTAAGTTATTAGAGTAAAAACAGGTAGCTCTTCAGGTGTTTCTTGTCCATAGCTTGGAGTCCACGCTGTGACTGGTGAAGGTGGGTTGCTACTTTGGGCCTTCTTAATTGTCCTGGAGCTGAGGGAGTCACGTTAACTTTGTCAGAAGAAAGACTGATATTTCAACTTTTAAGAGCACTAATTTGGGCTTGCTGGGCTTCTATAGACAGCACCTCGGGTTTAATTGCATTGTGGCTACTAGTGATAATGATAAATGGTACATAATCACTGGATTTTAATCACATATATTTGTAGTTTTAAAAGGTCCCTAAAGGTATTTCGTCTTCCCTTACGACTTAAGTTTATTCCTTTATGCACCTGGCCTGTAGAACTGTTTGCTTGTACCTTCACATTAACATAACCAAATTTTAAACTTGTGTTAATGTGTCTCACTATAGTCTGCTCTTTGGGGACATGCTCACTGTTAAGTAACTTGTGAGATTAATAAATTAAAATTCTCAAGACAGTTTAAAGTTAGTAATTACTGTAAAATTCCTATTTCAAGTGACTCATTTTTAATCTGTGGTGCTGAAGTATTAAGTCCTTGTATACTCATAATTATGGTAGTCATGTGACTGAAAATCAGCTAGGCATTGAAGCTGCTTATTCTGGGTGTTGGTCTGAGTTTATTGGTGCTTCCTCCAGATGATTATGAATACATTTTTATAGCTAATAATCATCAAAATATGAGATACTCTGTTAAAGTGGAGCCAGTTTGCAGTTGATACCAGATTGAGCTTGATTTTTTTTTTAAGAGGGTGGGTAAAGTAAATGTGCTTAAGCATATTTATGATAGCATCTTATTTAATATTCAAGTAAAGGGAAAGAGGAGAACATAAGCAGCCAATGAAATAAGTTTGGAGTGGAGTGAAGGGAAAAGTGGGAGGTAAAATGAAATTAGAGAGGTGGGCAGGGACCACATCATGTAGAACCTTTTAGGACATGGGAAGTTCTTTGGATTTTTTTTTTTTAATCATCAGATTTTTTTAAAAGATCAGGATAATGATCCGATCTGATATTAAACAATTAGAATCATTCACCAAGAGTAGGGGGTAGATCTGAGTCCATTCTGACTTTAAACAGTAAACTAATACTGACCATTTCTGACAAAGGTATCAGAAGGATTTCCTAATATTATTCATGTCCTTAACCTAATGACTTCAACCTGTTTTTTTGAATCCATTGATTTTCTGACAGTTGTCTTTAATTTCTCTGTAATGCCTGTATTGAAAAGGAAATGTAGGGCTTCCCTGGTGGCGCAGTGGTTGAGAATCTGCCTGCCAATGCAGGGGACACGGGTTCGAGCCCTGGTCTGGGAAGATCCCTACATGCCGCAGAGCAACTAGGCCTGTGAGCCACAATCACTGAGCCTGCGCGTCTGGAGCCTGTGCTCCGCAACAGGAGAGGCCACGATAGTGGGAGGCCCGCGCACCGCGATTAAGAGTGGCCCCCGCTTGCTGCAACTGGAGAAAGCCCTTGCACAGAAACGAAGACCCAACACAGCCAAAAATAAATAAATAAATAAATAAAAATTAAAAAAAAAAAAGGAAATGTAATTTGATAAAGCAGGTCATTCAAATGTTTGTGGTAGGCTGGGTGGTAGGCATATAGGTGTTCACTGTAAAATTCTTTTAACTTTGCTGTGTGTTTGTAATGCTGTGTGTTAAATGTTTATAATGTTGGGAAATTAATTTGCCTAGGATTCATCTGCTTTTGATTTTTGCTTTTAAAAGGGCAACATTAATTTGTAATACTCAGAAAATAAAGTTGATAGTGTGCATTCTGTTAAGTGAAGGAGGCCAAAACGTTTAAAAGTAAATTTTATGGTATGTCAGTAAAAATTAAATTCTGTGCTTTTCCCCCTTCTGGATTCTGAATTACTTAACAGAACTTTGGGCAAGCCCATTTTACATCCTGTGCTTTTGTTTTTTTCTTTGCGAAATGAATAGACATAATTTCTGATTTTTTTTTTTTAATGTGTTTATAGTACCTTTCATCTGAGAAGTTCAAGGCACTTTGTAGAACTTCTGCCACACAGGCCGTGGGTCTTGCAGCACATTTGTAAGGTATGTAAATAGCTTTCATTCTCCTTTCTCCATGGAAGAGAAATAATTATTTTATATTATATATTAACGTAAGTTCTAAGGAAATGTGGGTGCAATACTATTAATGATTTTCTTCTCCACCAATCTTGAGATCTTTATCTTACTCCATAACTTTTCTCTCTGGTCTTATTTTCCAACCTCTCTCTATAAGATACTCCTCTAACTTCCTATTTCTATTCTAAGCAATATTTTTCTTCTTAGATGAAGATATATTTCCTAACTTCTTAATCTTTAAGGAGATGTATTTACCATATTATCCACATACTTCTCTCACTTCTGGATCACTCCCATCTTAATTCTTCTGTTTTTAAATTTCTTTAAGTTTTCGTTTTTTCTGTAGAGTAGTTTGGTCATCTTACAGTTTGTGCACAACCTGTGCTTTGGGTATGTCTAATTATCAATAGAAAGTAATTCAACCAGAGAATGAGGATTGGAGGACAGTCCTTCTTGCCAGAGGAGTCAGCATTAAGAGGAATGTTAATAGCAGGTGTAATAGCCCATCCAGGAGCTATTCAGATATTTTAAACGGATTACAAATAAAGGAAATAGAATCATCTTAATTTAATTGATACCATGTAAGTATCCTGGTTTGGTACCATTTTGACTACTTTTTCTTGTTCTCCTTGGGTCGGGTCGGAGGGAACTCTGTATATAAAGAAGTGAGCTGTCAAGAGGATGCATATTCTCATTTGATGAGATAGGCTACCTGGCAGGGAAGTCATATAATGGTAGTGGTTTTGGTTGGCTTTGAACTTACGGTTGGCTTTGAACTTATGGTTGGCATGGTAAAAGGAATGGCCAAGCTAGCTTGTCGTTATTCATTCATTGAACAAATAGTTACTATATGCAGGTGCTGTTCCGGGACACACTTGAAGAAAACAAAGAAGGTCCCTGCCCTCAGGTAGTTTTTTCTTTGTTTTACAATGTCTTTATTCCTAAAAACATGAACATTTTGAATCATTTCATCTGCTTTTCTCAGTATCACTGACGAGAAAGTGGAAAGCACATCAGGGGTTAATAATCACAAAATCATTAATAGCGCTGCTCATTTTTATTCTAGTAGGGAATACTGATGATCCATGGCAAGAGATTAGCCCAGTGCAACTGCTGGGCATAGGACAGCAACTAGGCTAGCACCACTGGGCATGATACTCTATTGCAGTTCCATGAGGCTTGAAATTCTCCTTTTCAGCAGATTCGAGTGATGCATTAGGGTGGTTTGATTGATGGCGTCTCTTAAAAGAGGACAGACTGTGTTTCAAAGTTGTTTTCTCAGTTCATTTTTGACATTACTGAGTTAAAAACAAAAATAAGGTTATGCTTTTGCTCAAATCAGATTTTTTTTACCAGAAAGGCTGATGGCCCTGTAATTACAAAAGAATTCTGCCTTAGACGGTGTGCCTGCCTGCCTGCCTGCCTGCCTCCTGCCTGCCTGCCTGCCTGCCTGTCTGTCTGTCTGTCTATCTATCTGTCTATCTGTCTGTCTGTCTTTAAGCAGGTTATTTTTTTTCTTTGAGCCTCAGCACCTACATCTGTGTAATGAAGATTTCCATTTCATAGGAATTTTAGATGAAATAATATGTGAAGAGCACAATGCTCAATGCATATTAGTTTTCTCCCTTGGTGGAAATACTTGTTCTAACTCTGGTAGATTCTTCAAGTATATTTTTCTTTCAGGATATTAGTGCATTGTATTTATATAGTGACCGCTTGCTTTCAGAGTGATGAAGATTTTAATAGGAAGCTTAAAGTTACATGAATTTCTTTACTGCCACCTGACTGAATAGGAGAAACACGTGTTAGTTGTTTTCATTTTCTTTTCTTGTCTTTTGTTTGTTTAACTGTAGGAGTTAGTATGTTGGGCTTCGATTTTACCATCATTTTTATAAATGTTTACTGACATCATGAATAATAGTTCGGTAACATGAGACCATGTAAATCACAAGTTGTAAAGATTCATTCTTGGGTTGTAGTAGTGATTCTGCCTTTATCTGACACTGGGATCATTTAGTTCTACCCCTAAGCATCAGTAAATAGTAGCAGCAGAGATGGCACTCTCCAACAAGTGGACAGAAAAGTAGATCTGTGAGGTGGAGATTTTTTTCTACTGTTATTTGCTGCCACTGCCTTTTATAACTGAAGGGGTTTTGAACAATATCTTATACATGGCAACTCTCATGCACATTCATGTGTCTGATTGTAGTTGAAGAATCTTCGATCATGAAGTTAGAAGCATGCATTTATCCTGTACCAGCTATATGCAGACTTCGTTTATCTTTCAGGCTTATTCTTTAGAAATTATATTTTCTATTAATTAAGTTTTCCAATTTTACTAAGCTTGCATCCTTACCATAGTCCCTAAGACAGAAGTCCCTAAAACATAACAGGAAAATGTTTTGAACCACTTCGTCAGTTTAATAGTAGGCCCCCAAAAGCAGTTCCCACATAAAAACTGATGTGTTTTTTGCAAGAAGAGGGACAAAAGAAGATAGGTTTTTATTTTCTGAAGTCCCTAGCTGCTGTAAAATACAGAGATCCAATTCCATTACTGTAAAAAAATTGTGCTTTGATTTTAAGCATATGGTTGAAAGTTCTACTTTTGTTGTATGTACACTGCTATTTTTACCTTATTCCCATGGCAGTTGTGTCTCAGTTGATATAGTGCAGATGAGTTGTCCTCTGATGCCTCTTCCATGGGCCCAGAGAGCAAATGTTTGGCCACTCTTCTGGTGTGCCTTTAGGTAACCCTATTATTTGTTATTTAGGTTTTGAGGCCTAAGGAAGGAAGTACGTTTAAGGTGGATATTTAATGTTGTAACAGTACAGTTTTTTGTCACGAGATAATTTTATTACATGATTTGGCAGTTTTGTTGGAAATACTGTGGCGTTTAGAGTTTTTTGTGGGAAAGTTCTTTTCTGGATGAAGTCTTTTGTTTAACTTTTAAAGTTATTCGAAGGAAACTGTTTATCTTTTGAAGGTCTTAAGTTCAGAAAAGGAAGGCAATAGAATATCTTAGGTAAGAGCATGGGTTCTCTGCAGAGAACTGACAATTAAGTACTAGCTCTTATACTTGACAGCTTATGACTCTGGATAGTAATATTACCCCTTTGTAACTCAGTTCCTCCTCTGTAAAATGGGGATAACAGAGTGCTATGAGGGTTCAGTGAGAGAGAAGCACTTAGCCCCAGTGCCAGACATGCAGGTGCAGTTCTTTAACTTTCACTATTCAAGTTACAGTTTGTAGTACCGAGTAATCACACTTTAATCTAATTTGTAAGGTAATTTTTTTGGAGGGGGGATAGCACCCTAAGAATTAATTTGGGGGGAAATAAACAGGCCTCTTTACTGGATCCCTGTTGCTTAGGAACAGTGGTTCGCAAACCTGGCTATTCCTAAACATGGGATCCAGTTCCTAAAGTTGGAATTACTTTAGGAGGCTTTTTTAAAAATCACCTTTGTTGAGGTGTAATTTGCATAAATAAAATGTACTTATTTAAATAACAGTTTAGTAAGTTTTGGTAAATGTATACACCTGTGGAATTGCCACCCAGTCAAGATACAGAACATTTCCTTGGGAGACTTTAAGATTTTCTGTTTTTAGGGGGGGTTGGATGAATTGGGAGATTGGGATTGACTTATATACACTACTGATACTATGTATAAAATAGATAACTAATGAGAACCTACTGTATAGCCCAGGGAACTCTACTCAATGCTCTGTGGTGACCTAAATAGGAAGGAAATCCAAAAAAGAGGGGATATATGTATACGTATAGCTGATTCACTTTGCTGTACAGTAGAAACTAACACAACATTGTAAAGCAACTATACTCCGATAAAAATGAAAAAAACATTTTCTATTTTTAACTAGTTTTTTATTTAAAACAATATATGTACTTTATTCTTGTTGGGACTGTGAATTACAAGTCAGAACTACAGTGAGGTGCCACCTCACGCCCATTAGGATGGCTGCAAGTATCAAAAAAACAGAAAACACCAAGTGTTCTCAGGAATGTAAAATGGTACAGCCACTATGGAAAACAATATAGAGGCTCCTCAAGAAATTAAAAATAGAATTACCATCTGATCCAGAAATTTCACTTCTGGGTTTATATCCCAAATAATTAAAAGCAGGGTCTTGAAGAGATATTTGTACACCTATGTTCATAGCAGCATTATTCCCAATAGCTATAACAAGGAAGCAACCCAAGTGTCTACCAGCAAATGAATGGATAAGCAAAATATGGTATATACATACAATGGAATGTTATTTAGCCTTAAAAAGGAAGGAAATTCTGCAGTGTGCTACAACATGATGAATCTTGAGGACATTGTGCTAACTGAAGTAAGCCAGTCACAAAACGGCAAATACTATATGATTCCACTTATACGAGATACTTAGAGTAGTCAAAACCATAGAGACAAAGTGGAATGGTGGTTGCCAGGGTCTAGCGGGGGAAGAAGAATACTGGGGAGTGGGGTGTTAATGTACAGTGGGTATAGAGTTTCAGATTACAAGATGAAAAGAGTTATGGGAATAGATGGTGGTGATAGTTGCACAACAGTGTGACTGTATTTAATACCGCTGAACTGTACGCTTAAAAATGGGTAGGATAGTAAATTTTGTTATATATATTTTACCACAATAAAAGGGGGAAATGCACTAGGTAAAAATAAAATCATACAGTAATGTTTATAATAAAAACTGTATATTCTTCCTGTCCTAGAGTGCAGTGCTTCTCTCAGAGTATTGCTTCCTTTGGAGCTTTAAAGGTATTTTAGAGCAAGGGGTTGGTAAAGCATGTATATTCAGTGCAAGGCAAAAGGGGTAAAGCATGAAAACAAGCCTTTCTCACATCTCTGCCTCCCAAGGTTCTTGCTTCAGAGAAAACCTTGTACCTGTTTCCTGTGTATAAACCAAGTAACTGTTTCATATGTATCCTTCTAGAGATACTGTGTCCCTTTTTTATATACAAACTAATGCACATCACACTGTTACACATCTATTCTTTCCCCTTAACAGTAGGTCTTGTTGATTATTTGGCAAGATAGTTAAAAGTATACACTGTGGAAAATAGTTTGGCTTTTCCTCAAATAGCTAAATACAGAATTACCTTACGACTCCTAGGTACATACCTAAAAGAATTGAAAACGGATACTCAGACAAATGCTTGCACATAAATGTTCATAGCAGTACTATTCAAATACCCAAAAAGTGGAAATAATCAAAATGTCCATCAACAGGTGAATGGATAAACAAATATGGTATATACATACAACGGAATATTATTCAGCTATTTTTTAAAAATGAAGCACTGATACATGCTACTGTATGGATGAACCTTGACAGCATTATGCTAAGTAAAAGAAGCCAGACACAAAAGGCCACATATTGTATGATTTCATTTATATGAAGTGTGTAGAATAGGTAAATCTGTAGAGACAAAGCAAATTGGTGGTTGCCAGGTGTTGGGGGCAGGGGAAACTGAGGATTGACTGCTTAATGGGTGTGGGGTTTTCTTTGGTGGTGATGAACATGTTTTGGAACTTGATAGAATTGGTGGTCGCACAACATTGTGAACGTACTAAATATCACTGAATTATACACTTTAAAAAGGTTAACTTTATACTCTGTGAATTTCACCTCAATTTTTAAAAAAAAGTTTTTTAAATGGATGTTCAGGCCCCACCCTAAAGAGTTTTCAGTCTGTTAGTTGTGGAACCTTGAGAGGAATAGCGATTTTTATGCCAAAATACAGTGCCTGGCTGTGCACTGTCACTGCTGAAACATCTCAACAGGACATTAGGCAGCTTGGGGCTTTTGGTTCATTCTATTCTATGTGTCAGTTCTCCAGACAAGCATTGTCTTGGGGACACTGTAAGTGGAGAATTAGGTTGCACAAGGTCAAATCCTGATTCTGTGCATCTGTTGGTTGGCTAAAAAGTTCTTTAGGGTTTTCCATAACATCTTACGGGAAAACCCGAACGAACTTTTTTGTCGACCCAATATTTAAGTTTCACCCTGAAATTTTTACATTTTGAAGTCAGTGATATGATGCTCCTATTTAGGAAGCCAGAAGGTATGTTCCCTCAGGAGTGTTTCTTCCCTGCCCCACAAAGAAAAATTTCAGTCTGGGATGATTCCCACTTGGCAGTATATTGGAGGCTTTCTTGTTCTCCTCTACTTGCCCTTATTATGTACCTTAGGCCTGCTGCTCTTGGTCTCCAAGGGCCTTTGAACTGACATTGACCCTTGGCAACTGCTTGATCAGGATGGCCAAATAATGTTGATAGTACCAGGCTCAAGCTCATTATGAGCAAATGGACAGATGGTAGTTTGCGCCTCCTTGCCAGAGGTTTCCAACGTAGTCCATAAACAAAATAAATGGCTTTATGTTTTCAGCTTACTTTCCCAAGTGTTTAATGGTGTTTCCATTGTGCTAGTCACAGTCCTAGGTATGGGTGAACCTGGAGTTGATAGGACAGACTTCTGCCCATTGTGCTGAAACAGTTTCTTCCTCTGACTTAAGGAAGTAGTATGTATTCTGTTCATTTGTATGTGTATTTTAACAAAGGACCAAAGCAGTGGAATGGAGGAGGGTACTGGAGAAGGGAGTGCTTATGAAAAATCTACACTTCCTTTCAACCAGGTTTATTGTTTGAACAAAAATCTGATTCTGGTTTGGTTGTTACTTTTAGGACTATCTGAAGAAAAGGCTGTATTTTGACTTTTATTTTCAGTTTTATAGTCCCGATAGCTTTGCTTCAGGAGGGTGCATTGCAGGGCATCCTGTAAACTTTCATTCATGTGTATTTAAGTACAGGAAGTATGGCTCCTGTAGAAAATTTGAGATCCTAAACCACTGAAATAGTATCTTTGTGTTCTGGATAACTGAAGCCTTGCATCTTTAAGCTTTAAAACTTATTTTATTCCTGTAGTGAATGTCTTCTTTTTCTCTTATAGTATCTGGACCTTAAGCTTCCCTGCATAACGATTGAGGTCTTTCCAACTAAAGGATTTTTTTTTTTTAATATTTATTTAAATATTTATTTGGGTTGTGCCGGGTCTAGTTGCGCCATGTGGGATCTTTAGTTGCGGCATGCGGACTTCTTAGTTGTGTCATGCATGCGGGCTCTAGTTCCCTGACCAGGGATGGAACCCGGGCCCCCTGCATTGGGAGCTTGGAGTCTTACCCACTGGACCACCACGGAAGTCCCCTCCTAGAGGATTTTGAAGGTCTGTCCTTGGAGTATGTTGCACTGCTTTAGGACTCTGGCCTGGACTGAATGGCACTTCCCTCCCTTCCCATTTTACGTTTCCAAGCCTGATTTACAGGGTTTTCTACTTTCATGTCATAGGCTACACCTCTTTCTCACCCAAGCATGCATTTGTCTAAACTACTGTGAACTGAGCTACTGGCCAGTTAGACTTGCAGAGTTGTCTAAAATAAGAGCAAATAAGTTCGTAGGATCTGAGTTTTAACACTCATTGTTACAGATGATTGAAGTTCCTGATTATATGAGGGGTTTCTGTAATTCTATGAGGGTGAATTCTTTTTTTTTTTTTTATGAGGGTGAATTCTTAAACTACTACAACTGTGCCTTAGGAGGTAGCTCACCATTGGTGTACACAGCTAATCTTGTAACTTGTTTTCTTTTAAAAATTTGCATGCAGCAAATTGGTTATATAAGCTTCTTTGCTCTGGGAAATGTATTTTTTGGAATTTGTTATTTGAACACTTAACTGTTACATGCTTGCGCCTGTGCTTGTCCAACAATGGTGAATAAGAGGTGATTCTTGCACTAATAGGAGTTTGGCAGGAAGAAAGTTTGGAGGGGGTGTGACGAGTGAAGTAGAAATTTTTTTTTTAATGCTAATTTTTTAAAAAATAAATTATTTTATGTATTTATTTTTGGCTATGTTGGGTCTACGTAAATAAATTTATTTTATGTATTTATTTTTGGCTGTGTTGGGTCTACGTTGCTGTGCGCGGGCTTTCTCTAGTTGCGGCGAGTGGGGGCTACACTTCGTTGCGGTGCACGGGCTTCTTATTGTGGTGGCTTCTCTTGTTGCGGAGCACGGGGTCTAGGCGCGCGGGCTTTAGTAGTTGCGGCACGTGGGCTCAGTAGTTGTAGCTCGTGGGATCTAGAGCGCAGGCTCAGTAGCTGTGACACACGAACTTAGTTGCTCCGCAGCATGTGGAATCTTCCCGGACCAGGGATTGAACCCGTGTCCCCTGCATTAGCAGGTAGATTCTTAACCACTTCGCCACCAGGGAAGTCCCGAGAGAAATGTTACATGCTCAGAGTACTTAAGGGACCTGATCTAAGTTGGCTCAGGGAAGGCCTTGAGAGAAAGTGACTTAGCCTTTTAAGTATGAGTTATCTAAGTGGGGGAAAGGTGGGTGACGTTCATTCAGGGCAGAGGAAAGACCAAAGAAAGATGTCTTAATATTTTCAGCTATAGGATATTATAGGATATTTTATTTGGCCAAGGGTGGTTGTATGCCTTGGGTTTTATAATTTTATAAGTTAGTGGCTTGGGATTTATAGTTATTTCCTTATCTGCAATGTGACATTTTGTACCCACATTTCATCCAAAATATTTTTTGCACCTCTTGCATTGACACTACTCCCTTCCACAGAAACTAACATTGACAAAACCTAGGGTTGGGGTTAAGTTATTATGTACACTAGGATCATCACTCTTCATAATGAAATTCACAGGATTTTTATGTATCTTAAATTTTCCTTTTAAATTGTCAAGTTTAGTTTTCAAGAGTAGACAATTTTTGCTTTTGTAATAGTCATATGTACAATACTGATTTGTAACAACTTCTTTAGGGAAAGAAATAAACAATATGAAATTTCAACTGTATTACATAATTGAAGCATATGGATGTTAACAAGTCTTATGAACTCAACTTCTAATCTGTTGTGTCCACTGTGTTTAAAATAATGAATGCAGTAAAAAAGTAAAAATTAAGTCATGTCCAAAGCTATGCTGGTGTTAAATGCTTTTATTTCTTGGGTGGTTGAGAAACAGTAGAAAGCTTGCCTAGTCATCACTATTTCTTTTGTGTAACTAGTCCCATTGAAGAATTATGAGGTAGAATTATAATTATCTCAAGTATGCTGAATTAGTAATTTTTCAAGCTGTGATTATTTTCTCTGCATGGAAGTTTGTTCATTATCTTTCCAAAATATTATAAAGATCTTGATCTAGCAGAAACAGTACAGTTATTCAGTTGAATTATTTCTACTTCTGTTTCTTGGCTTGAGAACTTTTTTGTGCCTGCTTAAAATGAATGTTTGGCTAATAAATGTCCGTATATATAATGCATTTATTATAACCTGGTAGCACCATCTCAAAAGTCTTTGGTGGCTCTTTATCTGCCAAAAATAAGCTAAAAATTGTGCTCAGGGGCAGATTAACTGTGAGTCTAAGAAAATAAGTATTGTAAAATGTGTGGTCCCTAAAGAAGTTATCAAAATTAACACACCCAACCCCCAACTCACCTAATTTAAAGCCTATTTTGGTTTAATGTCAGGAGGGGCTCAATCCATTTCTCTGAGATAACAGCATTGTTATTGGTCATGGAAAAATAAGACTTGAGGGCATTACAAAAGGTGCTTAGAAAGTATTGAGAGGAATATGATTGTGTGTTTAAAACAGATTGACATTGGACTAAGGATTTCATAGTTGCCATTCAGAAAGTTCTAAAAACCACAGACTCATTTGATGGCAGAACCAGAACTGATGAGAAGTTGTGTAGTCTTTATCCTACTTAGTGTGAATATTTACTTATTTTACTGAAGAACTATTAACCCATTGGGTGTGTTACAGAATATTTGGCATTTGCACCATATTACCTTTCTAAATCTGAAAAATTCTGAATTTAGAAACATCTGACCCCAAGGCTTTTGAATGAAGAGTTGTGGGCCTGTACTTCTAGGCAGTGAGAGAAAAGCTAAGTCTTTTTCTTTAATGGGAAAGAAGAGGGTGGAAAGAGGTATGGATGGCATATGCACTTTGGAAAAATAATTATTTGCTGGACTGGTAAAAGTTTCATTTTAGGAAAAACACTCCTTTCAGGTCAGGCCATATTATAAACTGGTCTTCAATTCTGGACAGTTGGAATTTGAAGGAAGGAGTTGCCATTTGTACAAAATAAGACCTAAATAATGATGACACATTTATTGAACATTGACCTATTTTCAGAATAGGTAAGCTCTTTTTGTGTAATATCTTATTTAATCTTCATGCCAGCCCTGACAGATAAGGAAACTGTAAAGGGGCACAAAGCTAGTAAGATAACTTTCAGGTAATGTATCAATAGCTCCTTTACTGCTACTGTAAACTGCCTTCTTTCTACTCTGTTGCTACCTATAACTGAAATTAATTTCTCATAGAATCTTTTCTTTGGCTAGTCTATGTGGGACCTATCCATGTAATGAATATTTCTGATTTTATGGGGTAGTCCATATAGTAGATGCTGTATGCTCATGAAACACACTCAGGATTGGACTCAGATTTTGAAACCCAAAAGTAACATTTGGTCAAGTAAGGTTGGTGGTAGTGTTTTGGGTTGGGAGGGTTGGTGGATAAGAATCACCTGGAACTCTGAGAGCTTGTGTCAGCTGTCCCCTTCCTGAATCTGGATGGTGCAGGGGTTAGAGTGCGTGTGATTACACCTTCCTCCAGCTACAGTGAATAATCAGGATTATTCACAAGTTAACAGTGGTGTTGCACAATTTCCAGGCCTTTTCTCTTCTGCTTTGGAAGACTTAATAGAATGCAAGAAAGGAATGCTTATAGGCCTTAAAAACTCTTGGCCTTAAAACATATTTACTGGATTGGGGAAGTTTTCATTTTAGGAAAAAATACCACTGTATTCGGGTAACTTTGAATCTGTTCTAATTTATGGAAAAAATAAATTGCTTACAATCTTCAGTACTTTAGCTATTATTAACAAATTGTTTTTGATCCCCTGTAATGAATCTCTTCATCATGGTTGAAAACTGCTGCCCTCTAAAGTATTCCCAGAGTACTGGTCTTTTCCTCAAGGCTTTTTGCCATATCTAAGGTGACAAGATAGACATTTAGTCTTTTTTTTTTTCTCCCCTTTCGATGTTGTTTCATACATGAATGTTGGGGCTAGGGAGTTTTATATACAATGGTTTGTTAGTTGTAAGTCTTGTTTGAAAAGAAATACCTTCCTACTTGAAGAATGAGACTTAAGGCCAATTCAGAAAAGAAGGGAAGTAACTAAGAGGAAGTAAATTTGAAGGCTAATGTCTATTTTTAGTAACTTGAGCTTTTGAAAGTTTCCTTTCAAAAGTTAGAAAATTAACTCTTTCTTATACCAACACGTTTTTATGCATTAACTTAGGAAAGCTAGGTTTCTTATCATTAATTCAATTGGCAAACACATACTTATGTTCAGTGATACCTTTGACCTTGCTAGGCATTGTAGGGAGTATAGAAATGAAGATAGTTATCCCTCAGGGGATTGGCTCCAGGATCCTCACAGATACCAAAACCTGTAGCTGCTTACATCCCTTATATAAAATGGTGTAGTATTTGCATATAACTTGTGCACATCCTTCCATATACTTTAAGTCATCTCTAGATTACTTATAATACCTAATACAACATAAATACTGTCGTCCTTTGGTTTACACAGGGATTAGTTTCAGGACCTGTCCTGGATACCAAAATCTGGATACTCAAGTCCCATATTCAGTTGGATTCCGCCAACCAGGATTGTGTGATAGTATAGTATAGTGTTTATTTATTTATTTATTTATTAGAGGATACTTTTTTTTTAAATTTATTTTTGGCTGCGTTGGGTCTTCGTTGCTGCGCGCAGGCTTTCTCTAGTTGCGGCGAGCGAGGGCTACTCTTCATTGCGGTGCGCGGGCTTCTCTTGTTGTGGAGCACGGGCTCTAGGCGCACGGGCTACAGTAGTTGTGGCTCACGGGCTCTAGAGCGCAGGCTTAGTAGTTGTGGTGCACGGGCTTAGTTACTCTGCGGCATGTGGGATCTTCCCGGACCGGGGCTCGAACCCAAGTCCCCTGGATTGGCAGGCAGATTCTTAACCACTGTGCCACCAGGGAAGCTCTATAGTACTTATTGAAGAACTGAGTATAAGTGGGTTTGTGGAGTTCAAACCTGTGTTGTTCAAGGGTAAGCTGTAGTTGTAAACTCAATGTAAATTATATGTAAATAGTTGTAGGCATGTGACAAATTCAAGTTTTGCTTTTTGGAACTTTCTGGAATTTTTTTTTCCGAATATTTTTGATCTGTAGATGCAGAACCTGTAGATTCGGGGACTGCTGTATAATCTTTTTTACTGGAGCTTACAGACAGTAGTATCCAGCAGTAAAACATTAGCTGTTATGTGCTAGGTATTGTTTATTCTAAGTGCCTTCTTGTGTTAACTCAATAATTACCACTATCCAGTGAGAGTAGGAACCATTATTTTCCCCACTGGTACAGATGAAGAAGTAGAAGCACAGAGGAGTTGAGTAACTTATCCAAAGATTCACAGCTGCTTTGAACCCTAGCACCTGATTTCAAGAGCCTTCTCTCTACCAGTGCAGAGTACCAAGTGATGGCAAGCTTATACAGTCATTTGGGAAACAGCTATAAGAGTTCAGGGATAAAGAAGAATTTGTGCTGGGGTAGCCAGGGAGTCGTCTCTGAGGAGGGCGTAACTCTTGGCCTAAAAGGAGATAAAGGGGAGTGTTATGAGTGGTGCGAATCAGCCCTTTGCAGTGTTAAACTGCTTGAACACAGATAATCTTGTTTTACCTCCTTATAGGGAAGAGAGGGTGGACAGTGTTGGTTAGCCTAGGGAAGTTATGTGGGAGAGGGGGCAATATGCATCTGTCAGATTCAATAAACAGGAGATCAGAGTCCAGGATGGAGTCTTGCATATGTACTGCTTTGTTTCTTCCCTTTTTTTTTTTGCTTAATATACTATGTAGACCTTTCCAAGTCAGTCATATTAAGGGACTTCCCTGGTGGTGCAGTGGTTAAGAATCCGCCTGCCAATGCAGGGGACACGGGTTCGATCCCTGGTCCGGGAAGATCCTACATGCCGCGGAGCAACTAAGCCCGTGCGCCACAGCTACTGAGCCTGCATGCCACAACTACTGAAGCCCACGCCTAGAGCCTGAGCTCCACAACAAGAGAAGCCACCACAATGAGAAGCCCGTGCACTGCCACTCCCCGCAACTAGAGAAAGCCTGCACACAGCAACGAAGATCCAACACAGCCAAAACTAAGTAAATAAATAAAATTTATTAATCATTTTCAAAAACATAGTACGTACATCTTATAGATTGAGAGAATGCAAAAGGATATGTGGCTCCTAGAAGCAACCATTGTTAAGAGTTTCTTGTGAATTTTTTGAGAGAGAGTCTGTATATACCAGTGTTCATTGTTCTTCAGTGAATGTTAATTGTGTACCTCTGCCAGGCCCTGTTCTATATATCTGTACATTCCACTGTTACACAATGGTATGAGAGTGTAAATACTCAGCACCTTATTTTTTTTTTTTCTTTTAATTTATTTATTTTTGGTCTTAGTTGAGGCACTGCGGGATCTTTCGTTGAGGTGCGCGGGCTTCTCTCTAGTTGTAGCATGCAGGCTTAGTTGCCCTTCGGCATGTGGGATCTTAGTTCCCCAACCAGGGATCGAACCTGCGTCCTCTGCATTGGAAGGTGGATTCTTAACCACTGGACGACCAGGGAAGTCCCAGCACCTTATTTTTTTTAATTTAATCTATCTTGGAGATCATTCATTAACACAGATCTTTTTTCTTTTAATGGTTGCATAATGTGCCATTGTATGGATACTTAACCAGTCCTCAAAAGGGACACCTAGGTTGTTTCTAATCGTTTGTTACTGTAATAATAAAACTATTGCTGAAGTGAGTATTCTTGAACATAAATATTTACATCCATGTGAATATATTTATAGGATAAATGCTTGTAAGTAGAATTGGTGGTTCAAACGATGTACGCATTTATTTATGTATGTATGTATGTATGTATGCCGCGCCCTGAGGCATGCAGGATCTTAGTTCCTTGACCAGGGATCGAACCTGTGCCCCCTGCAGTGGAAGCACAGAGTCCTAACCACTGGACTGCCAGGGAATTACCAATATATGCAGTTTAACTTCTAACGTTGTCAGTGGCCCTTCAGAGAAGTTGCTCCCTACATTAATAGCGTGCTCTTTGTATGACTTAATCCCTTTAATACTCAAGACACTGAAATTCTTCAGTCACGCTGGCGCTTACAATCCATTGATCTTATTACCCTTTTACTACCCCTCAATCTTCTTCAGTTCCCACTTTCCTCCTCAGTGTTCATAGTTCATCACTGTAATCACCCCCTTTTATATATTCTTAACTCTTTTCTCACTTAATCTTATCTGGCAAAAGGTCGGCCCTGGTTAAATCCAAGTTTTTACTTATTCTACCCTGTAACTGATTGTCTGGAGAAGGAAAAAAGTATGCTGATTGGTCTCACTTGGAACTCATGACCCCTAACCTGAAAGGTGGCTCTTTCCTAAGTTAAGCACTGTCCAGCAGTCCCACTAAGATTCCTTAGTCTATTTATTCTATTTTTAGGACAATATGGAAGTACCTCCTTCGATCAAACCTTCTGTTTCTCTTCCCCAGCTTCCCTGTCAACTGATGATCTCTCTTCTTAATTAACTGAGAAAATGGAAGCCATTAGAAGAGTCCACCACTACATTTGCTTACTCACCTACATTTGGCTGTTACGGTCTGCTTACTCCTCTATTATCATGGAGTGGTCCTTTGGGAGTCCATAGTTCATATCCAGGGTTAGCCCCTCCACTTGTGTGCTAGATGCTAGTCCCCTCTAATCTCCTCAGAACTCTACTCTAGCAGTTTTCCCCTCCCCTGCATCAATTCTACATTCAGTCCATTGGCTAGACCTTAATACCCCACCTAGCTGCTACAGAGGTGGGGGATGTAGTCTTTATTATTGGCAGCCATTTGACCAGGAAGGGGAATGATTGATCTGAGGCAGGCAGTGAGGAGTCTCTGCCACACTTTCCAGACTTTTTTTTTTTTTAATTAAAAAAAACTTTCTGGTAACAGTTTTATTGAGATATAATTCACATACCATACAGTCCACTCATTAAAAGTGTATAACTTGGGACTTCCGTGGTGGCCAGTGGTTAAGAATCTGCTTTCCAATGCAGGGGACGCGGGTTCGATCCCTTGTTGGGGAACTAAGATCCCACATGCTGTGGGACAACTAAGCCCGTGCACCACAACTAGAGAGAAGCCCACGCACCGCAGCGAAAGATCCCGCATACTGCAACGAAGATCCCGAGTTCCACAACTAAGACCCGGCGCAGCCAAATAAATAAATAAATATTTTTTAAAAAGTGTATAATTCACTCCGTTTTAGTATATTCACTCATTTGTGCAGTCAACTTTAGAACACTTTCAGGGACTTCCCTGGTGGTCCATTGGTTAAGACTCCACGCTCCCAATGCACGGGGCCTGGATTCATCCCTGGTCAGGGAAATAAGATCCCACATACTGCAACTAAGCCTGCGTGCCACAACTACTGAGCCCATGCGCTCTAGAGCCTGCGTGCCACAACTAGAGAGGCCCACGCGACGCAATGAAGACCCAGTGCAGCCAAAAAAAAAAAAAAAAATTTTTTTTTTAGAACACTTTCATCACCCTGAAAAGAAACTCCTGTATTCTCCAGCTGTCATCCTCCAGTCTCTCCCACCACTACCCCCCAGCCTTAGGCAACCACATCTCTGTAGATTTGTCTGTTCTGGACATTTCATATAAATGGAACCATGTAATATTTGGTCTTTAGTGACTGGCTTCTTTTACTTAGCATAAAATTTTCAAGGTTTATCCATATTGTAACATGTATTTTCTTTTTTTTTTTTAATTTTATTTATTTATGGCAGTGTTGGGTCTTCGTTTCTGTGCGAGGGCTTTCTCTAGTTGCGGCAAGTGGGGGCCACTCTTCATCGCGGTGCGCGGGCCTCTCACTATCGCGGCCTCTCTTGTTGTGCAGCACAGGCTCCAGACGCGCAGGCTCAGCAATTGTGGCTCACGGGCCTAGTCGCTCCGCGGCATGTGGGATCTTCCCAGACCAGGGCTCGAACCCGTGTCCCCTGCATTGGCAGGCAGATTCTCAACCACTGCGCCACCAGGGAAGCCCGTAACATGTATTTTCTAACTTCTTGAAAGAACATTATATCCCACCTTCCTCATGCCCTCATCTCCATCCACTGCAGTGTAATCCTCCCCTGTGGCCAACTGAAAGGCTTTTTTCCCCTGTGCTGCTAGAGACCTTCTGATTGTTATGTCTATGCCCTTTTTGCTAGTCGTATAATATGGACCCTTTCCTTGAAATGCTCTTTCTCTTGGGGCTAATTCTCATCATAGCTTTCTGACTATTCTGCTCAAAAATCTCTGGCTCCCTCATGTCCACCTCTTTCATGTTACTAGCGGTCTCTGTGGATAGATCACATTCTCTCTGTATTCCACACACTTGAGGGCTATCCTTTTTTTTACCTGTAATAAGAACTTAGTCTCAGCACTAGCCTTTTTCATCTGATTTGGAGGAAATGTGTGTAGGGTTAGAAAAAAGCTTCTTAGATTGTGCTCATTCCATCTCACCCTCTCATTAGGCTTCTCTCTCTTCGTGGGCACTCTCACCATGGTCTTCTCATTTCTGTCCGGTTCACCTCCCAGCCATCTCTCATGCTGCTGCCAAGGCTCTCTTTGTTTTTTGTTTTGGTTTTTTTAAAAATTTATTTATATTTATTTATTTTGGGCTGCGTTGGGTCTTTGTTGCTGCGTGTGGGCTTTCCTTAGTTGTGGCGAGTAGGGGCTGCTCTTCGTTGCAGTGCGCGGGCTTCTCATTGCGGTGGCTTCTCTTGTTGCAGAGCATGGGCTCTAGGCACGCGGGCTTCAGTAGTTGTGGCACATGCGCTCAGTAGTTGTGGCTCACGGGCTCTAGAGTGCAGGCTCAGTAGTTGTGGTGCATGGGCTTAGTTGCTCCGTGGCATGTGGGATCTTCCTGGACCAGGGATCGAACCCATGTCCCCTGCATTGGCAGGTGGATTCTTAACCACTGCGCCACCAGGGAAGTCCCAGCTCTCTTTGTTAATCACAGATCTGATGGTGCTGTCCCATTGGTTTTCTCTTGTTTACAGAATAGAATACAGGTTGCTATGCATGACATTCTAGATCCTCCAGCCTAACTATCACTCATCTTTCCAGCTTCATTGTCTCCTCTCTGAATTCTTGTGGTTTTTTTTTTTGTTTTTTTTGTTTTTTTATATTACAGTGTTCCGTAGACCTCCCTTTGAATTCTTGTTTTTAAGGTCATTTGCTCAGGCTGTTCCCTCATGTTAGAAAGTATTCCTGAGCCACCACCACTCTTTTCAACTCCTCGACTAATCCTCATTCTTCCAGGTCCAGGTCAGATGTTATCTTCTGTGAAGCCCTCTGGCAGAATTGCTTGCTTTTCTCTCCATTCAAACCAGAGAGCATAAGCTTCTCTTACAGCACTTAATTACATTGCTTTGTTTTCTGTACAGAAAACAATAGGTGTCTTTCATATAAGGCTGCTCTCTAGCACCTAGAACAGAGAATGGCCCATAGAAAACTGTTGGTTTGGGTTAGACTGATCAGGGGTAAGGGAGAGAAGAATTGAGACAAGGCCACTGGACCTGGCAAGGTGGTGATCACCATTGTACTTAAGTATTAAGAGTGTAGGTACTAAAGGGTGTAAGAGTGACTGACTGGGTAATGGATGAGAGTGCCTTCTAGAATTTATCTTTAAATGACCTGATATTTGCTGTAATGTTTTCCAGAAAAATCTATACTGTGAAATTATGGATATGTCTTCTTTGGCAGATCCTTGTAGCATGCAAAAAACCAGGACATTGAATAAGAATCCTGTGTCTACCAAATAGCCGTGGGAGAATTGTTTAGAATATAGTCCTGTCTGGTAGACTTTCTGTGATGGTGGACGTGTTCTGTATCTGCCTATCCAATACAATGGTCATATGTGGCTGTTGAGCATTTGAAATGTGGCCAGTGTGATCAAAGAAGTGAATTTTTGAATTTGAATTAATTAAAATATTAAAAAATTAGTCACATGTGATTTGTGGCTACCATGTTGGGCATTGAAACTGGTAACAGTACCAGCTTTGGGAGTAAAAACAACCCAGACATCCTATCTCTTGTGTTCATGCTTCTTGTGTTCATGCTTCAAGCAATGACTCTGCTTCCCTGAATATATTTTTTCATTATTTTTATATTCCAATTGATAACTATTGTTGAAGTCTTTGGCTTCCTTCCTGCTTATGCATAATTTAGGTGTGAGTGACATCTTAAGCGTGTTGAGGAGAGCTTCACAAGTGCTTCCTTTCAAAGGTGGATTGAAGTCAAATTTTTACTTCTGTATGTAGCAGCCAGTGGTAAATTACACAGTGGCTTTCGTTCATTCATTCAGCAAACACATGTGGAGAGCCTACTGGTGTCTGGCACTACATGCTTGGCATTGGTGGTATAAAAATGAATAAAACTGTCCCTGCCTTAAGTTAGCTTTCAGTCGGTAGAGGGAGTCTTGTTTAAATAGGAATGATAAATAAGTATAAGGATATTTATAAAGGAGGTTGTGTGGGGAAGGAAAAGGAAATGGAAGAGGAGATCAGGAAAGAAGCAACTTCGTCATCTTGAAAGGTGAATATTTGGTAGATAGAGAAGAGGTGGGGAGGCTTCTTGGGCAGAAGGAAAGTGTATATAGGACCAAAATATGCTTTTACTTTTTACAAAATTGTATTGTGGTACAGATGTTAATGGAATCGATCTAGAGTGAAATGGACCCTTTACCTGGAGACAACCCTTAATTTCAGAGAAGATTGTTGGAAAACATTGCTTCTGCAGTGCAGTCCTTAAAACCTAGGTGTCTGCTTGTGGGTGGCCTCATGATCCAGGCTTAAATTTCTGAACCTCGATCCTTGAGCTGATTTTTCTATCCTACCACCCTTCTTACCTAATTCTAGGTGAAGTTTGTTATATTAACTTAATTGCTTAGTAAAGCCAACTTTGTAGGCAGTTATGTAGTTATTAATGGTTGGTATATAAACATGTACTAGGTGCTTGCTATATTGTCATTGAAATGTCTCATGAATCCTGCAGGTACCTTAGTTTAAGCATCTTTCTACTTGCCTTCCAGATAAACTGTAATTAAGCTATGTTTCTTAAAACCCCAGATCACAACGGTATTTGCAACAACTTGCTAGCTGCACTTGTCACTCTGGGCACTTTGAAGAACTGTTAGGTGACTTTTTCACTGTTCTTCATTAAGTAAAATTTTCACTTTGATTCCCCATTTTTCCCTTTGATTATCTCTTCTTTCACATTAATAACCATGACTTCTTTTACTTATTCCTGAAAGAGTTTTATTTAGTTTCTCTAATGCCACCATTAAAATTTGTAAATTTTCCTTGGAATCCTGGGCCTAGGACAGGCCATAAATTTTGTTTGATCTATATTTTTCGTTACATGTTGCCTTTTCCAAAGTGAAACAGATACCGTTTCCTAAATCCTGACATGGGCTGTCAGGCTGATTGCCTTTGACAGCCAGCCTGTGGCTACTATAGGCAGAATACAGGCACCAGCCAGCAAAAGAAGGGAAGCCTCCTTTTCTTTTGTAAAACTGATTTGTTCTGTCTTCTAAATCATTGTGAAGACTTGGGCCTACTAATCACTTTTTTTTTTTTTTTTTTTTTAGTTAAAATACACATAATGTAAAATTTACCATCTTAGCCATTTTTAAGTGTACAGTTCAGGGTTATTAAATACATTCACATCAGGATTTCCCTGGTGGCTTAGTGGTTAGGGTTCCGGGCTTTCACTGCTGTTGCCCAGGTTCCGTCTCCAGTCGGAGAACTGGGATGTTGCAAGCCACACATGGCACAGCCAAAAACAAAAAAAAAATCACATTGTTGTGCAACCATCACCATCTATTCCCATAATTCTTTTCATCTTGTAAATCTGAAACTCTGTACCCATTGAACATTAATCCCCTATTGTTCCCTTGTCCCAGCCCCTGGGAAACACCATTCCCCTTTCTATTTTTATGATTTGACTACTCTAAAACATAAGTGGAATCATACAGTATTTGCCTTTTCGTGACTTGCTTATTTCAGTTGGCATAATGTCCTCAAGATTCATCCATGTTGTAACACATTGCAGAATTTCCTTCCTTTTTAAAGCTGAATAATTTTTTGTATGTATATAACACATTCTGCTTATCCACTCCTTGGTTGATGGACACTTGGGTTGCTTTCATGTTTTAGCTATTGTGAATAATGCTGCTATGAACATGGATGTACAAATATCTCTTCAAGATCTTGCTTTCAATTCTTTGGAGCAGGGGTCCCCAAACCCTGGGCCATGGACCATTAGGAACACGCCGCAGCCTGTTAGGAACAGCAGGAGGTGAGTGGCGGGTGAGCGACCAAAGCTTCATCTGTTGCTCCCCATCACTCGCATTACCACCTGAATTATTCCCCACCCCACTCCCACCCCTGCTCCTTGGGAAAATTGTCTTCCACAAAACTTCCTCATGCCAAAAAGGTTGGGGACTGCTGCTTTGGAGTATATGCCTAGAAGTGGAATGCTGGGTTATATGGTAATTCTATTTTTAATTTTTTGAGGAGCCTCTATACTGTTTTCCATAGTGGCTGTACCATTTTACATTCCTGTCAACACTTGCTGTTTTCTGAGGTTTTTTTTTAATCTTAGCCATCCGAATAGGTGTGAGGTGGTATTTAATTGTGATTTTGATTTGCATTTCCATCATAATTTATGATGTTGACTATCTTTTTCATATGCGTATTGGCTGTTTGTATATTTTCCGTTGCCCAGTTTTGAATTGGGTTGTTACTTTTTTTGCTGTTGAGTTTTAGGAGTTCTCTATATATTCTGGATATTAATCCCGTATCAGGTGATTTGCAAATCTTTTCTCCTCAAAAGTGGGTTGTCTTTTCACTTTCTTGATGGTGCCCTTTGAGACACAAAACTTTTTAATTTTGATGAGGTTCAATTTAAGTTTTCTTTCATTGACTTTGCTTGTGGTGGCATATCCAAGAAGTCATTGCTAAACCCAATGACAGGAAGATTTTTCCCCAGTATTTTAAGGTTTTTATAGTTTTCCTCTTGTATCTATTTTGAGTTAACTTTGTTTATTGTATAAGGTCGGAGTCTGAACTTTTGCATGTGAATATCCAGTTTCCCCAGCACTGTTTATTGGAAAGACTGTCATTTCCTCATAGAATGGTCTTGGCCCCTTGTCAAAAATCAGTTGACCATACATGTGAAGGTTTATTTCTGTTCTCTGTCCTATTCCATTTGTCTATATGTCTGTGTTTATACTAGTACCACATTGCTTTTTGGTTTACTACTAGCTTTGTAGTGAGTTTTGAAATTAGGAAGTCCTCCAACTTAATTTTTCTTTTCCAAGATTGTTTTGGCTATTCTGGGTCCCTTGGATTTCCATATGAATTTTAGGAGCAGCTTCTTAATTTCTGGCAAAGAAGCTAGCTAGGATTTTGGTAAGGAATGCATTGAATATATAGATCAATTTGAGGAGTATTGCCACCTTTACAATGTTAAATCTTCCGATCCATGAACACAGATGTCTTTCCATTTATTTAGATCATCTTTCTTTTTTTGCAACCACCCCTCCCCAACTTACTTTTTCTCCTTACTTGTACCTAGAACCTTAGGCATTTAAAGGTGAAGAAGCCTTGTCTCCCACCACTTTGTAGAAAATAAAAGGGAAATTGCCAGAAATAGCAAACACTTGAATAATGCCGTTATAGACTTTTTCCTTTATATGAACATGTCTAATTCTCATAACTGCCCTATGGGATCGCCTAGTATTCTCATTTTACAGATAAAGAAATTGAAGCACAGAAAGGCTAACTTGTCCAAGGTCACGCAGCTAACTAGTAAGGGGCAGAACAAGGCCCTGAACTAATAAACAGTTTGTTCCAGAGTCCATATCCCTAAACACTTTACTCTCACCCTTCTCTCCACCGCAAACATCAAGAAGCAATCCTGCAGGTTTTAGTGTCCTTTTCTGTTTTGCCTATCCAAGCAAATCTTGGTGACATTGTGAAACATTCAGTTAAGGGTCTTTCCTGGTGGTCCAATGGTTAAGACTCTGCACTCCCAATGCAGGGGGCCCGGGTTCAAACCCTGGTCAGAGAACTAGATCCCGCATGCCGCAACTAAAAAGATCCTGCATGCCACAATGAAGATCCCTCATGCCACAAACACACCGGTGCAGCCAGATAGATTTTTTTTTCTTTCTTTTTTTTTTTTTTTTCAGATAGATATTTTAGAAAGAAAGAAAGGAAGGGAAGGAAGGATGGATTCAGTTAATATGTAACTTATGGTGATTGATTACTCTGAATTATTTCTCCTTAACGAGTTTTCCATATATTTGATCAAAAGTCCTGTGGTTGTAAAAATTATATTTCACGTTTTCCTTAGCTTTCTATCCTTTTACGATTTTTTTGTACACATTCTTTTCAGAATGTCATTTGCATACCAGGGGAAGAGAGCTGCCAAATTTGTCGAGTATGTTTGAGTTGCTGTGAAGTCATCGATTTGGTTCTAGTGTGTCTTAAGTCTGTCTACTCTCATGGAGGGGGACAAGATGATTATCTGTCAAGCAAGGGTAGTAGCTTTCTGAGTTTCAGGAAGCTCTGCTACAGTAAGACTTACAAGTCGTGGCCAGCTCTTTTCACACTTCTTTTTACAAGTCTTAACGATTCCCTCTGGTGACTACTGCCTATTTGCACTCCTGCCTGTCTTGCTTACCTGGTTGCACAGTGTGGGAGTGGTCTGTCCTTCAGACACTTTTCAACTGTCAAGAGTGGCTGCTTCCTGCACTTGGGTAGGTAAACTACAATGAGGCATTAACATTCAGTTCTCTCCATTTCACACAGCAGTCTGGTGATTTCCTCATGTTTGTGTAACCATGATGTTGACTCACATTTGTCTGAATAGCTTCCTGAAGGCTTTCTGGAGCTGTTTAACACCTAGAGTTTAGTGTACAACATTCTAGAGTCTTCTTAGATTAAATTGGATTGGAAATTAAAAATAACTCACTGAACCAAAAGCAAATATTGTAAGGCACTAATAATTGACTTAATTCCCTGTATTTTTAATCCTTTAGTCTTTAGTTTTCAATTAACGAAATAGTCCTATTAAGGTGACTATCTAGGACACTTCAGTGGTTCTCAAAGTGGTCCCTAGAGTAGTGGTGTTAGCATCACATGAGAACTTGATAGAAATGCAGATTCTCAGCCCCCACCACAGAACTACTGAATCAGAACCTCTGGGGGTGGGTCCATTAATCTGGGCTTAAACAAGCCCTCTCTCCAGGTGATTCTGATGCATGTTAAACTTTGAGAACCTCTTAATCAGTGTATGCACTATAGGGGTAAAATGAAGCACCCACCACCTACCAGGTACCCCAGAATAATTTTCAGTGAGTCTTACAATTTCTCTGAAATCTGTTTATCTGCTTCTCAGTGATTGATAGTCTAACCTACTCTGTTACTCTTTTGGCTTCTGTTAAAAAAATCTCAATCTACATCTTAGTATGTTTCATAGGTATCTTATTTCCCCAGTAGGGTTGAATTTCTTAGTTCAAA
This sequence comes from Balaenoptera acutorostrata, assembly GCF_949987535.1. NCBI lineage: Eukaryota > Metazoa > Chordata > Mammalia > Artiodactyla > Balaenopteridae > Balaenoptera > Balaenoptera acutorostrata. The sequence goes on from NC_080073.1 coordinate 39,342,710, forward strand.
GTAATCCTTTTTCACAAAAGCAGCTTTCCAAAATGGCCAGTAAACACAGGAAAAGGTGTTCAACACCACTAGTCAACAGAGACATGCAAATTAAAGCCATAATGAGATATCACTACACAGCCACCAACTTGGCTAAAATTTAAAAAGTATCGTTGAATGGGAAGCATTTACTGCTTGTGGGAGTATATAACTACCTTGCAAAACTGTTTAGTAGTATGTACTAAAGCAAAACATTCTCTTAGGTATAAACCCACAAAATTGTTTAGTAAATAAGTATACCAAACACGTGCAAGATTTGTCATAACAGTATTCCTAAAAGGCCCAAATAATCAGTCAAGAACAGAATACAACACAGCTATGAAAGTAAACCAAGTGCTATTTGAAGCAAGCTGGGTGAATCTCTGAAAGATTGTTAAAATAAAGTAGCCCCAAACAAAGTTCAAGATCAGCAAAGAAATTTAAACCCAGGCAAAACCAATCCAAAGTGAAAGAAATCAGACTAGTCCAGGAATGACTTAGGAGGAAGGGGACATGGGACCTTCTGGGATGCTGATGGTGTTGTTTCTTGATCTTGGTGGTAGTTACATGGATGTGCTCACTTCGTGAAATACCTTAAAAAAAATTTTTTTTTTTTTTGTTTACCCCAAAAGATTAACTCCTGGGGTATTAATCAGTTCTTTTTAACACTTCTTTCCTTGTGCTTTGTATCATGGTTTTCTTTATTGCTTCCCTCTGACATCTTAAGACTTTTGAGATTTAGTCTTTGTTCTCTTTTTTTATAAAACCTCCCCCACCTTTTTTTTTTTTTTTTACATATCCAGTGTAAGTTGAGAGTGACTGAGGAATAATCAAGGAAGGTTCATCTCTCATGAAGTAATCATCTACTAGGTGTTTATTTGGGTTTTATAGGCTCTTATAAAATGCAAATGTAGCTGTAAGAGTTGAGCCTATCATTTACACTTTTTATATTATTACTGTACTCTATTGGTTTTCCTCACACCTACCTGAGAGCATGACTCAAGGGATTGAAATTTGTATTAGAAGAATTGATTTGGGGAAGAAGGTGCACTTTTAGAAAAGCCAGAATAGGTGCTGGCGTGTTGTTTGCTTTCATTCCATCTAAGAAGTTGCACTTTTAGAAAAGCCAGAATAGGTGCTGGCTTGTTGTTTGCTTTCATTCCATCTAAGAAAATGCCTTTTCCCTTTTGCAAATGGGTTCTCACTTCATTATTAGAAAATAAAATTTTTAGAATTAAGAATAAGGCAGTGGGGCTTCCCTGGTGGCGCAGTGGTTGAGAGTCTGCCTGCCAATGCAGGAGACACGGGTTCGAGCCCTGGTCTGGGAGGATCCCACGTGCCGCGGAGCAGCTGAGCCCGTGAGCCACGACTACTGAGCCTGCGCGTCTGGAGCCTGTGCTCGGCAACGGGAGGGGCCGCGACAGTGAGAGGCCCGCGCACCGCGATGAGGAGTGGCCCCTGCTCGCCGCAACTGGAGAGAGCCCTCGCGCAGAGATGAAGACCCAACACAGCCAAAAATAAATATAAATAAATAAATAAATTTATTAAAAAAAAAAAAGAATAAGGCAGTGTTTTATATTCAGGGTTCAGCATTACTCCATTTGTGTCATCATAAGGAAATGTCCTTACATAGATGATTTGGTAAGGCAAAAGAACTCTGGAATAGCCTAAATTGTCTGGGTAAACCTAGGTTAAATAAAGTTTTAGCAGAACAGTATAAGAATTGGGGGCTGCACTCAAAAGCTTACCGATCAGCTCATAGTGGCTGGAAATAATCATTTTGGAACACAGCCTCCACCATTAATAATACTGGGACAGACAGGGTTGGGAGAACATAACTTTGAGACTAGATAGGAACGTGAGCCACAAACTAAAGCTCTCCATATCTCAGAACTGCTTTGCCTGTGTTGAGATCAGAGTTCTTTGACTTACTGCGAGGGCTTGAGCAGAATGCATCTGCCAGAGATAGTACTGGGCATCACTTCAGATCTGCTGCTACCATATCTGGGCTCTCATTGGGAGCTTGAAAAATTCTAGCTTGTGGCTTGAGTAAGCTGATTATCTTGCTGGTACTTTGATGACTGCCTAAGGAATTTTTTAGAAAAAAAGTTGGAATGCTAGATCCTGGCCTAGATGTCCTTTGCAGTAAGACCTTATGCTACTTTATTTTGGGAGAACTCATATAGATTGTGTCCTGAAATGAATTTCAAGAAAGCCTTTTTTCTGCTTAAAGGCTACTAATAATATTAAATGATTGTTGCCAAATTAGTCTCCCAGTACCCTTCAATAGCTCTTGGCTTGTGTAGATGGAGATGGTTTAAGTTGCATGTTTTCTCTTTATAAGTAGATTCTTCCAGAGACCTTAACCTGGGCCAAGTATAGGTCTCACCTCTTTAGAGCAATGTAAATCACTCTGTAAGACACATGGAGGTGAAGCTCCTTAGTTAGACTTGGGTCCCTAATGTTTTGAGGTTAAAGATACAATAACAGAATTTTGTTAGGTGAGTAATTTCATTTGAAAGAGATTTGGCTTAGTTATCAAAGCAAGCAGAGTTTGGGTTAAAGTTTCAAATTTTATATCTGAATCAAGTCAACTTTTAATTTTGTGAATCTGTCATTTAAGACCCAAAGAGCTCTGCTTTTATTGCTTTATAATCCCCAGGTTCCCACAGCCCCCTCCTGGAGTTCAGTTAATTTGCTAGAGTGACTCACAGAACTCAGGAAAATATTTAACTTACTAGATTACCAGTTTCTTATAAAAGAAACAACCAGATGCATAGGGCAAGGTATGTGGGAAGAGGCACAGAGCTTCCCTACCCTCTTCGGGTGTGTCACTCTCACAACACCAACCTGGAAGCTGTCTGAACCCTTTTGGGTTTGGGAGGGGCTTCATTATGCAGGTATGATTGATTAAATCACCAGCCAATGGTGATTAATTCAACCTCCAGCCCCTCTTTCCTGTTTGGGGGTGGGGGGTAGACTGAAAGTTCCAACCCTCTAATCACATGGTTGGTTCCCCTGGCAACCAGTCCCCATCCTTGGGGATTTTCCAAAAGTCACCTCATTAACTTAAACTCAGGTATGGTTGAAAAGAGCTTGTTATGAATAACAAGACACTCTTCACCCTGATTACACTGGAGCTATTTGAGGCCAAAAGACCAAATATTATAACAAATAACTCTCCATTGCACATATCACTTAGGAAATTACTAAGGTTTTAGGAGCTGTGTGCCAGGAGCTGGGATGAAGACCAAATAAGAAATATATATATATTTCTTGTTATAAATATATATCATAATATCACAGTTATATACAAAAATGGTTAAAATGGCAAATTTTGTTATGTAGTATCACAACTTCTAAAAATAATGCAGTATGCCAAAAACCATTGAATTGTATACCTCTTTTCCCAGCTTTATTGAGATATAATTGACATATAGTATTGTGCAAGTATGTACAAAGTGTTAGATACACTTAAATTGCAAAGTGATTACCACCAAAGCATTAGCTAACACCTGCATCACGTCACATAATTACCAGTTCTTTTTTTTGTGGTGAGAACATTTAAGATTTACTTCCTTAGCAACTTTCAAGTATATGATACAGTATCATTAACTATAATCATTATGTACTGAGATCCCCAGAATTGTATACTTTAAATGGATAAATTGTATCGTATGTGAATTGTATTTCTTTTTTTTTTTTTATATTTATTTATTTATTTGGCTGCATCAGGTCTTTAGTTGTGGCATGTGGGATCTTCCGTTGTGGTGTGTGGGCTCTAGAGCATGCAGGCTTAGTTGCCCTGCAGCATGTGGAATCTTAGTTCCCCAACCAGGGCTCAAACCCACATACCCTACATTGGAAGGCAGATTCTTTTTTTAATTAATTACTTTATTAAAAAAAATTTTGGCTGCGTTGGGTGTTCGTTGCTGTGCGTGGGCTTTCTCTAGTTGCTGCAAGCGGGGGCTACTCTTCGTTTCCGTACATGGGCTTCTCATTGTGGTAGCTTCTCTTGTTGCAGAGCACAGGCTCTAGGCACATGGGCTTCAGTAGCTGTGGCTCGCGGGCTCTAGAGCGCAGGCTCAGTAGTTGTGGCACACGGGCTTAGTTGCTCCACAGCATGTGGGATCTTCAGGACCAGGGCTCGAACCTGTGTCCCCTGCATTGGCAGGTGGATTTTAACCACTGGGCCACCAGGGAAGTCCTATGAATTATACTTCAATTGAAATATTTTTTAAGAAAGATTCTATATGTGTGTATACATCCACTGTATAATATACATATAACACACTGTAGAATAACGTCTTTTCATATGTGTCATGTTCCCCCATCCCCTTGCCCCCTGACCAGTTGGACATCACATGCCTTTCATTGTGTGTCAGTGGGCACAGGGCTTCCATGACATGTTTGCTTAGTAGACCTGGCCTATTTTATCTGTTTACTGGCAGAAATTTAGGCTAATGGAGTTTGGTTGATTTGTAGGGCTCTTTGGCAATGAGTAAATCCTTTGTTGTCTATCCCAATTGCACAAGTTACATTTCAGCATCCCCTCTAAATAATGGAAGTTTTAGAACTGTGTACCTTACATGCTAGAACAGTTTTTCAGTTTGAAAATGTATTTTAATAACATACTGGCCTTATACTCAGTAAAATATAGTAACTCTAAGCTTCTTTTCTCATTAGTAAAATGAATGATAATTAAACCTGCCTTTGGAGAAGTTCAGGATCAAATCATTTCCTATCAAATGTGTAACAGGTACATTGTGATATACCAGTGTAAGTTGTCATGGTGGCTGATCAAGGTCCACGCAGTTTAAGATCTGTTATAGTATAACATATTTTGAAACTTATGACACCATTTGTATCATTAAAGAGAGAACCAGAAGAATGATTAGCATAGTGTGTTTTTTGAAGGAGTTGTATGTCAGGTAATAGGGTTAGGCAGAAATGGAGTTGAGAGCCACAAGTAGCCTGTGATTAGCAGTAGGCATCACTATCAGATGTGGCAGTGAAGTGTATCAGTGGTTGTCCTCCAAAAACCAAGCCTCTGATGGGGCCGGTGAGGTATATGCCTCGGAAAGTGCTTCATCATCAATGCCAGCAGAAGAATCACCCTTGAAAGGGGCATTGCTCCAAGTACTTGTGACTATGTCATCCAGGATTTGCACATCACATAAAAGATGTTCTTGCCTTCTGTCCTCAGTGCTGTTCAGGGAGGATGTTTATGTCCAGGCAGCCCTTATTTCCTCTTATGGAAGGAAGGTGGTGTTTTCCAGAAGGGTGACCTCTTGCCATTCACTCCCAGCACTGCTGCTTAGCAGCAGGGCCAGTCCTGTACTGAGCTCCAACCTTTGATAAGTTTCGAGTCTTTGAACAAATAAAACAAAAGTTCCTGCTTTCTAATAGAAACCTTTAAATAACAATTAGTAATTCTTTATTGTATTTTATGCTTTAACCACTAGATCATTGAATGCCAGCCACAGACAGCCACCCATGTGGCCTTGTTGAGTTCACCCTATTGCTATAGCTTAAAGCATTCTGGACACAGAGTTAGAAGGTCTTTCTGACTTTTTTGGTGTGGTCATCAGTAACTTTGTGAATGAGACTATACCAGGAAGACTGTGGGGCTTTCATGTTGCCTATAGAATAGTAACTGACATCAGAGCAAAGCAACAGGGGAGTTGCCTGGCAGTCCAGTGGTTAGGACTCAGCGCTCTCACTGCCAGGGCCCCGGGTTCGATCCCTGGTCGGGGAACTAAGATCCCGCAAGCTGTGCGGCGCGACCAAAAAACCCCAAAAGCAAAGCAACAGGGGCAAGGTAGGTTCCATCCACATCTAAGTCAGGGCACCTTAATTTGTCATCGTTGTGATTGATTTTGAGAGGTTGTAGTAGCCACTGATAATGCCATTGTTCCCATCCCGGGAATTTTCTTGGCCTTGAAAATCAGGGGGCAGGGCTGGGGCCAGTATACTTGGCACACTGTCCACCTGTGAAGAGTAGTCACTAAGAGCATGTATCTTTGCTGTGGTGCTACCTGGCTTTCTAACAGCATTTTACAGGGATGTTTTCAGATGTGAAGGATCCAATTGCAATACAGTGATGGTAGGAAGTATGTACTTAAAATTGGGGGCTTGGCTTCCCTGGTGGCGCAGTGGTTGAGAATCTGCCTGCTAATGCAGGGGACACGGGTTCGAGCCCTGGTCTGGGAGGATCCCACATGCCGCGGAGCAACTGGGCCCATGAGCCACAACTGTTGAGCCTGCGCGTCTGGAGCCTGTGCTCCGCAACAGGAGAGGCCGCGATAGTGAGAGGCCCGCGCACCGCGGTGAAGAGTGGCCCCCGCTCGCCGCAACTAGAGAAAGCCCTCGCACAGAAACGAAGACCCAACACAGTCAAAAAGAATTAATTAATTAATTAATTAATTAAAAAGCCGCTGCAAAAAAAAAAAAAAAAATTGGGGGCTTTTGAAAGTCAGATAGCAAACATTGTATATGGTATATCAGACCAGAGGGGAAGCTGCAATGTTGAGACTAAAAACATCCGTGGTAAGTCAGGCAGAAGTAGCTTCAGTTGATATAATTTGGTAGTCTGTTTTTCAAAGGAATGTCATTGAAATTCTCTACTGAGTACAGCACATGTCCAGGTCCAGTTAGTATTACACACTAAGTCTTTTTCAGTATTTTAGTGCTTGACCTGTGGTAGTTTGAGTGGAATTTCAGTTTTCTGAGACTATAGGTTTTTCATCAGTATTTTGGGGAAACATACCCCTTCTTTAGACTTTTATTCCTCTGTACATGGATCCCATTCAGTGTATCCTTGCCACATTAATGCAGCTGGGAGTACAGTTCCAAGGGATAGGCCAAGCCAGAAGCATAGTCCCTGTCCTGGAGGAACTTAAACCCCAGGAATGGATATGAGTCAAGCACAGAGAAATAAACTGCCACATCTCTCACATAGAGTAGAATGCCTGGTAAAAGTGGTTGAACTGATACGTATAAGAACCAAGAGCAGTCCAAAGCCCCACTTTTAGGCAGCATCTCATTTTTGGGAATGGAAGCCGTGGGACCAGAAATAGGCTTTGAAACAGAAGGTGGTAGTTGAGATGGACAGGTGAGTTGTTCTTTTCTGGGGAAAGGAAAACATTTTTCAAAGAAGGCATTGCTTTGAGCTGAGGTGGAGGAATTTTACAAGGCCAGTTAACAGAACCAGGTGTATAAGGAATGGAGAGAAGTTGTGAAGATAAAATAGGTTGCTGTTAGAATTTCAGAGGGTCGTAGAGGTTAAGGCTGATGTGTCTTGACCTGATTTTGGCATTGACCTTCTAAAGGCCTTTGAGCAAAGACTGATGGGCTGAAGCCCAGGCATAGGAATGGAGGATTTGGCTGCAACAGGCAGGATAGAAGGGAAGTGAGGAAACCAGTTGGATTTTTCCTTTTTTCCAGGTAGGGAGTACTGAGGACTTGAACTGAAAACAATGTAGGAATGCAAGGGGAAGTGTTAGTGGTGGAAGTGAGACCCGTGAAGGGGTAGAATTCTCCAGAACTTGACAGTAGTCATACTGTGAAGAACAAAGGAAGTAAAAGAGTCTTTTAACCTCAGGGTTTCTACAGTGAGTTGAGTGTGTTAGGAGTGTAATTTTGTTTTTGTCACCAAGATTGGGGGAACTGGGAAGAGACTTGACAGAAGTTGGGATGATGTCTTGGAGACGTTGAATTTGATATGCAAGCAGAGCACAGAGTTCAGGTGTGTCAGGAGTTTGAGAACAGGGACTGGGTCAGAGATAGAGATTTGAGAATCATGTGCATAAAAGTAATATTTGAAGAACTGAAACCCCGAGAGATAGGTAGAGTACTAGGAGAGTGAGGGAAAAAAACAATCTTGAAGGGAGTCGTTAGGTGTGGAGGCTGTAGCTAGGGAGATGGAAGACTTAAGAGATCAGCACATCAGCATATTTTGTCAAGGAGGTCCAAGGATAGGAAGGTAAGGTGGTAAAAAAATATCAAGGAGAATGAGGACTGGATTTTGTGAAGGTAGGTCATTAGTGACTTTTGAGAAAGTTTCAGTAGAAATTTGGGCAGAATGCAGATTGGAAGAATTTAAGCAAGTGAGTGGGTATGAAGCAAGCAGGAATTTGTACCTTTTCTTTGAAACAGACCAGAGAGAGGAAGGTTAGTAGAGGAAAGCACGGATGTGGAGATTTCTTGTTTTAGAATAGGGCACCCTGCACTTTATTGTAGACTGAAAGAAGGAGCCAGTAGACAGGAGAGATGAAAGGGATGTGGGATACCACAGGTGGCAATAGTGTATGAATTGAAAGGTGCTAGAGGACCTAAGGTTAGGCCTGGGCAGGAGAGAGACCGTAGTAGTAGTAACTGCTCTTCACTGAGTGCCTCTCATAATGCCAGACCCTGTAAGAGATGGCAGAGATTCCACATACCTCCTGTAAAGGGGTGCTGCACTGGAGGGCTATGGTGTGGGCTCCTGAGAGTCACTGAGCTATCTGCCCTTGTGACTGTTGAGTACCAAGTGTGGGATTACATGGGACACTGCATGTAGCCTCTCAGTTGCTTTTCTTGGGCACACATTTCTATTTACATATGGATGGGAAATATATTGCAGTCTTGATTGTCTTGTTTTCTTTGTTAACAGTAACTGCTTAATGTAATTTGCTGATATTTGGTTCACAGCCAGAACACATTGTTTTTTGAGATTTGAGGAAAGGCTGGTTTTGTGATGCAGAGAACATAAACTCGGAGTGGGTACTTTCTGTGCCCTTTTAGCACCATGAGAGAGCTCCTTTCGACTTGAGTGAGGGTAGCACAGTAACTTATGCTGAAGGTTTTGGACTGAGGATAATAATAAAGAACTTTTAAAAGAAATATACCGTCACTTGCATACTATTACAGGTAACTTAAATAGATATAACTGACTGTTACTGGAAAAATAAACCTCTACTCAAAGCTCTTAAGAATTATATCTGAAACAATTCAGAGTCTAGAAATAGAAAATGATATATCTGGCAGATAGACTGCAGAGAGCTCAGTGTGATTTCCTTTCTCAAGCTGGCAAGCCATGTACTTTAAAATAAAAGATACTGGATTATAACAAAGTGGAAAGGAAAGATACTAGAGTGAAAGAAAAAGTTCCTGGGTCATTTCAGGAAAAATTCGCGAGTTTCATTTTCTGATGTTTGTACTTTTCACATCTTGTCAACAACTCTGGTTGTATTGCCAGACTCCTAGCATCCCAGAAATTACCTTGTAATTGTAGGCTTTCATTTTCATTTTGTCCCATAATCACTTGTGATTTCTGTCTTTGTCATCAGTAGAAGCTGAATGGTTTTGTACTTTTCCTGGGCAAAATGTTCCCCAGGGAAAATTTTCAAGAGCCTTTTTGGTTGCTCCCTGGCATTTTCATTTTGTGTGTCCTTAACCACATTAGATTTAGAGGAATTATTTCTTGAGAATTGAGTGCTTTCTAGGAAGGATGCTATTCAAAGATAGCAGCCTTTTTTTGAACCAGGGAAGTTCCTGATGCATTTTGTTTGCATCCTGGAAGGTCCTGGTTCCTTGACTTTGGGCATAAACCAGTACCAAGTTAGGCCTGAGGAGATGGGTAAAGTATATAAAGTCTTGGCATGAATTTGAGAGCATGAGAAAAAGTAGAAAATGGTTTGTGAATCCTTTCAAGATGTTAGCAGTCAGACTGAACATAGAGGAAGGACTTTTAAAGAGGTAAATTCATTAGTGTCTGTGCCCTGGATTATTTCATAGGAGACTGAAAATGAGGTAATCTATCTCTCCTTTCTCATTAAAAAAATTTTTTTTGTTTTGTTTTTGGATTTACTTAATACCTACTACATGTCCACTAAGGTACTGAACCACATAGGGCTGCAAAGAAATTTAAGATACGTCATTTGCTCTGAGGTGACTTGCAGTCTGGTTGGAAGACAAAACACAAGTGAACCAAGTATAGGGCCTTGAAGTGGGTCCCATATTTATTAGGAATCCAAAGCAAAAATTGAGGGAGGGATACAGAAGCTGAATGGATGGCCAGAGTGCTGAGCTATAACTTAAAGTGCTGGTCTCTATACAGTACTGTCTGATTGCGTGGTCCTGTTGTTTAAAGAATTGTATTGAGCACATTTTCCCTTTATGTATATGCTAATTATTGTGCTTTCATTATTAGTATTATCCATAATCCTCAATTTGCTTTTTTGCAGAAAATAAAAAGTCTTTAAAAATTACTAGATAATATTGTGGGTTGGTTAAAATTTCATAATATCTGTGTATATTCTTAGCCAGGCACATATTGACTGCAGTATACTGCAGATGTTCTGAGAACTCACAAATAATGGCAACGTCAGCCCTTCCCATTATGGAACCTTATGCTTATGAGTTTATGTGTATTTAATTTTTGTGTGTGTGTGTGTATTTAATTTTAAAGCTAAATTTCTTATGTTTTCTAGACTAAAAAATTTAGTTTCTAATGCTTCCTTCATGTACCCCAATGGATTGTCTCACCCACTCCAGTTTGAGAAACATTCCCTTCAGACAACATGATTTTGTCAGTGAGTATGTATTGTTGAGGATTAGTTTGACTATAGGTAATGGGGACCTGAAAAATACTACCTTAAACAAGACAGTTATTTTTCCTTCACATAAAAGAAGTGTGGAAGTAGGCAGTTGGGCTGAGATGGTGGCTCTCAAGATATCTGGGACCTAGGCTCCTTCTACCCTTTATTCCTCCAACTCCAGGGTGTGGCACTCATCTTCATATTCTAGGACGACTTTTTCTAAACAGCCCTGACTCCAGATTTAAGCAGCAGGAAGGAGGAAGGGAGTGAGAAGGGCATGAGACTTCAACTTTAAGGAAGACTTCCTGGAAGTCCCACAAAATACTGATTACATTTCAGGGTCTAGAACTTTGTACATGGCCATACCTAATATAAGGGAAGCTAAGAAATGTAGTCTTTTAGCTGGGCAACAAAGTACACAACTAAAAATTGGAGTGCTGTTCTAAGAGGTAATGGTGGGAATTGGGGTTGACCACTAGTCTGTGCCAAATGGAGGGAGTCTTCATGCTTTGCTTTGCTTTTCTTTTCTTTTTTATTAACAGCTTTATTAAATATCCACATACCTTACAATTCACCCATTTAAAGTGTACAGTTCAGTTGTATATAGAATATTCATGGAGTTGTGCAATCATCTGAGAATGATTTTGGAAAAATTTCATCACCCTATAAAGAAACTCCTCTATTCCCTTGGTAGTCATTCCCTATTCCTCCCTCCTCCAACTCCCTTCCCCTGGCAATCACCAGTCTACTTTCTATCTCTGCATTTGCCCATTCTGGACATTTCATATAAATGGAATTACACAATATGTGGTTCTTTGTAGCTAGCTTCTTTCACAAATTGTAATGTTTTCAAGGTTCATCCATGTTGTAGCATGTATTAGTATTCCCCCCCACACACTTTATTGCTGAATAATATTGTGTAGATAAACCACATTTTATCCATTCATCAGTTGTTAGACATTTGGTTTGTTTCTACTTTTTGATGATGATGAATAATGCTGCTGTGAACATTCATGTAAAGTTTTTGTGTGGACACATGTTTCCATTTCTCTTGGAGTAGAATTGCTGGGTCACAGATCTAGTCGGATCCTTTGCTCATTTTTTAAAATTAATTAATTAATTTATTTCTGCGTTGGGTCTTCGTTGCTGCGTGCAGGCTTTCTCTAGTTGCATCAAGCTGCTCTTCATTGTGGTGCGTGGGCTTCTCATTGCAGTGGCTTCTCTTGTTCCGAAGCATGGGCTCTAGGCACGCGGGCTTCAGTAGTTGTGACGTACGGGCTTAGTTGCTCTGAGGCACGTGGGATCTTCCTGGACCAGGGCTTGAACCCGTGTCCCTTGCATTGGCAGGCAGATTCGTAACCAGTGTGCCACCAGGAAGGTCCCCTTTGCCCATTTTTAAATTGGATTGTTTGTCTAGTTATTATTGAGTTGTAGGAGTTCTTTATATATTCTGGGTCCAAATCAACCTTGACTGCAACGAGAGACCCTGAGCCAGACTACCAACCTAATAAGCTGCTTTTTTTGTTGTTCAGTTGTAAGAGTTTTTTATGTATTCTAGATACAAGTCCCTTATCAGATATGTTATTTGCAAACATTGCTCCTATTCTGTGGGTTGTCTTCTCATTTTATTGATGCTATCTCTTTAACCACAAAAGTTTAAAAAATTTTTACGAAGTCCAATTTATCTTTTTTCTTTGGTTCCTGGTGATGGATATATTTGTGAATATACTATCCACAGGATATTGTGATAAATATATTATTCACAATAACCAAAAGGTGGAAGCAACCCAAGTGTCAGCAGATGAATGAATAAATAAGATGTGGTATATACATATTGATACAATGGAATATTATTCAGTCTTAAAGGAAATTCTTACACATGCTACAAAGTGAAGAAACCTCGAAGACATTATGCTTAGTGAAATAAGCCAGTCACAAGAGGACAAATACTGTATGATTCCACTTACAAGAGGTAGCTAGAGTAGTAAAATTCATAGAGGCAGAAAGTAGAATGGTGGTTGCCAGAGGGGAGGTAGGGGAAATGGGGAGTTATTGTTTAATGAATATAGAACTTAGGTTTTGGAAGGTGAAAAAAGTTCTGGAAATGGATGGTGGTGATGGTTGCACAACAGTGTTGAATGTAAGTAATGCCACCAAAGTTATTAAGATTTGTTTAAGTGGTAGAGTTTATGTATATTTTACTGTGTTATTTTTCTTTCTTTTTTTTTGTCTGCGTTGGGTCTTGCTGCACGCGGGCTTTCTCTAGTTGAGGTGAGCGGGGACTACTCTTTGTTGCAGTGCCTGGGCTTCTCATTGCGGTGGCTTCCCTTTGCTGCAGAGCACAGGTGGGCTCTAGGCGCGCGGGCTTCAGTAGTTGTGGCACGCCGGCTCAGTAGTTGTGGCTCGCAGGCTCTAGAGTGCAGGCTCAGTAGTTGTGGCACATGGGCTTACTTGCTCTGCGGCATGTGGGATCTTCCCGGACCAGGGCTTGAACCCATGTACCCTGCATTGGCAGGCAGGTTCTTAACCACTGCACCACCAGGGAAGCCCTACTGTGTTTTTTGTTGTTGTTGCTGGTTAATTAAAAAACGTCTCTTGTGGTTTTAGCTCTTAGAGTTGGGTCTGTAATCCATCTTGAGTTAATTCTGTATATGATGTGAGGTAGAGTTCTAATTTTCTTCTTTTGTATATATCTATTCAGTTGTCTCAGCACCATTTGTTGAAAAGGCTGTTTTTCCTCTGTTGGATTGTCTTGGCATCCTCATTGAAAATTGTTTGACCCTAAGGTGAGGGATTATTTCTGGATTCTCACTTCTACTCTATTGATCTATACATGTCTTTTTTTTTTTTTTTTTTTTTTTACCACAGCACTAAGTTTTATTAGGGATTTCATTAAGGTAAAATCTCTAGGATTAAAGGAGTCAGTTAGAGGGCACAAAGCCCATGAAGCCTCCTCAGATCTCATAGTGAAACACCGACTTAGGTTCTTTGTTGGGATTGCCACCTCGTTCCAGATACAGATTGTTGTAAGGATACTGCTTTGGCCCCACAGGCTGGTAGGTGGGGTAAGTCTCCCTTACCCAAAACATGAACAGCATGAAGGCCACGAAGCCGAAGAGGTGCTTACACATAAGATTCCAAGAAACAGGAGTGGGGGACATGTCTACACAGTTCCTGATATATACATGTCTAGGTCCCAGTGCATCGGTTCACCCCAGTTCAACCGCAGGTCTGGGTGGTCCCAGTCATACCATGGATCCCTCTCCTGCTGTGAGTGGTCAGGGAGCTTCAGGTAGTAACCATACCTGTCCGTGCACCCATCGGCACCACGTTTCAGGCTGCCCTTTGCAGCCATCGGACTCCCAGGACCCCCGCCCTGGCTGCTGCCATCTTCACCTTCCTGTTTCACCCTGCACATGCACAAAGACCTATATGTCTGTCTTTATGACAGTGCAACACTGTCTTGATTACTGTACCTTTATAGTAAGTTTTGAAATCAGGAAGTGTAAGTCCTGCAACTTTGCTCTTCATTTTTATGATTGTTTTGGCCATTCTGGGTCCATTGAATTTCCATGTGCATTTTCTGATCAGTTCAATTTCTGCAAAGAAGCCAGCTGGGATTTTGATAGGGATTGTGTTGAATCTGTAGACTAATTTGGAGGATATTGCCATTTAACAATATTGTCTTTTAGTCCATAAACATGAATGTCTTTCCATTTATTTAGATCTTTAATTTCTCTCAACATTGTTTTTTTAAGTTTTCAAGAGTATGTTTTGTACTTCTTTTGTTAAATTTATTCCTATCTTGTTCTTTTTGATGCTATTGCAAGTGAAATTGTTTTCTTAATTTCATTTTCAGTTTGTTCATTGCTAGGGAATACAAATACAATTGATTTTTGTATGTTGATCTTGTACCCTGCAACCTTGCTGAATTTATTAGTTCTAATAGTTTTTTAGTGGATTCCTTAGGATTTCCCATATATAAGATTATGTCATCTGCAAATTAAGATAATTTTACTTCTTCTTTTCCAATCTGGATGTCTTTTATGTTGTCTTTTGACTAATTTCTAGAACCTCCTTAGAAGTGGCAAAAGTGGGTTTTCTTGTCTTGTTCCTGATCTTGGGGGAAAGCTTTCAATATGTTCACCATTAAGTATAATGTTAGTTATGGGTTTTTGGTATGACTTTTTGGTGCCAAATGGAAAGGTGTACTAGCATTTTATATTTTGGTGTGCTACTAGAAGCATGTGCTCCATGGTCAGAAAAGTGTGTGCTATAGACTGAAGCTATTACAGCTTCTTGTGCATTCTAGACAACACTTTTGTGTTTCAGCAATGGCTGCCATCCGGAAGAAACTGGTGATTGTTGGAGATGGAGCCTGTGGCAAGACTTGCTTGCTCATTGTCTTTAGCAAGGACCAGTTCCCAGAGGTGTATGTACCTACGGTGTTTGAGAACTATGTGGCAGATATTGAAGTGGACGGAAAGCAGGTGAGTATACTTTTCATAACAACTGGTACTATTTTGCATGTTAGGCTATTCATAGAGCCTGGAGAGAATTAGGCCTTTTTGTCTCTTCAGTACGCAATATAACAATAACAAAAATGTTAGAATGAGAAATCCATTCTCATCCTGCCTTTTAG
The DNA here is from genome assembly GCF_949987535.1 of Balaenoptera acutorostrata. Taxonomy (NCBI): domain Eukaryota; kingdom Metazoa; phylum Chordata; class Mammalia; order Artiodactyla; family Balaenopteridae; genus Balaenoptera; species Balaenoptera acutorostrata. Next base: position 39,357,950 of record NC_080073.1, read on the forward strand.
CTCAATTTTGTTCATTTTTAACTTACCATCTAGACTTTGTCCACATTCATATGTATTTCACATGGGGAAGCCTTAGAACATGTGTTCTTTCCAGCTTTATTTATATTTGAAATTTAGTTTGTTGCCAAATGGATCATACTAAAATGAACCTCTTTGTATGGATGGACTTTTTTTTCTGTCATAGTATTTCATTAAGTGCTGAAGTTTGAGATTACTAGGTCAACGGGTCCTTATTGATTATGCTTCTAAAGGGTTGTACTGATCTATACCACCAGCAGTGTGACATTTAAACAACATCGGCACATTTAATTTTTTTAATGTTTTTTTACTTTAACATAAACAGGCTGCTACATTTGCTTCAATTACCTGTCACTGGTGGTGAGGACAGTGTTTCCTCCTGTCTGCCCTGAAAGCCCACCAGCACGACTGGAGCAAAGCTCTTCTGGAATTAGACTTATTTTTCCTCTTCTGCTCCCTTTTGTTGTCAAAATAATATTTTATCCAGATTCCTATACATCTTTTGAAGAGGAATGAAATTCTCATTGCAGATGGGTTAGCTGAAAAAAAAACTAGAACAAGGGGCTCTTATCCAACACACTCAGTCGTCTTAAGGCATTCAGTCACATGTCTCATGCTGCTAGCACCTAATTTATTGGCTTCCACAATTCTGTCTCCTTTCTTCCTTCTCATATTCTTGCTTTACCTGCTATCCCTTTCTGTCCCAGTATTACCTAGCCTCATTTTGTGGGACTGTGTATGGAAAGCACATTAGGCCAGCTGCTTAGAATTCTAGGGTCCCTCATAGGGTATCTTGATACTTCTATTACCATGAGTAAGCTGCCTAATCTTTGAGCCACTTTCATTTGTAAAGTGGTTTAAGCTATTTTACGGCTGACATCGGGGGTCTATGAAGTGACTGAAGGCATTTGGAAGCACCAAAGCACTTGACAAGTTGGGCTGAACAAGAGCGTACTCAGAACCGTCTTTTATAGTTTATCCAGTTACCGTGTGGGCCACAATGATTGCTCTCATGCCATTAGGAACCCCAAGGCACCCTTCTTGTCAAGAATGGATGAAAAAAACACATGAATTCCAGTGTAACAGAACTTTGTCTGGGTCCTTCCCTGCAGGTGGCCCGTCAGTAGTACAGTGTTGCCAATTCAACTTTCAGTCAGTTCTCTGCATGATGATACAGGGTTTCTGTGGGCCTGATAGGAAGATTGGTTTTGTGTAGAGACAGGGCCCAATTGTGACAAGCTGGGTGAAAATGTGTTGAGATCTTTGGGCCTGCTGTCACATAACAGCCCTCTCATCTAATTTAGATTGCCATGCATCATACACAGAAAGACCCAGTGGCTTGAGGAAAACAGGATTAGGTTGGTATTTTCATAGCACATTTCTCAAAAGCCTACTTGAATGTATATTGCTGGTTTTATCTTCTCATTCAGAGAATGACAGCTGTTGGTTGCTATGTGTCTGTGACCATCAGTTGGGAGAGTCTTTTCCACCTGTGGCAGTATATATGTTTCAGGGGTAGTAATGACTCTTCTGTCGTCTTTGAAACATCATCTGTGCCTTGGTGTCTTGGAATGACCAGGATCTTACCTTTAAGAAATTTAGGGACTTTGGGACTTCCTTCGTGGTCCAGTGGTTAAGACTCCACGCTCCCAGTGCAGGGGGCCCAGGTTCGATCCCTAGTCAGGGAACTAGATCCCGCATGCCACAACTAAAAGATCCTATGTGCCGCAACTAAAAGATCCTACGTGCCGCAACTAAAAGATCCTACGTGCCCCAACGAAGATCTTGCACGTGGCAACAAAGATTCCGCATGCCACGACTAAGGCCCAGCACAGCCAAATAAACAAACGAATAAATAACTTTTTAAGAAATAAAAAGAAATTTAGGGATTTATAAACCTTGAGACCTGGTGCAGCCAAATAAATAAATAAATAAATATATTTTTAAAAGGAAATTTAGGGGCTTCCCTGGTGGCGCAGTGGTTGAGAATCTGCCTGCCAATGCAGGAGACACGGGTTCGAGCCCTGGTCTGGGAAGATCCCACATGCCGCGGAGCAACTGGGCCCGTGAGCCACAATTACTGAGCCTGCGCGTCTGGAGCCTGTGCTCCGCAACAAGAGAGGCCGCGATAGTGAGAGGCCCGCACACCGTGATGAAGAGTGGCCCCCGCTTGCCACAACTAGAGAAAGCCCTTGCACAGAAACAGAGACCCAACACAGCCATAAATAAATAAATTAATTAATTTTAAAAAAGAAAAGGAAAATTAGGAACTTTGACTTATAAACCTTGAGGAATGGTCTATGAATATCTTTATTGCTCTGCCAACCTTGAACATGCCTGACGCTGGCAAAATAGAGGAGCCCTTCACCCAGGGAGAGAAACCCTGAAAGAAAGGTACTTGATCTGGAAGAGGGTATCACAGTCTAGCTACCTACCTTAGAGCAAGTCGGTAGCCCCAGGATGGGAGAGGGCGCTTCCTGCAAATGTTCTCATAAAAGTATGCACTAACAGAGCCTAGGGAACCATCCAAAATTCTAGGTGATCATGGTCCAAGAAATAGGCCTACCAAAAATAGAAAGGCCCATTCTGACATGAGACAGTCCTGACACCCTGAAATCATTTATCAGGAGACAATCAGAGTTGGCTGTTGTGTCTGACTGAATACCCATGAGGTGTGGAGGAGCCAGAGGAGTGGGATTTGGCAGAGATTGAATGCACTGTACCATCCTGAGATCAGACCAGCTGTGAGGATTGGGCATCAGTATGTCACAGATTCCTATACCAAGCTGATGGTATGTGTGCGTGACAGAGGCGCAATGGGACATGTGGAAGTTGTGAGTGACACATCCTGGGGCAGAGGTTCAAGGTGGAAGAGATAATTAGCCATCAACTTTAAGGTAGGAATAATATTTAGAAACTCTGAAATATGGGCTCTGAAGATGTTAGGAATAGAAGGCTGTCCTAGGCATTGGAGGGAGAACTCCTTGGGCCCCAAAGGGCTCCTGAGCAAAGGGTGTTAAAAATCCACTGTGACTGTAAGAAGAAGTGACAGGGCTGACTGCAGTGCTGGACAATGTGGAAGCAGGGCTATGTCCAGAGCCCAGACATCAGTTTGCCCTCCTACCACTGGAAAGTGAGTAGGTTCCCAGGTGTGAAAGGAGTACCCTCCTACCTATGTGATGCTTTCATTCAGCCATTCAGACATTTTTTTGAGCAGTAAAGGCAGAGCCATAGGCCTTTCTTGTCAGCTCAGACCTTGCCTAACACCCAGGATGGTGTCTTTTCTTACCAATCAACTCAAATACAGTCTTGTTTCCACGTTTCCACATTGGAGCAGAATGATGAGACAAAGTAAGGAAATGGTTGAGTGAGAGTGTATTAGGAAAAGTTACTTGTTCTGGTTTTTCCCTCTCTTGCCTTGTATACCTAGTAGAATGTTGTTTACAGTTGATTTCCCCTCTTGTTCATTCACTTTCTTTCCTATGTAGAATGTTATTTGTAATTAAGTACTTATAAGCTACAGAGTTTTTTGTTTGTTTGTTTATTTATTTGGTTGCATTGGGTCTTCGTTGCTGTGCACGGGCTTTCTCTAGTTGTGTCGAGCGGGCGCTACTCTTTGTTGCGGTGCGCGGGCTTCTCGTTGCAGAGCACGGGCTCTAGGCACACAGGCTTCAGTAGTTGTGGCTCACGGGCTCTAGTGCGCAGGCTCAGTAGTTGCAGCACATGGGCTCAGCTGCTCCACGGCGTGTGGGATCTTCCCAGACCAGGGATCGAACCTGTGTCCCCCTGCATTGGCAGGTGGACTCTTAACCACTGTGCCACCAGAGAAGTCCCTACAAAGTTATTTTTGACTTGACATTTTGAATTAGGTACTTTATTCGATTCTAGCATCTGTTTATAAAATTTGCAATTTTGAGAAATTTCAACCTAAAATAATTTAAATACCCCTTCCCACCTTCAGGCTTGATTCTAATAAAAGTGAACACTCCTGTATTTTACTATTTTGGACAGTCTATCATTTGAAGGTACTGTGTTAAGTGTCACTTATTCTGAAAGTAAGTGGTGGGATTAACCTGCACTCTTATGTTTATTTTTCCTATCATAGGTAGAGTTGGCTTTGTGGGACACAGCTGGGCAGGAAGATTATGATCGCTTGAGGCCTCTCTCCTACCCGGATACTGATGTTATACTGATGTGTTTCTCCATTGACAGCCCTGATAGTTTAGGTGAGTAGCCCTGCAGCCTGATGTTTGTCACTGCCTGTGTGCCTGGCTGACCTTTGGTTTCTCAGGTCCTTTCTGGGCATCAAGTGACTGAAAAGCAAACATGAGTTTCAGAGAAAGAATCATCAGTGGCCAGAGTCCTAGAGCTTTGGGACTGTAGAGCCTGAGCCCTGAGTCCCTTTTCAGCCTAGGTCTCCCATGACTGCCATGTCCACCTTGTAAAGTAGGTGGGTTCCGAATACAAAGCTATTTTTTGTCTTTTTTTGGTTGGGGGGGGTGGGCTGCACTGCACAGCTTGCCCCGACCAGGGCATTGAACCCGCGCCCTCAGCAGTGAAAGCGTGGAGTCCTAACCACTGGACCACCAGGGCATTCCCCAAAGCTATTTTTTGGACTAAGATTTGGGGAAGGTTTTTTTTGGGTGTCCACACCTTTTTTCAGTACTTGATATTGAGCCTGCTGCATCCCAAAATCTAGACCGACTGATGACTTGGTGATTCCTGGTAATGTTTTTAAGCCCTATTTTAGCCATTTTATAAAGCGTCTTAGCTAATAGAGACTTGAACCTGACCATTCCACTAGCTCCATTGGCCACATGTGCTTTCCTTCAAAAAAAGAGGGAATGATGCTGACCTCACACTTTGCAAAACAAGGCAGCAAGGCCTGAAACAGAACGTGCTTTCGGTTTGTACTGAAGATGACGAAATGTCTTGCTTGGTGCTGCAGTGCTGTTTTTACAGGGCAGCATGTGGGCCAAGGAGATTATCATTAACACAGATGACTGTTGAGGACCTGCTGGTGGCCTGGGCTGTTGCTGGGGAGTTAGGGTTAGAGTGACCCTTTCTGTGTCATGCTTGTACTCACTTTAATAACAGTACTGGGGGAGGTGCTCTGAGACTTTGAACCACTTGCTCAAGGTCATGCAGCCCAAGGAGCCAAGCTGAGATTGAGCCCCCTGTGCAATATCTCCCAAAACTGAGACAGAGTGGGTGCTCTCTGCTATTGTTTCACTTTGGTTCGTTTTTAACAGTTGTGTTCTAGTTTTGGTTTTCAAATTAATCTGCCTTCCTTTGGGGGGGACTGTTAGAAGCCCCTAGAGGCTGAGCTTTAGAGAGAAAATGGAGCCATGTGACACCTTCCCCTCAGACACACACCTCATGGACTTAGCCTAAATCCTATAGGAATGAGGAGGATTGTGTGCCCTTTGCCGCCTCATCCAAGGTATAATCCTTTAGGGACAAAAGTACCTTCAGAGCAAAAAAGTTACTCTTCTTCAGTCTCACATTTTCTTTTAAGACTGTGTCTGCTGGTCTCGAAGGAAGTCTGCAGCTTTTGACCTCTGTTTGTTTACTATGACTTGCTTCTTGCTATCCTCTCCCCCAGAGGGCAGGTCCTAGGGAGGAGAGCAGAGGTAGAAAGTAAAGAGGCAAAGAGAGATTGATCTCCCTCTCTGAAAATACAAACATACCTAGAGAGACTGCTGGTCACCACAGTAGTATGATAGGTAGGTAGCGCCCCTTTGCTGAGCTGACTGAATGAATTAGCTTGGTTTTGCCAAGGGCCTTTTAAAAGTTCTCTTATCTTGGCTAGGGAGTAGGAGAGAAGTCCACCGGTAGTTTGCCCCAGTAAAATGTGTCTTGGGAACTCAAACGTCTATATGTGAACCTAATGTGAACCTAATGCTGGACTTCGTTTTTACCTGGTTGGATGTTAGACCATGGCCCTGAGTCTAGGTGTAGGATAACAAGTTTGATCAGCAATCAGAATGTTGGTGTGCAGGTTTCAGCCCTGTTGCTGGACAACCCTGTGACAGTAGTTTACTTTTTGGAACCTCTGCTGTCTCACTGGCAGTTGGTCTAGAGTCTAGATTCTAGTTGAGGCCTGGGGTCAACAAACTTATGTAAAAGGCCAAATAGTAAATATTTTAGGCTTTGTTGGCCATGTGTTCTCTGTTGCACCTCCTGAACTTTGCCACAACTACTCAACTCTGCTGTTGTAGCACAACAGAGCTTGGCTCTGTTGCAGTAAAACTTCACGTATAAAAGTAGACCCCCGGGCAAAATTTCATTTGCTTGATCTAGATAAGGATTCCTTTTCTCTGGCTTTATGGAATTCCCAATGGCCCCTAAAGCACCCCAGTGTAAATCCATGTAAAGTGATGTGTCCTGATATCAGATTACTTTGGAGGTGGGAGCAGTCATAGGCGATTGCCATCACTGAATTAAAAAGTAAAAAATTAAGTTTTAAAATCATTTATGAAAAGTGAAGATAAGACAGAGGCAATTCATTTCAGTTTATATGTCCTGAATTCCAGGGGGTGGGGGGGACTTTTGGAGTAATAATTTTATATATTCAGCAAATAATTATTGAGCGCCTGCTTATGGAACCTATATTCTAGATGAAGGGAGACAGAAGAGCAAAAACCACAGTAAATCTGATAGCAAGAAATGTTACAAATAACATTCATAGAGGTGGATATGGAATAGGCCATGGTAGTATGCTGTTTTAGAAGATGACCATAGGATGGTCAGCAACCTCACTGAAAAGGAAACCTCTGAGCAGAGACCTGAAGTAGGTGAGGGAGGCCAACACAGATAGCCAACAAAAGAGTTTCCCAGGCAGAAGGAAGGAGTCCAGTGTAGCTGTAGCAGAGGGAGTGGAGCGAGGGTTGCAGAGCCATGTGGTTAATGGTGTGGACCTCTCCTTTCATCATGAGTGAGATGGGAGCTCTTGGATGGTTTGAACAAAGGAGTGATGTGATCTCACCTTCTCTTTAAAGTGATCACTGTTGCACCTGAACTGAAAACTGACCACAGGGTGCAGAGATAAGAGCAAGATTCAGTACTGAGGCTGTTTGGCTTCACTGTTAGATATGCTGGCCCTTGTCTCTTTATTGCTCTGCACTTCTCTGGGAACCCCTTTGTTCTAGAATAAGGCTTTGAGTTTTAAGTTGTCACATTAGTGATTGACTCTAGCCGCTATAGCAAAGGAGGAAGGAAGCAGACAAGTGTCTGTCTTATGTGCTGAAGAGTGGAGCGTTGAATTATGAGTTGTCCTGACCTTATTCATGTAGCTTCTGTACCTTATAGCCAGAAGGCAGAGCATCTTTTATATTCTAACTCCTGCCTTTTGGTCTTGAAGTCAGAGAGTGAACAGTTTACTCCTAAAATATAGTGTTATATTACAATCAGTACCATTTGAATGATCATCATACTAAGTATTCTGTACGCATTGACTCAAAATAGCCTCATGTAAGGTATTACTGTTATCCCCATTTTATAGTGTCATCCCTGACACTGAGATGCTCAAGGTGGTGGGTGTGTGAGGTTGAACCCAGGGCACTTGTCCACCATGGTGTACGTAGAACCTTTCTAAATTACTACAGTATTGGCAAGAAGCTACAGCTGGTTATTACTCATTTTCAAAAGCCACTCAAGCCATTTGAAATACCAGTAACCCAAGGGTAGGTCATGCTGAGGGCCCATGAGTAAGGTGTAGAGAAAACATGTGAACCCTGAGCCAGCTATAGCCCCAGAATGGGGACTCCTTCTGTAAGCTGTGGTCAGAATCATCTGCCAGCAGTGACATGGATGGCTGGTGGGGAGCCTTCCTTCTTGGGGCAGGTGGCACCATTGTGGAGTCATCCTTTGCTCCTCCAGAGCCTTTACCTGGTGCCACCTCCAGAAGAGCTGAGCTCCTTGGTGGGACTGAGAAAAGCTGGTGATTCTGTGCTTAAGAGAAGGGGGGTTAGATTTTACCTTTTTCATGGTTTTGAAACTAGTGAAATTCCATTAAATGTCCAGCATATTTCTCAAGAAGTTTTTTTGCAATTTAACTAGGGTTTTTGGAGATTCTTCAAGATAGAATTGTATGTATCCCCAAATTATGTGCATTTTTGCTTCTTTCAGAAAACATCCCAGAAAAATGGACTCCAGAAGTCAAGCATTTCTGTCCCAACGTGCCCATCATCCTGGTTGGGAACAAGAAGGATCTTCGAAATGATGAGCACACAAGGCGGGAGCTAGCCAAGATGAAGCAGGTATGGTCTAGGGCAGGGCTCTGTCTTCTTGTAGCATTCTTAAACTCGGGGCCTGGGTTCGAGGTTCAGGGAACCCAGCAGAAACCCTCAAAGGCCAGGCTGTTTCAGAGAAAGTCCCAGAAGCCTCTCTCTGTCCATCCGGCCCTCACTGACTCGGGCCTGCACAGAGGGGGTCCCTAAAACTCCCTAGTCCTGTAAGATGGAACCTCTCTTGTGAGGTAGTGCTGTGCCCCGAAGATTGCCTGCCTGAGAAAGGACCATCACAGCAGTAGTCAGTGCTTCAGATTCAGGAACTTTATCAGGCTCTTGATTGCCCTCTCCAGTTATTACTTTCGTATATGTGAGGCTAAAGATAAATTGGTGGCAACTGAAGGATCAGGAAATCCTGATGGCAGGGAGTCCAAACAGAGAGCCCTAGTGCCTTTATAAAAGTGATGGTGGGGGCTTCCCTGGTGGCGCAGTGGTTGAGAATCTGCCTGCCAGTGCAGGGGACATGGGTTTGAGCCCTGGTCCGGGAAGATCCCACATGCCGCGGAGCAACTGGGCCCGTGAGCCACAACTACTGAGCCTGCGCGTCTGGAGCCTGTGCTCCACAACAAGAGAGGCCACGATAGTGAGAGGCCACGATAGTGAGAGGCCTGCGCACCGCGATGAAGAGTGGCCCCCGCTTGCCACAACTAGAGAAAGCCCTCGCACAGAAACGAAGACCCAACACAGCCAAAAATAAATAATAATAAAATTTAAAAAAAAAAAAAAGTTTAAAAGTGATGGTGGAGGTGACATCTTGGCTTCTGAGAAGCCAGATGGCCCAATGATAGGACTTCCCCACTGCAGGAGTGCCTTGAGGTCTTTTGCACGGGTTCTCCTCCTGAGGTTTCTCTGTCTGAATGTGAAGGTCAGGATCTATTTCCTTCCCTGAGCATTCAATCCTCTGTGAAGCTAACTACAGGAAGACCCAAGGGCTTACCCTGGATCAACAGCTTGAGTAATTTGCCCTTGATTCCCTCAACCCTCTAGGGCTTCTCTGGCCTCTCCTTTTCTCTCTACTTCCCAGAGAAGAGCGTGTTTGACAGGGATTTTTTATATATTGGAGGTGGGGGTCACCCCATATGAGTGTCATAAGACAGAACTCAAATCTGGGAGTTCGGCAGCTTTTTAAAAGCAGTCTTTTAGCTGAATTTGAATACTCTACACCTACTTACTATATGTATGTAATGCTGTTAACTAAAAGTGCTCTCTTCTCTTTGCTAGGAGCCAGTAAAACCGGAAGAAGGCAGAGATATGGCAAACAGGATTGGCGCTTTTGGGTACATGGAGTGTTCAGCAAAGACCAAAGATGGAGTGAGGGAGGTTTTTGAAATGGCCACGAGAGCTGCTCTGCAAGCCAGACGTGGGAAGAAAAAATCTGGGTGCCTTGTCTTGTGAAAAACCCTGCTGCAAGCACGGCCCTCATGCGGTTAATTTTGAAGTGCTGTTTATTAATCTTAGTGTATGATTACTGGCCTTTTTCATTTATCTATAATTTACCTAAGATTACAAATCAGAAGTCATCTTGCTACCAGTATTTAGAAGCCAACCATGATTATTAATGATGTCCAACCCACCTGACCCACCAGGGTCCTTCTGACACTGCTCTAACAGCCCTCCTCTGCACTCCCACCTGACACACTAGGCGCTAATTCAAGGAATTTCCTAACTTCTTGCTTCTTTCTAGAAAGAGAAACAGTTGGTAACTTTTGTGAATTAGGCTGTAACTACTTTATAACTAACATGTCCGCCTCTCATCTTTCAGCTGCCAAGGTACTCTGGTGAGTCACCACTTCAGAGCTTTACTCATTTTAACAGATTTCATTGGCATAGCTCTGGGTGGCAATCCAGTTTTTTGAAAATGTGCTCAGCCAGAAAGGCCCAAGTTCACGCAGCTGTGGCAAAGTTACAGTTCTGTGGTTTCATGTTAGTTACCTTATAGTTACTGTGTAATTAGTGCCGCTTAATGTATGTTACCAAAAATAAATATATCTACCCCAGACTAGATGTAGTATTTTTTGTATAATTGGATTTCCTAATACTGATATTTGTCATCCTCACAGAAAGTGTATTGGTTTTTTTTAAAAAAAGAAAGTGTATTTGAAAATAAAGTCAGATGGAAAATTCATTTTTTAAATTCCCGTTTTGTCAGTTTCTCTGAAGAAAGATGGCCATGTCTCCCCTTTTCGGCCCCACATATTCCAGTACCCCCTTCCCCAGAGCTGGGCTAATAAGTAAATAGGAATTTGGTTTTATGCCTGAGGCACTTAGATACTTCAGAAGGTGGCATAACCTGTCTCACCTGGACGGCAGGGTCTGGCTCTAGTTCACAGTGCTCTTTTTTCTCACTGTATCCAGGTTCCCTCCCAGAGGAGCCACCAGTTCTCTTGGATGGCCCACAGTTTCTCTGTCCTCTCCAGCTGACTAAACTTTTTTTCTGTACCAGTTAATTTTTCCAACTACTAATAGAATAAAGGCAGTTTTCTAAACTTCCTGTATCCTGGTGTTTGTGTTGGCTCTCTCCAGGGCTGGGAATGGAGGATGAATTCTGCCTAGCTCACCTTGGAAGGTTCCTTCAGGGGGCAAAGTACCGGCTTGCCCACCCCTACCCCAAAGCTGGCACTAATCTGGCTCCTCCCAAAGAGGTGGAAATGATTATCTTGTGTCACATTCAAGTTCAGAGTGGGGTGGGGTAGGGAATGCAGCCGACTGAGGGGTACTCCAAGCAGTCGTTCTTCTGGACAAATCTTAGTGTGATATTTTCCTCTTCTTACTACCTGTCCATTTTCAGTGTCTTTTACTTCCTCGCCTGAGCTCCAGATGAAGTTGAGGATGGTCTGAAATCGACTGAGTCCCCTTGGCCCTGCATGCTTTTGGTCTCCCCTCCAGGGGTCTGGAGCAGGGCCTGAGCAGTGACCCCAGAAAACCTGTGTAAGGGTCGTGCCACACTGGGGGTGTAAAAGTAGGAGGGAAACCAGAGGCCAGGAGGAGAACACAGTCTAGGGCAGCCCCAGAATGCAAGGAATTGGGTTAGAAAGAGCTGGCTTTTGGAGTCCAGCCCTGGCTGCCCGCCCCCTTTCTCCCCAGCATTGCCCACCCTCCTCCAACTTAACCTTCCTAGAACCAGGAAGTGTCAACACAGAGGACTTGCCTTGGCAGCTGCTGCTAACTGCACCATCATCACAAGTCATAACTCCCTCTGCGCCTGACAATAGGGCACGTTCCCAGGGAGTAGTAATATGGCATAGGCTGGGAGGGCTGTGTGGCCACAGGCAGCGAACGATTCTGTTGCTGGCGAGTCTCCCCGTGCCGGGCCCCAATCCCTGAAGAACCATTGAGAAAGAATCCGGAGCCCTCTTCGGCCTGGGCTCTGGGCTGGATAATCCGGGATATTGCCACAGTGCCGGCGCTGCGCTCCCTGGGCGGGACCAAATGCGTCCGCGCCTCGGCACGGTCTGGGCGGTGTCCGCATCCGGCCCGACCGCACCCTCCAGCCTCGCGGGACCACAGCCGTAGGACAGAGGCCGGATGAGGCGGGACCGAGCGGGGGAGGGGCGGGTAGGAGCGGCCGGGAAAGTGCCCGAGCCACATGACCCCGGTCGCCCGCCTGTTAAAAGGAGGCGCTTCCCGGACCCCGTGTTCGTCTAGTCCGCGGCTCTCTCCTGTCTCTTTGGGCACCCACACCATGTGCGCCGCTCAGCGCTCGGCGGCCGCCCTGGCGGCAGCGGCCCCGCGTTCGGTGTACGCCTTCTCTGCGCGCCCGCTGGCCGGCGGGGAGCCCGTGAACTTGGGGTCCCTGCGGGGCAAGGTGCTGCTCATTGAGAACGTGGCGTCGCTCTGAGGCACAACTGTCCGGGACTACACCCAGATGAATGACCTGCAGCGGCGCCTCGGGCCCCAGGGCCTGGTCGTGCTCGGCTTCCCGTGCAACCAGTTTGGGCATCAGGTGCGCCGGGCCGGGCGGAGCGGGGGTGGGCGTGCGACGGGGGTTAGGAGCGCCGGCGGACGACCCGCCGGGCCCAGCAGCCGCGCGCCCTAGGGGCGGAGAGGCGGCCCACCGGCTCGCTTCCCTCCGGCGCTCATCCCGGCTGGGGTTGAGGTCCACCCTGGGGTTGTGCAAGAAAGGCACAGTCTAGTGACTCATGGAGAAACTTCATGTTTGCAGTTAGAAGGCTTCCCTTCCCCTCGCAGCCCCGGGTCCCAGCTACTCTCCCCTCCCGCAGGAAAATGCCAAGAACGAGGAGATCCTGAATTGCCTCAAGTACGTACGACCAGGCGGCGGGTTCGAGCCCAACTTCATGCTCTTCGAGAAGTGCGAGGTGAATGGCGAGAAGGCCCATCCGCTCTTCGCCTTCCTTCGGGAGGCTCTGCCCACGCCCAGTGACGACGCCACTGCCCTCATGACAGACCCCAAGTTCATCACCTGGTCTCCGGTGTGCCGCAACGACGTTGCCTGGAACTTCGAAAAGTTCCTGGTGGGCCCAGACGGTGTTCCCGTACGCAGGTACAGCCGCCGCTTTCTGACCATCGACATCGAGCCTGATATCGAAGCTCTGCTGTCCCAGGGGCCCAGCTGTGCCTAGGGTGCCCCTCCTACCCCTGCTGCTTGGCAGTCACAGCGTTGCCCTCTGGGGATTTTATCCATGAAGGTGTTTCCTCTAAACCTGCATGGAGGAATGCCAGATGTCCAGGAAAATCCCCAGAGATGGGCACTGGTCCTGTGCATCCCAGCCTCCCCTTTCCCAGACCACAGCTTTCTCATTAATAAAGTGCTGAGTGTGAGCAGAACTGTGTGTATGTCCTGTGTCATTGTCAGATGGGGACACCTTTCCTACTAACCTCACTGTCATAGGGCTGGGAGCTTAAGCCCCCATTCCTTGGCTGGCATTACCTAGCCAAGCCTGAACATCCCAAAATTTTGTCTGCAGTGGAATTCACTCTTTCCTATGTGGGAATCCTAGCTCCTGTCTCAGCGTTTCTCCCTCTGCCAGGACATGCAGCAGGGCCATCCTGAGGCCCTGTTACAAGAGAAAGTCTTTATTTCAAAAAGAGGAAGAAATTTCAAAGGCTGACAGCCGATCCTCAGTAGTTAGGCCTCTCCTTTCTGAGTATTTGCTCTGCTCAAAATGACCTTCACAAAAAATAACACCATGGGCTCCCACTCAACGTTTAGAGTCCGTGGCTTTGTAACTGCAGAACCAGCCCAAACTGGCCCTGCTCTGTTGATAACAAGATACTGAGTTGTTCTTCAGAGATAGCAGAACAAAACTGCAAGTCATGCAGCAGAGGAGAAATTTTGAATTCTAATAATGCCTGGAACCAAGTTTTTCCACCTCCACCCCTCCTCCCCCACACACAACTAAAAGAACCCGGACGTGACCAGAACCTGAATGCTGGAACCCTTTCAGAAGTGAAAGATCCATTGTCCAGGAAGACCCAGTGCTGAAGTCCCCTTTACCATACCTTACCATAAATGGCCAAGTTCCAAAGCCCTCCAGTCAAAACCTGCCCCACCAGTACTTCCACATATGAACCCATCCTCCCCTAACTCAAAAAAGTTTGACCAAACCCCAGATTATGGAGATTTGAGAGCCTTGCCTCCTGTCTCCTTGCCGGTCAACCTCGCAATAAAGCTCTTTGCTCAAAAGTGGGTGCCATAGTATTGGCTTCTAAGTGTGTTGGGCAGCAAGTCCTTACTTGGTAACAGCCTCCTCAAGTGTTAGGGCCATACAAGCCCACTTTACACAGTTGACAGCTTATGCAACATAACTTTCTTTCCCCATTACTTTGCTAGATCTTCTTTGCATAGGGCTACCCAGCGCTTCTATCTGCTCTGATGCTGTGCTTACCGGCTGCTGCCTCTCAGGTACTCAGAAGAGTATACAACTGGTTGTTCTGACCATGCCCTGCAGTTGCAATTGCATGGTCAGGCTTAGGGTAGGCGCGTATCTTGGAGGCCAGCGCTGCTTCTCAGGTATGGCTCAGGTCCAACTTCTCCATCTGTTGTTCCTGTTGTCAGTAGTCTTGAGACAGACCTAGAGCCACTTCCTATCACAATACAAGGGACTCTGCCGGGCTTGTATGCAATGAGGCTTCTGTTTGGACAGACAAGCACCCAGATATGTGTTATCAGTCCAGAACATGGTCCAGAGGTTCTGGGGTCCCAATGTTTATGCTCAAATTGGTGGCTCAAGTCCCTTCTGTGTCTTAACCAACTCTCAAGAACTTTTCTTCCAACCCTAAGCAGGCATCTTTGCTGCTGCCCTCCCCCTCTGCCTGCCCTTAGGTCATTAAGGGCTGTTTCTGTTCTGGCTCCCTCTCTCTCCATCATCAAAACGCCCACCTCCCTCTGGCTGCAAGGCCTCTCCACCTCGCTTTTGAGTCCCCTCTGAGGTAACAAGGCAGAGCTCTGTTCCCCATTGAGACCCCACTCTATCTGTGCTCCTCTCAGAACCAAAAGTCTTGATTACATCTGTGAGTGACTGGTCTGCTTCCCCAGAGGGAGGTGGAAAGGGGCTGGTCATCTCCTCAGGGTCCATAGAGCCTGGTGTATAGCATGAATCAGCCAGTGTTCGTCAATTAATATAAAGAGAAAAACTTTCCACTCAAAACAGGGTCAGGGGGACTTCCCTGGTGGCACAGTGGTTAAGAATCCGCCTGTCAAGGCAGGGGACGCAGGTTTGATCCCTGGTCTGGGAAGATCCCACATGCCATGGAGCAACTAGGCCCGTGTGCCACAACTACTGAGCCCACGCACTGCAACTACTGAAGCCCGCGTGACTAGAGCCCGTGCTCCGCAACAGGAGAAGCCACCACAATGAGAAGCCTGCGCACCACAATGAAGAGGAGCCCCCACTCTCCGCAACTAGAGAAAGCCCGCGTGCAGCAACGAAAACCCAACACAGCCAAAAGTAAAAAAAATAATAAAATTAAAAACAAACAAACAAAAAAACAGGGTCAGGGATTTTTGAGGATTATTTGTAGACTCCAAATCTGACTGCTGGAATGGAAACTAACAACCTATACACCTGGGTATATCTGGGTATACCTAGGCCCTCTTTGACCTCTTTAAACCCCACATCTCTTCTCTAAAAGCCCTTTGCTCCTTTATTGCAACACTCATCATTCAGCCCTGTGCCATATACTCTGCTGGGTGCCAGGATACAGTCCTCAGGAAAGCAGAAAGACTCTATAATTACTAAATGCATGTTTAGTTCTATGAGAGTAGTATGGCGTACTTTGAGAATAAATTAGAGGGCCTGGCCCAGTGGGGAGGATCACGCTTTTGTCTCTTGGAGGGAGTGACAGTGAAGCTGAAGAGAGGTTAAGGAGCAGTTAGCTGAGGAACAAGCTGATGGAGGGTGGACAGGCAGGGAGTTCAGTGTGTGAAGGTCTGAGGTGGAAAGGTGGCATCACTGACAATCAGGTAACACATGGAGGAGCAAGTGTGGGGAGAAGAAAAGTGTTTAGATTCAGATTTGGCGCATGAGACATCCAGATGGCGATATCTGGAGCAGGTGCTTACAAGAGGCTCAGAAAAGGAATTTGGGTTGGAGACAAAGGTCTAGTCAAGGGGCCAGTAAGTAGCCATTGGAGAGGTTACGGTCTCACCTGGGGAGAGTGGCAAGAAGATCAGGGGGCCTAAACTTGAGGCCTATGAATTCACAGTGCTTCTGGGTCAGATGGCAGAGAAGCACAGCTGGAACAGTGATGGATGGAGTCAAAGAGCCGAGGGAAGGGACATTTCATAAAGAATTGTTAGCTGGGGGCACTTCCCTGGTGGTCCAGTGGTTAGGACTCTGCGCTTCCATTGCAGAGGGCACGGGTTCAATCCCTGGTCAGGGAACTAAGATCCCGCAGGCCTCACGGCGTGGCCAAAATTAAAAAAATAAAAAGAATAGTTATCTGGGATGAGTGCTTGTGAACTGAGGGTTCCTCAGCAAGTGCAGTGTCAGGGGGAGCTAGAGCTGTAGCCAGACAGCCAGTGCCCGAGATCTACCAGGTCCTATTCTGGGAGCTAACACACAGTGCCCAAAAATCACCTGGGTGCTTGTTAAAAGCTATGTCCACGGCCCCCCTCCAGAGATGCTGATGTGGATAGCCTGGGGATTTAGGGTCCTATTCAATGTCCTACAGCTGAACCCATGAGGAGAGACTTCCTGCTCCAACTCTCCCCTTTCCTGTAAAGGGTCAGTGTGGCCCGGGCCACACTCTCTGGTTAGGCTCTGGGATGGGAATCCAGGGCTTTCCAAACTGACTCCAACTTCTTCCCCTCTGGGTACCTGGTGACTCACCCCTCCTTGCCCACTTTTTTTTTTTTTTTTTTTCCTTCAGTTTATGCCTTGGGCTGCAAGAGAAAGGAAATTCTGAGATCCCCATGTGGCTGACACTGGCTGGTGAATACTCCTCCTCAGACTTGAAGCTGCATGCCTCCTTTAACTGTCCTTTTCAACTCTCTCTTTTTCTGGGAACACTCAGACTAAAGCCGGTTAACACTTCATCTTCCTCCCCAAGAAAGTGGACATCTTCCCCCAAAACACACGCACATTCTTTCTCATTCAACCATGCAACTGCTACTGGCTCTGACCTGCACCCACTCCACCCCATTGTGAATCAGCAGCTCAAATTAACAAGTAAAAGTGAAGGAATCCCAGTGAACCTGCCTGCGGTCCTGGCCTTTGGTAGCAGTGCCTCCCAGGACACTGCCTGATCTGGGAGCAGGCAGCAGTATTTAGGCCACAGGTCTTCTGAGAAGGGGATGGGTTGTGCTGTTACTCAGTAGGTTCAGAAGCCTCCATTTTAGCAGTTCTTCCAGAAATGCTGGTTTTAAATATTTTTTTTAAGCATTAAATCTGATAAAATATGTATATGTATATTAAATCACAATGTATACACTAAAATTTATTTGTCAACTATACCTCAACAAAGCTGAAAAAAAATCTGATAAAATTCATTTGGTCGGGCACTTCTTGCACAATTAGTTCTTTATCAGATGACCTCCTCATTCTGTCTTGATGTAGTTCCACAAACAACATTTAAAATAAGCTTATTTTCAGTGAGGCATTCCTGGCCTGATCAGCCTTTTCTCATAAGTTTTAACTTTGGGGTAATACTGAGTAAAAAATACTTGCTAAAGCTTTCCACAAGAGAAATAAATCCATCCACAGCATGGATTTTTAAAGAATGGGCAGGGATCCCTGTCAGAGTACTCTGAATTTGGCAGGTTTTTGTTATTACAATCACCAAATAGGCTAGATAAGCATGCTTTCATAGAGGTGTGACACACCTGGGATGGCACTAAAATAAAGCCCAGCTGGAGCTGGTCAATAAGTTACTGGGCATCAGGCACTGCTGGATTGGGAAGCAGGAGCTCAGATGAGAGAAGTTCTTGCCCAAGGAGTGAGGGCTTATGGGCACTGGCCCTGGGGGTAACAGAGAAGCCAACTTGAGATCTGACATCCTTCAGCTTTGACCTACCCAAGAACTCAAATCCAGACTTGTCACGTGAAAAAACAAAAATAAAATCACTAACTAGGTGGGCTACTTGCTGGTGGGTATTCTGTTAGTTGCATCCAGAAGCATTGAAACTGACAGGACATGACAGTGATGTGCTGGGCAGAGGCCCAGTAGCTCTTCTATCATTCATCCTGCAGACAGAAACCCCACTCCCAGCACCCCTCCCAGGTCCAGTGTAGCCATGGCCAGCAAGGCCAAGGTAGGAGACCACAGACAGGCTCACTTAATCCAAATGCCCAGAGTCGGGGCAGTATCCAGGGGCAGGTGCAGCCCACCTTGGGTGGTGTCCTACAGTCCTGCAGGCTACCTGACTCCACAGGGAGGTGACTGGAGGGAATCTGAGCCTCCCTGCAGAAGAAGCACCTATTACCCCAGCCTCCTCTGTCCCCAGCACGTGGCTATATCTGTGTACATGTGTGTGAATCTAAAGAAGCCCTGGTCCCCTCAGGATTCCTTGGAAGACTCATCATGCATCCTCAAAGGTCAGGGGGGATGTTAAGCATACTGTTTTTTTTCTTCTGGGCCTCACCACTGCACAGCATGTGGGATCTTAGTTCCCTGACTAGGGATTGAACCCGCACCCCCTGCACTGGAAGTGCGGAGTCTTAACTACTGGACCACCAGGGAAGTCCCTCCCTTTTTTTTATCTTTAATTTTTTTTCATCCTTAATGTTAAGCATACCTCTGCTTCCTACACCAGTTGCTTATGTTTCCTTCCTAGCGAAGTGTCTACAGCATCACCCTCCATGTTCCTCTAGCACTTTTATCACACAACACACTATAATTACATGTGAAAACATCTTCCCCAACCTCACTGGCTGGGAACCCCTGGACGGTAGGGACTGTTGAGGACATAACAGATTATCAGTCAAATGAAAAAAATGACTACTATCTGGATAATTCTTTCATTCATTCACCCAAGAAATGCTTATGGAGAATTTGCTCTGTGCAAAGGGAAAACGACACATACAATTAATATCTAACAATATCTAAATGCTTATTTAAGGTTAAGACATTGATGGTAACAGAATTAGAGCAGGAAGAGGAGACACGACCACACATGGGCCCAGGACACAACACCTTCCCCACCCAATCAGGGCTAGCTACCGACAGTGGCATAACCAGAATGGAATCTCCAACATGGGAAAAAATGATCCCACATCCTTTCTGTGAGATTCATTCAGTTTTTTGCCTCTGTCACCTTCCCCAGTACCCTAACCCTTATGTAACAGAGGTGAAAGTGTCACTGATAAGACATTTAATTCTTCTAAAATGTACCTCTAGCACCTTTCACTTTTTCACAGTCCCCTGGGCAAGGTAAGGAAGCACAGGCAAAAAGGAAAAAAAAGTATTTCTCTCCTGATGCCACTTCTAATCAAAAGGTGCCCAAGGGACTTCCCTGGTGGTGCAGTGGTTAAGAATCCCCCTGCCAATGCAGGGGACACAGGTTCGATCCCTGGTCCGGGAAGATCCCACATGCCACGGAGCAACTAAGCCTGTGGGCCAAAACTACTGAGCCCGCGTGCCACAACTACTGAAACCCGCACTTTCTAGGGTCCACGTGCCACAACTACTGAGCCCAGGTGCTGCAACTACTGAAGCCCACGCACCTAGTGCCTACGTTCCACAACAAGAGAAGCCACTGCAATGAGAAGCCCACGCCCCGCAATGAAGAGTAGTCCCCGCTCACAACTAGAGAAAGCCTGCACGCAGCAACGAAGACTCAACGCAGCCAAAAAAAAAAAAAAAAGGTGCCCAGTATTTGTGAATACAGCCACACATGCTCTGTGATTGCTGGCCAAGTGTGGACCAAGGGTGACTGGGGAGGGCCAACTCCAGGTAGGTTTAGAGCAAGCCATAGTACCAGCCAAGGCAAGAACTTCATGATTTGGAACCAAATAACACTTAAAGTTCACACACCCAGACATTACGAACCCTCAATTAGATAGATCATCACAGTCCAAGATCGTAGTATGTAACCAATCAGCCAGACCTGTTGCCTCCAGCTCTCTTCCTGCTTTCCTTCCTGTTGTTGTGCTCCAAGCTCCCTTGGCAATGGGTGAGTTGTTCAGTTCTGGGGTTTGGTTGTGGGGCAAAGAGAGCGGTCTACTAGGCCCATACCTCTCCCTAGGGGAAATGGCCCAACAGAGAACACAGTCCTGGGGCCAGGGTGTCTCCTGAGTTGAATCACTCAACTCCTTTCCTCCCAAATCCGCGGGTCACTCTCACAACAGCAGGAACACACAGGCAGATGTTCATTGTTTCTAGTTCTCAGTTTTTAACATATAATCAAACTCACTAAGAAAGTTTTAAAACTGGAAATAATGGTGATCTTCTGGTTATGAAGTTTCACTTTATTCCTTGCATTTTAACTACTGGCACTTGATAATTTTAATATAAATTTTTAGGGACTACCCATAATTAGTGTACTAATTTTACAGCTATTTAATAGCACTGAAGAGATCCAGGCTTAAAAAGATTTTCCAAAGTTTTCATTTTTATAATTAGGTTTTGTCCCCCTTTCTAGTGGTGCTGACGACTTGTCCTACTTCCTTAAGACTCTGACCCATGCCATAAATGGTATAGGAGAAACTGCTAAAAAAAGAAGAGGGAAGCAGACATTGTAATGTAGGTTCTGAAGTCATGTCAGTAACCCAACTTTCTTCTTCCATAAATAGGACTAAAGGCAGTGTTTCTCATTTGATAACATTTTTAACAATTTCAAAGAACTTTCACAGAAGGGCACTTGGGGTGCCAGGGTTGGCTCCCCAGATTTAGAATTATCACGTGATGGTAACTCTTACCTGCAGGGGATTAACTGCTATGTGGTTATTCAAGTCAGTTTTAATTCCAAATTACTTTCCCCTGCTATCTACCCAACTGCCAAAAGGCCTCTGTTACCAGATGGTGTGATAGATGTCCCAGGAGTGCAAATTAATTTCAATTAGCCAAAACCCAACATAAAAATAGTAAATCTGTTGAAATGTCCTACCACAGCTTCACCAGGCCAGCTCTCTCTTCCACCCCCAACACTGAACATGGCTCATCTGTTTCTCCTCTCCTCCTTCATAGGCACCTTTCCAAAGGTTCCTAGTAGGTCTCTGGGCTGCACCATTGTAGGCATAAAGCACCCTCAGCTATTTCTCTCTGCTCTTCAACCTCCTACAATATCTGTGGGCCATTTAAGGCAGGACATATGTCCCTCCGGCCTCCCTTCTAGCTTTAGCTCTCAGGTCCTTTCAGTCTGTGCCCAGCTCAACTGGCCTAATCTTCACTCTTTGATCCTTCCTTGCTTGCTCCAGAAATTCTCTTTGACCCCTCTAGTCTCCTCTCCTTTAACATGCACCATCATTTCTATGCTTTCTTCACGATCACACTCGGTACTTCCCTGGTGGCGCAGTGGTTAAGAATCAGCCTGCCAATGCAGGGGACATGGGTTTGCTCCCTGGTCCGGAAAGATCCCACATGCCACGGAGCAACTAAGTCCGTGGGCCACAACTACTGAGCCTGCATGCCACAACTACTGAAGCCCATGTGTCTAGAGCCTGTGTTCTGCAACAAGAGAAGCCACCGCAATGAGAAGCCCATGCACCTCAACGAAGTGTAGCCCCTGCTCTCCGCAACTAGAGAACGCCTGCACACAGCAATGAAAACCCAACGCAGCCAAAAAAAAAAAAATCACACTCAAAAGGTACTTAAGTCAAAGGCTCCCTTTCACAGCTTGGGGTCTAGTCTTTGGTTCATACCCTGTAACGGTGCTTATCACGCACTACTTGGCGCTGGGGCTATTTGTGGAAGATCCCCTCTCCTCTGCTAGATCGTACAAGGGCAGGTACTGGGTCTTATTTATTTTTCTCTGAGGGTGGGAACTGCTAGACTCACATAGGCCAGCTGCCTGGTCTCCTCCTTGCTCTGGGCGTACTTCCCCCTCCAGGAGGAGGGCTGTGTTTTTTGTATGCAAGGTCGAGTGGGAAACATACGGTGTTCAGGACACTGTATCTTGCTGCAAAACGAATCAGCAGCCTGGACATCTAATGTGGAGAATACACCTAGTCCTCTCCTCCCACCCCCATTGCTATTGCCCCTCTGTGGCTGCCTGCCTCCCTGACAAAGTAAGCAGCTAGCTCAGTGGAGGGCTTGTGGAATTCAGCCTGGGCCGGGTGATTCTGGCTTCCAGATGGACACGATTGCTAATGACTAGGCCACACCGTCGAGTCCCGGTCCCAAAGCGCTGGTGCACCTGGCACTCTCCAAAATCCCTGTAGGGTGTCCCGGACAGGGACCTGGAGCCCACGTTTGGGCAGCTAAAGACTTGCTTAAGGTCTCTGCTTAAAGTGGACTGGCCGGAGTGAAAACAAGAAAATCTAGTTCCAGGGCTCCTCGCACCTGGCGCTGCGTTTATTTAAGACCAGGATAACACCGCTGGCCGGAAGGGGGTGCCGGAAGGGTCGTAGGGCCTGCGGTCTGACTCCTTGAGATCGCCGGGCTGGACAGGAAAAGGGGTGCCAGACGGCCACCAGGCGGCGAGACCTGCCGGGCGGAGGAAGCAGCGGCTTCATCTCCGCGCCGCCTCCTCTTCCGGCCCCCCTCCCCGCTCCACCGCGCACGGGCTGGAGAGGGGCGGCGCGTCGTGGGTGTTGGAAAGGCAGAGGCTGGCAGGCGCTGCGGGCCGCGACGAAGGGAGGGGCTTGGGCGCGCGCACATGCGTGCGTGCGTGCGTGCGTGCGTGCGTGGGCGCGGACCGCAGCACGCTGTGCGCGAGGCGGATGTCCGGGCCGGCAGGGCCGGGGACACGGACGAGATGGCGGAAGGCGGGGGCTGCCGTGAGCGACCGGATGCGGAGACCCAGAAATCCGAGCTCGGGGCCTTGATGAGGACCACGCTCCAACGAGGGGCGCAGTGGTGAGCGCCGGGCCCGCCTTTCCACCCCACAGGGCCAGGGGCCGGCGCTCGGACGCTCAGGTCCGGCCCCTCTTTCCCGGCTTGGGCAGGGGCCAGGTGGGGGCGACGTTAGTGACCCTGAGAGAGTGGCTTCACCCCCACCCTTTAGGGGAGGGAGCCCTAGGTTACCTCTGGGAAAGCGTGGGTGGAGCTGAGGGTCGTCCCGGTCCATTCGGAGCCCCAGGGGGCGGATCCGGCGGAGGCTAGGGCTACGGGGTGGACAGAAGCGGAACGCTCACGGGGACCTTCAGGTTGAGGAGAGTCCTTTACCTTTGAGGACTCGCTTTGTGACTTTGGGCGAAGGCGTCCACACCTCACAGACCCTGATTCCTTACCATTAAAACCAGGGTAGCGATATTTGGCGCTCCTTCCTTCAGTTGGTTGAGGCGTAGATCCTCAGTAGATACTTGTAACTTGTAAACTGCCGAACAGACGTCAAGGTCAGAGGCTGAACAAATGTCTGAGAGCCCCAGGTTATTTTGGTAGCAGATGTCAAAAATAATTGTGGCGGCAGCATTTCGGAGTGGGAGAGGCGGGTAGCGTAGAGCCTAACTAAAAAGAGGATTAAAAGACCAGGATTTAGAAGAGCAAGTCTGAGTCAGGAAGTTTTTCTTAATAAATTGTCTAGTAGAAGGGACAGAACTTCCACTAGTGAAGAGATTCCTGGGTGGTATTATTGTGTGGGAGCAGAAAACTGGGGCTTGTCTTTGCATTGAATATGATTGATCAACCCTCTTTAAGAAACTATGGTAGTGGTGATAATGCCCCTTATAGTGACAGAGGAATTGAGCAGGGAAGGGAAGCATTGAGATTAGGAAGAATTCAGTCTTTACAGTGTTCTTGAGCTAGCCAGGCTGTGAAAGGCAGGGCAGGCAGAAGTACTTTTAGATGATATCCTGAGTAGTGGTGGCACATGAAAAATACTCAGCAGAAGCAGAGGAAGTTTCACATAGACTAAAATCACACACTAAAAGTGTTTGGAGGGGAAAGAGCATTTTAGAGATTTGGATATACTTATGGATCCTTGTGTCCTTGGGGAAGCTGCCTGATCTCCTCTGAAGTGTGTTGGTTGTAAAATTTGAAGGACTCACCAATATAATTGTTGTGCTTTGTTCCCCTACAGAGGTTTTCCCCTCCTTCTGTCTTAATTGTAAAACAGCATGGTGATACTTCTAAAATATAACCAGATCAACTTAATGCTTTTTTGACAAGATAAACACGCCAAGACAATATTATATGTATATATGTGTGTGTCTATATGTATACATGTGTACATGTATGTGTGTGTGTATATATATATATACACACACACATATATATATATACACACACAAACACATTTTTTGATATCTTGTTTGGTCCTCAAAGGAAAACTGAAGTGTGTGATGTTATTATCTCATTTTTAGAAAGAAAATTGTTTTACTGCTGTTCACATCAAGCAAAGCAGTGTAACCAAACTGTCTGCCTGGACAAGGACCTCTACAAAGATCATTATGAAATTAATGACATGGTCATTAGCAAACAGGGTTTTACCCATAGAAAGAATTTCTTTAAACAAGCATTTTGAAGCCAGTCATTTCCTTCCTTTCATTTATGGATTCTTTCAACAATCATTTCACTTAATGGATGCCTGCCTTGGGCCAGGCTCACTGTGCCATGCAGGGCCTGGTCCTGCTCCTGCTCTTGAAAGTGTGTTTTTTAGTGGGGGTTGCTTGCTCCCCAAGTGGGAGGACCATAAAAAAATTGAGGGAGCAGCTGCAGAAACTTACAAGCTCAGCTTGTCTGGTACAGTAAATTTTTGTCTGTCTCTAGGTATCTTATTGACAGCCGGTGGTTCAAGCAGTGGAAGAAGTATGTGGGCTTCGACAGCTGGGATATGTACAGTGTGGGTGAACATAATCTGTTTCCTGGCCCGATAGATAACTCCGGACTCTTTTCAGGTGCAGTATCCTGTTGCTTATCTAACTGAAATGTCCACCTGGGTCGTGACCTGAGGTCATGTTTATCTGTAACATGGATATTGTGAACCTGACTTTCCTACTGTGAGGGGATAGAAACAAGTGTCCTTGACTTGTGTCTATAGCAGAAGTCTATGCAGACCCTCATGGAGAAGTTAAGCTGCTTTTTTTTCCCTAAATTAACTGCTCTTGGTAAGAGTGTGCTTCTAGCATTTTAAATTTCTGTCTGCCTGTCTGTCTCTTTTTCAAATTAGTTCTGCTAGAGATTTCAGATTTTAGATTAGTGTATTGAATGGAAAGAAATAGGATATCATTTTGAAATGGCATCTGGAATCTGAAATTTGGGAACCAGAATTTTCTGTGTTGCCTTTGCAGTGAAACAAATTGTAGACCTGTCAACATTCACCAAGCATTCCTGTGATGGCCGTGTTTGTCATAGAAGTAGTGTAAGGGGAGGTGGAAGGTTAGTAGAGTTATGATCACAGTCAGCTCCCAATGGAAGAAATGACTGAAAAAGTGATGGATGACACACCTGAGCTTGGCTTGTACCTTTAGATGCACAGAAATGGCAGTTGGCCTTTCCTAGGCTTTGTTCTGCCTGGCTTTAGACTCCCTTGCAACCAGGACAGAGGTGATCTGTTGCCTGGGCCCACAACCAGGGCAGCAGGAAGGCAGACAGTGCATGAGGCTTTTGAGGCTTGATTCAAGTACATAATACTACCTGGGTGTTTTTAAAAATGAGCAGTGAAAAAAAAAAGAAAAAAGAGTAGTGCTTCAGCATATACCTTGTTTTAGGGGAGGTCTGAATGACAATAATGTCATAGGCTTTGTTTACTGATGTAAGTCAGATGGTGGCAGTATACCATGAAGTTACCCCAAAGGATAATTGCATTGTGTTTGCACTTTGTCGTTTTCCCTCTTTTTTTTTGAGAAGGAGAATTCTTAAGGTTTTTAATAGTATTGGTGATGAGAACGCTAGAGCTGGAGGGACCCTCTGAAGTAATTTTGCCTGACCTTCAGCTAAGGACAAGCATTCCTTCTGCGGTCTTCCAATTTGATGTCACCTGGCTTAGGCTCAAAACATTTGTTGTGTGCTTGGGAAGTGAGAAGTACATTCCGTTCAGACCCTGGAACACTGACAGTGTGGGAATGGTCTATCTCTGGCCCAGTCTGGCTGCCTTTCGCCTAGGGTCATGGAATGACCCTAGAATGGGGAATGACCTAGAAGGGGCTCTTGAACATGTAGGGAGGAGGGGGTAGGGCAACTTGCTAATGTTGTCTGCAGAGCACCCCTCTCTTATTTCCACCTGTGCCCCTGCTGTATATTTGGAATCCCAATGCTTAGACCAAACTGTGCTCTCCTTTTTTGCCTTTATTTGCCTCTGTTGGAGAAATTTGCAGAGCCTAAATCCTTTTTGTAAAACTCATGTGATTTTTAGCATGCTGCCCTTAGACTGATCTAGTTTTAAGTGAAAATAGTGAACTGCATTGAAAATTCCAGTTAAGTTCCTGTGTTTGCCCTATAGTGTCATAAGAATGACATTTTGAGAAAATTGTCACTGAGCCCCAGAGGAGAAAGCCTTGTAAGAATTGATGTACTTGGGGTTGATGATGCTAAAAGCTCTCGGTTCCTTTCCCACATTTTAAGGTTTCTGGCTGCTGTTTGGCACAGTATGCGTGGCCAGGTCTGCATAGTGCTTAGTGTTAGAAATGAAGGTGTATGTCTCCAAGTAAGACAAGTGAATAACCTTTATGAGTTTTAATTTGCAAATCAGAGAAAACCTTGGAGTTTAGGTGTCAGTTTTTTTCAGAAGCTCTTGTTTCAAGTAGACTGATAAGTACTACCCCTGTGCCATCCTTCTGTTGCTGAATAGAAAAGGGGTGGCTGATCAGTATTAATCATGCCAGAGCTGGTGTGGAAGGTGGTTGGCTTATCAGTGAGAAGGAGCCACTTTTTTTTTTTTCTTTTAAATTATGGTAAAATACACATAAAATTTACCATCTGCATATTTTTAAGTGTTCAGTAGTGTAACGTATATTCACATTGTTGCACAACCCATCTCCAGAACTTTTTTATCTTACAAAACTGAAACTCCATACTCATTAAACAGTATTTCCAATCGCCTTCCCCCCCAAGCCCCTGGCAACCACCATTCTACTTTCTGTCTCTGTGTCTGACTATTCTAGGTACCTAATGTAAGTGGAATCATACAGTATTTGTTTTTCTGTGACTGGCTTATTTCATTTAGCATAATGTCCTCAAGGTTTATCCATGTTAACGGCATGTCAGAATTTCTTTTTTTTAAAGGCTGAATGATATCCCACTGTGTGTATATACCACATTTTGTTTTTCCATTCATCCTTCTCACCTTGGTATTCCTGTTCTCCAAGGCTGTTTAGTTCCTTTCCTTTTTCCTTGGAAATGAAAAAGGCAGAGGTGGATCAGATCTGAAAGTCGCCCTGAGGAAGGGCAGAAGACCTCATGGGGTAGGGTGTAAACTGGTGGGAGAGGTGATAGGAAGCCCTGGTCACCTTGTGCATGCTGTTTTTGGTTTTTGTTTTCAACATTGTCTGCCTTGAATTACAGATGAGTTGCACCATTGTGGGTACTTTTTGCTTCCCCGGCTTCATGGCTTCATTTGTCTGGCGGAGAATAGTGGCTTCCACTACTGCGGGAGTGGGTGTAGATGGGCACAGGCTTAGCAGGGAGGCTTCCTTGATGGGAGATGATTAGTCTTCCCTTGATCCAGTCTCTTGGTCCTCCATTGAGAGAGTATGTTTCAGACCATGGATGTCCTTTTCTGACTCACAGTCACGTTGCCTCCGTGTGGGGTGTAAGATGGATGCTTAGCATGTTAAAGGTGTTCTCCCTCCACATGGCTGGTGTCCAGCTGAGTTTTCACTTGGAGTGTTGAAAACTAAGAATGCTGAATGACTCTTGGTAAAATAAATTTAACTTCAATGGTTTGTTTGTTTGCTTTCTTAGTAAATCTTTCAAAGGAAGATGATATCTGACCTTAATGCAGTTTCACTAAGCAGAATATTACGTTAAATATTCATAGTAAACAATTTTAATTGTGGAATCTGGAAGCACTTTGAAAGTGTAAATTGGAGTTTTTCTCTTTTCTCTTTCATTCTCCCTCCAACTATGGAAGAAATACAAGTTCCTCATAAAATGTTCAGAAAGCATGACTAAAGACTCCAGGTCTGCTCTGTGTTATGGCCAGTGACAGAATTTTGGAATTTTGTACTTGTTCCTATAAATGCTTTTCGTGTTTCTGAAAAGTAC
Organism: Balaenoptera acutorostrata; assembly: GCF_949987535.1. Taxonomy (NCBI): domain Eukaryota; kingdom Metazoa; phylum Chordata; class Mammalia; order Artiodactyla; family Balaenopteridae; genus Balaenoptera; species Balaenoptera acutorostrata. The sequence goes on from NC_080073.1 coordinate 39,385,960, forward strand.
ATAAGAATCATGTAAAACAAACATTTCTGGGGAGAAGAGCAGTGAGCTATGTGCTGTTTTCCTTTTTCAGATCCTGAGAGTCAGACCTTGAAAGAACATTTAATTGACGAATTGGACTATGTATTGGTCCCAGCCGAGGCCTGGAATAAGTTACTAAACTGGTATGGCTGTGTAGAAGGCCAGCGGCCCATTGTCAGAAAAGTGAGTACATGAATTGTTACACCTGCTGGTCAGTGTCTGTGAGTGCTCCCTGACACTGACTGGTATTGGTTTCCTGGGGTACTGGCCATACCTAAGAAGTTGAGTGGAGGCCTCCAGACATCACAGCTGCCCAGTGGCTTGGGATATGTCCAGCGGTGCAGTGAGAGCACATTCTGGAAGGTTCTATGAGAGAAAGTTCACTTGGGGTCATATGGATATACAGTAATGTACTGCTTCTTGTTTAACTTAACCTTTCTGATATTGCTTTTCCCCCGTGCTTTTTTGTTTGTTTGTTTGTTTTTTGTTTATTTTTGGCTGTGTTGGGTCTTCATTGCCGCGCGTGGGCTTTTCTCTAGTTGCGGTGAGCGGGGGCTACTCTTTGTTGAGGTGCGTGGGCTTCTCATTGTGGTGGCTTCTCTTGTTGTGGAGCACAGGCTCTAGGCGTGTGGGCTTCAGTAGTTGTGGCTCACGGGCTCAGTAGTTGTGGTGTACAGGCTTAGTTGCTCCGTGGCATGTGGGAATCTTCCTGGACCAGGGATCGAACCCGTGTCCCCTGCATTGGCCAAGCGGATTCTTAACCACTGCCCCACCCACGAAGTCCCTCCCCCTGTGCTTAAGAATCTCTGGTCACACTGTTGAGTACCTCGGAAAACAGGTGTTTATATCCGAGAGAACAGTCTCTTGAGGGAAGGCAGGCCCTGGGAGAAACTCAGATTGTTAGCCCCTCTGGTAGACAGGACTGGTGAGAATACCACCAGCCTGATTCCCACAGTTGTTTGCTTATCCCACTGGATGGGGACATCACAGGAGTCCACATGACTGCTGATATGTAGGCATTGGGTAAATTTCTTACTCTGCCTGGTGTTTAGTTTCCCTTCTTAGCAGAGTAGGAAAGGGCTGCAGTCCTGAGGCCAAGCTCCTAAGAGTTGCTCTTCAGGGCCAGAACTACCTTCTTTCTCCAGCTTGAAACCTGGGACTCCAAGAGGGGTTAGGTATCAAATGGTTAGGGGCATGCCGGCCTCCCGCAGATGTCCGCTCCTGCCCACAGTCCTGCCATGTGGCGAGCGTGCTGCCAAGGGCTTTAACTGTATTCTCTAGGCCTCTAATTCTACAGACCCTGCAAGGGAGGCATCATGATCCCTACTAAGAGATGAACAATGACTTTCCTGTTGTGCACTGTTGTTGCCAGCTCTGGTTCCATCCAGATGCTCTTGGTTGGCCCTAATGAGTGGAAGTAAGGTTTTTAAACTAGGACAGATGCCAGTGGCTTTAAAAATCTGTACTTCTGACCCCCCGATCACTTACGGAAACTGATTATCATGTGAATTCTGCCTTTTGCCACTGATGAGACGTGTTGCTTCCAAGACTTCCCTGGTGTGGAACCACTGCTCCTTCACCCGTGCCTCTCGTTCACAGGTTGTAGAGCATGGCCTGTTTGTCAAGCACTGCAAGGTAGAGGTGTATTTGCTGGAATTGAAGCTTTGTGAGAACAGTGACCCCACCAATGTGCTGAGTTGCCATTTCAGCAAGGCAGACACCATCGGTGAGTAGCTGGGCTGGAGTTCCAGGTATCCAGTGAGAGTGCAGGGCATTGTGACTAATGAGAGGGAAGCTGGGGCACCCTCTTCAGACTTGTTACCCAGATAATCTCGGGTTGTGGTTACCAGTCCTGACCTGGGAGCCTGCTCCCCAGGGTATTCTTCTGGACAGCTAAGCCTGGGAATCATATTGTATAAAACACTGGGCATGATCTCTGCCCACTTAACATATGGTAATAAGGGCGAAAAAATGCAGATTCAGAGAGATTAATGTCACTTAATTAATTCAGAAATCTCAGTGAGAAAACAGCAGAGCTAGCATTTGAAACCAAATCTATCTTTAACTCCAAAGATAAGTTTTCTGACTTTTCCATGTTGCTTCTGTGCTAAAAATGGGGACCCACATCATTAAAGAATGGGAAGCATAGGGACAATTTTTGGTTGTATGAGTGCAAGAGGATGCCCATGGAAGATGTTTGCCTTATGAGTCACCAAGGGGCTGAGGTCGGTCAGAAGTTTTGATCCAGAGCATCCAGTGACCATCTGAAAAGGACGGAGGATGAGTATTAGCTTGCCATGGCTGTTGCTGGCCTTGCTTCTGGAGAAAGCCCTGAGTGATGTTTCTGCCTGTCCCCAGCAACCATTGAGAAGGAAATGCGGAAGCTGTTCAACATCCCTGCGGACCGTGAGACACGGCTGTGGAACAAATACATGAGCAACACCTACGACCAGTTGAGCAAGCTAGACAACACTGTGCAGGATGCTGGGCTGTACCAGGGTCAGGTAGGAGGGCCCAAGGCATGCCCCAGCAGACAGCTCTGCCCAGGGTGTGTGAACAGGTATCTTTTGGTTCTGAGCATGTCAACAGTGAGATGGTTTGCACATTCCTAATATGGTTTCCCCTTTCACTCAGGTGCTAGTAATTGAGCCCCAAAATGAAGATGGCACGTGGCCAAGGCAGACCCTGCAGTCAAAGTAAGTGGACTTTTTCTCCCTGCAGCTGGGCACACAGGTGTAAGAGAGACACTATTTCCTAAGGCAGTTACTTGTGCTAAGAAAATAAAATTCTAAATCAGATGAAAACATATTCGATTATGTATCCGGAGTCTATAATCCTGGCTTTTGGTAAGCAGCATGCTGGGTACCCATCTCAGGGGAAGCTGTCAGGTGTGTGAACAAGGCAGTGAGCCTCTGCTTGTTGAGAATGAAAGGAGAAGAGAAGGGGCCAGGATCTGGGCCAGAATCTGCTCTGCCAAGAGGTGGCTTTGTCTCTGTCAAGGGCATTTATTTTCTCCACCTATAGTTAGAGGCTTTGATGGAAGAGAAGAGGGCTCAGGCATGGGGTCTTGCATGACTTAAAGGTAATAGTTTGATGCCATCCCACTCTTTACCCAGGGGCCTGTTTCTCATTGTTGTCCTCGTCATTCGCTGGGGGAATTACTCTGCTCCTTAACTGGGGCTCCAGGCACCTGTGTCTCAGGAGATGTTCATGTGTGGTGTGAAGTTAATGCATGTTCTGAGAAGGAGACAGAAAGAAGTGTTGAATTTTTCTTATGGTATAAGATGGGGGAATCGTGTCTGTGTTCCAGTAGTTAATGGGGACAGTGTTGGTCTTTGCTTTCTTCCCTCAGTCAGGCCCTGAACTGTGACTGTTTTGTAGTAATGGGCTCTTAGCTCTTTTGAAAATTATGAAAGCTCTGAGCTCTCTCTCAAGAAACATGCAGGAAGATGCAACATTTTGCCGATAATCTCAAGGGTTTTACAGGCACCCTGAAGCCTAGCCATGGACTTCAGTTTAAGAAACTCTGGTCACCAGTTCCTGAGAAGATGACAAAATAGCTATGGTAGGCAGAATAATGATCATGTCCCTCCCCAGAGTCCATGTCCTAATCCCCAGAACCTGTAAATATGTTAGGTTACATGGCGAAAGGGACTTTGCTGATGTGATTAAGGATCTTGAGATGGGGAGATTATCCTGGATTATCTGGGTAGGCCCAGTATAATCATGAGGGTCCTTATAAATGAAAGAGGGAGATAGGAGAGTCAGATGTGAGGGCAGAAGCAGAGTCAGAGTGGTGAAGTGTGAGAAAGACTTGACTGGCCATGAGCCAGGGAAGGTGGGCAGCCTCTAGAAGTCCCTAGAGCCCCCACCAAGGAACACAGCTCTGCCCACACCTTGATTTAGCTCAGTGAGAAGAATTTTGGACTTTGGACATCCAAAACCGTAAGATAATAAATTTGTGTTGTTTAAGCCACTAAGTTTGTGGTAATTTGTGACAGCAGCCATAGGAGACAAATATACTAGCCCAGCCTTCTGACTCCCTTCTTGGAATGGAAATGCCACAGAACCAAGAGAAAATAACATAAAAACTGCGACAACCCCCTTGGGAGAAGGTGCTTGGATTCTAGTCAGTGAGGTAGGGTTGACAGCTTGGAGTGGAAGAGCCTGTGCGTACTGGCCAAGGGAGACTGTTTTCAGTTGTGCCTTTTTCTCTTCCTACTGTTGCTTTTCCCCATCCCTTCCATACCCTCAGGCCTAAGAGATTCCAGTGAAGGGAAACAGCTTTTGGAAAAGAGCAGTGCCTCATTGAGATGCCCTGAAGGTTTGAGTCTCCTGGTAGAGGGTGTCCAATGGTGAATGAGCTCAGAGCAGAAGTCCTAAGGCACATTCGCCTCCCTACTCCCTCAGTAGTGCCGGACACTGTTCTAGATGCCAAGGATACAGCAATAAACAAAACAAAGTCTCTATCCTCAAGGAGCAGAAAATAAATAAATTTAAAAAATACACGTCTGAAGATTTACAAGTACTGTGGGAAAAAATCAGGGAAGAAAATTAGCAAGTGCTAAGGCTTTGGGCATATTTAAACAGGCTGATGGGGAGGCCCCACTGAGGTACCATTTGAACATGGTCATGGAGGAGGCGAGGGAATCAGCAGTGAGTGTGGTGTGGAGAACAGCTTTGTGAGGCAGAGGTGACAGCAGATGGAGAAGTCCTGAGGCAGAGCAGGCCTGGTTGAAGGCCAGCAGGAGTTTGTTATGACTGGTGCTTGGAGGAATGACAGGAGGGCTGAGGGGATGAGGCCCAAGAGATGCTGGGGCAGTCGGCCTGTGATCCTTCTGAGACTCTAGCTTCCATCTTTGCCTTTCCATGAGGTGGGGAGCTCATTTGAGGGGTGTGGTGAGTTAGGAGCGGGGTGATCTCACCTGGTGAACGGCTCACAGGGAGCCACGAGAAGCTGGCAAGTATAGTCAGAATTAAAGGAAAGTGACAAATTGACAGGTTGTGCTAGTTGGAGCAGAATTCATATTCCCAGCTGCTTAGGAGGATGGAAGAAGCATAATGGAAATCCTAAAGAAAAAGAGGAAATGGGTACATGAAACAGGAACAAGGAGATACCTACGTGGGAACAGAGAATTCAGGGGCTGGGTTGAGTAGCAGAATGGATGTAGCTCAAGACTTGAGTATAGAAGTCAGAAGGTCAGGTTGAAGAATTCTAGGGGTTAAGGAGGTGGAAGATAATAGAAGAAAAGTGCTGTGGAGGATGGGAGTAGAAATGTCAGTGTCCAGATAATAGGAATCTTAGGAGCAGAGAGGAAATGACAGACAAGGGGAAGAAAATGTTAGAAGAAATAATGACCAAGAGTTTCTCAGAAATCATAAAAGAGAATACATCTTAAATGTAAAGAATGCTAAACACGACAGAAAAAACAAAGCCCACACCAAGACACGTTAGATTGAAATTTAACAACAAAGATATAGGGAAAATGTCAAATCTGTTTGAAAGAGAAAGTCACGGTGAGAAGCAGATTAATATCAAACTTCCCAACAGCCACAATGGACCTAGGAGATACTTTTTCAGTATCAAAGTAAGAAAACTTTAAATATTTATTTAGGCTGTGCCAGGTCTTAGTTGTGACACATGGGATCTTTATTATTTATTTATTTATTTATTTAAATTTATTTATTTATTTTTGGCTGTGTTGGGTCTTCATTGCTGCACGCTAGTTGCGGCGAGTGGAGGCTACTCTTCTTTGCGGCGTGCGGGCTTCTCACTGCAGTGGCCTCTCTTGTTGCAGAGCACGGGCTCTAGGGTGCGCTGGGTTCAGTAGTTGTGGCGCACGGGCTCAGTTGCCCCACGGCATGTGGGATCTTCCCGGACCAGGGCTCAAACCCATGTCTCCTGCGTTGGCAGGTGGATTCTTAACCACTGTGCCACCAGGGAAGCCCAAACACACGGGATCTTTAGTTGCAGCACACGGCTCTTAGTTGCGGCACGCAGGCTCTTAGTTGCAGCATGCGTGCGGGATCTAGTTCCCCAACCAGGGATCAGACCCGGGCCCCCTGCATTGGGAGTGCGGAGTCTTACTCACTGGACCACCAAGGAAGTCCCAAAGTAAGATAACTTTAAAACTAGAATTTTAAAACCTGCTAAACTGTTATCTGAATGTAAAGATAATTTTCTCTGGCATAGATGACTTTAGAAAGTTTTCTACACAGAGCTCCTCTTTGAAAACCTCTTCGGGGAAGTAGTGTTAGCGTCCAGGAGCAGGCAGTAAAATCCAGAAGGTGCAAGGGAGAGTATACAACTAGTGAAGTGTTCTGTTGACCAGGAAAGCAAGGACTTTATGACTTTGGAGTAAGCAAAGATTTTTTACACAAGACACAGCACCACAAACCATAGCGGAGGACATGGATAGAGTGGATAACTTTTTTTTTTCCTTCAGGTTTTTTTAAAAAAAAAAATAAATTTATTTATTTTTATTTTTGGCTGTGTTGGGTCTTCGTTGCTGTGTGCGGGCTTCTTTCTAGTGGCGAGTGGGGGCTACTCTTCGTTGTGGTGCGCAGGCTTCTCATTGCAGTGGCTTCTCTTGTTGCGGAGCAAGGGCTCTAGGCGCGCGGGCTGCAGTAGTTGTGGCACGTGGGCTCTAGAGCGCAGGCTCAGTAGTTGTGGCTCACGGGCTTAGTTGCTCTGTGGCATGTGGGATCTTCCTGGACCAGGGCTCCACCCCGTGTCCCCTGCATTGGCAGGTGGATTCTCAACTGCTGCGCCACCAGGGAAGCCCGAGTGGATGACTTTTAAATTCAGGACTGTTCTAAAAGAGTGGAAAGGCAAGCCACAGAGTGAGAAAGGTATTTGCAATACGTATGTCTGACAGATTGTTTATATCCAGAATTTCAAAGAAACCCCTTAATGTCAGTAAGAAAAAGTCAGACACCCCTTCTAGAAAAAAGGGCAAGAAAACCTATAACAGTCACTTTAAGAAAGAGGCTACCGGACTTCCCTGGTGGCACAGTGGTTAAGAATCTGCCAGCCAATGCAGGGGACACGGGTTCGAGCCCTGGTCCGGGAAGATCCCACATGCCGCGGAGCAGCTGAGCCTGTGCGCCACAACTACTGAGCCTGCACTCTAGAGCCGGCAAGCCACAACTACTGAGCCCTCATGCCATAACTACTGAAGCCCGTGCACCTAGAGCCCATGCTCTGCAAAAAGAGAAGCCACCGCAATGAGAAGGCTGCACACTGCAACAAAGAGTAGCCCCCACTCTCCGCAACTAGAGAAAGCCCACGTGCAGCAACGAAGACCCAACACAGCCAAAAATAAATAAATTAAAATAAATTTAAAAAAAAAGAGGCTACCGTATGGCTAGCGAGCATATGGGGAGGTGCTCAACCTCAGCAGTCATCCAGAAATGGCAAATTAAAACCATAATGCAGTGCTTCTGCACATCCCCCAGAATGGTTATATGAAAAAGACAGTGTCAAGTGTTGTAGAGGTGTTGGACCCTGCTGATGGGGCATATAAACTGGTATAGTGACTTTAGAAGGTTTAGCAACAAGTACTAAATGACGAATTGTGTGCATATTCTACAACCCAGCAATCCACTCTTAGGCGTACAGAAATACATCTCACATTCACTTAAAGATACATTCAAAGATGTTCACGACAGCACAGATTGTCATAGTCAAAAACTGGAGCTAACCCAAATGTCCACCAAAAATAGAATGGATAGATAAATTGTGGTGTATGCATGCAATAGAATTCTCTCCAGCCACAGCAACATTGAGTCTCATAAACCATGTGAATGAGAGAAGCCAGACACAAAACGTGGCATACTGTTTGAGTCCCTTGATATAAAGCTTAAGAACAGGCAAAACTGATCTATGGGTGTCAAGGTCATGATGGAGGTTAGCTTAGGGAAGAATCATGACTGAAGGGAGCATGAGGAAGACACCTGGGGGGTGGTGCTGTCCTGTTTTTTGGTCTGAGGGTACTGGTTATATAGGGGTATTCGCTTGGTGAGAATGTCTTGATTCTTTTTTTGGCTGTGCCATGCCTCTTTTGGGATTTTATTTCCCCAACCAGGGATTGAACCCAGGCCATGGCTATGAAATCGCCAAGTCCTAACCACTGGACCACCAGGCAATTCCCAGGAATGTCTTGATTTTTGTACTCTCATAATGTATATATTTCTCTATGTAATATACTTCAATAAAAAATTTTTAAAAAGTTTAGTAATAGTAAGAAGAAAGGTTTAAGAAAGCAGCCTTTATCAATAACACAGTCCAGAAGTAAATACTGGGTAATCCCAACATGGAAGGCAGGTGAGGAGACAGGAAGCAGTACAGAGAGATGAGAATGTCCTGAACTACTTTTGCAGGGAAATGTAGTTAATAAGTTGAAGTAATTGATGGGGAAAAATAAAAACAGTTATAGATCCTAGTAAGTTAGTGGAGTAACTACCAGAAATACAAAAGTAGAATTTACATCTTTTATGTAACATGTTATATTGATTAGGAAAGCTTTGGTGGCAATGAAGAAAGACCTGAAAATTAGCATGTCGAGCAACGTACACGGTTATATCTTTCCAAAAAGAATTTCTGAGGTGGGCAGTTCAATGCTGCTGTTATTAGAAATCCAGCTGTTTTGTCATGTTGCTCTACTGTGCGAGGCTTCAACTTTAAAGGTGGTCAACTCAGGGTCCATGATGACCGCTGGAGCTGAACCAATCATACCTGCATTCAAGTAGCTGAGGAGGAATCAGGAAGAAGGACATGCCCCTTCCTTTTAAAGAGATTTCCCAGAAATCACATAGAAAATCTGCCTTTACATCTCTTTGGCCAATTATATGACCACACCTGGCTTCAAAGGAGGCTGGGAAATGTCTTTTAGCAATTGGAAGGGCTCTAACTAAAACTTGGGATTTGTAAACTAAAGAAGAACGGAAGAATAACCATTGGGAGGTGAAAGGGAAAAAAAAAAAACCTTTCCTTTTTTTTTTTTTTTTTTTAAAGATTTATTTTTTTTTTTTTATTGATTAATTGATTGATTGATTGATTGCTATGTTGGGTCTTCGTTTCTGTGCTAGGGCTTTCTGTAGTTGTGGCAAGCGGGGGCCACTCTTCATCACGGTGCGCGGGCCTCTCACTGTCACGGCCTCTCTTGTTGCGGAGCACAGGCTCCAGACGCGCAGGCTCAGTAATTGTGGCTCACGGGCCCAGCCGCTCTGCGGCATGTGGGATCTTCCCAGACCAGGGCTCGAACCCGTGTCCCCTGCATTAGCAGGCAGACTCTCAACCACTGCGCCACCAGGGAAGCCCACCTTTCCTTTTTTAAAAAAATTTTTTTAATTTATTTTTTTATATAGCAGGTTCTTATTAGTTTGTCTATTTTATACATATTAGTGTATACATGTCAATCCCAATCTCCCAATTCATCCCACCACCACCACCACCACCCCCGCCACTTTCCCTCCTTGGTGTTCATACGTTTGTTCTCTACATCTGTGTGTCTATTTCTGCCCTGCATACCAGTTCATCTATACCATTTTTCTAGTTTCCATATATGTGTGTTAATATATGATATTTGTTTTTCTCTTTCTGACTTACTTCACTCTGTATGACAGTCTCTAGATCCATGCACGTCTCTATAAATGACCCAATTTCGAAAGTTCCTTTTTATGGCTGAGTAATATTCCATTGTATATATGTACCATGTCGTCTTTATCCATTCGTCTGTCGATGGGCATTTAGGTTGCTTCCATGACCTGGGTATTGTAAATAGTGCTGCAGTGAACATTGGGGTGCATGTGTCTTACTTACTTACTTACTTACTTATTTATTTATTTTTATTTTTATTTTTATTTTTGGCTGCATTGGGTGTTTGTTGCTGCGCGCGGGCTTTTCTCTAGTTGTGGCGAGCAGAGGCTACTCTTCCTTGCGGTGTGCGGGCTTCTCATTGGGTGGGTGCTCTTGTTGCAGAGCACAGGCTCTAGGCGCGCGGGCTTCAGTAGTTGTGGCACTCAGACTCAGTAATTGTGTCTTGCGGGCTCTAGAACGCAGGCTCAGTAGCTGTGGCGCATGGGCTTAGTTGCTCCGCGGCATGTGGAATCTTCCCGGACCAGGGCTCGAACCTGTGTCCCCTGCATTAGCAGGTGGATTCTTAACCACTGCGCCACCAGGGAAGCCCATGCATCTGTCTTTTTAAATTATGGTTTTCTCTGGGTATATGCCCAGTAGTGGGATTGCTGGGTCATATGGTAATTCTATTTTTAGTTTTTTAAAGAACCTCCATACTGTTCTCCATAGTGGCTGTATCAATTTACATTCCCACCAACAGAGCAAGAGGGTTCCCTTTTCTCCACACCCTCTCCAGCATTTGTTGTTTGTAGATTTTCTGATGATGCCCATTCTGACTTGTGTGAGGTGATACCTCATTGTAGTTTTGATTTGCGTTTCTCTAATAATTAGTGATGTTGAGCAGCTTTTCATGTGCTTCTTGGCCATCTATAAGTCTTCTTTGGAGAAATGTCTGTTTAGGTCTTCTGACCATTTTTGGATTGGGTTGTTTGTTTTTTTAATATTGAGCTGCATGAACTTATATATTTTGGAGATTAATCCTTTGTTGGTCTATTCATTTGCAAATATTTTCTCCCATTCTGAGGGTTGTCTTTTCGTCTTGTTTGTAGTTTCCTTTGCTTTGCAAAAGCTTTGAAGTTTCATAGGTCCCACTTGTTTATTTTTGTTTTTATTTCCATTACTCTAGGAGGTGGATCAAAAAAGATCTTGCTGTGATTTATGTCAGAGAATGTTCTTCCTATGTTTTCCTCTAAGAGTTTTATAGTGTCCGGTCTTACATTTAGGTCTCTAATCCATTTTGAGTTTATTTTTGCGTATGGTGTTAGGGAGTGTTCTAATTCCATTCTTTTACATGTAGCTGTCCAGTTTTCCCAGCACCACTTATTGAAGAGACTGTCTTTTCTCCATTGTATATCCTTGCCTACTTTGTCATAGATTAGTTGACCATAGGTGCGTGGGTTTATCTCTGGGCTTTGTATGCTGTTCCATTGATCTGTATTTCTGTTTTTGGACCAGTATCATATTGTCTTGATTACTGTAGCTTTGTAGTATCATCTGAAGTCAGGAAGTCTGATCCTTCAGCTCCTTTTTTTTCCCTCAAGACTGCTTTGGCTATTCGGGGTCTTTTGTGTCTCCATACAAATTTTAAGATTTTTTTGTTCTAGTTCTGTAAAAAATGCCACTGGTAATTTGATAGAGATCACATTGAATCTGTAGATTGCTTTGGGTAGTATAGTCATTTTCACAATATTGATTCTTCCAGTCCAAGAACATGGTATATCGCTCCATCTGTTTGTGTCATCTTTGACTTCTTTCATCAGTGTCTTCTAGTTTTCTGAGTACAGGTCTTTTACCTCCTCAGGTAGGTTTATTCCTAGGTATTTTATTCTTTTTGTTGCAATGGTGAATGGGATTGTTTCCTCAATTTCTCTTTCTGACCTTTCGTTGTTAGTGTATAGGAATGCAAGAGATTTCTGTACATTAATTTTGTATCCTGCAACTTTACCAAATTCATTGATTAGATCTAGTAGTTTTCTGGTGGCATCTTTAGGATTCTCTATGTATAGCATCATGTCATCTGCAAACAGTGACAGTTTTACTTCTTCTTTTCCAGTTTGTATTCCTTTTATTTCTTTGTTTTCTCTGATTGCCATGGCTAGGACTTCCCAAACTGTGTTGAGTAATAGTGGTGAGAGTGGACATCCTTGTCTTGTTCCTGATCTTAGAGGAAATGCTTTCAGTTTTTCACCATTGAGAATGATGTTTGCTGTGGGTTTGTCGTATATGGGCTTTATGATGTTGAGGTAGGTTCCCTCTGTGCCCACTTTCTGGAGAGTTTTTATCATAAATAGTTGTTGAATTTTGTCAAAAGCTTTTTCTGCATCTATTGAGATGATCATATGGTTTTTATTCTTCAATTTGTTAATATGGTGTATCACATTGATTGATTTGCGTGTATTGAAGAATCCTTGCATCCCTGGGATAAATCCTACTTGATCATGGTGTATGATCCTTTTACTGTGTTGTTGGATTCTGGTTGCTAATGTTTTGTTGAGGATTTTTGCATCTATATTCATGAGTGATATTGGTCTGTAATTTTCTTTTTTTGTAGTATCTTTGTCTCGTTTTGGTGACCTCATAGAATGGGTTTGAGAGTGTTCCTTCCTCTGCAATTTTTTGAAGTTTGAGAAGGATGGGTGTTAGCTCTTCTTTAAATGTTTGATAGAATTCACCTGTGAAGCCATCTGGTCCTGGACTTTCGTTTGTTGGAAGATTTTTAATCACAGTTTCAATTTCATTACTTGTGATTGGTCTGTTCATATTTTCTATTTCTTCCTGGTTCAGTCTTGGAAGGTTATACCTTTCTAAGAATTTGTCCATTTCTTTCAGGTTGTCCATTTTATTGGCATAGAGTTGCTTGTAGTAGTCTCTTAGATGCTTTGTATTTCTGCAGTGTCTGTTGTAACTTCTCCTTTTTCATTTTTAATTTTATTGTTTTGAGTCCTCTCCCTCTTTTTCTTAATGAGTCTGGCTAAAGGTATATCAGTTTTGTTTATGTTCTCAAAGAACCAGCTTTTAGTTTTATTGATCTTTGCTATTGTTTTCTTTGTTTCTGTTTCATTTATTTCTGCTCTGATCTTTATGATTTCTTTCCTTCTACTAACTTTGGGTTTTGTTTGTTCTTCTTTCTCTTGTTCCTTTAGGTGTAAGGTTAGATTGTTTATTTGAGATTTTTCTTGTTTCTTGAGGTAGGCTTGTATTGCTATAAACTTCCCTCTTAGAACTGCTTTTGCTGCATCCCATAGGTTTTGGATTGTCGTGTTTTCGTTGTCATTTGTCTCTAGGTATTTTTTGATTTCCTCTTGATTTCTTCAGTGATCTCTTGGTTATTTAGTAATGTATTCTTTAGCCTCCATGTCTTTGCGTTTTTTACGTTTTTTTCCCCGTAATTTGTTTCTAAGCTCATAGCGGTGTGGTCGGAAAAGATATGATTTCAATTTTCTTAAATTTACTGAGGCTTGATTTGTGACCCAGTATATGATATATCCTGGAGAATGTTCTGTGCACACTTGAGAAGAAAGTGTAGGACTTCCCTGGTGGTGCAGTGGTTAAGAATCCGCCTGCCAATGCAGGGGACACAGGTTCGAGCTCTGGTCTGGGTAGATCCCACATGCTGCGGAGAAACTAAACCTGTGTACCACAGCTATTGAGCCTGCACTCTAGAGCTTGCGAGCCACAGCTACTGAGCCCGTGTGCCACAACTACTGAAGCCTGCGTGCCTGGAGCCCGTGCTCTGCAACATGAGAAGCCCCCACTCGCCACAACTAGAGACAGCCCATGCAGAGCAATGAAGACCCAACACAGCTAAAAAAAAAAAAAAATAAATAAATAAATAAATTTATTTAAAAAACCCCAAAACTTAGCCTTAAAGAAATTTTTTTTTTTAAAGAGATTGGAGTTTATTTTTATTTATTTATTTATTTTTGGCCGTGTTGGGTCTTCGTTTCTGTGTGAGGGCTTTCTCTAGTTGCGGCAAGCGGGGGCCACTCTTCATCGCGGTGCGCGGGCTTCTCACTATTGCGGCCTCTCTTGTTGCGGAGCACAAGCTCCAGAAGCGCAGGCTCAGTAGTTGTGGCTCACGGGCCCAGTTGCTCCGCGGCATGTGGGATCTTCCCAGACCAGGGCTCAAACCCGTGTCCCCTGTATTGGCAGGCAGATTCTCAACCACTGCGCCACCAGGGAAGCCCCAATAAATTTTTAAAAAAAAGTGTAATCTGCTGTTTTGGGATGGAATGTCCTATAAATATCAATTAAATCTATCTGGTCTATTGTGTCATTTAAAGCTTGTGTTTCCTTATTAATTTTCTGTCTGGATGACCTGTCCATTGGTGTAAGTGAGGTGTTAAAGTCCCCCACTATTATTGTGTTACTGTCAATTTCGTCTTTCATAGCTGTTAGCAGTTCCCTTATGTATTGAGGTGATCCTATGTTGGGTGCGTATATATTTATAATTGTTATATCTTTTTCTTGGATTGATCCCTTGATCATTATGTAGTGTCCTTCCTTGTCTCTTGTAACATTCTTTATTTTAAAGTCTGTTTTATCTGATATGAGTATTGCTACTCCAGCTCTCTTTTGATTTCCATTTGCATGGAATATCTTTTTCCATCCCCTCACTTTCAGTCTGTATGTGTCCCTGGGTCTGAAGTGGGTCTCTTGCAGACAGCATATATATGGGTCTTGTTTTTGTATCCATTCAGCAAGCCTGTGTCTTTTGGCTGGAGCATTTAATCCATTCACATTTAAGGTAATTATCGATATGTATGTTCCTATTACCATTTTCTTTCTTTTGTTTTTTAAATGATATTTTATTTATTTATTTAATTTATTTTTGGCTACTTTGGGTCTTCGTTGCAGTGCACGGGCTTTCTCTAGTTGCAGCGAGCAGGGGCTACTCTTCGTTGCAAAGCATGGGCTCTAGGCGTGTGGGCTCAATAGTTGTGGCTTGCAGGCTCAGTAGTTGTGGCTCACGGGCTCTAGAGCACAGGCTCAGTAGTTGTGGCACACGGGCCCAGGTGCTCCACAGCATGTGAGATCTTCCCGGATCAGGGCTCGAACCCGTGTCCTCTGCATTGGCAGGTGGATTCTTAACCACTGTGCCACCAGGGAAGCCCCTTACCATTTTCTTAATTGTTATCGGCTTGTTTTTTTAGGTCCTTTTATTCTCTTGTGTTTCCCACTTAGAGAAGTTCCTTTAACATTTGTTGTAGAGCTGGTTTGGTGGTGCTGAATTCTCTTAGCTTTTGCTTATCTATGAAGCTTTTGATTTCTCCGTCAAATCTGAATGAGATCCTTGCCAGGTAGAGTAATCTTGGTTGTAGGTTCTTCCCTTTCATAGCTTTAAATATATCATGCCATTCCCTTCTGGCTTGTAGAGTTTCTGCTGAGAAATCAGCTGTTAACCTTATAGGAGTTCCCTTGTATGTTATTTGTCATTTTTCCCTTGTTGCTTTCAGTAATTTTTCTTTGTCTTTAATTTTTGTCAATTTGATTACTATGTGTCTTGGCATGTTTCTCCTTGGGTCTATCCTGCCTGGGACTCTCTGTGCTTCCTGGACTTGGGTGGCTATTTCCTTTCCCATGTTAGGGAAGTTTTCGACTATAATCTCTTCAAATATTTTCTCTGGTCCTTTCTCTCTCTCTTCTCCTTCTGGGACCCCTATAATGCAAATGTTGTTGCATTTAATGTTTTCCTAGAGGTCTCTTAGGCTGTCTTCATTTCTTTTCATTCTTTTTTCTTTATTCTGTTCCGCAGCAGTGAATTCCACCATTCTGTCTTCCAGGTCACTTATCCGTTCTTCTGCCTTAGTTATTCCGCTGTTGATTCCTTCTAGTGTATTTTTCATTTCAGTTATTGTAATGTTCATTTCTGTTTGTTTGTTCTTTAATCCTTCTAGGTCTTTGATAAACATTTCTTGCATCTTCTCGATCTTTGCCTCTGTTCTTTTTCCGAGGTTCTGGATCATCTTCACTATCAGTATGCTGAATTCTTTTTCTGGAAGGTTGCCTATGTCCACTTCATTTAGTTGTTTTTCTATGGTTTTATCTTGTTCCTTCATCTGGTACAAAGTCCTCTGGCTTTTCGTTTTGTCTATCTGTGAATGTGGTTTTCCTTCTGTGCTGCAACAAAGACCCAACACAGCCAGAAATAAAAGCAAATAAATAAAAAAATTAAAAATAAAATAAATAAATAAAATAAAAAAGGGAAACTCAGGTGGAAGGCAAGAAAGAAGGGAAAAAACAACTGAAAAGTATGGTTATTAGAAAATAAGGGAGATTGAATTAAGTCCAGCTATAACAGTAATTAGAATAACTGTAGATGGGTTCAACTCATTAAAAAGACAAGCTCTCATATCAGACTTTTTGTTTTTTAAACCAGCCCTGTTCAATAGTACGTTGTCTGTCAAAGACGACACACGATAAAATTGAGGGAATGGGAAGGTACATCAAGTGAGTATGTCATCCAGGGAAAGACAATGATTGGCTTAATCCTTTTTTTTTTTTAACCCACTTGTAGAATCAATTTTACATATATCCTGGTAGGAGGACAACATAATGAAATTGTTTTCATTCAGCTCCTTTATTCACTAGTGAGAGCCACCTGGTAAACTCTGAGCATTTTCCGATGGTTTTTTCCTTCCTGTGGATTGCTCCAGCCTCTGTGTTAGTGCTTCCAAGGTTCTCTATAGATCTGGCCTCATTTTTTCTGTTTCTCAGACTCTTTATTTTTTTTTTTTTATAACTTTATTTATTTAATTTTGGCTTCGTTGGGTCTTCATTGTTGCTCACGGGCTTTCTCTAGTTGCGGTGAGCGGGGGCTACTCTTTGTTGCGGTGCAGGGGCTACTCATTGTTGTAGTGCACCGGCTTCTCATTGCGGTGGCTTCTCTTGTTGTGGAGCATGGGCTCTAGGCATGCGGGCTTCAGTAGTTGTGGCACGTGAGCTCTAGAGTGCAGGCTCAGTAGTTGTGGCGCACAGGCTTAGTTGCTCCACGGCATGTGAGATCTTCCTGGACCAGGGGTCAAACCCGTGTCCGCTGCATTGGCAGGCAGATTCTCAACCACTGAGCCACCAGGGAAGCCCCTCTCTAACTCTTTAATTCTCTCTAACTTTACTTGCCTTATGTCTATAAGGCCTGGTTAGCTCTGCACCACGGTCCCCTTTAAAGGCTGCTTGCCCAGAGCTGGAAGAAGCCAGTGTTCCTGAAATAGAGATTTGAGTTGCATGCATATGAGGGTTAACATTGTTGGTGGACGGGGAGATCACAGCTTAGGATGTTGTGAAGGCAGTGAGAATTCTGGCTAAGAGTTGATTGTTGTCTTAATGATAATGCCAGATGCTGGCCTCTGAATACCTGAGGTCAGAGGGTGGGCTTAAAGAGTGGACTCATCCTCAGAGTGGCATTTGGCCTGGAGAACATCTGAGAGGCAAGCAGAGAGCAATGGAGCAAGGAGGGCAGGCATGAATATGTTACAGAGACTCAGCCATAGGTCAGGGCATGTCTTCGTTGTGATGATAATGACTGGACATGCCTAGGATCAGGAAATATCTCAGTAGAAAGGTGCCAGGAGACCAGAGGCTTAACCAGAGTATCTTTTAGGAGCAGAGGGATCCTTATTTGGAGATGTAACCTCTGTTTTCAGAAAGTTTGTTGCATGAGACTCGGTCACATTTGAGAGTGAGGTCTTGCTTCACGTCAGGCGTTTCCTACCGTTGCCTACTTCCCGGCTTGCAGTGCCCTAGGGTGTGCTGTGAAGTTGCCTGGTGACAAGTGACAAGTGCCCAAGCGTTTCTCAGTTACAAGTCACTTCTGTACAGAGGTCTTGCTTTTTGATTTGTCTGTCAAAGGTAGAGTAAAAAAACAAACAAAAACTTTGTATTATATAAGTTCTCAAGCATATAAAAAATATCCTTATGTAATCACTGTTGGATTTCTTTTTGACCGAATTTACTCTGAAAACTACTGGCAGTATTTTCTAGAACATTTTAAACGAATGTCAAATAAAATTTTTCTTTTTTTTGTTTTTTTATTTTTGGCCACTCCGTGTGGCCTGCAGGATCCCAATTTGCTGACCAGGGATCAAACCCATGCCCTTGGCAGTGAAGGTGCAGAGTCCTAACCACTGGACCACAGGGAATTCCCTGTTTTCTTTCATTTCAACCAGAATGTTGTCTGTTTAAGAAGTTGATAGGTCTTGGATATGTGTAGTGGCTTTATATGGATTTTTGCCCTTTTAAGTTCAGGGAATAAAATAAGTTACCAGTGAACAGTTACTAAAAAAGGGAGTGTTAAGCCATGTGCCTTGAGGTACTGTATGTCAGAAATTGAATTTCGCTATCTTGTAGTATCTCCAGACCTGAGATAACTGAGTCTGCCATATCAGACCAGTCTTGGGTAGTGACTTTCCTGCCTGCATAGGAGGCTGGGCATACCGGCATCAGAGTAGACAGGCCTCAAGTGTATGCTTAAGTCACCTGTGTGGCAGAAGAGAGTGCCCTTGGCTCTGACAAGCCTTACTTAAGGAGCTGCCTGAGTTCTTGGACTCCTTTGCAGCTGAGATGAGGCTCAGTGAAGCAGATGCTCTTCAGGATTAGAGAAGGTGCGTTTCCTTATGGGTGAGTGAGAGGCTGGGGAGCCCTCTTTCCCCCTCCCTTGCTGTGACCGCAGAATGTGAAGGAGAACTCAGTTCCTGACATCCATTTAGGCCCCTGGATAGTTCCCTGACATCTGCCTACAGTGTGGGTACAGGATCACTCATGTTTGTTGCCACGTCCCACTGTCTTCTCAAGGGGAACCCTGGTTGACATCAGATCACATGAGGTTGGGCACTCTGCAGGGACAATGCATCTTAATTATTTTCTCTTTTCTAAAAATAACCCCAAATCTAGAAGGAAAATCACAGTTGTACATACTTGAAACAATGCAGACAGCTCACTTTCTTCTGCATGTGCCTATATGAATTTTAGTAGAAAATATGATAAAATTGATATCAGTTTATTTTGGAGGTGAGCCACACCATGCGGCATGTGGGATCTTAGTTCCCCAACCAGGGATCAAACCCGTGCCCCCTGCAGTGGAAGCGCGGGGTCTTAACCACTGGACCGCCAGGGAAGTCCCGTTTGATATCAATTTAAGATTTGGGGCAATTAGCCCTTGAATTAATTAATCTGAAAGTAGGAATAAATCTAAAATAAGATGCTATGAAAAATATTGAAACATGAGTTTGAAACAGAGGTTATTCACATTTGGTAAATTTAAGGAAACAAAAGGAATTTCCTCAAATAGCACAGTGAAACTAAATTGCCATTTTCCTATTGTTATACTTAATAGCCACCTGTTTAATCTGGGTCAAGTACTTTGGGGGAAATTCATCTCTTATTACCATTTTTCTTTGTCTTTCACTGGTAACTCTTAAAATTTAGGGAACCTTATCATTTGTAAATCAAACTAGGATGCCCTGAAGATCAACCTTGTGTTTTATCCTGAAAGATAAAACATATACTAAAACATATATAAAACATTTCATATACTGAAAAATTCAGTATATGACCATGTGGATGAATGAGACAGGAAGATCAATTAATTTCTTTACTCTCACTTAAATAAAATTTGTCTTGAATTAGCATGAAAATGGGCTTTTTGCAATTAATTTTAAATAACTGAGTATGGAGAACATTTATTTCTTGAGAAGAGACCTAAGGCATTAAATAGGGCTTGCTTTTTGCAAAATGTCAGTAGCATTGTTTCTGCTTCTCTCTCCCAGATCAAGCACTGCGCCTAGCAGAAATTTTACTACCTCTCCAACATCATCAGCAAGTCCCTATTCCTCAGTATCTGCCTCTCCCATTTCAAATGGTGATAGTGCTAACACCTCTGGGATGCACAGTTCCGGTATCAGCAGGGGGTAAGAGCAGGTCCTTTCACTTTGCTTCCCTTCCCTCTGAGTCCTTTCCCAGGCCGTACCTGGACAGCTCCTCTGCTGCTACACTAAGCATAGTGGGATTAGGGCTCCCCATGGGAACATGCTGCATGTGGTTTCTTGCTCCATTTCATACCCACAGTAAATTGTGCCTCCTAGTTCTGATGTACATTGCTCTTCTTCCTGCGAGCTGGTGTTTTCCCTACAGCCTAAGTCAGTTGGTGGTCATGGGGGTCACTGCATTTGTCTGTGAAGGAATGGGCTGGCTGTCTGGCAGAATAGCTATGCGGGGATGATTGTTGGCTGTGGGAGGACCCTGCCTGTTTCCCCTCTGCATGGCTGTGATCCTTTCTCCGAGTGTTTCAGGAGCACCTGCCATGTAGCACGGACAGGGTGGAAGAGGAAGGTCAGGCGAGAGAGAGAGTGCATGCACACTCAGGCACAGTCAAGACTGAGTGTGGCCTGGTGGGTGGTGGCAGGTGCAAGCTTTGATCTTGGTAACCAGTGTTCTTCCCCGAAGTCACCTGGCAGTTAGCCTTCTGGAGGGATACAAAATTAGCATTTGCCAAAGCCTGAGAGCAAAGGATTCAAACAGCATTTCTCCCCTTAAGGATGTGCTCACCACCCGTTATTGTGTCAAATCAAGGCAGGGGGTTGGGGGAGCTGGAGGGCTGGGGAGGGGAGTAAAGAGACCTTGTATCACGGAGTTATTATCAAGTGAGAATTCTAGAGGCCCCGGCGGAGCCCTAAAAGGCATCCTGAGGGCATGTGAGCAGCACTCACTTTTATTGCTGATGTGGGTTATGTTTTCCAGTGGATCTGGCTTCTCTGCTTCGTATAATTGTCAGGAGTCCCCATCAATTCATGTACAACCTGGGCTCTGTGGACTTGGAAACCTGGGGAACACCTGCTTCATGAACTCTGCCTTGCAGGTAGGGGGCAGAGCTGCCATCTCAATAACACTGTGTCTTCACAGTACTTGAGGCTCAGGTGGGAGTGGCCTCTAAGGTGTTGGGAGGATCCTCTCCCAGGGGTCACTAACGACCCTTTGTTAGTACTTCAGGGATCCCTGCCAAGGCACGTCCCACTGGGTAGTACAGAATGGCCTCCTCAGTGTTCCTGGCCTCAAAATGTCTTCTTAATCAGTTCTAGGTTTGGTTTTACAGTAAAAGTATGTTGAATTTTGTTGACCATTAGGGAATGATCTCAGAAAGTACTGGAATACTTGCCTGGTTGGTCTCTAATGGGATGAGAACTCACAGTAGCTGGTACTAAGCCAAATTATTCCTGCTTGAAGTTGACCATCTTTTCACCAGCGAGCTGTCTCACCTCATGCCCCTGCTTGGAGAAAATCCTAAAATCCTCTGTTTGAAACCTCATTTATTCATTCATCAAATATTTTTTGGGCACATACTATGTGATGGTACTGTTTTGGGCATGGGCTGGAGTTAGGGTCCAACTACAAAGTTAGGAGGGCACAGTCCTTAATACTGCCTTCACTTCTGACGCCAGCTGCAAGTTTGGGGCTCCCTAAGACCACCCTCAGTTTTGTTAATTTGCTAGAAAGACTTGTAGACTCACTTAAAAGTAATTATACTCACAGTTATGGTATGTTATAGGGAAAGGATACAGATTTAAAATTAGGCAAGGTTAAGAAGGGAGTAGGGCAGAGTCTAGGAGGGTTCTCAGTGCAGAGCTTCTGTTGCCCTCTTCCTGTGGAGTCAGGATGCTTTACTTTCCTGGCATTGATGTGTAACAGTAGGCATGGAACATTGCCAGGTATGAAAACTCACCTGAGTTTTGGTGTCCAGAATTTTTATTGGGGCTTTATTATATAGCATGACTGATTGGTTGCCCAGTGGTTAAAGAGAAAATTCTTGTGAATTGGTGAATGTATTCAAAGATTTAAGGCAGAAATACCAGTCATGCCTATCTTCTTTCAGCACCCCAAATCATTTTACAAGGCAGGATACTCTGATACCAAAATATGACAAGGAATTTCTAAAAAGAAAAATTTTAGACTATTGTATCTCATAACTGTAGACACAAATAATGTAGATAAAATTTTAGCAAATCAAAATCAATGATATCTAAATAAAAGTGGTAACACATAACAAGTAGATGTGGTTTGTGCTAGGAAAACCAGGTTGGTTTAACACTTGAAAAATTAATCAGTCTTTTAACATAGTAACAGAATGAAGGAGAAAACCATGTGATCATCTCTATAGATGTAGGAAAACTCATTTGGTAAAATCCAATACCCACCTTCATTTTTTAATTTAAGGAGTTAAAATTAATATACACAGGTACGGTATTATTTATTGTTTTCTCTAATTGTCCTGATTTTCCCACCCATAGTGTTTTGGCTCTAGTAAAACATTTTGCCTTCGGCTTACTTATATTTTGCCTTCTCATGAAATAGTGGAATGTCTCAGTCACTTCCAATAAAAAAAAAATATCATCTTAAAATTATTATCTTCCACTGAATAGAAAATTACTGTGTGTCAGGCATTTGGGATATACAGCTTTTGCCCTCAGAGAGCTTGTCTCAGAAACAGTTCTTAGGCAGTAAGTGTGAGCTCCCTCCAAAACAGTGTCCCTGGGAGGCTAGTCACAATGTGGCCACCAGCCTCTGGGAGGCTGTGCCTTACTGTTATGAGCCCTTCAGAGAATCTGCTGAGCACTTCATTTTGTTGGCGTGACCCTCACTGGTCGTTTAGAACTGGGTTTATCTTGTGTCTCTGTGTGCTCTCCAGAAGCGGTGTAAGCTGTGATCGTGTTCTCTTTCAGTGCTTAAGCAACACTGCACCACTGACCGACTACTTTCTCAAAGATGAGTATGAGGCTGAAATCAACAGGGACAACCCTCTGGGAATGAAAGGGGAAATTGCAGAGGCCTATGCAGAGCTCATTAAGCAGATGTGGTCTGGAAGGGATGCTCATGTGGCACCTCGCATGTTCAAAGTAGGTTGACGTATATACTTCCTTTTTCCTATTTTAGGGAGAGTGGTTTCGTGTTGTAATGAAGCATTCCTTTACTGCATTTTGGGATTAAGATGGGCTCCGAGGCTAAAAGCACTACATGATCAGATCCCTCTTTTCTGTTCAGTCATTTAGCACACACTTAAGTGACTCAGCCCCCACCTCTGGGCCGAGGATACTTCAGATAATCATTTGTATTGTAAGCTGCTTGTTCAGAATGCTGTATTCTACAGCGGCATTCTTTTTTTTTCTTTCTTTTTTTTTCTTTCTTTTTTTAAGTTTTTTTGATGTGGACCATGTTTAAAGTCTACTGAATTTGTTACAATATTGCCTCTGTTTTATGTTTTGGTTTTTTGGCTGCGAGGCATGTGGGATCTTAGCTCCCTGACCAGGATCGAACCCACACCCCCTACATTGGAAGGTGAAGTCTTAACCACTGGACCATCAGGGAAGTCCCTACAGTGGCATTCTTTAAATGGTTGACACCCTAAGGAGACCATAAAAATTCAACCTAATTTCCAGTATCATCTGAAGGGTGCTCCCAGGTTCTCTTGAGACTGGAACGTATACCAACTGTGGTTTGAGTTGGGTCCCCTAAGTTAGGAATTGGGCTGACGTTGTCGGATGTTGGTATGAGGGGCAGTTCTCACTTGGGTCCCTCAGCTAGGAAGATGGGAAGATGGGTGAACTGCTTTGGGCACTTGGAGCACCTCAACCTTCCATTGCCCTGAATGTTTTTCGCTGCTGAGGGGGAAGTGCCTTGCCTCCATGTGTTGAAATCTGGAAATCCTGTTTGGTTCAAGGAACCTTCATGAAGCATCTGATTCACAGAGGAAAAAAAATATAGCACCTAAGCTCAATGAGAAAATTAAAATCTTAGATTGTTTACTGAAATTGAAAACAAATTCTTTTCATTCCCATGGTCACATTAATCCCTGGGAAATATATGCAAATTACTATTCCCAGAGTTTCTGTTTCTGAAGGTCTGGGGTGGGGCCTGAGAAGGTGCATTTCTGTCAAGCTCTCAGATGATGCTAATGCCACTAGTTGGGCACTGCACTCTGAGGATCAGTAGTGTAGAGCAATACAAGGCAGACACTTATTTAGGGCTAGGAGGGCTCTTATGTACAGTGCTCTTATTTAGGGCTAAGAGGATTCCTCTGGCTGATGCAGGTACCATTTGTAAACTTCTTAGGGAGACTCTGAACCAAAGAAGGTGGTTGGAGAGGGATTCGTGTCTGTACTTAGGAGATGTGGCTACTGAGGGAGTCACTCTTTACTCCTCTCTTAGGGTAGTGGCCCAAGTTCCAAGTCTGTAGTTGTCCTGGATTTCAGATCTTAGCCCTCTTCTCTCTGGTAGGAACTGCTGACCTTTAGGCCCTTGAGGAGTTAATCAGGCTGCTGGAGCAAGGGTGTTCTCCCTTACGGTACCAGCAGACTGCAAAGTTATTTATTTATTTATTTAAAAAATAAATTTATTTATTTATTTTATTTATTTTTGGCTGTGTCAGGTCTTCGTTGCTGCATGCGGGCTTTCTCTAGTTGTGGCGAGCGGGAGCTAGTCTTCGTTGTGGTGCGCGGGCTTATTGCTGTGGCTTCTCTTGTTGCAGAGCATGGGCTCTAGGCGCACGGGCTTCAGTAGTTGTGGCACATGGGCTCAGTAGTTGTGGCTCGCGCGCTCCAGAGTGCAGGCTCAGTAGTTGTGGCGCACAGGCTTAGTTGCTCCGTGGCATGTGGGATCTTCCCGGACCAGGGCTCAAACCCCTGTCTCCTGCATTGGCAGGCGGATTCTTAACCACTGTGCCACCAGGGAAGCCCAAAGTTATTTTTGATGACAATTTCCTATCTGACTTCACTGGTTCTTTATAACTTATGCCTTCTGATGTGGTTGCTTTTGTTGTAGACTCAGGTGGGACGTTTTGCCCCTCAGTTTTCTGGCTACCAACAACAAGACTCTCAGGAGCTGTTAGCCTTTCTTCTAGACGGATTGCATGAAGATCTGAACCGAGTGAAGAAAAAACCGTACCTGGAGCTGAAGGATGCCAATGGGCGGCCAGATGCGGTATGATATTGAAGACTTTTGAAGAAAAGTATTCCAAAGAAGCTGCCTCCTACTGGGAGGTGCAAGGGCATTCTTCTGGTCTTGGAGTATTGGTGCCAGGGCTCTGGTTGCCTCTCACTGTTGTTTGTGACGTGGACGTGAGGTCTAATATGGAAATGTATTGCACGTTACAAAGGGGCTAACTCTAGTTACCCTGATGCTCCCTCTTGGGCTTCTTCAAGTTAGAGTCAGTTTGTTTAGTATAATTACATTGGTGAACCGGAGACTAGGGTACCCTGAAAACTGTAAAGTGCCTGTAGTGTGGACCCTTGGGATTATTAAAATCCATTAAAATCCATCTATGATGATTAAAATAGTTTGTTATTAATATTATTAGGGCACTTAAATTTTTTTGCCTTGATTTTCAGATCTATGAAGAAGGAATTTAGTATTTAAGCCACCTATCACATTGGGATGATCAATATGAATACTTCAAAGTAGCATTCACATCTTAAAGGAAAAACCATGAGCTAGCTGAACTATAGCATAAATTAAAAGCTCACTGAAGGGACTTTGGATCATTGGAAGCCTTATAGGAGACAGTCCTTTCCCGGTCAGGTCCATGTGTCCACAGTGCTCTCAGTTCGTCTGTCCCATAGACCCTGCATCAGCACTTGGTTAAATGTAGGATTGGGCATGGAGCTGGCATGTGGAATGAGTTTGGTATGCTAAGAGCAGTCCTGGCCCTCACTGGCCTGGACCAAGTTCTTGGCTGCACAGACTGCCTCACAGTCTGTTTCAGATTTTGCTGTGAATCATTCTGGATGCAGAGGCTAAGAACTGGGGGGTGTTGAGAATGTCTTACTTATCCCCTTTGCTTTCTTCCAGGTGGTGGCAAAGGAAGCCTGGGAGAATCATAGGTTGAGGAATGACTCTGTGATTGTGGACACGTTCCATGGCCTCTTCAAATCTACCTTGGTTTGCCCAGAATGTGCTAAGGTTTCTGTGACCTTTGACCCATTTTGCTATTTAACTCTCCCACTGCCCTTGAAGAAAGATCGAGTTATGGAGATCTTCCTGGTTCCCGCTGACCCTCGCTGCAGACCAACCCAGGTAAGAGAAATCGTCACCCTCATGGTACCCCTTGTTGTGAGTGGCCTCCAGACCCAGAGTGGGGCTGCTTCCATCTGTTGCAGCAGCAGCTCCATCAGCTGCCTCTGAAACCCCTTGGCACTTGGCTTGAGTGTGTGCCCTTGTCCTCCCTCAGACGTTTGTGTAATCCCATGTCATTCAGGCATATTGTGAAGGTTCTCTGGGCTTCTCTGTCACCTTTTCCCCTATGTTCCATTCATTTGACTAAAGGAACCTGGCTGATCTGCTAAGAGATCCTTGAATCTGAATGTTAGGGGACTAGAAACAGTACTTCCTTTGGTTATGTTCACCCCTAAATCAGCTAGGAGAGCCTGGCCAGAACAAAAGGCCAAATGAAAGGTGTGACAGGCCGGTCTTAGTGTCCAGCCCTGCTGATGGCTCACTGCATGCTTCTTCTGGCTTTATGACAAGGACTGGTTGGCAGTTTGTATAATTGTAACATTTCTTTAAAGGAAGTAGTGAATGGCTCTAAAAAGTTAAGAAAAAAATAAAGCAATGGGTAGGAGGGAAAGAGATGGTCCAGCTTCTGTGGTGCTACCTGAATAGAGAGGCGGGTGTTGATGCAGAAGACTTGCCTATTTGCTCTGCCGGCCACTCATCTGGGCCCTGACCTCACCACACACTGTTTCTGGAGGAGCACCTCTGCCCTCCATGATGCCTGCTCCTCCTGACTCATCCCACCCTTTCCAGAGCACCCTTGTCACCCCTCCCATCTCTCCTTTGCAGTACCGTGTGATTGTGCCGCTGATGGGGGCCGTGTCTGACCTGTGTGAGGCTCTCTCCAGGCTGTCTGGCATTGCTGCGGAAAATGTAAGGCGAGGTGTTCAGTGGCACTCAGCCTATTGGGGCCAGTTCATAGTCCTTTGGAGTTAAGTTTCAACCTTGTAGCCACTTTTGTTGGGTAGGTCTTATCGGCCAGCACACATGTGATTATATCTGGATGCCTCAGACCTCCTGGCCCTTGTTCATTGTGCACACTGTGCCTGAGTCTGTCCCTTCCAGCCCTGGGAACACTGTCTTTCCTCCATTGAGGACACACTAGCTGTGGTCAGAGGGCCAGGACTGGGGATTTGCTCTCACCTTGCCTCCCCTTCCTACCTGACCTCATCTGTAACGTGAGAAGCTGGAAGTTCTTTCCTGTCCCAAACTCTGTAAGTCTGTGGAGTGACTTGATAGAAATCTTTATTTAAAAACAATTGCTGGGACTTCCCTGGTGGCACAGTGGTTAAGAATCCACCTGCCAATGCAGGGGACACGGATTCAATCCCTGGTCCAGGAAGATCCCACATGCCGCAGAGCAGCTAAGCCCGTGTGCCACAACTACTGAGCCTGCGCTCAGAGCCAGCGAGCCACAACTGCAGAGCCTGCGTGCCGCTCCTGAAGCCCGCACCTAGAGCCGGTGCTCCGCAACAAGAGAAGCACACACACCGCGACGAAGAGTAGCCCCCGCTCGCCGCAACTAGAGAAAGCCCACACGCAGCAACGAAGACCCAACGCAGCCAATAAATAAATAAATAAATTTATTAAAAAGTAAAAATAAAATAGAAAAATAAAAACAATTGCTCACACTGGCCTTTCTGCTGAGCCTGGCCCTGTGTGAAGGTGGGCAAAGTGAAGACCTCTTGCCGCACGAGGATCCGTCCTCCTGGATGCCCTCAGCACCTCCCTTGTCCCAGCCCTGGTCAGTGCCCTCCTGCTCCCCACTCCCCTTGCACCCCTGCTGGTTTCAGGTGGTAGGTCTTGGTGGTTGGGGTTTGGTCTTTTCTGCTATGTGCTGAGGATGGCTTGGGGAATTCCAGCCCCAGGAAACACCCCAGAGGATTCTGGATGACTGCTGGTCTCTGGTCAGCACTCACTCCCCACCATTCCTGCCACTGGAGGGCAAATCCTGTCGTAAACCTTGGGACAGATGTAGCATGTTTTCTGGTGGTGACAGCCATGCTGCTCCCCCTTGGCCCTTGGCCCCTGAGCTCTGGGGCTGGTTGCATCGTGATCTCTCTGGGGGTAGCACATATTTTTTCATTTGTGCCTGGGTTATTAAGTAGGTGTACTCTTTTTTAAAAAATATTTATTTATTTATTTGGCTGTGCCGGGTCTTAGTTGCAGCACGTGGGATCTTCATTGCAGCATGCAGCATCCTTTTAGTTGCGGCATGTGGGATCTTTAGTTGCGGCATGTGGTGGGTGTACTCTTATCCATCCTGTAATCTTTCTGTTACTGTTGGTTCTTAGATGGTGGTCACAGATGTGTATAATCACCGGTTCCACAAAATTTTCCAAATGGATGAAGGTTTAAACCACATCATGCCTCGGGATGACATTTTCGTGTGAGTACTTAGTGGTTTCTGCTGCAGGGTCAAAGGAAACATTCTAGAGGCTTTGCCAGTGTCTGTCAGTGTCTCCAGAGCAGAAGATCTGGCAGTTGGTGCTCATGTGGATTTGCCCCAACCCCTGGGTGCAAGAGATGGATGTTCAGGGAATTTTGGGCAGCCATCAATGCTAAGCGCCTACTGGCACTTCAGAGCTAGACATTCCAGATAATTCTCCTCAGCATGAACAAGGCTTTTGTCAACAGTTGCTACCTGTTAAGGCCTGTTCAGTGGTTCTGCAGATGGTCCTGCTGTCAGAGGTGCTTTTCTCAAGAAGAATCACAGCTTTGTAAGGGGCCACGGGAAGACAGGAGAAGGGACGCAGTACAGGGAGGGTCTCGTCCTTTCTCCCAGCCACAGGTAGTGGCTTCTCAGGCAGGTGCCATCCCAGATGACAGGGAAGGTTGATTTAAGCAGCCTTTTCCAGCGCTAACATCTGCAAGCCTTGAGACTCGGTTTTCTCATCCCTGTGGGGACAGTACACTCCAACTGCAGCTCGTCTCCTCGGCCCCTCCCAAGTCCTCTTGCTTCAAGGCTGCTTTGTGTGATTGTGTGTGTGTCCCTCTTCAGGTGGGGGTGGGGTGGGGGGGTGGAGTGTGAGCTTGTCTGAGCTCCCAGCAGCCGCTTGCTCAGGGAGGCTTGCATGTGGAGCACACCCATGTTGTC
This sequence comes from Balaenoptera acutorostrata, assembly GCF_949987535.1. Lineage (NCBI taxonomy): Eukaryota > Metazoa > Chordata > Mammalia > Artiodactyla > Balaenopteridae > Balaenoptera > Balaenoptera acutorostrata. The sequence continues at coordinate 39,414,747 of NC_080073.1, forward strand.
TCTCCCTCATTCCCTCTCAGCCAGAAACTTGCCTCTGCCGAGAAAGGTTTTTAGGATTTTGTTTCGGTTTTTGGTTTTGGCTGAGGAATGCAGTACACAAAGGAGGCATTTCCTTCCCTTTACATTTTTGGGGCCAATGACTTCTAGGTCACTCTAAAAGGAAGAATTCTTAACCACACCCAAGATCCTAGTTCTGTTCACACTTGCATAGGCTGCCTCCCCACTCGCAGCCGTGTTCCCTTACTTTACTAATGGAGGGTGCCAAGGCTCATGCTGGGCCACAGGACTGGGACTGTCCACTTCTTACCCCAAGACCTTAACACAGTCTCCCTCAGTTCTGGAAACTAGTGTTCGCACATACCTGTGCTGAGAAGACCTGGGACATGACCTTGTTGGGGAGGTTGGCAAACCACCAATGGAGGATTTTTCAGAGAGCTTGAGGGCCAGCCAATTGGAAAGCAAATTGCTTTATGATGAATTGATAATTGTCTTACGAAAACACAGTTGTAGCATCTAATACTTTTTTGAGCATGTGATGTACTGTGCTACTGAGTTACTTAATCTTCACCACTACACTGGAAGGTGGGTGATCCCATTGTCCACTGGATAAACAGACTTAGAAATTAAGGCACTTGGCCTGGTTACAGCAGCCAGAAAGTGGCAATGATGGATCTGGAACCTGGGCCAGCCTCACTCCAAGGCGTGGTTCTTGACCATTATGCTGGACCCCAGGGTCCTTACCCTAGAGCATACCTTAGACGTTTTTGTGAGTTTTTCTTTGAACTCCTCCTGCATATACTATAGTCAGGACTGTTTGCCAGGCATGTGGGGAGAGAGGTGTGTGTGTGTGTGTGTGTGTGTGTGTGTGTGTGTGTGTGTGTGTGTGTGTGTGTGTGTGTGTGTGTGTGTGTGTGTGTGTGTGTGTGTGTGTGTGTGTGTGTGTGTGTGTGTGTGTGTGTGTGTGTGTGTGTGTGTGTGTGTGTGTGTGTGTGTTTATAGTTTTCAAAAGTTGAATCAGTAAGTTTGTGTCTCCCCCTATAGGAAGAGGGAAAGACTACAGTCGGTTGCCAGCAATTTTGGTAACATCTGTTCCAGGATAAAACATCTATAAATCTCCTCAATCCCATGTATTCACTAAGTAAGACACATTTTTCAAAATCATTGATTTGTATTTAGCAGTTTCTTTGGTTATCTCTGATTTTTTAAAAAAATTAAATATGATTCTTTTACTTCAATGTTTTTGAAGAAAGATGGCAAACAGTTTTATAAATTTGCTTCCTCATTTGAAATAAAGAGTCTTTGGCTTATATTCTAGGTATACGTCGCTGTACAGTATTTGGTTTTATTAAAGGGCAGGGCATTGAGAATGCCTTTTTCTAAAAGTTAAGCTCCTTGATGGGTGACAAAAGGTGAACTTGGGGGCTGGGCCCCCCCGTGTGCCTTTGTGTCTGAAGTGATGGTCTGGATGACAGGTGTCATCTGTGTTGAGTCCCAGTTGAAGGACCACAGAGTTTGAGGCCATGGTTGGGGGAAGGAGGATCACATTAGTCCCAGGTCCTGGGTTGTGTAGGTTCACCTTGTGTTAACAGTTGATCCTCTTTGGGATTCCTGACCCATCCTCTAGCATTGTCTTGGAAATGGTTTATCCACCTTTTGTACTGAAGTGCACTCTGTCCTAGTAACCGTAGTCCTGGCCACCATGTAGCTGCAGCTCAGATCTCCGTCTCTCACAGGGACCTGCCGCTGAAGGTGCTCTCTTGTGTGATTGACACAGGTATGAGGTCTGCAGCACCTCCACAGACGGCTCTGAATGTGTCACGCTTCCAGTGTACTTCAGGGAAAGGAAATCCAGGCCGTCGAGCACTTCCACTGGGGCAGTGCTATATGGGCAGCCACTGCTGGTTTCTGTCCCCAAGCACAAGCTCACCCTCGAGTCTTTGTACCAGGCTGTTTGTGAGCGCATCAGGTTGGTGGTAGGAATGTGATTTGCTTGTTATCTAAAATAAGATAGGCCCAGTAAGAGTGACTGCCCCCTGCAGAGTGCCAGTGTTGACCCCGTGTGCTCACTTCTGTTAGAAATGTAGTTGTCTTGGCCCCTGGGAGGACCAGGACAGGTGCTGTTGGGACAGAACATCTGGCACATCTGAAGCACCATGACAGTGAACACCTAAGCCTCTTCTAGTCCCTGGAATCATGTCTTCACACCTGTCAGTCACCTGCTTGAGGGAGTATAGTGCTTTGATGGCATTTTGTATTTGAATGTAATTTCTGAACTACTCCACTATCATTCTGAACCTGATAATTAACATTACTGGGAAATATTTTTTTAAATGATGGCGCCACGCAACGTTTATCAAAGATTTGAAACAGGCTTTCTCAGAGTCTTCAGTGCCCTGGTAGTTAAACTTATCTCTTAGGTTCCTCTCAATTTCTTGAAGTGTTAAGCCATCACACGAATTTTAAGGCCCTTTTATTTACATAAATTGCTTTGTGAATAGCTGAATATATAAATTAGGAACTACTTCAGGCTGAGTAGTGGAGAAAAATAGGTAAAGGTTACAACTAATAAACAATTTCTTTCTTTCTTCTTTTCAAGCCGCTATATAAAACAGCCTTTGCCTGATGAGTCTGGCAGCTCGCCCTTGGAGCTGGGGGCCTGCAATGGCTCCAGGGGCAGCTGTGAAGGTGAGCGCACGCCACGCTGTGGGGCTGTGACTGACCAAATCCCTCCCGACCTCCCTCTTCTTCCAAAGGTGTTGTATACATGGGTGAGGGAGGCTCTGAGGCGGGGTTGGGGGCTCTGCCTAGAGAGCAGACCTGGAAGCCCTGTCTGCACCACTTCACTCTGCCAGAGCCCATTGTCCAACTTTGACACCTCGTGTAATCTTAGGCGTGGAGGCTGGGTTTCACCTCAGGGAGACTAAGCATAATAGGACTGAGTGACTTGCCCAAGGGTCATGTAGCAGAGTCAGGATTTGATTCTGACCTGTTGGGATTGCTGAGTACACTTGGCTGCCTTCACAACCTGGCTTGTGTCTGTAGAGCTTTTGTCTTGGCCCTTACCCATCACCATGGTCCAGCAGCCGCCCCTGGGGAGGACAGATGTCCTGCCCAGCCAGTCAGAAGGCAGAGACAGGTTCTCTTGGGCCTTTCTTTCTTTCTACCCAGGAAGCCACAGGTGGTAGCTGGCTCTGGACAGCTCCTGATGTGGGAGTGACGAGCCACAGTTGTAAAAGCAGTAGGATAGACTTGTTGCAAGAAACCCAGAGCCCTCAACATCCTTCTGTGGCCTAGTGCTCACAAGCTCATCTGTGACCAGGGAGCTGTGTCTGACCTGCACTGTGACTGTCATCCTTCTTTTGGGGGCCTGCGTGACTGACTAGGTGGCTTTATTCCTATAAAACCAGAAATGTCCTCCAGTTCCTGTGCTTTGTGAATAGCTGAATATATATTCTCAGTTGAAAATTCAAATGCCCAGATTTCTGCAAGACACGCCTGGTCCTGGAAAGTGAGAATTGACATTAAAAATAATGACCAGAAGGCTCTGTCCTGAAGGGATATTCCAAATTGTTGGTATTATATAGGTTGAGTATTTATTATAGTCGTACTCCTGTTCTTGCCCAGAATATCATGTTCTCCTCCCACGAGGGATGAACAGGAGTGTATTTTGTGCACAGGTCCCACAGGCAGACATGTTGGAGCTGTAGTGGTAGTCTCTGAGCAGACCTTGGGTGACCTGTGGGTTCTTAGTGCTCTGGAAGTTGAGGCACTGTGATTCCCAGCTTGAGGTGTGGGGCAGACCTCAAAAAGTCACTTCAGCTCTCTTAACCTTGGTTTACCCATCTGCAAAATGGGATGATGATAACGGCTTCACAGAGTTGAGGTTACTGTTTAATGAGATAGTGTGGTTAGAGTATCTGGCACATAATAGATGCTCAGTTAATAACAGCATCATGTCAGTATTTGCTATTGTTACAATTAGCCTAGTTTCTTAGACACTCCATCTGTCAGTCTCTTGTTCAGTCTCTTGTTCTCACTGCCTTCTTTTGAATTCCATAAGTGAGCCTTGGTGCGTAGACTTCAGATCCTGTTTAATGCTGAAATAATTCTAACCTCTTTACTGCCATGGCTCCTTGTTAGGCCTGTGGTGGCTGTCTCCTGCTGAATCTCTGAGTGTCTTGGGCAGGGCAGTGTTTCACTTGCCAGTCTGAGAGCAGAGCAGGCTTATCTGGGTGTAAAAGGGGCAGTGCCACTGCTTCAGGAGTGAAGTGAGCTAATTGAGAAAGGAACCTCTGTGAGAGCTGAGGCTGGCAGTCTCATGCACACTGGCTGTTTCAGAGTCCTGCTTATGGGGACTCATGTCACACTGTCATCCATGGCTGTGATGTTCCTGTGGCCTGACAGGAAACTGCTGCATTGTCCTGGGCCCAACTTGTCCTTCCTCGTGAGAACTCCCGAGACACAGTCTTTGAAAGAGGATTCTTTTTTTTTTTTTTTTAATTTATTTTTTGGCTACATTGGGTCTTCATTGCTGCGCACAGGCTTTCTCTAGTTGCAGTGAGCGGGTGCTACTCTTCGTTGCAGTGTGCATGCTTTTCATTGCGGTGGCTTCTCTTTTTTTTTTTTATATTAATTAATTAATTTAAATTTATTATTTTTTTTGGCTGTGTTGGGTCTTCGTTGCTGTGCGTGGGCTTTCTCTAGTTACAGCGAGCGGGGGCTACTCTTCATTGCGGTGCGTGGGCTTCTCACTGCGGTGGCTTCTCTTGTTGCGGAGCACGGGCTCTAGGCGCGCAAGCTTCACTAGTTGTGGCTCGTGGACTCTAGAGTGCAGGCTCAGTAGTTGTGGCGCACAGGCTTAGTTGCTCCGTGGCATATGGGATCTTCCCAGACCAGGGCTCGAACCCGTGTCCCCTGCATTGGCAGGAGGATTCTTTTTTTTTTTTTTTTTTTTTTATTTATTTTTATTTTTGGCTGTGTTGGGTCTTCGTTTCTGTGCGAGGGCTTTCTCCAGCTGTGGCAAGTGGGGGCCACTCTTCATCGCGGTGTGCGGGCCCCTCATTATCGCGGCCTCTCTTATTGCGGAGCACAGGCTCCAGACGCACAGGCTCAGCAGTTGTGGCTCATGGACCCAGTTGCTCCGCGGCATGTGGGATCTTCCCAGACCAGGGCTCGAACCCGTGTACCCTGCATTGGCAGGCAGACTCTCAACCACTGCGCCACCAGGGAAGCCCCGGCAGAAGGATTCTTAACCACTGTGTGCGGTGGCTTCTCTTGTTGTGGAGCACGGGCTCTAGAGCGCAGGCTTAGTAGTTGTGGCGCACGAGCTTAGTTGCTCCATGACATGTGGGATCTTCCCGGACCAGGGATCAAACCTGTGTCCCTTGCATTGGCAGGTGGATTCTTAACCACTGTGCCACCAGGGAAGTCCCTGAAAGAGGATTCTTATGTAGAATATACGTCTTCCTTTCCTCAGTTTCCGTTTCTATTGCTATTTCCCCAAATATATAAACTTCATATTTTGAATCTTTTCTTCCCCCGTTACTTTTTTTTTTTTTTTTGGCTACGCCATGCACCTTGTGCGATCTTAGTTCCCCGACCAGATATTGAACCTGGGCCCCCGGCAGTGGAAGCACCAAGTCCTGACCACTGGACTGCCAGGGAATTCCCTTCCCCTGTTACTTTTACATCACCTTTTGGAGTTGTCCCCATCTTTGTTGAAATTACTTATTTGATACCTTAACTTTCCCCTTTGACTGCCCAACAACAAAAATTATGATGAGCCTGATCATGGATTTTTTTATTGCAGCCATATATACCAACCAGTTCTCTGGAAACACCTGGGAAATTTACTTATCACCATATGTCTCTAGAATACCTCTTTAAATTTCTTTTTTTAATATATATTTATTTATTTTATTTATTTATTTTTGGCTGCATTGGTTCTTTGCTGCTGCACGCAGGCTTTCTCTAGTTGTGGCTCGTGGGGGCTACTCTTTGTTGCGGTGCGCAGGCTTCTGATTGCAGTGGCTTCTCTTGTCGCGGAGCATGGGCTCTAAGCACGCAGGCTTCAGTAATTGTGGCACACAGGCTCAGTAGTTGTGGTGCACGGGCTTAGTTGCTCCGCGGCATGTGGGATCTTCCCGGACCAGGGATCGAACCCGTATCCCCTGCATTGGCAGGCGGATTCTTAACCACTGTGCCACCAGGAAAGTCCCTAGAATGCCTCTTAAAACTTTTTTTTTTCCCTGGCTGCGCGGCTTGCAGGATCTTAGTTCCCCAACCAGGGATTGAAGCCGGGTCCCTGGCAGTGAAAGCGCTGAGTCCTAACCACTGGACCTCCAGGGAACTCCCCCTCTTCAAACTCTTGAAACTCAGCAATCTCAAATGAATAAGGAGAAAAAAGGAGAGGAGGATCCTGTGTGCTGTGTTCCTTGGGGCCCATCATGGCGCCTGCACCTGAGAGACATGCAGTAAATACTTGTTGAAGGGACAGTCATCATGTTTCTTGTGGAGGAACTGAAGACCTTTACTTAGTATTTGTGTTCATTATCATATTTAAAGTTTTACTTTTAAATTGTTTCTTACCAGCCGGTTTTCTTGAGTATTGAGTATGGGTTTAATTTTGGTCCTTTTCTCTCTGTGTGATTAATGATCACGTTGAAAGAGTCAGACTATGTGGGATGAAGCCCAGTAAAGTACCAAGTGGTTAGGGCCCCAAATTTAGGACTGGCAGGACTGCTGACTCACTTCTGTACCTTCTGGTGACTCCTTGAACTTCTCTGGGACTCTGCGTCCTCATCGTGGAATAGCTGTGCCCACTTGCCTGCTTACCAGGTTGTGGGGGTGTCACATGTGAATTTAAGTGCCTTGTAAATGCAAAGGGGTGGATGTAGTTCACACACAGGACTGAATCTGGAAGGAAGCACCACAGTTAGGTATGAAATAAAAATTGCAGCATTGAAATGGTGGCAAATTACATACATGTTATTTTTCATTTGTATGCTAGGAGAAGACGAAGAAGAAATGGAGCATCAGGAAGAAGGCAGAGAGCAGCTTTCAGAAACAGAGGACAGTGGGGAGGATGAGCTGGGAAGTGACCATGGCGAGACCACCCAAAAGAAGCTCAAAAGCCGGCCCTGCCCAAAAAGGCTTTTTACCTTCTGCCTTGTGAACTCCTATGGCACAGCCGACCTAAATTCCCTTGCAGCTGATGGGAAGCTGCTTAAACTCAACTGTAAGCACTTTCTCTGACCTTTCAAACTGGGCTTTTGGGGACTTAGGATCTATTGGAAAATACTTGCACTCAGCACTCACTGACTGCACTGAGCTTTCATCATCTCGTAGTGTGGCTCCAGGAACAGACACTTGTGTGATCCTTGGGTTAAAGCTCTCTAAAGACTGTTTCAGAGACATGACACCCCTCCGCACTTTCCCTTGGCCTTCTTGTCAGGCTTTTCTCTTCCGTCCTTGATGACTTCAGAAGGAAACGAGCTCTCCCTCCACTCCCAACATCCTTCAGGACTTCTGCTCTGGTTGATAATACTTCTTGTGGCCCTCCTAGGTGGCAGTATTTCCCCAAACTTATGAGAATAAATGCATATTTCTTTTGTTCCATGAGAATACTCATGAAGTGTGACCCATCTAGAGGATGGTCATAGATTTCACAGGCTGTTACCTGGAGCCTGTAATGGGGACTGCTGTACAGATGGAAGGGGCATCCACACGGGACGTGTGTTGTGCCTGAAAAGCAACATGTGGACAGTGAAGATGCCTGCCCTGGGTCGGGAGGGGAGCTGCAAAAGCATCTCTTGTGTCTTTTTGCTTCCTTCATTGGAGAAGAGATTTGCTAGATGTCCTCTAGTTTGCTAGCTTGCTTTCTTCCCTTTTTAAATAATTACCTAAAAAGAGTTTTTTAAACAGCTCTATTGAGATGGTTTTGGGTCTCTCTTGTCTTTTTGCAGCTCCATTCCCTCCGTGCGGCTTCTTGTCTTTAGTGTAATGCCTTGCAAATTCTAGCCCCCTTCTTTTTTTTTTTTTAATTTATTTATTTGAATTTATTTATTTTCGGCTGCTTTGGGTCTTCGTTGATGTGCGCGGGCTTTCTCTAGTTGCAGCAAACGGGCTACTCTTCGTTGTGGTGCGTGGGCTTCTCATTGCGGTGCCTTCTCTTGTTGTGGAGCACGGGCTCCAGTAGTTGTGGCACGAGGGCTCAGTAGTTGTGGCTCACAGGCCCTAGAGCGCAGGCTCAGTAGTTGTGGCGCATGGGCTTAGTAGCGCCACAGCATGTGGGATCTTCCCAGACCAGGGCTCGAACCCGTGTCCCCTGCATTGGCAGGCAGGTTCTTTTTTTTTTTTTTTTTTTTTTTAAAAGGATATTCGCAGATTTGTTTTTGTTTTTTTGTTTTTTTTTTTATTAATTAATTTATTTATTTATTTATTTTTGGCTGTGTTGGGTCTTCGTTTCTGTGTGAGGGCTTTCTCCAGTTGCGGCAAGTGGGGGCCACTCTTCATCGCGGTGCGCGGGCCTCTCACTGTCGCGGCCTCTCCCGTTGTGGAGCACAGGCTCCAGACGCGCAGGCTCAGTAATTGTGGCTCACGGGCTTAGTTGCTCCGTGGCATGTGGGATCCTCCCAGACCAGGGCTCGAACCCGTGTCCCCTGCATTGGCAGGCAGATTCCCAACCACTGCGCCACCAGGGAAGCCCCTGGCAGGCAGATTCTTAACCACTGCGACACCAGGGGAAGTCCCTAGCCCCCTTCTTGAACACTGGTCTTTGACTCCTCAACTCAGTCTTTTGTTCTCCTCCCCTGCCCCCCCATGCTATGGCCTGGAAAATGCCTCCAGGCAATAAGCTGGGGCCATGTAGGCATCACCTTATTTTTTGCCTTCTCTCAGGGATCTCACTCTTGCTCTGCCTAATATTCAGTGTCTGAAAACAGTTGTTTCCTCTATTTTGTCAGGTTTTCTTGTGGTTTAAGGCAAGAGGAGAAATCTGGCCACTGTTACTCCATCTTGACCTGTGCCCTTTCAGAATTCTATGTAGTTAGTGCCTTTAAAGTGTGTCTGTAACGTTGAGGAAATCTTTGCCAAAGGATTTGGGGGCCCAGGGATTCAGAGTTGGCTGGCTCAAGGCAGAGCATCACTCTTGGCAGTGGCTGTTGATGGTTGAGCAGGTGTTGATGGCGTAGCCTGAGTGTGGTCCTTCTCACTGTTGTCACCTGAGGAGCCTCTACTGTTGCTGGCCATTCAGTAGTGAGTGATACTTTGGTCCTCCTCCACAGCTCGATCCACACTAGCCATCGATTGGGATAGTGAGACCCGGAGCCGTTATTATGACGAGCAGGAATCTGAGGTAGGTCACTCGGCATTCTTGGTCAGGGGTATGTGCTGGTTTCTGCTTCGGGTGGGTCTCTCTCACCAGTTCCCCAGCAGTTTAGCAAGGTATGTTTTAGACCGAGAATGAAAAGCACTTAAAGATTTTGTCATTACATGTTCAGAGGCTCCAGAAAGTACATTATATTCCAGGCGTGAGAGCTCGTGAGGTTGTGGCTGAGCCTGGTAAGACTTTGTTTTCTCAGCAGACCTCAGCACTTTGTTCCTCACAGACCTATGAGAAGCACGTCAGCATGTTGCAGCCTCAGAAGAAAAAGAAGACAGCAGTGGCCCTGAGAGACTGCATCGAGCTCTTCACTACCATGGAGACCCTTGGGGAGCATGACCCCTGGTATGCAGCTCCCACCTCTGGGCAGGGGCACCCAGGTACCCTGGGACTCTGAGATCTGCTGGGGCCATCTGTGTACACTAAAACCCTTTGTATTTGGACGTGTCACTGTTTTACATGGCTGACCCTACAACACAGGTTTTTCTGTGTGAATTGTGTTTTCCAGACTAGGAAAGCCATCACCCTCTTTTGGAAGGTGGCTTAGAGACCTCCCTGCCCTGAAGCAGTCATGCTGAGTACAAGAAAGGATGTTATGGGATTGCCTCCATGCTTGAGAGCCCAGGCGGCACTGGCCCCCTGCCTCCCCACTAAGTGGAGGTTTCTCTTTTCAGGTACTGTCCTAACTGTAAGAAGCATCAGCAGGCCACAAAGAAGTTTGACCTGTGGTCCTTGCCGAAGATTCTGGTGGTCCACCTCAAACGTTTCTCCTACAATAGATACTGGAGGGACAAGCTTGATACAGTTGTGGAATTCCCAGTCAGGTGGGTCCCTGGGCTGCAGTGTTATTTTTGGGAAAATTAAAAAACAGGCAGATAATCTGGGCACTGATTGGCAGAGTGTTTTGCTGCCAAAGACTTTTCTGCGTGAAGGTGTGTGTGTTGCTAGGCTCTGAGAAGTTAGACTTTGGCTCACTTCCCCTCCGTGTCTGTAAGGAAAGGACTCTCCAGTAGAAGCACTTCCTCTCTCGAGGCCCCTTACGCAGCCTAACTGAACTGGTCTTCCCATCCGTCATTGGTCCCAGGGAGCCCAGGCTCAGTAGGGCAGCACAAGGACATGCTGTGCCTCGTTAATGCAGGGGCACAAGGAACCAGAGAGTAATCTGCTAGGGAGAGTTGGATTTTTGGGGGTGCAGATCCACCACAGTCCTGTCCCTGGGGCAGGGACTGGGACTGGCTGTCTACTAGTGTCCTCTTGGGTCCCAGGTTACAGGGTGTAAGTGACACAGGCAAGTCAGTCAACAAGGTAGGAGTCCCTCCACAATATGCAGATTTAAAAATGCTTTTTGGGGGGTGGGGGATGGGTAGATAGATACATGAAGTATAGACATGTCAACGGGAAGACCTAGGTGGTGGGTATATACATGTTTGTTGTAAAATTCTTTTTTTCTGTATGTTTGAAATTTTCAAAATAAAACATTAGGGAAAAAAGCTTTTGGGGGCCTATTTTGGTATTTAGCTTAAATTTTTATGGCACTAATTGTAATTCTGATAGTAACAGCCATTTTTACAAAGTTGCTGCAGCCCTCGTGTCTGTGCCCAGAGCCCTTCCTTGACATTTGGTCTCGGGTAGGAGGCTTCTCTTTTCCAGTCTGAACATGTCAGTGGTCAGAACAAGACCCCAGGGCCCCTTCTGTCTGGACTGTTCATTCGTTCCTTCTGCAGTTAGTTTCTGAGGGCCTCCCTGTGTTATAGCCTGTTGCATGAAAGGGGTTGCTGGGTTGCTCCGACTTCTTTCTCTGAGTTTAATGTATTGAAGGGTTATTTTTGTTTTCTGTGCTCAGAGCTCTGAACATGTCTGAGTTTGTCTGTGACCTGTCAGCAAGGCCTTATGTGTACGACCTCATTGCCGTGTCCAATCATTATGGAGCCATGGGGGTTGGCCACTGTAAGTACTGGCATCTGCTTCCTTCTGAGATGTTGAAATGCCCATGGCCAGTCATCTTTCACCAGCCTCTCCCAGTGTGCCAGGCATTGCTCTAAGCACTTAACTTACACAGCTCCACGGGCCTCAGGTTGCGGGCTTTTTCCATATTGCTGCCCCTCAAGTTTTTTGGTAGGGTGGTGGTTCATATTCTTTAATCCAATAATCCACCTTTGGGAAACCTAAGGAAATTACTTGACTTTGGGGAAAAGCTTCATGTGCAAAGATATTCACCTACTTATAATAGTCAAAAATAAGTATTATTTATAATAGTGGAAAATTAAGAATAGCATTGGTTGGCACTTCTGTCCATCGATTTCATGGAAGAGTACACAGTCGTTGCAAAATAAAGTTAATAATAACATAGGGAAATACCCATGGTATGTTAAGGGAAAACAGCTACACAAAATTGCATCATTACAGAAAGTAGTATCACAACTACATTGAAACAAAAGACAGAGAAACTATGATAGGAGGGGGGAAAGCCTAGGAGGAGAGAGACCAAAATGTTAATTTTACTATTTTTTCTTTGTTCTACTTTATTTTCCAAAATTTCTATAATGTGTAGGTTTACCTTCACTTTTATAGTTTTGCTAGTTTATTTTGTTACTTGTTTATGGAAAGGTGTTAGTGATGTTGAAGTGAGGAGCTGAGTTTCCTCATATCTCTTCTATTGCATCCGCACCATAACTGCCACTACACCCAGTGTCAGGACCCCAAGAGATGACACCATGGGAGGTGTCAGTTCCATTTACACTCACAGTGGATTATGAAACTGCCCTAAACCCCAGTCTTCTCTTCTATACTGGTAAGCTTTTTCTGTTGGCCCAGCAGTCTGTTCTCCTGCCTCTCCATTCTTACCATATCACCTCTTGCCTTTAGATGGCTGCTCAGTCTCCAGCCCTCAGGTCTACATTCCAGGCCATTAGAAGAAGTGGAAAAAAGGGCATGACCTTCCCTTTTAAGCAGATCTCCCAGAAGTCCCCCTCAACTCCTCTACATACATCTCATTGGCTATCACTTGGTCACAGGGCTACCATCTAGCTGTAGGAGAGGATGGGAAATAAAAATTGTGCCTGTTTGAAAATTGGGGCTCTACTGGAGTGGCTATTAGCAATCTCTGATCATATCATATCCTGCAGCACTTACTCTTCTCTAACATTTTTCTCCCCAAATTAATTTCACTATCTATATTCATGCATACTGGACACATGTATTCATTTTTAACTTCTATTTTAGCATGTAAACACTGCTAGGGCAGGTTACTTAGCCTCTGTATGCTTCAGTTTCCTCATCCAGGTTAGGCTTCAGTTTCCTCATCCAGGTTAGGCTGGTTATGTGCAGGTCCACATAGGGTCCACAGTTGGAACGCCAAGATTGAGAGCCACCATTGCTGTTGTTATGCCAAGCATGGACAGCGGGGATAGGCCGTTGGCACCTTCTCTGTCACTTTGTCCCATGTCCTCCACCACCACTTGGTGCAGTAGGCACTGCAGTGAGTAATGGTTAAACAGCTTAAGAAAAAAAAAAAAAAACCAGCTTGCCAAAGCCACACAGCAGGTTGAGACTGGAAACCAGATCTCCATCAGATTCTGTTGTTCCTGAGAGTCTGGGTGGAGCAGGAATTGGGTATTGCTGCTGGGATTCCTGTTGTAAACACATCCTGCTTGGAAATAGTGTAAAATCAAAACCGGAAGTGTTGGATGTGGGAAATGCTTGGCCCGGTATGGGGAAATGCTTGGCCCGATGTGAGGAATTGTTACCCAGCCACAGATTCTTGACTCACAGTTTCAAAGGCAGATATATTTTAAGTTTTCTTGTTCACATCCCAGCTTTGCAAACCCAAACACCCAATGTGTCCCTCTCTGGGATTACCCCACAGGCTCCAGAGGCAGTGAGAGGCAGTAGTAGCCAACCATCTGCCTGGATGAAGTGGGGGAGTTTGACTTGGCATGTTTTTGAGAACTGTTGTTTTGTTTAAATCTTAAAGTATCAGCTCCTTTTAAGGGTCCCCTGACTCTGGGTTATTGCTCATAGCCATCCTCAAGATTGACACTGGATTCCTCTAGTTTTTGGATTAGTTTTCCAAAATTACAGTTTAAAGCCTTGGTCCCCGGCAGCTCCAATTTTACCCTTTTAGTGCCTTTTTGAGAAGGAACAGATTTTTTTTTTTTAACATCTTTATTGGAGTATAATTGCTTTACAATGGTGTGTTAGTTTCTGCTTTATAACAAAGTGAATCAGCTATACATATACACATATCCCCATATCTCTTCCCTCTTACGCCTCCCTCCCTCCCGCCCTCCTTAGGAACAGGTTTTTTTTTAAGGGATGAGTTATCTTTTGGTTGTTAGGACACAACCTATAAATTACTTTTAATTTCAGACTCTGTTTGTTTCATGTTTTGGAATTGTATTGCTGTTGAGTGCCACCCTAATGAGCTAGCCAGATTAGCTCTCTTGGTGACCGGCTAGAGTATTCTCTTGCTTTGGCAGACACTGCGTATGCGAAGAACAAACTGAACGGGAAATGGTATTACTTTGATGATAGCAGTGTGTCCCTGGCCTCCGAGGATCAAATAGTGGTGAGTAGGCCCTAATACCTGGTTCCTACTCTTACCTTTAGGGATTAGAGCTGGGAAGAGTCTCCCAGGCTAGTTGGTTATTTAGTCATTCTGCTGGGACGGTGGAAGCAAGGTGTGGTGGAGAAAGAGTTGGCTGCCATTCCTTCTGGGACCCTTCCTAAATGAGATGCTCAACTCTCCTCGGGGTCTGTCACAAGGCCCCTGCCTTTCCCCACTCCCTGGGGAGGGTCAGCATGAGCCAGCCTCAGGTAGAAGGGTTTTCACAGTCACTTCAGTATGTGGCTGCACAGGGCAAGACGGCGGATCCCTGAGAGTGGTGTGTTTTGAACAGAGCAAAAAGCTGGGGGGGGGGAATGGGTGATTTTTCCAACCAGTGAATGGACGTTGCCCCTCTTATGTTTTAGACGAAAGCAGCTTATGTGCTGTTTTACCAGCGTCGAGATGATGAGTTGTATAAGACGACTTCACTCAGTTCTCCTGGATCCTTTGATGGAGGGACGAGACCAGGCAGCTTACAGCAGGGCATGGGGGATGATGAGACTTGCAGCATGGACACCAACTGATGCTGCCTCAGTGACCCTGCACCACAGCACCAGTGCAGTCCCTCAGGAGAATACCTTTGACACTGAAGACTTGCTAGTGTTCTGTCTAAAAACTGGATTAGGAAATTGTTTCTTTTATGAGGAAAAAAAGAAAAAAAAAAAGAAGGATTATGTCAGGAGGCTGAATTATTTTTCTTTTTATACAGGTGGTGAGAAATTTCTGTAAAACCTGTGGAGCTGCAAAGTAGGGGTCGGGAGGGGGGCACATAATGGAGTATGTCTGATGGATTGCAGAGAACAGGGAGGAACACACTGTCATTGAGTTTGGTGTGGCCATGAAGACCTGCCACAGGCTGCCCTGAGTTCCTGGATTTTTGATTCTGGTGATGATTACTGTTCCCCCCAGTAGTCTGCCCACAGTAAATGAAGCCTTGAGTAAATGATGTCGTCCCCTTCTCCCTTGCTGTGCACTGAGATGGGTTTATAATACCCTAAAAATTAGCCACCGAAGCCCATTTCCGTTTCCCTTTGTGTCATCTTGGAATATCCAGCTTTATTCTCCCTAATGAAATGAAGATGCTTGGTGTTGGGGTTTCCTGCCCCTTAGTCTCCTGTGGAACCTAGCAGTTCTGTTATGTCCCCCAGCATCCTTGATGAATTGAGACAGTTGGATACCCCTCTGGCACTTTAATTAGATATCACTTGGAAGTTGGTACACTAAACCGCTGGGTACTGGGTCGCGTCCAGTCGTTTCTCTCCCTGTTGGCTCGAGAATGGGAACCTTCCTGGGCTTGGAAAGGGCTCCCATTCTGGCTGCTGATTTTGGTTAGAAGTGAGATCCCCGCCCCTCCAGCCGATTTTCTTTCGGCGGTCTGGCCTCCGGACCCCTGCCCGGGCCGCACTCCCATGGCCCTTGTCTTTGTCGCGGTGAGGCCTGAGCCCCCTGTATCCTCCGTGCGTGGGGCCCTTGCTTCCCCTTGCGTTGTTTCAAAGAATAAGGTCATCCGGGCTTTTCTTGTCTGACCTTTAACCTGAGCCATGGGGGTTGGGCCTGTCAGTCAAAGGATCGATAAGGGCGCGCGCGACGACGACCGTTGGCAGGGGCTGCGTTGCGGTATCGCCGGCTGCTCGGTGAGGACCCGGCTGTGGGTCTCCGCTCGGGGGCTGGCCGCTGGGTGGGGCCGGGCCGGAGCCTGCGACCGAAGGGGCTGCGGGCTGGGATGAGGGGCCCGGAGCCGGGGGAGGGGGGGGGTGGTTCCGGCTCCATCGCCGGTTCCTCCCTCCCGGAGAACCGCGGGCCGCCCCTGACCCCACGGGGAAAAAAGCGCCGGGAGTGTGGGTTTCTCTGCTCTCCGACCCATGGCGTGGATCAAACTTAAGGAAATTGTGGCACATACCCCATTTGGGGGTGGTTTACAACCTCATCTGTAACATTATTTTCACATTGCTGTGTGCATTTCCAGTGTATTGTATAATAAAGACAGGGTCGCTTTTAGGGGAGATGTCTGAAAAACTGAGAAGATGCAGAAAGGAGCTGACTGCAGCCATTGACCGGGCCTTTGAAGGAGTCAGTCATTCCCAGGAGTGCTCAGGCATGCAGAGGCTGGAGCTGGACGCCGCGCCGCTTTCCTTCCCCTTCCCCACGCACAGGCTCCTCTGCAGGAGGCACCCGCTGGCAGCCTGCTCCTCTGCGGCTCCTTTCTCTCCTGTCCCGTGTGCTCCTGGGAATGAGAGCCCTGCCTTTGCACCAAACCACGAACCCGTGAATGCAAAGAAACGCGCTCTATGCCCCAAAAGAAAACCTCTGACCAGCAAGGAAAACATATCGATGCATTCCTCCATTTTGGCACCTGAAAGGCAGTTTTGGAGAGCGGCAGGAGATGGGGAGAACTGGAGAAAAGACAGTCTAAGGTGATTCCAATCTGAATAGTTTAATAGCTACAATTAAGGGTATCTCATATCTGAAAAAATTGTTGAAAATCCTAAATTGAGTCCATAACACTACTCTTGCCTCCCCTCTGAAGCTCTAAGACTTTATTTGGGAAGTTTGTAAACGTTCTTCAGAAAGCGTGTGCGCGCGCGCGCGCGCGCACGTGTGTGTGTGTGTGTGTGTGTGTGTGTTTGGTTTGAGGGGGTGAGGGGTCTTGGATGTCTAACCAGTCATGGAAACCACTCTGCAGTACTAAAAGGGGTAGTGAATGTTAAAGAACCTAGTTTTAAAAGTCATCTTATTTTTTGTGCTGCAGAAACACACATCTTAATTCCAGTGTTTTTTTCCCCACTCTGCAGAGAGGCGGATCGATGGCTGGGCCCTGACTTCATCCTTGCTTCTGCTCCCCTTCCTCACCCCAGAGCTTTTTAGGCTTTCCCTGGGATAAGGTCTTCCCTAGACCTTTTCTTCTCCCAGGTAGCTGCAAACTGCCTCATCCTAGGCACCTTGATTTGAAGCAAGGAGGACCATATGGGCTGAAACTTCAAGGTCCTGCCATCTTGGTTGCTCTGTAGTCAGAGACTGAAGAAGCCATTTAATCATTTCAGTTCTACAAATATTTGTGCTCATATTCACAAACATTAATGGGCATTATGATGCTTTTAGTCAACTTCACTGATTCAGTGGTTCCCAGTCATCCTCTAATCACAGCATAAATGACAATTTAAAGTACCAGTGTTTGTCTTTAAGATTATCTAAACTCAGATATTATCTATCTGAGTTCCCCTCCAATATTTTCTTGAAAGAGGATCTAATCCCCCACCTTTTTCTTTTCACCTGGGGGCTGCAGGAAAGATATGGAGAAAGATTTGAAGGTTGAGTCAAACATGCCACTCAGCAGTTCTAGCCAAGAGGTCACAAAGGATTTGCTTGACATGATCGGTGAGTACAGAGGGCTGGTCCATCCTCTCCCTGGAAGGATAGATTCTTCACACAGGATCCTGAGTCAGCAAGCGTCTTATTAAAAAAAAAATTCTTATTTCTCTTCCACTGGCTTGGTAGATTTGTTTTGCTCACAGCAGAGAGCCTTCATGGAGCTGATAACCTGGGGGAGTTACACATCAGTCAAGTCATTTCATAAATGTACAGTTAGAGTGAATCCTTGGAGGCCAGGGACAGCAGCCCCTGTTGGTGGATGAGCTTAGATGTGAAGGAAACAGGACATAGGCAGAGATGGGGGTAGGGGTAGAGGGGAGTAGTCCAGCTGGGGAGGCATTAATACAAGATTAGAAGAAAAGTTAGAAGCCAAAAACTCCCCTATAATTCCACCATCCACCACAAAGGCAGCCACTGTTAACACAGTGCTGTATATCCTGTCATAGATACTTTTTCTACACACACATCTGTATATTCTGTGTGTGGACTATTTTTTTTTTAAAGCTGTTTTATTTTTAGCTTTTTCTCATTTTTTGGCCACGCTGCACAGCATGTGGGATCTTAGTTCCGTGATCAGGGATCGAACCCGTGCCCCCTGCACTGGAAGCTCAGAGTCTTAACCACTGGACCGCCAGGGAAGTCCCAGCAGGCAGGATTATGATTACCCAAAAGATCCTATTTTTCTCTCACTGTGTCTTGTGCCTGCAGGTCAGGGAGTAGTTTCTTGAGGGCTGGAACGAACACATGCATCTCTGTATCCTCCCACTTAAACCCTCCTTGGAAACCAAGGAGATGGTTGGGGCTCAATAAATACCTGAGCTAGGAAGGGGGACACCAAGCCCATGTTAGAATGTGGCAGCCTGCCAGCCCCGGGGGCAGGAACACCAGCTTTGCAGAGTCCCCGGAGATGGCCGCCCATTTGTGGTTTTTAACTTGTGCCTGAAATGTCTTAAGAAATCTCTCACTGGAATTGTAATGCTGAATGTTTTTATTTTTAAGACCATACAGGCATCCGAACTATTGAAGAATTGGCTGGAAAACTAGAATTTGAAAACGAGTTGAACCGTGTGTGTGGTTGCTGTGAAGACTGGCCCTTCAAGGAGGAAGCCTGGGCCCTGCTGGTGGATGAGAGCCCTCAGGAGGCCTCGAATGCAGACGCTCGCGGCCTCAAGCAGGCTTTCTATGATCACAGTATCGTGGAGACTGTTCTGGACTTGGAAGAGGACTACAATTTGATGACCTCTTTTAAATACCGAATTGAGTAAGGACAGTTGACTTCAGCTTTGATTCTTTACAGCAGGAGTCTGATGTTAGGGCATCTGTGCAGGGCAGTCACAGTTACCATCAGGGGCCACATTCTTCAGAGGCTTGGCAGAATCTGAATTACCCCAACCTTTTTAACTTCCAGTTGTGTCCCTTTTTGAGCTGAGAGCCCAGTTTGTTTGTTTTTTTAATTCTGTTGCTTTGAAGTTTTTCTTTTTTTTTCACCTTTTTTTTTTTAACATCTTGACTGTTTTTTTGATTGATGTTCAATATACCCAGTACCCAAGGCAGGTGCAGGTCTTGGGCCTCTGCTGTGTGTCTTCATGTTCTTTTCCATGGACCCCTGAAAAAGTACGGGGGCCACAACCAGCATGGGCTTTCTGTACCCCTGGGACCAGCCCATCCCAGGCCAGCTCAGCCTGTATGGAGGAACTGGCATCAAGATGGACCTTGGCCCCAGGCCCTCTGCCACATTTGCGCACTTTGCACACAAGGCTGCCTGTCCCCTGCACGGGCCTCATGCCCTCTTCATGTCCAGACCCTCAATCCCTCCATCCTTGCCCCTGCCCAGCTCAAAGCCCTCTGCAAAGACCTCCTACTTGTGTCAGAGGGGCTGGTAGCATCCCTTATTAGGTTTCCTGGGCTGGAGCCAACCCTCCACCACGGCTTGAGAGAAAGGACATCATCAGAAATTATTTGGACAGATCTCTCAAAACCATGATGTTCTTTCAGGAAACCTAATAAGCTGTTGGGCAAGGTATCATGCCTCCCAGAAGCTAAGTCTCAGGGAAGTGCCCGCCTCCTAGGCATAGGGGAGTATGGGGGTAAGGAGTCTGGTGCAAAGCTGTTGTAAGACCCAAAACTCAAACCAAGGAGCTGGGAGGAAGTCCAAGGGGCCGAGGACCCCCCCCACCACCAGTCCATATTTTAGGCTAGTGACCCAGCATAGGGCAGGCTGCAGAGCTGGCAACACCCCTTTACTACAGGTCTGGAGATTCCTCTGGGCCCCCAGGTAGAGACCTTGCATCTACTCCGTAGCTGTGTGAGACTGGGCACTTGCCTGACCCAGAGAACTAGCCTCCGGCCACTTCATGGGACAGGCCTCCGCTGGGGGGTAGAGGGCAGGACGGGCTAACCAGAGGCTCCTTCCAAGCCACCGCACACTCACTCCCTGCAGATAATAAACATCACAGATTATGGAATGGGGGTTCACTTTCTATTCCCTGAATAGGAGAGACAGGAGCAAATAAGAAGAAATGCTCACAGCTTCTTGCCTGCCCCACTCCAGGGGGAATGGGGCCATCTGGAGGGAGAGTTGTCAGGCTACTTGATATTCAAAAAACCAGCTCTCCCAACAGTGAGTTCCAAATAATATGCCTTGATGTGGATACTCTCCTACAGAGGATGTGGGGCTTAATCCTCATCTCCCCCAACCCCTGCCTGTCACCACCCCTTGAGGGTGAGCTGAACTTAGTGACTCGCTTCCAAGGAATAGAGCTGGGAAAGGGAAAGATAGTAGATTACATGGAGAAGCCTGGCAGACACCACTTAACCAAGTGATGGAGGTGAGCACCACCCGTGCTGTCTTGTGCACGTCACCCACCCCTGATAGGATACGATGAGAAGGGTGCTTAATTTCCATGGTATTCCTACCAAAACCTCCCAGCCCCAGTCTAATCGTGAGACAAACATCAGATGAACCCAGATTGGGGGATATTCTACAGGATACCTGGCCAGTACTCAAGACTGTCAAGGTCATGAAAAACAAGGAAAGACTCAAAATCTGTCACAGAGCAGCGGACACTGAGGAGACACAATGACTAAATGCAGTGTGGTGTCCTGGATTGTGTCCTGGAACAGAGAGAGGACATTAATGGAAAAACGGATCAAATCTAAATACAGACTCAAGTTTAGTTATTAATATGTTTATGTTAGTTTCTTAGTTTTGACAAGTATGCCACAGTTATGCAAGATGTTAACATTAAGAGAAGCTGGGTGAAGGATATATTTGAACTTATTGTCTTTGCAACTTTCCTGTAAATCTGAATTTACTGCAAAATTTAAGATGTATTTATTTTTTAAAAAATGCAGTTGATCCCAAGTTTGTGAAATGTGTGTATGAGCACACATGCAGAAAACTGTTACGGAGGAACAAGGAGGTTTTAGGTCTTTTTCTTATCTGTATTTTTTTTTTTTTAAACAATCACTTTTGTTATTTATTTATTTATTTATTTATTTATTTATGGCTGTGTTGGGTCTTTGTTTCTGTGCGAGGGCTTTCTCTAGTTGCGGCAAGTGGGGGCCACTCTTCATCGCGGTGCGCGGGCCTGTCATTATCGCAGCCTCTCTTGTTGCGGAGCACAGGCTCCAGACGCGCAGGCTCAGTAATTGTGGCTCACAGGCCTAGTTGCTCCGCGGCATGTGGGATCTTCCCAGACCAGGGCTCGAACCCGTGTCCCCTGCATCGGCAGGCAGATTCTCAACCACTGCGCCACCAGGGAAGTCCTCTTGTCTGTATTTTTATCTGCGGTGGACATGTATCACTTCTGTAGAAAAAAGAAATTAGAGTTGTTCTTTAAAACCCTCATCTTCACCAACCAGCCATGGGCATCCCTCACCAGAAACCTGCCCAGAGGTGACCTTCACAGTTTCCAGGAACTGGGGCAGGTCCAGGGCCTGCAAGGGAGTGCTCAGCAGGACCCTGACAAGGGGCTCACCCTTCCCTGCGGGTGCTGGACCCTCAGGGCCAGAAGCTCTGGGTCTCACAGAGCTGTTTCTCAGCACTCAGTGCTGGGAATGGGGATCTAGCCCTAACCCTGCAAGACTGAAATGAGAGGATTTTTTTTCTGCCTGCAGCAGAGACTGTGGCCCTTGGGAATAAGGGCGGAGCCTGGGGTAGGGGTGGGGTAGGAGGGAGGGGTCAGGTTTTCCCTGGCTGGATAGACAAATATACCTCTGTTTTAGCAAAGCCTTTATGTGAAAATTCAGATTTACCAAAAGGGCTAATTCATCCTGGAATCCTTAAATGAGGAGCTTTTCCTCACTGTAGAAACACAGCTATTTAGTAAAGCAGGTGAGCCCTGAGCCTCTGGCATGCCAGTCCCAGAGTAGCTGGGGTGGCCATGTGGTCATTTCCCTGGTGACACCTACTCTTGTCTCTGCATCCCTGGTTCCCCAAGGTGCCCAAAGGACACTTTCCTGCCTTTGTCATCTGCTTCAGGGTGGCGGGCAGATGTGTGCTCCTCTGCACGGAGCAGGGGTTTGGGGAGTTAGTCTCTAGGGGTTTAGCTGGAGGAATAAAAGGAGCCTAGAACATTTTTTGCCTAGAACATTTATTTTAATAAACTTGGGACCAAAGATTTACTGGGGAGACATTGATATTTGAGAAACTAAAAATGTTTTACGTCATTCGGTTCTCTCCCCCACAGTTCATCTTGGAAAGCCAAACAATCCCTGAATTGTTTCCGTGGAAACACCAAACTGCAATTTGGATTAGCAGAATCAAAATAGAAACAAGGCAGCTTCAAGAATAAATAGGAGCTTTGGAACCTGCTAGTCACCAACTGCAAGTTCAAGCTACAGCACAAGGCATGTGAGAAGCTGGGCCCATCCAGTTCTATAAGGAGGGGTTTCCAGGTCCCCTGACTACATGCTGCCGAGTCAATGCCAACGTCACTAGAAACCAGCTCTGTCTGCATACTGGTAGACTTGTAACAATACTTAAGGTAGGAGCTGGTCTGTAGAAGCTAGGAGAGGCTGGGGGTCTGGAGGGAAAGGGCGGGGAAGAAGGGACAGGAAAAAGGAGAGATGAGTGAATGCCGAGTGAAGTTCCAGCAAGGAGCAGAGGCCACAGCTGAGGCCTGAGAGTACAGCAACAGTTCTTTCAAGAGGACAGTTCAAGGGACTTCCCCAGTGGTCCGGTGGTTGGGACTCTGAGCTTCTACTGCAGGGGGCGCGGGTTTGATCCCTGGTCAGGGAACTAAGATCCCACATGCCACGCAGTGTGGCAAAAAAAAAAAAAAAAAAAAAAGATAGTTCAAGGGTGGCCAAGGGCTGGAAACAGTGACCCTATCCTCAGCCCCATCTGGATTGCAATGTTCCCCACATTCCTGGGCATGGCTGTCTAGCAACACAGGTCTAGAATGGAGTCTGAATTCTTGCCAGGTAAGCTCTGGGGGCACTTGTGGTCAGTAAGCGCCTGCCTCTGTGTAGCTCCAGCCAGCACAATCAGGCACTCAAGCCTACCTTCTCATCTCTTGAGTCTCAGGGTTCCCTCCCCCTCCCTCCTGCTCCCCTCACCAGGGGAATGGGGGAGCCACCTCCTGGCCCACCTGCCCTGGCTCCTTGGCATTCTCCTGGACCCTGCACTTCCAATCCCAGGGAAGACTCCAAGGGGGTCAGGAGACAAGGAGGAGGGAGACAGATAACCTGGGGGACATTTGCCCCTCACCTTTGCACCCAGGAATGTGCTGATAGGGCAGCAACACCATCCTGCCACTGGAGGAGTTGTGAGCTATTAATGATCAAAGAAATTGATGAAAAGGATTTGCAAAAGAGGCCAATCTCCCTCCTCCCTCTAACTGAGGCACAAGACGTTTAACATGGCAGTGAAGGCCAGAGAACTAGGCAAGCAAACCAGGGAGGCCACTGCACCTGATTATGGGTAGTTATTGGAAAGGCTGTCATCTAGAGACAATCTGAGGCTCTGGTAATTTGCTTTCTCCCTGGAGTATGTGGGAGAACATTAATATTTTAGGTTCCAGCTAAATATTTATAGAGGGAACAAAGTTTTACTCAGGAAATCTGCTTGACAGTGGATTCCAGCCCTAGTGGGGAAGACTTTCCGTGCTAGGCCAGCTGGAAAATGCCTGATTTGATGAAGAGTTTTGGCCTAAGGCCTGGCATGAAAAACAATTTCAGAACTATGTTCAGCTCTTGTAGGAAACCACTGTGTTTTTTGAGGGCAAAAAGTCTGTTGTTTTCTGGGCACTTTGGGTGGGAGCTGGCCTGGGAGACAGGAATGGGCATCTTATAGGAGATCCATCGTCAGGACCCCTTTGAAACATCTGAGACAAAGAAGGGAAGTTGCAAAGGGATACCAGAGAGACCCAACTTTCAGGACAGGCTGCCAGGAGCTGTTTGAAAGATAAGTAAGAAACCCCTGTTCTCAGTAAGTATTTATCAAGTGTCTACTAGTGCCAGACACTCTCCTGGATGCTGAGTATACAGTAGGGACGAGGCAGATGCTTTTGCTTCTGGAGTTTATATTCTACTGTTCAAGGTGGGCAAAACACAAAAATACTGATTTAATATATCATTTCAGATGGAACTGTATGAGAGAAATTAAAACAGGGTAAGGGAATGGGCAGTGAGTAGGGTGAGCCCCTTCAGAAGAGGGGAGGTCAGGAAAAGGCTTCTCTGTAGGTGACATTTAAATTGATACTTAAATGTCAAGACAGTTAGGTGCTGCCAGTGGCTTCACTTCCATCCTCAGACTGTAGCTGGAGTTGTATAGAGGGAGGAGCCCCTAGGTGGGCCCTAGGCCGGTAGGCCTCCCACCACATCCACCCCTGTGTGGCTACATACATCTCTATCAGCATCCAAAGAGCCAAAAATGTTGCATGCTCCAGGGACGTGCCTGGGCTGTGCTGTGCTCACCAAATTTGGCAGGAACACAATAGTTAAAAAAAAAAAAAAGCCTTAGGAATAAAATAAGAAACAGAATATCCTTTCCAATGATTGCCAGAAACAGGCAGCATAATTTTAATTAACCCAGCCTTGTTAGGTGATAAATTTACTGCTCATTCTACAAAAACACCCAGCTCATGTAACACTGAGTCACTCTGATCTTTGACTTTAAACAAAATGAAATACTTTTGAGGAAATACAGGATTTCATAACTCAGAGCAGAATCAAAGAACAGAGGGTCCTGCTTTGGCATTTCAAAGTTGGACAAGACCCTTCAATGAGAAGGCCACAGTCATAAATACTGGTGGAGTTCTCTCAACAGGGTCTCAACTGTGAAGTAAAATGACTAAACCTTTCAACTTAGAGTAATAAAACATTTCCAAATACAGACCCCTCTGATCTACAAGCCTCATGCTAACTGCTCCACAGCCACCTGTAGTCAGTTTGGGAAGGGCTGGGCTGCTTCCTCCCATGCTGTCCTTGCACAGGCGGAGAAAACCAGCAGGGAAGGCAGTGGAGGCTGGCAGAGGGCAGGGTGAACAGATATCCAGTGAGACCCACAGGGAGAGTAGAGGCCAGGGCACCCTAAGGCAGAGCCCAAGTCTATACTTCCTAGGCCTTGAAGAGAGAGGGCTGCTGCCATTGCCTGTGGCTGTAGACTGCAGGACGCCCTTGGTCTGGAAATGAGAGTGAAAGCACCTTAGGCTGGTTCCTGGTAGCCCTGCCAAAGGTGTCACAGGCAAATTAAGCTCTTCCAGATTTTTGTGAGATACATAACCCTGAAAATAAAGAATATAAAAATGAGACATCAGGAACCATTACTTTCTATAACGGCCCACTCAGAAGCCCCATTTTCAGGAATTCCCTGGCGGTCCAGTGGGTAGGACTCAGCACTTTCACTGCCGTGGCCCAGTTTCAATCCCTGGCCAGGGAACTAAGATCCCCTGCAAGCTGCGTGGCATGGCCAAAAAAAAAAAGCCCCATTTTCAACCCTGTACTGGCTTGATAATAGGCAAATTCTGGAAGCTGTCCATCCATGAGGATTTTTACTTTCATAAAAAAAAGATCAGTTTGAGTAGGGTGTGGTTTATTCAAAATCATCTTATGAGAAGCGTAAGGAATAAAAAGATGGTACGCACCTTAAAAGTTTTATCTTTATTTTTTGATTTTTTTGTATTACAAAAGAAATACATATATATTGCAAAAATTCAAAAACTTCAACAAGATATAATTGGAAAGCCAAAGTCTCATATAAGCGCACTGCTCTCCAGAAATGATACAGGGCCCACAGCCGCTCTCATTAGCTTTAAAAGAGTGGTTGAAAACAGGACAGGGGAAAACAGCTAGAAAGAAAAATGGAACTGTGTGCCTGTGAAGAGTGTGGTTCCCAGCATTTGTTTGGCACATGTCACCTCTCTTTCCTTGGTGGCTTTATATTTCTCTGTTCACAGGAAGTCTGACTTAGTGTGTGCCCTATAATACGTCCACTGACCAAAAAATGCAGATGCTCTTGCAGCAGAACTGGATACAAATAATAATTTTGAAACAAAAATCCTGAGGCCCAGAAAGATATTGGTCATGTGAAGGAAATGTTTGAAGACCAAAAATGTTGTGTTTGGGAGACATGCTGCCACACCAGCAGTTTTGTGAGAGCCCTTCTGCTACTGGATATTCCATATGGAAGGCAGCCCTCCTTCTACCAAACACAACACCCTCCTCTTTATGCCCCACACCCAGGCTGCTGCCCCAGCTCTCATCACCACCTCTGCACACATTTCATTCCCATAAATAAGGGTGTATTTATCCCTGTGCTCTGTCATGGGCAGCACCTGGTACCCAGAATGCCGGATCTGCTCCCCAGCCCTGCACTGACCACCACCCACTCCAAAGCATAGCCTCTGACCCTGAGGGTTCCAGGCAGGCCTTTGGGAACTTTCTGCTGTTAGCCAGCCCAAAGTGTTCTGTGAGTTGTCTTTCCAGTTGAGACCAATAAACCATCAGCTGAAGTCACTATGGGCTGGTCAGAAGCCATCATCACTGCTATCAAAACCCAGGTCATAGAGCATATTCTTCCCTGGCTCCTTGCACTGAGGGGGCTCTTTTCCGACGTTGAGGTCACTGAACCAGCTCATCTGTTGGTCCGCCTGGGAACTGTGAGAAAGCAGGCTGTTGTCTTGGGAAGCATGCCCACTGTACTGCAAGAGATTCCCTTGCACTGCCCTTGCTGTCTTACTAGGCATGACTGTTCCTCTCAGAGCAGAGCAGACTGGTTTTGTGGGGCTCCTGGGACCCTGAAGATGCAGGGGCTGAGCAAGGGGTTCCTGCCGCCCCAGCGGGGGCCTTTGTGGGATGGAAACTGGAGGGTGAGGATATTTAGAATTGGAAGCACAGGTTTTGCTTGGGGTTTGTTCTTGCTTCCTGGCTAGAAGCCTCCTTCTGGGGGCTTTCCTGGGATGCTGCTTCTTGTCTTTCCCCCCTCTTTCTACAGTTCTGCCTTTCTGTTTAGTCACCAATCTTTGTTCACAAGGGTTACACGAAAACATGCCTTTGGCTTGACATTTTTGGCAGTTGTTCTTAATGCTGGTTGCAAAGTTGTTTAAATCCAGGGATATAAGCCGCGAAGCTCCTTGGGAAACCAGGTCCCTGTCTTCAGGAATCTTGTGGCCCAGGACGCCAGAGCCATGGTTCTCAGAGCCTGTTTTAGTAATAGCACAATTCTGGCAGTTAGTCTGCACTGCCTTGTCCTTGATTTGCCTGTTTCTTTTGCCAGTTCCAACTGCCAGCGGCACAGCCTCTTCTTGGAGAGCACTACTCTTTGCTCCCTCACCCCAGACGCCAGACTCCCCAGGCCTCAAGGAGCCCACACTAAGATTGCATGCAGTAGGGAGGGCCTGGGCCTGCCACATAACTGGTTCCTCAGAGGCATATTTCTCCTGCATGGTGAAACTGAGGCTCTGGGCCAGAGGTGGTGAAGTCTGAGAAGCACTGTCCTTCACATGTCTGGGTATCCGAGGGACAGAGATCAATTGATTTAGCTCTGCTAGCACACTGGGCATATTCAGCTGGCCTAGCTGCTCACACAGCTGCTGCAAGTCCTTACTCTGCTGAGCAACTAAAACTTCAAGGTGCTTCAGGTTGGACTTCATTTCTATAAACTCTGCTTGTCTCTAAAGAAAGGCAGTGAGAAAGAAGGGAGTTACGGACAGTGCAACTCAGAATGCACAATATAACGTGTGAACAAAACAAAGGATGGGCCACCAGATCAAAACCTTGTCCCTTGCTGGGTACGATACAGGGGATACATGGCTACGCTCTGGAGCAGGGTCCCTAGGGTCCACATCATGCCAGAGAACCTTGGGAAAGGAAGCTGGCCTCTACCCTGGCCTGTTACCAAGGGGCCTGTGGTGGCCTCTGTTCTTGGCTGAAATTTGCAATTTTAAAGGTGTCTCTCTAGGTCTTAGTAACAAAGCCAGAAACACACTTGAGGAAAGGGGTCAGGGTCTACACTTACACCTTCAAATCTCTTTTGCAACTCAAGGATGGCCTGTTCCATGTTGCATTTGTCCCGCACTGTTTCCAACACCAGATCACTCTGGGCCTTCGTGGTCTCTTGCACTAAATACAAAACAATGACAATTTACCACATGAAGACTATGGTATGCCCCACCCTGCCCAGGCCACAGTCGTGGAGAGGGAGAAGCTGGAACCCGGCACGGGCTACCAGAGCCTGCTCTGCCAACACCCAGAACTCTAACCATCCAGATCAGCCCTGGTGAGGAGAGAAAACAAGAACAGGGTGGTTCCTCCACTGTCTCTTCTTCCCTCCCTCCCTGAGAACATCCTGGCCAAAGCAGACTCAACCTTAGCACCTGCTGGGGTCTCTGAAACCTGCTGCCCAGATCATGGCACCAACGTCCTCTTTGGCCAGCCTTCTTGGCCCTGTCATCAGAGTGATCTTTCTAGAATGTAGATATGATCATGCCTCCTCTGAAACGGTCACTGGAACTTTCAATGGTACCCCACAGGCCACTGGATGAAGTCCAAATCTTTCAATAAATTGGCTAACAAGACCCAGGCTCACTTCCCTTTAACTTACTATCCTCTGCATCTCTGAGCTCTGCCTAAGCAATCTCTCTTCCACCATTGGCTTTTGTACATGCTGTTCCCTTGGTTCACAGTACTCCTGCTTCCATCCCTCAGGAATGGGAGAAAAAAAAAAAAAAAAAGGATCCTCAGAATGATGGTGAAGTCCTAAGAAGAGGACATAAAGCATAGCCTGCCCAATCTGGAGCTGGAGGCTGAGCTCCAGGCAGGACATCTCTAATGAAAAAGTGAAACAGAAAGACTCCCCAATGTGTTTGAACATATTAATTGGAGATTTACAGTTTTATCTGAAAGTTTATTATCAGACACTGTGCTAGGTGTATGGAAACAATCTTGAACAAAACTACTTACATGAACTTTGCAGTCTTGAAGAAGAAAAAAATAACAAGTAAACAAACATGCACATTAATAAATGAAAATGGTGATAAGTGCTCTGATAGGAAATATAATAAAAATAAGAGGGTGGGGGCACCTACTTTAGATAAGGTCATCAGAGATAGAGTCATGTAAGGTGAAACCAGAAAGATAAGGAGCAGCTAGCCCTGCAAAGATTAGGGAAAGGTTATTCAGCTAGAGGAAACAGCAAGTGCAAAATTTCTGAGGCAAGAAAGAGCCTGTGATGACTAGGAATAGACAAGCCAGTGTGGTCTTGGGGGAAAAAAAGTAAAAACTGGTAAATTTTATGTTATGTGTATTTTACCACAATAAAAAATGTAAGAATTTTTTTAGAAAGCGAATTTTCTATTACTCAACACAAGTTAAATTCCATGTGTCAACCAATTAGAAAAAGGCCGTTTACTTATATTTCAAATACTGGATTTCTGCCCCTAAACTCAATTAGTGAAATATTTTTCCAGACATCCATGTTGATATTTGTAGTAGAAAGCAAATGTAATTATCCTACCCTAGTTGAGTTCCTAAATATCAATGTTTCTTAGGAACAGAAAATGAGGAAGGCAAGCAAAGTTTTCAATTCTAGATTCAGTACTCAGTAAGCATCAGTCTGTGGTCCCACATATTCTTTCTTTGTCCTTGGGAAACATATGTTCAGGGTCTTCTCCTTTAAAGAGCTTTTGTATTGAGCTATTACTTCCAAAGTCTATTGAATTTTTTTCTTTTAAAAACTATAACAGTATAGGGACTTCCCTGGCAGTCCAGTGGTTAAGACTCTGCGCTCTCAATGCAGGGGGCACAGATTTGATTCCTGGTGGGGGATCTAAGATCCTGCATGCTGCATGGCGCAGCCAAAAACAAAACAAAACTATAACAGTATAAACAGGCATACAATGAAAAATGATCGAATCTCTCCCATGCAGACCTTGGTCCCGCTTCCTGGATTTAACGTTATGAGCAGTTTCTGGAATTTTGTATCAATACATGTGCATATCCCCGTTTAGGTTATAGATCCTGTGTGTGTGTGTGCGCGTGCGTGCGTGTGTGTGTGTGTGTGTGTGTGTGTGTGTCTTCTCTAGAAGGAGACTTATTTCATTTCTGCTTTGTCTATAAACAGATTTTTAGCTTTTTAGTAAAAATGCCTTTTAAAATCCACTTCCATATTCTGGACAATATCTCTAGTTTTTTCTCCCTCCCTCCCTTCCTTTCTTTTTTTTTTTTTTTTCTGCAAAAAGCTTTATTGTTTCCATTTGGTCCAAGGCTTGGGAGGTGTCCAGGGTGGTTAAAAAGCTGCCTAGTGGCTGCAGAGAGGGGCTTCAGGCAGAAGCTCTGACACCAGAAGGGCTCCTCAAAGGCCACTGGGCTTCAGAGGCTCCTAGTCGTGCTTGAGGGTAAGCCTTTCGAAGAGATATTGGCCCAGCCCAGCCTGGGGACCAGCCAGCCTGGGGAGATTAGTCAGGTGGTCGCCATCTTCTTGATGAGCTTCACCTGCTCCTCCAGGAAGCAGCTCTCCCGGAAGTCACAGAGGTGGGGGTCTGTGCGGGCAGAACCCAGGGCGTGCAGGTCCACAAGGACCTGGTTTAGGTTCTTCTCCCTGAGCACGGCGGCTTCCATAGCGTCCTGGGTTTTACTCCACTCATCTTGAGATAGCTTTGGCCGCTGTGCTGGTTTTGCATTTTCAAGAGACACTCGGCGCCCTCACGATTCTCCTCAGCCAATTCACAGAAAAAGTGACCCATGCCCTCCAGAGCCACATCATCACTACCAGAGAGAGGTAGGTGTAAGAGGCCTGCAGATGCATGTTGACCAGGCAGTTGACGGTAGCCTCCACCTTGGTGGAATAATTCTGACGAATCCGGGAACTCATGGTTGATCGGTAATAAGGAGTTAAGCTCAAAAAATGGTGTTGGCTGGTCCCAGTGGCCGAGGATAGCTGAGTGGCTGATTGTGAAGGTTGTGACTGGAAAAAAGGATGGGGGGTGGTCAGAGTTTGGAGCAAGGGGCATCCCTGCATCTGGTCCATCCGAACACTGTTGAAGTAAGAGACAGATCTGAGGGACCGCCGAGCGCACTGCCAATATCTCTCTTTTGTGAAGATGATTTTGTTTAGGGACTTCCCTGGTGGTCCAGTGGGTAGGCCTCTGCACTCCCAATGCAGGGGGCCCAGTTTCGATCCCTGGTCAGGGAACTAGTTCCCGCATGCATGCCACAACTAAGAGCCTGCGTGCCACAACTAAAGATGCGGCCTGCCACAACTAAGACCTGGTGCAGCCGAAATAAATAATTAATATTTTTTAGAAAAAAGATGATTTTGTTTGGCCTGAGGCGTCCCAGCACTGGAGCTTACAGGCTGTTGGGTGGGGCCAGGTCTCGGTGCCATGGCCGCAAAATGTCTGCCTCCAGACAGAGTTCACGTCCCTGCTATGTCCACCACCAGCTTTTATGACCCCAGAGAAGGCCATAGCCACCCCCGCCCCCCGCCTCCCCAGGAGACCCTACAAGACCAGCAGGTAGGTCTGGCCCCGACTTCTGTGGAGTCACTGCTTTTGCCCGGGGACCCAGTGCGTGCAGGACCTTGTGCACACCCTCCAAGCGTGGAGTCTCTGTTTTCCCCAGTCGTGTGGCGCTCCTGCAATCAAGCCCTGCTGCCCTTCAAAGCCAAATGCTCTGGGGGCTCTTCCTCCCCATGCCAGATCCCTAGGCTGGGGAGCCTGGCGCGGGGCTCGGAGCTCTCACTCCTGTGAGAGAACTTCTGTGATATAATTACTCTCCAGTTTGTGGGTCGCCCACCCGGGTGGTATGGGATTTGATTATATTGTGAGTGCGCCACTCCTACCGTCTCGTGGTTTCTTCTTTATGTCTTTGGATGTAGAATATCTTTTTTTGGTAGACTCCAGTCTTTTTTTATCGATGGTTGTTCAGCAGTTAGTTGTGATTCTGGTGTGCTCGTGAGAGGAGGTGAGCTCAAGGTCCTCCTACTCGCCGCCACCTTGTCTCTGTCCTTGAAGATGATTTTGTTTATTTCTATTTTAGTGATTTGACAAGGGCTCCATTGAGATGAGGTCATATTCTGATGCTTTTCCACTGATGGCCAGTGATTTTCCTTTAACTCTAGTTTTGCTCTCCCTGCTGTGCTAATGAAAGCCGCCTGAGAAAAGGTCTGGAAGCCTCTATGTACAAGAGGAGTTTGCTCAGTCCCCCTTTTTCTCAGGATACCCTTCCCAATTTTCACTGACTGATCTCACTCCTCCACAAGATGTGTCCTGGAGCAAACTATGTGCACATAAGCAGCACCTTGCTGTTTTCATTTAACAATTAATAAATATTTCCATTCCAACATGGTTCATATAGATGGACCTCATTCTTCTCAACAATTATATGTGCCTTGCTCAGAAAGGCATTTCTCACTCTAAAATTATAAAAATGTTGCTCATGCTTCTTACAGTTCTTTTAATGATTTAATCACCACACAATATATTGATTCATATGGAATTAATTTTGACGTATGGAGTTATCTATTTTCCAAAAGAGTCATTCTCTGATTTTGATAGTGGCCCCTCCTTTTTATTCTCCTAATGACCATATTTTTCAATAGAACTTATACGTATTAGGTGAAAGTACTGCTTTCTACTAATTACCCCACCTAAACCCAAGATAAAGTGAGATGTGGATGGCCTTGGTAATTTATTCTATTACTCTGGTCCTTGGTGTCCTCAGCTGAAGAAGAAGAGGAGTTAGATTAGATGGCCTTGAGTGATCCTTCTCGTTGTACAGGCAGAATGTGACTGGGGAAAGATTTCATGACCTCATTCTGTGAAGGTATAAATTACATAATAACCCAAGACAGTGCTTTCACATAGTATCTTCCCCCTTCCCTTACAAGCACAGTGAGTGCATACTGAAAGCCTGCAGAATGCACTGACTGGCAAGTTCAGTGCTCTAGGCTAGCTGGACTGGGCCTAGCTATATGACAGGGGATTTGCCTGGTTCCTCTCTCAATGACTAACTTCCTGCTCCTGATCACTACCTACCAAGAAAGGGAATGATTCTGGACAGGATCCTTGTGCCTATTTTTAAGAACAACCTGGCTTTTAATTAATGTAGTGCCACAGTGTTTGTTACTGTTTGCCTTATCAATGTGGCTCTCTTGAGTCTTAAGCTCTGAAAGTTAAGAAACCGTCAGGGGTGAAGGATCAGGATCCCCATGCCTACTATAAGCCAGACTCAGTTCTACTCCTCTCTCTGCCTTCATCCTGTGTTGGGGCCTTGAGCACTTCCATTCCCTATTCTGGGCCTTAAATGCCACACATTTGCTGCAATTCTCCTTTTTGTACTTCAGCCAGTTTTAAACATAACAAGTAAAGAGAGTGCTTTCCTTGCACACTTAAAATGAGTTATTTTATCATGTGAAGCAAAGAAAGCATCCCTTTTCCTTCTGCTCTTTGTCTTGCTTCTTCTTGTGAGGGTAACAGTCCCACGCTTCCAGAACTGGTTTCCAAGCAGATGCACAGTTGCCCTGTGTGTGGGATATTCAGGTTGGAAGCCAGCAGACAGTACAGTGCTTCTTTGTAGACAGATGGGGATTAATTTCTAAGTTACACAAAGGCATTAATTTTTGTAAATCATGAGCAATCCATCCCATGGCATTTGAATAAGTTGACTTCAATTTGTTTAAAATAAAAAATAAACACACAGACAAATGCAAACAAGTGCAGATGCAGTCATCATCTTGCTGTTTAGCTGAGAAGCTGTTGGTTCCAGGGAAGTGTTCACCTAAGGAGACCTGTGTAATGGTTAAATAAGGGCCTGAACCATGGTTTCACCTAAATGTAAATCACTAATTGGCAGAGCAGAGGACTTTACAAACCACAGACTGTAACTGAAATTGAGAAAGATGCTGTGATTCACTACAAAACAGCTCTCATTGAAATGAAGGCAGCAAGAAGAACAGTAGGTGACTAGAGTATTTCTAACTCCTAAAGGAGCACTGGCTTTATTTCTAAGTCCTAAGGGAGCAAGGGAGCCTTTATAGACAACACAGCCAGCAATTCATTTGAGAACCAGGGATGCCCTTGATTCACTTCAGGCAGTGAGATGAGAAACCTGGTAGAACTGTCTGCCCTGAGGCAGCAGGGTTACTGGGTGGAGGATTGGTGCTTCAGAAAAGGCATAGAGGGACCAGGGCATTCCATATAGAGGTGGAGCCCACTACATAGTTCAGCTCCACACCTCTTCAGGGCTAATCTTATGTACCCATTCTCTCATCTGAAACACTGTATGGAACCTCACCACTGGCAGAAATCTGGCTAGGGTCAGAAAGTTCACATTCACTGCTCACCAGTGCCCCCTGCTGATAACCTCAAACTCTAGACACTCACATGTCTTGGCCACAGTTTCCAAAGAATCCCAAATAGATTGGCTTCTGAAACTGAGATGTTCCTCAGATTTTTCCACAGATGTCTGTAACTAAGAAACCCAAAATTAGGAAATAATTCACAGACTGTTGCATTATTTTATTAACTTGGTGAACTGTCATTTAATGATAAAAAAAGGGTAGTTAAAATATTGCTATTCTACACGAACAGAAGTCAATACAATATAATTATTAAACTTCTTAAAATGCAAGATGTTCTAATGCCTTGAAATGTGGCATACTTACCCTGTTAATGCTTTCTTTGATATGGGAAATGAAATTGTATAGAGTCTCACTAAAATAGGAGAGAAAAAAGAAAGTAAATCTTTGCGAAATATTGAAACAGTATGTAACAGAATTGATTCCATGAACATGGCTGGACTCTACCTAGTGCAGCATCAAAACGGTGCTTGATCAGAGTTGAAGACTCAACTCTGAGAAACCTTAGTGCCCAGATGGAAAAAAGGAGAACACTGACTTTTCCTGATCATTTCCAAAGCAAAACACATTTTTGTTTTTTATTTTTTTTTATTTTTTTTTTTTGAGAGCTTACATTTTTATTAATTTTTTTTTAACTTTGAGTTTATTTATTTATTTTTTATTTATGGCTGTGTTGGGTCTTCGTTTCTGTGCGAGGGCTTTCTCTAGTTGCGGCAAGTGGGGGCCACTCTTCATCGCGGTGCGCGGGCCTCTCGTTATCGCAGCCTCTCTTGTTGCGGAGCACAGGCTCCAGACGCGCAGGCTCAGTAATTGTGGCTCACGGGCCTAGTTGCTCCGCGGCATGTGGGATCCTCCCAGACCAAGGCTCGAACCCGTGTCCCCTGCATTGGCAGGCAGATTCTCAACCACTGCGCCACCAGGGAAGCCCCTTGTTTTTTAAAATTTACTCTACATGGATCTTAAATGAGGTTGCATTTTAGCAATTCAAGTGGTTACTACAGTAGAACAGACCAGCTTTCATTTTTATGGCAAACATGGCTTCAGAGGATAGTGACTTCTTTCTGATAGCCCAAAATTCCTGGATACATCTTAGTCTAATGACTATTATTTTGACAGTAAGAATGAGATAATATAGAGACAGTTCTGGGAACAATATTAATTTCTAATGAAAAAGAAATTTTCACAATTATTCCTCAAATAAATATCCCTCTTTTGAAAAAAATCAGACAAGGGTCGTCATTAAAAATTTTTACAGATTTTTGTTTCTTTAATCTATACAAATGCAAATATCAATTTTTGAACCCCAATAGGACAACTCTTCATACCAAAGTCTTATGGATGCTCCAAAAGACTGACTTTATTTTTTTAATTTTTTTTTATCTATGTATAGTATCATGTCATCTGCAAAGAGTGACAGTTTTACTTCTTTTCCAATTTGTATTCTTGTTATTTCTTTTTGTTCTCTGATTGCCGTGGCTAGGACTTCCAAAACTATGTTGAATAATAGTGGTGAGAGTGGACATCCTTGTCTTGTTCCTGATCTTAGAGGAAATGCTTTCAGTTTTTCACCATTGAGAATGATGTTTGCTGTGGGTTTGTCATATATGGCCTTTATTATGTTGAGGTAGGTTCCCTCTATGCCCACTTTCTGGAGAGTTTTTGTCATAAATGGGTGTTGAATTTTGTCAAAAGCTTTTTCTGCATCTATTGAGATGATCATGTGGTTTTTATTCTTCAATTTGTTAATATGGTGTATCACATTGATTGATTTGCGTATATTGAAGAATCCTTGCATCCCTGGGATAAATCCCACTTGATCATGGTGTATGATCCTTTTAATGTGTTGTTGGATTCTGTTTGCTAGTATTTTGTTGAGGATTTTTGCATCTATATTCATCAGTGATATTGGTCTGTAATTTTCTTTTTTTGTAGTATCTTTGTCTGGTTTTGGTATCAGGGTGAAGGTGGCCTCATAGAATGAGTTTGGGAGTGTTCCTTCCTCTGCAATGTTTTGGAAGAGTTTGAGGAGGATGGGTGTTAGCTCTTTTCTAAATGTTTGATAGAATTCACCCGTGAAGCCATCTGGTCCTGAACTTTTGTTTGTTGGAAGATTTTTAATCACGGTTTGAATTTCATTACTTGTGATTGGTCTGTTCATATTTTCTGCTTCTTCCTGGTTCAGTCTTGGAAGGTTATACCTTTCTAAGAATTTGTCCATTTCTTCCAGGTTGTCCATTTTATTGGCATAGAGTTGCTTGTAGTAGTCTCTTATGATGCTTTGTATTTCTGTGGTGTCCATCGTAACTTCTCCTTTTTTTATTTCTGATTTTATTGATTTGAGTCCTCTCCCTCTTTTTTTTGATGAGTCTGGCTAAACGTTTATCAATTTTGTTTATCTTCTCAAAGAACCAGCTTTTAGTTTTATTGAGTCTTTGTTATTGTTTTCTTTGTTTCTATTTCATTTATTTCTGCTCTGATCTTTATGATTTCTTTCCTTCTGCTAACTTTGGGTTTTGTTTGTTCTTCTTTCTCTAGTTCCTTTAGGTGTAAGGTTAGATTGTTTATTTGAGATTTTTCTTGTTTCCTTTTTAAAATTTATTTATTTATTTATTTATTTTAGGCTGTGTTGGGTCTTCGTTGCTGTGCGCAGGCTTTCTCTAGTTGTGGCAGATGGGGGCTACTCTTCGTTGTGGTACACGGGCTTCTCATTGCAGTGGCTTCTCTTGTTGTTGAGCATGGGCTCTAGGTGCACGGGCTTCAGTAGCTGTGGCACGCAGGCTCAGTAGTTGTGGCTTGCAGGCTCTAGAGCGCAGGCTCAGTAATTGTGGTGCACAGGCTTAGTTGCTCCACGGCATGTGGGATCTTCCTGGACCAGGGCTGGAACCCGTGTCCCCTGCATTGGCAGGTGGATTCTTAACCACTGCGCTACCAGGGAAGTCCCTCTTGTTTCTTGAGGTAGGATTGTATTGCTGTAAACTTCCCTCTTAGAACTGCTTTTGCTGCATCCCATAGGTTTTGGATCGTCGTGTTTTCGTTGTCATTTGTCTCTAGGTATTTTTTGATTTCCTCTTTGATTTTTTTCAGTGATCTCTTGGTTATTTAGTAATGTATTGTTTAGCCTCCATGTGTTTGTGTTTTTTACGTTTTTTTCCCTGTAATTTATTTCTAAGCTCATAGCGTTGTGGTCAGAAAAGATGCTTGATATGATTTCAATTTTCTTAAATTTACTGAGGCTTGATTTGTGACCCAAGATGTGATCTATTCTGGAGAATGTTCCATGTGCACTTGAGAGGAAAGTGTAATCTGCTGTTTTTGGATGGAATGTCCTATAAATATCAATTAAATCTATCTGGTATTGTGTCATTTAAAGCTTGTGTTTCCTTATTAATTTTCTGTCTGGATGACCTGTCCATTGGTGTAAGTGAGGTGTTAAAGTACCCCACTATTATTGTGTTACTGTCAATTTCCTCTTTTATAGCTGTTAGCAGTTGCCTTATGTATTGAGGTGCTCCTATGTTGGGTGCATATATATTTATAATTGTCATATCTTCTTCTTGGATTGATCCCTAGATCATTATGTAGTGTCCTTCCTTGTCTCTTGTAACATTCTTTATTTTAAAGTCTATTTTATCTGATATGAGTATTGCTACTCCAGCTTTCTTTTGATTTCCATTTGCATGGAATATCTTTTTCCATCCCCTCGCTTTCAGTCTGAATGTGTCCCTAGGTCTGAAGTGGGTCTCTTGTAGACAGCATATATATGGGTCTTGTTTTTGTATCCATTCAGCAAGCCTGTGTCTTTTGGTTGGAGCATTTAATCCATTCACGTTTAGGGTAATTATCGATATGTATGTTCCTATTACCATTTTCTTAATTGTTTTGGGTTTGTTTTTGTAGGTCCTTTTCTTCTCTTGTGTTTCCCACTTAGAGAAGTTCCTTTAGCATTTGTTGTAGAGCTGGTTTGGTGGTGCTGAATTCTCTTAGCTTTTGCTCGTCTGTAAAGCTTTTGATTTCTCCATCGAATCTGAATGAGATCCTTGCCAGGTAGAGTAATCTTGGTTGTAGGTTCTTCCCTTTCATCATTTTAAATATATCATGCCACTCCCTTCTGGCTTGTAGAGTTTCTGCTGAGAAATCAGCTGTTAACCTTATGGAAGTTCCCTTGTATGTTATTTGTCATTTTTTCCCTTGTTGCTTTTAATAATTTTTCTTTGTCTTTAATTTTTGTCAGTTTGATTACTATGTGTCTTAGCATGTTTCTCCTTGGGTTTATCTTGCCTGGGACTCTCTGTGCGTCCTGGACTTGGGTGGCTATTTCCTTTCCCATGTTAGGGAAGTTTTCGACCATAATCTCTTCAAATATTTTCTCGGGTCCTTTCTCTCTCTTTTCTCCTCCTGGGACCCCTATAATGCAAATGTTGGTGCACTTAATGTTGTCCCAGAGGTCTTTTAGGGTGTCTTCATTTCTTTTCAT
The DNA here is from genome assembly GCF_949987535.1 of Balaenoptera acutorostrata. Classification (NCBI taxonomy): domain Eukaryota; kingdom Metazoa; phylum Chordata; class Mammalia; order Artiodactyla; family Balaenopteridae; genus Balaenoptera; species Balaenoptera acutorostrata. Next base: position 39,453,379 of record NC_080073.1, read on the forward strand.
TCATTTTTCTTTATTCTGTTTCATGGCAGTGAATTCCACCCATTCTGTCTTCCAGGTCACTTATCCATTCTTCTGCCTCAGTTATTCTGCTATTGATTCCTTCTAGTGTATTTTTCATTTCAGTTATTGTATTGTTCATCTCTGTTTGTTTGTTCTTTAATTCTTCTAGGTGTTTGTTCTTTAATTCTTCTAGATCTTTGTTAAACTTTTCTTGCATCTTCTCGATCCTTGCCTCCATTCTTTTCCTGAGGTCCTGGATCATCTTCACTATCATTATTCTGAATTCTTTTTCTGGAAGGTTGCCTATCTCCACTTCATTTCGTTGTTTTTCTGGAGTTTTATCTTGTTCCTTCATCTGGTACATAGTCCTCTGCCTTTTCATTTTGTCTGTCTTTCTGTGAATGTGGCTTTCATTCCACAGGCTGCAGGATTGTCCAAAAGACTGACTTTAATAGAAGAATTTGATAGAATCATTTGGAAATCTACAAACCTTATGGTTTTATGAATAAGATTAAGACATTACCTGAAAACAATAAAAATATTAAAATGAAAAAAAAATTAATGAATTAAGGATGAGAACAGAATGCTATTAAAGTATAAAAGCAGAGACTAAGAAAGGGAACTTATAAATTAAAAATAGCAGAAATTAAACAAATTGAATAACTAGAAGATACAGTATGGAAATATGATGGAAAACAGAACAAAAGATAAAGAGATGAAAAATAAGTAGGTAGAAAAAAAAAAAAATTAGAGGATCAATGCAGGAGATTCAATGCATGCCCAAAATTGGAGATCCAGGAAAAAAGAAGAGTGAAAAGGGGGTTTTCAAAGATATAATAAAAGAAAAATTCCCAAAATCGAAAGACACAAGTTATAAGTCAAAAGTAATTCCCCAATGCCCAGGGCTATGACGAGCCATATCAAACCACATTGCTGTAAAATTTCCAAACTCTAAGGATAGTGAGAAGATCCTAAAAATTTCCAGAAATAAAAAAGCAAGTGACATACACAGGATCAGGAATCAGAATGGCAGCAGACCTCTTAAAAGCACACAGAAAGCTATAAGGCAATGGAGCAATGCTTTAGAAATTTTGAACAAAAAGAACTTCCAGTCTTGTACAAGGACATAGCTGTGCCAATTGCTTGTAGTCATCATCTGTTCTGAGTGGTCAGTACTCAAGTTGGTTTTTTTTTTTTAATTACTTTATTGAGGTATGGATTAACACACAAAAAGCTGTGCATATTTAATGTATACAAGTTTGGAGATAAGTATACAACTGTGAAACCATCTCCACAATCTATGCCATAAATATATACATCACCTCCAAAAGTTTCCTTCCACCCTCTTTATTTATTAGTAGTAGGGATAATAACACTTTAAAAAGATCTACCCTCTCACCAAATTTTAAAGTATACAACAGAGCATTGTCAAGTATAGGCACTATGCTGTACAGGTCTCTAGGATTTATTCATCTTGTATAAACTGAAACTTTGTACCCTTTGACTAATTCCGCCTGTTTCCCCCACAACTCCCCCACCAACAACCACCATTCTACTCTCTGCTCCTATGAGTTTGATTATTTTACACTCCTCATATAAGTGGAAGCATATAGTTAGTATTTGTCCTTCTATGTCTGGCTTATTTCATTTAGCATAATGTCCTCCAGGTTCATTCATGTTGTCACAACTGGAAGGATTTCCTTCTTTTTTAAGGCTGAAAAATATTTCATTGTATGTACATACCACATTTTCTTTTCCATTCATCCATTGATAGATATTTAGGTTATTTCCATGTCTTGGCTATTGTAAATAATGCTGCAATGAACATGAGAGTGCAGATATCTCTTCAAGATCCTGATTTCAATTCCTTTGAGTATATACTTAGAAGTGGAATTGCTGGATCATATGGTAGTTCTATTTATAATTTTTTGTGGAACCTCCATACTGTTTTCTAAAGTGGCGGCACCAGGGAATTCCCTGGCAGTCCAGTGGTTAGGACTCTGCGCTTTCACTGCCGAGGACGCAGGTTTGATCCCTGGTCAGGGAACTGAGGTCCTGTAAGCCACGCAGTATGGCCAAAAAAAATTTTTTTCTTTTAAATTAGAAAAAATAAAGTGGCTGCACCAATTTCCACTCCCACCAACAGTGTACAAGAGTTCCCTTTTCTCCATATACTTGCCAGCATTTGTTATTAATTTTTTTAATGATAGCCATTCTGACAGGTGTGAGATGATATCTAATTGTGGTTTTGATAAGCATTTCCCTGATAATTAGCAAAGTTGAGCACTTTTCATATACCTGATGGCCATTAGTATGTCTTCTTTGGAGAACTATCTATTCAATTCTTTTGCTTGTCTTTTAATCAGGATATTTTGTTTTTTTGTTTTTGTTTGTTTGTTTGTTTTTGCTATTGGGTTGTAGGTGTTCCTTATAGGTTTTATATTAACCCTTTATCAGATATATGGTTTGCAAATATTTTCTATCCCATGGGTTGCCTTTTCATTTTCTTTTTTTTCTTTTTTTCTTTTGGCAGCATCGGGTCTTCATTGCTGCATGTGGGCTTTCTCTAGTTGCGGTGAGCCAGGGCTACTCTTCGTTGAGGTGCATGGGCTTCTCATTGTGGTGGCTTCTCTTGTTGCAGAGCACGGGCTCTAGGTGTGTGGGCTTCAGTAGTTGTGGCACGTGGGCTCAGTAGTTGTGGCTCGCGCGCTCTAGAGCGCGGGCTCAGTAGTTGTGGCACACGGGCTTAGTTGCTCTGCAGCATGTGGGATCTTCCCAGACCAGGGATCAAACCCGTGTCCCCTGCATTGGCAGGCAGATTCTTAATCACTGTGCCACCAGGAAAGTCTGCCTTTTCATTTTCTTTGTTTCGTTTGCTGTGCAGAAACTTTTTACAGTTGACCCTTAAACAACATAGGTTTGATATTCATGGGTCCACTTATATGCAGATTTTTTTCAATAAATATAGTTGGCCCTCTGTGTTCGAGGGTTTTGCATGTGCAGATTCATGCAACCATGGACAGAAATTTCCATCTGCAGTTGGTTGAGTTTGTGGATTCAAAACCTGAAGATATAGAGGGCTGACTATGGGACTTGAGCATCAGTGGATTTTGGTATGTGTAGGGTCTCCTGGAACCAATCTCCTTTGGATACTGAGGGACGCCTGTAGTTTGATGTAATCCCACTTGTCTATTTTTCCTTTTGTTGCCTGTGCTTTTGGTGTCATATCCAAGACATCATTGCCAGGACCAACATCAAGAAGCTTTTTCCCTATGTTTTCTTCTAGGTGTTCTACGGTTTCAAGTCTCATGTTTAAGTCTTTAATCCATTTTGAGTTGACTTTTGTGTATGGTATAAGATAAGGGTCCTTTTCCATTCTTTTGCATAAGGACCCAGTTTTCCCAACATCATTTGTTGGAAAGATTATCATTATCTCATTGTGTGTTCTTGGCATGTCTCATGCTGTATTAAACATTTAAAACATAACCCCCTAAATGGTCCATATAATAGAATACAGTGCAACCACAGAAATGATTTTGTAGATGAAACAGAAATATAATCATTTAATATTATTAAATTTAAAAAACAGATTGCAAAATAGTCCATAGGAAACAATCCCATTTTTATTTTTGAAAATACACAAAAATAGGGCTTCCCTGGTGGTGCAGTGGTTAAGAATCCGCAGGCCAATGCAGGGGACATGGGTTCAAGCCCTGGTCCGGGAAGATCCCACATGCAGCAGAGCAACTAAGCTCGTGCGCCACAACTATTGAGCCTGCACTCTAGAGCCCGCGAGCCACAACTACTGAAGCCCGTGCGCCTAGAGCCCATGCTCCACAACCAGAGAAGCCACTGCAATGAGAAGCCTGTGCACCGCAACGAAGAGTAGCCCCTGCTCGCCGCAACTAGAGAAAGCCCGCACGCAGCAACAAAGACCCAACGCAGCCAAAAATAATAAATAAATAAAATAAATAAATTTAAAAAGAAAGAAAGAAAATACTCAGAAATAGAGCAGAGTTACATAAAACAGTGTTAGTGGTGGTTCACAGAGTAAGCTGATTCAGAGGCAGACTTGAAAATCTGACAGACCCAAGATCTCTGCCCAAAACTCCCACTCAGTTTAGATGTGCTCCCTTGGATGGAGTCTTTCCTGACGCCCCCAGTCAAAGCTGGAAGCCTGTCCTCAGGACTCCCAAAGCATTCGATGAAACCTCTACTACAGAATCTACAAATTTATACTTAGAGTGAAAAGTCTAGATTCTTTATTTTAGTTTGTTCTGCATCTGACCCTCTTTCCTGTTTGAGGAGTTCCTCAGGTTAGGGATCTTGGGGAGGAGCAGAGTCTCTTTCCTTCTCTTGAGGCTGAGGGTGCCAGAGGTTTGCTTTCTGAGCTTTTCCTGAACCCTGGGCTCTCCCCTCACACACGCCTTGCCAGACTGGGAGTCAGGAGAAAAAGACTGTGAGCTCTCTTTTCTGGTTGCTGTGGCAATAGTAGTAGAAAGATGGAGCGCCATGGGACTGATAAAAGTGTCCAGGGCTCGGGACTTCCCTGATGATCCAGTGGTTAAGACTTCGCCTTCCAGTGCAGGGGGTGCAGGTTCGATCCCTGGTCAGGGAGCTAAGATCCCACATGCCTCGCAGCCAAAAAACAATAAAACAATCACCAAAAAAAACCCCAAAAACATAAAACAGAAGCAATTTTGTAACAAATTCAATAAAGATCTTAAAAAGGGACCACATCAAAAAAAAAAGAAAGAAAGAAAAGTGTCCAGGACTACACTGACTACAATGCAGGGAAGGGTCTAGTGCACTCTGGGCAGGGGTTAGTGGGCAGCAGAATCTGCCCTGGACTAATTTTGAGACTTTGTTTGGGAAGTTGTCCATGGCAGGTAGTTGTTGGCAATTGTACGACTGTGGCAGAAACTTAAATTGGCCTCATTTTCTTCCTTGGAAATTAGATTCCTGATCCTCATCCACCATGCACTGCCACCCAGATAGATGACATTCCCTGACTCCCTTGCATCTAGGTGTGGCCATGTGAGTAAATTTTAGCCACTGTGAGATATAAGCAAAAGTGTTGCATGCAACTTCTAAGAAGAATCCTAGGGAATTCCCTGGCAGTCCAGTGGTTAGGACTCTGTGCTTTCACTGCCGTGGGCCTGGGTTCAATCCCTGGTCGGGGAACTGAGATCCTGCAAGCTACATGGCGTGGCCAAGAAAAAAAAAAAGAATCCTAAAGGGACGGGAAGATACCCTTCTTCCTTCGCTCATCCATCAGCTGTTTGGAACTCTGATGTAACAGCTGGAATTCCAGCAGCCTCCAAGCACTGTGAGGATGGCGGGGGCAGGGGGCAGTCATACTTCAGGGATGGCAGACAACACTGCTGGAAGGAGCCAGATCCTTGAGGTCCATGGAGCCATCATTCTAGCCCTGGACCACACACTTCAGGATGATTCTTGCATTAAAGAAAAATAAACATCTTTAAAAAACTTCTATTATTATAATGAGAATGAGTGTATATACGTCAATGCAGCTGAACATAATCTTAACTAATAAAATGAACCACCCAATATCTTTTAATAACTTTTAACACTTTAAAAAATTTAAATTAACATATGAAATTAATTTGTATGTGTGTGTGTGTGTGTGTACACAGTTCTATGAGTTTTAACACAAAATTAGGATTCATGTAACCACCATCACAACCAGGATATAAGACAGTATCCAAAAAAAATCCTTCATGCTGTCTCTTTGTGGTAAAGTCCAGCCCACACCCATAACCCTTGGTAATCACTGATCTGATACCCATCCCTATAGTTTTGCTTTTCTCAGAATGTCATTTAAATGGAATCATAGAGTATGTAACCTTTGTGATTTCTTTCGCTTAGCATAGTGCTCTTGAGATTCAACCATGTTGTTGTATAGCAATAGTTTATTCCTTTTCATTGCTGAGTAGTGTTCCATCGTATGGACATACCATAGTTTGTTTATGCACTCATACATCGAAGGACATTTGGGTTGTGCCAAGTTTTTGGTGATTATGAGCAAGGCTACTATAAACGTTATTGCATAGGCTTCTGTGTAAACATAAATTTTCATTTATCTAGGATAAATACCTAGGAGTAGAACTGCAAAGGCATATAGTAAATTATGTTTAATTTTATAAGAAACTGTCCAACTTTTCCAAAGGGGCTGTATCATTTTGCATTTCCACCAGCAAGATTTCCATTTGGTCTATATCCTTGCTCGGCACTTGGTATTGTCAGTTTTTGTTTGTTTTAATTTTAGCCACGCTAACAGATAAGCAGTAATATCTCATTATGATTTCAATTTTTATTTCCAAAATGGCTAATGGTGTTGAGAAACTTTTCATGTATTTATTTGCCATCCATATGTTTTCTTTTTTTAAAAAAAATTTATTTATTTTATTTATTTATTTTTGGTTGTGTTGGGTGTTTGTTGCTGCATGCAGGCTTTCTCTAGTTGCAGCGAGTGGGGGCTACTCTTCCCTGCGGTGCATGGGTTTCTCATTGCAGTGGCTTCTCTTGTTGCGGAGCACAGGCTCTAGGCATGTGGGCTTCAGTAGTTGTGGCACACAGGCTCAGTAGTTGTGACTCATGGGCTCTAGAGCACAGGCTCAGTAGTTGCAGCGCACGGGCTTAGTTGCTCCGTGGCATGTGGGATCTTCCCGGACCAGGGCTCGAATCTGTGTCCCCTGCATTGGCAGGTGGATTCTTAACCACTGCGCCACCAGGGAAGTCCCCATGGTTCGTTTTATAATCTATTTGTGGTCCTTAGGTTATTCATTGGTTATGAGACTGATCTGTTTTCTCAAATATGACTGATTAAAAAATAAGAATCTGGGTAATGGATATCCATTGTCTGGTGTGCCCAGCATCCAGCTCTAATGGGGAATTGCTTCTTTCTGCATCCACAAAGTGATTCTGGTGAGGACTTCCAGTCACAGCCCCCTCCCCTCACCCCCCCCACAACCTAATAAACAAGCCCATCAGAAGCTTTCACTAGGATTTTCAAATTGTAACTAAGGGGTGAGAGTCTCTTTTTCTGTGTTAATAGGAAGCTGGTCTCTAGTAGGAGAGAATGAAGTATAGATGGAGAGAGAAGCAAAGAAAAGAGACAGATTCTGATTTCATTTCATTCCGTCCTTCCCAGATTGGTTAAGAGAGCTAATATATCCTCCTTTTTGTCCAGGCTAGTTTGAGGTGGGTTTTTATTTGAGTCATAACAAATGCAATCTGAATGATTAAGGCTTCTTTTGAGATATCTTAACCTCATATGCCCTTTCTATACATTTGGGAAAACATGTACTTTCAAAACACAATATGTAAATCCATGTCTTATTGATTTGTAGCATCTCTTTATGTTTGAACTCTGTACCATGCCTTATCATTTTCCTCCTTCCAAATTTACAGTGGTATGCTTTCTCTTTCTCATTTAAAAATTTCTCATTCCTCACCACATTTCTGATAAGCACTTATTGACAGAAAACAAGGAATCTAAAATCTTGGGGTTTGTTTTTGCCAGAATTTATTAAAATTATGATTTTTTGCTTAGCATTTAAATCAATATCGTAAGCTTGAAATTTTTTAAATAGAGAAGTGATTCTTCAGTGTCCTTATCATCTGTTCTCTCTATATAAATACTATTTATTTTTTGCCAGCCATCTTGTAAATAAACATTAACAGAAACTCATTTCTGAGAATTCCCTGGCGGTCCAGTGGTTAGGACTCCATGCTCTCACTGCCGAGGGCCTGGGTTCAATCCCTGGTCTGGGAACTAAGATCCCACAAGCCACATGGCCAAAAAAAAAAAGAAACTCATGTCACTACAAAAAAAAGAAGGAAATGAAAAATGAAATAAAGAAAGGAAGGGAGGGAGGAAGGAAATATCAAGAAGGACTTAATGTTTCAAAAAAAGTTTTTTTTAGCTACAGAAATCTTATTTGTTTGTTTGTTTATTTGTTTGGCTGCACTGGGTCTTAGTTGCAGTATGCCGGATCTTTTTTTTTAAGTTGCGGCATGTGGGATCTAGTTCCCCTACCAGGGATCAAACCCGGGCCCCCTGCATTGGGAGCATGGAGTCTTAGCCACTGGACCAGCAGGGAAGTGCCTTAGCTACAGAAATCTTGATCAAACAAAATGTAATCCAAAAGCCCAGAGAACAAAAAAATTAAGACTAATTTATCTGAAGCAGTAAGATGAGAGGAGCCTGCTCATCTGCAGTACTCTACAATCGTTATGAGTCCTAGAGCCTAGATTCCTAGGGGAAAGAAGTCTGTCAGCATCTGGGAAATGTTTATTTATCAGCAGAATCAAACACTTCGTATAGAGCATTTTGCTTTGCTCACTAAAGGAATGTAAATATACAGTGGAAAAGATACCTAATCTTTTAAAGAATTCCTAATTTTAAAGAATTCCTAATCTAGAATTTTTAAAGAAATTCTGGCTCTTTCGACATGAAAGTACTAGTGGTGATGCTAAGTGATACATCTTTACTGTTACAGAAATAATAAAGTATATTTCTGCTTGGGTGTTATGATTTCTATGATACCTAAAGATGTCCTGTTAATAACTTACTACCAAGAAATGAACAAGTTAATTTCCTCAGTGACTGCCACTTATTCATTTGCAAATTAATATAGTAGCCCTAATATTTGCTTATATATATACACACACACATATATATGTAGCAAATAAGAATATGTATAAAATTTAGGGTATATCTTTAAAAATACCATTTCAAAGTGAGAAAATCAGCCTGAACTATGACTTAAGAATTCATGTGCTATATTCTTGACCCTAAAACAAATGTTAACTAATTTCCTAATTCTGATGATCTGGAAAAAAAAAAAATTAAAGGGCAGAATTTTAGGCAGAATAAATATAACATTACTTGAATATTGCATTTCTCTGAGAAGTTCTTTAGCTTAATATTCAGAGAGACCAAAACTGTGGCAGCCATAAGTCACACTGACAAGAAAGCAAATAAAGAGTAATTATTAGATGAGCTGTAAAGGCAAGAATGCTCTCATGCTGAAACTGAATTTTTCGACTACTGACATTCCATCTTATGTTTCGCTCAGAAGAGAGGAGCTGTCTCATCCACTTGAAAGGTTTGTGTACCTGTCACATTTGTCTTTTGCACTTTTCTTTTTCTCCTCAAACTGTTCCAAGAGGCCTTTTGATTTTCCAACTGACAAAGGAAGAGGAAATAAGCCTCCATCTTTTGTATCTCTTCCAAACAGCTGGGGTTTTGTTTGGTACTTTGTGAAAATACTAGGTTCACTCTGTTCAGTGGAAAAAAAAAAAAATCATAGCATTTCACACATAAAAATATTTATAGCATGCACTATTATCTATACAAAGCAGAGTCACACTTAAGTGCAAACCATAAAATACAATATAGCATGTAGTATTTCCTTTTTATTTCATATGTACCAGAAAATTATATTAAAACAAAGCAACTCTTTTTACTAATATAATTTCTGCCTTACCAGACCAGAGGTATTTAAAATGTCAGCTAAAATGGCTTAAAATCAATTGCATAAATTTAAAGGCAGCAACAGAAAATTATGCTGTCTTGAGATGATGTGTTAAAGTTTTTATATTAATAAGTTTAACTCAAATTGCTGTTGCTCAGTTGATGATGAACTAGACTTGTTGATAAATTTGACATGTGATGCAGGCATATGGTGAGCCATTTCCTGCATTCTGAGGCAAAACTTACTCTGGAACATTCAGGCAGTACATTTACTCCTTCATATCACTGGGTACCAATTTTTGTACTAAAATATTTATCTCAGATCATACCTTACTAACTTAAAGTATCGACCTAATCTTATTCATTAAGTCCCTATATGATGCAGTTAAGTCTGTGTATAAAGTTAAATCTGGTTCTACATCAAAATAAGTAAATATATAAAAATATTTCTGACTCACAAAAGAAGATAGGCTGGTCTCAAAAAATCAAGAGATTCTGTTCCTCATTCTGGCCCTTATTCATCAACTTAGGCCTCAATATCCTCATCTCCTTCTTCAAGGAGTTAAATGTCATGCAATATTTGGCACTCCCTAGCAGTAGTCAAAGTACTGGCACTATTCTAATATATTGTTTTAGTAATGGGAGAAAATGCAAATATAAACATGTTTTCCATTTCACACTACCAAGTCAAATGAGTCACCAGTCAAGCACAAATCTATTTAGGACAGTAATCCTTAGAGATGTACAACTCTAAAATATAACCCAGCAGAATAAGTCTTCTTTACAGTTTATGTCCATAATGACTGTGAAACATGTGCAGAGAAATTCTGGAATTCAGACTTACATCCAGAGAATTCTGTTGTGACTGTTTTGGATGTCTCAGGTGGACACCAAAGTCCAAGGGTGTTGACGGGGTCTCTGAACTTTCTGGACAGAACTGGGATCCAAAAAGGAACTGGGAATCACTGAGACTAGAGTAATCAGTCTGATTATTATTCCAGTTAGATGACTTAGTGGCCCTGAAATTAAGCAAGAAAATACAAGTATATCAAGTGGGCAAATGAAACCATAATTCAAAACTATTTTAGAATATTCTGGGAAGAATGCTAGCTTTTTTTGACCTCCTAGTTCCCTGCACACTGCCAGTACTACCTGTAAAGAAACAAGGAAATTTTGAATGCCAGACATTTCGATTACAACAACCTGGGAACAATCAGATGGAATTTCACACATTAAGGACTAACACCATTATTCCTTGTACTATAACATTATGGACTATAACACCATTTTGGAGATCAAAGTTCACAAAATCTTTAGGGATTAAGAGAACATTATCTTTTAAAAGGTTGAATTTGTTCATCACTAAGGGAATAGATTAAAAATAAAATATGGCTTATGCATATAACTGATGCAGTAGTCAGAAGCAATAAGCTAGATTTACATATAACCATATGGATAAGTCTCAAAAATATAATTTTTGAGTGCAGAAAAAGTAAAAATTTAATGAACTCTCTCATACATTAATGTAATTTATTTAATTTATTTTTGGCTGTGTTGGGTCTTCGTTTCTGTGCAAGGGCTTTCTCTAGTTGCGGCAAGCGGGGGCCACCCACTCTTCATCGCGGTACGCGGGCCTCTCACTATCGCGGCCTCTCGTTGCAGAGCACAGGCTCCAGACGCGCAGGCTCAGTAGTTGTGGCTCACGGGCCCAGTTGCTCCGCAGCATGTGGGATCTTCCCAGACCAGGGCTCGAACCCGTGTCCCCTGCATTGGCAGGCAGATTCTCAACCACTGCGCCACCAGGGAAGCCCCATTAATGTAATTTATAAGGCTACATCACACACACCAAACAAGTATGTAACGGAGTATGTAGAAGGTTAATTGGAAGGATACATATTAACTCTCCTAGATTTTGTTGTCTATAGGGAAGGAAAGGAGCAGGATTGGAGGGAGAGAAGGAGCTATAATACAACAAACACAAGATAGACCTAGATATGGACTGAATGTTTGTGTCCTCCCAAAGTTCACGTGTTGAAGCCCTAAGCTCTATTTTGATGGTTTTTGGAAGTGGGGCCTTTAGAAGGTAATTAGGGTTTGATGAGGTGAGGAGAGTGGGACCCTCATGATGGGATTAGTGCCCTTTTTAAAAAAAAAAAAAAAGAGGGTGGGGGTGGGGAGGGGGAATGGGGAGGTTAGTTTTTAAAATTTATTTACTTATTTATTTATTTATTTATCTTTGGCTGTGTTGGGTCTTCGTCTCTGCACGAGGGCTTTCCCTAGTTGCGGCAAGCGGGGGCCACTCCTCATCGCGGTGCGCAGGCCTCTCACCATCGCAGCCTCTCTTGTTGCAGAGCACAGGCTCCAGACGCACAGGCTCAGTAGCTGTGGCTCACGGGCCCAGTTGCTCCGCGGCATGTGGGATCCTCCCAGACCAGGGCCCGAACCCGTGTCCCCTGCATTGGCAGTAGGACTCTCAACCACTGCACCACCAGGGAAGCCCCTAGTGTCCTTTTAAGAAAGGACCAAAGAGCTTGCCCTCATTCCTTCTCTCTCCACCATGTGAGGACACAGAAAAAGGCAGCTGTCTGCAAGCCAAGAAGGGAGTCCTCACCCAAAACCAATCATGCTGGATAGGGTTCTAGGACTTTCAATCTTCAGAACCGTGAGAAAATAAATTTCTGTTGTTTAAGCCATCCAGTTTATTGTACTCTGTTATGGCAGCCCGAGCAGACTAAAATAGGCCTCATCCAGACTGAAGAATATGATCAACTCAGGTTTGCACACAGAAAGATCCATTAAACATTGTGTTATTCCCTTTCACACTTTTAGTGTCTTATCCTTGCTTGTTCTAAATACTTCCAGCTGTGGACTTCCAACTTGCTTCCCATGGATACCTATGCCAGTCTAAATCTCACATATGAAGGGGATAATGATATTGATAATGATACAATCACACTTGAACACAGTGTACTAAGCCTACTACAGAGACAGCACAGAAGTGGACAGACAAGTAAAACATATAGTCTTCAAGTTTTTACTTGAAAGACAACTCAGTAACAATTTGTGTTACTTAATGCTGTTGTGTAACCCAAGAAAACATGCTTTTCATTAAAACACACACATGCAGATCATTCCTTTTCCAAATGTTAGATTTAAAATAGATAGCCTATAAGTACATATTCTAAGCTAAAGCTATCATTATTTATTAATACAAGGCAAAAAGAAACCCTACTTGTTCAGAACAGAGAAATTATTTTGACTCATAGAATCATTTTCTAAGATTAGCTAAGGTAATAGGCTGCACACATATAATATGGTTTGCATAATCACTGCTCAAAATAGCTAAATAGCTCTCTGTGACTCCCCTCTTAGGTCAAAGAGAATAATTAGCTGGGCTGGAAAAGAAACAGCTCTGTAAGCCTACAGAAGTCCTGTAGGATTTACATCTTAAAGCTACGATCTGGAATTAAGCATAGATTTTTTTTTTCCCCTACTCTGTATCAACTGTAAGCTCTTTTTTTCTTTTTAAGAAAAATAACAACAACAACAATGTTTTAGGTTTTTTGCTGTCTTTAGGAAAGTGTTAGGAAGAAAAGAAACTATCCAATGATAAAAGCAAACCAAAACAATTGGAAATCCCTTAATATATACTACTTCTGGGGTACGCCCACCAAGTTAGCAATGGCAGGCCTACTATATGGCTAGTGGACACCAATCTAAGTACCTCAGTGGAGTAGTAGAGCAGGCAGTATCTCAATGAGCCCTGTCAACAGATGGAGTGGTTCTTGATTTCATGGTGCCTACAAATTGTACTACACAATTGAACACTTATCTGAACATTGTCTTGAGTTTGATCCTTGCTGTTTCAATAGCAATTGCTCCAAATGAGGTGAGAGTTTCCAGATGCTGGACCAGTGTAACTCTCATAGTCCCTAGGTCCAGTGCTGGACCAGTGTTACTCAATTAACACACATAGCCATTGATACTGCTTTTATAATCAGAAAATAGGCAAAAGGAAAAAGACAAATATGGGAGGGTGCAGTGGTGACAAGAGAGGGGAAGAGAAAGGGAAGAAGCTATATCGGGTAACCCTATTACTATAAACTAATAGGAAGGGGAGCCTGTTTCTATGAAACCAATGCAACTATAAGATCCTCTTAAGTATCAGAGTATATAACCAGAAAACTTACCCAGAGCCTGAGGGAATACTGAGCATCTCTTTGATATTCCAGACATTAAAATTCATGTCTTACAATTATTCCTTTTAAAAAGAAGAGAGGAACATTAATTTAAAAGGTTAATATACTATAATTTTTTCCAAAGATTACTTTACTGGTGACTATTATATGTAGATGAGGACATCTCAGCAGTTATATTCGCATCCAACTGGTGAAAATTCCCATAACCTATGTGCCAGAAATAGGTTTTGTGGTTTGTTTGTTTTGGAGTTTTTTTGCAGTTAAATTGCATACAAATTCCCCTCCTTAATACCAGAAAGAGCCCAGCCACCTGTGAAACAGTAAATTTGCCTTCCGTCCTTTGCTCTCTTGTTTCTTGTTCTGCCACCCTACTAATAATCTGCTTTTAGCAAAAGACCAATAAACACCTCTTTCATTGCCTATACAATGAATGACTTAATCTATAACCTTTCCCAAGAAGACTTATTCTTCTCAGTCCATAGGATATTGGAATGCCAAGAGAGCTGTGGAATTTGGGCAGTAAGAAGCTAGTTGAAGAGTGAGTGCTTTGGGCAAAAGTGCCTTCCCACACCTCTTACAAGCAGTGTCCTACTCTGCTCACTGCCAATCCAACATACTGTGTAATACAGTTCATTATGATGATCATTGAGCCTGGATTTTATGAAACAAGCCCAATTTCTAAATTTTGTCTCCCTGATCCCACAGAACATTCACATCTATCAGATTGTATATTACCATTGAAGGCATCAGAAAATGATTCCCACACATATGAGATCCCCAATATAGATCAAGATAAAATGAAACATAAGTTCTTAACAAATATAGATATTTTAGTATACTTTTCATATACTTTAACCTTGTTTAGAGAAATTTGTTACATTGAAGTTTTCTAATTTTCTAGAAAAATAGATGCATTTGTGTGTTTATAACCACTTATTTTACAAGAATGTTAAGTGTATAGGCCACAGAATCAAGGGGCTAAAGGTAGTACTATTTACGCAGCATCTACTATGTGCCAGGCACAGTGCTAGATACACTGCAGGATGCAAGGTTAATGATTTTGTGAGGCAGGTGTTGTTATCCCCATTAAAAGTTTGTGAAGACTCAGATAGGCTAAATAATTAGCTCAAGTTCTCTCCAATAATTAGAGGTAAGTAGGTTCTATGCTAGGTCATCCCAGTACCAAAGTCCATGCTGTTTCAAGCACACCAGACTCTTGTTTCTCAACACTGCCTCTGTTTTAGGTACTTTCTAGAAACAGAAGCTCTGGATTTCTTCCTTGATGAGCAGCAGGGTAATGACTTGAAAGGTTATGGCTTTAGAGGAACTAGATCAAGGTTCAGATCCTGACTCTTGTATTTATAAATGGTGTGAACTTGGGCAAATTAGTTAACTTCTTTGAATCTGTTTCCTCATCAGTTAAATAAAGATAACACCTACCTTTAAGTGTGGGGGTAGGAATTCAAGATCATGAATATATATTGCCTGGATATGGACACTGGCACTTATTAAGTTCTTCTTAATTACTTTCTCAGAGACTGTGGCTTCACCATTTTCAAACAAATCCATGGTTTCCTGGGGCCTTTCATATGCACCTGCTCTCAGTTGTTCAAAGGACTCTCATTCATAATACACCAAGTGTCTCACATTCACCCTCGCTGAGAATAAAGTTGCTACAGGGTTGGGACTAAATATCACAGTTAATTTTTTGTCTCAACCTTACTGAACACAGTTTAGATAATTTCCTCTTTGTAGACTACCTTCAAAGAAGTTCAGTGCAATATTACTTTCCCATGATGCAAGTAAATTAATAAAATACCTCATTGAGATGAAAACTGAAGAAAATTCATTTAAAAAACTGGCAATAGGGCTTCCCTGGTGGCGCAGTGGTTGAGAATCCGCCTGCCAATGCAGGGGATACAGGTTTGATCCCTGGTCCGGGAAGATCCCACATGCTGCGGAGCAACTAAGCCCGTGCGCCACAACTACTGAGCCTGTGCTCTGGAGCCCGTGAGCCACAACTACTGAAGCTCACACGCCTACAGCCCGTGCTCCACAACGAGAGAAGCCACCACAATAAAAAGCCCACGCACTGCAACGAAGACCCAACACAGCCAAAAATAAATAAATAAATTTATTTTTTTTTTAAAAACTGGCAATAAGAAAAAAAAACTGGCAACATTGTCCAGCTTGGTTCACAGGTAAATTTTACCAAACATTTATGGAAGAAATTATACTAATTCTCTATAATCTCGTCCAAGAGATAGAAGCAGAGGGAACACTTTCTAGCTCATTCTATGAGCCCAGCATTACCCTAATAATATAACCAGACAAAGACATTACAAAAAAAACTACCGACCAGTATGTCTCATGAACATAGATGCAAAGTCCTCAACAAATTATTAGCAAATTGAATCCAACAATGTATAGGAAGAATTATACACAACAACCAAGTCACGCAAGGCTAGTTCAACATTTGAAAAATCAATTAATATAATCCATCACATCAACAGGCTAAAGAAGAAAAATCATATAACCATATCAATAAATATAAAAAAAGCGTTTGATAAAATCCAACACCCATTCATGATAAAAACTCTCAACAAAGTAAAAACTAGAGGGGAACTTCCTCAACTTGATAGAAAACATCTATCCCAAAACCCAAAGCTAACATCATACTTTTTTTTTTCATTTTCATTGGAGTATAGTTAATTTACAATGTTGTGTTAACATCATACTTAATGGTGAGAAACTAAAAGCTTTCCCATTAAGATCAGGAACAAGGCAAGGCAAGGATGTCTCCTCACCTCTCAACACATCATATTGGCACATGATCAGTTAGACAAACCAGTAGAACAGCAATAGATCTATTTGAAAATGTAATAGTCTATTATAATATAGCAATAGATCTATTTGAAAATGGAAATGTAGTATGCATATGATAAAGGTAGTATCTCAGATATATTGGGGAGAGATAAACATTTTAAAAAGTAGAGTTGGGATAACTGAATGACTATATGAAAAAATAATCGGATCTAGTCCTTTCACCATATACTACAAAATATTCCCAATTGATCAAAGATAAAATAATAATGAAACCATAAAAGCACTGGGGTGGGGGAACTGGTAAATTCCTCTATAGCCTGGAAGTGGGGAAAACTTTGACTCAAAGTCCAGAACAAAAAAATCACTGACAAATTTGACTACATAAAAATTTTAAAAAGAAAATTTTGTATCACATAAAAGTTATAGAAAATGGTCAGGACATACGAGCCAACAGTTCACAGTAAAAGAAACACAAAGGCCCTTATATGGGAATTCCCTGGCGGTCCAGTGGATAGAACGCCTTGCTTTCACTGCTGCGGGTGCGGGTTCAATCCCTGGTTGGGAAACTAAGACCCTGCAGCCGAGTGGCACAGCCAAACAAAGAAAGAAACAAACAAAACAAAACAAAACAACCCACAAAAGCCTTTATATATATATGTGAAAATATGGGCAATCTCACTCACATTAAACGAGATACAAATTAAATCATACTGAGACTATTTTCTTTCCTATGAAATTGGTAGAAATCCAAGTATGATGATGTATTCTGTTTCTGAGGCTGTGAGGAAAGAAGCACTGTCATGCACCTCTGGTGGGAAGGCCAAATGGTATTTCTCTGTGGAGGAGAATTTGGCATTATCTAGGACATATATATGTATTCAGCGTTTAATCCAGCAATCCTACCTCTAGAGATCTATCCCAATAATACTATGGCAAAAACACAAAATTGTATATACACATGCCTTTTCAGTGCAACACTATCTTATTATAGCAAGACGAGAAACAACCCAATATCCATCAACTGGGGAATAGTTGAACAAACTACGGTACACTCACACAATGGAGTTTTATGGAGCTGTTAAAAGGAGTAAGGAAGATTTCTTCTATATACTCTGGCAGTGACCTCCAGGATATATTGCTAAGTTAAAAACAGCAAGGTGAAGAACAGTGTGTGTGGTATGCAGTTATTTCATCCAAGAAAAGGCAGGGTAATATGAATATAAATACATACACACACACAAATGTGCTTATATTTTTCTTAAAAAGGGAGGAAAGAAGGGAGGGAGTGAGAGAGGGACATATAGAGAAGATAGATAAACTGAAAACCAATAAAAATGTTTATCTTTAGGGGGTAGAGAGGCTAGAGATGGAAGCTAAGCTAGACCTCTCCAAATGTAGCAGCTTTCAGTTTCAACTTTAGAATTATGTAAGTATCGTTACATGCAGTCACACAATTAAAATTAAATCAAAATGAGGAAAAAAAGTAATCCCAGCAAAGAAGCAAAGTGAAACAAGCAAGGTGGTGATTGAGCCCCACACAGAGGGTTTATTTCTTATGCCTCTAAATGTGGTGATGTGACTCCACATCCCTGGTGGAGCGTATCCTAAGGAAAAAATGAGCAACACAGGAATCTGTGTATCTGTTTTCATATATATATATATTGCAAATAAATAATTATATTAATGTCATTGGGAATCAAAATTTTCAGTGTATGATAAAAGAGATACAAATATAAAATCAATGACAAAGTTAAACAAAAACCCTATCATCCTATGTTTGAAATAAATTGAAAAATCATTAACTCCTAATGTATTATTCTCTTTAAAAATATGTTTCATAGCTCCGTCCACTGAAAATGCCAGGAAATAATGACCAACCTTATTACCCAGATTTGGGTCTTGAAATACCATTCCTCACTAAAAGGAACCAGGTCTGGGGCAGGAAATGTGCAAGATGAGTCTTAGACATCGCGTTGTACCAGACAACAAGGAAGTTATCAAAGATTACTAGGACCAAAGACTACAAGAGAGCTAACTTAAAGGGGCTTTCTCTGTTAAATTTATAATTATATTTTTAAAAACCCTCATCAGTCACTTTGGAGGATAGGTAACCAACTCATTATTCTGAAAACTGGTAGGGAAAGAATCTATAATTACCTTACCTTTCTAAACTGTATCTTGGGGTAACCAATATATAGATGAGAAAAAGGTCTTCTTTATAGAAGTATTCTGCTAGTAAACATAGAATAAATGGTAGAATTAGATCATCATCATTTTGGAGCCCTAATGAAAATAAAGGATCTAGTAAATGATCATTAATGGCTGCTAAAACCAAGACGTGAAGGGCTGATAAGGGTACTTGATAATGGATAGATCAGGCTGGCAACACCTAAACCTCTGGATTGATCTTTTCATCACAAAGAAAGACCCAGACTTAGTATGCACCTCCTGATAAGGTTCAACAGGAGGTTCCCAGCATTATCAAAGAAGTATACATACCAAAAATATTGAGCCTTAATTTGATTAAGCTTCCAGATGTAAGGATTAGTTTACAGAAAATACAGGGGTTAAATGGCACAAAATGAATGCAATTAGCAAAATCCAGAGAGTGGGAAATTCTACAGTTTAAATGACCCTATTCTTTCAACCCATAAAAGGCAAGAGGAAAGAAGGTGTGGAAGACTATAGATTTAAAGAGTTGTATAGGGACTTCCTTGGTTGCACAGTGGTTAAGAATCCGCCTGCCAATGCAGGGGACATGGGTTCAATTCCTGGTCTGGGAAGATCCCACATGCCGTGAAGCAACTAAGCCCGTGCACGACAACTACTGAGCCTGCACTCTAGAGCCCCCGAGCTACAACTACTGAAGCCCACATGCCCTAGAGCCCGCAGCCCAGCCGCAACTACTGAGCCCACGCGTTCTAGGGCCCACGTGCCTCAACTACTGAGCCCATGTGCTGCAACTACTAAAGCCCGTGCGCCTAGAGCCTGTGCTGCACGGCAAGAGAAGCCACCGCAATGAGAAGCCTGCTCACCACAACAAAGAGTAGTCCCTGCTTGCCGCAACTAGAGAAAGCCCGCATGCAGTAACAAAGACCCAACGCAGCCAAAAAAAAACCAAAAAAAAAAAAAAAAATTTTTTTTTTAATTAAAAAAGAAGAGATGTATAAGTCACACCAACCAAGTACACTTGACCTTGAACAATGCAGGGGTTAAGGGCACCAACCCTCAGTGCAGTTGAAAATCCAGGTATAACTTATAACTGGCTCTCCATATATGTGGTTCCTCCACATCTGCAGTTCCACATCCCAGGACTCAACCAACTGCTTGTGTAGTACTGTAGTATTTACTATTGAAAAACATCCATGTATAAGTGGACCTGTGATGTTCAAACCTGTGTTGTTCAAGGGTCAACTGTACAGGTCCACTTATTCTGGATCCTGAATTGTAGGAAAACAATCAAGGAAATTTAAACATTGACTAGTTACTTAATGATATTAAGAAATTGTCATTTTAAGTATGATCATGATATTTTGGTTATGATAAAAACGGAGTCTTTATCTTTATATATACCTAAGTTTTAAATGGATGAAATAATCTAATTTTTTTGTGCTTTGCTTTAAAACAATGGAGATGGGCTTGGGCAGCTGGGGAAGGGTACAGACTGGCCTTGGGTTGATAATTGTTGAAGCTAGGTGACAGGTACATTGGAGTTCATTCATCAACAATCTCTACTTTTATATATTTGAAATTTCCCACAATAAAAAGTGAATAAATGAGTAAATACCTTGTATTAGCTGACAACTCCCAAAGTTGCTACCTCTAGCCCAGACCCTACTCCTGAAATTCAGACTCCTGTATTCAACTGCTGACTTGACATCTCTACTTGGATGACTAATATGCACCTAAAACTTAACATGTCCAAAACCAAGATCATTATCTTTCCTCTCAAACATTCCCCATCTAGTCTTCCCATTCTAGTTAATGGCAACTTCATCTTTCCAGTTGCTCAGGCCAAGACCTAAGAGTCCTCCTTGACTCCTCTTTCTCAAATCCAATCTTTAAGCAAATACTAAGGTAATTCCTACAAAACATATCCAGAAGTTTAACTGGGTATCCTGTTTTTTTTTTTAAATTATTTATTTATTTATTTATTTATTTATGGCTGTGTTGGGTCCTCGTTCCTGTGCGAGGGCTTTCTCTAATTGCGGCAAGTGGGGGCCACTCTTCATCGCGGTGCGCGGGCCTCTCACTATCGCGGCCTCTCTTGTTGCGGAGCACAAGCTCCAGACGCGCAGGCTCAGTAATTGTGGCTCATGGGCCCAGTTGCTCCGCGGCATGTGGGATCTTCCCAGACCAGGGCTCGAACCCGCGTCCCCTGCATTGGCAGGCAGACTCTCAACCACTGCGCCACCAGGGAAGCCCATCCTGTATTTTTATTTGCTATATCTGACAACCTCATTCCACTGCCACAAGCTTGGATTACCGCAATCCAAACTGGTCTCCCTGATTTCACCCTTGTTCCAAGTTACAGTCTCTTCTCTAGGAAAGGGTGGAAGTTACTCCAACCATAAGTCAGATCATATTACCCCTTTGTTCAAACTCTTCACTGCAGCCAGAGTTCTCATGGTTTTCTTCTGTGTCCTCTGCAATCTTCCCTTAACCTTGCCTCTCTCCCACTTACACTCCATTCCATATCTTTATGGGGCTCCTCACTATTGCTCTCCCTTACTTGATACACACCAGCTTCAGATCCCTTGCCCATTCTGTTCCTTCTTGGTTTACTCCTTCCTCAGATATCAGCATAATAGGCTACCCCACCTCCTTCAGGTATTCTCTCAAATTATTTATTCAAAAATGTAAAACCTCAATAATCACTATGGGGAATACCCTGGCGGTCCAGTGGTTAGCACTCCGCACTTCCACTGCAGGGGGGCATGGGTTGGATCCCTGGTCAGGGAACTAGGATCCTGCATGCCACGTGGCACGGCCAAAAATAAATAAATAAATAAATAAATAAAAATAATAATCACTATGTCTCTCCCCTGCTTTTTCTCCACCCTATCATTCTAATACACTACATATTTTATGAATTTATCTTATTTTGCCTGTCTCAGCATGCACACCCATGCCTACCAGAATGTAATTTTAAGCTCTTTGAGGATAGGAATTTTTGTACACTGCTATATCCTCAAAATCTAGAAATTGTGCTGGCAAATAATAGGTGCTCAGAAAATATTTACTGTTAAATGAGTAACTAAATAGGAACTAAATTACAACAATGGAGCAAAACTTTCCAAATATCCACAAATTTAAAATATATGGAGACTTCCCTGGTGGTCCAGTAGGTAAGACTCTGCGCTCCCAATGCAGGGGTCCCCTGTTCGATCCCTGGTCGGAGAACTAGATCCTGCATGCGTGCTGCAACTAAGAAGTCTGCATGCCGCAACTGAAGATTCCTCATGCCGTAACTAACACCCGGCACAATCAAAATAAATAAATAAATAAATAATTCAAAAAATATATATGATTTGTTTTCAGTTATTGCATTTCAAGTCTCTAGATCATCACAAATTTTATTATATATTTTAATAAAGGAGATGAAGTAAATATGGGATTCCTGAGTCTCATGTTTACTTATTTCTTTGATAGTCGAGTTTTTTTCTTCCATTCACACTAGCAGAATTTCCTCCATCTAAAGTCTAGATTTAGAATCCAGACAATTTTTGGACTTCCCTGGTGGCGCAGTGGTTAAGAATCCGCCTGCCAATGCAGGGGACGTGGGTTCGAGCCCTGGTCCGGGAAGATCCCACATGCTGCAGAGCAACTAAGCCCGTGTGCCACAACTACTGAACCTGCACTCTAGAGCCCAGGATCCACAACTACTGAAGCCCGCGCGCCACAACTACTGAAGCCCATGCGCCTAGAGCTTGTGCTCCGCGACAAGAGAAGCCACCACAATGAGAAGCCAGTGCACAGCAACAAAGAATAGCCCCCGCTTGACGCAACCAGAGAAGACCCGTGCACAGTGATGACCCAACGCAGCCAAAAATAAATAAATAAATAAATTTATTAAAAAAAAAAAAGAATCTAGACAATTTTATACATACCACTATAAGGCCATTATTTAAGGCCATTATAACTACGTATAGATAATAAATCCTCTATTGTCTTCCATTTCTGTTTATGCTGACAGAGGAGAGTAATTTATATAGCATGTGGTTTGGGGTTTAGAATGACTACTCCCCAGGTTCCAGACCTAACTTACTCTTAAGAGGTTTCTTAAATGTGGTTGAAGAAATTCCATGGTTACAGCGACTATGCTTAACGACCACCTGGGGCTCGATGTGCTCAGTCTCAGGTTTACCTGTCCTCTCTGCATTCACCTGTCACCATGCTATCTGTATACATGCTTTTATATTCTCAGAGGGCAGCGCTCCTTGCAGATGCTAGTACAACACGAGTAATGAAGAGGTAGTCATTCTTAGGTAGGACCTTAGCCATTCTAAGGTAAATAAAAACTGAAATGCACATATTAAAAACTTTCAAGGGCAGAGTTCCCTCTCTCTCTTATCCCCCAATCCCATTAAAGGAAGCATAAAAGGAAGAGAAAGGTTTCAGTGCACGCGACTATTTCCACAAGAAGGGCCTTGGCACGGTGATGGGCAGGGAGGAGTACGTGGGCCGAAGAGGGTGTCCTGTGTCCTAAGGGGCACAGAGCCCTCCCATCTGACCCGGTCTTCAACTCTGAGAATCCTGAGGCCACGGTGCGAGGCCTTCCAAGGGCCCCTACGGCTCCTCCATTTGGCTACAGGTTAAACTAGTCTCTCTCTCAGACTCTGTGGCCCCTCTGGCCTCCACCAGGCCCGCCTCAACCTCGTACAGTCACTCTCTCATTTTCAGTCTCTTCTTTTCTACCAGGAGACATGGTCTGGGCTCCCAGAGTAAATCATTCCTTGTTGTTTCCAGAGACCTCCAAGGGATTTTCCGTCATAATAATCAAAGACCAATCCCAGTGGGTTTCCCTGGGTTCCGGTTCACCCTGACTTCCGGGGCGTACTCTCTTTCTCTCGTCTCTGAGGCAGACCAGGAGGCTGTGGTCCCCAGCGCATCTGGCGAAAACAGCTCTCCAAGGATAAGCACTGAAGTCAAGTTCCTTGAAGAGCCAGGGTGGTCTTTCATCACAGGGAAAGGAAGGGCGACTAGGCACTCAAAGGTAAGACAGTGAAGAAGCCAGCGCCCTGGGAAACTCCTTGAGATCCCCGGGAATCCCGAACCCATCCGCGAGGACCCGACGGCTCCCCACCCCCCCCACCCCCCCCACCTTCACCCTACCCCGCTCCAGCCGGCCCTGTCCAAACCCCTCCGGCCTCCACCTCTGAGGGCCGGCTCGCGCCCGACCTGGGGTTGCGGGGATCTGCCTCGAGGCCACTTGGTCCCGCGGAGGCAGCCTAAGCTGCGTGGCCACGCCCCCAGGGCGCGCTCTGACCAATGAGAGTTACTCCTCGCCCCCTGGGCCCCGCCCCCGCTGCGGCACGCTACTAACGGTTTTAACGGTCCTAACGGTTTCAACCGTTAACCATTTAATCGTGGGCCTGGCCTGCTGACCTACATTTCGCCAGGCACCGGTGTGCAACACACCCACCCACGCGCACCTCACGAGATGGACCCTCACACCTCCACACTCACACCCTGCAGTCCACCCACACCTCACCAGGCATCCTTAGCCGATGCAGACCCTCTCAGTAGTCAACTTAACGCACAGTAGTTATAGATGGCTGGCTAAGTCATGAAATGGGATGAGATCACCAATGAAGGAGTATGGATGGAAAACAGATTGTATTGAGTCCTAGGACACACAAAGTTTAGAGGCTTAGATGAGGAAAAAGCAGCAAAGGAGCCAGAGTGGGAGTGGTTAGGGAAAGGGGAGGAACCCCAGGAGAGTGAGTGCTGTGGAAGCCACTTGGACCATCCTTCAAAGAGGAGGAGGTTAGCTGTGTCAAATGCTGCTGATGAGTCAAGGAAAATGAGGAGTGAGAATTAATTATTGGTGACCTTGAAGGGAGCAGTTTTAGTGATGTAGTGGGGACAAAAACCTGATTGGTGTGTGGTTTCAAAAGACATCACTGATAAAGGACTGGTATCCAAAATGTATTAAAAAACTCAACAATAAAAAAATTAAGTTGGCCGAAGATCTAGACACCTCCCCAGAGAAGATACACAGATGGCAAATAAACATATGAAAAATGCTCAACATTATATGCATTAGGGAAATGCAAAATAAAACAGATACCACTATGCAACTTTAAGAATTGCCAAAATCCCAGAATGCTGGCAACACAAAATGCTGGTGAGGCTGTGGAGCAACAGGAACTCTCATTCGTTGCTGATGGGAAAGCTGAATGGTACAGCCACTTTGGAAGATGTTCTGGCAGTTTCTTATAAAATTAAATATACTCTTACCATATGATCCAGCAATCATGCTCTTTGGTATTTACCCAAAGGAGTTGAAAACTTATGCCCACACAAAAACCTGCACATGGATGTTTATAGCAGCTTTATTCATAATTGCCAAAACTTGGAAGCAACCAAGATGTCATCTTCAGTAGGTGAATGGATAAATAAACTGTGGTACATCCATACAATGGACTATTATTCAGGACTGAAATATCTATCAAGCTATGAAAAGACATGGAGGGAACTTAAATGCATTTTACTAAGTGAAAGAAGCCAATCTTGAAAAGGCTACATACTGCAGGATTCTAAACAGTATGACATTCTGGAAAAGGCAAAACTATGGAGATAGTAAAAAGATCAGTAGTTGCCAGGGGTTAGAGGGGGAGGGTGGGCTGAATAAGTGGAGCACAGAGGATTTTTAGGGCAGTGAAACTATTCTTTTTGATACTATAATGGTGCATACATGTCATTTTACATTTGTCCAATCCCATAGAAGGAACAACACCAAGAGTGAACTCTAAGGTAATCTATAGACTTTGGGTGATAATTCTGTGTCGATTTAGGGTCAGCATTTATAATAAATGTAATATTCTGTATGTGTGGGAGCAGGAGGTATATAAGAAATCTATGGACCTTCCACTCTATTTTGCTTTGAACCAAAAACTATAAAAAAAAAGTCTATTAAAAAAATAAATTAAAAAAAAAAAAGAGAGCAAGAGGAGAGATTTGGCATATCCATACAATGGAAAACTACTAAGCAATAAAAAGGAATGAACAACTGATAGGCACAGTGACATGGATAATTCTCAGAATAATTATGCTGAGTGAGAGAAGACAGACACACAAAAGAATACATACTGAATGATTCCACTTACATAAAGTTCTAGAAAGCGCAAATTATAGTGACAGAAAGCCAAACAACAGTTGTCTGAGGCCAATGAGTGCCATAGAGAAGGAATACTAATGGGCAGAAAGAAACTTTGGGGTGATGGATATGTTTGCTACCTAGATTGTGGTTATGTTTCATAGATGTATACATAGATCAAAATGTGTCAAGTTGTACAATTTTTTTTGTTTTTTGGCAGTGCCCCGCAGCTTGTGGGATCTTAGTTCCCTGACCAGGGATTGAACTTGGGCCCTCGGCAGTGGAAGTACAGAGGCCTAACCACTGGACAGCCAGGTAATTCCCTCTACAACTTTTTGACTTGCCATTTTTAAGATTTATCTCTGTGGATTCAAGTATCTGTAGCCAATTTATAGTAACTCCAGTATTTCATTGTTTGATTATAGGCCAATTTTCTCATTGTCCTCTTGATAAACATTCAGCCTGTTTATAGTTTTTCCCCTATACAGATACAGCAATGAACATTTTTGTAGTTGTGAATACATGTGAGAGGGGATCTCCAGGGTTACTATACTAATAGGGTGGACTTTCTGGCTAGTAGGGCTTGTGCCAGTGACAAAGCCCTACTGAGTGTTTCCTGTTGTTGAACTTTTCGTTGGCACAGTTTTAGAGGCTAATCGCCAGCTTCTCTGGGTTAGTAAAAGGAGTGAACTGTTCATGTCCCTGTGTTATAAATGAGAGAGACAATAATCTGTCCAAGGCTAGCTTGGGATGGAACCATGGTGTCAGATATTTTCATGCTGCTTCTTTTGCTCCTCTGTTATGCTCTCTCCTCCTTCACTTGGGCCCTTGTAACATTCACCAACATTTGCCACCAATTAGTGTTCCCAGTCACCACAAACTCCTGAGAAGTTGACAGAGCCTTATTCTGAAGCAGCATTTTTATCCTAAGAGCTACCAGCCCCTTTAGCATTTCTTCTAACTCCATGAAATGTGTTATAAATTTATATCCCTGGCAGTATGGTTGCAGTTTTAAAAATGCAGGATTTGCTTTTAAAATGTTTGCTATTTCATTGACTGTGAGTTCATCAGACTCCACTGTGGAGCCTTATATGTTTATATAAGAACTCTCCCAAGCTGTTAATGCTGAGGGACAGATTTCTCTCAGAGAGAAGTAAGAACAGAGCAGGAAGCACAAAGGGGTAGCAGGCTGGGCACTGCCTCAACAATCAGGAGCATTGTGTAGTCACAACATCCCTTTGTCACTAAGCAACAAGAAGTTGACCTGCTGAGATACTCTTTCTCCAGAAGTAGCCTCAAAAAGACAAGAGGAAAATTTGCCTTTTCTGCTCCTTTCCCAGAAAGATGCAAAGTGCTTTAGTAGGCTCCTGGGTAAGAGTGTACTTTACATTAATCCTAGCCCCTGGCCCTGGGGTAGTACCTGAAATATGAATGACTCATGAGAGTAAAGTGAGAATGGTTTCATCCAGCATCCAGGCTAAAGGAGGACCCCAAACTGCCCACTCCCCCTCTGCCATTCTGAGGTCCCCCTACAGCTTTTCTAGTCTTCCTGACACCGTGCCCTCTTCCATGTGTCCTGGTCTCATGCCTGGATTAGCTGATCCTCTTAGTCCTCTAGCCACCCCATTTATACCCAGTCCTTTGTTTGATCCCCCCAAACTTCTGTAGTTTGACTGCTCTCTAGACTGGGAACATCTTGAGGCTAAAGACTGCTTTCTTCTATCTGTATGTCCCATGCCTGGCATACAGTAAAGGCCCAGTAAATACTGTTGAAATAAACTGAATAGAGAGAAAGGAGTGTTTGACAGTAGTAGAAGGATGGACAGATGAGTTGGATGACCCAAGCCCTCAGTGGGATGAAAAGATAAAGGGCTTCCCAGGCACGCTTAGGAGCCCACTTTGATGGCCAGAGGCCAGCTGGGAACAGGTTCTTTCTGCTCAGGACTATGATCATGGTGTGTACTAGACACACTGTCCTCTCCAGGGGGTATTCAGGACGGTGAGGTTGGGCCATAGGAGTTCCCTGGCCAGACATGGTCATCCATGTTGTCTGCCTAATGACATCAGCACAGTACAGCTTCTTATACCCCCAATAGGTGCTCATTTCTGTCTTCTGCCAGTCCTTGTCTCTGAAATTCTCTCCAGAAGGTATCCACTGTTGAAGTACTTCTTTGGGAAAGTTCATCCTTTGTTTATGTGCTCCAGTTTCAGAGGGTGCCCTACTTGTCCCAGCATAACAAAGTGTGTAGCAAACAGGTGTTGATGACTTTGTCAATAGATGCAGAATATGTATCCATTTCGTCCTGGCTTTTCAGTGACCTTTGACCTCTATTAACAATGCAGGGAAGGCAATGAAGGGGACTTCCTCTCAGATCCTCCAGGGAGGGACCACGCTACTAGATGGTGTCCCTGTTCTCAAAATTCTGCTTAGTGCTTCCTAAGTCACCCCAACTCAGAACCTGTCTGGTCTCCTTCCCTGCTGAAGTCTTCCCTTGCTCTTGGAAGAGAATCCATATTCCTAACCCAGTCTAGGCCCTGTCCCTCCCTGACCTCACCTTACTTCTCCTCGTCTTGCTCACAGTCTTTTAGTCAATGAGGCCTCTTTTTTTTTTTTTTCGGTTCTTCCAACACAACTCTCTCTCTGGCCTCTGAATCTTTGCACTTGCAGTTCTCAGCACATAGAATGCTCTTCTGCTGCCCCTCACATGGCTGACTCCTTCAAGTACCACGCCCATTGTCATGAGATGCTGTCCCTACTCCCTGTCACTCTTGATCTAGTCATCAGGTTCTTTCTTTTCTGACTCTATTCACTTGTCTTACTCCCTCACCAGAAGGAAGGTTGATAGGAGCAGGGTCTTTCTGTCTTTTCACTGCTGTGTGTGTCCCCAGCCCATATTAGGATCCTATGAAGAAAGAAAGAGAGAGAGAGAGAGAAAGGAAGGAAGGAGGGAAGGGAGGGAGGAAGGAAGGAAGGAAGGAAGGGGAGGGAGGGTGAGAGGAAGCAGGGGAGGAAGGAAGGAACGCACCCTTTCCTTACAGACATAACCCTCCCAGCTGAGGCCAACTGTTCTAATGATGGATGGAGACACCTCTCTGTTGGCCCCTCTCCAGGGTGTCACTCCTCCTCTGATTATTTTTATTCTGTCAGGAACTCCCAGGAGAGGCTTCTAGCCTGGGGGCTCTGAGGTCTAGGACTCAGGGTGGGGGTTGGGGTGGGATTCACCCTCAAGCCTGCCTTGTTACAGCACAACAGTGGCTTCTATGGGCACTACAGAGGCCAATTCAAGAGTGAAAGTGCTCGAGAATATCGCCTTGCAGCCAAGCCCCAGCCCCCAGCAGTGTTCCTGCAGCGCTGTCAGGTACGAGGCAGCCCTGGCTGCAGCTGCCACGCTGGGCCAGATTTTGCTTCTCTTAGGACCCAAGGGCAATATCCTCGACTCTACCACAACTGGACTGACACTTGAGGCCAGCCTATCCCCAGGACTTGCATGAGGCCTGGCCCCTCTTCCCTGAAATGTCAGGTCCTCCCCCTATAGATACATGGGTGGAGAAGAGCCAGTACCAGGCTGGACAGTTTTGGTCACTGCTCCTTCTAGATGGAGGAAGAGTCAGGGCCCAGGTGGGGTGGGTGGCCATGGAGAGAGAGCCTCCAGAACCCAAGAAGTAAGCCTTGAGTTTTGCAGACTGCTGTCCTTCAGCACAGATTCCTTGACGCCATGAAAGTCAATGGTCTAGCTCACAGTCAGCCTTGTAGTCCAGGGGCTCAGGAGTGAGTAGGAGGCCTCCTCTGGTCAGTAAAACAGCATAGAAAGTGGCAGGTATCCACCCCCATGCCTAGCCAAGGAGGACTGGAAAGGAGTGATGGCAGAATCGGCCTAAGGTGGCTGGAAAAGGCTTCCAGATAACAGGAGAGGGATGCAGGGCTGCAGGCCCTCCACTGCTTCCAGGCCTGGAGACAAGGAGGGGACACTGAGCATAGTCAGGGTCCCAAAAGTAAAAAGCCCACTCAAAACAGGAGAACTCAGGAGGGTATACATATAAAGGAATAGGTGTGGGAGCTTCAGAGAAAGGCATTCTCACAGGATGGTAACAACCAAGTGGTCAATACTGCTGGGCCTGAAGGAACAAGGGGAGGGCATGGCTCCTAGAACCCAGAAGGAGAGAGTGGTGTGGAGAGGGCTTTCCTGAGAGAAGTGGTGATTTCAGGTGGAGAGACACAGCCAGGTAGCAGGTAGGGGCGGGCCTGGAAGGGAGCCAGGAGAAGAAACACCTCCTCTCTCCTTCCCTCCATCTCCTTTCCAGGCTTCCTTTCAGGTCAGAGGGAAGTCAACCTGGTGAGAAGTGTGCTCACATCAGACTCCTGGGAAAAATCAGGGTGGAGGAGGGCTGAGAGGGACCTGGAGGTGTGCCTGGAAGATGCTCCCCCCACTGCAGCTTCTTGTTTCCCAGCCTCTAGCCAGGTCCTACTTGACTGGCCATCTGGATTCTCTACAAATTGCTTTCCCAGGCCAAGAGCAGGGTCTTGGAGTCTGCCATGCTGCAGAGCCTGAACTTCCTTAGCATGCCCAGTTGGAACGGCTGCTTGGCACTGCCTACTGAGCCAGGCCCAAATGCAACTCCAGACTGCTCGTCTGGGGCCACCTCCCTTGAGAGAGTGATGAGGTCTGCGTAGTGCAGGGACAGAGGTAACCTGGGCACTTCCTGCTGGGTGTCTGTAGTAGTCCTCAGTGGCAGCTCTCATCCCAAAGACCTGAATGTCCTCTCAGTCTGTCCCCCAGGAACAGAGTAGAGGACATATTTGGGGACATGTTTTGATTGAAGTGAAGTCTTGTTACATGTTGGCATTATCAGCAACCCCAAAATAGCATGGTCTGTGTATCTTGGGCTTAGGCTGTACAAATGCCAAGTCTCCTGACTCTTTCTAGATCTAAAGCTGTTTTAATTAGTGGGACTGCTCAGGGAAGGTGCACATTCTTTTTTCTTATTTGCTGAGAGATACCAAGTGTCAGCTGGCTGATTGCAGCTATTCTTGTTGAAAACCCTTCCAAGATGTGGCAGCCACTTACCTTTAGTTTGGGGCAGGTAGAAATTTTGTCATTCAGATGCAAGAAGATTCTTTTTTCTTTTTATTCTTCTATTTCTTTTATTCTTCTTTTTCTTCTTTTCTTCTAAACCAGATTAGTTTATTTCTAGCCTTCACCCGTCTGACTCTTGGGAAATGTAATCCTGATCTTGTTTGTTCTTAAGGTCAGACTAGAGTGCCGGGGCTCATGGTTGGAGGCAGGTCCTTCGTTGGTGGTGCCGTGATTGCTGTGTCTCTGCCTCTGCCCCACCCCCACACCATGCCTCAGTCTGCCACAGGGACTCCTCGCTCAGTACCCCACTAATTGCACACTGCCCAGCCTCCACAGAGGCCCTTAGTCCTCCCACAGGCAAACACTGACCCATTCCAGGAAACCTACTTCTCCTCCAAGGCTTCTTTAGCTCGAACCCTAGCCCAAGCCCTACCTGCTCGGAGACCACGAGTGTTACCACCTGAGTGGAAAAGGAGCCTTAGATGGTTTAGAAGCAAAGATGCAGGTGAAATTCTCCTCAGGGACAAGAATACTTAGAACTGCCTGGGTGGAGAGGAAATGACTGCACTTTTCACTAGACTCCCACAGTTGTGAGAATAAAACTCAAGTCAGTGGGAGTCGGTAGATTATCCTGTCACTGTAAGAATGGTGAGTTTCCAAATTCAGACCTGCCTCCAACAGCAGAGGCATCCACATTCTAGGGCTGTGTACAATTTTATAGCTAAGGGTAGAGATGGGGGAGGGATTGGGGGGGCAACTGGAACATGCCCCAGACCTCCAGATTTTTTAATTGAAATTTTTATTGAGATGGTTGTAGATTCAGAAACAGTTGTAAGAATTAGTAAAGAGGGCTTCCCTGGTGGCGCAGTGGTTGAGAATCCGCCTGCCAATGCAGGGGACACGGGTTCGAGCCCTGGTCTGGGAGGATCCCACATGCCGCGGAGCGGCTGGGCCCGTGAGCCACAATTGCTGAGCCTGCGCGTCTGGAGCCTGTGCTCCGCAACAAGAGAGGCCGCGATAGCGAGAGGCCCGCGCACCGCGATGAAGAGTGGCCCCCGCTTGCCACAACTGGAGAGAGCCCTCGCACAGAAACGAAGACCCAACACAGCCATAAATAAAATAAATTAAAAAAAAAAAAAAAATTAAAAAAAAAAAAAAAAAAAAAAAAAGAATTAGTAAAGAGATCCCTTTTACGCTTTGCCCAGTTTCCCCCAATGGTAACATTTTGCATATCTATAGTAAAATATCACGACCAGGACGCTGACATTATTTCATTCAGATTTCCTCATTTGTGTGTGTGTATTAAGATCTATAAAATCTTGGAATTCTCTGGTGGTCTAGTGGTTAGGACTCCACACTCTCGCTGCTGAGGGCCTGTGTTCGATCCCTGGTCAGGGAACTAAGACCCCACAAGCCACGCGGCATGGGCAAGAAAAACCCATAAAAGTCTGTAAAATCTTTTTAAAATTAATTTTAATAACAGTATAGCTGATTTACAATGTTGTGTTAGTTTCTGCTGTATAGCAAAGTGAATCAATTATACATATACATATATCCACTCTTTTTTAGATTCTACTCCCATAGAGGTTGTTAAAGAGTATTGAGTAGAGTTCCCTGTTCTATATAGTAGGTTCTTATTAGTTATCTATTTTATATATAGTAGTGTGTATATGTCAATCCCAATCTCCCAATTTATCCATCCCCCCGCTTTCCCCCTTGGTAACCATAAGTTTGCTTTCTATATCTGTGACTCTGTTTCTGTTTTGTAAATAGGTTCATTTGTACCATTTTTTTAGATTCCACATATAAGTGATATCATATGATATTTGTTGTTCTCTGTCTGACTTACTTCACTCAGTATGACAAGTTCTAGGTCCATCCATGTTGCTGCAAATGGCATTATTTCTTTCTTTTTTATGGCTGAGTAGTATTCCATTGTATATATGTACCGCATCTTCTTTATCCATTCCTCCATTGATGGGTATTTAGGTTGCTTCCATGTCCTGGCTATTATAAATAGTACTGCAATGAACATTGGGGTACACGTATCTTTATGAATTATGGTTTTCTCCAGATATATGCCCAGGAGTGGGCTTGTTGCATCATATGCTAGCTCTATTTTTAGCTTTTTAAGTAATCTCCATACTGTTCTCCATAGTGGCTGTTACCAATTTAAATTCCCACCAACAATGTAGGAGGGTTCCCTTTTTTTCTCCACATCCTCTCCAGCATTTATTGTTTATAGATTTTTTTCATGATGGCCATTCTGACTGGTGTGAGGTGATACCTCATTGTAGTTGTGATTTGCATTTCTCTAACAATTAATGATGTTGAGCATCTTTTCATGTGCCTCCTGGCCATCTGTATGTCTTCTTTGGAGAAATGTCTATTTAGATCTTCTGCCCATTTTTTGATTGGGTTGTTTGTTTTTTTGATATTGAGCTGCATGAGCTGTTTGTATATTTTGGAGATTAATCCCTTGTTGGTCACTTCATTTGCAAAAGAAAAAAAAAAGATCTATAAAATCTTATCACCCGTGTAGGTTTGTGCATCCACCACCACAGTCAAGATACTGACCAACATCACAGGGATCCCTGGTCCTGCCCTTTTATACCCATCAGCCTCCCATTCCTCCACCCTTCCCCTGTCCCTAACTGCTATTTTTCCTCCATTTCTAAAATTTTGTGACTTCAAAAACGTTATGTAAATGGAATGATACAGCATGCAACCTTTGGGGAATGGCTTTTCTTGCTCAGCATAATTTCCTGAAGATTCCTCCAAGTTGTATCAACGGTTCAGTTTCCATTACTGAGTAGTATTCTGTAGTATGTATATAGCAGTTTACTTAACCATCCATCTATTAAAATGTATCTGGGCTGATTCCAGTTTTTACCTCTTACAAATAAAGTTGCTATGAACATTTGTGTACAGGTTTTTGGGTGAACATAAGTTTTCATTTCTTTGGAATAAATACCTAGGAGTGCAATTGCTTGGTCATATGATAGTTGCATTTATTTATTTATTTTTAATATTTTATTTATTTATTTATTTGCCTGCACCGGGTCTTAGTTGCGGCACACAGGATCTTCGTTGCCGCGTGAGGGATCTTTAGTTGCAGCATGCAGGATCTTTTTTTAGTTCTGGCATGCAGGATCTTTTTGTAGTTGCAACATGCAGAATCTTTTAGTTGCGGGCATGCGGACTATTAGTTGCGGCATGTAGGATCTTGTTCCCTGACCAGGGATAGAACCTGGCCCCCTGCAATGGGAGCTCAGAGTCTTAGCCATTGAACCACCAGAGAAGTCCCTGTAGTTGCATTTAAGTTGTTTGTTTGGTTTTTTAATGTGGATGGAAATTTTTTTTAATTGAAGGAAAGATTCTTTAAATTCTATAGCACTTTACAATTTTCAAAAGTTTCACACACATGATTTCATATAATCCCATAATAACTCTTTTTTTCCCCTACCCCTATATTGTACCTCTTGCATGTTAGGTTTTTTTTTTTTTAACTGTCAAACTGTTTTCCAGAGTGGCTGTTTTACATTTTACATTCCCACCTGCAATGAGCAAATGATTGTATTTCTCTGCATTCTCACCAAAATTTGGTGTTGTCTCTATTTTTTATTTTAGCCATTCTGATTGATGTGTCATGATAGCTCACTGTGGGGTTTTTTTTTTTTTTTTTTTTTTGGCTGTGTTGGGTCGTCATTGCTGTGCGCAGGTTTTCTCTAGTTGTGGTAAGCAGGGGCTACTCTTCGTTGTGGTGCGTGGAGCACAGGCTCTAGGCACGCAGGCTTCAGTAGTTGTGGCACGTGGGCTCAGTAGTTGTGGCTTGCAGGCTCTAGAGTGCAGTCTCAGTAGTTGTGGCACACGGGCCTAGTTGCTCCATGGCATGTGGGATCCTCCGGGGCCAGGGCTCAAACCCGTGTCCCCTGCATTGGCAGGCAGACTCCTAAGCACTGCACCACCAGGGAAGCCCTCTCACTGTGGTTTTAATTTGCATTTCCCTAATGTTCAGTGATGGTGAACATCTTTTCATGTGTTATTTGCCATCTGTATATCCTCTTTGAAGAAATGTCTTCATGTCGTTTGCCCATTTTCTAATTGGATTGTTTATTTTGCTGTTCAGTTGTGAGGGTTCTTTATACATTCTAGATACTAGTCCTTTATTGGACATGTGATTTGCAAATATTTTCTCTCAGTCTGTAACTTGTCTTTTCATCCTCTTCACATGGACTTTCACAGAGCAAAACTTTTAAAAAAATTTTGATGAGGTCTAATTTATTGATTTTTTTTTTTTTTTTTTTTTTTTGGCTGTGTTGGGTTTTCGTTTCTGTGCGTGGGCTTTCTCTAGTTGCGGCGAGCGGGGGCCACTCTTCATCGCGGTGCGCAGGCTTCTCATTGTCGTGGCTTCTCTTGTTGCGGAGCACAGGTTCCAGACGCGCAGGCTCAGTAGTTGTGCCTCACGGGCTTAGTTGCTCCGCGGCATGTGGGATCTTCCCAGACCAGGGCTTGAACCCGTGTCCCCTGCATTGGCAGGCAGATTCCTAACCACTGCACCACCAGGGAAGCCCTATTGATTTTTTTTTCTTTTATGGCTCTTGCTTTTGGTGTCACATCTAAGAACTCTTTGCCTAGCTCTAGATTCTGAAGATTTTCTATTTTTTCCTAAAAGGGCTCTGGGTTTTTAATCTCTTGTGTCAGTTTGCTTTATGAAGAATGAAAGGTAAGGCCAGCTGGCTTCCTACCTTCATGGAGCTTTCATTCGATTTGGAGAACACCGGCTGTCTAAGGCAGGAGGTCCCAATAGGGGAGCTTGTTAAAGGCTCCACCCCGAAGATTCTGGTTCAGGGATCTGGGATGGAGCTAGCCCCTGACTTTTATCTAGGAACCTATTGTCAGCCATTGCTCATACCCCAACCCAGCCAAGATTGGACTCAGCAGATCAGGTACTTCATTCTGGTCTGCAGCAGGAGAAGCTGAGTGGCTGAGGTGGAGGGACCCTGGGGGCAGAGACCAGGCACAAAGGCAAGGTGGACGGTCTTGGGAGAGATTCCTGCTGAGGTCTAGGGGCCTGAGAGGTGGTCTCTCTCTGCCTGGGGATGGGGCATGGTTCTCTGGCCCCAACTGGGCTAAAGCAAATGCCCTGGGGACCTTCTGTCCCTGTTCATTGATTTAACAGCAAATATGTATTGAGCACAGTGCCAGGCTCAGTGTTGGAGTTATAGATGTGAGTAAAACAGACAGTAACCTTGCCCATGAGGTGCTTGTGTCCTAGTCAGGGGCATCGGATGGTAAACAGCAACATAATACATAGTCATACAGTACGTTAGAAGGTGAAAAATACTGGGTTGGGGTGATGGGACTGCTGGTGTAGTAGTGGTCAAGGAAGGCCTCCCAAGAGGGAGGTGAGAGGGAGTCATGGCCAGCTGGGAGAAGAGTCCCAGGCAGAAGTAACTCGTAGTACAAAGGTCCAAGGTGGAAGTAGCTAGTGTATTTGAGGAACAGTGAGGATGCCAGTGTGGCTGGAGGTAATGGAGGAATCAATATCATGTGGGTCTCATGGACCACTCTGATGACTTTGACTTTTATAAACATGAGGAACTGTTGTGGATTTTTGGCAAACAAGGAGTGTGATCTGATTTACATAGTAAGAGTTGTTCTGCCTGCTAAGAGGACAATAGACTGGAGAGGCAAGCTTGGAAGTAGGGACACCAAGTGGGAAGCTCTTGCAGTAATTGAGGCATGAGGGGAAGGTGGCTTAGACCAGAGAAAGCAGCGGCCATGCTGAGAAGTGGTCTGATCCTGGGTACGTATTGAAGGAAGTATCAACAGGATTTCCTGGCACGCTGGATGTAGGGTGTGAAAGAAAAGAATCAAGGGGACTCCGAGGTGTTTGGCAAGATCTAGCTGCCATGACCTGAGCTGGGGGAGGCTATAGGTGGGGTGGTTTTGGGGAATGTTCCAGAGCTCAGCCATGTGTTTGGAGATGCCCGTTAGACATTTACATGGAAATATGGAGCAGGTGGTTGGCTAGTCAGTCTGGAGTTCGGGAGAGAGCTCAAGCTCTAAAGAGAAATTTCAGTTTCCAGGTGGTATTTAGGGCCAAGAGGCTGGGTTGCTGATGAGAGAGTGAAAGAGAGGAGGAGAGAGCTGGAGCCTAGTCCTGGATGATCTAAAGGACCCTATGTGAAACTTAAACCACTGCCCCACTAACGGCAGGATGTCCTGGAAAATGCCTCAGCCCCTTTCTCAATCAGTGGCCCTAGAGGCTTCTGCTTTGAGAGCAAGTGCTGGGATGAGATGTCCCAGGAATGAGGTGTTGCTTTAATTTGTATCTGCCCTTTCAGTGTGTTGGCAGTTTAGCAGTTTAAGGGTTGTGGCTCCTGGCAACTTCCCTCCATTATGGGGCCCTGAGTTAGCATCTTGGGGACAGGTAAGCATCATCTTTCCCCATTCACCTTCTTTTTCACTGTCTTTCAAGGAGCCAGCGCGGCAACATTTCTTCTCCAAGCATGACAACCGCACTTCCTTTGACAAAGTGAGTGCTAGAGAGAGGAAGGAAAATGGGCAGACTCCCAGCCTAGGTTGAAGTTGAGGTAGGGTGGAGGGGATAAGACATTGCAGGGAGAGAGGGCTCTTTATACAGACAGAGGAGCGTCTGTCTTCCTGACAACCTCTTTCTTCTGGGAAACAGCCCATTTTACAAACAGATGTACCTCTGCTTTGGTTTCCCCCACCAGCTTGCCTGACAATGTGCAAATATCTTAGGAGCCACTGACTTTCTGGGGGCTTCATTCACTCTGGAATGGAAGGCATGACTGGGGATGCAGGCCAAAGAGGCTGGGGTACAGGCCAGGGAGGCCAGGCACAGGCCAGGCATCACCAGGCAGTCTTGGGTATAGGAGGGGCCCAAGGAATTGCCTGGTGCCAGGACTGTGGGCCAAGGGCCCGTACCGTTGAGGAGGGCCCCTACTGCCTGCTACAGGGAATCGGAAGGCGGAAAGACCTGGAGCGCCTGTGGCAGCAGCACACCTTCCTGTGCTGGGCACCCTGTGAACTGGAGTTGCGCCAGCCGCGGCCCCTTGAATCCTCCTACCAGGCTGATTTCCGGTCAGGGCCAGGACTCAGTGACCTCCCCCAGCGCCTTGTCCACTTTGTGCAGATCCAGCCTCCCCGTGCCAGCACCACCTACCAGCAGAACTTCTGCCAGCCATCCCGTGGTGGCCATTGTGGCAGTGACAACATGGGGCCCCAGGCCCCAGTCGCCGACACACTGCCTGACCTTCCAGGGATCACAAGACCCAAGCTGCTGCAGCATTACCTTCATGCTGGGGTCTCTGAGTGTCTAAATTGGTCCAGAACATTAAACAAGGACAGCTAACTCAGTGGCCTGTCTGTGCTTGCAGCCCAAGAGATCTCAGAGGCTGGAGAACAGTAAGGCACAGCCAGGCCCTGCGCCTGGCTCCTATGTTGCTTGTGCCATGGAGCCTTGTGCTGGTTTGGGGAGGTGCTGCCTGGGGAGTCCTGCCAGTGAGTGAGAAGAGGTAAGGCCTGCAGGAGGCTAATGGTCCAGGAGGGTTACCTTGGCCACAGCAGGTGGGTTCCAGGACCCCAAATCCGTTCTTGCCACAAACTCAACTGTGAACCCCTTGCAATCAGTACAGCTGCAGGGAAAGCAGAGTCAATGGCCCCTACTAGTGGGCAGCAAAGACTGGAGGAGGAGGCAAGGGCTGGCAGCTTTGCTTTCTCTGGGAGGCTACTGCCTCTAGGGGTCTGGTGAGTGGCAACACAGTCATGCCTAAGAGACAGCTTCGCCACAGCTGGGACAGAGGGAACAGCCCCCACTGGACCACCCCCCCCCGCCCCGCCGGAGGTGAGCAGAGGCTTTGAGGATGCTGTGTGATGTGAATCTTGAGGTCATCCTGATCCTATGGTATTTTGTTGCAGTTTTCTGAGCTCTTCTATGGTCTTGCTGTGAGTGCCCTCTAACAGCCAGGGCAATAGGGGATGGGGGTCATCCTACGTCACCAACAGAGAACTGAAGCTTAAGTGGGGCTAAGACACCAGAACACTTTGGGGGCAGAGGCCAGATCCTAAAGGCTCCTCTAGACCCTCATCCCCTGAGAAAGTTGAGGGCCAGGGGCGCAGGGGCAACACAGGAGTCCACACCACAGCCCATAAGCCAGATTTAGCAGCACTTTTACTTCCAGATCTGAACTCCCTAGGTCCTCACAACAGCCCTGTGAGGTAGGTAGGGCAGGAAGGTTTCAGAGATCCCCATTTATAGATGAGGATGCTGAGGCACAGAGAGGTGAAATGACTTGCCCAAGGTCACACAGCCAGCAGTGTAAAGGGCCCAAAGCCAACATTCTTCTGGCCCTCTGGAGGTCCCCACATCCACTCCTGTACCCCTCTGTGTTCCCACCCTCTCGACCTCTTCTGAGTCCACAAGGGCCTTCAAGGCAGGCTGACAGCTAGGATTTTTCAGGAACAGCCATTGGGGAGGGCCTGATC
This sequence comes from Balaenoptera acutorostrata, assembly GCF_949987535.1. Lineage (NCBI taxonomy): Eukaryota > Metazoa > Chordata > Mammalia > Artiodactyla > Balaenopteridae > Balaenoptera > Balaenoptera acutorostrata. The sequence goes on from NC_080073.1 coordinate 39,492,820, forward strand.
AACTCCAGGTAGGCACTGACCTGTGGGGCAGGAGGCCAGCTCTACCCTCCACCACTTCCCAGTTGGACAGAGGGCCCAGTAGGTTCCAGAGCAAGGGTAGAGCTGGGCATGGTCCGTGAATGAATGGGAGTAAAGGTGGGTATAAAGGTATGTGTCCTGTGCTAAAGATGAAGGCCACCCCCAGGTCCCAGACACAGTGTCTCAAGTGCCCCACCCTGTGCCTCCCTCATCCCACAGAGCCACAGTGAGCTTTCTCAGCAGCGAAAGGAACCACAGACATCTGCTTCTGGCACTGAACTGCTCCAGTGGACAGGTCCCATCAGGCATTCATACCCCATCACACAGACACAGTGCCTCCACAGCTTGACTGGGACCCTGGGCCACACCCCCGATGGCAAACAGCCGGGGCCCAGCCTGCAGGCTAGAACAGGAGCAGCGGGCCGTGGGCATGGCAGGCAGTGCCTCCCAGCGCCGCCGTGCAAGGCTGAAGCCCTCCACAGAGCCCAGAGGGCACGGCTGGTTTCCTGCAAGAAGAAGACAGATGTTGTAAAGGGCACAGGCTGCAGGGGCTCCAGCTCTTTTGCTCCCTGAGCCCAGAGCATGGCCCAGCATGCATTACCCCAGGATGGGCTATCCATGCCTTGCTACTCATTGCCCCCATTTCATCACTCATTCATTTATTCATTCACATTTCTGTTTCTCCATTCATTCAGTGGTCATTTGTCCTGTTTTTATCTCCTAGGCCCCTGCTGGTACAGAACCCACAGTTAGGTGCTGAGAGACACCCCAAAAGCTGAGCCAGGTAGACCACCCACTGACTGTTTTACAGATTGGGAAAGAGAAGCTCACAAAGCCCTGACCCCTGGAGTACCTAGAGAAGGGCAGGAGGTAGTGCTCATGCGGGGGGCTACTCTTTCCTGTCTTGGGCTCCCCTCCTATCCCTAGCCCCACAGAGACTCACCAAGGCCCCCAATGGCCACGATGTGATCCCCAAGTGAGCCAACCACAAAGTCGGCCCTCTTATCCCTCATGCGCAGGCTGCGGGGCAGCTTGGTCCAGGACCCTGCAGGGGAGGGGAGGTCAGATCTAGCCCCCTCACACACACTGCACCCCTCCATCCCATGGAGAGTGGGAGAATAGCCCAGACCAGCCACTGCTCACCATGCTCCAGGTCGAACATCTCCACAGTGTTGACAAAGTGTGGGCGGGAGTAGAAATTGTGGGGCCCGGGCTGCTGCAGGCCACCCAGGCTAAAGACGCTGCCTTCGGCCATCGCGCAGCCAGCAAAGGCCCGGCGGCTGGGCAGGCTTGGGTGTCGGGTCCAGGTACGGGCCTCCAGATCAAAGGCCTCAAAAGCAGTCACTGGGAGCTTGCCCTGGCGGCCCCCTGCCAATGGAATTGGGGCACCTGGGAGGCCGCCCAGGGGGCCTGGCAGGCTCTTCCTTTTCCAGGTTGCTGAGCCTTTACCACTGCCCACCCCAGCTACCCATACCCAGCTGTCTGCACACCAGAGCACAGATCAACCTCAAAGATCCTTAGGCACTGGGGTTTGGTTTTCCAGCCTCAGCAGGACCACCAGAGGTCAGAGCCTCAGAGCAACCCTGGCTCAAACCAACAAAACTTCTCTTGTCCCACCATCCCAGACTAAGCTTGATCCCAGCCAACCTATAGGGATAAGTGCTTTTGGACTTCAAGCCAATTTTCCACATCCCCAGGTCCTTACCCAGGACATAGATCTTGTTCCCTTTCAGGAAGGTGGAGGCCCCGTAGCAGGGTGTGGGCATCGAGGGCAGCGAAAGCCAGCAGTCCCGGCGGGGTTCATACACCCGAACCTGGGCCTGGGGGGTTGTGTCAGGGCCCATTCCCCCCAGTGCATACACCATACCATCTGCAGAGAAAAGAGTAATACAGACTATCCCTGGGCCTGGCCACAGCACTCCACCCTGACAACTGCCCTGGTCAGGCCTGGAGGTGGCTTAGGACACACCTATTTATGGTACCCCTCCCTGGCAGCAGAAACCCTCCTGCCTGCCTGGAGTGGGGGCTGGGAGAGCTAGGATTCCCACTCTGGCCAGGGCCCCTTCAAGTGAAGAGCAGGAGGCAGCCAATCTAATTATAAGCCGTCTCTGTCTCCCTGGAGACGCTATGGCAACCAAGTCTGGCATCCAAGCAGGACCGGTGGTCAGACCTGGAGGCCACAATGTGGGGACTCTCATGGGGGAAGGAGGGTGGGGGGTGGTTTAAGCCAGGGGTGGGGGCCATATGAAGATCTGTTCAGCATGGAGCTCAGACTGGGGAGGGGGCTCTGGGGATCAGCTGGGGGGCTGGGAGAGGAGCTTGGGCCTGCAGGATGGGGGTGCTGTCCACAAGCCTTCTGCCAGCACTTCTGTACCCTGCCCTTTCACTAGAGTAGGTTCTTGCCCTGTTACACCCTCAGGGTCAGCTGGGGGCATGTCTGGGGGCCTTGGGCAGACAGCCAGTCAGCTAGGGGCTTCCATGGCAACTGCCTCCAGGCCAGCTTGGCTTTTGTCCATCTCAGTCTCCCTGGTTTGTTTGTGTGGTGCGAGGAATTTAAGCACTTGCTGGGCTCTGAGCCAAGGCCCTGCTCCCATCCCCCTCTCCCAGACTATTTATAACTGTGGGAGTCATTGGGCCACCCCTCCTTGTCTCTTAGAAAGGAGGAATGGGGCAGGGAGGTGGCTTGGGCCTCCCATCATGCTGGAGGCTAGCCTCGGCTCTGACTCCCACCTCACAGCTGGAAAAGGCAGTTTAGGCTGCTGCTAGCCCAGCTCAGAGCTAGGTAGGGAAGGGTACAAGAAACAAAGCCATGTCCAGGGCACCCAGGCAAAATTTACAGCTCTTGCCCAATCTCTGAAGGTAAGGGACCAAGTCAGGAAAGAATGGAGGGTGTTGGGGCACCTGAGGGACCTTCCTTGGGAGGCCACTCACCTCTCTCCACAGTTGCAACCCCCATGGCTGCCTGAGGGAGGGTGGCCCGACGCTCCCAGCGGCCCTCGTCAGCCAGGAAGGCCTCCACAGCAGCTACCGGGCTCTGGCCCTCATCCACACCGCCCACCACTAGCACCTGCTTGCCCAGTACCACAGCAGCCGCACCAGCCCGGGCAGTGGGCAGGGGCGCCAGTGCCAGCCACGTATGTGAGGCCATGTCCAATGTCTCGGCAGTGTCCAGAGGCAGTCCAGCCCGGCCACAGCCCCCCAACACTAGCAGGTGCCCATCCTGGTATGCCACTGTACCATATACCCGGCAGGTGGGCATGGGTGGGAACACCTGCCAAGCAAAGGCCCGGCCACCTCCTGTAGCCATGGTGTTCACCTCCAGTGGCAGGCCATGCTATCTGCTCAGGCTGCAGGCCTCACTGAAGGGCATGATGGGGCCACATCTTGACTCTACCGGGGCTACAAGGGAGTGTGGGGCCAGTCCAAGGACTTTGCTTTCACCTAGAGAAAAGAGGGAAAACAAAGGGTCAGAGCCACTGACCAGCCCCTCAGGGTACAGATGAGCAGCCTGGCCCAAAATTGCTGGTGGGAAAAGCAGAGGGAGGACACACCTCCACTGCCTAGCACACTGATGTGGAGGCCCTCCTGGAGTGGGAAGGAGGGCAGTCTCCCAGTTACCCAGGCAACTTCCCGACTTCCTATGGGGCTTGAGGGATTCTCCTCCCATACCTTGCCCTCACCTAGTTGCTCCCCAGTTGAATCTAGGTCTAGGTGAGAGGTAAGGTGACTAGGATAGGACTTTCCACCCTAGCCCCCTTCCCTTTCCCTCAACAATTCTCACCCTGGTGCTCTGCATCAGTGGAGTTTTACTGTACCCTCCCCCTTACTGGCTTCCAGTGTGCTCTGGGCAGCCACCAGGGTCTCCAACCTGCTGCCAGGGATCAGAGTCCAGGGTATTCTTAAAACCCCTTTGGGAGCCATTCCATAGAGTGCATCCATTCCCACCAGCAAAGGCCAAGATCAGGGTGTTTGAGACTGGGAGGGGAGGGGCTGGAGGCCAGAGTCCCACATTTCCCCTCAAGATCTACGCTCAGGGGTTTGCCCATGCCAAGTCCCCAGAGGCCTGCCTTCTTGGTGTCTGGAACGGGGAGGGGCATGATTTTTGGGAACCCACGAGCACTGGACTCTAGGTTCCCAGAGTCCAGGGCGTTGCCAGCAGGAATGGGCAGCTGGACTTCACAGATCCCAAGTTCCCTGGCTTCTCCTTTCCCGCGGGGGGGCCACGCTCCTGGGACCACTGGCGCGAGGGCCTCCTGGCCCCAAACTTCCAGCTCGCGGAATGGGGGGCGGGTCCGGGCGAGCGCGCTTGGGGCTCTACACCCCGCGCCCTAAACTTCCCCTGAGCGCGGCTCCCGCGGGACTCACCGGCCGGGGCTCCGGCGCCGCCGGGGCGCAGGGTCCGCGGTTCCGGTTCCGCTGGTGCCTGCTCTGGCTGGGTCTGAGGCCGGGCTCCGGTGGGGCTCCGGCGGGGCTCCGGCTCTGCTCCGGCGCAGGGCGGGGCTGGACAGGGTCCGCCCCTCGTCCCCCCTCCCGACTCGGGAAAACCTCCCCTCTGCTTTAACCCCGCACCTGCCGTGGCCGGAGCAGGGCGCGCCGACCCATGGTCGCACGCAAACCGGTGAACAGACAGACGGACATGTGGACACTGGGCCTGCCCAGGATTTGGGGTCCGACCTCGGACTGGGGGAGAAAGGAAGCACCGGTGGGCCGCACGACACGTGTATGGTGGGGGCCGTTCTCAGCAGGACCCAGCCTGGGAGCACCGGCGAAGGGGCGGGCCAGCAGAACCTGGGGGCTTGAGAAGCGGGCGCCTGCCCACCACCGCAGCGCTCCGAAGAGCCCACGACAGGCTTCGCGGCGGCGCCCCCTGGAGGCCTCTTAGGGAATGTCCTGGGCCTTTGGTGGGGGCAATGGCTCGGTCGCCCTTCCCCAAGAACGGATGAGGGCACAGAACAGGTTCTGTGGTGCACATTGAGGATAGCAGGGGGTGGAGGAGCAGAAAGTGCCAGCCTCCGTACTTGACAGGCCCTTTCTCAGGCATGGGGGGCGGCAATTTTTGTGGGGGAGGGTAACAGAGCAGGTGATGAAGAGTCAGAGGCCAGGGGACCTCCCAGGCAGGTCACTCTGGGCTTATTCTGCAGGGCCTGAGGCCTGGGCTACTCTGGGACCCAAGGCACTTTGTGACTGTCCATCTTCAGGGTCCTGGGCCTGCCTCTAGCCAACTCCGGGGTCAGGCGAGAACAAGTTGGTGTGACAGAGGCAGACCTACCTCAGACCCAGACCCTGGCCCATCCTATCTTCTGAGCATTAAAGAGTACTGGCTAAGTCTGTGAGCTAGGGGCCCATTCGTACAGGTCAGTGGTCACCTATGAGAAGAAGTCCTCATGATTGTTTGTGCTTGCTACCATTTGTCCCTCTTTCATGGACAGCGTCTGCCTCACTTTCTCCAGAAGCACACCTGGAGACTGAGATACAAGTACATATAGTTAATGTGGGAGATGAGGACAGGAAGCACCAGTAGAGGAGTGGCAAGGAGACAGGGAAAGCAGCCAGTAAAGGGGTGTGTCATCAAACAAGTTCCCACTGTGGGCAACAAGGACCAAATCCTGCTGGGGACTCTGGGAGCCATTGTAGAACATGGGCCTCACATTATTGTTCCCATCAGAGCAAGGGAATGCTAAGGTATTCATTCTCAAATCTCCATCAGTCATGGGTTGAGAGCAACTTGGAGACAGTTGGGCAGAGCCTTCTGACCAGAGAGAGAGTCTTCAGTGCCTTTCAGGGGCTGGCAGATGGAGTTGGACGGCCCACATGGAAATGGTGCCAAGGCTGGTTGCAGGTCCTGGCTAGAAGGCTTCCATCCTCCCACTCCACTCTGCCCCCAAAATGCTCCTCACTTAGGCCAGTCACTGGTACCTTCCTCCATGGGGTATTCACACTGTCCTGCAGACCCCCTCACACTTCCCACTATTCCCTTTCCAGGCCCCTTCCCCTCTCCTTTCCAGTAATTAAGCACATAAAAGCCTCCTGCCTTTAGATACCTCCCAGCACCCCAAGTCCTTCCATTGTCCCATTCCTTCCAGTCAAACTCTTGAAGTCATCTTCTCTCACAGTTTCCACTGCCTTGGTGTTGGCCATCTTATATCCGCTACCACTGCTCCCCAAAACTTGGTATTGCCAAAGTCACCATGGAACACCATATAGCTAAAACGGGGCGGGGGGGGGGGGGCTATGGTCTTTTTCTCAACTGAAATCTTGCTGGCCTCTTCAAAGCCTCACCCACCCTTGTGACCTTGGCTTCCTCCTGCTGCTTGTCCTGCCCCTCAGAGGCTTTAACAGGCCCTACTTCCTCTCCCTCCCCAGGAAGTGGCTCCTCAAGACCCAGCCTTGGCTTTTCTCCCTGGCACATAGACTCCCTCCTGGGGTGATCCCTCCAAGGCCACTGGCCTCACTCACATCTAGATCTTCACCAGATCTCTCTGCTCAGGTGGATATGGGTCTAAGGTCCATCACTAAGGGATATAAAAGATGCCAAATGGAGAGGAAGGGCTGGATCCTGGGACGGCCCTGTGGTCTCTCCAACCTCATCTCATCTGATCCCAGTTATGCCTGGGATGGTCAGCATCCACCAAAGTCCAGGTCAAGTCAGACTTGGCCCTGATGAATGATCCCAGAGAGTTCCATCTGGGACATACTGGGTACCAAGAGGCAAAAGTATCAGCCTCCCCTCAGGAAGCTAGGTACCCCAGACCATTTCCCTGAACCCATATCATCCCCACAGTTCTAATGTGTGGAAGGGACACAGACTAGGGATGGACCTACCTTTTTTTGTCCTCCACTTTGCGCTGACCTCTAGGCTGGACATCACCAGAGACGTATCCTCTTTCCAGGACACACCTAGGCCCATGTCATCCCTACAGGCTGGGCTCTGCTTCTTCGTGGAAGTGGCTTCTGTTTACAAAGGGCTGGCCCCACCTGCACACAGGGGGCCAACACTGCTGGCTTTAGAGAAGCTGTAGAAGACAACTTGGGCAGAAGATGAGGCTGGATTGGTCCTAAGAGTGAACAACTAATCTTCAACCATGGATGGGGCAGAGATGGGGCTCACCCACAGTTGGGGACTGGGAGTGCTAAGGTGGGACTTCCTGATTGCAACCCCCGAGACCCTGGCCCTTGAAACCCCATCCTTCCCTTCTCTCTACCAATACAAGGGGCCAGAAGCATTGACCCCAGAGGAGCAGGAGAGTTTGCATTTCCTGCTGGACATCTTGGCTATGCTTAAAGGCACTGAGGACCCCACCATCAGGGCTGAGGCCCTGAGAAGCTCAGGTGCACAAGGTGAGGCCTAGGGTGGGGTGAGTGTTTCTCTCTAGAGGTGCCCAGACCCCTCTGTATAGGCAGGGAAACATAGATCAGGTAGAGGATCCTGGGGTTTTATGGGGAGTGAGGAGGGCTATCAACCAGTCCCCAAATGAAGCATCCAGTCACACTCTGTGACTGCCCATAGGCTTCCACCTGCCCCCCAGCTACCAAATTTGCACCACTGTACATGTCAGGTCCAAGAGTTATGACAATATTTTTGCCTCTTAGCTCAGGCTCTGACCCAAGTACAGATGCCCCCACCATCTCATCCATGAAACCAGGACTTCCAGGTTGACTCCCAACCTGGAGTTGGGGGCCCTTGACCAAGAAGTGCCTTTGGTCAGAGCAATAGAGACCATTCTGACCCTTTAGACTCCTAGGGTTAATTTTTACCTGTGTCCTCTCATCTGATGCTGCTTGGGTAGTGAGCCCTGTAACCACCACCCCTCTGCTGGCCCCAGGGTACATGTGGAAAGACTATACAGGTAGAAAGAGGTCCCAATCTCTTAGGCCAAAGAGCAGAGATTTGGGGAAGAGTTAAGACTTTAGGGAGGGCTTCCTGCCACTGAGGGAGCTGAGGCTGGACCAGGGTCCTCCCACCACACCTGTGGGCATGCTCCTAAGCAAGTACACTCAGGCCCACACTGGTATGCTGGGACTCTCAGATTGGACATGCCCAGTTTTGGGCTTATTTGCAACAAATGTGTGCAAACCAGCCTTTCATACCACATGCAGTGGGCCCACTCTCAGGAATAGGGCAAGGGCTGCTGCCCTCAGAGGAGGTACAAAGAGGCTCCAGCGGGACACTCTCAGGCAGGGCGCACTGCTCTTTCACCCTCCGTTCAGGCACCTGGGACAGAGGCGGGCCTTGTCAGTGGCTGCGGGAGGACTAAAAGGGTGAAGGATAGCTTGGACCTTGCCAAAGATCCCTCCCACATGTCGTTCCACCATCAAGCCCCTCAGAGAAGGTGTCAGACGGGCCCCTAATCCAATGCTAGTCTGGTGCAGTCCTGCCTGGGGCAGCGGCCGAAAGCGCCTCTGCCCCTCACACTCCTGCACAGGCCCGCAAGGGATTAGAGCGGTCCCCTCTGCCACCTCCTCCAGGAAGTCTTCTCTGGTTCCCGCTTGTCCCGCCCCCAGACTTTGGGGGAAACGGGGTCTCGGGGGGTCAAGGGTCACTAGGGCGGGCCAGGTCCCGGAAGCGGAAGCGCGGCGCACTTCCGGTGCGCAGCAGGCGGCCATGTTGGAGCAGCGGAGGCGGCGCAGAGGCGCGTCCTGGGTCCCCGCGGCGGCGCCGGTAGGTTGGGGCCGTGGGCCTAGCCACGCCGCGGAGGGGTCGTCCGCGAGGCGGCAGGGCGGATGGGCCGGGCGGCCGGCTCCTTCGGGACCAGCGCCCTCCGCCGGCCCGGCCGCGACCCCCAACCCCCACCCCCACCCCGTGCCCAAAGACCCCCACCCTGGGGCTGTGCGACCCGGTCGCGCTCCCACCGCCTGCCCCGTGCATTTCGCTTCCTCTGAGGCCCCCCGCTCCTACCGTCGGCTTCGGTCCCAGGGACGCGGACCCCCAGCCTGAGGGCCCTGATCTGCCCCCACCCCAGTTCCGCTTGGACAGGGCCGCTCCCGTCCCGCATCTTTCATCAGCTTCCCCGGCCGACCCCGGGGACACTTGTGAAGGGAAGTCAGGGGTCGGGCTGCAGCCTCTGTTTTCCGGAGCCTCTTGGAAAGCCCAGGAGACCCCTCCCAAGGGCCCAGGCCGACCTGGGCGGAAGGGACCCTGGTTTACCCCCAGTATCTGTGCCTGGAGGTAACAGGCCCCTCCTTATTGTACAGTTCACAGCCCTGGGAACTACACCCCTTGGGAAAAAAAGAACTAAAGTCAGCACCCCAAGTCCTTCCATTGTCCCATTCCTTCCCCTCTGGAGAGGGGAAGTGCCCGAGACACCTGAGAATCCAAGAATGTTTCCAAACAAAGAGCCCCAGGGCACTTCCTCCAGGGAATTCTGAAAACTTCTGCTCCACTAGGGGGAGGAAGAAGCTGCACAGACTCACCTCTTGGCCCCAGGGACTTGCTTGATCCCAGCTGATCTTTTAATTCTGTGCAGCTACGGAGCTGTCCCTGGGACCCCTCAGTGATGGGTTAGACTAGATGTTAGTCATGATTGATGGCCTCCAGCTTTTAAGGAGAAGCCTGGGACAACTTGGGTCTTCCCAGACAGCTCTAAATGGGCTGTACCAAAGTCTGCTTCCAAGCCCTAATTAGGACAGTTCAAATCTCTAGGGTCCACTTTATTAATCATCTTACTCGGAGTCATTGGCTCCCAGACCTTGGGCTCTTGGTCTGGCTGCCTGGCCCCAGGCTGCCTGATTGCCTAGAGATATGTTATTAGTACCTGCTACTCATCATCTTTTTAGTTTATGTTGAAGGAGAGTCTGGCTTTTTCCCTGGGGTTGGTCTCTGTGGCTCTAGTGCTAGGAATTGAACCTCTGAGTGGACTGTCTGGGAACTCTGAAAGCAGAACTTCTGGTGGGCAGGGAGGTCCACCCCTGGGCACCTGAACAGCAGCAGCTGTAGGAACAGAGATGGTCATGGACTTTGGATGTAAGTCTGGGCCCTTTGGCCAGCATTCAAGGAACATTCAAAGCTTGTATTGCCCTGCTGTCCCCTGTTTTTCCAGCTAAACCTCCCAGCCCTGACCACAGATTCCAATCACACCAAGTTTGCCTTACTCTTTCTCACTTCGGAGCCATTGCAATGGCTGTTGCCCTTTTTGCTCCATCTCCATCTGGTCCTTTCCTATTCATCATTCATGTCCCACTTGAGTATTCCTCTCCCGGGAATCCTTCCCTTACCCATTGGCAAGCTGAGCTATGTGCCAGTGTGCATTCCCAAGAACCTTGAGGGTATCTCTATCTTGCCTTCTGTACAGGGCTCCTGGAAGACAGAGATATTTGCCTGTATTCCCAGTGTTGAGTCTACTACTAGGAATTTGGCCAGGCCCAGATCTTTCCAGGGGCCTGTCAGCAGGTTGGATGGCTCTGATGAGCTTATGGGCATGTATCCTGAAGAAGCTGCCTCTGACCCATATGAGTCCCCCACCTCTACCCCCCACCTTCCACCGTGATAGGTGGAGAAGACCAGGGTTTTGCCCCAAGGAGTGGCTCACTCTGGCCAGACCCCTCTGTGTCAATAGATGTTATTGTGAAGAATGCTGGCCCTGATTGACCTATCTACTGGTCCTGTCCCCTATCTCGGTGCCGTTCTTATTGACTCTTTTCCTCTTGCCTTGGAGGTGCCAAGCGCTGGTTTGCGGATACCCAGGCAGATCTGCAGTGCCTAATGCCATGAGCGTGGTGGTGCAGCATGTGGAGGAGAAAGCTGTGCACTCCTGGTCGCGGATCTCCACGGCAGGGAAGAAGGCCCTGGAGGAAGCGCTGCTTGTCTTTAACCCCATGAGCCAGGATCTCAGTGCCACTGAGGCCCAGCTTGTGGCCTTCCTGCAGGGCCTGCGGGATGATGGTTTCCAACCAACCATCCTGCGCAGCGGTGATGTCTATGGCTATAGTTCGTGCACAGCCAACCCCCCAAGCCAGACAAAGCTTCAGGCTCGTGCCCCCACCCCAGCTGCCACATCACCTCCAGCCAGTGCTCCCCGAACTGCCATGCGGCTGCCTGCAGGCCGGGCCACGCTGCTCCCCATGCCACTGTCTGGCAGGCTGGCCAAAGCATCCACACCAGCCCTCGCCAAGCATGCCACCACCAACCTGCTACTGAGCTCCCTGAAGCAGTCAAGTGCCAGCCGTGCCCGGGGTGCAGCAGTGGGCTTTCCCACCCACCTCTATCCAGGTGTCTACCCTGCCATGAGGCTCTCTGTTGTCCTTGAGGCCCTGGTTCCACTCAAGACTCCCATGCCCTGCTTGGGTGCCAAGCACAAGGCACAGTCACTGCAGCTCTCACTTGCAGACTCTCCCCTGAAGCTGCGGAAAGGTCCAGGGAAGAGGCTGGGGAATTCCCAGCCCAAAGCTCCCAGAAAAGCCACAAGCAAGGACCCCAAGTGTCTGACTCGAAGAGGCCCCAGGGCTGGACCCCGACGAGGCACTGGGCCCCAGAGCAAGACCTACAAAGCCTCTGGTTCCCTCAGTGGCCCACAAATGAAAGGTGGCTGTGCTCTGGGCACCAAAACAACCCAGGCCAAAGTTGCCCGTGCCCAGGCCAAGGTGGCTCGAACACAAGCCAAAGCTGCCAAGGCCCGGGCAAAAGCCAAGGCAGCACGGATCAAGGCCAAGGCAGTACGGGCCAAGGCTAAGGCCAAGGCAGTGCGGGCCAGGGCCAAGGCCAAGGCAGTGCGGGCCAGGGCCAGGGCCAAGGCAGTGCGGGCCAGGGCCAGGGCCAAGGCAGTGCGGGCCAGGGCCAGGGCCAAGGCAGTGCGGGCCAGGGCCAGGGCCAAGGCAGTGCGGGCCAGGGCCAGGGCCAAGGCAGTGTGGGCTAAGGCCAAGGTGGCTCGGACCCAGCCCAGGGGCAGGGGCAGGCCAAAAAGGTCTGTTCAGGCCAGGACTGCAAGGAGGGGCCGGAAAAGCTGCCCTGAGACTGTGGGACAGAAGAGGAAAAGGACTGAGGAGGCAAAGGATCTTCCTCCCCAGAAGAGAACACGGCTTGGGCCCCAATCCCCTAAGGTATGGCTAGGATCTGGAACGGCAAAGCTGCTGAAATTCCGGGCCATCAAGGTGGACAGGCAGTCCTCAGACCATGAGGTGCGGCAGCAGGCTCAGCGGATCCTCCGTGTGAACCTTTCCCCTGTAATACGACTTCAGCCATTGCTGCCATACTCAGCACCCTGATTCCTTCACGTAGCAATGTTCGGGGAAACTGAGCCCAGCTGTCTGTGGCCAGTGGCACAGTGTGCAATGCCCATGGATTCCACAACCCTAAGGACTCTGGGTGCCTCTCCAGGGCCCTGAGAGCCACCAGCCTCCTTTCAGAGACTGGAGGATGTGGGGTGGGGTGGGCGGGTGGGAGGGGTGGTTTCATGGCGCGACGCACTGTGATGCACTGTGACTTGTTACTCTTCAAGTTGTATGTCCACTATTCCATCTATCACGTTTTATACCTTTCCACCTTCCAGTCTCCCTGCCCACACTCCATGGTCTTTTTGTGTGTGTGTGACTGCTGGTAAGCCAGCTTGAGTGTTTAGGAAAGGTAGCCCCAGGAACGGGAATGCCAGAGAGGGTCCTGGTAGCCCAGGGAAGGTCATGGGTGTGAGTGAAGGGCAGCCTCCAGGCCCCTGAGGGCAGGGGCAGAGCCACTCTAAGGTGGGACACTTCCCCTTGGGGCTGCCCTGGTTTGTTATCCAGATAGCTCCCTTGGAGGAGGACAATAGGTGGCTCTGTGGGGAACCTTGCAGCCTGCAGGTTTTTAGGCCAGGGAAGGGGCGGTGCAGACAGCCTGGCCTTGTCTTCCAGTCTACTCTGGCTGAAACCTTGGCGCTTTGTGTGGGCTTGTCTGGCGTAGGGCGGGGCCTAAATTGGCTGAAGTACTTCTGCCTATTCTTTCCTCTGCTTCTTTCTGGAGAGGGACTATCCTCGACTTCCCCAGTTGGTGGCAAGGGGTTGGGGCTTGAGTCAGGGACCAGGGTGGCTCTGGGTTGTAGGGCCACAGAGTCCCCTCACTGACCAAGGAATTATCTTGGATGGGTGGAGTGCTGTGGTCTCTGAGCCTGGAGAGTTTCCACACTGCCTCTCAGTGCTTTCTGCCTGGGTTCCAAGTGCTCTATTCCCAGGTCCAGCCTCAGCATGTCTTCCAACAGGGGCCTGTATGTTCAGACATTATTGGTTCTTCCTGCTTTGGAGAGGGGGCAGGGCCCTGAGCCCTGAACAAAACTAGCTCCCTGCCCATCTGCCAGTCCTTCACTGTCTGCCCAGCCTGAAAGGCAGTGGCTGGGGCTGGCGGGGAGGGGGATACATTCCCCAGAGGCTCCTGGAGACGAACAGCCTTTCAGAGCTAGGGGTGGAAGACTCATTTGAATGAGAATTGGATCCTTTCTGTCTCTGAGGGTTAGTCTGAACCCTGGCCGCATGAGCACCAGCTGCGTTGGATGGCGGACCTGTAGAGAAGCTCTGCTTCTTGGTGCCCCCCTCCCCACCTTTCTTCTGCATCTGGTGACTGCTATTAATATCCTTTCCCTGGGCACGGCCTCTCTTGGTTTCCCAGGCTCTGGGGATCCCCCCCCCCCACCTTCTCCCAGCTGCACCATGACTCCACAACCCTGCATGCTCCTTGCCTCTGGCAGCCTTGAGTTCATCTACCATGTGAGTATGGGGAAGGACCTGAGGGCCACACTCAGATCCTCAAGGGCAGCCCAGCTAGGGGCACACTCTGTATTCTCTCTCTCTCGGGCCTGATTCTAGCTCCAACTGCCCAGGACCCCCAGCCGGGCTAGCCCCTCCTTTCAGCTCTGCTGCTGCTGCCACCGATGGGTGAGAGGTGGTCTTTTTACCTGAGAGCCATGTGGAGGGGGAGAAGAAATCGGGCCACGCTGTGGGATGGGGTGAGGTGGGGGGCGTACCCCTAGGATCTCTATACTCAGACCCTGCCCCTCCCAGTCCAGGCTCCCAGAACAATTGCCCGGGAGGTGCCAGACAAACTTCCTCCACCCGGCTGCTCAGGCGGCAGCTGCTACCCACCTACCAGCAACCTGATTATTGGCTGTGGCCAGGGCCTTCGAACCTCATCCACCTGTGGCCTCCATGGCCCTGAACTGTACTGCATTGTCAGTAACTTACAGGTAGGGAGGAGGGTATGGGCTCTGGAGATGGTATCTTGGATTTTCTTGGGCAGGTTCAGCACCTGTGGGAGTTCAGGTCATTGACGAGAGCCAGAGGGCGAGGCCTGTGCTGTGAAATTTTGGAGGGGGTTGTAGCCAACCAAGCACCTCCTGACTAGTCAGTCTCATTGGGCACTCCAGGATGCTGAGAATTGCTTCTTTTGTGACTCTCGGGACTGGAAAAGCCATGGCATTGAGAATGTGATCTCCCAGAGTGGTCCTGGTGGCAAGCAGAGCGTGGTGAGGGTCCTTGTGTGCCCATGTGTGCAGGGCTGGGATCAGGGTCAAGGCCTGGCCACTGACCAGCCCTTGTGGTTACAGGTGTTGAGAATGTCACCAGCTGGACCTAGAAGATGCCTTTTACTTTACCCACCTCATCATGACTTTCAGGGTGACCCAGTGCCCGAGACTGAAAGCTTATTCCTCCTGACCTGATGGCCACCCGTGATGTTCGCCCCTGGTGACCCAAGGACCCCCTCCTGTCCCCAGACATTCTGGCTCTGCTCCTTGAGCGCTCAGTGGACCATGGCCACTTCTGGCACATGTACCGCTACTTTGCCCACAACTGCTTAGGCCTCTTTCCTGGGATTTCTCTTTCCCCTGGCCACAGAGTCAGTGACCTCATCTGTGAGCAGCGTTACTCAAGACATTGAGCCTTCCACTGAGGGAGAGGTCAGGCCCAGAGGAAGGGGGGTTGGGCCCTGGGATGAAGCCAGAGGCTCAGGCTTGCTTCTTAGGTAATTTCAAAGTTCTGGATCCAGCCATTCTGGTGGAGAACCCAAATAATACCAAGGTTCAGGGTAATTATCCCCACAGCCAGTCTTGTACTCCTTTGTTGGGAAAACCAGATACTCTGGTGGGAGGTGAGGTCCTGCCTGGGTATGCACACCTGTGGGGCAGGGTAGTGGGCAAGCCAGCCCAGTCCCCCAAGGATTGTTTCCCAGCTCTGCTGCATTATGGTCCCTGTTACGGCTCCCCATTCCTGTCCCATGTTCCCCATACCTGTGCCCAGTGCATAGGGACTGGCATGGGTAGCAGTTTTCATCTCTGTCCCTTATCTCTGCCCCATCACTGAATTCCTTTGTGAGGCCCCATTGTGATCCTCATCACTGCTGGCCATGCCATCCCAATCTTTGTCCCCCACCTCTGCTCCTATCACACTGTACCTCATAACTCTTCCCTTTGTGAGCCACCGTCACTGTTCCCCATCACGGTCCCCTGTCTGCCCTCCCACTTTGATTCATCACCCTGGCCCTAATTGGTACCCTGCGTTCCTGAAGCTGCCTCCAGGTGGCGCCAGGGCGTCTCTGGGTGTGACCTCTTCCTTGTAAAACAGAAGTCTTGTTAAAGGACAAGAGAGACATAATCATAACCCAGCAGGGCAGCCCAGAGCCAGGCCAGGAGAGTACCAGAGCAGGAGGACAAACCCCGAAGTAGCTTTTTCTCTACATTCTACGTTCTCCACCCACCTTGACTTCGATTATTACCAACTACTTACCCTGAGCACGCGCACACACACACCCCGCCCTACTAGGGCCTAGAGCAGCTGTTGTGTGTTCCTCTGATCAAGAGAAAGGGGAGCTCTGGCAAAGAGATACAGGAGGTGGCCTCGGCTTGGTAGCTGACTTAAGCTGTGAGGAGCAAGAGGAGCCATGGACCCATCTTTCCATCCATGTGTACATTTAACAAGTGCCCATGGAGCCCCACTGTGTGCCAGGCATCTTCTGGGCCTTGCTCAGTGGGGAGCAGATAGACAAGTTATCTGTCTTGGAGCTGACATAAAAATGAGAAAGGCAGTCAATAAATAAACATACCTTATGTGGTTTGGCTGGATGATAAGCTGATTTCTAATGACGGGCTGGGGACTGGAATCCTTTACTACCTTGGGGAAGCAGGTTTCTAACATCTAAAGAGATACCAGAAAGGGGTGTCCAGGAAGCAGTGGGATGTGCAGGTCTCAGCTCAGGAGTGATATCAGGTCTGGAACAGTGCAGAGGTGGGATAATCACCATTAGGCTGTGGTCATCCTAAAGTGGTATAATCAGGGGAGCAGGGATTGGGGAGTCCTACAGCATGGGTGCTGGAGGAGGTGGCTGCAATGATGTAGAGAGGGGAGAGACCACCCCACCCCAGTTCCTTCTCTATCTCAGCCATAGAGGGGTAACAACCAGTGTACCTGAGGGCTCTCGATCTGTCTCCAGAGCTCCTGCGTGTCACTAACCTCTGTGTGAACTTCAAACTGCACACACTGGGTGACAGGCCCCAGGGGACCTCAAGGGACACCCCTTCTACTACTACGCCCTCTGAACTTGTGGTCCAAGGCAGCTGCCTGTGCCATGGCCATGCCGCTGAGTGCAGGCCTGCACCCAGGGTCCCACAAAACGTGGAAGGCATGGTGAGTACCGTAGGAGGGGCATCCTGTGGCTGGTGGGAGGGCAAGCTGGGGGACCGGGGCAGACTCGTCTTGCCATCCTCCCTGCCAGGTGCATGGCCTTTGTGTCTCCTGCCACCACAGAGCTGGTACCCACTGAGCGCTGCCAGGACCTGCACCAGGACCACCCATGGCAGGCAGCAGAGCCTGGGCACCCCCATGCCTACCAGGCCAGCACACTCCATAGCCACCTTCCTTGTTCTGCTCCAGAATGTGAGTGTCATGGGCATGCCCGCAGTTGTCACTTTGACATGGCCCTGTATCTCGCATCTGGCAACGTGAGTGGAGGTGTGTGTGATGCATGTCAACATAGCACAGCTGGGTGCGGCTGTGAGCTCTGCCAGCCCTTCTTCCACCGAGATCCCAGGGAGGCTCCCTGCTCCCTTCACTCCTGCAAACGTGAGCCCTCCAACCCCCAATCCTAATTCTGACCCTGTTCCTTCAGTTTCAATGGTGACCTCTGACCTGACTCTGTCCGCACTTCTGACCCCTGATCTAGCCTGTGACTGCAACCCTTTGGGTGCCCTGGAAGGGGGTTTGTGTGATGCCCACACAGATGAAACCTCGGGCCTCCTCTCTGGGCAGTATCGCTGCAAAGTTCACGTGTGGGGCCAGCACTGTGACTCCTCTGGCCTGGTCGCTATGGCCTGAGCCTCTCGCAGTCAAAGGGCTGCCAGTGTGAGTGACCCTCAGAGTGGACCCCCACCCCCATGTCCTCCTTGCTCTGCCCCCAATTACTACCCTAATAATGCATGCGCCTACCTACCCCTGCAGCAGTCTCATTAGCACCCTGACAGCCCTATGCCTTAGCCTGCAGATGCGATCCCCGGAGCTGCGTCCCAGGCACTCATGCCTGTGATCTCTCCAGTGGTGCCTGTCACTGCAAACACTTTGTCTCTGGATGGGACTGCAGCCGTTGTCTGGTGAGGCTTGACTCACCTTCTGATTTGACCTTGATTTTGGGTGCTGAGCTTCTAGAAGCTGACAAGTACAAGGTTGTAATCTGTGACTGTAGACTAAGCCTTGCTGGTGGGTTGGTGCCACTTCCTGACCTGGTCACTAGAGTCAGCGCCACCTTGGCTAGCTGAACCAACACATGCCCTCAGGTGGGAGCTTTGGGAACAAAAGAAAGAAAAACATTTAAAGGAGTTACAACAGTATTATGCACTGAATTTAAAGGTGTTTCACAGCAAAAGTGTTTGAAGGGACACTCAGTGTATCCCCTTCTTGCCTCTCCTTGAACATTACAAATCCTTTGTTTAACTTTTATTTTACCCCTGACTGTGACCTCATCTTCTTACCTCTTACCTCACCTCCATGAAGCCGCGCAGGAGTACACCAGGATCTCCTCTCCACTTCTCAGCCAGAGGCAGAAGAGCATTCCAGCCCTGGGCTCACCCTCGCTTCTTCCTGCAACGAGCAGTCCCAGCATATGGCCTTCCAGGCTCCTGATCCTCCTCTGCTTGCCCAGGTCTTCCTTTCCCTCCTCCACCCACCTACTCTTTCTTATAGCCCAACTTCTGGGGTCTGAGTAGTGACTCTCTAGGCTGTCGGCCCTGTGACTGTGACTTTGGGGGGTGCCTACAGCAACAGGTACAAGGCAAGGACTGGGGGTCCAGGTCAAGGGACAAGAATTGGGAGTTGACTCTGTCCCGTCCCCACCCCTATGCTGGCTCAGGTGTTCTGCAGGGGAGGGCCTCTGCCTCTGCCTCTGCCGGCCCCACCTCCGTGGCCGCCACTGCTGTGAACGCCGGTCTGGGTACTTCTGTGCTGCCCTCGACCAGGCCACTGCTGAAGCTGAGCTTGGTCTGGGCCTCCAGCCTGCTGACCCCCAGCTGCCTGTGAGTGTCCAGGAAGGGCAGGGGCAGGAGGAAGTCAAGGCTCACACCTTGGTGCTCAGGGGAGGGAGAGAGTGTCCAGAGAGAGCTAGTTGGAAGAAGAGGCCAGACAGGGTTAGGAAGGTGAGGCAGGTCCAAGTGAGGCAGCATCAGCATGGTCAGAAGTTTGGTGTCTTGGATGGAGTCCATATTCCCAGGGCAGAGAATTCCCTGGCAGTCCTGTGGTTAGGACTCCCAGCTCTCACTGCCTCGGGCGAGGGTTTGATCCCTGCTCGGGGAAGTAGGATCCCACAAGCTGCACAGCACGGACAAAAAAAATCCTCACCCAGGACAGTGTGGGAGGACACTGACACCTGACTTGCCCCCAGGGAGCCCCCGAGCCTGCTCCTCCCCACTGTACACAAGCCGCAGGGACCTCCCCTGGTTGGCTCACGCCCCGACTTCAGAGACAGCGTGTCCCTCGGTGTGCCCTCCACCCTGCCAGGTGAGCCTGTTACAAATACCAGCTGCCCAAGGTGAGGAGTGTGAGGAACAGGGTTGGGTCACAGGCCGCTAGGTCTTAGTAGGGATGGGCCCAAGCCCCGGGGCTATGAGTCCCTGGGGTCTTAGAGGAATGGGAACCTAAATCCTGAGGGTCCTAGGTCCTGGAGTGGTCTGGACCTGGGAGTCAGTGTCTCACATCCAGACCCCAAAGGAGCCCCTGCCCCTGCATCAGGGAGCTGGCTGTACACTGTGGACTGGCTCAGACTTTGCACGTGTGGTTGATGGGGCTGGCCTCTCTCTTCTGGCACCCATAGTGCCTCCTGCCCTGGAGTGTGACATTGTCCTACACTATGAGACCCAGGTCAGTAGCATGGGTGCCAGGCAGGTGGATGGGTGGTGCCGGGTGGTGGGTAGGGGCAGCTCTATGACCACTGGCCCCTAACCCTAGGCACCTGAAGAGTGGCAGGCATTAGTCAGGGTCCGTGCTCAATCCCAGCCCAGCAGTACCCGCTGTGCCCATCTGCTGCCCTCAGAGCAGCTGTTCCAGGTGGCCTTGACCCAGGTACACAGGTAGGCTAGACCCCATGACCCCCAAAATACCAAGACCCTATTATGTAGCCAACACATTCAAAGCAATACCCAAACAAACTAGAAACCTCCCAATATGGAATACCATCATGTCATAGAACAATCAAAACAGGGACCTAATTTAAAACAGGGCTGGGCTTAAGAAGTTGGTCTTTTTCCATTGGTCGTATGATGAAATGTTGGACCCCATATCTGCACAGTGGAAATGGGGCATTCCTGGGACCACATGATCATGACCTCCTTACCCAACCCTGACTCCTCTCCCCAGTCCCTGCAGAGCTGTGTTTCTATCCAGACTTTTCTGCTTTGAACCTGGAACACACTACTCCATGACCCTGCGGCTATGGCGGACCAAGGGGGTGTGGAGACCTGGGCAGGGGGCACCATCCTTCTGGATTCGGTGAGATCCTAGAGATTCCACCCTACATCTGGGTGGAGACACAAATTAGCAGGACAATATGGATGCAGTGGGCTCAGGGGACAGGGGCTTGTGGAGACCTAGAGTTGCACCAAGAGGATTGAGACAGGTGGAGAGTGTAGGGAAGGGGAATCAGGCAGCGAAAAGCACATGCCAAGGATAGAAGGTGAGACTGGCAGGTGCCAGACCTCACAGGAACTTGTGGGCCAGGCGAAGGGCTTATCCTGGGGAAATGGGGAGCCCTGGAAGGGATTTGAGCAGGGAAGAGACATGGGGAGGATGGATTGTTAGGGGGAAGATACTTCAATGATTCTGAGTGAGAGGTGGCATTGCCTGGACTAGATCAGGGCTATTGGAGAGGAAGGAGAAACAGAATCAAAAGAGAAACAGGAAAGGGGCGGGACGGGGCTGTGAGGGCTAACGTACAGAAGTTCCATTGTAGGTGTTAGTGAGTGGGGCTGGGTTCACTACCCCCTGCCCTCCACCCTCTACCTTCCTACTAGGTTGTGCTCCTGCCACAGGTGAAAGGGTTGCCTGGACTGAGATCTGTGGACCCTGGGGCCATGGGGCACTTGCAGGAGCTCCACAAGGTGGGCTGCATGGAGGCAGCGAGGATGAGCCTTTCCAGCACTATGCCTGAGGCCTGTGCCCACCTTGCCTGCAGCATCTCTGCCCTGTTCCAGGGGGGTGGTCTTGGTGAGTGTGTGGCCCTGGCTTGAGGGGGCTGAAGGATAGGGGTTGCAGGAGGCTCCACGAGGTTCATCTGATCTTACCCTTTCTCCTGGCAGCGTGTGAGTGCCACCCACAGGGTTCACTGAGCACCGAGTGTGCCCTGCTGGGTGGGCAGTGCCGCTGCCACCCTAACATCGTTGGTCATACCTGTGACCACTGCAGGCCTGGAACATATGGCTTCCGGCCCACTGGCTGCCGTGGTGAGCCTTCAGGGCCAGTGGGTGTGGTGTCTGGGACCAGCCATCTCCTTTCTCTAGGGCTTGATTGCCCTGTCATTTCCCACAGAGTGCCGCTGCCACACCAAGGGTGCCACCAATGCCATTTGTAACCCTGTGAACGGGCAGTGCCTTGCTGGTCGCTGCTGGGACCGCTGCCTCTATGGCTGGTGGAGCTTCCTACACTGCCAACCCTGTGCCTGCAATGGAGCTGCTGAGTTGTGCCATCCACTCAAAGGAGTCTACCAGGACTGCCACGGGGCCACAATGGGCCAGCACTGTGAGAGGTGAGGCTGCCACTGGAAGGGTTGGGGAGGGATCATGATGAGTGGGCTAGGCCCCATTCCATGTGCTACTGCCCCCAGGTGCTTGGATGGCTACTACGGAGACCCCACCCTGGGCTCAGGCCAGCAGTGCCGGCCCTGCCTCTGTCCTGGGCACCCTGGCCCAGACATCTATCATGGGACTTCCGGCCATGTGGACAGCACCAGTGGGCGTGTCCTGTGTCTCTGTGTACCTGGCTATGCAGGTGAGGCATGGTTGGCAGCGACAAACCCATGGCCCTGCTCACTTGTTCACAATCCCATCAGGTCCACGAGGCAAATCTTTGCCAGTGTCACCTGTGTGTTTGAGCTGCAGGGTGCGCTCCTCTCCTCAAGAAGTTCCCATTCTTGAGGATTTATAGTCATGGAACTTGTAAGCCAAGAAGATGGGTCATAATATAGCTATTGTGTCCTCTGCCCTCCTGGCCGGACCTCAGACCTTTTGGCTGCTTAAGTGGGACCCAGAGGCCCCAAAGGTACAGGAAGACTACTGAGACAACCCACACAGACCCCAATCCACTCCAGGCCCCCGCTGCGACCGCTGCTCCTCGGGCTACTTTGGGCACCCTTGGCCAGGAGATGACCCCAGAAGGAGTCCGTGCCAGCCCTGCCAGTGCAACAACAATATTGATCCCGTGATCCAGCCGCCTGTGACCCCCACAGTGGACACTGCCAACGCTGTCTGCACCACAGTCATGGCCCTAGCTGTGCCCACTGCGAGCCTGGCTTCCAAGGCAGTGCCCTGCACCAAGGGGGCTGCCGGCATGAGTGTGTGAGTGGGATGGGTGAGGGTATCCCAAGGTGGGGGGTGCGTTCTCTTTCCTCAGACCCCGTCAAGCTCTTCCTCTCCCCGGGCTGTGGCTGTGACCGCTGGGGCACCATACCTGCGAGGTGCCTGTCTGGGGCTGAAGCCTGCTTCTGCAACCAGGTCAGCGGGCAGTGCCCCTGCTGCCCCCACACGCTGGGGCGGGACTATAGCCGCTGTGCCCCCCTCTTCTGGAACCTGGGGGGGGCCCGAGGCTGTGAGCCCTGCAACCACCGTGCCCAACACACTTTGCAGCCAGTGTATCACCCGGTGAGTGAGCCCTTGTCGCACATAGCATGTGGCAGTGGCCAGGTGTGAGTGAATGTGTGTGCCTGTGGTGTGATTTATGGCTGGTGTGAGTGTGAGTGTTAATGCGACTACCAGCAGTGGTGTGTGTGGCTGCAAGCAGCTGTGTGTGCTCTTGTGCAACATTAGCTATGAGCAGACGTGAGACCACATGGGCCTGACCCCGCGTGCCGCCATGTGTTGGCGTGTAGGTGAAGCACTGTGAGTTGGTCATGGCAAGCAGAACGAGTGTGGCACAGGTGGGGCCGGGTGCGGCTGGGAAGGAGGCAGAGGAGACATGGGCGGAGGGGGAGGATTGGGAGATGCAGGCAGAGATGGATGGCCGCGGGAAGTGAGCGTTTCCAGGAGGAGAGACGTCAGGGACTGAATGAGATGAGGTCTGAAGTGTGTTCTCGAGTCCTTGGTGAGGAGAGGGTGGGAGTCGGGGGGTGAGGGTGTGGAAACAGTGGGGTGCTCCGC
This sequence comes from Balaenoptera acutorostrata, assembly GCF_949987535.1. Lineage (NCBI taxonomy): Eukaryota > Metazoa > Chordata > Mammalia > Artiodactyla > Balaenopteridae > Balaenoptera > Balaenoptera acutorostrata. The sequence goes on from NC_080073.1 coordinate 39,515,616, forward strand.
TCAGGACACAGAGGAGCAGGTCAGGAGTTGAGAACCCAGAGGGCCGGTGTGTGGGAGGCGAGGCTGGCAATGTGGGGACAAGGTGGGGGCCGGCCAAGAGGGTCAGACCAGAGGAAGCAGGGGAGAAGCCCTCAGCCAAGCACAGGTACGAGTGCTGCCTGGGCAGGAACAGGGCTGAGAGGAGGCGACAACGTGCTGCCTCTGAGCTCTCCTTTCCTTCTCCCTCCCCCAGAGGAGGCTCTTTGTTTCTGCGGACTGGCCACACACTCCTCCTTCAGGTCACGGGTCAGTGCCCCTGCCAGGCAGGATTTGGGGGCCGCACTGCTCCTGGTATCAGGATGGGTACTGGGGTGACCCAGAGCGGGAGTGCAGAGGTGAGCAGGGCATTCACACAATCCACCACCAGGGGTGAGGCTGTCCTGACGGGATCCTCCCTGTGGGGTGGCGCGGGAGCCACCCGGTTGTCCTGAGCGAGAGCACGTGTTTATTGCTGTTTTCTCCAAAACTTAAAGAAATACTCGTGAAAACAGCTGTGGAGAAAGAGTGTTGGCAAGGCCAGGTCGGGTAGGCCTGCGGAGCAGACACATTGGGTGGTTCTTTCCTGACCCCGCCTGCCAGTCTTGACCCTAACTGACCCCTGCCTGGGCTGTAGAGCACCTGGAGCCCTGTGCCGTTTTCCTGCCCAAAGGCTGCCATGCAGTATGGCCTCTCTGGCTGGGGTAGATGCCAGTACCCATGACCGTTCTCTTTTTTTAAAAAAAATTTATTTATTTATTTTGACCGTGCTGAGTCTTAGCTGCGGCACGTGGGATCTTTTTAGTTGTGGCGTGCGGCATCTTAGTTGTGGCATGCATGCGAGATCTAGTTCCCCAACCAGGGATCGAATCCGGGCTCCCTGCATTGGGAGCGCGGAGTCTTACCCACTGGACCACCAGGGAAGTTCCCCCATGACTGCTCTGAGCAGTGGCTTAGGTGAGGCTCTCATACTCACACAGGGTCATTCTCCTCCTCAGGCTTCTTGGCGGCAAGGCTAGGGTGAGTGCTGCTTGCTCCCTACCCTGACTCTCTCTCTCCCCCACAGCCTGTGCCTGTGACCCCCAGGGCTCCATCTCGCCCAGCTGTGACCCACACACAGGCACCTGCTGCTGCAGAGAGGGCATCTCAGGGCTGAGGTGCCAGGCATGTGCCCGTGGCTCCAGAGGTGGCTTCCCACACTGCACGTCCTGCCCTCCCTGTTTCACCTCCTGGGACCAACACCTGGCTCTGCTCCAGCTGCAGCTGGACTCTGTGGCCCACGAGGTGGCCGCCTTATGCCAGGGGATGCCTGGCTGGAGTGCTGGGGGCACCTGCAGGCCTGGAGGGGGTACTCCAGCAGGCCCAGACACTCCTGCAATCTCCTTCCCCTGCTGTGGGGCCCCTACGACAACCTACGGAATGGATAGCTGGACTCAGGCAAGGGGTCTGGGGTCAGTAGGAAGGAGGTCTCCAGCTAGCCTCCCAGGGTCAGGGATTCAGAGGGTCTTGGGTTGGCCTGTCTGAGTCCTGGGTCTGGGAGTGAGGTGAGTTTTCTTGAGTGAGGAATCAGGGAGGAAAGGGCATCTCTGGCCAGACTGATACTCCATCCTCCCACAGGCCGGAAACAACCACGTTGGCCCAGACACTGTGGGCCAAAGGACAGGTTGTAGCAGAAAGAGAGCCATGGGTTAGGGGACAGTGTGAACATCTGGAAGAATTATCCTGGGAGCTAGACTGTGTCAAGGGCTCGGCCTGGCTCAAGAAGGCCACAGGAGCCCAAGGTGAGGCCAAGTAGGCAGGTAGGTGGGCCACAGGTGACGGTGGGGTCTAGGCTGGGGCAGGAGGAAGGGACCAGGTGCCTTTGCTTACATATCTGAGGGACCCAGGAGTCTGATTGACCCTGCCAATGGAGCCCTGAGCCAACCCTGTGTCTATCGTTCCTATCCCCTGCAGGTGCTGAGGCCCAGGCCTCCTCAGCTGCCCTGCTTTCTCAAGAGGCCGTGCTTACAGCCCAGGTCGTGGCCACAGTTGGAGGACAAGACAGCATCCTGGGACAGGCCCAGGAGGCCTGGTGGTGGACAGAGAAGCTGCTGTGGGGGATGGGCTGGCCCAGAGGGACAGCTGTGTGGCAGCTGAAATTGAAGGGGCTGGTCTACAGGGCCCAGAGGCTACACCCTCAGCTTCTGCAGCTCCTAGTCAAAGCTGGAGTGGTAGGTGGAGATATGGGTCACTGTGGGAGGCTTTGCCAAGGCGAGGACTCTCTCCTAGGGGTAAACTGGGTGTAGGGCAATGGGAGAGCTGGGACATGCATTCCTCACTGGATCCCTTAGGAATGTACGGGTCGGGGACCTCGGTTGGTCTATGTTCCTGTGCCCTGTGGTGTTCCCTCTTGTGCTGGAACTCTGCCTACCTCCCAGTGGGCTCTGGTTACCTCCCATAACTCCTCCTATAGCCTGGACATGGCGGTCACAGCCTTGGAGCAGTGTCAGCGACTGGTACAGAGCCATGGGGGCTGTGGAGGAGAGCATGGTGGGAGTCACAGGGTACCATGGCTTGGCCATGGGGTTGCAAGAGACATATTCCACATCTGACCCACCCCTACCAGCAACAGCAAATCCAGGCCACTGCAAGCTCCACGGGAATCCAGGCCTGGGAGATGTGGCGTCATGCATGGGGGTCTGGGGTGTGGCCACCATGGCTCACATGCAAGCAACTGTGCAGCCCATCCAGCATTTCCTCTTGGGTACATGTCTGCTTGTTGTGTGTCTGTTCACAGCTGAGGTCAGGGGCAGGGGCAGGTGGGCATCCAGGACACTGCTATGATACTCCTTCTAGAATGAGGAATACTCATCAGGGCTGACCAGGGGTCAGGTGGGAGCACTAGTGTGCTCGTAAATGTTTTACAAGTGGGGCCTGGGGGTCAGGAGGAACTGATTTGTAGTGTTTGTCAATTTCTATGGCGTCAGTAATCCCCACTGTGACTGATTTCAGTCTACCTGTCATTTAACAACTGATTCACAGAATTCCTGAAAATTTAACAATTGGCTCTTGGAAGCCTCTAGCACACCGTGTAGTCACGTCAGAGGCAGGGTGAGTGAGAGATTAGGGTCAAAGTTCGTTGGGTCAGGGATCAGAGTTCACATCCAGGATCCCTACCTCCATCCCCACAGATGCTGTGAGTGTGGAGCTGGTGGCAAGCCATGCGCTGGCGGTGCCCCTCCCCCAAGGTGGGGCAGCGGGCATTGCCCTCCTGCTGGATCAGATCCAGGGTGCCCTCCCTGTGCCAGATGCCATAGGCCAGGAGCTGCCGAAAGCTGAAGGTGTTCTCCATCAGGCACAGCAGACCAGGTGAAGGGCCAGGAGGCTGGAGGTAGAGGTCAGAGGTTGGGGAGGAAAGGAATGCTGGGCTGACTGATCATCTGTGTCCTTCAGGGAGGGTATAGCCAGGGCCCTGGACCAAGCGCTGGATGTTTAGGGAGTGCTGGCTGAGGCGGGAACTCGTGCAAGGGCTGCAGACTAAGGGCTGCAGGTGGTGAAACAGAGACTTCGACGTCTGGAGGCCAGTGTACAGGAGGTGATACCCCACCCATACCCCTCAGCTCCCTCACACCTCTTGCTCAGAGGCTGCTGTGATCCCCATTCTTTCCCTGAGATCCTTGACCAATTGTGATACTACGGTGCTAAATACCCTGACCATGTAATGCTCTATCCTGCTGTGACCTCTCTGTGATTCCCCAATCTTTGCCTCAGGTGGCAGGCCGCCTGGCCTGGGTGGCACTGGCAGTGGATGTGACCCTGGTCCTGGGGCATCTGTCCAGTGCAGCTGTGGCTCTCAGGACCTGTTTGGCCCTGAGTCAGCAGCAGGCCCAGGAGGCATAAGAGTGAGCAGCACATGCCTTGGGTGTGGCTGGGAGCCTGGGCAAGGTGAGATGGGAAAAGTGGACATTAGGGTCTCAGGGACACCTCTGGAATAGCGTGAAATGGGGTTTAGGCTGGGACTGGGCTATGCTGGGCTGATGCAGGGTCTCAGTTCTAAAACCCCCTGCCCCCCAACCCAGGAACTTTGGGTAGCAATGTGTTTGGGACTGTAGAGTATACATGGGGTGGGGTTTCAGATCTAGTCCTGCTCTAGGAATTGCAGGTGGCCCAGTTAGGTGTGGTGGAGTTGCAGGAGGGCACGCATAGCCCGGTGGCCACGGTGCAAGATGCAGAAGAGCGGGTACAGTGGGCCTGAGCTGAGGCCCAAGAATTTCTAAAGCTGGCACAGAACAGCTGGAGCTGCCTAAAGGGTACGTGGCTGGGCCATGGTGGGGTGGGTATGGGGGGTGGTCAGGGTCAGAAGGGAGGGTCAGAGTTATAGGGATGGTGTGGGAGGGTCAGGGCAGGATGCAGGTCAGGTCCAGATTCATATAGGGGTCAGGTCCAGATTCATATAGGGCTCAGGCTGGGGTCAAAGTCCAGAACAGGAGGTCAAATGTTAATTAGGGTTAGAGCTTATTTAGGGCTGGGGTCAGAGTCAGGGTCAGAGATTAGGACCAGAAGTCAGAGCCTGGCTCAGATGACCCTGATCCCCAGGGTTGGAGCGCCACCTGGCTCAGAATGCGCAGGCACTGGGCAAGAAAGTGACCACCCTGTGGGCCCTGGAGCAGCAGGCAGCAGCGCTGCTTGATCACATGCAGCTGTGAGCCATTGTGTACACCACCTGCTGACTGCTGTCTGTGGATGCCAGTAAGAGGGACTCTGGGATTACCTGGGTGACTCAGAGTGACCCCAGAGTGACACAGGAATCTCCTGACCTTGAGAGACCAGAGGCACCACTGAGTGCCTGTTGATCCTGAGTGACCTCTATGTGACACCATGTTGTTTTCCAGTGGCCCTCTGACCTTGAGAAACCGGGAGGCGGCCGGTGTCTGGGGGAGGGCGTCAAGTAAAACTCCCTGAGACCATCAAGTGCCCCTGAGATCCTGATAGATCCTTATCTCTGAATGAGCTCAAATTCTGAGCCCCTTCTAGTATCCCTGAGCCCCTCAGATTGACTACATGACCCCCCAGGTGTCTGGAGACCCCTACTCCACATAACTGGTGCAACTCCCAGCAACACTTGAAGTCCAGCAGGTTGGCTGCCCCCCTGCCCAGACTCTCCCTGTGAAGCCTAATGAGTCCCCTGAAGAACCCCAGCTTTCTCCCCTGGGCCTACACCTCTGGGGTACTCTCCACCTGACCCCAGACAGTGGGCGCAGCTGTGGCAGCTCAAAGTCACCCCGACAGGGCCCTAACAGACCCCCAGAATCCGTGGTCCCTACCGCAGTCCCAGGGGCCTGGGTGGGGCATGGGCTCTAGGCAGCGCGCATTCCAAGCCCGGGCTCAGGCGCTCTCGGTGGGCCAGAAGGCCCGGAGTGGATGAAGAGCCATAAGATCTGGATTTGGTCGGTACTGCTCTGGTCTGTTGTCGGTGACCAGCACTAATTTTCATAGTGGGAAACTGAGCTCTTCTCATGCCTACTTGTTGTAGCGATTGGGGGAAGCGGAGACCCTGGGCAGGAGATGGCCTTTCTCCATCTCCCCACCTACCCCTATGTTGTCCTGTCCTTCCGGCCAGGCTGTCCATCCCACATCCCTGAATAGGGGAGCTTGACACCCTGAGTGCACCCTTCCACCTCCCCACTGATGCTGGAGCCCTGGGACTGAAAAGCCTAATTGATGGTGACTTCCACAGCACCAACGACACTGGGGACAAAGGCTAGTTTCCATGGGCCACTTGAGGTCTCAAAGATTAGACTCCTCTCCTTTGCTTATGCCATAGCCCCTGCTTGGTGTGTCTCCTAACTACAGTGGCCTAAGGGCCCAAAACCCTGTGTTCCCCTGGCTCTGTGCAGACCTGGGCATGGGGGCACAATAAAGATTTGCAGGTGAGCCAGCCTGTGTCTAGTTTCTAGAGTGAGGGTCGTTTCCAGAGAGGTGGGGGTTTCTGCACGATGTTGTGCTCCTGCCCGAGATCCGCTCCGTGCTTTGCTTCCTGCCATACTTCCCAACTTTGCTCAAAGTCGCCGGACTCCGAGCTAGTGGAGGGACCGCTGGACAGACAGAGGACCGAGTGGGGAATCGGCCAACGACCCACACAGGCAGAGTCAACACGGGACCCCAAGGGAGGAGATAGATGGGCATGGGCCCCAGACATCTCATCCCCCCCTCATCCTGATTCCTCTCCTCTTCAGGATGGAGCGGGCCGCAGGGGAACAAGGGAGGGACCTGCGGGGACAGCCTGGGTCCTGGCAGCTTCTACTGGGCCTGCTGCTGAGTGGTGAGAGGGCCTGGTGAAGGCCTGGGGGTTGCGGGATGTGATGGTGGGTCCTGGGGTAGCTGGCTCTGGGGCTACAGGGTGGGAGCGCAGCAGAACCAGCTGACGCCCTGTTCCCAGTGCTGGCCACCGCCCTGGCCCAGGCCTCGGCCCCGGATGTGCCAGGCTGTTCGCGGGGAAGCTGCTACCCCGCCACAGGGGACCTGCTGGTGGGCCGTGCTGACAGACTGACCGCCTCATCCACCTGTGGCTTGCACGGGCCCCAGCCCTACTGCATCGTCAGTCACCTGCAGGTGTGGTTGGAGTTGAGGTGGGGGGCTGAGTCAGGGTGGTGCTGGCACTGGCTGAGGCACTAACGCTGACCCTGACCCTGACCCGACCCAGGACGAGAAGAAATGCTTCCTGTGTGACTCCCGGCGCCCCTTCTCTGCTAGAGACAACCCAAACAGCCATCGCATCCAGAATGTAGTTACCAGCTTCGCACCACAGCGCCGGGCAGCCTGGTGGCAGTCAGAGAATGGTGAGGCTGTGGGTGAGGTATGGGTGAGCAGGGCTGTCTACCAAGTAGCCTCAAGTCCCTGACCTCCGACTCCTGCCCCAGGTGTCCCCGTGGTCACCATCCAGCTGGACTTGGAGGCTGAGTTCCATTTCACGCACCTCATTATGACCTTCAAGGTGCCCGTGTGTCTGGGAGCCTGCTTGAAGCACCCTGCTTGGCTCCCCATTGCCCCTGAACAGAGTCCCAGCTCTTCAGCCCAGCCTCCCTGTGCTCATATGCTGTGCCCTGGCTGGATGGGAGGCTCTTTCACCTCCCACACCTTCTGTTGCCTCCCCCCTCCAGGCCTTTGTACACGCTGCCTCAATCCCAGGCTGGGTCAGGCGCTGCCTCCCTGGGCCCCGTGACCGCTGAGTCTCCCCACTAGAGGTGGCTTCCCTTCCTGATCCTTGCTTGGCTTCCCCTGGTCACCTCCACCTGTCTGTGAGCTGCTTGAGGGCAGACCCCAGCTGGGCAGGGCTCTTGATGGGCCTGGGCTGGACTTGGGTCCTAGTGCCCACTGATCAGCCATGCTCCCCACCCAGACGTTTCGCCCTGCTGCCATGCTGGTGGAGCGCTCAGCAGACTTTGGACGCACCTGGCACGTGTACAGATATTTCTCCTATGACTGTGGGGCTGACTTCCCAGGAGTCCCACTGGCCCCACCACGGCACTGGGATGACGTAGTCTGTGAGTCACGCTATTCGGAGATTGAGCCATCCACTGAAGGCGAGGTGAGGGCTGGGATCTGGGCTTGGGGCAGAAAGGGGGCACGATGGGCATAAGGCAGGTCCAGTGTCTCTAATGACTCTATGCCCTCCCAGGTCATCTATCGTGTGCTGGACCCTGCAATCCCTATTCCAGACCCCTATAGCCCATGGATCCAGAGTGAGTGTTCCATTCTTTGAGGCTGGCGCAGTCCCAGCGTCTGGCTGGTGACTATCTGGGGCCTCAGTAGCTATTCTGGGTGCTTCCTAGGGCAGGTGCCAAGTCCAATTTAGCTCATACAGCTGTAGACAGGCGGTCTCCCAAGGTGACCTTGGCAGCTTCAGCTCCTGGGTGGGCATGGGGCAGCAAGAGCCTGCCTGGACAGCTGGCCCCCAACCCCTCTCCCCAACTTAGATTTGCTAAAGATCACCAACCTACGGGTGAACCTGACACGGCTACACACGCTTGGGGACAACCTGCTTGACCCACGGCGGGAGATCCGCGAGAAGTACTATTATGCCCTGTACGAGCTGGTTGTGCGTGGCAACTGCTTCTGCTATGGACACGCCTCACAGTGTGCACCCGCCCCAGGGGCACCAGCCCATGCTGAGGGCATGGTGAGGGTCTTCAGCTGGCTGGAGTAGGGCTGGTGGAAGGGGCAGGCATGGCTGGACAGTGCTGACCACTTGCCTACCCACCCTGCTAGGTTCATGGGGCCTGCATCTGCAAACACAACACTCGTGGCTTCAACTGTGAGCAGTGTCAGGATTTCTATCATGATCTGCCCTGGCATCCGGCTGAGGACGGCCACAGTCATGCCTGCAGGAGTGAGTGAGACCCCGGCCCTCATAGCCCCAGGACTCTGTGGCCTGGCTGTGCCCTGGGCAGAACCTAGAGCTGGTTGGTTAAGCCCCTAACACCTAGGCTGTGCCTGAAGGGTATCCTGGTCTTGATGCCCCTGGGGACTCCCTCAACCCTCTGCCACAGTCTGCTCTGGTTAGGGGCCCAGAATGATGCTGAAGCCTTAAAGTCCCTGAACCCCCACCCACAAATTCTGGCCTGTGGCAGGGACCTAAGGTGGCACTGGGGGCCCCTAAGCCCCTTACCCTCAGGACATGGTCCCTCAAGTGCCCTTTGCCCTGCTCTTCCCTCCCCTCTCCCAAGAGTGTGAGTGCCACGGGCATACCTACAGCTGCCACTTCGACATGGCCATATACCTGGCATCTGGCAACGTGAGTGGAGGTGTGTGTGATGGGTGTCAGCACAACACAGCTGGGCGCCAGTGTGAGCTCTGCCGACCCTTCTTCTACCGTGACCCAACCAAGGACCTGCGAGACCCAGCCGTGTGCCGCTGTAAGGCTGGAATTGGACATGGGAGAGGGAAGGCTGATCCTGGGGTATGAGCTGAAGTGCCAGACTGCTGTCCAGGTTGCAGGGATTTGGGGTGGGGGGATGGAGGGTGGAGCCAGACTGGGAATCTAGGGTGGGGGCTTGAGAGATGACTGGTGCTGGGCTAGCTGGCATAGGGTAACCCTGCACTTCTCTGTGCTCTCAGCCTGTGACTGTGACCCCATGGGTTCCCAAGACGGTGGTCGCTGTGATCCCCATGATGATCCTGCACTGGGGCTGGTCTCGGGCCAGTGTCGCTGCAAAGAACATGTGGTGGGCTCTCGCTGCCAGCGGTGCCGTGATGGCTTCTTTGGGCTCAGTGCCGGTGACCCTCTAGGCTGCCAGCGTATGTGCTTCCTGTCCTAACTCCTGTGTTGACCTTAACCCTTGACCTCTTACTCTGGACCCAACTGGACACGAGCACTGCCCCAGCTCCCCAAAGTGCTGATGGGTCTCCTTCTCCGCAGAATGTCAGTGTGATACACGGGGCACAGTGCCGGGGGGCACCCCTTGTGACCGCAACAGTGGAGCCTGTTTCTGCAAGCGTCTAGTGACTGGACGTGGCTGCAACCGCTGCTTGGTGCGACTGGAGGGGCTGGAGTTCTGCACTTATCCTCAGAGGATAAGGCTGGGAGTGGTGTCCCTGCCCCACTGGGTGGGCGCTGAGGGCTTTGGGTCCGATCCTGGTTGAGAGGCCTCAGGTCTGGGAGGTCAAGGGTGGGAGCCAGTGGTCGGGGGCCATGCTTTCCCCAAGGGGTGGTAGAGGCTGAGAGCCATCACTGGATTCCCTGTTGGGCAGAGAGGGGGGTCTATTTCTGGCCCTCAGCAACCTCTTCTCCCCCAGCCTGGCCACTGGGGCCTGAGCCACGACCTACTTGGCTGCCGTCCATGTTCCTGCGATGTCGGTGGTGCCCTGGATCCCCAGTGAGTACTGTATAAGGGGCCCTGGGAGGGGTGGGAAAAGATCCTGGGCGGGAAAGGGGATCCTTCTTGAGTAACCATGTGTTCCCCAGGTGCAACGAGGCCACAGGTCAGTGCCGCTGCCGCCAGAACATGGTGGGGCGACGCTGTGAGCAGGTGCAGCCTGGTTACTTCCGGCCCTTCCTTGACCACCTAACTTGGGAGGCTGAGGAAGCCCAGGGGCAGGTAGGGGGGCACTGTTGAAGGACAGGGCATGGGTGGTACTATGGCTGGAGAGGCAGGGTTATGGGTGGTGCCTGGTGTAGGGAGGGTGTCCGCCTCGGGCAGGGCCTCAACAGAGAGCTGGGGTTTGGGGACAGGCTGTGGCAAAAGAGGCAGTGCCTTGCCTGAGCCCGCACCCCCAGCTGCATTGCTTCCCAGGTACCTGATGTGGTGGCGCGCCTGGTGACCCCTGGGGGGATTCCATCTTGGACTGGCCCAGGCTTTGTTAGGCTGCGGGAAGGCCAGGCACTGGAGTTCCTGGTGGCCTCTGTACCAAGAGCCATGGACTATGACCTGCTACTGCGCTTGGAGCCCCAGGTCAGACCTTGTGACACCTAACCCAGAGCTGACCCTCTGGGTGTGGGAGCATCTCCTCCATCACCCCATTCTCCCAGGTACCTGAGCAATGGGCAGAGATGGAACTGACTGTGCAGCGCCCAGGGCCTGTATCTGCCCACAGCCCATGTGGGCACGTGCTGCCCAAGGATGATCACATCCCAGGGACTCTGCGACCAGGCACCAGGTGAGGACACTAATGGTAGCACCTACAACTGTGGGGGGTTGCGGGTCAGCCCTAAGCTCCCTGCAGGGCACTTGGAAGACCCCCCTGCTCATTCATCTGTTCCTTCCTTCAAGTGCCTCCTCCTCCTGCGTACTGTTTGCCAGCTGCTGCTGGGCATGGCACTGGTCAGAGGAAGGAAGTAGACAGAACAAGACCTGCTCCTTCAGGGGTCTAAGTTCCAGAGGCCAAGGCGGGAAATAAGGGGAGTCCATTGATTGTCAGGATAGGTAGTGCCCTTGGGGGGAAGGGAGGGTGTCAGAGTACTCTGAGTGGGGATGTAACTGGTCTGACTAAGGCTTTATTATATTTTGGGTAGTATTTGTTTCATGTATCTTTTTTCATCACTTTCTTCTTAACTTTTTATCATGTAAAAATAAAAATACATAGTAGCAGAGAATAGCATAATGAACCTGGCTGTACCCATAATAGACATTTTGCCAACTGTGACTTATGTTTAGCAAAGACTCCTCTAGTTTCTGAGAGGAGAATAGACCTAAAGGGCCAAGGTGGAAGCTGGGAGATCTGCTGGCAGCTGTTGAGTTAGCTGAGTGACAGTGGGCTGGACACAGGTGTAGCAGTTGAGGTGGCGAGAAAAGGAAGTTTCCAGAGGGTTCCAGTGGAGGAGCTGATGGCTTAGGAAAGGGAGAAAAAGTGGAAAGGTGACTCTAGGGTTTTGGGCTTGGGCATCTGGATGGCATGTGCTCTTCGCTGAGATGGCGACATAGGAAGGAGCAGTTCTGAGATGCTTAGACATGGGGGACAAGGCCAGTGGGTGGTTGGATTTCTGTGTCTGGAATTACTGGAGGGCTCAGCTTGGAGATGTAAGTTTGGGACTTGTCCCTAAAGAGGTGGATCTAGATTAAATGACCAGAGAAAGGAAAGAGGAGCAGAACCAAGCTTTGGGGTACTCTAGTGTTAGAGCCCAGTAGAGAGGGAGTAGCTGGGGGATGGGGAGAAATCAGGAGTCTGGACAAGATCCCAGAAGCCAAGAGAAGAGCATCTCAGGAAGGAAGGCGCACTGATCTCACTGCATGCTGCTGGACGCTGGAGCAGATAAGAATACAGGAGTGGCCGCTGGGTTTGGCCAAATGGAGGTCACTGGTGACCTTGGAACAGGCTGACTATATGGCATGCTGGCGGGGGCAAAAGCTCCTCTGGAGTGGGAGGCTAGAGAGTGGAGGCAGTGACTACAGTTAAATTTTAGGGGTTTGTTGGTCAGGAGAGCAAAGACAAAGCAGCAGCCAGGGAGAGACTCGAATCTTGAGCAAAGATTTTTTTCAGTGGGGATAAAAGAACCCTAGTATGGGTTTGCAGGCTGATGGGAATGACCTGGGGTGAGGGGAGGTGATGCAGTCTTGGTGAAGAGGAGCCGCGATTGGAGGCTGGATGTCGAGGTTGGAGGAAGCATAAAAAGGGCATTGAGGGAAAATTGGGAAGCATTTGTGCCAGCGAAATGCTCTGGGGTTGCAAGGCTGTATGGAGTGTTTTCAGCAAGACTGTCTGCACAGGTGATGATTCCAGTGAAGGCACATTTATGGGAATCTTCTGTAGAGATTCTCCGTCAGGCTGTCCAGCTGTTTTTGGCCTGGCCCAGCCCTAGTATCTTTCTTGGCCAATGATTTGGTTGCTGTGTGTGGGGTGGGGAGGTCCAAGATGATGGATACGCGAACCCTGGGTGACCCCATACCTGTCCTCGCCTACCTCAGGTACATGGTGTTTCCCAGACCTGTCTGCCTTGAGCCTGGCATCTCCTACAAGCTGCATCTCAAGCTGGTGCGAACAGGAGGAGGTGCCCAGCCTGAGGCCCCCTATTCTGGACCCAGCCTACTCATTGACTCGGTGAACAGTTCCCTCTTCCCACACCAACCAAGATGGCAGGGCCTGTGGGATGGGTCCTGTAGTGGTGGCAGTGCTAAGCTTAGTGTCCTGGCAGTTCCAACATGGTCCTGGGTCTGAACTTCATTCTTCCTTGCTCATCTCTTAAGCTGGTGCTGCTGCCCCGTGTCCTGGTGCTGGAGATGTTTAGTGGGGGTGATGAAGCTTCTCTGGAGCGCCGTGCCACCTTTGAACACTACCGCTGCCATGAGGAGGGTCTGGTGCCCAGCAAGACCCCTCCCTCTGAGGCCTGCGCCCCCCTCCTCATCAGCCTGTCCACACTGGTCTACAATGGAGCCCTGCGTGAGTGTCTGTGGTTTGGCTGGTGGGGCGGAGGTGTGTGGGCTCAGCTTGACCTGCCCTGTCCCCTCTCCCCACAGCCTGTCAGTGTGACCCCCAGGGCTCACTGAGCTCTGAGTGCAACCCCCATGGCGGTCAGTGCCTGTGCAAATCTGCAGTGGTTGGGCGCCACTGTGACCTCTGTGCCCCTGGCTACTATGGCTTTGGCCCCACAGGCTGTCAAGGTATTCACCTGCCCCTTTGTCCCCCTGTTCTTCTCTCTACACATCGCCCCCACCTCTGCCCCGCTGCCACTACTGTTCTCCCTCCTTCCTCTGGCTCTGCTTCTTCCTTCTTCCAACTCTGCTTTGGACCCCATACTCTCAGCCCTGGTCACTTGCAGTTCTCTTCCATTCCCTGACCTTCTACCGTGACCTCACCCAAACTCCCCTCAAACCCTCTCCCTGGCTCAGCCTCTGCCTTGCCCCCAGCCTGCCAGTGCAGCCCTGAGGGGGCACTCAGCGGCCTGTGTGAAGCAACCAATGGGCAATGCCCCTGCCGAACTGGTGCATTTGGGCTTCGCTGCGACCGCTGCCAGCGTGGCCAGTGGGGATTCCCTAACTGCCGGCCGTGTGTCTGCAACGGGCATGCAGACGAATGTGACCCTCACACAGGCGCTTGCCTGGGCTGCCGTGACCACACAGGGGGTGAGCACTGTGAAAGGTGAGCCTGAAGCAGCTATGAGTGAGCTGGTGGGTGGGCGGGCTGCTCAGGGATGACACAGCTCTTCCTCCTTCTCCCTGCAGGTGCATTGCTGGCTTCCACGGGGACCCACGGCTGCCATATGGGGGCCAGTGCCGGCCCTGTCCCTGCCCTGAAGGCCCCGGGAGCCTGCGGCACTTTGCTACTTCTTGCCATCGGGATGGGTACTCCCAGCAGATCGTGTGCCACTGCAGGGCAGGCTATACAGGTGAGCGGGTAAGGTACAGGCGTGGGATCAGGGTGGGGCAGCTAGGCTGAGCACTCACGCCTTCCCCTGACCGTGGGCAGGGCTGCGGTGCGAAGCTTGTGCCCCTGGGCACTTTGGGGACCCATCAAGGCCAGGCGGCCAGTGCCAACCATGCGAATGCAGTGGTAACATTGACCCCATGGACCCTGATGCCTGTGACCCCCACTCGGGGCAATGCCTGCGCTGCTTACACCACACAGAGGGGCCGCACTGTGCCCACTGCAAGCCTGGCTTCCATGGGCAGGCTGCCCGACAGAGCTGTCACCGTGAGTGTGGGTATGGAGGGGATGGCTGAGGTGGGGCTCCCTGCTCCAGCTCCCCTTAACCAGTGTGCTCATCTTGGCTGGCATAGGCTGTACCTGCAACCTGCTGGGCACAGATCCCCAGCAGTGCCCATCCACTGACCGGTGCAACTGTGACCCAAGCAGTGGGCAGTGCCCATGCCTCCCCAATGTCCAGGGCCCTAGCTGTGACCGCTGTGCCCCCAACTTCTGGAACCTTACCAGTGGCCATGGCTGCCAGCCCTGTGCCTGCCACCCAAGCCGAGCCAGAGGCCCCACCTGCAATGAGGTATGGGACCTTCCTGTGGATCCCTGGGGAGATGGGGCCAGCTGCCTGCCTCACGTCTTGAGGGTTCAGCCTCTGACTGACTTCTGCCCTGTTCCCACTCTAGTTCACAGGACAGTGCCACTGCCGTGCTGGCTTCGGTGGGCGAACCTGTTCTGAGTGCCAGGAGCTCCACTGGGGAGACCCTGGGTTGCAGTGCCGCGGTAAGGGGGCTCGTGGGGCCAGGGTGGATGGGGGACTTCCCAGGATGCCCCGCTGGCACCCTAACTCTGTGGTCTGCCCTTTTCCTGCAGCCTGTGATTGTGACCCGCGTGGGATAGACACACCTCAGTGTCACCGTTCCACAGGCCACTGCAGCTGCCGCCTGGGCATGTCTGGCGTGCGCTGTGACCAGTGTGCCCGTGGCTTCTCGGGTGTCTTTCCTGCCTGCCACCCCTGCCACGCGTGCTTTGGAGACTGGGACCGTGTGGTACAGGACCTGGCTGCTCGTACACGGCGCCTGGAGCAGTGGGCGCAGGAGCTGCAGCAGACGGGTGTGCTGGGTGCCTTTGAGAGCAGCTTCTGGCAAATGCAGGAGAAGCTGGGCACTGTGCAGGGGATTGTGGGTGCCCGTAACGCCTCAGCTGCCTCCACTGCACAGCTCGTGGAGGCCACAGAGGAGTTGCGGTGCGGACGGGCCTGAGGATACATGGTGGGATGGGGCAGAGGCCCGATGCATTAGGGCTGAAGTCTCTATAAATAACATCTCTCCATCACCTCATGCAGGCATGAAATTGGGGAGGCCACTGAGCACCTGACCCAGCTGGAAGCAGAGCTCACAGATGTGCAGGACGAGAATTTCAATGCCAACCATGCACTAAGCAGTCTAGAGCGAGACGGGCTTGCACTTAATCTCACACTGCGGCAGCTTGACCAGCATCTGGACCTGCTCAAGCATTCAAACTTCCTGGGTGAGTTGTTGGCCAACTAGGCGTGTGGATCAGGGTTGATCTTCAGCTGACTGCCTGCCTTTGCCCGACTTAGGTGCCTATGACAGCATCCGCCATGCCCACAGCCTGTCTGCAGAGGCAGAACGTCGTGCCAACATGTCAGCCCTAACAGTGCCCAGCCCTGTGAGCAACTCAGCAGGCACACGGCACCGGACAGAGGTGCTGATGGGTGCCCGGAGGAAGGACTTCAACCGCAAGCACATGGCCAACCAGCAGGCACTGGGCGAGCTCTCTGCCCGTACCCGTGCCCTGAGCCTGACAGGCATAAATGAACTGGTGAGGCACAAGTGTCGGGTGGGACATATGGGTGTGGCTGTTCCTTCCCCCAGGCCCTGACTTGTTCTGTGCCTGGCAGGTGTGTGGGTCCCCGGGAGATGCACCCTGTGCTACGAGCCCTTGCGGGGGTGCCGGCTGTCGGGACGAGGATGGGCAGCCCCGTTGTGGGGGCCTCAGCTGCAGTGGGGCAGCAGCCATGGCGGATCTGGCGCTGGGTCGGGCCCGCCACACACAGGCAGAACTGCAGCGGGCATTGGCAGAAGGTGGTGGCATCCTCAGCCAGGTAGCTGAGACCCGTCGGCAGGCAGGCGAGGCACAGCAGCGGGCCCAGGCAGCCCTGGACAAGGCTAATGCTTCCAGGGGACAGGTGGAACAGGCCAACCAGGAACTGCGGGAACTTATCCAGAGTGTGAAGGACTTCCTCAGCCGTGAGCCTCCCTTGTGGCCCAGGCCATGTGGTGTTTCCCCCGTGTCTGTGTTCATACTTGGGTCAGGGCCTGTACTGTACCTGTGTTTGTGACCACAGATGGGCAAGGGCTCAGGGTGTCTGGACCCTGAGCCCGTGCCCATATGTAGTCCCCAAGTCCACGACCCTGAATCTATGTCCCTTGTATAGTCCCTGTCATTGTGGTTACATCCTTATGCCTATTAGCAAATCCATACCCCATGTGTGGTCCCTGAGTCCATACCCCAAGACTGTGTCCCCATGCCCGTGCTGGGGAATCTGTGTCCTTAAGCCCTTGCCTGTGTCCCCATAGAGGAGGGGGCTGATCCTGATAGCATTGAGATGGTGGCCACCCGGGTGCTAGAGCTCTCCATCCCAGCGTCACCTGAGCAGATCCGACACTTGGCGGGCGAGATTGCAGAGCGGGTCCGGAGCCTGGCAGACGTGGACACGATCCTGGCGCGTACTGTGGGAGACGTGCATCGGGCAGAGCAGCTACTGAAGGATGCACAGCGGGCACGGTCTGACCCCAACCTTGGACCCCATCCTTGACACCTGGTTCTGATACTTGCAGGCCCTGATTCCCTCTCTTCTCCAGGAGCTGGGCTGAGGGTGAGAAACAGAAGGCAGAGACAGTACAGGCAGCGCTGGAGGAGGCCCAGCGGGCACAGGGTGCTGCTCAGGGTGCCATCCAGGGGGCAGTGGTTGACACACAGGACACAGAGCAGACCCTGCACCAGGTGTGGTCTCCCTGGGACATCAGTGGGGCAAGGTTATGAGCATGCTGCATAAACCTGTTTAACCCTAGGCCCACCCGTGGCAGGTGCAGGAGAGGATGGCAGGTACAGAGAAGGCATTGAGCTCTGCAGGTGAGCGGGCTCAGCAATTGGATGGTCTCTTGGAGGCTCTGAAATTGAAGCGAGCAGGGACTAGCCTGGCAGCCTCTAGTGCTGAAGAAACAGCTGGCAGTGCCCAGGGTCGTGCCCGGGAAGCTGAACAGGTGGGTTGAGGCAGAGCCAGTTGGAAGGGGTGGGGGTAGAGGCTGGGCCTCCACTGGGCCACCACCCTGCCCCGGACCTCTATATCCGCAGCTGCTGAAGGGCCCACTAGGTGACCAGTACCAGACAGTGAGGGCCCTGGCTGAGCGCAAGGCCCAGGGTGTGCTGGCTGCGCAGGCACGGGCAGAACAACTGCGGGATGAGGCTCGCGGCTTGTTGCAGGCTGCTCAAGACAAGCTGCAGCGGCTGCAAGGTGAGGATGGGACGCCAGAGATGTGGGACTCTGGGAGAAGGACCCTTCATCTGAGACCTGTCTCTCCTAGAGCTGGAAGGCACTTATGAGGAGAACGAGCGGGCGCTGGAAGGCAAAGCGGCTCAGCTGGATGGGCTGGAGGCCAGGATGCGCAGTGTGCTTCAAGCCATCAACTTGCAGGTCCAGATCTACAACACCTGCCAGTGACCCCTACCCGAGGCCTACCCCAGTCCCCAGCCTCGCCCCGCACGCATTACTGCCTGTGCATGGAACAGTCCCCAGCCTGGCAAGTCCCCCAATAAACTAGTGTGAATGCCCCTTGTGTGGTCTCGACTCTGATTTGGGGAGGGCGGAGTCTCTGGGCGGAACCTAGAAGCTGCCACCAACAGGGCCCCACCGAGGCCAAGGCACCATAGCCCCGCCTCCTCCGTTCGGCCCGCCCCGGACCTGCTCCCAACGGAAGTGCGTCACCAGCTCTGCGTTCAGGCACCCGCGGCCGTAACTGGAAGTGGAAACAAAACAAGCAGCTGAGGCGGTGGTGGCGGCGCCGGGACGGGGGAGGGGCGCGCCGGAACCGGAACCGACCTGACGCCGGAACCGGAACCGAGAGCGGGTTGCCAGGGCCCGAAGAGGGCTGGCTGAAGTGGCCTCGCTCGGTGAGTGGGGCTGGCTGCTGCTCGCCTGTCTCGCCGGAGCGGGGAGGCCGAGACGCGGGCCTGGGGCGACCTGTTCAAGGTCACGGGCCGTACCAGTGTCCACCCCTCGAGCCCTGCGGCGTGCCGGGCCCACTGATGCAGGCGGGGCCGTTACACTAAAGCCTGTGGCCGGCCTGCCGTCTCGGAGAGGGCTGGCGGCGAGCGAGGGCGGCTTCCTGGAGGAGGTGGTGGCGGGCCCAGGGTTCGGAGGCTGGAGCTGGGTCGCAGCCCGGCCGGGGCGCTGGTCTGTGGTCAGTAACCCCGCGCGGCCGTATTAGGCCACCTTGGGTCTCTAGGCAGCCCCTTTCCCTCCTCAGCGTCCCAGGAGGAGAGGGTAGGGACGCGACCTTCAGCTGGGGCCTGGGAGCAAAGAGGCGGCAGATGTCCACCCCTCGATTCTGGACCTGTCGTCACTGAAGATCCAGCGCACCAGTCCCACATCTGACCCGTAGAAGAATCCCCCCGTCCCCCGCCAAACCTCCGCTCCCCACACCCACACACTCTGGGGAACACAGACTAGTCACTATCTGTCCTACTACTGTCTCAGGCCATGCTTGAGACTGCCAGGGGTCCTGGATCCATGGTTCGTTCATCCCCACCCTTATCTCAGTTTTGAGAGTTTTATTTTGGATGGAGAAACAGCCCAGAATCCACTGGTGGGTCTGTGAGAAACTGGCTAAGAGCTGATGAGGGGGTGGACATGGGAAGGAAGGGGATAATGTCTGTTTCAGTCTCAGACTGCATGCCCACCCTGAGGCAGAGATGCTGCTGAAAGGGAAATGTGACATGTGAATACCCTTTTCACCTTAGCTTTTGCAGGCCCCTCTTTGCATAGGAGAGCAGCTGGAGAGAGGAATCTCTCCAGATGTAAGAAAACAAAAACAAAAACAAAAACGAAGCAGTGCACAGAAGCAGGTTCAGAGGAAGGTGGGAACTGGCAGGTGGCAGGTGGGGCTCCTTAACCTCAAGATGATGCCTGGGCAGTGGTAGCACCTGGGCTGGGCCTGTTTTCAGCCACAGAGCCTGGTCCTCCTGCTGTTTAATTGTCTGTCTCCTCCTTTCCTGCCTTCCTCCTACTTCTCGGGTGGTGCCTAAGCAGCCAGTGAGAGTGAAGGAAAAGTGAGCACCCTGCTCAGAGCGCCAGCCCTGTGGGCTGGAGCTATGGCTCCTCTCCGGATTGGAGGAGCCTGGTCCCAGGCCGTGGCTGCCTTGAACTGACACCTCCTCAGTGAGGCTTCTCTCTTTGTGCGTCTGTATGGCAGGCATCTAGGAGGCTCAGCCAGAAGTGGTTGCCTCTACTTGCATTATTTATTCCCCCTTAGGAATAGTCTGAGAGTATCCAGGGCTACGTCAGGTAGTAGAGAGAGATTGCTCCGTAGGCTTAGAAGTGTCCCAGGTTGCTGAGCCCTGAGTCTAACCAAGGAGCAAATTTTGGGCCTTGGTAGTAATCACTTGTCCCCTTCTCGTTAGGCTGTCAGTTCCTTGCTGGAGAATTTGTCCACAAAGAGTTGCCAAGATAGCTGGGCCAGGAAGAAAGCGCCGTAGCCCTGACCCAGACACCGTTGCCGACCCCGGGGCACTCTGGCTGTCACCCAAGCGGCTGAAGATGTCTGGCGGGGCCAGCACCACAGGCCCAAGGAGAGGGCCACCAGGACTGGAGGAGGCCACCAGTAAGAAGAAGCAGAAAGATCGAGCAAACCAGGAGAGCAAGGATGGAGATCCTAGGAGAGGTGGTAGTGGCATTCCCGGAGTGCTTGTGGCCTTCCCCTCCTCCCTTCCTGTTGAGCATACAGATTGGGGATTGGGAGATGACTTTTTTGCTGTTCTTTCCATCCTGGTCTGATGCTGAGAGAAGGATCAATGGCAGGCTGGGTAGAGCCTCAGCTTTGAAGTTGGGGTACTTGGCTGAAGTCCTAAAGATGGTGTTTGGTGGGATGTTAGAGTCTTGGAGGCTGCCTGTCCATCATCCTTTCCCTGTTCTTTCCTTTGTTGTCAGGGTCAGCATTCACTCCTCGGGAGGAGCCGACCAAAGATGGTGAGTAATGAATAAGCCTTTTGGATGATAGAGTGCTAGGGGAGAGGAGGGGGCACTGGGCATATAGCCCTTATCTAGAGCAGTTGCATTAGGGCTGGGTGTCTGGTACCTGCTTACGCCCATCAAAATTTCATGGAGACCCTCACAATCTTTTTTTTTTTTTTTTTTTTTAATATTTTATTTATTTATTTATTTATTTATGACTGTGTTGGGTCTTCGTTTCTGTGTGAGGGCTTTCTCCAGTTGCGGCAAGTGGGGGCCACTCTTCATCGCTGTGCGCGGGCCTCTCACCATCGCGGCCTCTCTTGTTGCGGAGCACAGGCTCCAGACGCGCAGGCTCAGTAATTGTGGCTCACGGGCCCAGTCGCTCCGCGGCATGTGGGATCTTCCCAGACCAGGGCTCGAACCCGTGTCCCCTGCATTGGCAGGCAGATTCCCAACCACTGCGCCACCAGGGAAGCCCCCTCACAATCTTTTTGACACTCCCTCTGTAGAGTTGTTGCTCGATTGGAGGCAGAGTGCTGATGAGGTGATTGTCAAGCTGCGTGTGGGAGCTGGTCCCCTGCGGCTGGAGGAGGTAGATGCTGCTTTCACAGACACAGACTGTGTGGTGCGGCTTCCAGGTATGTCCATCTGCTTTGAGCCCAGCAGTATACTTGAATCCTTTGATATCCCCTACCCCAGCTTACTCCTCCCACTCTGTTGCCAGGTGGTCGGCAGTGGGGTGGTGTTTTCTATGCTGAGATAGAAAGTTCTTGCACCAAAGTGCAGGCTCGCAAAGGTGGCCTCCTGCAGCTGTCACTGCCCAAGAAGGTGCCTCTGCTCACGTGGCCCTCTCTCCTGGTAAGTTCCAGAGCAGAGTAGGGTAGGGATACTCAGTGTAGTTAACAGGGCCTGACTGCTGTATCTTTGGCAGAAGAAACCTCTAGGGACCCAGGAGTTGGTGCCAGGGCTGCGGTGCCAGGAGAATGGGCAGGAGCCGTCTCCTGTTGCCCTGGAGCCAGGCCCTGAGCCCCGCCGGGCTAAGCAGGAGGCCCGGAACCAGAAGCGGGCCCAGGGCCGTGGTGAGGTAGGCGCAGGGGCTGGCCCTGGGGCCCAGGCAGGGCCCAGCGCCAAGAGGGCTGTGCATCTCCACAGAGGGCCGGAGGGGGAAGGGTCCAGAGATGGCCCTGGACCCCGAGGTGAGGCCCCCCAGTTCCTGGCTGAACCGGCCACCCAGGTGAGAGTGGGGTGCCTGCTTGGGAGTTGGGAGGTGAGGGGGAAGGGTGTGGACTGCAGTGGGGGGCCTCCTGCCAGACCCAGGGCTGATCCTGCCCATAATCTCGCCATGAACAGGCTGAGGCTGAGGAACAGCTCCGTGTACCACCACTGAACCCCCAGACCTGCCTCCTGGGCTCAGAGGAGAATCTAGCACTTTTGACAGGAAAGAAGGCAGTAGCCCCCAGGAATGACCCAGTGTCCCCAGTCATGGCTCGGAGCAGAGACCCTGAGAAAGATGATCGTTCCAAAGAGGAGATGGCAGTGGCAGCAGATGCTGCAGCCTTGGTGGATGGTAAAGGTGGGGCTGGGGGTGGGCAGGCAGAGCTCTAGGTTGGGTTGCAAGGTTGGTGGGTGGGTAGGAAGTAGAGTAGGAACAGGCTGGAACCTGTCCTGGGTGGTGCTGAGATGTGGTCTCAACGTAGAGCCCGAGTCCATGGTGAACCTGGCATTTGTCAAGAATGACTCGTATGAGAAGGGGCCGGACTCAGTGGTGGTGCACGTGTACGTGAAGGAAATCTGCAGGGACACATCTCGAGTGCTTTTCCGCGAGCAGGACTTCACGCTTATCTTCCAGACCAGGTGGGTGGGTGGGCAGACACACAGGGCAGACAGTGTGCTTCAGGCAGGACATTGCGTCTCATGTTCTTTCTCCTGCCTCTTCTCCTGGCTTCTGCCCCTGCTCTGCCTCTGCAGGGACGGAAACTTCCTGAGACTGCACCCGGGCTGTGGGCCCCACGCCATCTTCCGTTGGCAGGTGAAGCTCAGGTGGGTGGTGTCCGGCCCCGCCACTGTGCCTGTCCCACCCCGGGCTCCATCCCCCTGACCCATCTAGCCCTGCATCCCCTCCACCTAAGTTTCTGAGTTTAGCCTCTTCCTGCAGGAACCTGATCGAGCCAGAGCAGTGCACCTTCTGCTTCACGGCCTCTCGTATCGACATCTGCCTCCGTAAGCGGCAGAGTCAGCGCTGGGGGGGCCTGGAGGCCCCAGCTGCACGAGGTCTGCACACGAGCTCCCTTCATTGCCCAGTCCTCATGACCCAGACCCCCACCCTGTGCCACATGCTGCTAACCACCAGCCCCACCATTCCCCCTTTTTAAGGTGCAGTGGGTGGTGCAAAGGTAGCCGTGCCGACAGGTCCAACCCCTCTGGATTCAACCCCACCGGGAGGTACCCCCCACCCCCTGACAGGCCAGGAGGAAGCCCGGGCTGTGGAGAAGGAGAAACCCAAGGCTCGATCTGAGGACACAGGCCTAGATGGTGTGGTAGCCCGCACCCCCATGGAGCATGCAGCCCCAAAGCCAGAGCCACACCTGGCATCGGTGAGAATCCTGGGTGGGGAGGGCCAAGGATGAAGGCTGGAGAGCCCAGGGCTGCTCTCTCATGCCGCTCTTACTCCCACAGCCCAAGCCCACATGTATGGTGCCTCCAATGCCCCACAGCCCGGTGAGTGGAGACAGCGTGGAGGAAGAGGAGGAGGAAGAGAAGAAGGTGTGTCTGCCGGGCTTCACTGGCCTTGTCAATCTAGGCAACACCTGTTTCATGAACAGCGTCATTCAGTCTCTATCCAATACTCGGGAGCTGCGGGACTTCTTCCACGGTGAGAACGGGGGCTTGGAGCCCCGGGGATGGGGGATATCTTCCTCTGCTCACACCTCTACTTGGTTGCTGTCCCTAGACCGCTCCTTTGAGGCCGAGATCAACTACAACAACCCACTGGGGACTGGTGGGCGTCTGGCCATCGGCTTTGCTGTGCTGCTCCGGGCGCTGTGGAAGGGAACCCATCATGCCTTCCAGCCCTCCAAGTTGAAGGTGATCTGTGGCCACTCCTACCCTTGGCTGGAGAGGGTGGGAAGGGCCAGCCAGCTGGGTGCATGGTAGGTGCTGGGGCTCCATGCTCACATCTTGCTCCTGCTTCCAGGCCATTGTGGCGAGCAAGGCCAGCCAGTTCACAGGCTATGCACAGCACGATGCCCAGGAGTTCATGGCTTTCCTGCTGGATGGGCTGCACGAGGACTTGAACCGTATTCAGAATAAGCCCTACACGGAGACCGTGGACTCAGATGGGCGACCTGATGAGGTCAGAGTTGGGGGCGGAGGTGGGCATGTCTCATGCACGTCCCAGTCCCCAGGTCTCTTCTGTTCTCACCACTCTGCTCTTCAGGTGGTAGCTGAGGAAGCCTGGCAGCGGCACAAGATGAGGAATGACTCTTTCATCGTGGACCTATTCCAGGGCCAGTACAAGTCGAAGCTGGTGTGCCCCGTGTGCGCAAAGGTGTGACGGACTCTCCTAGAAAGACACCCCCAGCTTGTCCTATCTAGCCTGGTCAGAATGGGGTCAGAGGCATGTGCATCTTTAGGTGTTGCAGGGCAACATTTGGGCAAAGAAGGTGAGGGGGAAGCCTTAGGCCCTGTGTGGGCTGCAGAGGTCAGGCTTGGTAGGCTTCCTGACTGAGGTAAAAGTGATGTTTGGGTGATGTAAGGTGGGGTGGGGATGGGTAAGATTGGAAAGGCACAAGGTGTGCAAGTGAGGGGCAGATGGTTAAAGTGGCTTGGCTGAGGAAGGCCTCAACTACCAGAAACAGGGATTGTTCTCTCCTAATGGTTCTCCTGGTGCATCTAGTGTTGTCAAGCCTGAGAATTTGCTGGTTGGCTGTGAGACCCTGAGAGCCATCCAAGGGCGTGGATTGGGCTCTCAGGGCACAAGCATCCTGCCCCCCACTCCCTCTGTGGCCACCCAGTGGCAACTGTACATTTGCAGGTCTCCATCACTTTTGACCCGTTCCTGTACCTGCCGGTGCCTTTGCCACAGAAGCAAAAGGTTCTCCCTATATTCTACTTTGCCCGGGAGCCCCACAGCAAGCCCGTCAAGGTGAGGAGTCAGCCCGTATTGCTGGGCTCTCGCAGAGACCCTGGCCTACCTCCCACCATGGACCCTGTACTCTTGTCACCACAGTTTCTGGTGAGCATCAGCAAGGAGAACTCCAGTGCAAGTGAAGTGTTGGACTCCCTGTCTCAGAGTGTCCACGTGAAGCCTGAAAACCTGCGTCTGGCTGAGGTGTGTCTGTCTTTCCAAGGCTCTTACGCACATGGACACGTGTCTGTGTTTGCAGTGCGCAGATACGTGTGTACGATCATTAGCATCTGTACGTGTACACACAAACGTGCATGTGACTGCACAGAGACAGGTGGGGTGCTATTGGTTGAGGCATGGTTGAAACCAGGCATTTGGGCTATGTAACTGAGGTGTCCTTAGTTCCCAGCCATCATCTGGATTTATTCCCCCTTTTGTTGTTGGCCCCCAGCTGCTCTTCCTTCTTCAGACAAGGAGCTTGAGCTGCAGGACTAGCCATCCACCAGCTATAGACGTTCTCCATCCATTCTGCTTCTCCCTCCTGTTTTCCCAGATCTGTGTGCCGGTTTTCCCCAAAGGTTCCTAGCCTGCTGCCTGGTAGTGTCCTTTACCTCATGGGGGTAGAGGTAGGGAGATGCCTCCTTGAATGTGGCCCCTCCATAGTAACCATGGCGCAGTCTCAACAGGGCCCACTGGTTGACAGCAGGGTAGAGGCCCTTGGTGTGGAGAGCTGGTATGGTTGATACCTGCCCCAATCCTGGTCTTTTCATGCTCTGTGATGCACCAGGCTCCTTATTCCATTGGGCACTGAGGCTGGGGCCAGCAGAGGCATATACTTCTTTTGGGCCACAATCCCCAACCCTGCCCCCATTGACCCAAGATCAAGGTCAGGTCTTCTTCTTGTGCTTTGGGGCAGGGCCAGGGAAAGGGCTTGTCCTCACATAGGATCTGTGTGTCCTCTGTCCCCAGGTGATTAAGAATCGCTTCCACCGTGTGTTTTTGCCCTCCCACTCACTGGACACTGTGTCACCTTCCGACACGCTCCTCTGCTTCGAGCTGCTATCCCCAGAGTTGGCTAAGGAGCGGGTGGTGGTGCTAGAGGTGCAGCAGGTGAGTGGGGGCCAACCTGATGGCACAGAGCCCTGATGGGGGAGGGGGGCGTTCCTGCCTGGCCTGGCCTCACTGAGGCAGACGACCCACCCTAGCGCCCCCAGGTGCCCAGCATCCCCATCTCCAAGTGTGCAGCCTGCCAGCGGAAGCAGCAGTCAGAGGATGAGAAGCTGAAGCGCTGTACCCGTTGCTACCGCGTGGGCTACTGCAACCAGTGAGGACTCCCGTGGTCTCCCCCCGTCCCTCCTCTCCACCTTCCACTTGCTGCCCTACCTCTTCTCCACATAAAGGCACATATATTTTAAGCCCTCTACCTGCCACCCCACTCTACCAGACCCTGGGGGAGGCAGGGCTGGCATACCCAGTTCCTTGGTCTAGCCCTAGTGTAGAGGTGGGGCTAAGGCCCTAGTCTTACCTCCTCTTTCTCTCCAGGCTCTGTCAGAAAACCCATTGGCCTGACCATAAGGGCCTCTGCCGCCCTGAGAACATTGGCTACCCATTCCTGGTCAGTGTACCTGCCTCACGCCTCACTTATGCCCGTCTTGCTCAGCTGCTAGAGGGCTATGCCCGGTAAGTGCCCAGTGTTTGGATTAAGGTGGGGTAGGTGGGGGGTGGGGGTGGAGTGCAGAGGTGCCGGACACGTTGGTCTGGATTCTTACTTGCTTTTGCTGCCTGTTACCAGGTACTCTGTGAGTGTGTTCCAGCCACCCTTCCAGCCTGGCCGCATGGCCTTGGAGTCCCAGGGCCCTGGCTGTGCCACACTGCTGTCCACTAGCTCCCTGGAGGCTGGGGACAATGACAGGGACCCTGTTCAGCCACCGGAGCTCCAGTTGGTGACCCCTGTGGCTGAGGGGGACACAGGGGTCCCCCGGGACTGGGCATCCCCTGATCGGGGCCCTGTGCCCAGCACCAGTGGAGTTTCTTCTGAGATGCTGGCCAGTGGGCCCATTGAAGTTGGCTCCTTGCCTGCTGGTGAGAGGGTGTCCCGGCCTGAAGGTAAAAGTCTGGTGAAAGGCTCTGGAGCTGGGGTAGGGGAGGTTGGGGGAAGCTTGTTTAGGCTCTGGTAGACAGGAAAGCTCTGATTATCATGTTCTTTCACAGCTGCTGTGCCTGGGTACCAACACCCAAGTGAAGCCATGAATTCCCACACACCCCAGTTCTTTATCTATAGAATTGATGCATCCAACCGAGAGCAGCGGCTAGAGGACAAAGGTGTCTGAGGCCGTGGGAGGGACCCCTGGCGTGGGTTGGGCTGGCTGCTCTCCACAGCTGCATGATTCCCTTCCCTGCCCGTTTCCAGGAGACACCCCACTAGAGCTGGGTGATGACTGCAGCCTGGCTCTAGTCTGGCGGAACAACGAGCGCCTGCAGGAGTTTGTGTTGGTAGCCTCCAAGGAGCTGGAATATGCTGAGGATCCAGGCTCTGCTGGTGAGGCTGCCCGTGCTGGCCACTTCACTCTGGACCAGTGTCTGAACCTCTTCACGCGGCCTGAGGTGCTGGCACCTGAGGAGGCTTGGTGAGGACAGGGCAGCAGGCAGGTAGTGGGGAAGAGTGGAGTGGAGGTCTGTTGGTCTTGACTCTGCCCCTGTCCCCTGTCAGGTACTGCCCGCAGTGCAAACAACACCGCGAGGCCTCCAAGCAGCTGTTGCTGTGGCGCCTGCCGAATGTGCTCATCGTGCAGCTCAAGCGCTTCTCCTTTCGCAGTTTCATCTGGCGTGACAAGATCAATGACTTGGTGGAGTTCCCTGTTCGGTGAGCAGTGGGCCCTCGTGACTGTAGTCAGGGCATGGGGGCCAAGGTTGGCATCCAGGGCACCTGTTGACTGTCTCACCTCTCTCTGGCTGGTACCACAGGAACCTGGACCTGAGCAAGTTCTGTATCGGTCAGAAAGAGGAGCAGCTGCCCAGCTATGACCTGTATGCTGTCATCAACCACTATGGAGGCATGATCGGTGGCCACTACACTGCCTGTGCGCGCCTGCCCAATGATCGCAGCAGCCAGCGCAGCGACGTGGGTGAGGGCACACGCAGCCAGCAGGATAGATGGTAGGGATGTTGGTGCAGGGTATGTTCACACTCTTCCCACCTTGCTATAGGCTGGCGCTTGTTTGATGACAGCACGGTGACAACGGTAGACGAGAGCCAGGTCGTGACACGTTATGCCTATGTACTCTTCTACCGCCGGCGGAACTCTCCTGTGGAGAGGCCCCCCCGGGCAGGTCACTCTGAACACCACCCAGACCTAGGCCCTGCAGCTGAGTCTGCTGCCAGCCAGGTGAGGCACGGGGAGGCTGCTCAGGCTAGTGGGGCCCAACTCACAGATGGGCGGGGGTAGGGCACAGCTTCCTCTCCTACAGCCCTAGGCCCCTGGAACCTTGGGATTTTTAAGAGTCACAGACAGGGTTCCTTTACATCAAAGCCTTAGCCAGAGCGATCCCCAGGCTGCAGGGACACTTACAGAGGTACACACAGAGCAACACGCTGCCATTGGTGTGTGCATAGGCTACGGGCCAAGTAGCTGCTCCAAATTTCACTGGGTACAGTGGTGTGAACAGACTGTACCTAACACCTCCCAACTTTTCCTCTGCACACTCCCCACATGCTAGCCCACAGACCCTCACTTGTGATCGTCCCTGTGTTCTGATGTGCACTCAGGACAGGGCCTATCCAGCAGGCCATAGCCTAGTGTGGCCGTCACCCTCTCTGAGGTGAGCTTTTGTCCCCACTGTGCCTTCGGGATCTTCTGTCTCTCTTACTGACATGGGATGCCATAGGCCTGGTTGGTGGGCACATCCGCAGCTCTTTTCTGGACTGGTCTCCTTGCTGTCCTCTCCTCCCTTGAGCCCTCTATGCTCAGACTCAGACAGTGATCAGGATCTGGATGTAGGTGGGAGGGAGCCAGGAGATGACTCTGGGGTTGGCAGCTCTGTCCTCCATGAGCCAGTCTCCTCTGTGGGAAGCCTGGGCTAAAAAACTGACCAGCTAACCCTCACCCCCACCCCCACCCCCACCCCACCCCCGTGGGGAAGTTGCATGTCGATTGGGGAGCTTCTTGAGGCCAAAATGCTATCAAGATTCACCCACTGTGGTGCTGTCCATCTAGACAACCCTGCAAATGGCCCACTTGGCTCCTGCCTGCCCACCTCTCTGCCGCTTGACCTGGGATGTAGGGGGTTAGCGGCGGTTACCTTGGGCGGGACTGTCATGGCCAGGGGTCTTGGGGACACTGGGTCCCCCTATCCCCTCACCCCCGCCCTGGGTGCTGATGGCCGTTTCCGCACACCGTAGGCTTCCCGGATTTGGCAGGAGCTGGAGGCCGAGGAGGAGCCAGTACCCGAGGGGCCTGCGCCCCTGGGTCCCTGGGGGCCCCAGGATTGGGTGGGCCCCCCGCCACGTGGCCCTACCACACCAGACGAGGGCTGTCTCCGATACTTTGTTCTGGGCACCGTGGCAGCTTTGGTGGCCCTCGTGCTCAACGTGTTCTATCCTCTGGTATCCCAGAGTCCCTGGAGATGAGCTCACCTGCAGGCAGCTGCTGTGAGCTGGCCTACCTACCTGCCCACCAGGCCATGCCTGCCTCTGTGGTGGGGACCAACTCTGGGCTTGGGCCTCAGTGTGTGCATCTGAGGGGAGAGGGTGGGGACTGTGGCTCCTGCAGGGGCAGAGCATCCTAGGGTGGGTATCCCGTCCAGCTGTCTGTCCGTTTGTCCTACTGCTCCTACCCTTGGCCTGGGGCTTAGCCCTGCCCAAGCAGCTTCCTGTATTTAAAGTGTTAATAAAGCGAGACTGTTCAGGCCGATCTCGTCTCTCTGTCTCAATGCCGCTGCTGTCTGCGCCTGCCTTGGGGCCCTCCCTTGGGTGCCAGGGCTCCAAGCCAGCACCCCCGGGATGCCAGGCGGCATACTGGGCAGCCCCCAACCCCTGTCCTCATATTCTGTTGCAGGGACTAGGCCCTGGCCAGGCCCCCGAGGTGGCCCCCACGCGGACAGCCCCTGAACGCTTCGCCCCCCCTGTGGACCGCCCAGCCCCCACCTACAGCAACATGGAGGAGGTCGATTAGCAGGTCCCTGGCTGGTGGGGGGACTGGGTTTGGGGGATTCCCCCACAGAGGGCCAGCTCTTTGACGCTTCTCCTTCTCTAACCTAGAGAACACTGGCTTCGTCAATGGGGAGTTGGGGTGGTATAATTTGAGGGTGGAAACCTCACTGGTTGGGACCTCTTGTCAACTTGACCCCCCAGCCAGTGGGCCTTGGCTTCTCCAGCCATGCCCAGTGCTGCGTGATTTGATTCTCAGTTGTACCTTCAATTCTTTCTGACTCGCATTATAAACATTATAATTTTATTCTAAAAATTGTAATTTTTTTTTTTTTGCATTTTGGAAGTGATTGCTGCTGTTTAAATATATTTTAAAAATAAATGACAAATAAGCAGACTTAGTCACTGTGATACACCAGGTGCTGTGACTACCTCCCCTTCCCAACATCTGTGTGTGTGTGTGTGTGTCAGTGTGTGTGTGTCAGTGTGTTAAAGACCCTGGAAGTGCTCTGGTCTGAGGAGAGATGATGAGGTTCCAGTTCAGGCCCTTTGGGTCGTGAAGCCCCCACTGCCATCAGCTCTTTGGGGCCTGACCCCTGCCCTTTGATCCCACTGGTTCTGGGTCCCACATGGAGGCAGCTATGGTTGGTAACATTGTTGGTACCTCACACCCAAGGGGTGGAGTGTACCCAATGAAGCTCCAGAAGCTGACAGCGTGGGGTAAAAGGTGCAGGCATTGGAGCAGCCTGGGGCTGACAACCAAACAGCAGGTCAGGAAGGACTTTTTGGGGAATAGGAAGTACTTGGGGGTGGAGAGAAGTCTCTTTTCTCCTTTTCTCTTCTCAGGTCTTTCTTTGCTGCAGTTTGAAAACCATCTGGATCCCTTGGGAGAACAGAGCAGGAAAAAACTGCTGTGGGAAAGGAGACCCTGCTCCAAAAGGACAGGCAGAGAGGACCAGAGCTAATCTTAGCTGGCTTCCTGTCGGAGGGAGGGTGTGGGGTCCTGCCAGGCCATTTCTTCCCTTGATTCCCTGAAACTTTGGCTTCTGGCAACTGCCCCAGGCTGTTTACCCACAGTGGGTTTGCAGGCTTGTCCCAGCAGGCTTGCCTCGTGTACACATACCGCAAGGGCAAGTCTTGTGAGAAGCCTCCGTGCCTCTCTTCATGGATAACGCTGCCTCTTCTCTTCAACTGCTTGGGGTTAGGATTGGGCATCTCCAGCTGGGGGAAGATGGGGAGCAAAGGTACTCCTGAGGCAGGTGTTCAGATAAGCCAGAAAGAGTGTAAGGCAGGTAGGGGTGGGGCAGGATTCTGGCAGGTCCATCTTGCCCCCAAGCCTGAGGGGTCAGTATTACAAAAAGCTCAGCCTGTGGGCCCTGCTAGTACTCCTTGGCTGGAGTTAGGGAGTTAGGGGTGGTGGAGAGCAGAAGGAGCTCCTGGAGAGAGCTAGTCTTGTGACCAGTGTCGGTTTTTTCTATTGGGACAACAGCACAAGGGCCATGTGGGGTTGCTGGCCATGGAGAGGGGCCTGGACTGCTGGCTGTGAGGCCCTGCAGTAATGGTGGAATTGCCAAGCTGGGTGTTGGTGCTGGCACACTGCTGGAGGGGCTGCTAGGCATGGGCTGCAACAGGATTGTGCTGGGCCTTCACTGTGTGCAGCCCCAAGTGTCTGGCCACTGGTGATCTGCATGTGCTGGATGCACTACTCAAGGGGCTCTGTCCACCTCTGACCATAGCCCTGCTGCTGCTGAGCCTGCCATATTACCCTTCTGGGGCATTTGCACAAGGCTGCCATGGCCCTCAGCACTGTGGCCACTGCTGCTTCTGTGCGTCAGCCTGTGCCACGGGGACTTGTCCGTAGGTCTGGCTATTGGACCCTGCCTCTTCCCATGCCACAGCTGGGCCTTCCTGGCTGCTCCCTGGCTTTTCTCCTTGTTCATTGTTTTCTTGATTTTCCTTGAAGTAGTGCCAGAGGCTTATGCAAGCAAGCCAGTCCCCCAGGGATGCACCCATCCAACTTCATGGCTCTGCTCTGTGCAAGTCAAAGGGCTCCAGAGGGCTGGCTGGCTTGCCACTGCTACTTGCGGCATTCTTGGTAGGGGCAACTGCCTCATCCTGTGACATGGAGCCACAGGGTCAGCACTACGAGGGAACCAGGGAAGAGGGTACAGGCCCTGACCCCACTGAGGGGGCCATCACTAGACCTGCAGGACTTAGTGTTGGTGGTCATGGTGCTGTAATGAATCCTTGGGTGGCATCAGGTACTCTGCTCATCTTAGGCATCTTTATGGTGAGCTAGACACCTGCAGCTGTGGACTCAGCACAGGGCTGGCGTGGCTATGGTTCTGCTTCTTAGTGCCTGTCTGTGGCACCACTGCACTGCAACTCCTGCTTAATGCCTGCTCCTGGCCTTGGCTGGGCTGGGCATCAGGCTGGGGCCAAGGCGCCATGGGGAGCCAAGACACAGGACTGGCTCTGGATACTGATACAGAGTGTGGCACTGGGCAGAACCTGGCGTGTGGTCATCATGTGGGGCCCAGAAATGGACTTGCTCATTAGTAGGATATAGTAACAAACAAGGACACACTATGGATACAGACTGCAGTCAGGATCCTGACCAGTGCTTGAAGGTCCGGTAGTATCAGTGATGACAAGGCCTCTAAGAGCCTGAGTTCCCATCCCAAATTTGGGCATCTCCTCATCATGTCACCACCAGCAGCTCCAGTTCCATAAAGAAAACAGGTTGTATGTTCAGTTTCAGCCTAATGATTCTCAGCAGGTCCTGGAAGTCCAATGAGACTGGGGAGACCCCCAAGAACATCATCATAATTATTCTACCTCCTCTGTCCCACCCTATCCCAACTTCAATAAAATATCCTGTCAAACACCTGCATGTGGATTTCAAGGTCTAATCTGCTTGTGGTTTTCCTGACATATGCATGCGTTGATAAGGGGGGTAAGAATGACAGGAGATGTTTTGTGGTTTTTTTTTTGGCCACACCACGTGGCTTGTGGGATCTTAGTTCCCTGACCAGGGATTGAACCCAGGCCCTCAGCAGTGAGAGCGCACAGTCCTAACCACTGGACCACCAGGGAATTCCCAGACAGGAGAGTTTAAACCAAATCATCACAGAATTTATGCGAGGCCCTTCCTGGCCAGGTGTGTGTCCAGGTGGGTGCTCAAAAAGTGCCAGACTTTTGGGGCCCATTGATGGGCCATTTCAGACATTCTCTGTGCTCGAGTCTTGACAGAATTTCCCGGGCTTCATTTTGTTCAAATGTTTCCGTGACAACTCCAAAGCTTTGACGTCAGAAACGCGATAGGGACTCACATTTGTTCCCAAGAACAGAATTGGGATGGTCCCGAGGTTTCCAGGGCTGAAGGAGAAAAGTCGAAGAGCAAAGGGCTATGCCCATGTTTGCCTCCTGCCTTGGTGCTGAACACCTTCCCTCCAGGTCCGCGGCAAATCATCCCCTTAAGTTCCGTGGCCAGTACCCCTTCCAGTGACCTGGAGCACGAAGGCGGAAGTGAAGCGCCGTGAAAGGCAGGAAAGGCCGCCCTCTGCCCTTTCAATGACGCTGACAACCTTGGAGATCCCCGCCCCCTCCCGCCAAGGAAGGACACCATTGGCTCTCCCTGACGGCGTCGCTCTCCTATTGGCCAGTGGGCTAATGCTAATGTGCAGATTGGCCCCAAAGTTTTCTTTCGGTTTCCGGCGTCCCAGCAATGGCAGCTCTGGACTCCCTGTCGCTCTTCACCGGCCTCGGCCTGAGCGAACACAAGGCCCGCGAGACGCTCAAGAACACGGCTCTGAGCGCGCAGCTGCGCGAGGCGGCGACCCAGGTGCGAACCCAAGTCCCTGGCCCGGGCTGCCGACTGTTCCCCAACGCAGCGCCAGGCTCGGTCCTGACCCCAGCCAACCTAGCTTGTCTTGTTCAGGCCTTTCTTACTGGGCATGGGGCTTATCTCCTGATCCCTCTGACCTCAGGCGCAACAGACTCTGGGCTGCACCATCGACAAGGCTACCGGGACCCTGCTCTATGGCTTGGCCTCCCGACTCCGGGATCCGCGGCGTCTCTCTTTCCTCGTGAGCTACATAGCCAATAGGAAGATCCATACGGAGACCCAGCTGAGCGGTGAGACACCTGCCTGTCCTGCCGCTTCCACCTCCAACTCCTCCTCTCAGCCAAGATCCCTATCTACCCATTCTGCGAAGTCCCTCAGCGTCTCTCTGCATTACTAGTTCTGCATTCCCCTCTAAACCCAGGCCCTGGCACTGAGGGATGGAGAGGGCCACCGCTGGTGAGACTGACTAGAGAACTGTAGGTCTGAGGGAGAGTTTCCCTTAGAACACATGCTTCTTTCCTGTGACCTCAGGGCTTTTCTAGAGGTGCAAGACTTAATTTCCCAGGAGGCCAAACTAATTGGGGTTTCATGGATCGGATTAGGGCTTTGTCTTCCTACTGCTTGGAGCTGAGATGCCACAAATTCATTGGCTCTCCTTTTTCAGCTGCCCTTGAGTATGTGCGGAGTCATCCCCTGGACCCCATCAACACCATGGACTTTGAGCAGGAATGTGGTGTGGGCATTGTGGTGACCCCAGAGCAGATTGAGGAGGCTGTGAGTCTTTCCCCAGGCATCGGTTGCCTCCTTAGTACTGACCCTGAAAAGGAGTGGTTCAGCTTTTCCAACCAGGAAGACCCAGGGTGAGGGTGTGTGTTCCTAGAGCATTTCTGAAGAACACTTTCCTGAACCACATGGTTTGGCTTTCTGTAGGTGGAGGCTGCCATAAATCGCCACCGACCCCAGCTCCTAGTAGAGCGTTACCATTTCAATATGGGGCTGCTGATGGGTGAGCAGGGCCTGGGGCAGGGGACTATGTTATTCTCTCTAGTCATGGCTTCTCTTCTGCATGGGTGAGAGGGAGGTGGGAAGAGAAATAGGAACACCTTAAAAGTGGTCTGGCTGTGGTTTTTGAGGTCAGCCAGGTTCTTTTCTTGGGAAAGAGGGTGGGCAATGTCCTGCTTTGCCTTTCTGCAGCTCCCTCTGCCCATATTTCTAGGAGAAGCTCGGGCTGCGCTCAAGTGGGCAGATGGCAAAATGATCAAGCACGAAGTAGACATGCAGGTGGGTGCCTCCTGGAGCTGAAGCAGGCAAAGACCCTGCCAGAGACAGTGTCTAGAGTCCACTGAGGGATAAATGGTGGTGGGAGGGGAAGAGAGCCTATTCCTATTCTGATGGTGGATAGTAGAGCTTGGGGTAGAGGGGGCAGCACCCAGTTGGACAGTGAAAGACTTGGGCCTCTGGGTTCTGCCTAATTTGGGGTGAGTTGCTTTACTCTGAACCTAAGTTTTCTCATCTTGTAAATAAGGGTGATGTGGCCTTCATCTCAGCGTGCTGGCAGAGAATCACAAGAGGGTGATGGTTGAGGTCGATGGCATATCTTGATGCTGGGCCCACAGTTCCTTTCTGTAAATGGCTGTTTTTGTTACCTGAGCCCAGGATCCTCAGGAGGGAAAAAGCATTTGAGGCCACAGAATCATGTGGGATGGGCTAGGTAGGTTTTTCAAGGTGGTGCCAGTAGACAGAACCAAGAAGCCCTTAGCTGGATGGGTGGATGGGGTCAGTCATGGGCTCCTGTCCCAGCTCTGACTCTGGTCTCTGCTCAGGTCCTCCACCTCCTGGGTCCCAAGACGGAGACTGATCTGGAGAAGAAGCCCAAGGTGGGACTGAGCATGGTCTTGGGTCCTGGGGATGAGGTGGGGTAGGGTGAAACTTCAGGCTGGGGAAGGGAGTATCTGACCCCAGTGATCCCGAGACCTTGACCCAACTTTTGAACTTCTCTCAGGTGGCAAAGGCTCGGCCAGAAGAAACAGACCGAAGGACAGCAAAGGATGTGGTGGAGAATGGTGAGAGGCTTGAGGCTCCTGTCACATTCAACTCCCTGATTTCTGGGTTTTCCACCTGATGGGTCCTTATAGCCCAGACTCCTCAGGCCGTTGGCTTAGTCAACACTCTGTCTTCTGCTGCAAGACTGGAATTTCTGGTGTTTCCTTTACCCAGAAACTAGTCAGAGGAAGCCTGACAAGTCTGGCTCTGTATCTCTTGTCTCTGGGGTTGGGGGAAGAGGGGACTGCTTGGTTCTATTCCGGTTGCAGGATATGGGTAGTATCGACAGGCACCTCCCTGAGCTGGATGTGGTAGCTGTATCCAGAGAATAAGTTTCCTTGGTCTATTCTCTGCAGGTGAGGCTGTTGTTCAGACCCTGTCTCTGATGGAGCAGCTCCGAGGCGAGGCGCTTAAGTTCCACAAGCCTGGTGAGCAGGCAGGTTGAAACTCTGTGGAGGGCTGGATTTTTTTTTTTTTTAATTTTATTGAAGTATAATTGATTTGTAATGTTGTGTTTAATTTCTGCTGTACAGCAAAGTGACTCAGTTATACATACGTATATATTTTTTTCCATTATTGTTTATCACAGGATACTGAATATAGTTCCCTGTGCTATACAGTAGGAACTTGTTTATTCATCCTATATATAATAGATTACATCTGCTAATCCCAAACTCCCAGTACTTTCCTCCCTTATACCTGCTCCCCACCTTGGCAACCACAAGTCTGTTCTCTATGTCAGTGAGTCTGTCTGTTTTGTAGATATGTTCATTTATGTCATATTTTAGATTCCACCTATAAGTAATATTATACTGTATTTGTCTTTCTGACTTACTTTGCTTAGTGTGATAATCTCTGGGTCCATCCATGATGCTGCACATGGCATTATTTCATTCTTTTTAATGGCTAAGTAATATTCCATTATATATATGTTCCACATCTTCTTTATCCATTCATCTAACGGTGGACATTTAGGTTGTTTCCATGTCTTGGCTATTGTAAATAGTGCTGCTGTGAACGTAGTGGTGCATGTATCTTCTTGAATTATAGTTTTGTCTGGGTATATGCCCATTAGTGGGATTGCTAGATCATATGGCAACTCTATTTTTAGTTTTTGGATGAAACGCCATACTGTTTTTCGTATGGCTTCACCAATTTACATTCCCACCAACAGTGTAAGAGGGTTTCCTTTTCTTGTGGAGGGCTGGATCTTAATAGCAATTCTTGTAGTCAGGTCCCTGGGATAGGGAACCCTGGGCTGCAGCCTGGTATCATCAGGCTTGTTCTGGCCCTGGCAGGTGAGAACTACAAGACCCCGGGCTATGTGACCACTCCACATACCATGGATCTACTGAAGCAGCACCTGGAAATCACTGGAGGACAGGTGTGTGGGAGTATTGCCAGGCTAGCTAGTGCCATCATCACTTGCCTGGGGCTGCCTTCATACTACCCCACCTTACCTATCACCATGGCCTCCCTGGGAAGGGTCATCCTTTAGTGTAGTCTGAGCTCTGACCTGATTCCTCTGCTCCCCCATTCCTCTTATCTCAGGTACGTACCCGGTTCCCACCAGAACCCAATGGAATCCTGCACATTGGACATGCCAAAGCCATCAACTTCAACTTTGGCTATGCCAAGGTGAGTGTGTCTGGGGACTTGGCAAGCAGGGTAACTGCTTGCTGCTCCCATGACTAGGTACCAGAGAGGTATCCCTACTTTTCCTGCTGCTCCCATAAAGTGTCCCAGAGCAGACAGAGGCCTTGGAGGGGATACCTAGAAATGTGTGACAGATACCTAGGAATCCATCCAATTGGGCTCATTGAGGAAAAACTCTTGGTGAGGCAGTGAGTTCACATTTGGGGAAATTCCCAGTGCAACCTCTTGGGCTTAGGAAGAGGCTATGCTGTGTCCCACGTTAGTATGAGATGCCTTGTTTAGGGCATTTAGATACAGGAAGGTGAGTGAAAGATATTTTCAATTCTGACGTGGGAGAGCTCTGAGAATGTCCCAGTTTGATGAGATGGATTGTAGGAGCTGATGATGTGGGAGCTCACAGATACTGCAACTCTCCTAGGCCAACAATGGGATCTGTTTCCTGCGCTTTGATGACACCAACCCTGAGAAGGAGGAAGCAAAGTTCTTCACTGCCATCTGCGACATGGTGGCCTGGCTGGGTATGGGTTGGGGAGGGCCTGGGCAGAACTGCTTATCAGTGGGCCTCTCCCTGGGCCATGGCCTGCCATTGGGTGTCCCTGATTGGTTGCTAATACTGTCTCATTCTGCCCCAGGTTACACACCTTACAAGGTGACATATGCCTCCAACTATTTTGACCAGCTGTATGCGTGGGCCGAGGAGCTTATCCGCAGGTGAGGCCAAGGCCATGATGTGGAGCCAGCCAGGCTGACCAGGGCACAGCCATGCTGGGCATTCACACCCCTTCCTCATAGGGGTCAGGCTTATGTGTGCCACCAGCGAGGAGAGGAGCTCAAAGGCCACAACCCACTGCCCTCACCCTGGAGAGACCGTCCCACAGAGGAGTCGCTGCTGCTCTTTGAGGTGGGGCTCTGGGGGTGCAATTGGGTCTAGGTGGGCCAAGGTACTGAGAATGAGATGCCCTTGTGCTGAGTGGCAGCCTGAGCCCTTGCTCCCTCTCAGGCAATGCGCAAGGGCAAGTTTGCAGAGGGTGAGGCCACACTGCGGATGAAGCTGGTGATGGAGGATGGCAAGATGGACCCTGTGGCCTATCGAGTCAAGTATACACCGCACCACCGCACAGGGGACACCTGGTGGGTGTGAGCTTGGGGTGGGGTTGTGGAGTTGTAGAGTGGCGGGTGGGCCATGGGTAGGGCAGAGTGGGGCCGGATGGTGGGGCCCACTGCCTGTGCCCTGCAGGTGCATCTACCCCACCTATGACTACACACACTGCCTCTGTGACTCCATCGAGCATATCACCCACTCACTCTGCACCAAGGAATTCCAGGCCCGGTGAGGGAGCTGGGCCCGTGGGGAGGGGAGGGCCAGTGGGATTCCAGCAGCCCTTCCTGCCGGTCTCTCCCTGGTTGGAGGTGGCCAGTCCTGACTCTGCCCTCCCACCCCAGACGCTCTTCCTACTTCTGGCTGTGCAATGCACTGGACGTCTATTGTCCTGTGCAGTGGGAGTACGGCCGCCTCAATCTGCACTATGCTGTTGTCTCTAAGAGGAAGATTCTCCAGCTTGTGGCAGCTGGCGCTGTGCGGTAGGTGTGGCTTTTTGGCTAATGAAGGTTGGTGGTACTAGTAGCATGTGCTGCCAAAGGTCTTCTCACCACCACCTCGCCCACAGGGATTGGGATGACCCACGGCTCTTCACGCTCACAGCCTTACGTCGGCGGGGCTTCCCGCCTGAGGCCATCAACAACTTCTGTGCTCGGGTATAGACGAGTGGGCAGAGTGGGCAGGTAGGGGCTGAGCACAGTAGTATGTGGTTGTGGCTGTGACTGATGCTGTCCTTTCCTGCTAGGTGGGAGTGACAGTGGCACAGACCACAATGGAACCACATCTGCTAGAAGCCTGTGTGCGTGATGTGCTGAATGACACAGCCCCTCGGGCCATGGCTGTGCTAGAGCCATTACAGGTGGTCATCACCAATTTTCCTGCTGCCAAGGTAAGTCTCCTTCAGTGTGTGTGTGTGTGTGTGTGTTGGGGGGTGCACCTGGGTTTGGGTGTGGGAATCCCAGTGCCTAGTGTGACTCAGACACTTATCTCCTACTGTAGTCCTTGGACATTCAGGTACCCAGCTTCCCAGCTGATGAGACCAAGGGCTTCCATCAGATTCCCTTTGGACCCATTGTCTTCATTGAAAGGACTGACTTCAGAGAGGTGAATGGGGGTGGTGAAGGGTCCTATTTGTTCCTGGGCCCAGTCCTGAGAGCCCTTCATCTCTTCTTCTATCAGTCCATCTACTCCCTGCTTCAGTCAAACCAATCCTTGACAGACATAGGGGTGGGAGAAGCCTCTTGTACCTGCCGGACCCTTGCAGCCTCTTGTGTCCACCCCACTTCCTACCTCTAGGAGCCAGAGCCAGGCTATAAGCGCCTGGCATGGGGCCAGCCTGTGGGCCTGAGGCATACAGGCTACATCATCGAGCTGCAGCATGTTGTCAAGGTGAGAGCCAGCTGCAGCCTTCCTACCACAGTGCCTGCTGGGGTGAGGATCTGGGTGCAGCTTGCAGTCCTGGTAGTGGTGTCCAAGTCTGATTGCAGGCCCCTTGACTTCCAGGGCCCCAGTGGCTGTGTGGAAAGGCTTGAGGTGACCTGCAGACGGGCAGATGCTGGAGAAAAGCCCAAGGCATTTATTCACTGGGTATCACAGCCTCTGACGTGTGAGATTCGCCTCTACGAGCGACTGTGAGTGAACAGAGCTGGTGTTGGGGCAGGTACAAGATGGGCATTGCTTGCTGTGGCTGCCCAGCTGGAGTCTGACCTTCACTCTGGCTGCAGATTTCAGCACAAGAACCCTGAGGATCCTGCTGAGGTGCCTGGTGGATTCTTAAGTGACTTGAACCCGGTAGGCTCATGGGGTATGGGGTGAGGGTGGTGGGCCTTTCTGGCTGGATGGCCACCTGAGTTCTCTGCCCACAGGCATCACTACAAGTGGTCGAGGCAGCATTAGTGGACTGTTCTGTGGCCCTGGCAAAGCCCTTCGACAAGTTCCAGTTTGAGCGGCTTGGTTACTTTTCTGTGGATCCAGACAGCCGCCAGGGACAGGTGCTTGAATTTACCTTTCCGCAACAATGATGGTGGTGGCTGCCATTCTCTGTGCTAAGCACTTTGCTGACATTTCCTTACTTAATCTTCACCACCTGAGGTGGGGTTCATGTTCTACCGATGAGGAAACAGGCTCAGAGGTTAAGTCCGTGCACAAAATTTTGTATGAACCCTTCGTTTCTTATTCCTCAAGGTTGGGGGCAGGCATAGGGATTGTTATAATTCTTATAAAATGGAGACCCAGAGCCATCCAGTCCTTTAGCCAAAGTCAAAAAGTTATTGAGAACT
The DNA here is from genome assembly GCF_949987535.1 of Balaenoptera acutorostrata. Taxonomy (NCBI): domain Eukaryota; kingdom Metazoa; phylum Chordata; class Mammalia; order Artiodactyla; family Balaenopteridae; genus Balaenoptera; species Balaenoptera acutorostrata. The sequence goes on from NC_080073.1 coordinate 39,555,906, forward strand.
AGAGTTTCTTGGCCCTCAGCTCCTCTGGGATGAAGTGAGGGTTGGAGTGGGGTGTCTGGTGAGACCCACTTAGGCCTTCTGGCCTGGTTCTGGCTTGGTGGTCATTCCTCCCCCTCTGCCCTCCAGCTTGTCTTCAACCGGACCGTCACACTGAAGGAGGACCCAGGAAAAGTGTGAACTGGAAGTCCTGTGGACCTACCTCATCCTTCTGGAGGCGAGGGGTACCCAGACTCCATGTCAATAAAGAACAGCTAAATCCCCCTGGGGTCTGTGTTATCTCTCTGGTCTCCTAGCACCCGAGGGCCTTAGAGTCATGCTGGGGGAGGGGGAAGGTACGCTACACACAGAGCAGTACTGACAGCTTTGAAACCACTGGTGCACTTCTTGATGCTCGAGGGCTGAGGCCTGGGCCTGATTCGTTATCTTCTGCACCTGGTCTGAGGGAATGGTGGGTCCTGGGATGCTGCTCCATTGTTAGGAGCCCTGTGTCAGAGGGACCTGGAAGGTTTGTGTCTGCCTGCATGCCTAGGCAGATAGAGAGGCCTGGCTCCTAGTCCAGTCATTAAAAAATAATTATTGAGTACCTACTATGTGCCAGGCACAGTGAGATGAGGAAGACCTGTGTGGTGGCCTTCTAAGTCCACTACCTAGTTGGGGAGACAGAGGGCGACCAGGTATTGTGCAGATGTCTCCCTGGGGCCTGTGTGAGGCTGGAGGAGGTTTCTGACCCAGCCTGGGCCTCTGAAGACTACTCTCCGGAAGTGACTCCTGAGGGGAACCCCAAAGAACTAGGAGTTTGCCAGGGAAGGATGAAGTGCAAAGGTCCAGAGGCCTTTTTAAGAAACAGTATGGTAGTCTGTGCCTCTCTGGGGCAGTGTGGGCTACTGGTGAAGTCCGCGTGTGCCTGCAGCTTTAACACCCTCCACATTTTCCCTGTATACAAACACCAGGCTACCCGAGGCCCGCTTTAAGGTGGACTGGACTGCGGAAGACTGAATTAGTATGACAGCAGATAGAGGGTGAGGGGTGGGTCCCAGATGGTAGGGATTCCTGGAGGAGAGTGACCCGGGGCTTCCCAGGTGGGGTGCGGCTGGAGGCGCCGGGCCTAGGTCAGAGGCTGTGGGGCCCACCTTAAGTAAGAGGCTGGTCTCCGCACCGCTGAGGCTGCGAGAAGGAGGCCCCGGCAGGCGGCATAAGGGTCCTGAGAGTGAGCTTCAAGCCCAGGCCTGCCCAGGCTCCAGGGCTAGGCCGATCTTCGGCCCTGGCTCCGCCCCACATGGAGGGGCGTCTGAGGGCGGTACGCTCCGCCCTACACCCCGGGCTCCTGTCGCTCCTGCAGCCCTAGGCTCGGCCTCTCTCCTCTGCAGAAGCGTTCCCTTTAAGTCTGGCCAGGAGGCAGCCTTAGTTCTCGCGGGATTCGACGCCCCAATCATCGCGAGAGAGGCTTTCGGCACTCATTGGCTGTGAGGGTTGAATGTAAGATGGCGCCCAGGGAGCTGTGAGGGGAAAATCCTGTCGGTCTTGGAGCGGCGACGGCAGAACCGGGGCCCCGAGCGGTGCGGCGGGGCCGGCGGGTAGAACGGCGGCGGCGGCGGCGGCGGCGACGTCGCCGGGTGAGGGCTCCAGTTGGGGCAGGGATGTGGCGGGGTTGCGGGCCTGAGACAGCGGGCCCACCCCACACAACGGCGGGCGGGGGCGGGCGGGCCGCTGCCGCTGGGCCCAGGAGACCTCGGGGCGGCTCCGGAGCCGAGAACGACCCAGGGCTCGCACGCCCCCGCCCCCTGGGTGGGGGAGGGGCGGTTCGGGGATTCGGGTGGGCACGGCGCGCGAATGCGCTTTGGTGGGCGCGCGCGGCTGGGGCTGTTTATATGCTCGGGGGCGCGCGCGCTGTGCGGCCTTCCCGGTGCGCGTGGCCGCTGACGTGCGCGTTCCCGACCCGGATATCTCGGCTTTTGGAGCTGCAGCCTGTCGGGCAGAGCGGCTTTCTGGGGCGCGCGCCCCGAAGTCGGGGGTCGCGGGCAGGCGCGCGGCCTGCTGTTGGGTGGCGGCATCGCTGCGCGGGCGCGCAGGACACCCCTGCTGCGGGGAGGGGCGGCGGGCGGGCAGCTTGCAGTTTGGAGAAGGTTGTGGGTTGGACCCTTCCTGCTCAGGTGACGTCCCCGGACCAACGGGGCCTAGGCCTGAGGAGAAACCAACCTGCTTTGCGGTCTGGCTTGCGGCCCCGCTCCTCTGCGAAGTGGGCGAGATTGCTGGTTCTCTAAGAATGAGGTGTCCCGAGGCCCATGTGCAGGGTGGGTACTTGGGAGGGTGCTACCCTGATTCTGAAACCGAGCTCTGTTCGTCTGTGAGGGCAGCGAACCCCGTTGACTTTCCTCACCTTGTTTTGATGCTTTGTGCTGGATAGGGAAGGCAAATCCTAAAAGGCCCTTCAGTGGTATTTGTTTTCTTGTCATTAGAAAGTAATTCTTCATTAAAGCGCAATTCTTAGACGTCACCTCTGTGCGCTCCGGAAGGGGATCCACTTCTATGGACACTGTGAAACTACCCAAGCTCTAAATTGCCACTTTAAATCCTGAAATGCAGCCTTTTTCTCTGTTTGGTTGGGAGGGGCTTACTTGTACTCTGTTAGGTTAAAGGGCCCGCTATTGCTCAGCCAAAAAGTTGCTCAGAACGAAATTGAACAATCTGACAATCAGTGCTTTGCCGTCTTTTGTAAGTCCGAAGATCCCCAGCAGATCTGAAATCTGCCTGCAAAGGTCACTTTTGATACAGGATTTCAATCCTTTTCAGCTTTTTTATTTTTTTAAATCCCAGCACTGTGTTCTGGTGCCAGGGGAGTTCTAGGTTTGTCCAGAGAAATAGGTACTTCTTTTTTCTAAGACAAAATATGTGCTAGTTTACGTTTTACAGTTTTGCTTCATTAAATTTAAGGAAAAAGAAACTAAGTGGAACTAAAATTAGCAATTAAATTTGAAAATGGTGGGGGTAGAAAACTACCTAAATACTCTATTATTAGAAAGCTCTTAATATACTATATTATTTTAAGAACAAGGTTAAAATTTTAAAAGAGGCTGAGGATGGAAGGAACTTCTTTGTTCTGTCTTCTTTAGAATGTTACAGGTCTTAAGAACTCAGGACAAGCAGCAGAAATGCATGCAACATGGTGACTGGTGAGTTAGAATTATTCATATGCTGGAAATATGTGTGCAGTTTTTTTCCTGGTAATATTGAAACGTTAGAAATCCTGCCAGTCATTCTGGGTGCTGTCTGCCAGAAATTAGTAGGTGCTGGAAAATTGAATATGTGGGAGAACTGGCATCTTTGAAGCCAGCCAGTTTGCTGCTTGAACAGTGTTTTCCTCTTAAAATGTAAGTCAGTGCAACTTTCAGGTTTTAGCATGACAAGGCATCAGCTTTTCTAAGGATCCAAATGGTTCAAAGACAAGCAGTCAAGTTTATCTAGGATACACTTAAAATATTAATACACCATTTAGGCCTGCTTTTTCTGGAATTTTTAACCATTACGTTTGAGGTCTGCCTTTTAAATTGGTGTTTGTAGATAATATTTTTTCATAAGCTCATTAACTAAGATTTCCTTATTAAAAGATGTCCTGCTTCCAGTCTTCTGTGATGAATAATTTGTGTACCTCTCCATGAACATCTGCCTTTCCACAACCCCTTTCCACTTATGTTGCCATTTTAAAGGAAAGATCAAATTGTGGTTGAAGTTTCATGTAAATTTGAATTGCTCCAAAAGGTAACCAAAGTTAAGGGCTCTGGGTGTGGCTGTGCTCCATCATGACAGCTTCAGAATCAGGGATTTCTTCCTTCAAGCTTGCATGCCTTCTTTTAATTTAATCAAGTACAAGTTTGTCTTTGATATGCCATGCTTCTTGCTTGTGTACTTTTAATTTTTATTTAATTAATTTATTTATTTTTTTATTAATTTATTAATTTATTTATTTTTGGCTGAGTTGGGTCTTTGTTGCTGTGCGCGGGCTTTCTCTAGTTGGGGCTACTCTTCGTTGTGGTGCGCGGTCTTCTCATTGCAGTGTGTTCTCTTGTTGCGGAGCACGGGCTCTAGGCGTGCGGGCTTCAGTAGTTGTGGTTCGCGGGCTCTAGAGCGCAGGCTCAGTAGTTGTGGCGCACAGGCTTAGTTGCTCCGCGGCATGTGGGAATCTTCCCGGACCAGGGCTGGAACCCGTGTCCCCTGCGTTGGCAGGCGGATTCTTAACCACTGCGCCACCAGGGGAGCCTGCTAGCGTACTTTTTAAATGGCCACCCTTTATCTGTAATGGTCTTTTATTTCTCAGCCTCAGAATGAAGTGTTATATGAACATCTGTTCTTTTCAATTTCTTTGTAGGTAGTTGCCCTGAATTTTGTTCCAGAGGTTTTAAGTCCTTTCCAGGCTTCACTTAAATGCTCCACTAGTTTTTTCCTAATTGTCACATTGGATTGTGATTTCTAATTGTAGCTGCATGAAGAAATGATAGATTAACCCCTTGCTTTGCTGAAAAGGGGAAAAGAATGGTCCTTTATTGTCACACTTTAGGCTAGGGCAAAACTGTAGGTAGAGCTGGTGGACTGTGTCAGAAAGCTCTTTTTTGCATGTGCGTTTGAAGTATCTATCTATACATATTAATTCAGTAGATCTGTATACAATTTAATGAAAAATTATAAAGTGAACCACTGTGTAACTAGCACCTCTTCAAGAAATAGAACAATGCCAGCACTTCTGAACCCTTCATGAGTCCCTTCCTGGTTGCAGCTTCTCATTCCCTAGAGACAATGACTATTCTGAATTCTGTGATAATCATGTTCTTTGTTTTTCTTTTTACTACCTTCGTATCCCTCAACAACCTAGTTTTATTTAATTTTGAATTTTATATAAATGGAGTCATGCTGTTTTGTATCTTATTCTAGCATTGTGCCTGTGACATTCATCCACGTTGTGTGCAGCTGTAGTTCATTCACTCCAATTACTGTATAGTAGTCTGCTGTTTGAACAAACCATAATTTATTCACTCTATTATTGATAGACATCTAGATTCCTTCCAGTTTGGGGCTATTAACAATGCTACTATGAACATTCTTGGTTAAGTACATTTGTATAGGTGTGTGTCATGTACATCTAGGGATAGAATTTGCTGGATCATGTGGAATGGACGTTTTCAAACTTCACTAGTTAATGCAAACAGTTGTGCCAGGTTACAGCTCATCAGTCGTTGGTAGGAATATGAGTTTAAGTTTCTGGTTGAAAGTGTGTTGTCCAGAACTAGAACCATGGTGAAAATGCCCCTATATCAGGGACTTCTCTATCTGGTGAAGGCATGGGGCAGATGAAATTATCCTAATGGGATAATTTCTATCACAAACCGTGTGGTGGGTTAGTATCTTTAAGAATAGAACTGTGTCTCCCCATCTGCTTCTTTGAAATGACTCCTTATGTTAATTAGGACAAATGTGACTGTGACTCCTTAAAATGGAAATTGATGTTTTTTTCATGTGAATGTGTTCTTCAAACCAGAACTAAGCTATGAGGAACCATTGCTAGTAGATGTGAGCCTTAAGAGGGGCCCAAGAGCCTGACCATTGGGTAAACAGGAAGAGGCAGGGCTCTGAGGCAGCTCCGAGTGTCTTCTCTTAGTTCATCACATATTCAAGACCCACCCTGCAGAGCTGCATGGGGGCCGGGAAGAGGTACCAGATTCGAGGGGCCCCAAGAAGGGATGACTCCCCTGAGTACTTAGGCCTTCCCTTAGTACTGAAATAGAAAAAAATTAGCAAACAGAAATGTAATAGATTGTTGCTTTGGAGTAACCTTTTCCTCTTGTGTACTAGAGATAAAATAATTAGAATAATGATAACTGTGGTATACTGAGGGCCTGCTCTTTGTCAGGCACTGTGCTAAGCCCCAGTAGAAGGAAGTACAGGGGAAATAACCAGTAAAAATGTGTGCGGTTGTAGTGAAAATTTCCTGGGTCTGTTGGTGGGGGGGTTGGTTTGTCTATTGTTTTGCAAAGCAGCCATGCTTAAAGTATTCAGAAGCAAATGCTTGGCTACAGACTCCACCCCAAAGAGCCCCAGAGTGTTTTCCCCTCCATTTCTGATTCCCAGAAATTGGGAGTACTCAACTATCCCTCCAGCTTCATGTTTTTCAGAAGTATTTTAGTTCATCAGTTTACTTAATGCTCCTCACTGAGTCTTTGACTTGGGGCTAATTAAGGATCTTCTTTCTTTTGGGGTTATAGAGTGTAGTTTCATTAAGTTTATCCATTTTTCTTTCTCTGTTACCAAGGCTCAGCCTTATGTATCTGGTGAGCAACGTCTTGAATTTAACAGTCTTCATTATTATGCAAGCTTCTGTTGTTTGATGGTTTTGTCTTTCAGAGTTTCAGATTTTGAGGGAAAAATCAAACTATGAACAACCAGAATTGTTTGTTTGTCTCTTACTGACTGTTATTGTGGTATAACCACTATGCAGAAAGGATTACTTTTTAACTGTCTTTTTGGTTTAATACAAATTGCGGAAAATACAGGAGTGTATTAAACAGGAAGAAATTTAAGTCCTCTGTTATTCCACACTACCCAGGCATAACTGCTGTTACGCCAGTTCTTCTTCTTGGGTACATAATTAAACCATACTGGGATATATAAATACAATTGTATTGGCCTCCTTTTTCCCACGTAATGTGTCTTCTGTGTCACTAAATTTTTTTATTTTAAAACCAAACGTTTTGTTGGGGGAAGGTGGATCTTCTAGGTATTAACATGCTTTTTTTTTTTTTAAGTTACTATGTTACAGAAGGATCTGTGGAATCACACAAAAAGCTTGGAAGCAGACCTTCTTTATATGAATTTGATATATAATCACAGTGGCATTTTAAATCAGCGGGCAAATAAATTTCAGTAATTCAGTAAATGATACAGGGTTGTTGGGTCTTTGGAAATAAAATTAGGCTTTTACTTCACACTATGCAAAATAAACTCTAAATGGATCAAAGCATTGTGTAAATAATTATACAGTAAATTTAAAAATTGTAAGTGAATGAGTTTATGGTAAAGGCAGACTTTTTCTGAGCATAAAAGCAAAGGAAGAACCTATCACCACTATTGAGAATATGTTTAATTTTTCTCAGTGTTGTTTTTTACTCACTGACTGGTCTCAAATATTTAAATGTATTTCTGAAGCCACCCCAACCCCCCCATCCCCCGCCCCAAGCAGCACTTTTGTGTCTGGTCAAATGCTGACTTAGTGTACTTTCATTATTGGAATGTGTCAGTCTGGTAGATACTGCCAAGTGAGCACGTTAAAAGGACAAGAAATGAAACCTTGTGTATAAATGAGCAGATTGGAATATTCTTTCAAATTGGCCTTTTCCGTTACATATTTTTTAAGTTCTCCATTGAATTCATTATTTGTTAATATTTAGCTTTCTCTGATTTAGTGGTTCTCAGATGATTCTGTGGACTTGTACAGTCAGTGAAGAACCTCTTGGGGGCTTAGTGAAAGGAAAAAGCAATGGGAATTAGGAAGTAGTAGCTTCTGCTTAGAGCCAACAGTAGACTGTAAGGTTGGAGCACTGCAGAAGGTTTTATAACTTTGGAGTCTCAACTACTTAAAATACATGGCTAGCTATAAACCAAAAGGTGGTTTTGTCATAGGATATTTCAAATATTTTCATAAGAACAGAGGAGAATATAGTGAACCTGTGTATGAACCTTTATCAACGTTTTCTAAGTTTTATAGAATTTTCCCTACTTAAAGGTGTGTGGTCTTTTCTTTTTTTGATGAAAACTTAAAGAATGAACTTTGGGGCTTTATAGCAGATACTTTTCCAAGCTTTTATTCCATTCTTTCTGAGAACTGAATATCCATCTTATTTGCCATTCTGCTCAGGAAATAAATTTACATTTGGACTATTCTTGTAGTGACTGTTTTGAATGTAGTATTCTAGAAGTACTGACAGGTAGGATTTATTTGGAGCAGAATGGTTTTTATCATCTTTGGAACCTTGATTTTTTAAAGATTGTTATTATTTTTTGGCTGCGTCAGGTCTTAGTTGCAGCACGCGGACTCTTAGTTGTTTAGTTGCGGCATGCATGTGAGATCTAGTTCCCCGACCAGGGGTCGATCCCCGGCCCCCTGCATTGGGAGCGCGGAGTCTTACCCACTGGACTTACCAGGGAAGTCCTGGAACCTTGATTTAAAAAAAAAAAAAAAAATGTTCTGAGTTTGATTTGGTATGAAATGCTGTGTTGTTAAAACTAAAAGATTGATTAAACAGAAGCTATACTCACTTAGCTAAATGCTTGTCAAAAATAGAGGGCATGGAACTTTAATTTCCTTATCTTACATGATGGGAAGTCCAGAGATACTATAAAATTAGTGTGCCTACAACTAGAGGTTTAAAGCTATGAAACTGATCATGACAAAAATTAAAATATGATTGGCAGGGGTTAGTGAGAGGAAGGTGATTTAAATGCCCTAACACCTTTCCTAGAGGACAGACCATTATTTAAAATTGGTAGATCAGAAAGAGAAAAACAAATACCGTATGCTAACACATATATATGGAATCTAAAAAAAAAGAAAAAAAAATGGTCAGAAGAACCTAGGGGCAAGACGGGAATAAAGATGCAGACAGACCTACTAGAGAATGGACTTGAGGATACAGGGAGGGGGAAGGGTAAGCTGGGACAAAGTGAGAGAGTGGCATGGTCGTATATACACTACCAAATGTAAAATAGATAGCTAGTGGAAGCAGCCGCATAGCACAGGGAGATCAGCTCAGGGAGATCAGCTCGGTGCTTTGTGACCACCTAGAGGGGTGGGATAAGGAGGGTGGGAGGGAGGGAGATGCAAGAGGGAAGAGATGTGGGGACATATGTATATGTATAACTGATTCACTTTGTTATAAAGCAGAAACTAACACACCATTGTAAAGCAATTATACTCCAATAAAGATGTTAACATAAAATAAAATAAAATAAAAGTAGTACTTAAAACTGGGAGTTAGTTAATTCAGGGAAGCATAAACAGTTATTTTGAAATATTTAGGTAGATTTTTAAAAATCAATTAAATTGTGGTTTTTCTATTAGAACATATGAAGCCTTCTTTTTTTTTTTTTTTTTTTTTTTTTTTTAGGATTTTCTTATTTATTTATTTATTTATTTATTTATTTTTGGCTGTGTTGGGTCTTCGGTTCGTGCGAGGGCTTTCTCCATTTGCGGCAAGCGGGGGCCACTCTTCATCGCGGTGCGGGGACCGCTCTTCATCGCGGTGCGCGGGCCTTTCTCTATCGCGGCCCCTCCCGTCGCGGGGCACAGGCTCCAGACGCGCAGGCTCAGCAATTGTGGCTCACGGGCCCAGCTGCTCCGTGGCATGTGGGATCTTCCCAGACCAGGGCTCGAACCCGTGTCCCCTGCATTAGCAGGCAGATTCTCAACCACTGCGCCACCAGGGAAGCCCCATGAAGCCTTCTTTTAATAGAGCAGGATTTTCCCTCTATGGTTCACTTACATTCTTTTTTTTTTTTTTTTTAAGATTTTTTTTTTTAATATTTATTTATTTATTTATTTATTTTTGCTGTGTTGGGTCTTAGTTTCTGTGCGAGGGCTTTCTCTAGTTGCGGCAAGCGGGGGCCACTCTTCATCGCGGTGCACGGGCCTCTCACTGTCGTGGCCTCTCTTGTTGCGGAGCACAGGCTCCAGACGCGCAGGCTCAGTAGTTGTGGCTCACGGGCCCAGTGGCTCCGCGGTATGTGGGATCTTCCCAGACCAGGGCTTGAACCCGTGTCCCCTGCATTGGCAGGCAGATTCTCAACCACTGCGCCACCAGGGAAGCCCTCACTTACATTCTTAATTTGGAGAAAGCGGTTTAAAATTTTAGAGAGTAATTTTAAACATTTAACATTTAATTTAAACATTAACATTCTGAACTGTGCTATGAGAAAAAAAAATGAGTTGTCTTGCAGTCTTTCACAATTTTTGGCCACTTATAAAACCCCCTCCTTCCTTAAAAAAAAAAAAAAAAGAACCAGAGGTCACAGCATACTTAGCGTTTTGTTTTTTAATTAATTAATTTATTTATTTTTGGCTTTGTTGGGTCTTTGTTGCTGTGTACAGGCTTTCTCTAGTTGCGGTGAGCGGGGCTACTCTTCGTTGCGGTGCGTGGGCTTCTCATTGTCGTGTCTTGTCTTGTTGTGGAGCACGGACTCTAGGCGCGCAGGCTTCAGTAGTTGTGGCACATGGGCTCAGTAGTTGTGGCTTGCGGGCTCTAGAGCTCAGGCTCAGTAGTTGTGGCGCACGGGCTTAGTTGCTGCACGGCATGTGGGATCTTCCCTGGCCAGGGCTCGAACCTGTGTCCCTAGGCAGATTATTAACCACTGTGCCACCAGGGAAGCCCCTACTTAGCTGTTTTTACTTTTCATTTTATACCTTGCTATATTATTTGAACAGTTTTTCTAAGAAAGTAGATGTGTTACTTTTATCCTCCCCACCAAAAAAAACAAAGACAACCCCCCCACCAAAAAAAACCAGGTGGAATTCTGCACTGAAAACTGAAGAAAGCTTGTGTCTAGGAAGAAAAATTGGTATAATTCTGCTTTGTACTTAATATCAGACTTCAGATGAGGCTTAAGCCTCCTTGATTACTGAAACTTAAAAGAGTGAAGGGAAATAAGGTCACTAGGAAGATTCTGTGGACTGCCTTTACCGAGCAATATTTGTGTGAAGGTTTTCTGGTTCTGTAAACTTAACTTTCAGTGTTTCTTTGTATTTGTGCTTGGTCATATTTATATTCTCCCAGATTTGAAGCAGAAAAAGTTTTTTTTTTTTTTTTTTGCATGATTTGCATGATTCTCTATACTTTTTTAAAAATTGCTTTGATACAGTAGCTACGATTCTAGCACAGACAAAATTCAAGCAATCTCTAAGTATTTTACATGAATGCAACTAATTATTGAAGAAAATTAATTTGGGGAAGTGTAAATTTCAGTTGCCCTCTGCTTTTTTTCTATAATGGCGGTGAAAAACTGAAATATGTGCCAACATGGTAGAGAACTGGTTAATGGTTGTTCACACTCTCTCCTTTGTCCCTTATGAGCAGAAGGGTGTATGTAATTGGATATTAGAATCACATATTGTGAACTTTGTAATATTAGTGGGTCTATATTATGAGAGATGCTTCCTTAAGAGGGAAATTTCAATTGTGATGCTGTTATCAGAGGGAAGCTTTGACACATTCTGTGCCAATGTGGTTAGTGACTGTTTGTGGGTCACCTATGCTGGAGTGGCCTGCTCTGAGTATGAAGTGCTTGTCCTTGATGCCCCTCCTACTCTATGTGCCATGGATATCATTGATAGCTTAATCTTGAAGTCTCATAGAAGACCTTCTAATTTTCTGTCCTGAGAAAGATAACTGAGAGCCTCTGCAACGGAGAGAAGGGAGAACTGGGCAAGGGAGATGGTTAGAAGAGAGGTGACAAAGGGACAAACAAGTGTTAAATTTCCAGACAAGAGGCCATCAGCAACAGCTTCACCTTGCACTCACTCCCCTGACCTGTACTTGCCGTTCTCTGTACTCTCTTGCGCTTGGGGTTTCCTAAGAGGTGGAGGCTTTCCTGAGAGTAGGGGTCTAGGCATTGTAGACAGGATAAGGTATATGTAGTATTCTTTATTTATGGAGAAATATATTTACAATATATGATGGTCATCATAATAAAAGGTTTATTGCTGGGTCTATTCTGTTTGAAAGTACCTGAATATAATTTGTATACTATACTTAAACAGCCTCCCACAGGAATATTGCCGGTGTCAGTAAATTAATAGCAGTAAGGATCATATTTTTCCTTTAGTCTCTTGCCCTGGATATATAGGGCTTTTTTCCCCCCCAAGGTATAGATTAACCATTTACTAGAGAAAAGCATAACATTTTATGGTTGTAAGTTATAGATGTTACAGGAACAGAGTCATAATCCTTTTTGTTCCACATTGAATTCCAAGTGCAACAGATATATACAAAGTACCTACACGTATCAGCCATTCAGAGAGGACCAGGACACAGTCCTGTCTACTAGAGTTTAGAGCCAGGTGGAAGATATATGATTACCCACACACCTTATATCTGTTAACAGAAGACAACATCTGGGCAGTGAAAGGGAGACTGATATTTCTAGTCGGATGGCTCAAGGAAACAAATCACTTTTCTAGACATTTGAGATTGACTGAGAGTGTTTTTTTGGCAAAGAGATTCACTTGGTTTGTGTAACTTTCATATCCTGCCATTGCTTTTGTCCTGAAGGTGGTACTGGTCAGTATGAGTATGGTATGAAAGCAGCAGTGACAGGGCCCTCAGCAGTTCATGGATAGATTGCATGGTTGTCTCCCAGGTGATTGAGAGCTACTATCCACCCTTGCAGATTAATTCTTTTTTTTAAAATTTTTTTAAATTTTAATTTTATTTATCTTTTTTCGGCCACGTTGCGTCTTCATTGCTGCGCGTGGGCTTTCTCTAGTTGCAGCTAGCGAGGGCTATTCTTTGTTGCAGTGCACGGGCTTCTCATTGCGATGGCTTCTCTTATTGAGGAGCACGGGCTCTAGGCACAGGGGTTTCAGTAGTTGCAGCACGTGGGCTCAGTAGTTGTAGCTCTCAGGCTCTAGAGCGCAGGCTCAGTAGTTGTGGCGCATGGGCTTATTTGCTCCAAGGCATGTGGGATCTTCCCGGACCAGGGCTTGAACCCCTGTCCCCTGCATTAACAGGTGGATCCTTAACTACTGCGCCACCAGGGAAGTCTCCAGATTAATTCTTAAGGTAAATACCCTGATGAAAAACTTGCAGAATTGATTTCTGAAGTGACCTAGTTATTTAAGGTACTATTCAATTTTCTCCCCCCACTTACTTTAATAGAATTAGTTAATAATTATGTGGCACTGTATATATGTCAGGTACTTTTCTAAGTGCTTTACATATATTTAATTCTCAAGTCAACTTTTTGACGTACATGCTATTTTAATTCCGATTTTATAGACAAAACTAAAGTTAACTGACTTGTCCAGGGTAACACAGCAAAGGAGAGTTCCAGCTGGGTTTTTTTTTTTTAGTAAATTTATTTTATTTATTTTTATTTTTGGCTGCGTTGGGTCTTTGTTGCTGCGTGCCAGCTTTCTCTAGTTGCGGCAAGTGGGGGCTACTCTTTGTTGGCGGGCTTCTCATTGCGGTGGCTTCCCTTGTTGCGGAGCACAGGCTCCAGGCGCACGGGCCTCAGTAGTTGTGGCACGCGGGCCTCAGTAGTTGTGGCACGCGGGCTTCAGTAGTTGTGGCTCACGTGCTCTAGAGTGCAGGCTCAGCAGCTGTGGCACACGGGCTTAGTTGCTCCACGGCATGTGGGATCTTCCCAGACCAGGGCTCGAACCTGTGTCTCCTGCATTGGCAGGCAGATTCTTAACCACTGTGCCACCAGGGAAGCCCTTGAGCTGGATTTTAAACCCAGGAAAGGCTGGCTCCAAAATCCATGCTTTTAACCAGTAAGCTATGCAGCAAAAGAATGTGAGCAGTATACAGCAAAATGGGATTTTTGGTGTTTCTGGTGGGAAATGAACACATCCCTTGTCTCCAGGGTCTTGCCACAGCTAGGTGGCATAGGTGTTCCTTCACTGTAAAACATAGTTGGCAGTGGAAATAGAACATGTTGGTAGGAATCCTGGCTCCTACCTTCCTTGGTAGTCCTCTCTGATGGTCACAGGGCAGTGTTGCATGTGACTTTTCTTGTCCAGTGCTTGGCTCTGCAGAGAAGATGGGATTGGCCTAGTGCTGGGTGGAGAGTGTATTTGCAGCCCGTTTCATCCAGTACTGTGACACATGCTTTTGTTTTTTGTTTTCAGTGTGATAGTTTGATTTAAGAAATGTTTATGGAAACAATTTTCAGATGCCATTAACTGAAAAAAAATAAGGTTATTTAATAAAATCTTACTTTGGATTCCAGATGTATACAGCTGCCCTGATTAGTCCACACTGATGCAAGAGTGATTGCTCTGTGCATTTCAGTATGTTAAAACAGTGACATAGTTTTGACTTCTGTCCATTTATTTTATTTCTAGGAACCCTAAGGACTCTGCAATATGAATAATTCTCTGGAGAACACCATCTCCTTTGAAGAGTACATCAGAGTGAAGGCGCGGTCTGTCCCGCAACACAGGATGAAGGAATTTCTGGACTCACTAGCCTCTAAGGGGCCAGAAGCCCTTCAGGAGTTCCAGCAGACGGCCACCACTACCATGGTGTACCAACAGGGTGGGAACTGCATTTACACAGACAGCACCGAAGTGGCCGGGTCTTTGCTTGAACTTGCCTGTCCAGTCACCACCAGTGTTCAGCCACAAACCCAGCAAGAACAGCAGATCCAGGTTCAACAGCCACAGCAGGTTCAGGTAAAAGGGAAATAAATGTTGAGGTGCATCCTATTGAATAGACTTTATTTGCCATCAGGGTTTTGGTTAGTAGAGCATCACGTCTATATACAGATGTCAGAGATTATTTTCACCAAGGGGAATATTCTGGTTTTTTTAAAACATTTTATCTTACACAAGGGCTTTCATAGTTAACATAGACTAAAAATATTTGCAACTACTGTAAACTTAAGAGGCTACAGATACTTGCCATTTGCTTTGGAGAACTGAACAGTATAGAAATTAAGAGGTCTTTTGGAACTGGATTTGGATGTGTCACACTGTGTGTGACTGAAGCTCCCCTTCTGTCTGTGTCACCCTGAGCAGATAAGAACATAGGAGGGCTAGTCTTAGCTCATTACTAAAAGCATGATATTTGGAACTTTTTTTTTAAATGGAAAGGCTCTTATTCATGTAGTTGTATGGTTCCATGACTCAACGTCACCTGTAAATTTCTAGGCCTGCATTTGATATTTATAAACCTCAAGAAATAATGCTAATTGATAATATGCTTACTGAAAGATGAGAAACTTAATACATTTGCCGAGAAGGTAAGTTTTCCTCTTTAGGGGTCCTTATGTGAAACTAAAACTCTCCTACAGTTACAAATGCTGCTTTCTTGCTACTGTCTATTGTGGTTGCATTTCACTTTGCCCTCCATGACTTCCACCAAGAGAATAGGAAAAGGAGTAGAACATGATAGAGAGGCAAGAGTGTGAAGAGGTGTGTTTGGTGAGATAGAAGGTTTTGCCCCTTAGCAATGTAGGTGAGTATATTGGAAGGACCTGGGCTTTGGAGTTGCATTCCTGGGTTTAAATTTGACCTGACTTCTTATTTGTTGATATTTTCTTAATCTTTTTAGTGCTAGTTTTTTCATCTGTCAGTAGGGATAATACTATTTAGTGAGACTGAATGAGATAACAAGAAAGCATCTGGCACATGGAAGGATGCAGTTGTTTATTCCAGTCTCTATAAGGAAGGAAGGGTACAGGAAAGGTAAAAAGGGAAGGCCTGACTTTTCGGTTGAAGAAATTATTCTGTTTTTTACTGCTTGGATCTTCTTTTTCGTAAGATTGAAATAGTTTGGGATTTGAGTTTAAAGTGTTTTTTGAGACTTTACATTCAAGATAGCTAATTGAGATCACCTATTAGTATCATCATTTTTCCCAAACCCCTTGTAAATGGAAGAAGAAATAAAATAATAAATCCATGAGATAGGTTCAATATGGTGGACTCATAAGAACACATATTTTCCCATCCTCAGTGACTGAAAAGATACTTAAAAATTTTTTTTTCTAGCAGTGCTGGGGGAAAAAAAGTGCCATCAAAAAACCCACTAAATCTTAACCTTTAAAAATTGTGAATCACTATATTGTACACCTGTAACTTATAAAATTGTACAGCAACTAAACTTCACTAAAAATAATAAATAGGGAATGATTTTTTTTTTTAAACCCACTAAATCTGAGGAATTGCTGCAAGAGAGGAAACAAACAGAATCAGGTGATAGAGGAATTCATCTAAGAGAGAAACTTTTAGGAAAGGTGGAGCAGTTCTCAGGGTCCCCTAATCCAAGAAGTAAAGAATACAAAGAGTAGAAGGCTCCTTTGGGGACCCATGTGTTGGGAGTTGACCAAGGACTTTAAAACATATACACACTCGTGTCTGCATACATTATGAGTAGATACCAGGTATAGGATGAAAGTGGCTCTGCTGATCAGTGAGGAAAGGATATATTCCATTAGTGGAGTAAGGCAGTCTACTCCTCTTTTGGAAATAGTCAGATACCTCTCATAATTAAAATAAGGTCCAGATGGGTTGAAGAGTCAGATAACAAGAAAACAATGAACTATGAAAAGGCAGTATAGAAAGTTTCTGTAATTTTAGGTTGTGGAAAGCCTTCCTAAGGAAAGAAGTAAACCCTGAGATAGCTTTTCCCAATCGTTTTTTACCCTGAAAGAATCTTTGAACTAATTTTCAGGCCTCAGGGGACCCCTGCATAAAAATTACTATATTTACAGCCCATGGAATGTTAGCTTGATCAGCAAGTGATATAATAATTCAATAATAATTATCAGTGCTCTTTTGGTAAGAATCATATTTTTTTTCTACGGGTCACATTTTAGCCAGCCTGTTAGGCGGCTATTTATGTGTGGTTCCCTTTCCCACACAGGTTATCAATTTTAATTCAAGTTATTTGTGTAGGTAGAGGAAACCTCATTTTTTCCTTTAAAAAAAAATTTCCTAGGTGAGGGTTTTTTTTTTGCTTTATTCAAGTAGTTCTAAAAAATCTTACCACAAATTTCTACCGTACAAGTTGCCAAGATATGGTTTGTGGTATATGATATGTGCAAAAGTAGTTTTTATCCCCTTTATTTAAAATTAAAAATGACCTTTTAGGGAATTCCCTGGCGGTCCAGTGGTTAGGACTCCACACTTTCACTGCCAAGGGCCCAGGTTTGATCCCTGGTCAGGGAACTAAGCTCCCACAAGCCGCGTAGCATGGCTGGAAAAAAAAAAAAAAGACCTTTTAGCCAAGCATTCTTGGACCAAAGTTTAGTTAAGCCTAGTTTACCTTTCTTGAGACTAATCTTTCTTTCCTTTTCATAAATTAAAAAATTTTTTAAGACATATATTTTCATTAATAACTGTCTTAAGCCAAATGGAATTTAATTTTTCTAAAAGTTGGCTTTGTAGATTTAATTTAAATAAAGATTGTAAGTTGTTATTAATGTTATATGAAAGTTGACAATGTTAATAAATCTAAAGCTATCAAAATCATAAGCCAGGAAATTCCCTGGCAGTCCAGTGGTTCGGACTCGGCGCTTCCAGTGCAGGGGACCCAGGTTCAGTCCCTGGTGGGGATCCTGCAAGTTGCGCAGCGTGGCCAAAAAAAACCTAAGTGTCTTAAATACAATAAAAACTTGTTTTAAAAAAAATCATAAGCCAGACAATATCAATAAATATATGGCTAAAGATACAACTTTATATAAGACTTCGGAAAAACATTTTCTGAGTGACAGAAAATATGGGCCTAGCAGATACAAAATTATTTTATACACATGTTGTTTCTTGATCTGTTTTATAGGTCTGTATATTCTTTCTTTAAAGGTATAATTTTAAAAATTTTTTTATTTAATTAATTTATTTTTGGCTGCATTGGGTCTTCGTTGCTGTGCGCAGGCTTTCTCTAGTTGCAGTGAGTGGGGGCTACTCTTTGTTGCGGTGCGCGGGCTTCTCATTGCGGTGGCTTGTCTTGTGGAGCACGGGCTCTAGGGCATGCAGGCTTCAGTAGTTATGGTGCGCGGGCTCTAGAGCGCAGGCTCAGTAGTTGTGGCGCACGGGCTTAGTTGCTCCGTGGCATGTGGGATCTTCCTGGACCAGGGCTCGAACCTGTGTCCCCTGCATTGGCAGACGGATTCTTAACCACTGCGCCACCAGGGAAGCCCTAAAAGTATAATTTTTGAAACTAAAAATAGCACATGAGGTATAGGGAGGTTAACTCATCTTCTGATAGCTAGCGTTTGCACCCAAGCTGTTTTAACTCGAGCCTGTGCTCCTAACTAGTGTTTCTAATACACAAGAAACTTACAAAATAGGAAAAAAAAATGATGTAGTGGAAAAATGAACAAAGGATATAAATAGATAGTTCATGGGGGAGGAAATACAGATTGTGCTAGTAAGTATGTCAAAAGATGCTTCATGCTTCTGGTGATTATGGAAGTGTAAGTTTTTAAAATGAAATATGTTTTATTTATTAGATAGGAAAACAGTTATAAAGATTTCACCCAGGGTAGCAAGTGTATAAGAGGATAAATTAGTGTGATTTTCTTGAGAGTGAATTTGGCAATACTTGTCAAATGTTTAAATATGCGTACCTTTGGCCTTGCATTTGTGTTCACAGATAAATGTGTATATAAGGATATTCACTGCCGCATTGCTTATAGTAGTAACACTGGAAACAAGTCACTCTTTCAGTAAGGGAAATGGCAAATAATGATACAACTGTACTATATTGTCCTGTGCAGCCAGAAGAATGAGATAGATCTATGTATATTGACAGAGCAGGATGTTTAACAGATTATAGAGTGTCAGAACCAGTTTAGTATCACTGGCTTTTAGCATATGTAGAATGTAGTGGTCCTTAAATAGTAGTAATAAAGCCCAAAACAGTAATTGGGCGGGGTAGTGGGGTACTAAGGAGGAGTGCTTGACTTTTTTTTTTTTTAAACATGAACTACTTTTGTAATAAAAAAAAAAAAGTGTTGCTTGCGAATATTTTGCTTTGAACTTGTATAGGACAATGATTCTTAACCTTTTTTCCCCTATCCCAGACATCTCCATATGTTTGTGTTTATGTATGAAGCCCTTTGCTAGATGTTTAGGTACAGCACTGAACAAGACAGAAAGCTTCCTGACCTTGTGGAACATACATTATAGCTGGGAGGGGTTAGATGATATATAAGATTTTTTAAAATCTTGTTATATAGTGATAAATGCAGAGGAGAAAAACAAAGCAGATGGGGGTGGCCAGGGTAAGCCTTAATATCCTGGTGACTTTTGAGTTAAGACCAAAGAGAGCTGGTGAGTGAGCCATATGGTTATCTGAGGAAAGAGCATTCCAAATCAGAAAGCCCTAAGGTGGGAGCCTGCTTATTTGAAAAATGGCAGAATGGCTGTGTAACTGGAGTGCACTGAGTGAAAGGATGAGACTAGAGAGGTGACGTGTACACTGAAATATGGAGCTGAACAGACCTGCCTTCTCAGTTCAAATGTTAAAAGGCTCTTTGGCCCATAGTATTGTGTCTCAACCTAACTCTTTTGATAAGAATGTAAAATTATGCCTATATTAATGTTATTTGAAATTTCAAAACAATTCATTACCTTGAGGGCAGAGAGTTTTCTAAGTTGCTTTTTTTAAAAATTGCGGTAAAATTAGATTGCTTTTTTAAAACCATCTGTCACCATCCCAGAGAGTTTGTTCTGTCCCCAAGAATTTCTCATCTTTCCAGCCTAGAAGCGGCCACATAGCTTGTTAGATTTGACAAAGTAATCATATCCTTAGAACAGTGTTAGTGAATTGATGGGAGACAAAGGTCTGTGTCAAAAGTTAATTAGAGTAGCTGTCTGAATAAAACTCACTGTGTCCGTTTACTCTCTGCTACTACCACACTCACACTTTTGGCCCCGAAACGTGTGTTTTTTCCCCCACAATGACCAATTCTTCACACCAGCTGGCTGGCCTATAATTCAATTCAGTTCTGACACTATCTGTTTGGAGTTAGCGTCAGATCCCCGCAAGTTAAGGGATCAGTTTCACAAGACTGCCCCCCACTTCCGACACTAGTTGCAAGTCCCAGGTTATCTCACCTGTACTTTTGACTAACTGGCTATAAATTGCGATTCTCACTACCCCTCCTTAGGTATGATGATTTGCCAGAACAGCTCACAGAACTCAGGGAAACACATTTACCAGTTTATTATATAATTAAGGAAATGATAAAGGATACGGTTGAACAACCAAATAAAGAGATACATGGGGCGAGGTTCTGAAGGGTCGTGAACACAGGAGCCTCTGTCCTCATGGAGTTGGGGTGTACCACCCTCCCAGCACGTGAATGTATTCACCAACCCAGGAACTCTCTAAACCCCAAACTTTCGGGATTTTTGTGGAGGCTACATCATATAGGTATGATCGATTAGTAACTCAATTTCTAGCCCCTCTTCCCTCTCCAGAGAATGGAGGGTGGGGCTGAAAGTACCAAGTTTCTAATTATGGCTTGGCCTTTGAGGTGACCAGCCCTCATCCAGGAATCCACCAAAGTTGCCTCATTAGAAAATAATATGATCCTAGCATTTATATTATCACTTAGGAAATTACAAAGGTCTTAAGAGCTCAGATCAAGAATCAGAGAAAAGACCAAAAATTATATTACAATATCACAGTAGCATATGTTTATTTAAGATAGGGAGGCACTTTCTTGAGGCAAAAGGAAGAGCTGTCATGTAAATACCTTCACAGTTTGTACAATACCAGGAAGGCCTAAGTTTCCTGTTGTTGATAGGTCTGCCTGAGCTAGGTGAAGGTGGTTCATTTGGAACTTCACTTTCAAGAGCCCTCTTGAGTTGGGTACTTCCTAAAGTATCCACATGGAGTTAAATGTGTATGCCAGAGAGAAGACCCTCTGATGGTGAATTCTAGGAGTCCGGTTTCACTTAGCACCCATAGAATTTCTTGTTTCTTCTCTGTACTTCTATAGGGCAGGAACTGAGGCTTCATACAAGGCTGGTTGGTCAGTCTGGTCCTGCTAAGTGAAGGATGCTTTGGGGAAGGAGATTTCTCAGCACTTGATTCTTTTGTTGCTAGAAGTAAAGATCTCAAGCCTTCAGTGGATCAAAGTACAATTCTTCCTCATTTGTCATCCCAACTTCTGTCCCTCTTCCTCTTTTTGCTGTTGCACATTCCCTCTGTGCTGGGGCAGTCAGTCCCTAACCCCTCACCTCAGTGTAGAATTGCTGAGAGTGAGGAAGGAGGTAATCAAGAGCCAGACTGCCCTTAAACAAACATGAGTTCGATCTGCCTCTGATTCTTTAGATATATGGTTATAGACAAGTGACTTAACCACTTTGAGTCCGTTTCCTTAGGTACATCATGGAAATAAAAGAATTTATGTTGTAGTTACTTTGAGGATTCCATAAAATGCTAAGTCCTAAGTACACTGCCTGGAACGTAGTAAGCCCTCAAATAAATAATAGCCACTGTTGTTTTCTTCTTCCTCTCCTTCTCCTCATTAGTGCCATTCCTACCTAGGGCCCCAGTTGCTTTTCAAACATTTGAAAAGTAAGTATCCAGACAAATATTTAGAACAAGTATTCCTACTGTGTTGGCAGTTTGCCATTTTTGCTTTTTTTTGTTTTGTTTTTTAAAAACATAATGTTACAGATGCAGTTCAGATCTCTAATACCCCTCTGTACATCTTTCTCTCCCAAGGTAAATACTATTTTAAAGTTCTCAACTTGTTTTGATATCTTTTGTATCTATCTGAGTTTTGGTTTTTAGAGAATGTGTCTTGGAGGCTGCACAGCCAGGAATAGGACTCAGGTCACATTGCTAGCCTGCCTTGGCAAAGACCTTCAGCCACACCCCTGGGCACAGGTCCTTGTCCTACCATAGTCTCTCATTGGGATTTATGCCATCCTGTTCCATTTCTGCCACAATCTTCCACTCTCACCAGAAAATGGAGGTTGTGGTTCCTGCTGCCTCATGTTGCTCTGTTTTGAGTCCAGATTTCATGCAGTGTGTCTAATTTGGGAAGCCTTGGTCACACGCCTGCACTGTAGCTGCAGGAGAGGTTGGGACAGTGATTCCAGCTTCTGCCTTGGGGAGGCAGAAGTCATAATGTGGTGTATTCTGCAAACAAGGGTTTGCAGCCAAAAACAGGACTGAAATCAGCTATTCTCTCACTGGCACTTTGTGGGCTGATTGGGGTCCTGATCATCACTTCAGATTGGTAGGCTGTTTATTGCTGCCTTTTCTGGCCCTTCATGTCCAGTCTTTTTTTTTTTTTTAATTTTATTGAAGTATATTTAATTTACAATGTGTTAATTTCTGCTATACAGCAGAGTGACTCAGTTATATATATATATATTCTTTTTCATATTCTTTTTTTGTGGCTGCGTTGGGTCTTTGTTGCCGTGTGCTGGCTTTCTCTAGTTACAGTGAGCGGGGGCTACTCTTCATTGCAGTGCACAGGCTTCTCATTCTGGTGGCTTCTCTTGTTGCGGAGCATGGGCTCTAGACACGTGTGCTCAGTAGTTGTGGCTTGCGGGCTCTAGAATGCAGGCTCAGCAGTTGTGGCGCACAGGCTTAGTTGCTCCGCAGCATGTGGGATCTTCCCGGACCAGGGATCGAACCCGTGTCCCCTGCATTGGCAGGCAGATTCTTAACCACTGCGCCACCAGGGAAGTTCCCATATTTTTTTCCATTATGGTTTGTCACAGAATATTGAATATAGTTCCCTGTGCTGTACAGTAGGACCTTGTTGTTTACCCGTCCTATATATAATAGTTTATATCTGCTAATCCCAAACTCCCAATACTTCCCTCTCCCACCCCTCCTCCCCCTTGGCAACCACAGTCTGTTCTCTATGTCTGTGAGTCTGTTTCTGTTTCGTAGATAGGTTCATTTGTGTCATACTTAAGATTCCACATATAAGTGCTATATGTTGTATTTGTCTTCCTCTTTCTTGATTTATTTCCCTTGGTATGATAATCTCTGGGTCCATCCATGTTGCTGCAAATGGCATTATTTCATTCTTTTTTTTTTTATTTTTTAAATAAATTTATTTATTTATTTTTGGCTGTGTTGGATCTTCGTTTCTGTGCGAGGGCTTTCTCTAGTTGCGGCGAGCGGGGGCCACTCTTCATCGCGGTGCGCAGGCCTCTCACTATTGCGGCCTCTCTTGTTGCGGAGCACAGGCTCCAGACGCACAGGCTCAGTAGTTGTGGCTCACGGGCCCAGCTGCTCCGCGGCATGTGGGATCTTCCCAGACCAGGGCTCGAACCCGTGTCCCCTGCATTGGCAGGCAGATTCTCAACCACTGCGCCACCAGGGAAGCCCCTCATTCTTTTTAATGGCTGAGTAGTACTCCATTTTGTGTGTGTGTGTGTGTGTGTGTGTACACCACATCTTTTTTATCCATTTATCTGTCAGTAGACACGTCCAGTCTTCTACCCATGTTTAAATCTCTTCCCTCACCATATCTACATTCATTTGTATAGTAAGAGTGGTAAATGTATGATAGTTGGATAAAGATTTTACCACTTTCAGAAGAGCATTTTTTGAACAGTAAAATTCTACCAGGGTTTTGCTGACTAGTTGTTAAAAGGCACAGATATGTTTGGATCCCAAGTGCTGTGATTCCTCACTTAGTGGGGTCTTCTGGCACATTGAGCACTGTTCTCAGTAGTCCCTCCTCATGAGACTCAGAATATGAAATAGAATGTAAGCTACATATGTTATTCTAAATTTTCTAGTAGCCTCTTTTATAAAAGGGGGAAAAGAATGAGGTGAAACTGACTTTTTAAGATCACATTTTATTTAAACTAACATATTATTTCAACATGTACTCAGTCTTATATTATTGATGAACTATTTTACCATTTTTTTTGGCACAAATCTTTGAAATCTGATTGTGCTTTGAACTTGTAAGCACATTGTAATTTGGACTAACCACATTTTAAGTGATTGCTAAGTACATGTAACTAATGGATATTGGACCAGAATTGTTTATGAGGTGGAATTCAGAAGTTGACCCAACACACTCACCCAGTTTATTCTTGTTTAAATAAAATACTGGTTTTATACTCAAAGTAGCCAAAAACAAAATAAAACAACAAAAAAATCCAAAAATGGTATTAGATATGTATTTTTTTTAGTGTCAGTGATTGTTTGGAAGAAAAGATTCCTAAGAGGGGTAATATATATATTACTTCATGGTTTCTCATTGTTCCTTAGTTGGAGTACTTAGTCCTTCTGTTGTGTTGAGCTCTGTATTGCTTAGGTTCTGAATGACAGAGGAAAAGGAAATAGATTATTCATCTGCAAACAGGTTAAGAACCTAGACAAGTGAGATCCAATAAAACTTATACACTAATGGTTATCAAACTTTAGGGTACATTAGAATCACCTTGAAGGTTTCTTAAAACAAAAATGGCTACCCACCCTCCCAATTCTAATTCAGTAGGTCTGGGGTCACTCCTGAGAATTTGCATCCCCCCTGCCCCCCCAGTTTTATTGAGATATAATTGACGTGCAGCACTGTGTAAGTTTAAGGTGTAGAGCTCAATGATTTGATTTATATATATTGTGAAATGGTAACCACAGCAAGTTTAGTTAATATCTGTCATCTCATGTACATAAAAAGAAAAGAATATTTTTTCCTTTGTGATGAGAACTCACGGATTTACTCTCTTAACTTTCATGTTCACCATATAGCAATCTTAACTATAGTTATCATGTTGTGCTTTATATCCCTAGTACTTAGTTATCTTATGACTGGAAGTTTGTACCTTTTGACCACCTTTATCCAGTTCCTCCTCCCTCTGCCCCCTGCCTCTTGTAGCCACAAATCTGATCTCTTTTTCTGAGTTTGGTTGGGGTTTTGTTTGTTTTTTAGATTTTACATATATTGTAAACGAGATCATGTGGTACTTGTCTTTCTCTGTCTGATTTATTTCACTTAACATAATGCCCTCAGCATCCATCCACATTGTCACAAATGGCAGAATTTCCTCCCTTTTTATGGCTGAAAAATATCCATGGTATATATATATTCCAGAACTTTTTTTTTTTTTTTTTTTAGAGAAATATGCTCACTCTTCTTTTTTTTTTTTTAAAGTATTTGTTTTTATTTATTTATTTATGGCTGTGTTGGGTCTTCGTTTCTGTGCGAGGGCTTTCTCTAGTTGTGGCAAGCAGGGGCCACTCTTCATCGCGGTGCGCGGGCCTCTCACTATCGCGGCCTCTCTTGTTGCGGAGCACAGGCTCCAGACGCACAGGCTCAGTAGTTGTGGCTCATGGGCCTAGCTGCTCCGTGGCATGTGGGATCTTCCCATACCAGGGCTTGAACCCATATCCCCTGCATTGGCAGGCAGATTCTCAACCACTGCGCCACCAGGGAAGCCCTCCAGAACTTTTTTATCCATTCATCCATTGATGGACGCTTAGATTGTTCCCATGTCTTGGCCATTGTAAATAATGCTGCTGTGAATATGGGGATGCAGATATCTCTTCAACAGTCTTTTCGTTTCCAGAGAATGTGCATTTTTAACAAATTCCAGGTTGATGCTGACGCTGCTGAGCTGTGGACCACGTTCAGACATACTTTCTGAAAAACTTATGTACTCAGTCAAATAAAGAATCTAGGAAAGAAGTCATGAGAACAAAAGAAACAGAACCAGCTCAGAGTTGAGATCTAAATCCCAGTCTGTACAGAAGACCCAGAATGCAGTCTGTCCAGGTTGAAATAGGAAGTTAGAATGCTCAAGAAGAAAGTAATTAGCACTGTACATACTATGTG
Organism: Balaenoptera acutorostrata; assembly: GCF_949987535.1. Lineage (NCBI taxonomy): Eukaryota > Metazoa > Chordata > Mammalia > Artiodactyla > Balaenopteridae > Balaenoptera > Balaenoptera acutorostrata. Next base: position 39,581,436 of record NC_080073.1, read on the forward strand.
ATCAAGAACGCAGAAGTATAGTTATTTAAAGTATATCTCTTCTGATCAACAGGGGGAAAAAAAACAATTAAAAACTCTGGAAAAGGTGGTGGGGAGAGTAGAATGAGAAGTAACGATTCAAATGTGAAGGGAACTTGAAATATAATGTGATTTATGAGGGATTGATAGAAGGTAAGAAACAGTGATTTTGGAAACAGTGAAACCAAATTCATTCCCCCGGAAATGTCCCCCTCCTTCATTGTTGTATCACTTTTCTGGCACATACGTGTCTTTGGGATGATCTTTTTCCTTTTTGTATTTCTTTAGAATCCTTTTAAATCTAGGCTTAAGTTTCAAACTGCCTTTTTTTCTTTAATTTTTTGTTTAGTTATCAGTTTGTTTTCTGTGACAATTTACCTAGGTATTTTAACCTTGAAAATTAAAGTTAATAAAGCACAATACCAACCTCTGAATACCTTCCTTAGATTTTTGTCTTTTCTTTTTTTTAAAGAGGAATCTTGTAGTAGCTTTTTTTTTTTTTTAATAAATTTATTTATTTATTTATTTATGGCTGCATTGGGTTTTCATTGCTGTGAGCAGGCTTTCTCTAGTTGTGGTGAGCCAGGGGGCTGCTCTTCGTTGCAGTGTGCAGGCTTCTCTTGTCGTGGAGCACGGGCTGTAGGCACACGAGCTTCTGTAGTTTTGGCACACAGGCTTCAGTAGTTGTGGCTTGCGGGCTCTACAGCTCAGGCTCAGTAGTTGTGGCGCACGGGCTTAGTTGCTCTGCAGCACGCGGGATCTTCCCAGACCAGGGCTGGAACCCGTGTCCCCTGCATTGGCAGGTGGATTATTAACCACTGAGCCACCAGGGAAGTCCCTAGGAGCTTTCTTAGTGTGAAGAAATACTCAAGTTCAGCTATTCTTTCAATTCACTTTTTTAAAACATTTTATTTATTTTTGGCTGTGTTGGGTCTTCGTTGCTGCATGCGGGCTTTCTGTAGGTGCGGTGAGCGGGGGCAACTCTTCGTTGCAGTGTGCGGGCTTCTCATTGCGGTGGCTTCTCTTGTTGCCGAGCACGGGCTCTTGGCACGTGGGCTCTAGAGCACAGGCTTGGTAGTTGTGGCGCACAGGCTTCGTTGCTCTGCGGCACGTGGGATCTTCCTGGACCAGGGCTCGAACCCGTGTCCCCTGCATTGTCAGGCGGATTCTTAATCACTGCGCCACCAGGGAAGCCCCCTTCAATTCACTTTTAATTTTCTTTCCTCCTAAGTTCAAGTAAAATTTAAAAAAAATAAATTTTTTTTCTTTTTACTCCACTGAGGTTACAGATTTTCACTATGACTATGCAGTAATTATCTAACCAGATAAAAAGTTATGTTTTTATATAAATAAAAAATATGAAAGAAGTTAATACAAATAACATCTAATTTCTTACTGACTTATCCTTATGGATAAAGGTTATAAACACATAATTGATACCTTATCCAATATCTTGACATTGGTAAGGAAATGTCAGAAAGTGCTTTAACTTAACTCCCCTAATTTTAACTTCTAACTACTTTGGATATAAAGTGGCATCAGATTTTTTGTACCTGTTTGTTCTGTAGTGAGGGGTAAATGCCTTCAGTTCTGATTCCTTAGTATTTTTGCTAACTTGTTTCTTTTGGAAGATTGAATATTGATAAATTGTTTCTAAGAAAAGTCAATTTAAAGAGATACAGTAAATGAATGAACTACAATAACCAGATTTTTGACATCTTGTTTTTAAGCAAGTAATAATATAGTTTAAAAACATACTGTGTTGGGACTTCCCTGGTGGCGCAGTGGTTAAGAATCTGCCTGCCAGTGCAGGGGACACGGGTTCGAGCCCTGGTCCGGGAAGATCCCACATGCTGTGGAGCTACTAAGCCCGTGTGCCACAACTACTGAGCCTGCACTCTAGAGTCCACAAGCCACAACTACTGACCCCGTGTGCCACAATGAATGAAGCCCGCGCGCCTAGAGCCTGTGCTCTGCAACAAGAAGCCACCGCAATGAGAAGCCCGCGCACCGCAACGAACAGTAGCCCCCGCTCTCCGCAACTAGAGAAAAGCCCGTGCACAATGACGAAGACCCAACGCAGTCCAAAAAAACAAACAAGCAAACAAAAAACATACTGTGTATTTAACTCTACAACAGTGGTTCTTAAAGAGTAGTTCAGGGACTGGTAGTCTCCAACACCCTTTCAGGGTTCCTCAGAGTTAAGGCTGGTTTTTTTTTTTAATTAATTGATTGATTGATTGATTGATTGGCTGCATTGGGTCTTTGTTGCTGTGCGGGCTTTCTCTAGTTGCGGCGAGCAGGGGCTACTCTTTGTTGCGGTGCGTGGGCTTCTCATTGCAGTGGCTTCTCTTTGTTGCGGAGCACAGGCTCTAAGGCACTCGGGCTCAGTAGTTGTGGCTCACGGACTCTAGAGCGCAGGCTCAGTAGTTGTGGTGCATGGGCTTAGTTGCTCCACAGCATGTGGGATCTTCCCGGACTAGGGCTCGAACTCGTGTCCCTTCTGTTGGCAGGCGGATTCTTAACCACTGTGCCACCAGGGAAGTCCAAGGCTGTTTTTTTTATAATATGAAGATGTTTATTTGCCTCTTTCACTCTCATTCTCTCATAAGTGTACACTGGAGTTTTGCAGAGGCCATGTATGATGTGTCACAACAGATTGAATGCAGAAGCAAGTATGAGAATACAGTTGTCTTCAGTTAAGTCAGCCACTAAAGAGATTTGCAAAGATGTAAAATAATGCAGCTCTTATTATAAATTTTTTGTTCTGGCAAATTTATTTTTCATAAGAATATGTTATTTATGTTGACATTTATATTGGTTTATGTGGTGATTTTTTTTGGAATTTTGGAATTTTATTTTTTTATACAGCAGGCTCTTATCAGTTATCCATTTTATACATATTACTGTATTTATGTCAATCCGAATCTCCCAATTCATCACACCACCACCCCCACACCCCACGCCCCACACCCCACACACCCCACACCACTTTCCCCCCTTGGTGTCTGTACGTTTGTTCTCTACATCTGTGTCTCTATTTCTGCCCTGCAAACTGGTTCATCTGTACCATTTTTCTAGGTTCCACATACATGCATTAATATACTATATTTGTTTTTCTCTTTCTGACTTACTTCATTCTGTATGACAGTCTCTAGATCCATCCACATCTCTACAAATGACCCAATTTCATTCCTTTTTATGGCTGAGTAATATTCCATTGTATATATATACCACATCTTCTTTATCCATTAGTCTGTCGACGGGCATTTAGGTTGCTTCTATGTCCTGGCTATTGTAAATAGTGCTGCAATGAACATTGGGTGCATGTGTCTTTTTGAATTATGGTTTTCTCTGGGTAGATGCCCAGTAGCGAAATTGCTGGTTCATGCGGTAATTCTATTTTTAGTTTTTTAAGGGACCTCCATACTGTTCTCCATGGTGGCTGTATCAATTTACATTCCCACCAAAAGTGCAAGAGGGTTCCCTTTTCTCCACACCCTCTCCAGCATTTGTTGTTTGTAGATTTTCTGATGATGCCCATTCTAACTGGTGTGAGGTGATACATCATTGTAGTTTTGATTTGCATTTCTCTAATAATTAGTCATGTTGAGCAGCTTTTCATGTGCTTCTTGGCCATCTGTATGTCTTCTTTGGAGAAATGTCTATTTAGGTCTTCTGCCCATTTTTTTGATTGGGTTGTTTGTTTTTTTTATTATTGAGCTGCATGAGCTGTTTATATATTTTGGAGATTAATCCTTTGTCCGTTGATTCGTTTGCAAATATTTTCTCCCATTCTGAGGGTTGTCTTTTCGTCTTGTTTGTAGTTTCCTTTGCTTTGCAAAAGCTTTGAAGTTTCATTAGTCCCATTTGTTTATTTTTGTTTGTATTTCCATTACTCTAGGAGGTGGATGAAGAAAGATCTTGCTGTGATTTATGTCAGAGAGTGTTCTTCCTATGTTTTCCTCTAAGAGTTTTATAGTGTCCAGTCTTATATTTATGTCTCTAATCCATTTTGAGTTTATTTTTGTGTATGGTGTTAGGGAGTGTTCTAATTCCATTCTTTTACATGTAGCTGTCCGGTTTTCCCAGCACCACTTATTGAAGAGACTGTCTTTTCTCCATTGTATATCCTTGCCTCCTTTGTCATAGATTAGTTGACCATAGGTGCGTGGGTTTATCTCTGGGCTTTCTATCTTGTTGCATTGATCTATATTTCTGTTTTTGTGCCAGTACCATATTGTCTTGATTACTGTAGCTTTGTAGTGTAGTCTGAAGTCAGGGAGTCTGATTCCTCCAGCTCCGTTTTTTCCCCTCAGGACTGCTTTGGCTATTTGGGGTCTTTTGTGTCTCATACAAATTTTAAGATTTTTTTGTTCTAGTTCCGTGAAAAATGCCACTGGTAATTTGATAGGGATTGCATTGACTCTGTAGATTGCTTTTGGTAGTATAGTCATTTTCACAATATTGATTCTTCCAATCCAAGAACATGGTATATTTCCCCATGTGTTTGTGTCATCTTTGATTTCTTTCATCAGTGTCTTACAGTTTTCTGAGTACAGGTTTTTACCTCCTTAGGTAGGTTTATTCCTAGGTATTTTATTCTTTTTGTTGCAATGGTGAATGGGATTGTTTCCTTAATTGCTCTTTCTGATCTTTCATTGTTATTGTATAGGAATGCAAGAGATTTCTGTGCATTAATTTTGTATCCTGCAACTTTACCAAATTCATTGATCAGCTCTAGTAGTTTTCTGGTGGCATCTTGAGGATTCTCTATGTATAGTGTCATGTCATCTGCAAACAGTGACAGTTTTACTTCTTCTTTTCCAATTTGTATTCCTTTTATTTCTTTTTCTTCTCTGATTGCCGTGGCTATGACTTCCAAAACTATGTTGAATAATAGTGGCGAGAGTGGACATCCTTGTCTTGTTCCTGATCTTAGAGGAAATGCTTTCAGTTTTTCACCATTGAGAATGATGTTTGCTGTGGGTCTGTCATATATGACCGTTATTATGTTGAGGTAGGTTCCCTCTGTGCCCACTTTCTGGAGAGTTTTTATCATAAATGGGTGTTGAATTTTGTCAAAAGCTTTTTCTGCATCTATTGAGATGATCATACGGTTTTTCTTCTTCAATTTGTTAATATGGTGTATCACATTGATTGATTTGCGTATATTGAAGAACCCTTGCATCCCTGGGATAAATCCCACTTGATCATGGTGTATGATCCTTTTAATGCGTTGTTGGATTCTGTTTGCTAGTATTTTGTTGAGGATTTTTGCATCTATATTCATCAGTGATATTGGTCTGTAATTTTCTTTCTTTTTTATTTTTTTTTAAGAAATTCACGTTCTTTTATTTATTTATTTATTTATTTATGACTGTGTTGAGTCTTCGTTTCTGTGCGAGGGCTTTCTCCAGTTGCAGTAAGTGGGGACCACTCTTCATCGCGGTGCGCAGGCCTCTCACCATCGCGGCCTCTCTTGTTGCGGAGCACAGGCTCCAGACACGCAGGCTCAGTAATTGTGGCTCACGGGCCCAGTTGCTCCGCGGCATGTGGGATCTTCCCCGACCAGGGCTCGAACCCACGTCCCCTGCATTGGCAGGCAGATTCTCAACTACTGCGCCACCAGGGAAGCCCTCTTTTTTTTTTTATGTATAGTAATCTTTATTTATTTATTATATTTATTTTTGGCTGTGTTGGGTCTTTGTTTCTGTGCGAGGGCTTCCTCTAGTTGCGGCAAGCGAGGGCCACTCTTCATCGCGGTGCACGGGCCTCTTCACTATCGCGGCCTCTCTTGTTGCGGAGCACAGGCTCCAGACGTGCAGGCTCAGTTAGTTGTGGCTCACGGGCCTAGTTGCTCCGTGGCATGTGGGATCTTCCCAGACCAGGGCTCGAACCCATGTCCCCTGCATTAGCAGGCAGATTCTCAACCACTGTGCCACCAGGGAAGCCGTGTAATTTTCTTTTTTTGTAGTATCTTTGTCTGGTTTTGGTATCAGGGTGATGGTGGCCTCGTAGAATGAGTTTGGGAGTTTTCCTTCTTTGCAATTTCTTGGAAGAGTTTGAGAAGGATGGGTGTTAGCTTTTCTCTAAATGTTTGATAGAATTCACCTGTGAAGCCATCTGGTCCTGGACTTTTGTTTGTTGGAAAATTTTTAATCACAGTTTCAATTTCATTACTTGTGATTGGTCTGTTCATATTTTCTGTTTCTTCCTGGTTCAGTCTTGGAAGGTTATACCTTTCTAAGAATTTGTCCATTTCTTCCAGGTTGTCCATTTTATTGGCATAGAGTTGCTTGTAGTAGTCTCTTAGGATGCTTTGTATTTCTGCAGTGTCCGTTGGAACTTCTCCTCTTTCATTTTTAATTTTATTGATTTGAGTCCTCTCCCTCTTTTTCTTGATGAGTCTGGCTAAAGGTTTATTAATTTTGTTTATCTTCTCAAAGAACCAGCTTTTAGTTTTATTGATCTTTGCTATTGTTTTCTTTGTTTCTGTTTCATTTATTTCTGCTCTGATCTTTATGATTTCTTTCCTTCTACTGACTTTGGGTTTTGTTTGTTCTTCTTTCTGTAGTTCCTTTAGGTGTAAGGTTAGATTGTTTATTTGAGATTTTTCTTGTTTCTTTTTTTTTTTTCCCCATCAGCTGGAAGTTCTTCTTTCTCTTTAAATTTTATTTATTTATTTATTTATTTATTTATTTATGGCTGTGTTGGGTCTTCGTTTCTGTGCGAGGGCTTTCTCTAGTTGCAGCAGGTGGGGGCCACTCTTCATTGCGGTGCGTGGGCCTCTCACTATCGCGGCCTCTCTTGTTGCGGAGCACAGGCTCCAGACGCGCAGGCTCAGTTAGTTGTGGCTCACGGGCCTAGTCGCTCCGCGGCATGTGGGATCTTCCCAGACCAGGGCTCGAACCTGTGTCCCCTGCATTGGCAGGCAGATTCTCAACCACTGTGCCACCAGGGAAGCCCTTTCTTGTTTCTTGAGGTAGGCTTGTATTGCTCTAAACTTCCCCTTAGAACTGCTTTTGCTGCATCCCATAGGTTTTGGATCATCGTGTTTTCGTTGTAATTTGTGTCTAGGTATTTTTTTATTTCCTCTTTGATTTCTTCAGTGATCTCTTGGTTATTTAGTAATGTATTGTTTAGCCTCCATGTGTTTGTGTTTTTTATGTTTTTTCCCCTGTAACTGATTTCTAATCTCGTAGCGTTGTGGTCAGAAAAGATGCTTGATATGATTTCAATTTTCTTAAATTTACCAAGGCTTGACTTATGACCCAAGATGTGATCTATCCTGGAGAATGTTCCGTGTGCACTTGAGAAGAAAGTGTAATCTGCTGTTTTGGGATGGAATGTCCTATGAATATCAATTAAATCTATCTGCTCTATTGTGTCATTTAAAAGCTTATGTTTCCTTATTAATTTTCTGTCTGGATGATCTGTCCATTGGTGTAAGTGAGGTGTTAAAGTCCCCCACTATTATTGTGTTACTGTCGATTTCCTCTTTTATAGCTGTTAGCAGTTGCCTTATGTATTGAGGTGCTACTGTGTTGGGTGCATATATATTTATAATTGTTACGTCTTCTTCTTGGATTGATCCCTTGGATCATTATGTAGTGTCCTTCCTTGTCTCTTGTAACATTCTTTATTTTAAAGTTTCTTTTATCTGATATGAGTATTGCTACTCCAGCTTTCTTCTGATTTCCATTTGCATGGAATATCTTTTTCCATCCCCTCGCTTTCAGTCTGTATGTGTCCCTAGGTCTGAAGTGGGTCTTTTGTAGACAGCATATATATGGGTCTTGTTTTTGCAGCCATTCAGCGAGCCTGTGTCTTTTGGTTGGAGCATTTAATCCATTCACATTTAAGGTAATTATCGATATGTATGTTCCTGTTACCATTTTCTTAATTGTTTTGGGTTTGTTTTTATAGGTCCTTTTCTTCTGTTGTGTTTCCTGCTTAGAGAAGTTCCTTTAGCATTTGCTGTAGAGCTGGTTTGATGGTGCTGAATTCTCGTAGGTTTTGCTTGTGTGTAAAGCTTTTGCTTTCTCCATCGAATCTGAATGAGATCCTTGCTGGGTGGAGTAATCTTGGTTGTAGGTTTTTCTCTTTCATCACTTTAAATGTGTCATGCCACTCCCTTCTGGCTTGTAGAGTTTCTGCTGAGAAATCAGCTGTTAACCTTATGGAAGTTCCCTTGTATGTTATTTGTCGTTTTTGCCTTGTTGGTTTCAGTAATTTTTCTTTGTCTTTAATTTTTATCAATTTGATTACTATGTATCTTGGCGTGTTTCTCTTTGGGTTTATCCTGCCTGAGACTCTCTGCACTTCCTAGACTTGGGTGGATATTTCCTTTCCTATGTTAGGGAAGTTTTCGACTATAATCTCTTCAAATATTTTCTCAGGTCCTTTCTCTCTCTCTTCTCCTTCTGGGACCCCCATAATGCGACTGTTATTGTGTTTAATGTTGTCCCAGAGGTCTCTTAGGCTGCCTTCATTTCTTCTCCTTCTTTTTTCTTTATTCTGTTCTGTGGCAGTGGATTCCACCATTCTGTCTTCCAGGTCACTTATCTGTTGTTCTGCCTCAGTTATTTTGCTATTGATTCCTTTTAGTGTATTTTTCATTTCAGTTATTGTATTGTTCATCTCTGTTTGTTTGTTCTTTAATTCTTCTAGGTCTTTGTTGAACATTTCTTCTATCTTCTCGATCTTTGCCTCCATTCTTTTTCCAAGGTCCGGGATCATGTTCACTATCATTATTCTGAATTCTTTCTCTGGAAGGTTTCCTATCTCCACTTCATTTAGTTGTTTTTCTGGGGTTTTATCTTGTTCCTTCATCTGGTACAAAGTCCTCTGCCTTTTCATTTTGTCTGTCTTTCTGTGAATGTGGTTTTCCTTCCACGGGCTGCAGAATTGTAGTTCTTCTTGCTTCTGCTCTATGTGGTGATTTTTAATGAATTAATATTTTTCTAAGTTTCCTAGTTTGATTTTCTAATACAGTAAGAATTGTTATCTATGCTCGTGGAAAGAAAAGCTCTTTGGGGTTGGTCCTCAATCATTTTTTGAAAGGGTGCTGAGACCAAAGAGCTTGAAAACTGCTGTTCTGTAGTAATTGGCTTCGTTGTCTGCTTTAGTCTTTGGTGTAAAGCACTGATTCTCAAACTTGAGCATGCATCAGTCACCTGGAAGACTTGTTAGATACAGATTTCTGGGCCCATTCCCTAGAGTTTCTGGTTTAATAGTTCTGAGCTGGGACCTGAAAGTTTGTATATCTGATAATTGCCCGTGTGATGATGATGTTGGCCTGGAAACTACATTTTGAGACTCACTGGTGTAAAGAAATATTTCTTATGAGGAAGAAAACCTACTTTTTGAACATCTACTGTGTGTCAGTAAATATTATTTTATGCTCATGACAACTCTGTAAGGAGGTAGGCCTTCTCCCCCTTTTTATTGTGCCTCAGGAAACTGAAACTTAGAGGAGTCACAGCTAGGAAAGTACATCATCACTTCAAGTCTGTTCACTTAAAGTCTGTTCTTAAGGCCTATGCTCTTTTTTTTTTTTTTTAATATTTATTTATTTGTTTATTTGGCTGCGCCGGGTCTTAGTTGCAGCACACGGGATCTTCATTGCACCATGTGGGATCTTCATTGCAGCATGCAGAATCTTTTAGTTGTGGCATGCAGGCTCTTTAGTTGCGGCATGCGAACTCTTTGTCACGGCATGTGGTATCTAGTTCCCTGACCAGGGAATGAGCCCAGACCCCCTGCATTGGGAGCATGGAGTCTTAGCCACTGGACCACCAGGGAAGTCCCAAGGCCTATGCTCTTTACATAGCCTCCTCCTTGATTTTTTTTTTTTTAAATCAGTAGTGGCTTTAATGAGATATAATTCTCATATCAAATAATTCACTCCTTTCCATGTAAAGCATACAACTTAGTAGTTTTTAGTCTATTCACAGAGTTGTGCAACCATTACCACATCAATTTTAGAACATTCTCATCACCTCCAGAAAGAAACCCTGTAGCCATTAGCAGTTACTTCATATTTCCCCCAATCCCTGTCTCCTGGACAACCCACTAATCTACTTTCTATTTCTATAGATTTGCCTATTTTGGACATTCATATTAATGGAATCATATAATATGTAGTCTTTTGTGACTGACTTCATTTAGCATAATGTTTTCAGGGTTCATCTGTGTTGTAGCATTTTATCAAAATTTTATGTTTTTCTTACTAAACATTCTGTTGTATGGAAGTACTACATTTTATTTATCCATCAGTTGATGGATATTTGGGTTGTTTCCACTTTTTGGTTATTTTAAATAATGCTGTTATTAACATTCATGTCCAAGTTCTTTTTTTTAATATTTATCTATTAATTTATTTATTTGGCCATGTCGGGTCTTAGTTGTGCATATGGTATCTTTCATTGCGGCGTGTGAGCTCTTCATCGTGGCACCTGGGCTCAGTAGTTGCAGCACGTGGGATCTCGAGCTCATGGGCTTGGTTGCCTCACCACATGTGGGGTCTTAGTTCCCTGACCAGGGATCGAACCCACGTCTCCTGCATTGGAAGGCAGATTCTTTACCACTGGACCATCAGGGAAGTCCCTCATGTCCAAGTTTTTATGTGAGTATAGTTTCTATTTCTCTTGAGTATGTAACTAAGAGTGAAACTGCTGGGTCATGTGGTGTGGTTTTCATATCTTTGTCATATGCTATGTTTAATCTTTTGATGATCTGCCAGACTTTTGTTTGTTTGTTTTTTAAAGTATTTTATAAATTTATATATTTTTATTTTTGGCTGAATTGGGTCTTTGTTGCTGCGTGCGGGCATTCTCTAGTTGTGGCTCGCGGGCTCAGTAGTTGTGGCGCATGGGCTTAGTTGCTCCACGGCATGTGGGATCTTCCCGGACCAGGGCTTGAACCTGTGTCCCCTGCATTGGCAGGCAGATTCTTAACCACTGCGCCACCAGGGAAGTCCCTGCCAGACTTTTTTCCAAAGCAGCCTACACCATTTTACATTGCCACCAGCAGTGTATGAGAATTCCAATTTTTTCACATCCTTGCCAACATTTGTTATCTTTTTTTTTTTTAATTTATTTATTTTTGGTTGTGTTGGGTCTTCGTTGCTGTGTGCGGGCTTTCTCTAGTTGCAGTGAGCGGGGGCTACTCTTTGTTGCGGTGTGCGGGTTTCTCATTGGGGTGACTTCTCTTGTTGCAGAGCATAGCTTGGATGGTAGTTGTGCGGGCTTCTGTCGTTGTGGCTCACAGGCTGTAGAGCGCAGGCTCAGCAGTTGTGGCACATGGGCTTAGTTGCTCCACGGCATGTGGGATCTTCCCGGACCAGAGCTCGAACCCGCGTCCTCTGCATTGGCAGGTGGATTGTTACCCACTGTGCCACCAGGGAAGTCCCTGTTATCTTTTATTATTAAAAAAAAAAAAAAATTCTTTTTAATTGTATTTTTTGGCCGTGCCCCACGGCCTGTGGGGTCTTGGTTCTCCGACCAGGGATGGAACCCATGCCCCTGCATTGGAAGCGCGGAGTCTTAACCACTGGACTTCCAGGGAAGTCCCTATTATCTTTTATTATAGTCGTCCTCCTGGGTTTAAATGGTATCTCATTTTGCTTTTGATTTGCATTTCCCTGACGGCTAACGATGTTGAGCAACTTTTCATGTGCTTACCGGCCATTTGATTATCTTCTTGGGAGAAGTGTCTGTTCAGATCCTCTCCCATTTTTTGTGTATAATGTGAGGATGAGGTCCAACTTCATTCTTTTTACATAGATAGCCAGTTGTACCAGCACCATCTTTGGTTATCTTTTGTGATGTATATAATCACTGATCTACCTTCTCATTTTATACCTTCCTCATTCTGACATGAGTTCAGAGTAATTTTTTTTTTAATTTATTTATGTAGGCCACACTGGGTCTTAGTTGCTGCACATGGGATCTTCGTTGTGGCATGTTTTTAGTTGCGGCATGCGGACTTTTAGTTGCGACACGTGGGCTTCTTAGTTGCGGCATGCAGACTCAGTTGCGACATGCATATGGGATCTAGTTCCCTAACCAGGGATTGAACCCAGGCCTCCCGTATTGGGAGCGTGGATTCTTACCCACTGGACCACCAGGGAAGTCCGAGTTCAGAATAATTTAGGTATGTGTGTCTGATGGAAAAATCTTTTCTTTTTTAAAATTACATACTATACATAGCATCTTTTCATGTTGTTTTGTATGCTGAAGTAACAGCAATAAGACATGAGCTGCATTATTATCAGAAATGCATGGTCCAGGATATAGTAACCTTAGATTAAATTATCAGGAATCTGTGGCTTCTCTATTAAAACAATGCTATCTTAAATAAGCACTCTAAAGAATCATTCAACAGTGCCCATATATATATATATATATTTTAATTAATTTATTTGTTTGTTTGTTTATTTATTTATTTATTTATGGCTGTGTTGGGTCTTCGTTTCTGTGCAAGGGCTTTCTCTAGTTGCGGCAAGCGGGGGCCACTCTTCATTGTGGTGCACTGGCCTCTCGCTATCGCAGCCTCTCTTGTTGCGGAGCACAGGTTCCAGATGCGCAGGCTCAGCAATTGTGGCTCACGGGCCTAGTGGGTCCACGGCATGTGGGATCTTCCCAGACCAGGGCTTGAACCCGTGTCCCCTGCATTGGCAGGCAGATTCTCAACCACTGCGCCACCAGGGAAGCCCCAGTGCCCATATTTTAGCAGCAAATTTGGAGATATCTCCAAAAGAGATTTCAAACATTTTGTCTCTACTGTGTTTGTTTACTATTTGTCTGTGGTGGGGGTAGTTCTGATTCTGAGTTGGGAGTTGAATGCCTTCTCACCTTTTAGAACAATGTCCCCACACTTTTATTACTAACCACATGGATAAACTATTTTTTGAACATACACCTAATAAGTATATATTTATAAATTATATACTTGTACTACTATGTCAGTATGCAAAAACAAAAGGGGTTACTTTTAAAAAGGAAGTCAAGAAATGAGCAAAAGTTTTGATATTTCCCACTTGATAGTCTTGCTTGCTCTCAGGTGGATATGTGTTGCTCTGAATGCAACACATTCAGAGTGTGATGCTGGAGAATTTTGCCTATGGTTTTGGAGATTGTGGCCTCCTCAGAAGCCTTGGGTATGGCGGCCCCTCCTCTTCACATTACCCAGGGTTCCCATCTGAGATCTCTTCTTCCCTTTGGGGCTGGATTCTCAATGTTGCCCTATTCACTCACTGGTGAATCTTGTCGCTGCAGGTACAGGTGCAGGTACAGCAGTCTCCGCAGCAGGTCTCGGCTCAGCAGCTCTCCCCGCAGCTCACCGTTCACCAGCCTGCTGAGCAGCCCATCCATGTCCAGGTGCAGATCCAAGGCCAAGCAGCACAGCCGACAGCCCCCTCCATCCAGACCCCATCTCTGCAGAGCCCCAGCCCTTCGCAGCTGCAGGCGGCCCAGATCCAGGTGCAGCACATGCAGGCGGCCCAGCAGATCCAGGCTGCAGAGATCCCAGAGGAGCACATCCCACATCAACAGATCCAGGCTCAGCTGGTGGCTGGCCAGTCTCTTGCTGGGGGTCAGCAGATCCAAATCCAGACTGTGGGTGCCCTTTCCCCACCACCGTCCCAGCAGGGCTCACCTCGGGAAGGGGAGCGGCGGGTTGGCACGGCCAGTGTCCTCCAGCCAGTGAAGAAGCGCAAAGTGGACATGCCCATCACTGTGTCCTACGCCATCTCAGGGCAGCCGGTGGCCACCGTGCTGGCCATTCCACAGGGCCAGCAGCAGAGTTACGTGTCTTTGAGGCCCGACTTACTAACAGTAGACAGTGCCCACCTGTACAGTGCCACTGGGACCATTACTAGCCCTACAGGAGAAACTTGGACCATACCTGTTTACTCTGCCCAGCCCCGGGGGGACCCTCAGCAGCAGAGCATTACTCACATTGCCATTCCCCAGGAAGCCTACAACGCAGTTCATGTCAGTGGCTCACCCACAGCCCTGGCAGCTGTAAAGCTGGAGGATGACAAGGAGAAGATGGTGGGCACCACGTCTGTAGTGAAAAACTCCCATGAAGAGGTAGTGCAGACCCTTGCAAACTCTCTCTTTCCAGCACAGTTCATGAATGGCAACATCCACATTCCAGTGGCTGTGCAGGCCGTGGCAGGCACATACCAGAATACAGCTCAGACTGTCCATATATGGGACCCTCAGCAGCAGCCACAACAACAAACCCCCCAGGAACAGACGCCACCGCCACCACAGCAGCAGCAGCAGCAGCAGCTCCAGGTTACTTGTTCAGTAAGTGAGACTTATCTGTAGGGCAGCCTGCTCCCTCAGGGCCCAGTGCAACACAGAACTTGCCTGGTAACCTCTGGCGCCTCTGGCTTGTTTACAGGAATGATGTTGGTCTTGCAGTAATACAGTATTTAGTATTTTAATTAGGGTTGGGGAGAGGGGGACAGGAATGGCAAGTGAAGCTATGGAACAGGCAGGAGTTCTAGCCTGGTACCTGGAGGTAAATGAAATGACCAGTAACTGCTTTGGGGGTAGATGCCTGGAGTGCTTTTTTGTGATCTCTTTAGGAGTGGTAAACTTCTAGGTAGAGACTAATGGGTCACCCCAAGTGTTATCTCTGTCCCAGAAGCTGCTTTCTGCATCACAGATGAACAGATCTAGTGGAACCCCTGTAGTTTAGCACACAGGCTCTAAACTTATCACAGTTGAGAGGGTGTTAAATTGTTCCTCCTTTAGTTGTCATCTAAAGGTGGACTACACTGGACACAGTATAGGTGAATTATGAGATCTAAAATACCTTCCGGTGGGCCTGTTAAAAGTGATCATCTTTGGGGAATTCCCTGGTGATCCAGTGGTTAGGACTCCACACTGCCACTGCAGGGGGCACGGATTCGATCCCTGGTCGGGGAATTAAGATTCCCTCAAGGCATGTAACGTGGCCCAAAAAAAACAACAACAGTGATCATCTTGGGAGTCTTGAATAAGCCCCCTATGCAGTGGGACTTTCCAACCGTGTTTTTATGTTCCTTAAAAAATAGTTAAGATAAGCCATGGTTAATTGAGTTTTCTGTCATGGCAGCTATGTTGAGCTAAGGTTTTTTTTGTTGTTTTTTTTTTAAATTATTTTATTTTTGGCTGCGTTGGGTCTTCGTTGCTGCACGCGGGCTTTCTCTAGTTGTGGCGAGCAGGGGCTACTCTTCACTGCGGTGCGTATGCCTCTCATTGTGGTGGCTTCTCCTGTTGCGGAGCACAGGCTCTAGGCGCGCAGGCCTCAGCAGTTGTGGCACGTGGGCTCAGCAGCTGTGGCTCGCAGGCCCAGCAGTTGTGGCTCGCGGGCTCTAGAGCGCAGACTCAGTAGTTGTGGTACACGGGCTCAGCCGCTCCGTGGCATGTGGCATCCTCCCGGACGAGGGCTCGGACCCATGTCCCCTACTTTGGCAGGCGGACTCCCAGGCACTGTGCCACGAGGGAAGCCCTGAGCTAAATTTTTTAACTTTTTATTTTGAAATGATTTTAGATTTATAGAAACGTTGCAAAAATAGAACTGTTGAAAATTTTTTTTTAAGTTAATTAATTAAATTTTTTTTATATTTATTTTTGGCTGTGTTGGGTCTTCGTTTCTGTGCGAGGGCTTTCTCTAGCTGTGGCAAGTGGGGGCCACTCTTCATTGCGGTGCGCGGGCCTCTCACTATCGCGGCCTCTAGTTGCGGAACACAGGCTCCAGACGCGCAGGCTCAGTAGTTGTGGCTCATGGCCTAGTTGCTCTGCGGCATGTGGGATCCTCCCAGACCAGGGCTCGAACCCGTGTCCCCTGCATTGGCAGGCAGATTCTCAACCACTGCGCCACCAGGGAAGCCCAAAATGTTTTTTTTTAAAGAGGCACTTTTTAAAAATTTATTTTTGGCTGCGTTGGGTCTTCATCGCTGCGCACAGGCTTTCTCTAGTTGGAGTGAGCGGGGGCTACTCATTGTGGTGGCTTCTCTTGTTGCGAAGCACTGGCTCTAGGCACACGGGCTTCAGTAGTTGTGGCACGTGGGCTCAGGAGTTGTGGCTCGTGGGCTCTAGAACACAGGCTCAGTAGTTGTGGCGCACAGGCTTAGTTGCTCTGCGGCATGTGGGAATCTTCCCGGACCAGGGATCAAACCCATGTCCCCTGCATTGGCAGGTGGATTTTCAACCACTGTGCCACCAGGAAAGCCCAGAACTGTTGAAATTTTAACTTTAAAATTGCTTGGCTCTTTTATCTTTTCTAACTGTTAATCTTCTTAAGGCTATCACAGATCCACCTTTTAAGACTGTTAGTAAAGTTTCTGGTCCCTTGTCTGGCAGACATTTAGAGTGGATGTAGGGCCTCTGGTCTCATGGGACTGGTGAAGGTAGTGTGCCTCAGCCCAGGAGCTCTGGGAATGCATGTGAGGGAGCTGGCACAAACAAAGCACTGTTAGACCAGGGACCACACTCAGAAACTCAAGATGTAAATGATTGGGTAAGCAAAAGCTGACCGAGTGGTTTCATAGAGGCAACAGTATGTTAATCTTACGTGACTTTGTTAAGGACCTATTAAATATCCAGTTGTCAGGCCTAGAAGTAGAACAAGACAGTGTCATTGCTTCGGGTAGCTTATAGTCTAGTGGAAGTGAGAACATATGATTTGTTTCTGTAAAGTATTTATAAAGCAGCATAATCAAGTGTGACAACGTGTGCTACACACACAAAGTCAAGCTGGGAATTCAGAAATCAATCTAGGTTAAACGTCAGCAGAGGCATCTTTGTGGAAAAAATGGCATTTGATCTCTAGTTTATAGCTTAGATTGACAGAAGGATGGAGCAGGATGAATAAGAGCCAAGGGTGGACACAAGTGATACGGCCTAGGTTAACATGAGAGGAGGAGAACCATGGGAGAGGAGTTAGTACAGGGGGCAAAGGGGCTATCTTCCCAAAGTGAAGAGTTGACATGATCTGTGGTAGGAAAATTTTCCAGAATCCTAAGAGTCATGGTAATAAGAAGAATCAATTACTGGTGTGTAGAATTGATTGCATGTAGGAGAGACCAGACAGGAGACTTGTAATGGTGCTCTGTGCTGAGCTTTTGCTCACAGGGATGGAGCGCATCAGGCCTCTCCTCTGCTCTCCTGGGCCTGATGTTCCAATTTGCAATTCAGGACTCTTGTTGCTCATGGGGCTCTGCTTGTAATTTGCACATCTGGGCCCTTCAGCAGGAAAATCTTTTCTAGAGTTCATTTTAGTAAGTTCATTTTAGCGTTCTTCATGTTCTTCAGAGGCTTTGTCTCCTTTGGCAAAGTCTTATAGCGACGTATGTCAAGGGTTATTACCAGAAAAAGAAAAATTGGGAAGAATACCCATCATGCAGGAAAGATGAGTTTGTCCATTTACACCACAAATATCCCTCTGCCCTCCTTATCAGGCTCTGTTCTAGGTGCTGGGAAACAGAGGTGAATAAGACAGTCTGCCCTTGGAGCCCTCGTAGCCCATGGGAAGATAATTGTGCTGTGATGTGAGTTGAACCCTAAGGAGAGCTGATGTGTTCCTTCACCTGGCATACCCTTTTTGAAAGCTCTTTTATATCCTGTGTTTAAAACCAGATTTGTGGCTAAACCTCCCTCCCTTGACCTCACACCCACCTCCATCTGTTCCCCTATTTCTCCACTTTACTTTATTCCCAGAGTTCTCAAAAGGATTATCTGCACAGGCTGACTCTACTTGCTAACCAGTTTTCCCTTCAACTCATGACTGGGTCTGCTCTTGTCAAGGTCATCAGTGACCTACCTCCCTGTGGCCAGATCCAACAGACGTGTCTGTTTTTATCTCAATTATAGCAACACACAGCACAACAGACCATGCCTGTCTTCTTGAAACTCTCCTTTGGACTTCCATGTTATTATGCACTCCTGGTCTTCCTCCTACCCCACTGGTTATTTTTCCTTCTCAGGAGACTTTGCTGAAGCCTCCTTCTCTTCTGTCTGAGCCATACATGTTGTTTCTCAAAGCTCTGTACTAACCCTCTCTTCTCCCCAAGGGATTCCTCTCCATTGTCATGATTTTCAGAATCCTCTAGATGTCTGCTGCAGAAGGTGATAATCACTGACACTATCTGCCAGGCACTGTCCTTAGTGTTGCATATATTAACTCATTTAATTCTCACACCAACCTTAAGAGGTGTGTACTACTATCTCCATTTTACAAATGAAGAAACTGAGGCACAGAGAGATTAAACAACAAGGCCAAAGCCACCTTTTAGTAAGTAGCAGAGTTGGCATTCAACCTTGGACAGGCTGGATCTAGAGCCCATGTCTTAACCCATGTACTGCATTGACACACAGATCTTTATCCCTAGACTGTACCTTTCCCCTTAGGACCTTTCCCATACACTCAGCAGCCTACTTATTGATTGATTGATTGATTGATTGATTGATTGCTGTGTTGGGTCTTCGTTTCTGTGCCAGGGCTTTCTCTGGTTGTGGTGAGCGGGGGCCACTCTTCATCGCGGTACGCGGGCCTCTCACTATCGCGGCCTCTCTTATTGCGGAGCACAGGCTCCAGACGCGCAGGCTCAGCAGCCGTGGCTCACGGGCCCAGTTGCTCCGCGGCATGTGGGATCTTCCCAGACCAGGGCTCGAACCCGTGTCCCCTGCATTGGCAGGCAGACTCTCAACCACTGCGCCACCAGGGAAGCCCCAGCCTACTTATTTATTTACTTGCATTTGTTAAAGATATCTCAGCGCTTCATTAGCATCCCCTCTACTACTATCAAAAACTATCCCGTCTCAAAAAGTGATACCATCATCCACCCATTTGTTTAAGCCAGAAACCCAGGAGTCATCCTTGAGATCCTTGAGTCTGCTTTATCTTACTCCTCACAGTCAATTCATCAACAAGCCACATTGATTCTACCACCAAACTTCTCAGAATCTCTTAAATCATTTCACTGCCACCATCCTGGTCTTGGCCACCAGCACCTACTTCCACTTTTGCTCTTTAATCCATTTTCTACAGCTCAAGAATAATTTCCTTAAAATGTAAGATTATGTCACTTCCCAACTTAAAACTCTTTTCAGGTCTCCATCACAAATAGGAAAAACTCTACACCAAGTGTGGAAGGCCTTACTTGCATCAGTAGTTTTCAACCTGGATGAGACTTCTACTTCCCCTACCCACTGATAGACATTTGAACATGTGTAGAAGAATTTTGGTTGTCAGGATGATTAGGAGTGTTACATGTAGTGGGTGGAGGCACACAGTGAAGGGACCCTGGCTAATAAGACAGAGAAGCACTGCCCCACATCCTCTGGCCCCCACCTGCTTACCCAGTCAGACTCCTAGATTTCTAGCTTGGGTAGATGGTGTTGCCATTGAACAAGGTAAGAGAGGGAACTCTGAGGAGAATACTTCTGGATGGGCAAAGTGATGAATTCTCTCCATAGATGTTAATGTGAGGTGGCTTTCAGATGTTCAGCTGGAGATGTACAGTACCCACTGGGTATATTAAGGGACCGTCTAGCATAGAGTCACAGAGTTAGCAATCATTTCTACAAACATGGAGATCTAAACTGGGAAGGTGGTTGAGACTCACCAAGGAGAATGGTAGTTGAACTGAGAAGTGTGTCTAGAGGGGAGCTCCAGGGTTGACAGACATTTAAGGGCCTAGCACTGGTATTTCTTTTATCTCCTTGTTTGATCATGTATCTTATATCAAAGCTAGTAAGGTAGTTTTTATTTTTATTTATTGATAAGCAAATTTGTGTCATGAATAAATTATTTTGCCTTCAATTTGAATGATTAGGCATTCTTCAGCCCTTTAGTAGGCCCTGGCATGGAAAACTGCTCAAGGGAATTTGTTCACAATGTAGATAGATGTGTGAGACCCAAGAACCTGTGCTTTGTATCTGTGTTGGTGTCTATCCTGCCTGATGGGGATTGTGATTGAAGGTCATGGACAGTCTCTGCCCCTTTGGCTGCATGGTTTGGCTGTCAGACCATTGAGGATGGGACTACTCTTCCTTTGGAGGCAGGAAGACAAAACAGTGCCTTCTGTCTCTAGAAAATGTCCTTATGA
This sequence comes from Balaenoptera acutorostrata, assembly GCF_949987535.1. Lineage (NCBI taxonomy): Eukaryota > Metazoa > Chordata > Mammalia > Artiodactyla > Balaenopteridae > Balaenoptera > Balaenoptera acutorostrata. The sequence continues at coordinate 39,601,567 of NC_080073.1, forward strand.
GCCAAAACAGTATTATTGAGAAGGAACATGAAGGATGATTCTCAACCATGACTGGACATTAGAATCACCTGGAGAGCTTTTAAAACTACTGCTGGCAGGCTTCCACCTTCGACCAATTAAATCAGAATCTCTGTGGATAAGGCCCAGGCATGGGTGTTTTTTAAAATCAGCCAGATGATTTTAAGGTGCAGCCAAGTTTCACAGTCTGGACACTTGGTACTCAAAGTATAGGTTGCAGACCAGCTTCCTTATTTGGGAGCTTGTTAGAAATGCCAGAATCTCAGGTCCCACCTGAGGTCTTTCTAATCAGAATCTGCATTTTAATAAAATCCCCATAACTGATTCACTTTGTTATAAAGCAGAAACTAACACAGCATTGTAAAGCAATTATACTTCAATAAAGATGTTTAAAAAAAATAAAAATAAAAAAATAAAATCCCCAAAGGGTTTATTTGTGCATTGTAGTTTGATGAGCAGTGCTTTGTGCCAGTAGTTCTGAGCAGTGACTAAACGTTAGAATTGCCTTTTTACATGGGAAGGTTTTAAAAAGACTGATACCTCTTTAAAAAGAGATTCTGGGGTGGAGCTCAGGTATTGGTGTTTTTAAATCAGAGATTCAGAAGTACAACCAAGACTGAGGAGCTTTGCACTAGCCTTTGCTGTCTCTGGAGTAAAGAATAGAACTCCAGAGGTTCTTGAAAGTAGAACAGCAAGGAGAAGAGAGGTTTTTTAATTAAAAGAACTATAAGTAACATTTTTTTTTTTGAGATTTTTTTTTTATTTTTTAGAACAGTTTTAGACTTATAGGAAAATCGCAGAATTTCCATAAACCCCACACCCAATTTCTGCAGTTATTAACATCTAACATTAGTATGGTACATTTGTTTTTTGTTTTTGTTTTTTACTATAAGTAACATTTTTCCGGCAGTTTTGCCAAAAGGCCTTTGGACACATTTTGATGGTTTCTCTCTCATAGGCTCAAACTGTCCAAGTTGCTGAAGTTGAACCACAGTCACAGCCACAGCCTTCCCCAGAACTTCTGCTTCCAAATTCTCTGAAGCCAGAAGAAGGGCTTGAAGTATGGAAAAACTGGGCACAGACCAAGAACGCTGAGCTAGAGAAGGATGCTCAGAACAGACTGGCACCCATTGGGAGTAAGTGTTTGGGAGGGAAAGGGGGTTGGACTCTGTCAAAAATGCAATGGTACTTAAGCAGCAGGAGGACAGAATGGCAGGAAGGTGGTGTCCCTTGGCTCTCTGGGCACTAGGGAGCACCATCTGAAATAGTATGCTGAATTCAAGACAAGCAACAAGCAGGCCGGACCTACTGTAAATGAGCAGAATTTGTGGGGTTTGCCCAAGATCAGGCATTTTTGTACACATGGATTTCTGGGACAGAGAGACTTCTGGGAGGAGATATGAATTAGTGAGTGCACTCAGGGGCCCTCTTCCTTAGCATTATCCTCACAACTTCCTCATATTACAGAGGGTGGATTTTGTGTTTTTGCTTTCATGTCTTGGTCCTAATAATAATTGGGGGGATACGTGAGGTAGGAAGGATTGTGGGAAGGAAACCCTTTGTGTAATAGGGCAAACAGGATTATTGTCTTTGTAGGCTAGTTCTGATCGTAGATACAGGTGACCATTTTCATCCCAGCACCTTCATGGGTGGTGTCTGCTCTGAAACCTCCTTCCAGGGATATGAGCAACCAGTAAAGAGACAGCTGTTGCCAGGACCCTCACTAACCTCTGGGGCTTGTGTTGCAGGGCGTCAATTGCTGCGATTCCAGGAAGATCTCATCTCTTCTGCTGTGGCCGAGTTGAATTATGGGCTCTGTCTAATGACACGGGAAGCTCGAAATGGAGAAGGTGAACCCTATGACCCAGATGTGCTGTACTATATTTTCCTGTGTATTCAAAAGGTAGGAAACAGAACTTCACAGGAACATGTTTGAGCTGTGTTCCCATTGGGTATTTGCTGGGTAGTCAAATTAGTAAAATGACAAGCAAGTGGTTACAGTAAAGACATTCTCTTTCAATTATATAATGAATTTTTTAAAATTGGAAAAGATCTACATATTCACTTTAAAAAATAAAATAAACATCATCATAATCCCACTATCTAGAGAAACATCTATTAAAATATTTGATAATGGGCTTCCCTGGTGGCTCAGTGGTTGAGAATCTGCCTGCTAATGCAAGGGACACGGGTTCGAGCCCTGGTCTGGGAAGATCCCACATGCCGCGGAGCAGCTAGGCCCGTGAGCCACAGTTACTGAGCCTGCGCGTCTGGAGCCTGTGCTCCACAACAAGAGAGGCCGCGATGGTGAGAGGCCTGCGCACCGCGATGAAGAGTGGCCCCCGCTTGCCACAACTTGAGAAAGCCCTCGCACAGAAATGAAGACCCAACACAGCCATAAGTAAAGAAATAAATAAATAAAAATTTTTTAAAAAAAAATTTGCTATATTACCTTAGAGCCTTTTTTTATCATGGAACATTTATATAACACTTTTCATTAAAGTAAACATGTAGTTTGCAGAAAAGCAATTTATCCAGAAAAAAGTCTCGTGCTGACATGTAGCTCGTCTTCTCATTGTTTCCCGCATTAATGCAAAATAGTTATTTGGAAGTGTCTAGCTAGAATATACAACTGTAGTTAGGTTTTCAGGACATCTAAGATGAAGATTAACAGAGAAATTCATTTTAGGACTGGCAGTTTAGGAGAGCAGAGGTGGATTTCTTAGTGTTTGAATGCTATTGTGGAGAAGCCCACAGTATGATGGAAGAACAGTTGCTAACTAGGACTCACCCTGTTGCTTAGGCCTGAGAAAAGCCCATCTTCCACTTTGTTCCTCTTTCTTAACCAGTCACCCAGAGCACTGGGTGAATTGCTCTACATGCTTTGTCTCATTCCATGCTCTCTCACTCCTGGAAGGCAGGCACAGTCATCTCCATTTACAAACAAGGAAACTGAGCCCCCAAAGTTAAAAGACTCGCATGAGTTACTAAACTTATACCATAGCTAATAAGAGGCTGACCCTGGAGCCCACATCGTGATTTTTGCTACCACAAGACAATGCCTTGCTTGGGTGAAATAGCATTCACAAAATCTGCTCCATTGACCCAACTCTCAAGAGTGTTGTGAGAGTCAGTTCACATGCTGAAGTATACTATGAAAGTGCCACACAGTGGACAGTTTTTTTTTAATTTATTTGTTTGGCTGCGTTGGCTCTTTGTCGCAGCACGTAGAATCTTTCGTTGCGGCGTGTGGGCTTCCCTCTAGTAGTGGTGCATGGGCTCAGTAGCCCCGCAGCATGTGGGATCTTAGTTCCCCAACCAGGGATCGAACCCGAGTCCCCTGCATTGGAAGGCAGATTCTTAACCACTGGACCACCAGGGAGGTCCCCGCTGGACAGTTTTGACTTGGTGTGTTGTTTTGTTAATGGGGGAGGAATGGGTAGGGAGAGGTGAGGGTACTGGTAGAAAAATGTTTGCTTCTCCTCGACAACTTGCCCAAGAGACTACCGACAACTTTTATTGATTATTTTTCTTTTAGTATCTTTTTGAAAATGGACGGGTTGATGACATTTTCTCCGATCTTTATTATGTTCGATTCACGGAGTGGCTGCATGAAGTTCTGAAGGACGTTCAGCCCCGAGTCACTCCACTTGGTAAGAATCTTCCTAGTCCTTGGATGTCTTTAGCACCTGGGTTTTAAAAAGATCAGCTGGGGAGGAAAAAAAAAAAAGATCAGCTACTTGTGTGGCTAGCTGTGATATAGCATGTGGGTGAGGAGGCTATAAATCCCAGGCCCCAAACATCAGTCTCTGTGCTGCTTGGCCTGATGTGGAAGGGGCATGGCTCACCAGACAGAGAATCTGGCTGGTTCCAGTGTGGCAAGGACACAGGGGCATGCAGAGTGTGGGGTAGTTACTCCATTTTTTTTCCCTATTAAAATTTATTGATTCAAATTGGAATCCTTGCAAAAATTAAGAATTATGAACTATTTCATCTGTAGGTTAATTATATTACATATTGAGTTTTTTTCCCCTTATGTTTAAACATACGTTCTACATATATAGAACATAATTTTTGCTTTACCCATGGATAACCTGGGCAGCATGTTGTGTTGGAAAGAACATGAGTTTCGCAGTAGAATGTTTGAGGTGTTTGTTTTTTTAAAAAAAAATAAACTATTTTTAAGAGCAGTTTTAGGTTTACAGGAAAACTGAGCAGGAGATACAGAGAATCCCATATACTCCCTCACACAGCGTTTCCCCTATTATTAGTATCTTGTATTAGTGTAGTGTATTCGTTAAAATTGATGAGCCCATGTTTGGTACATTATTATTAACTAAAGCCTGAAGTTTACATTAGAGTTCACTCCTTGGGTTGTATATTCTGTGGGTTTTGACAAATGTATAATGACATGTGTCTACAATTCAGCATCATACAGAAGTTTCACTGCCCTAAAATCCCCCGTGTTCCACTTATTCATCCCTCCCTCCATTCCCCGGACTCTCTGGCAACCTCTGATCTTTTTTACTGTCTCCATAATCTTGCCTTTTCCAGAATGTCATATAGTTAGAATAATTTAGTGTTAATTTCTTTCAATAACTTCATTTAATGTTCTTGCATGTCTTTTCATGGCTTGATAGCTCATTTCTTTTTTTTTTTGCTGAATAATATTCCATTTTATGAATGTGCCACAGTTTGTTTATCCATTCACCTATTAAAGGACATTTTGGTTGTTTCCATGTTTCAGTAATTATGAATAAAGCTGCTGTAAACATTGTGTGCAGGTCTTTGGTGAAAGAATAGACAGATCCATGGAACAGAATAGAGAGTCCAGAAATAGAACCACACGAATATAACCAGTTTATCTTTGACCAAGGGGCAAAGGCAGTTAAATGGAGAAAGGATAGTCTTTTGTTTTGTTTTCTTTTATTTTTTTGGCCCCGCCATGTGGCTTGCAGGATTTTAGTTCCCTGACCACGGATTGAACCTGGGTCATGCAGTGAAAAGCACCAAGTCCTAACCACTGGACCGCCAGGGATTCCCTGGATAGTCTTTTCAACCAACACTGCTGGAACAACTGGACATCCACATATTTTTTTAAAAAATGAATCATAGACCTAAATGTAAAGCTATAAAGCTCCTAGAAGATAAAATAGGAGAAAATCTAGGTGACCTCAGGTTTGTTGGTAACTTTTTAGGTACAACACAAAAAGCACAATCTGTGAAACGAAAGAATTGGTAAGTTGGACTTTATCAAAATTTAAAAAACAAGCAAACAAAAACTTATTCTCTGTGAAACACATTGTTAAGAGAATGAAAAGACAAGCCACAGACTGGGAGGAAATCTTTGCAAAACACATATCTGATAAAGGACTGGGATCCAAAATATATAAAAAACTCTTAACAGTCAACAATAACAAAACAAAGAACCCAGTTAAAAAATGGGTCAAGGATCTGAACAGATGCCTCACCAAAGAAGCTGGCAGATAAGTATATGAAAAGATATTTATCATATATCATCAGGAAATGGCAAATTAAAACAACAGTGATGGGAGTTCCCTGGTGGCCTACTGATTAGGATTTGGTGCTTTCATTGCTGTGCCTCAGGTTCAGTGCCTGGTCGGGGAACTGAGATTCCGCAAGCCACATGGCACAGCAGGCATAAATACGTACATACATACATACAGTGATGTACCACTATATACCTATTAGAATGGCTGAATTCCCAAGCATTCTCTTACCTTAGGATCCAGCAGACATGCTTCTTTGTATTTACCCAAATGAGTTGAAAACCTTATGTCCACACGAATATCTGAGTTTTAATCCTGGCTCTGGATTTAATAGAATGTATGTTGTTTAACTTTTTCTTAATCTTTTTTTAAAATTGAGATATAATTGACATATAACATTATATTAGTTTCAGGTGTACAACAGTGATTTGATACAGTATGTATATATTGCAAAATGATTTAGTCTAGTTAACATTTGTCGTCATAGTTACATGCTTAACCTTTTAAAAAAAATATTGTTTAAACAAATATTTTTTTGAGTGCCTACTATGTGCCAGACAGTTCCAGGTGTACATAATATAATTCAGTAGTGAACAAAATGAAGCTTACAGTCTAACGGGGGAGACTGTATAAATAATCACATTAATTTATGATAAGTGCTTTGAAGAACAAAGCACAGAGAATGGAAAGTGTTACGGGTACGTTAGGAGGGAGGCCTCTCTGAGGGGATGTCATTAGAACAGACACCTGAGTAAGTGAATCACTGTACATGATTTGCAAAATTTCAAACCAAGTGTGGCTATATAAAGTTTGCTTTTTAAAACTTTTTATTATGGAAATTTCAAGCACATATAAAATAAACAGAATAAATTAATGGCACTCCCATGTACCCATGGCAAATCTTGTCCCATATATACACTGCCTGTTCCCCCAACCATGTTATTTTGAAATAAATCCCAGACACTTTATCCGTAAATATTTTAATATGTGTTATTGACATTCCACAATGCCATTATTATACTTTTTTTAAAAAAGATAAGTCCATAATGTCATCAAATTCTACCCTTTGTTCGAATTTCTAATTGTCCCATAAATATCAGAATTTTATTTGTTTGAGTCAAGTTGCAGATAAGGTCCACACGTTGAAATTGCTGTTATACCTTTTAATGTTTAGCTTTAATCTTTAATTTCCCCCTTGATTATTTTTCTTGCAATTTATTTATGGAAGAAACTAGCCTTTTAAAAAGTCTAATTTTTACTATTATATCTCCATGCTGTAATTTAACATATTCTTCTGTCCCCTGTATTTACAGTTAATTGGTAGTTGCATATAAAGACTTGATTAATCAAGTTTTGTTTTTTTTGTGTGTTTTCTTTTTGGCAAGGTTACATCATAGATGGGTTGCTTACTTCCATCAGGTGCCCATAATGTCTGGATCCATTCATTCATGACGAGTTGCAAGCAGTGGTATTCTAATGCTATTACTTCATTATTAGCTGAAATACAAAGAGAAACTTTCCCTCATCAACTCTTTGAATTCCTAGCAGTATAGATTGTATAGAAGAGACAGGATAAGGGCTTGTTTCTTCTTCTTTGTTTAGCAGTTTTCACAGTAATGAGTTGGTTCACCAGCTTCCTCCAGCTGGGGTTTTTTTGTTTGTTTGTTTAAAGAATCATTGTGAGCTAATTAATTTAAACATATTTAATATGATTCAATTCATTGCACTTGTTATCTTTAATGATGCACAAATTGTCCCATCTTTGGCCATTTGGAGCCTCTTTAAATTGGCTCTTAAGTTCATTTGACATGATCCTACTTCCTTGATTTCTGGTTTGCCAGAATGTTCCAGGCTTATCCTGGACATTTTCTGTCTCCCATTGTGGAATTGATCAGTTCTCCATGGAGCATGGTACTTTTCAGTGTTAAATGGTATTTCGTTATCACAGTCTGGATGGTAGGGGTGCTCATTGCTCCTTGGGTTTCTAGGCCTAACTAAAAAAATTAATATAAAATAGATCATTTTGATGCTTTACAGTTCAGATTCAGAACTATGAGACTTTTATATGTTGTTTCCATCTGTATCTCCTGTTGCCTGTGCCAGGAGTTCTGGTTTTCAGGCATTAAAGTTCACTTTGTGTTGTTAAGAAGTGGTTATAGGGAAGTGACACCAGGCGGCAGAGTGAACCCAGGGAAAATAGGGCATGCCAAGGTATGCCTGGGGCCACTCCTAGGGCTGGCCTTCCCTGAGGAGGGCTATCTTCTGTCACTCATCCTGCTTAAGATTTGTCTGAGAGCAAGGAAGTTTATCTCATTGCCATTGGGCCACAAAATAGAATAGTAGAGGCAGACATTCCCTAAAGAGATGGAAGTGCACTAATGGAGTCAGAGGGCCAGCTTTGGCAAGAACAGAGAAAAGGAATGTATTGGGCAGAACATTCCCCTGCTTCTAAGAAGTGCCACCCTCACTCCCTGCCTGGAGAATTCTGAAACTCCTGCAGGAGAATGCTGGTGTCTGTTGCGGTTTCACCATGCCCTCAGTCCCTGGCACACATACACTTGGACATTGACTGTTGAATGAACATATGAAGGGGGCTTGATGATCAGCCGAAGTGTCATCTTCCTTTGGTGTAGACCTGCCTGCCCAGGGCTCTTGATCAAACCACTGCCTTAGCCCCTGTCCAGCTTTCAGTTAGCTTATGAACCAGGGTCTTACAGTAAAACTTGCCCTATGGAGGAAACCTATAATAGATCTGAATATCATTCTCCCCTTTTTCCAAAGGGGATGAGAATGGGTTTGCTTTCTAGAGATGGAAGACATGAGAAGTTTAACAAGGGCAAACGGGCGTGTATACCAGTTCTTTGGGCCCTGGCCTGGATACCTTTGAAAGTATGATGAAAGCTCTGTACCCTCTTCAGAGAAGTTTGCATATATGCAGAGAGGTTGGCTTATACTTTTGGGTGTTTCTCTGAGGGATGTCCTTCTACCCCATATTAATCTTCAATTAGAGGAAGAATTAACATCAGGTGAGAGTGATCATGTAGGGCAGTGGTTCTTAAAGTGTGGTGTTAGGAACTTCTTGAAAACACACATTTTCGGGTCCTGCCCAGAAACTTGGGTTGGGACTCAGCTGTTTATGTTTTAACAAGCTTTCCAGATGATTCTGCCATATCCCAGGAAGACTTCTCCAGTTAAACTTGTACTCCTGTGTGGTCCTTGTTGTGCTTCACACCTCCCATCCTGCACCTTTGAGGGACCACCTGCCATCCTTTTGTTGTAGCAGTACTCTGTTCCTCCTAGGCTATGTCCTGCCCAGCCACGTGACTGAGGAGATGCTGTGGGAGTGCAAGCAGCTCGGCGCTCACTCCCCTTCCACCCTGCTGACCACCCTCATGTTCTTTAACACCAAGTAAGTGTTCTAGAGGCTCCATGCTTAGCCACTGCTGGCATCTGCCCAATGAAGAGGGTAGAAACTATCCAGATGGACTTCTGAATACCTTTGACATATACTTGAGAGCCTTTGAGCTACTGAAAGCCTTCAGCCCCACTTGGCTACATTTTGTGTGCTAACCAGTGAGGCAGACAGCCTTGCCAGATCCCTACCATCAGTCTTGATGAGATTCCTCCACTAGACAGTGTGTTTGGGTGTGGGCCTGCCCAGATTCTGGGAGTGTGGGCAGCGGCTCCTCTGAAGCCCTGATGGCAGAGGGTAAGTCACGGTCTCCTCCTGGCACCCCTCCCTTTGCCTTGCTTTCACTTGTGGTGCAGATACTTCCTGTTGAAGACAGTGGACCAGCACATGAAGCTGGCTTTCTCCAAGGTCTTACGACAGACAAAGAAGAACCCCTCTAATCCTAAGGATAAAAGCACGAGTATTCGGTACCTGAAGGCACTTGGGATACACCAGACTGGCCAGAAAGGTAGGGGAAAGAGGTAGGGGTTGCAGAAACAGGTGCTACTGGTCCTGCCCTGCCCTTGTGCCTGGGGGGCTAGTAATGAGTGTGAAGATTGGGATTTGCTGGATAGGAATTTTCCATTCCCTTCTCCCCAGCCAGAAACTTCAAACTCTTGTAGAAGGAGAGACACCCCAGAAATGATAGCTGCCTTTTCCTTTCATACTCACTGCCCATGCCTCACACCCTTTTCCTTCCCAGTATTTCCTGGTTGGGATGGCTGGAAGCCTAAGGTTTCTAATCTGAGCCTGAGTAAAGGCAGTCTGATGCCATGTCTGTGGTGGTGGTGGGGTATGTTTTATAGTTACAGATGACATGTATGCAGAACAGACGGAAAATCCAGAGAATCCACTGAGATGTCCTATCAAGCTCTACGATTTCTACCTCTTTAAATGGTGAGGAGGCTTTATTGTGACTGGGTGACCTGTGTGTGTGCGCGTGCGCACAAAAGCATTCTCTAGTCCCAGGCAGAGTAAAAACACACTTCCGAAAAGCTAAATATAGAAGCAACCTTATTGGTTTTCCCAAAGCATGTGCCCAGCACTGCTCCCTGATGGTCCACTTTCATGGAGAGAGGATGAAGGTAGAGGGAGGACGGTACAGAGAGGCTGCCTCTGTCACATAGTGAGCATAGCCCTTCATCTTCCTGGCCTTGACCTTTTCTCACCACCACTGTCAATCTAAGGGGAACTCCTTTCCTTGGCTTTCGTTCTCCCCTGCCCCTGCAGTTTGGTATATCATCTTAACAGCAATGCCAGAAGATCTTTCTACATTGTAGGTCTTACCGTGTTACTTAGATTAAAACCTTTAGTGGTTTCCTTTTACTCTACAGAGAAAGACAGTAATCCTAATGTGGCCAGCAGGGCCTTTCATGTACTCTCCCTTGTTAACCTCATGTCCGTGTAGCTCTTGGCTCTCTAGCCACACTGGCTCTTCTCCACTGAAGGGCATCATGCTCTCCCTTCCTCAAGACCTCTGCACAGAACTTTTCCCTGTTGGGCAGACCCTGCCACCCCCTGCCTGTTTAGCTAGTTAGCTCCTATCCATCCTTAAAAGAGCTTTATTAGGGAAGCATTTCCAAATTCCCTGCCTGTTCCCTCCGGCTGTTTCTTCTGTAACCCTTACCACTGTTTGTTATTTTCTTTGTCTTTATGTAACTGTTTAACTGCTGTCTGTCTCCCCTCTTACCTGTAAACTCCATAATATAGGGACTCCTGGGTCTCACTCATTTCTTTTAATATCAGCACCTAGTGCAGGCCTGGCACACAGCAGCCCTTTGATAAATCTTGAATCAGTGGATGAATAACTGTTAGAGGATGGCATGTGCTAAGTACTTAAGAGAAGTACAGCACAACGTTGAGGGGGTGTGAGTCCAGGTAAAGGCCCCAGCATCATAGCCAAGCTGAGAAGTCAGAGTCCCTCAGATCAAGTTGAGGAATTATCAGTGGATGGAGTAGAGGAAACAACATAAGCAAAGACTTGGAGATGGACCTTCTGGGTGCTGAAATTGGTTCAGAGTGGGATATGGTTGGACTCAAGTAGATGAGCCCTGGGAGCCCTAGTCAGAGGAATCACACCTGGCAGTGTGTGAGGGAGGAGCAGAAGATGGGCAGCCTAACACTGGCATTTGCAGTAACTCCAAAGGGACGTCCTAGAGGTAGTGTGTGTTGGCTGCATGGAATTTAGGAGCTGTGCCACCATGCTTTCCAGAGCTTACCATCTTTTGCAGATAGCATCTGTTTAGGAGGTTCATGGTGGGAGGGTTGAGATCATGGTGGTTTTACCCAGCTTTTACCCATGTATTCTTCAGCCCCCAGAGTGTGAAAGGCCGGAATGACACGTTTTACCTGACGCCCGAGCCGGTGGTGGCCCCCAACAGCCCAATCTGGTACTCAGTCCAGCCTATCAGCAGAGAGCAGATGGGACAGATGCTGACTCGGATCCTGGTGATAAGAGAAATTCAGGAGGCCATTGCGGTGGCCAACGCAAGCACCATGCACTGAGATCCCTCAGCCATGGTGCAAGGGAGACCATCCAGGAAAAAACGGACACTTTCACACTAAAGAAGAGGCCTCCATTTTTTTTTCTTTTCTTTTTTTATTGGTGTAGTTATGAACCCTTTCAGACTGCTTCTATTTCAAATGTAAAAGGAAACTTTGCCCCCTGTGCATCTTCATAAACCTGCTGTGGCAGACTTCTCAGCCCATGGGGGCTCTGGGTTTCCTGAGAGCCAGATGTCCTAGACAGTTGCTGGCTGACTTTTTTGTGTGGGGCCTGAGGAAAGGGCTTGGACTGTTAGGAGAAATGTCGCCCCTTCCCTTCCTCCAGAAAGATGGAATTAATGATGGATGGACCCTCCAGGGACTCTCCCCAGCTGGCTTCCACTCTGACTGGCAGACTTCGCTGACTACAGGGGAGCCATGGTCTTTTCTTTCTTCATGCTCAGACATAAACCTAGCATCTTAATGGAAGGAAAATGAGGGGAACTTCAATTATGATTTATTAAAGACAATTTCTATTACACCCTCCTTTATGACAAGTGACATTTTAGATGTTAAAGTAAAAACTTTACCATGTCTTTTTTTTTTTTTTTTTTTGGCCTAACATTGAGGCCTTAAACCTGAGGCTTCTGTGCCTGATGGAATTCTTGTAACATACACTTGTGTATCATATAAAGATACCACTCTGTTTCTCTTATGTATTCTTAATCTAGTTGTTTATTAAGAATGACAAGCACGTCTTTTCAACATGTTAGTGAACAACGCCTCTTCATTTGGGAGGAGCCAGGCGGGACAGTGGCAGCAAAGCCTTGCCTGTTCGTTGGACGGGCGAGGTCCTGCGGGAGGGGGTAGCAACAGGAAACAGCCCTAGGGTGTGCTATGCGCTTGCGTTCCCTACCGCCAGCCCCGCCCCTAGGGCGTACGAGTTCTGTACGTGCGTGCTGCGTCCTGACGTCGGCGACGTGCTGGGCGCAGTGACGATATCGGCGGGTTTATATTGGCGCGGCCCAGAAGGCGGAGGCCTCTGCGGCGCCGTCCTCGGAGACGCGCGGCCCTGCCCCGCGCTAGCCATGGCCGACTACCTGATTAGCGGGGGCACGTCCTACGTGCCGGACGACGGGCTCACGGCACAGCAGCTGTTCAACTGCGGGGACGGCCTCACCTACAAGTGCGGGCCTAGCGGGCTCACCTGGGCCAGGAGAGGAGCGGCGCGCAGGGTTGGGAGGCCGGGTGGGGCTTCCATTGAGCCCGCTTGGCTCGGGCGTGGGGGACAGGTTCCGGAAACTCCCCACCCATCTCAGGTTCAGTTTGACAGGTCTGAAGCGGGCGGGATGGAGGAGGCATCTTGGTAGTGCCTGAGATTTCTAGGTTAGAAACTCCGTTCTCTGGGCACATGGAGTTGTCAGGATGCCAGAGGCGCTGATGACAGCTAGGTGGCAGAAAAGGTCCGCTGTCTCCATCTCTACCTTGTTCTCTGCCTTGCCTGTGATACTCGGGCTAGGTCATTTCCCTCTCTGCCGGAATGCCTTAAGAGATGATTTATGAGGATGGCGTCTCAGGCTGCCATAAGCCTGACCCTTACTCCCAATTCCCCTCCCCTCTAGTGACTTTCTCATTCTCCCCGGGTACATCGATTTCACTGCAGACCAAGTGGTGAGTATGGACAGGAATTGGATCCTAAGTATCAAGGTTGGATAAAAGTGCTGCTGTCCCCTCTCGACTACCTCAGTAGATTGCTTTTGGGGGTGGATGCTATGGAATGGTCTTACTGGCATGCAGGTCATACAGAGCACCTGTTTTGCGGGGAACATGGCACCACCCTGAGGTATATGAGGTGCTTTTGCACATTAGTTGGCCTTATTTCTTTAGGACCTGACCTCTGCTCTGACTAAAAAGATCACTCTGAAGACCCCACTTGTTTCCTCACCCATGGACACAGTCACAGAGGCTGGAATGGCCATAGCAATGGCGGTGAGCACTGTGGCATGTGAGGGCAGAAGCAGGGGCCCCATCTCTCTTTCCCAAAGGCATACAATCATGCCACTCTTCTTCTTTGTCACTTTTCCCATTTTCTTTTTGTGTATCCTGCAGCTTACAGGTGGTATTGGCTTCATCCACCACAACTGTACACCAGAATTCCAGGCCAATGAAGTTCGTAAAGTGAAGGTCAGAAGGGAAAAGATCACGGTCAAGAGCTCCTGGGAATTGCACTGAGGTGGAGTGGGGTGGGAGTGGGGGAATTAATCTCCTAATTTAGGATCCTTTCTTTCCCACTGTGGGGGTTCAATTCCTGAGGAGAAGAGCCTGAGACCCTGTGTCTTAAAGCAACAGAAGAGGGCCAGGTGGACAGTGCCTGCAGTTCACTCATGTCTCCTAGCTCTGGGATTGAAGTGTTTGTGTGATTTGATCCTGTGGCACTGCCAAAGGGGGAGCTGGCACAGATCCCAGGCTTCAAACCAAAAGTCTGATGAAAGTGGTTCAGAAGTGCCCTTTTTCACCATCCCTTCCAGAAATACGAGCAGGGATTCATCACGGACCCTGTGGTCCTCAGTCCCAAGGATCGAGTGCGGGATGTCTTTGAAGCCAAGGCCCGGCATGGCTTCTGTGGTATCCCCATCACTGACACAGGCCGTATGGGGAGCCGCCTGGTGGGCATCATCTCCTCGAGGGACATTGATTTTCTCAAGGAGGAGGAGCATGACCGGTTTTTGGGAGAGGTGGGTGCCACTGACAGAGCACAGGCAAACTCTGACAGCCCAGGCTGAAGATAAAGGATTCTGTTCTGTTGTCTGAATGGCAACTCTGAGGGCCTCTGCTGTCCAGGAAAGATGAACACCCGGCTAAGTTTCTGACCCTTTCATGGGGTTCCTGCATCCCTTCCCCACCAAAGGCTTTCAATCTGCCCAAATGTTTGCCAGCATACCCAAATTTTTTGCCACACCCAGAGTGGGGGCTGTGCTCAAGGACCAACTTCAGCCTCTTGTCATTTCTCTGGTGTGGCTCTTTCTCCACAATGTGCTCCATGTACCTGATGCCCTTTCTACTAAATTCTCACTCTTGCCACTAGATTGCTGCAGACTGTTGGGTTTACTTGAGGGTAGTCTGGGTGCAGGTGTGTAAACATGGTGGTCTTTGGAACCTCACCGCTGAGTTAGGGCAGGGTCTGTTGGGAAGCCTGATCTCCTATTGCCATTCCTCACAACTCCCCTCTCTTATAGATCATGACAAAGAGGGAAGACTTGGTGGTAGCCCCTGCAGGAATCACACTGAAGGAAGCAAATGAAATTCTGCAGCGCAGCAAGAAGGGTGAGTCCTAGAGGTAGGAAGGGTTCTGGAACCAAAGACCAAGGTCCTGATTTATGTCCTGCCCTGCCCTCAGGAAAGTTACCTATTGTAAATGAAGATGATGAGCTGGTGGCCATCATTGCCCGGACAGACCTGAAGAAAAACCGAGATTACCCACTGGCCTCCAAAGATGCCAAGAAGCAGCTGCTGTGTGGAGCAGCCATTGGCACTCATGAGGATGACAAGTATCGGCTGGACTTGCTAGCCCAGGCTGGTGTGGACGTGGTAGTTTTGGTGAGCTGCTGCACAGGCAAGGTGGGGTGGTAGGAGCAGCTGTCATACCACAGTCTCATTGGGACTACCTTCCTGTCTCAGGACTCTTCCCAGGGAAACTCCATCTTCCAGATCAACATGATCAAGTACATCAAAGAGAAATACCCCAGTCTCCAAGTCATTGGAGGCAATGGTGAGACAAGACTGGGCACTGAAGGATGTGGGGCGAGAGTGGGGGAGCTAGGCTCCCACGTAGACCTTCATGTGAGCCTTTCCCTGTTCCTCCTTGCAGTGGTCACAGCTGCTCAGGCCAAGAACCTCATTGATGCTGGTGTAGATGCCCTGCGGGTGGGAATGGGCAGTGGCTCCATCTGCATCACTCAAGAAGGTAAGAACACGTTTTGGCGAGGCCCTCAGAGACCTGGCTTTAGCAGGGCCCTTAGCCCCACATGCCCTGGAGCCATGCGCTCTTACAGGAACTACATTGAGTCCTCCAGTAGGGGCAGCCCCAGGGCCAAACAGGCCCCTTGGATGGGTAACATGCTGGAAGTAAGACGAGCTCTCGTCATTCTTCACCTGCCACTTCCTCCCCCACCTAGCCTTGGCCTCCCCGCTCCTGCTCCGTGCCCTCTCTAAACTCTGGTCTGTTTGTTTTATTTAGCGGCTCCCAAGATCCCTCCAGACATAAAGTCCCACAGCCCCAAATGCCCTTCTACTGTCACGGGCTGCTATAGTAAGTCCGGCCCGGTCCACTGGCCCGGCCCAGCTGCCCACTGCCCCGCTGCTTGGTTGACTGTAGCTGTAGCTCCCGGGGTTTGTGGTGCTGACGGGTGGGCAGGGCAAACTGAATGACAGACCATGGTTTTGGGAGCTGCTCAAGAACACAGCTCCCTTCTCTTCCTGGGGTGTTTGTAGGGCAGGACCTCCACCAGGTAGGCCCTGCTCTGCCCACATCTCCTCAGTAGGCACAGCTTAAGGACCAACTCCGGGGTCCACTCTTCCTTCCACACGACCACTGCCCTGATCTTGCCTGAGCTACCCACCATGCAGGGAGCAAGGGGTGGGTCTCTGGGTACTAACTGCACGGTGACCCCCTACCCCACCTGATATCAATTGGGCGGGGCTTTCCCGGCTGCTGACTGCACGTGCCTGAGGCTGCCCTGGGCCATGCACATATGCACGCACACATGCCAAGGGTGAATGGAAGCCATCACAGCTATTTGTACTGTTTAAGGCTGATGGGGCAGCAGCCATCCCAGACAAGACTCTTCCTCTACCAGGCTGCAGTCCTGGTGCAGGTGTAACTGAGAGCTCCTGGGTGCTGATTTGTGGCCACAGAGCCTCTTGCCTGTTCCCACTAACGCCACCCCCATTTGTTCCTCCATGTCTCAACAGTGCTGGCCTGTGGGCGGCCCCAAGCAACAGCAGTGTACAAGGTGTCAGAATATGCACGGCGCTTTGGTGTTCCTGTCATCGCTGATGGAGGAATCCAAAATGTGGGCCATATTGCCAAAGCTTTGGCCCTTGGGGCCTCCACAGGTGAGGCCCAACATTCAGGGAGCCTAGTGGGTCTCCTTCCCTAATGCCTTTCAGGGTCTTCCCCCAGCATTCCTTCTGTTCATAGTTATGATGGGCTCCCTCCTGGCTGCTACCACTGAAGCCCCTGGCGAGTATTTCTTCTCTGATGGGATCCGGCTAAAGAAATATCGTGGTATGGGTTCTCTCGATGCCATGGACAAGCATCTCAGCAGCCAGAACCGATATTTCAGGTGGGACAGGCAGGTCGGTTGCCCTATGCTAACCCTGCAATGGCAGCATCATCCATGTTTCGACTTTGCCTGTTTCCTGCCTCTCCCTGCAGTGAAGCTGACAAAATCAAGGTGGCCCAGGGGGTGTCTGGGGCTGTGCAGGATAAAGGATCCATACACAAATTTGTGCCCTACCTGATTGCCGGCATCCAGCACTCCTGCCAGGACATTGGTGCCAAGAGTTTGACCCAAGTCCGGTAAGAGCTTAGGGAGCTGGGACATTGGGTAGAGGGGCTGGTCCAGGGCCAGCTACCCACATCTGACTTCTGCCTCTCTTCAGAGCCATGATGTATTCTGGAGAGCTCAAGTTTGAGAAGAGAACATCCTCAGCTCAGGTGGAAGGTGGTGTCCACAGCCTCCATTCGTAAGTGACCAACCCTCT
Source organism: Balaenoptera acutorostrata (assembly GCF_949987535.1). Lineage (NCBI taxonomy): Eukaryota > Metazoa > Chordata > Mammalia > Artiodactyla > Balaenopteridae > Balaenoptera > Balaenoptera acutorostrata. Next base: position 39,618,796 of record NC_080073.1, read on the forward strand.
CCACTCCTCTGTCTTTGGGGTGGAGGTCTCTTCCATGCCTCCATGCTCCTGCCCTCACCTCACAGCTGGTCCTTCTGCCAACAGGTATGAGAAGCGTCTTTTCTGAAAAGGGATACAGCACACCCTCGGTTTTTCAATAAAAGTTTGAAAAAAAGTGATGCCTGATCTTTGAGGTCAACAAGCAGGTGGGGCTCTGCAGCTGCCACCATCACAGATACACAAAAATAAAGCACCTTCATTTCCAGAGAAAGCCTCATGCCCCCAGATAAGGGTGCTTCAAGGAACTGGAAGTGGGGGGTAGTACTAGATTCAAAAAGCCCCTCCTGAGGCATCTCAAAAGGCAGCTCAGACAAGCTCTGGCCCCCAAGGGTTTGGTCTCAGAAATTGCCTGTGGCTGCTTAGGAAGGGTCACAGAACAGTCCATGGGGCTTTGGACTCGCATCCACGGGGCCTCCTGCTAGCCCAAAGTTTGGCCACATGGGATCAGGTTGAGACCCACATACATATTCTCTAACTTGAATCTCTAAAAGGACCTCGTGGAGAAAACACAGAGGTCCCCTTAAATCTGCATGTCAGCAAGTAGATAGATATACAGCTTAGAACAGGTGCCTATACTGTCTCCTGGCCTCTGAGAGGCCAAGCAGTGTAAACAAATAGATGACCCCTTGGTTCCTTCACAACCCCCTCCAAGAACTCACTGAGCCAGCAGCGCCTGGCCAGCAACACACCTAATACAAAATCAGAGAAGTGGGTTAAATTATTAATTTGCTGGCAAACAAGACAAGTGTTACAGTGACAAAGGAGGAGGGACTAGTGAAAGCTTTGGAAATCCCTGCATTCTGCAAAAGGTGCCAGGGCCCTCCTGGACGGGTAAGGTAAGTTCCTGGTGGTTCATTCTGCAGCTTGGGCCAGAGATGTGAGTGCAGCCCCGCCAGGTGGGGGAATGAGAGCAGCTCCTGTCACTCGGCCTTCATGACACAGGAAGTTGAAAGTGGCACAGGCATTGGGCTGCAAAGAGAAAGCCAGCATCAGCTGGGCTAGTGCTAAGCTTGGGCTCCCCTCCGCATTCCCAAGTCCCAGACATACTGTGTCCTGCACTTCCACAGCGATGCCCCGCTGCCTCATGGCTCGCAGCAAGTGGGACTGCAGCCGCTCAGTCCGGTCTCCAGTGCCCACCACAACAATCTCTAGAGAAGGATGGGCACGGCTAGTCTACAACCAGGTCTGTCTAGAGGGTGGCTTTCTGGGGCTCAGCACTTCAGCCCTCCCCTCCTCCAATACCTATTCGGGGCTCCAGCATCCAAAAGAGAGAGAAGCTTTCCTCGGTGATGTCCTGGTGGGAACCTACCTGTGTGGGGAGGAGACAAGTTAAATACAAGTCCACCTAGGTTTCCCCAGAGGCCCTCTACTTGCTCCAGTGCGGGGCAAAAGAAAAGCCAGGTGTGCCAGGGACAGAATCAGGGGGCAGGCCTGTGACTCTGGCCCTCGGTTTCCTCACTGCAGGGAAGGGCTCACGTTCCACTGCACCACCGAGTGTGGGAGTAGCGCACAGGGCCCAAGTACGCGATTTCCGTTGACCGTGAAGCCGCGGCTGTTGTAGCTGTCGATGTACATATCGTGCGGGGACTCGCGCTGCAGCAGAGAGATGCGCGTCCGCTGATACAGTTCGTCATCCGCCGGCGTGAGCCGATGCCCACGCCGCGGGGCCCTGCGGAGAGGTATGATCAGGGTCTAGGGGGCCGGGAATCGCCGGCCGTAGGAGCGGGTGGTCAGGGACGCTGGGTCCGGGCTCACCATGGCAGCTGCACAGGCGGACAGCGAAGGGCGAGCCGCGCTCGGTACTGGCTGCGAAGCACGAACGCGGCGGCCATGGCGGACCGGCGTGCAGGGAGGCTGGCGCAAGCACAGCGGGGTCGTGGCGTCACCAAGCCTAGCGCGGCTACAGCGCCCCCAGCGTCGCGGAGGGCACCGCGCAACTGGGCCGGCCCAGCGCGGGAGAGAGGAAGGAGCGGGCCAGGGGCCTCGATCCCATGAAGGCGCGTCCCCCAGCGCGGCTCCGGTGTCAGCACCTGCCGTCCGCCCCTCCCCAGATCTCCGCAGGCCGTCCTGCGGGAGCCGGACACCTGGTGGCGTGGCTGGCCTCAGGGCACTGCCTGGGCCCCAGCCGCGGCCTGGCCCCCGGCTCTCAGCCATTACGCCGGCCTCCCGGGGCCCGGGGCGGGGCGGCCGAGCACCTGTTCGACTCCCGCACACCTGGCCAGGGCGTGGCGTCAGCCCCCAAGCCTCTAATCCCGGCTTTGGAGAGTCGGGTTCCGAGGGCGAGGTGGGCAGCTCAGGTTTCCCTCGGTTGTCCCCCGAGTCCCGCCCCTCCCTAACCGTCACAAGCGCGACCGTTGGCGCCGCGGCCGCGAGTCGCACGGGGCGTGGTTGAGCATGGATTGGCCTCTCCAGAGCGCGAGGGGGCGTGGCTGGTTGGTTTCGCCTTAAAATGGCTCCAAATCTGCGGCCAGAGCAAGCGGAAGGGGACGCCTTGGTAGGGCACTTCTAGGTGCTCGGCGGTCGACCGGGCCTAAACCGGACCCGACGTTGAACTAGACAGCGGCTGGAGCATCGCCCTGTCCTCGCTCACTTCGCTTGCGTCCCGAGAATTCCTTGCGCCCCGTCTTGAGCCGAATCAGAAGGCCTACTGGCGTGAGAATCGCTGGCGCCCGCGCAGGTTCTGGCATCTCCGCGCGCCCACCGTGTGTTGGCCTCAGGGGCACGTTGCCGCGTCTGCCACCCTCGGGGCCGGGCTGGCGGGAGGCTTGACACAACCGAGGACGGTCGCAATGGATTTCCGGGAGTCCCGTCGCTGCCGTGCGGGCCCATTGGGCCCCTAGCGCTCCGGGCACTGGCAGCGTCACCGGACAAAGGGTCCCGGGTGCCGAGGTGTCCCCGAGGAGGGTTTACTTCCCCTCCGATCCCACGGGCGCGCTTCCCTCTTGGTTGATCCCGAAGCCCGTCCCGCCACCGTCACTGCAGTGGCCCTGACTGCATGAGACCAACAGGACTAATCCTACCCCGCGGATCTAATCCGGATCGGGACCTGGTCCCGGGGAAGGCCCCCCCCACCCATATTGTTTGGGGGCCTAGGTGAGCGGCTCGTTCCCACTAGACCTGGTTTCAGCTCCTGAGTCCGGCGACTGGGAGTGGGGGGTTTTGATCTGGCCCTAGGGCGAGGGATAACCCCCTCAAACCGCCCCCCTCCCCGGCTGGACAGCGGGCAACGGAATCCCAAAAGCAGCTGTTGTCTCCAGAGCATTCCAGCTGCACTTGGATTTCGTTCCCTGCTCTCCTGCCTGAGCAGCGTCCTGACCCAGATGGAATGGGCTAGCCCCTGATCCCCAGACATACTTTATTGGGTCGCTCTGGTTTCCGTCCCCTCTCAGGTGCGCCCTCAGGCTAGAAGTGACAGGCGTAGACGTCGGAGAGCCGAGGCGGTGGCCATCTCTGGAGCCCGAGGTACCATTGGCAAGGGAGGGAGGACCCAGGGCCTCCGGATAGGGCTGCAAATGGCGGTGAGTCCCACAGGGCAGCCCCAGCCCGCAGCTCGCTAAAGATAGCCTTTCACTTCCTGGGGTAAAACCACCCCCAACCGTCTTCATGCACCCAGAGTAGCTGAAGTCCCCAGCTCCGCCTCCGGGCCCCCAACCCTGTTAGCAGCAGTCCCCGGGTCGTGCGCGTGACGCATGGAAAGCGCTTTGGAATGACACGATCACTCCCGTTGAGTGGGCACCCAAGAAGCCATCGGGAATGTCGTGTCCGCCCAGTGCTCTTTCGGCGCTTCCCAGCAGGGCCTTGCAGCCCTAGCCCAGAAAGGGGCCTTGCCAAGCTTTTCCTGCGCCGAGGCTTCTCTCCTTTCTGAGCTCTGGTTATTCTCACTGCTCCAGGGCGGAGATCAGGGGTTTGCCAGTGATCTGCTGCACAGCGCTCTACTGCGTTAGGTTCAATCCCCATTAAAGAAAAGAGGAAAGGGTTATCTAAGTTACAGTAAAGTGAAGACATTCAGGAGCCCTGGTGGGACAGAGGAAAGAGCATTCTCACTGGTAGAGGAGTGGGGTGCTCAGTGAACTGTTCTTAAGCTGGGTCTTCTCATGGTCACATTGTTTATTTGACCCACAATGGCTGGTTGCCTAAACCAGGAAGTGGGAGGATCCTTGTTAAAGTACACCAGGTTCAAGGAGAAGCATTAAGAGCTTCTGGAAACCATCATGATGGTTCTAATTACTCAAGATTCAAGAGGAGAAAACCGGCAATTCTATCAGTGGGCATTTATTAGGAATAAAGACAACCCATATGTCAAAGGAGGGAATGCTTGCAAATAACCCGAAACTGGAGAACACAAATTCTCTTAAAAATGTGACTTTTTTCAGTAGGTCATGAAGGTGGCTTTAATGTTAGCCGCCCTATTTCAGTGAGACTCCACTTGGGACTTTTGCCGTTTTGATCATGTGTAAATGGAGGAAATGAAACGTTATCACAAATACATAAATGTAAGACTTAGGTTTTTTCCCTGCTTGCTACTGCGGGCGACGGCGAGAGAATCCTAGGCCCGTAGCGTACCCAGAGATTTCGGACCCGTAGCCGAGCCAAGCTGGTGGGCCACGCGGAGGTAGCACTGGAGTCGTAGGTCGAGCGCACCTGTCCACTCACGGGCCGCAGCCAGATCCCTGCCCCAACCAATTGGCCCTCCTGGAAGTTCGACCTCGAAATTTTGCTTCCGGTTCCTTGCTTCCGGTTCTGCCTACTCCTTCCGTTCGCCATGCGCCTTGGGGTAGAGGAGACGCTGGGAGCTCTCAACGCGGCCCTGGGGCCGGGCGGCCCAGTGTGGTTCAAGGAGACACGCGCCCGCCACCTGCGTGTCCGAGACTTCTTGGCACCGCGGCGCGCGCTGCAGGCGCGCTTCGGGGACGACCAGGTGGGCGCGAGCAGGGCGGGGACGTGCGGCCCGAGGTAGCTGGGAGCGCCGCGACCCGCTCACCAGCTTGTCTTTCCGCAGGTGCCCGAGCGCGTGGTTCACGCCATCGTCGGCCTGCAGGGTCCTGGCGTGGCCCCGGTACTGAGCTGCGCGCCAACCCCCGCGGGGCTGGCTCTCCAGCTGCGGCGGTCCGCCGTCTTCGAGCGCGTCCTCGGCGCCGTGGCCGCCTATGCCGCGCCCACCGTCCCCGCCGCCCCGGGCCCGCGCGTCGTCCTGCACTGCCCGGCGCTGCGCGGCAGCCCCTGCGCCCTCCGCCTGAGCCAGCTGCGTGCCGTGCTCGTGGCCGACCACCTGGCGCGAGCTTTGCACGCTCACAGGTGAGCTGGGGCGCGGGCCCACAAAGGAGAAAGCGCGCGATGGGGGCCCGAGAGCCGCTGCGGGTGGAAAGTGGGGGATAGCTGAGCCCGGTGCTCGGGCTGAGGCGGCCGCCTCGCTTCGCAGGGTGAGTGTGCGCCTAGTGCCCGCCGTGCGGGACCCGCACATGCCGACCTTCCTGCAGCAGCTGCGGGTGGACTGGCCCGCGGCCTCAGAGAGAGCCGCGACCGAAGCCCTGAGGAGCCGCGCGCTTGCAGAGCTCACCCCTGCTCGTAACGCGGAAGCCCTGCCCCCTGGCGCCCTGGGCCGAGTGTGCCTGAAGGAGCTGGTGGACGAACGGGGACGCACAACTGGCTATGACCCCAACCTGGACAGCTGTCTGGGTAGGACCCGGAGCCTAGCAGGGCCAGAAAGTAGTCGGGGGGGGCTTCTCTGGTGTCGCAGTGGTTGAGACTCTGCCTGCTAATGCAGGGGACACGGGTTCGAGCCCTGGTCTGGGAAGATCCCACATGCCGTGGAGCAACTAGGTCCGTGAGCCACAACTACTGAGCCTGTGTGTTTGGAGCCTGTGCTCCGCAACAAGAGAGGCCCGCGCATCGCGATGAAGAGTGGCCCCCGCTTGCCACAACTAGAGAAAGCCCTCACACAGAAATGAAGACCCAACACAGCCAAAAATAAATTATTAAATCTATGTTTAAAAATAAAAAATAAAGAAAGTAGTTGGGCCCTGCAATCCCCGCCGGTCTCAGCCCTGTGTGTTCTCTTCGCAGTGACGGAGGATCTGCTCGTTGTGTTGGCGGAGCTGCAGCAGGCTGTGCAGGATTGGGCTGAGGACAGCTCCCTAGGCCTGGTTAGTGACTGACACCCCACCTTGCAGGCCTCTGGCAAACCAGGTGTCTCGTGTCCCTAGCAGTGACTGTCCTACCTTATAGGCCGCGGCCCCAGATGCTGGCACAGATAGCTGCATGGTCGTACACGTGGTGAGCTGTGAGGAGGAGTTCCAGCAACAGAAGTTGGACCTGCTTTGGTGGAAGTTGGATGACCAGGCTCCTCTCAGACAGGTAGGTTAGTGATGGTGGCTCCCTACACCAAACTCAGAGGGCCCTTGAAACCCACTTGTTAGTTGATGGGTCCAGAAGGTGATACTTGACCTTGGGGAGATGTTAGGCTTGGTAAATGGGCACGTGCAGCAGGTGCTGGGAGAGGTCTCTGGAGGCATCATAGCCCAGAGAATATTGAAGAATAGGTTGAGGAGGCTACCCTGAGGGGATGGAGGTGCTAAGGTAAAAAGCTGGGGTGGGGGGGGAGTCCAGGAACCAAATTTAGGTTCCTGGAGGGTATCGCCAGCTGGCTGAGCCCCTGCTATCTTCCTGACAGAAGCACCTGGTCTGTGGCCCAGTGAAAGTAGCTGGTGCACCTGGCACCCTGACTGCCCCCGAGTACTACGAGTGAGTGAGGCTGGAAGGAAGGCCACCACCAAGCCAGGGTAGTTGCGGTGGGGGACTCTGCCCACTGGTCCTCCTCTCACTCTTTTCAAAATGCAGGCTCCGGCATGCCCAGGTGTGCAAGGCCTCAGCACTGAAGCACGGTAGGGACCTGGCACAAGGTGCGCCTGGGAGACCCTGGCTGTGCTTTGGGTAGGGGAAGGTCATTTGCACCCCTGCCCCCCTTGTTCCCTGCCTGTAGAGACATAACTGATCCGTACTCCTTCAGACCCAGCCTGGATGGAAATCTTCAGGGTTCTCTCTGTGGCAACCATTAAGTTTGAGATGCTCAGCACAGCCCCACAAAGTCAGGTGAGCCTGGGCGCCCTGCTGGGCCAGGGCTGGGGGGAACAGGGTGTGCAGTGGCTGTCCTCCCTCTGCAGCTGTGCCCTCATTCCTCAGCTTCTCTTGGCCCTGGCCGACAGCAGCATTTCCACAAAGGGCACCAAAAGTGGCACCTTTGTCATGTATAATTGTGCACGTCTTGCCACACTCTTTGAGAGTTACAAGTGCAGCATGGAACAAGGTCTGTACCCCACTTTCCCACCTGTGAGCAGTCTGGATTTCTCCCTGCTACATGATGAGGTGAGTGCCCCTCTTGGGTAGCTGTCACGTGTGGGAAGCACAGGCCTTTCCCTCCCAGCACCCTTCTCCCCCACAGGGTGAGTGGTTGCTGCTCTTCAACAGCGTCCTCCCCTTCCCAGACCTGCTGGGCCACACAGCAGCCCTGCCCCGCACAGCCCCAGGGCTCCACATCACTGCACGCACAGAGATGGTAAGGCAGAGGAGACTGGGATGGACTGCACACACACTACTCTTTATTCTGGGGCACAAAGAGAGACAGGCCAGTGACTCAGTCTCTTGTCTCTAGGTGTGCAAGTTCCTGGTACAGCTCAGCATGGATTTCAGCTCATACTATAACCGGGTACACATCCTAGGGGTAAGTGCACAGCAAAAGGGCATATGTGGGGGGGTGCAGGGGAAGCAAAGGATGAGACCAGCAGGCCCCTTTCTCTCCTCCAGGAGCCTCGACCACACTTGTTTGGTCAAATGTTTGCCCGTCTGCAGCTTCTGCGGGCTGTGCGTGAAGTGCTCCACACCGGGCTGGCCATGCTGGGTCTCCCTCCACTGAGTCACATCTAAGGCCACAGAGGCCCCAATATCTGGGAATGTCCGCAAAGTCATCAACTGAAAGGGAAAAAACCCACAGATTTTGTTAGAGACCCAGAACCAAAATAAATTGCTTCTGTGACAAAGTTTTGTCCCATTGTGGGGAGTGGGGCATATTCTTGGTCTGCCCAGGTGGCTTTCAACTCACCTCCAGCTCCTGCTCTTGAGTCAGGAACCCGCGGCTGCCTCTTCCTCCCCTCAAGGCACACTGGGCATGGACACAGACAGTCACTCTGTCTGTGAGCAGGCCCCATGCCCAGCATGCCGGCCACCGCGGGACATCTCAGTCATACCAGTTGTAAACCTCAAGGCCCTGGCCCCCAAGAGCACAGCGGTGGCCAAACTCAGGGCTCACAGGCCAGCAGTCCATGTCGGCCACATCTGCTACGTGGTACACTGTACTGTTCATAAAGGTGGGCTCACCATGCCCCAGACGCCAGAAGGTAAGCCGTTGGTCGATGGAGGCTGAGACCATGAGGCTTGGGCTTAAGATCTTGAGGCCTGTCACATGGGCAGCATGTGCACAGGGGAGAGAGTATTCTTCCAGCACTTGCAGCTGAGGCACCAGCTCAGCGCCCCCCACAGCCTCTTCCAGCTCTGGCACCTCCACAGTAAGCACAAAGACATGGAGGGAGCCATCCTCACTGCCACTGGCCACAAGATGGCCCTCACGTGTGGGCAAGGTGTGCAGGCTGTTGACACCACAGCTGTGAGCCTGGAGGGTCAGGCAGGGGCTGCCCAGCCCTGGAGGAAGAAGATGGTTGTCACAACCCAGCTCAACACTTGGCTAGGTGCACTGGGAGGTGGGGGGACAGCCATAGTGGCACTTTAGCTACTCACGGTAGGGAAGCCCAGGGTCCGCTGGAGGCTCCAGGGCAGGGGAGCCATGGTCCAGCACAGTGGTGAGATCCCAGAAGGCCAGGCTGCCATCCGTGGCTGCACTGCACAGGAACAGCCTCCTGGTAGCCAGGAAAAGGCAGCTGGGTGAGTGAGGGGGATGGAAAGCAATAGGAGCCCCCACCAAACCCATGCAGGACCACCATGCAGCCCCTCTCACCGCCGCTGATTTGTTGCCTCGTGTGTGAAGGAGTGGACCTTGAGGACACAGCGCTTGTGGTGGAAGGTTTCAGCCAGGAGCTGTAGCTGCTGCCCAGAGTCCTGCAAGAGAAAGAGCCTGGGGGGTGCAGAGAATGGCCCAACTCAGAACCCATTCTAAACATCCTTACATTCTTTTCTTTTGTCTCCAGGCCCCCTGGGTCCTATATGCTCACCTCACTGCCCCATCGCTACAGGCTGCAGCCACAAGGGGGCCAAGGCCAGGCCGGTCGAGCTCACACACAGCTAGGGACATGTACCTGCAAGGACAGTACACAGCCATCAGGCAGAGCCTGGGAGCAGTGGCACAGGGCTTGCCCTGCATGCCCCCCCACCCCGTGCTCCTGTCTGACAGTGCACCTCACCTGGTCTCTGGGTCCACCTTGATCATCCGGTGCCGATTGCGCTGCCGGTCCCAGTACTCATCCAGCTGGTGAGACGAAAGGTGCATGACGTGGCAGGCAAGGCGGCTTGGGGTGCTGGGGTCTGGGGTGACCATGATTGTGAAGCAGTGCATCTCAGCCCTGCCCCCCGCAGACACCACATGGGCAGTCAGGCCTGGCCGAGGATCCTGAGGGCCACCTGGGGTGCCAGTGCCCCACACAGCCACTGCACGCACCGAGGAGATGTGGTTACAGACAGCTGTAAGCGCATGGGCTGAGCCTGTGGCTGTGGGGAGTGCCAGGATACAGACGGTGGTGTCCTCGCTGCACGTTATCACAATGTCGATCAGGCCAGGGCCCTCACTGGTGGGCTCCAGGTGGTCAGGCTGCATTAAGCTGGGCACCCCAAATTCAGGCCCCAGGGTGATGGTGCCCACACGCTTTACACAAGTGATCTCACGGCCATGCAGGCTCTCCCGGAGAATCACATGTGGCCGCGTGCAGCCACCAAGAGCCCGGTACAGCATGACATCCCCATCCTTGAGGTAGGCAAAGGCCATAGCTGCCTCAGTATCAGAGAAGGCCCAAGAGCGATGCCCTCCACCACAGTTGATAATGTGCAGCTTCTCATGCGACCGGGGGCTCCACACCACAAACTCGTTGGCGTGGAAACCAAGGATGACCATGCTCCCATCAGCCACCATTCGGAGCCCAGCCACCCAGTTCATACCTCGACAGGATTTTTGCCTTAGGACTGGTTGGAGTTGGCCACCTCGCACCAAGAGCTGGTAGTAGGCACCATCACGCCCTGTAGTGTACACGTAGCCACCATGGCAGGTGACCGAGGTCACACCCTGTTTCCCATGCAGAGAAGGGAGGGTGGACACAGGGCCCCACTCAGCCAAGGCGTTCTCACTCCCACCACTGCCACTGCCCGTTCCAAGTGCTCCAGTACCAGCCCCAACTTTGCCTCCGACCCCAAGATCCTTGAGCAGATCTGGTCGGGAGGGGAACAGCAACACGGAGCCCCGGCGGTCCCCGCACACCAGGAAGTCACCCGGGGGTAGGAAGGCACTGCATGTGTGCCACCTCTGCTTGCTTGGAGGTAGGAGGTACCGGCAACGTTCCTTGACGAAGATGGCCTTGCCAGAGGGCGCAGCAGAGATCTCTAGGCAAGCCACCACACCACCAGGGCCCGATGCTAGCAACAGAAGCTCCTCGTAGCCACGCAAGGCCCAGCTCAGGCTGTGCACCTTCCCATGGAACAGGGTCAGATCCACAGCTGCAGTTGGAGTGTTGATGGGGACAACCTTGACATGACCTTCCCCATTGGCCATGGCACACAGTCCGAAGCCCTCAGGACCAGGGGCTGCCTCCAGGAGGCAGTAGGACTGGAAGCACTTGTCCTCCAGCAGCTGCTCCCAGCACTTGACCTCGAGGTCATAAAGGTACAGGGCCCCTGTATCAGTCACTGCCAGTACTCGCCATGAGCCAGCCAGCGTCACAGCCTTGAGGGCACCTGGCCTGCTACGGGACTTGAAGCAGAGGGCGGAGACCCCCGAACCCGGGTACCCACGCCCCAACAGGTGCCATAGCCGGATGCCTGAGTCATCGCCCCCAGTGATCACCCAGGCCTGTCTCTCATGAGCAGCTATGGCCCGGATCCCACGGCCCTGGTGGCCCCGAAAGGCCTGGAGGATTTCGCCTTCGTGGCTCCATACCAAGCAGACGCAGTCTTCTCCTGCACTGATAAGGTAATTTTCTAGGAGCTTAACCTGCCATACACGGGCACTGTGCCCGAAGCAGTGCCCAATATTCTGCACCCGACCCCCAGGCACCCGCAGGTCACCCACCTTCCAGATGCGAACACTTCGGTCTTCTGAAGCTGTGGCCAACAAGCCCTTGCTTTCCAGGTACGACATGCTGAAGATGACACCCACGTGCCCACTAACCCGTCGGTCGGGGGCTACTGGCTTATTGTCTATTAAAGCAGCTGCTGGGTACCAGACCAGGAGCTGGTTGGAAACGGCACCCGCCACTATGGTCAGCTCCTTCCAGGTATCTCCAATCAGACAGGCTGAGGAGAGGGTGCACCTGTCCGTGCAGGGCACGTCCTGCAGGATGCACCCTACCACAGGGTCATACAGCACCACTGAGTTGTGGCCCAGGGCCAAGGCCATGTTCCCCTCAAGCCAACGGGCATCCCAGATCCAGTCAGACATGTTCCACAGGCCAGAGCGCCAGAGCTCCCGGAAGCGGCCCTGTCCCCAGCCAATTTTCACAATTCGGAGTCCCTTGCTCCCAAACACCGCCACCATGGCCTCCGAGTCAAGGTCTCCGTTGGGTTCTGGTCGCACTCGGAACCCATGGATAAGATAGTGGCCAAGCAGGTTCTGCACTCGTTTCATCATCCGCAGATGTCCACCAAAATCCAAGGTGTACACCAGGACATCTGGCCCCTCACCTGGACAGAGGCAAAGAGCCACATCAGAACCCCTCACCTAACTCTGATGAGCCATGAAGAAGAGACAGGGAGCAGGGAAAATTCTCAGTAAGTAGCTTATGAATATATTAGGTCACTCAGTCCTGCAGGCTTGAACCTTGGAAAATCCTTGGTCTCACCTTCAGCTGTACCTTCAGTGCTGACTTTCTGATCCCCTCATCAGTCACCCATCACATTCAGTTCAACCATGAATTCCTCAAACTCAGTCTCCTCCTCACCCCACCTAACTTCTCATGCTTCAGACAGGAACCCTCTCAGCTTTAGTCCCCAAATCCTTGGCCTCATTTACCGCTACATGCATTCTTCCCACTCCCACCTCCCCCAGGGGAGAGGCAGACCCAGTAAGTCAATCTTTCCACCTTGGGTCCACAGCAGAACCCCTCCTGACTTCCAGGAGCTTCTTCTCTGTATCTCAGAAGATGTGAGTATGTTCAATATCAATGGGGAAAGGCAGCCCACACTTTGGCAGCAGATGCTGCTGTGACCCTCAGCTGCCCCCTGGCTGCCCTGCAGGCACGTCCTACTCTACTAGCTCATCCTCAAGTTTGCTCCATGTCCTCACCCCAATGACCATACCATCTTTTGCCCAACCCCAGCCCCAAACTGGGAAGCCCATTCCTTTTAACTTCCCACATCTTGTCTCCAAGTTCTGCAGATTTCATTTTCTAAAGAATTTGTAAATCCAATCCCCCACAGTGACTTTGATCCAGGACATCACCTCTTAACCTGAGATGACAACAGCAATCCCTCATGCTATTCCCAGCCTGTGATCTCAATCTTTTGACATTCAATAAACACTTATTTGGGAATTCCCTGGCGGTCCAGTGGTTAGGACTAGGCTTTCACTGCTGGGGCTCGGGTTCGAACCCTGGTTGGGGAACTAAGATCCCGAAAGCCCTGTAGTGCGGTCAAAAAACAAAAAAAAACAAAAACAAAAAACTGCAGAACATCGATTATAAACCAGACAATGAACTATATGCTGGAGTAATGAATAAGACCCTGCTCCTGTGGATTAGGAAGACATTAAACAATATCACGCAACAGATGGCCAAAAAATACATGAAAAGATGCTTAACGTCACTAATTATCAGAGAAATGCAAATCAAAACTACAATGAGGTATCACCTCACGCCGGTCAGAATGGCCATCATCAGAAAGTCTACAACAGGTAATTCCCTGTTGGTCCAGTGGTTATGACTCCACGCTCTCACTGCCGAGGGCCCGGGTTTGATCCCTGGTGGGGGAACTAAGATCCCACAAGCTGCGAGGCACAGCCAGAAAAAAAAAAAAGATACAAATGAACGTATTTACAAAACAGAAACAGACTCACAGATTTCAAAAACAAACTTATGGTTACCAAAGGGGAAACGTGGCAGGGAGGGATAAATTAGGAGTTTGGGATTAACATACACACATTACTATATAAAAAACAGATAACCAACAAGGACCTACTGTATAGCACAGGGAACTCTACTCAATATTCTGTAATCACCTATATCGGTAAAGAATCTGAGAAAGAATGAATATATGTATACATATAACCTAATCACTTTGCTGTACACCTGAAACTAACACAACATTGTAAATCAACTATACTCCAATAAAATTTAAAAAAACAAAACAAAACAAAACTACAGTTACAGGGTGGGGGAAAGAGTGGGGGGAGGGATAGATTGGGAATCTGGGATTGACAATGTACACACACATATTTAAAATAGATAACCAGGGGCTTCCCTGGTGGCGCAGTGGTTAAGAGTCTGCCTGCCAATGCAGGGGACACAGGTTTGAGCCCTGGTCCAGGAAGATCCCACGTGCCACGGAGCAACTAATCCTGTGCGCCACAACTACTGAGCCTGCGCTCTAGAGCCCGCGAGCCACAACTACTGAGCCCATGTGCTACAACTACTGAAGCCCGCACACCTAGAGCCCTTGCTACGCAACAAGAGAAGCCACCGCAATGAGAAGCCCTCGCACCACAACAAAGAGTAGCCCCCACTCACCGCAACTAGAGAAAGCCCGCGCGCAGCAACAAAGACCCAACGCAGCCAATAAATAAATAAATAAAATACTTTAAATAAATAAATAAAATAGATAACCAGGGGACTTCCCTGGTGGCGCAGTGGATAAGATTGCACACTCCCAAAGCAGGGGACCCGGGTTTGATCCCTGGTCAGGGAACTGGATCCCACATGCATGCCGCAACTAAGAGTTCACATGCCACAACTAAGGAGCTGGCAAGCCACAACTAAGGAGTCCTGGAGCTGCAACTAAGACCCAACGCAACCAAATAAATAAATATTTTTAAAAAACCAAACAAATAAAAATAAAACAGATAACCAAAAAATATATAAATAAATATTCTAAAAAGTAATAAAATAACCAACAAGGACCTACTGTATAGCACAGGTAACTCTGCTCAGTACTCTGTAATAACCTAAATGGAAAAAGAATTTGAAAAAGAATACATACATGTATATGTATAACTGAATCACTCTGCTGTACACCTGAAACTAACACAACATTGTTAATCAACTATACTTTAACATAAAATAAAAATTAAAAGATAAGTAGGGACTTCCCTGGTGGTCCAGTGGCTAAGACTCCACGCTCCCAATCCGGGGTCCCGGGTTCCATCCCTGGTCAGGGAACTAGATCCCACGTGCAGCAACTAAGAGTTTGCATGCTGCAACTAAGAGTTCTCATGCCGCAACTAAAAGATCCTGCATGCCGCAACTGAAGATCCCACATGCAGCAATGAAGACCCGGAACAGCCAAATAAATAAATATTAAAAACAAACAATATCACACAAGTAAACTACATAGTTATAATTTTGGTAAGTTCCAAGAAAGAACTATATAGGTTGATTTAAAAATATAAAATGAGGGGGAAAAAAAAAGGATATAAAATGGGAAAGTCTACTCCACTAGTTCTCAACAGAGGGGAAATTTCCCCCCCAGAAACATTTGGTAATGTCTGAAGACATTTTTGGTTGCCACAACCGGGAGTTGTGTGTGCTACTTGCATCTAGGAGTGGAGGCTAAATGATGCTGCTATACATCCTACAATTTAGACAGCCCCTCACACAAAGAATGATCTGTTCCAATATATCAATAGTGCTGAGACTAAGAAACCCTGGTCTGATCTAACCAGACTGGGTGAGTGTCTGGGGAGGCCAACTGGAGGACAAAACATTTAGGCTGAGGAATCAGGGATCAGCAGCAGTAAGCCAAAGGAAGAGCAGGCAGGAGTGAGAGGGGGTGAACCTTTCCTAGCAGAGGAAACAGCAAATCTGATGGCCCTGAGGTGAGCAAGAGCTTTGGGTAGTGTGGCTAGAACAGGAAACAAAGGGCTCAAGGATGGGCTAGAGAGAACATTACTGAGCGGGTCAGGGAGGCATAGGTGCATGGCCTCAAATTTGATGGCAATAAAGGTAGAAAAAATAGACAGATGCCACATGTATGAAGTGAAAATCAACCAGACTGGCCTAGGGAACAAGGTAGATTCTTGGGCTTGGGCACCTGAGTGGCTGGTGTTCCCTCTGCTGAGCAGGAGTATTTCAATTTGTAGACACCTGTGCACTTGACAACAAGGGCTGGGAATTCAGATTGTAGATACACATTTAGATCATCAGTATACATGGGTGGGATCTGAGAACTGTCAATATAAAAGTCACTTTGGAAGTCACAGGAATAGGTGAATTCACTTTAAAAGCTTTCTGATCTGAACTTCCCAAACCATTCCCACGCTTAATACCTTTCAATGGGGCTTCGCCACTGGGACCTTATGCCCTTAAGGATAAAGTCAAATCTAGGCCTTAAATGGTCTGGCCTCTGCTCATTTCTCCAGCCTCTTCTCCTAGACCACCCTCCCCTCCTACTGAAGCCTCATAAGAATTCCCTCTTTCACACAAAGTGACAAACTCAGTCTTAAGGCCTTTGGCTTGCTCACCCTCTGCCAGGAACCTTCTCTTCTAGTTTACTTTTGCGGTTCTTCAGTTTTCTGCTTAGCTATCCTCTCCTCCAGGAGCCTTAGGAGTTTAGCTCAGTGTAGGAACCTTGGGCTCCCAGAGCCCCCACACCACACCACACCAAAATTGGGCCATCCCTCGCCCCATCCCCCACCCCCATACATCCATCCCCGTTAGGATTGCTAGCAGCTCACTCAAGGCTTGACAGCCAGTGCTCTGCCTTGGGACCCTTATCAAACTCCGCAGCACCATCATCGGTCACTAGTGGCTTCCAGTCGAGCCTCACCGCTCCCCAGGTCTCTGCCGCCTCAGATCCCTGGCCTCTGCTACCCGAGCCGACCTTCCTCGGAGGGGCATCGACATCGGACTTCCTGGAACCCAACCATCTCAGGAGAGACCTCGCCCTCCGCCTCCCCGAGCACTGGCCTACTCAGAAAGGTCTCGTCCTTGGCTTCCCGCAACCCCATCCTGGCCAGAGGCTCTTCATCCCCACCTTCTAGGTAAGAGCCTCACCCGCCGCACCCTCACACCGGAGAGGCCACACCCCCTTCTGGGCCTTGCCCACGCCCGAAAGGCCACGCCCCGGGCTCTGGACCCGCCCACGGGGGGGACCCATCGCCGACCTACTCGCCGAGCCCCCTCAGGAGAGGCCAAGGCCCCGCCCAACTCATCCAAGCGGCCACAGGCGTCTCTCATTCCCTTCCACCGCCCTCGCCGACCGCGTTTCCCTGCTCCTTTTTGCCATCCCACCCGCCCTCTCCGCGTCACCTGCAGTTTATGAAAGGCCTCGGGAGCCACCTCAGTTCTTTGTTTCCTGGGCTCCTCAGGCCGCGCTTCAGCCCCGCCATCTCCGGGCTCCCGCCCGCCGCCCGTCCTCCTCCTCGCGGCATCCCTTTGTTCTTAAGGCCGCTCCCCAGGCGAGCGTTCAGTTTCTTCTCCGCTAGCGCGCGCCTCAAACCAAAACTCACCCGCCAAAAGCCGCTCCCCCACGCACTCCAGACCCGTGACCGGGAGGAGAATGAGCTCCGAGGTTGCCCTCGGCCAAACGTAGCCCTCGTGAGCGTCCATGTCAGTCCCAGAACCGCTGCAGCTGCCACGGTCATGAAGGGAGCCGAGTTCTCGCGAGACGAGCCTTCCCGCGCGCCTCGCTGCAGCTCTACAGCGCCCGTAGCAACAGGTAGCAGAAGCAGGAGCGCCTGCCGCCGAGACCCAATGACGACCGCCCTCCGCCCCACGCCGTCAGGCTGGGATTGGCGGGGCCGAATCGCCCGCCCCCTCACGTGACGTCGCAGCATACCCCCGGCCGCGGCGCCCCGCCCCGCCCCGCCCCGCCCATTATGCCTACAGCCTATTCCGAGGTTCTCGGCCCTGCAGCTCCAAGCCGCGTAGTTTTATTTGTTGGGAAGCAGGGGGCTGTACACAATAAATAACATGGATATAGGAACTGTGCCCTAATCGCGGCTGGAGGTGGGGATGGGGCAAGACATCGGCCAGGCCTTTGGCCTGCAGCTGGACAGGAGTAGGGCCCCCAACCTCGGGCAGCAGAGGACCTGCGGCTGGGTACCGCGACGGACACTCCCCTCAGAGTTCCACGCGAGTGTCGTGGTAGGCCCGGTCCAGGGCCCACTCCGTCTGCGAGTCGGCGCCACCTTCGCGGGCCAGGCGCGCCATCTCCTGCTGGAACAGCGCCTGCCGCGCCCGGCTGGGGTCCACGTTGATCCAGTTGTTGGCGATCCACTTAGTGCCGCGCGTGACCAGGCAGCCCCCGTGCAGCGAGTAGTCGTCCACGTCGCCCACCCAACCTAGGAGAGGAGGATGGTGTGAGCAAGGGAGGGGACCAGAGGGAATCTAGGCTGGACTGAGCTGAGCTTGTGGGCTGACCTGAGCTTGTCCTCATATTGCCCAAGTGCATGGCAAGGGTAGGCCCAGCTGTGCACACCTTCAGTGGCAGACATCTGGCCACAAGGCCTCCTTGGGGGCTCAGCATCTTTCTCCAGCGAATGCCTTATCAACACCACTGGCTCTCTGAAATCAGCTTTCTTGCTGCCAGGCCTGTCTGCAGCCCTTCCCAGTCTGGGCTACCAAGGTGCACGTGTCCCCAACCCAGTCAGCTGGAAGGCTGGGGCATCAAGGAATGACAGGGTTCCAGAGAGCCCAGGAGGCTGCACAGGTGCAGGCTGCTGAAGTCACTGAGGATGGTCTTTGGGAGGCACTAGGGGCAATGCAAAAAAACCATTTGAAGGGCAGCCAGAAACAGCTCACCAGGGTGGCAATCAGGGCTGGGTAAAGGGAAGCTTCCCTCAAGGCAGCCCTGGCCTGGCCACAGGTCCTCACCTTGCCCATCAGGCAGGTAGTTGTACCAGAAGACTGCTGTGCCCTGGCGGGGCTTGACACGCAGGTTCCCCTTGTCACAGTGCCTCCGAGTGTCACGGAGGTCAACATCATCCTGAATCAGACTCTGTGGGCAGCAGAGTGGTGGGGTTTTCAGGCTGCCCTGACTGTATGGCCAGGAGCCTAAGGACAGGCAGTCAAAGGTGGCCAGAGGGAAACCAGTCAGATGTCCCCAGGGGACTGTTTAGGCCTCATCCCAGGTCTGGAGGGGTATGTACTGTTTGCCCAAGGCCCTGCCATCCCACCAGAGTAACAGCCCAGTTGGCCCTTACCATTTCGTCATAGGTTCTGTTGTCTGCTACAGGAAAGACAGTCTCGCCCCCACCGGTGACGTTGTTCAAATAAAACAGCACTGTCATGTAGCTGTAAGGCAGGGGGGCTGTTGAGCAGGTTCCCAGCTGTGGATACTTCCCAGGGGCTTACCTGTGGGCAGGATAAGCTGCCCAGGTCCCCAAGGGCCAGAGGGGCAGGCTGGGATCAGTGACAACAGGGCAGGTCAGTACCAAGATGTCCCTAGCCCATTCTTCTTCCCACAAACCCAGTCTCTTTCTGTCAGTCACAATGTTTTTTTATGGCCAAGATCACAGGTGCACTTAGCTGAATTACATGGTCCTGACCAAGGGCCAGCTGGGAAAGGTAGACTAGCAGAAGCAGCAAGATCATGCAGAGGGCAGGTTGTGACTAGAAGGGGCTGAGCCAGAGCAGCCACATGAAGAGGAGAGACCTGCCACCATGTCTTGGCAAGGGAGGGGGACATAGCTTCAAAGGGAGAAGCTGAGGTCTCCAGCAGTGCCGGCAGGATCAACAACCAGGGAGGGAGCGGAAAGAATCAGGGGTCCAAACTTGCCCCTTGCCTGAGAGCTCTGGGGGCGGGTTTCAGTGTCTGTGGGTACCTCAGTCTGGCCACTGAGACAAGATGACCACCCCTTTTGGGCCACTTGGTAAACAACCTGAGGGGAGAGATGGGGGTATCCTCGACCAGGATGGCCCAGCACTCTCCTGGCCCCATACCAAGGGGCACGCCCACAGGGCATGGCTGTGCTTGTGTCATCGGGGTGCCTGGTTTGGGAGTTGAAGGCAGCCCCCAGGTGGGAGGTACTTGCCGGCAGGAGGTCTCGAAGGGTACAGACTCATTGGCTACCAGCTTGGTATGGGAGCAGATGGTCTCTGGGTACACAGGCCCGCTGTCCACATGGGCATGGTAGTGGCCTCCCTCACCATACCGCACGACCTGCAGCGGCTCGCTGAGCTCCACGATCTCAGGTGACAGGCGGGTGAGGCGCAGTACCCTGGTGGGCAGCAGGCATTCAGCTGGGCAGCCCCATGCCAGGTGGCACCCTGAGGGAGCTGGCAAGGTGGACCCTGGGCCTGCCACAAACTCTGCCCCTATTTCCCCTGAAAGCTCCTTAAGCCACCCCAGACTGGCCCTGTAAGAGCAGGAAGGGGTTACTCATGATGAGCCCTTCTCCCTGGATGCCAGAGACATCACTGGGTGGGAAAGATGAAATCTTCATTAAGTTGGGGGAGGGGGAGACACTCCCTCCAGGAAGGAGGCTGTTTATCTAAAACCCCTGGCTGCTCAGGGGCAGGGGGTCCTGTGGACAGAGATAAGAGATCACTTCTCTAATTAGCAGAAAACAAACATTCACTCTGTTTCTAATCCCAAACGTCTACTGTTTCCCACAATCAGGGCTAATTTGCTTTTGTTAATTGTCTGTCTCCAAATTAGTCCCAATCCTGGTCTAACAAGTGGAACTTAATCCTGAGTTGGCTAATCAATTCCGTTTTCTCGGTCTCAGCCAAGGACTTCTGTGGGGGCCCTGCACCAGGGAGGACAGCCTCAGGTGCTCACCTCTGGCGGATGGTGCGCATAACGTGGTGGGCACCTTCGCCCTGGTAGAGCCACGTGTGGTGGCTGTTCCGCACCAGCTGGCTGGACTCTGCCTTGTGGCTCCTCATATACTTGTGAAAGTCACGAAGGTCCATGTTGGAGAACTCCTGCCGGCTCAGCACTCCTGCACAGGGCACCCACCATTAATGCCCACCAAGCCCATGTGGGGAGGGCATAGTGGGGAGGCTGCACCTTCCTACCTACCCCTGGCCTCAGGCACTGGGGGGCCATGTGCACCTGTCCCTCAACCTGGACTCGGGTCAGATGAAGTTGGTTTCTGTCACATTAGGCCCTACGGGAAGACCCAGAGAAGCTCATTTCCTCAGTTTAAGCCCTGATTTGGCCCCCAAAAGGATGAAGCCCAACGCCTATTAGGCCAGAGAGCAGGGTCTCCAAAGGAAGCTTAAGCCATATGGCCAGGACCCTAGGCCAAGGACTGCCCTTGGCCCTCCAGCCTGGCTCTGTAGAGCATGATGGCCACCCTCTGGTCCTGTAGAGGGTGAAGAAAGAGATCATTCAGTGTTGGGTTTTGTCCAGGGCCTTTCACACTGTAGGGTGTAAGCTGGGATCGGTCCCCAGGAATTCCCTCGTGATCTCGGGTCTCATGCAGGGTGGAATACACCTGGCCAGTCCTGCCCGCTGGGTAAACCAGTCTACCTCAGCAGAGAAAGCCAGGCCACTCTCCCAAATGAGAACACTCTCCCCTGTTCCTGCTCAACCCACAAAGCTGGGGTGTATCCTCTTAGGGTTCTGGAAGAATAGCTGGTGTCTTTGCTACATGTTATCCTGGTTGACCCAACTGACACACTTCCATGCTTTGGCCCAGACTTCTCTGAGGGTGGGGGCACTCAAGGGCTGTGAGTCTGTCATGAGCTCTGCACATAGGGGCAGTAGCAGCATGATGCCCCTCCAGCCACAGGTCCCAGTCAGATTCTTCACTGTGGGTTCACCAGCCACAAAGCCATTCTTCCAAGTCCTATTTCCTCAACTGGTCCAGAACTTGGGCATGAGGGTAATGACTACACCTCAGAAACTTCCTGGGGGTTATTACCAAAGGTGAGGGTGCTTACAGGACAGCACTCCTGCCCACATGACCCCCAGCAGTTAGCATGACTCCAGGTGGGCAAGAGAAAGGCAAGGGGGACCTTGGTTAGACCAGAGAGGCCGACTGCTGGGGCAGACCGTGTGCCTGGCTGGAGAGAAGCAGATGCCAAGCTGACCTCACTGTTCCTTTGCTCCTGCTGTACCACTCTGCCCTCTGCCAGCCAGCAACCATACCTCCTGTACCCCAGATGCTGCCTGGTGAGGTCAAAAGAGCCTCCAAGAACTGCCCTCTAGACTGTCACCAAAGGGAATGGGAGAGTCTAGCTCCTGCCTACTTCCCAGGGGTAAGGGCAAGGCTGGATCCTCACCTCCTCATCTCTGGCTACTCTAGAAGCTGGGCATAGAGGCTACCTGGCTTGGGGGGCAGGAGGCTCACAGCGACACAACTGTGGCAAGGTATGAGCTCACCATCACCATCAGGGTCAGCCTTGATCGCAGAGTACATCTCCTGAATGTTCTCTGGAGTCATCCACCGTCCATTTCCCAGGCGAGTCTGGGCCAGGACCTAAAGCACAAGATGGTGCCTCAGTGGAGTGGCCCCAGTGATGGAGAGTCACCAGAGCACAGACAGCTGCCTAGTTCCTTCTGTAGGGCTGAGGGTTCAGGTGATAGGGCATGGGTGAGGACAAAGGACAGAGCCCAAGTTCCCTGAGCTGAAGTGAGGGTAGGCAGAGAGGTCTAGAGGCATCTGGGTAGGAGGCCAGAAAGACAGTCTAAAGACCTGTGGGCCATGACCATTCTTAGCCCTAGTGGGACTGTGGCTTCCACGGGGAGCACTGTCAGCCTATTGGAGGCAGAGCAAAGGACAGGCCTGTGTCCCAACCAGATACCCCAGGTGAGGTGGGGGAGGCCAGGGCCTGGGTGCAAAATAGGAAGAGGCACCATGGGGAGGCCTGGCCAGTGAATGACCACCAAGTCCCTTAGGAAGATCGGGCTCAGTGAGGCACTCTATATAGGGAAGGGACCCTGCACCCCACCAAGACCTCTCTCAGAAGCCTGGGTGTGAGGGGCATGCAGAGAGAGATGCAGACTTCTGGCTTCCTCTGAGCTGCCACCCCATCCACCATGAATTCTGTGGGGCTCCCAGCAACGGCAGCAAGGAATCCAGACCACAGACAGCACACCACCTGGGAACTGTGGCAATAAATGCCATCACCTCCAGGTAGATTCTCCTGCCATCCTCTGGGGTTCCCAGGGCAGCAAGGGGCTCTCTAGGAAGGAAGGTGGACCCTGGGCATGCCCAAGTTGATCTGAGGTGGCATCTGACTCTTGGGGCCAAGGCTGAGCAGCACAAGTGACCTGGCCACCAGAAACAATTTTGAGCATTCCCACCCTGGTGCCTACTCCAGGCCCCAGGATCCCAACCTCATGGAGCTGCAGGCGACCATCATGGTTTTGGTCCAGCAGCTGGAAGAGGTCCAGCTGGCTGATTTGCATTGTGCCCATTGCTTCCTCATACTCTTCGGTGGGCAGGATCTGGCTGCGTTGTAACCCCTTCATCTGTGCCAGGTGGATGATGAGCCGACACTCCTCATCACTCAGGAAGCCAGGGATTTCTGCCAGAAGAGGGAGGGGGGTAAGGCCAAGGACCGGGCCAGGACGCTGATGCACCAAATAAATACCTTCCTCTCTGCAGGGTTCTTGGGGTAGTCCCTGTCCCCTGCTGGTCACCAAGTCAGGAGGACTTCACACACCCCTTTACATCTGCTCTGGGCTGTGACCCCAAGGTCAAGTTGTCCTGCAAAGGTTAGCCAGCGTTTGGAACATGGGGCCTCTCTTTTTGACGCTGAGAGCACACAATTTCCAGGGGAGTCCTGGGAGGTGAGCCAGAGCAAAGCTGGGGATGGGCTAACCCACCTTGGAGTGGGACCAAAGGCCAGAGGGTGGACCTGAGGGGTGGAGGGTTGACCTCCACTCCTTACTGGGTATATATTTTAAAAGGGCGAGGGGAAGTTGGCAGGTTTTTGCTTTCATTATTGCTTTTCAGCATTGTTCAAATTAAAACAAAGTGAATACATCCAGCATTCTAGGCCTTGCCCTCCATTCTCCTGCACAAGTGGGTGCTGGTCATCCGTCCACTACTGAGTTGCCCAGCGCTGGGAGGTCAGTGGGGGTCACTCAGGTTTTTAGCAGATGCTCTGAGAAGATGCCCTAGTGTCCTTTGCTTTGGGAACAAATGTACACTGAATGCCTACTCCATGCCTCTAAGCCCAAGTAAAGGCCAGTCAGGCCTGGGGCTTAGCTCCAGTGGCTGGATGACCCCACACCAGCTCCACAAGCAGCTCAGTGGAGCTGGAACGTGAAGCTCACACCTGGCGAGCCCACATCCTAGTGACTCCAGGCACTTCCAGGGCTGGAGCCTGGGCCTTGCTTCATTCTCTTGTTCCTGGGAGAGAGGACTTCCTTTGACGGGGCACAAGAGGCCCACACAGGAACTGACTGGAGGAAGGGCCATGCCACCACCGTGACCCCTCAGAACTCCTGCAGAGTGGTCTGTCACTTTTCTGGGTTATTCTCTCAGCATGAAGTTCCAGTCATTGCCAAGAGGAAGGAAAATGGCCACTAGGAGCCAGGATTGGAGCAGTTTTTAATAGTAATCACAGCAGATCACACTTAGGGAGCACAGACTCTGTGTCCTGTCCTAAGCATGTCATCAACTCCGTAATCCGTATACTCGTCCTAGAAAACCAGGCCCCATTAATTCACCCTTCCTCTCCCTGAGGAGCCCCCAAGCACAGAGACATCAGCAACTTGGCCAGGGCCACACAGGCTGTTGTACTCCAGAACCCATGCTCACAGCCAGATTCAGCTTCCACAGGTAGGTGACCCAGATGTGACGACACTGAGGACAGGACAAAAGCCACCCCACCGCACCTCCACCTCCGGCCTGCCTGATCCCCTCAACCTGTCAAACCCAGAAAGGGTGTGAGCCATCCACTGGGGGGTCAGCACTGCTGGACAATGGGTTAGACCAAATTGCTAATCACCAGTCACCTCCTGATCGTTTAAAAAGATAAAAAAACAAGAAAAGTAAACCAGAAAAAGAAAACACAGGCCCAGGTTTCTTCAGTTTATTAGGTACCAGTCATTCACAGGCCCAAAGGAGATGCCACCCTCTATACAGCTCCCTGCCATGTGCTAATCAAATGCAAACAGCCCAGGCCAGCACACTGGGGCCTAACCAGGTGGGTCTGAGCACATGGGAGCTGGGCAAACATTGGCTCCTGGGGTGTGGGTATAGCCCTATAAAGCCCCCAACCTCAGTCCACTGAGACCAAGGCAGAGAAAGCAGGTGATGGATCAAGGGCTGTGGCTGCTGGTGGCACTGGTGGTGCTGTCGGGTGACGTCGGGGCAGGGGCTCCCTGGGGCCCCACGCGGTGCATACCCATTCCCCAAGCCATGGCGCTGTGCCACGACATTGGCTACACAGAGATGCGGCTACCCAACTTGCTGGACCATGACACAGCAGCCGAGGCCATCCAGCAGTCAGTCAGCTGGCTGCCCCTGCTGGCCAGGGAGTGCCACCCTGATGCGCGCCCCTTCCTCTGCTCCCTCTTTGCCCCGGTGTGCCTCGACAGGTAGGGCAGGGGCTCCCAGGTAAGGGTGGGGGGGGGCTCTCCTCAGCCAGGGCCTGCTCTGGAAGCTCTTCACTAATCATTGCTGCGTACCTATCAGTGACAGGAGGATGAAGGATTGTTTTGTCAGGGTGTTGCTGGCAGAGAGCGCAGATGCCCATGGGACACAGGAGACATAGGCAGGGGACTATCAATGGTGCGCACCCTTGGTTTGGATCCACAAATCAACAAGGGCTCTTAAATGTCAAGGTAGGGCAAGTGAGCAGCCTGCTCTAGGCTAGGGGCTGAGAACCCCTCTCCAGTGAGGTGCGGCAACTCTGTCTGCCCAAAGGATCCTGGCCAGAGATGGAGCCACGGCTCATCTGGTGGCTTTTTCTCTCAGAGTCCAGAGATTGCAAGGCTGATTCCTCTTCCCCAGCCTAACCTACCCCGTGAACAACAGCTCCCTCAGTTTCTTCTTTGCAGAGCCAGGGCCCTTCCTAGAGCCTCAGGGTGACCATGCTTGTAGCAGCAAGAATGGGCTCTTTCAGAAACTGAGGATCGGGCCCCTTTGCTCTCGGCCAACCCCAGTCCTGGCTAGAAACTGCAGTGTCCTGCAGGCCTTTCAGGACAAGAGGGAGGGCCCTGCTTTCTCCCTCCAAGATGGGGAGTGAAGGCCCAGAGTGCAGGGCCCCTCCCACAGCCCTCTGCCAGGCACGAGGCATCCACGGGAGCTGCAGGGGGAGGTGCACTGGAAAGGTAGAAAGCAGCCTGGGCCAGGGCAGGGGTGGGGCTGGGGATACAAGACAGAAGGGCTGGGAGACGCAGGGCTGAGGGCTAAGATTTCAGCAAGCAAAGGAGCAAGAAGCCCAGCTGCAGGGCTGTTGCTAGGTGACCAGGGTGTCGTTGCCCAGCAACCGTGGAATTTCCGGCCAGGCCTCGAGCTAGGAGCACCCAGAGGCCCCAGCCTGGAATCCAGGAACCCTGGCCCTGAGCACCCGCTGCCCCTGACCCTTTCCCTGCCCTGCAGGGTCATCTACCCGTGCCGCAGCCTGTGCGAGGCCGTGCAGGCCAGCTGCGCCCCCATCATGGCCTGCTACGGCTACCCCTGGCCAGCCATCCTGCACTGCGGACGCTTCCCCGCCAGCCACGGCCTCTGCGTGGCTGCCATCTCCAATGGCTCCCGCCCGAGCCACCCACGTGAGTCTCTGCACAGCTTCTAGGCTGGTCTAAGCCTTTCTCAGCCCCACAGGCTGCACCCCACCCTTTCAAATCACAGCTCTCGGGGATCAGGTAACTGGGTCTCTCTGGTGGGAAAGAAGAGGGACAACCCACAGCGGCCATCCATCTCAAAAAGGGTAAAGAACAAGGGGAAAGTGGGAGAAACCCCTGCTGATGGCTCCCCTCCTCCAGCCGGGGCCCAGGGGGAGCCTCACTCAGCTCCTCCCCCCAGTGCCGCGTGCCAGCTGCAGGGACTGTGAGTTGCAGGACACCAGCTCGTCCAAGGAGGTCCTGGACATGCTCTGCGCTAGCGATTTTGGTGAGCCCCTGGTGCCCAGCACCCGTTACACCCCCTTACAAGTGGGTTCATTACAACTCCTGGCTTGGTGCTAAGACAAAAGAAAGAGGGGATACCCAAACGTTATGCCTGATTAGAACTAAAAAATAAGTTCTTTTAATAATTGCTAAAAAAAACAACATCCCAGGAGGACAGGCCTTCTCTAGGACCCTGATTCCAAGAGCAGAGCATCAGACAAGAGGGTTTGGTTTACCAGGTGGAGGGGAGGATGGGGATACTCAGAGGGGCCAGGCTCATCATCTCGGCCCTCTGATCCCATTCAGCAGTGAAGGTTAGGCTATCCTGGCGCAATGGGTCATCCTCCGGACCCTCAGACTGCGACCTGGACTCACAGCTAGAGGTGCTGAAGGCGGGCCCACTGTCCCCTGGGGAGCTGGCGCCTACTCTGCGACGCTGGCTGTAGCTGGATGCCACGTGTGTGTACAACCTCCTGCGCAGAAGGCATGCTGGGACCTACGTGCTCAGTGGGGAGGTGCAGGGTCACCGTCTGCTGGTAACCACGGCCTATAGCTGGAGCCAGGGCCACCGAAATCTGCAGCTGGCCATGCGCAGGTGGCATCGTCACCAGTGCCCAGAATAGAGTCAACCCAGGTGGGGAGAGCCTGGGACTTTATAGCCACAGCCTCTGCAGTGGCCACGCAAACCATGTGCTCCCCTGGACACACATAAAACCCTCTTTCTGCTGCCCTCCATGGATATTTGCAGACCAGAGTCCAGAGTAACTCCAAGGCTCACCCAGGACCAGCACGAGCAGGGCAGAAGTCCACTTCTGTGGTCCTTTCTCCTGGAAAAAGGCAGCTAGCCTTGTGTGCTGGGCAGGCAAGACTACCTTTCTGAACTTCCCAGACCTGGGATGCCAGCCTGGCTGATGCCCTGCTCCTGCCCACAAGCCCCAGCATCCCAAGCTGAGCCTCAGGACAGGCACAAAGCCTCAGGCTATGCTCACCCAGGCACTATGCTGCTTGTCAAGCCCCAGACAGACTCAATTATATCTTCCTGACCTTTACTGAGTCCACAATTCTGCCAAGCAGTGGGCCTGTGGAACAGCAGGGGGATTCATACAGAAAACTGCATTAAGCTGCTTACAAACCTGACCTAATATGCATACTACAATTCTTTCCCTACTTCTGCACTTCCAGTGTTTGTCAAGAGAGCACAGTGGTCTTATGTAACTGCTTTATTGTTTTTTTTTAAGCTGAAAAAGAATAGGTCTGGAAATTCTATAATAAAGCAGTTATGGTTTTAACATACATTGTTTTGTGTACTGGTATCAATTACTCATTTACCTTAAATAGTTAAGCAAGTGGACTAAAACTCTTGCTGGCCCACTGGAAGTGCCCCCTGCTGCTCCTGAAGAGGGTGCCAAATCAGGAGGCACCTGCCCAGGGTGATGGTGGAGGCCACTCTGCACAAAAAGACAGGTGCTGGACTGGCTGAGAGTATCTAGTAAACCCCTTCAACTGGCCAATAATGGTCAGCAGTAGACTCTGGCCGCTGGACACACAGCCATATCAAATCAGGCCTCCCACACATGCAGCTAAACTTTAGGGGCAAAGACACAACTGCCCAATAAATACAGAAGATAGTTTCCAATGATGCTAAGCGCTGAGAAGAAAACCAAGCAGGCTGACGCAACAGAGAGCCTGGAAACCTCTTAAGACCAGTCTGAGGTGGAGAGAGGTCTCTGAGGAGGGGAGGTCTGAGCAGAGGCCTGATGCGGGGGAAGGCACCCTCGGTGAGAGCCAAGTCTGAGCCTTCTGGTGGAGGGAACTGTGCATACAAAGGCGCCAAGGCAGGTCCCTGATGGCGCAGTGGTTAAGAGTCCGCCTGCCAATGCAGGGGACACGGGTTCGAGCCCTGGTCCGGGAGGACTCCACATGCCGCGGAGCAACTGGGCCCGTGTGCCACAACTACTGAGCCTGCAAGCCACAATGACTGAGCCCGCGTGCTGCAACTACTGAAGCCCACGCGCCTAGAGCCCGTGCTCCGCAGCAAGAGGCCACCGCAATGAGAAGCCCGTGCACCCCGAGGGGTAGCCCCCGCTCGCCACAACTAGAGAAAGCCCAGACGCAGCAACGAAGACCCAACACAGCCAAAAATAAATAAATTAACTAAAAAAAAAAAAAAAAGGCGCCAAGGCAGCAAGGAGCTTGGTGTCTGAGAATCAACAGGGGGTGAGTGAGGGAAGGGTGGTGGGAGATGAGGTCTGAGAGGTGAGAGGGCCTTGGGGCACCAAATGAGACGTAGAAGTGGAATGGGAAATCATGGAGGCCTTTAAGGAAGGGAGTGATGAGATCTGATCTGCTGTTTAAATACAGAATGAGTGTGAGGTGGAGGGAGAAGTGAGCCACATGAGAGAAAGCAATGTCCCTAGAGAGGCGACAGTGAGTCAGGACTGGAACACCTCCCTTCTGAACTGAATAGGACAACGGTCCAAATCCTTGGGAAATGCCTACCACAGTCAAGCAGGTACCCGCCAGGAACTCAGGGCGGGGGCTTTTGTGGCCCAGGTCCCACTTACCAAATGTCTCTAGGAACAAAGGTGGGAAACAGGAAATTTCCCCCAAAGGGAGAGGCTGAAGGTTACGTGCGGATTTCCCTGTGAAGTGGTGGGGTTCCCTTCCACAGAGATGGAGGCACCCTAGGGTAAAACCCAGTCCCCTTGCCCCAGCTGACACCCTGAACACCTACCCCTTGAGCCCTGGCATCTTGGGTTCCCGATGGTGGGTCACAGTAGGGCAAGGTGGCAGAGCCCATAGCGGGCCCATTCTCCTTGGGCCCTGCCTGCCTCTTTAGGGCGACAGTAGGTGGATGGACAGGCAGGCACAGAAAAACAGACAGACACTGCTCCTTCTTGGCGTGAGGCTTCCTTCTCTGGATTCATCCAACACTACATTCAGGAACTGCCCCTCCTTAGACACCCTCTCCCCTGTGGTTAGCCTGTCTCACAACTGGACTTCTTATAATCACTGACCTCTTCCTCATTTGTCTCACCTCATTTCACCAAGCAGCAAGCCCCAGGACTTTCTGAGTAAAACCTGGGACATCTTTCACCAACAGACTCAAAGGTAGTGTAAGAGTTTTGGAGGAAATGAGAACAACAAGCAGGAAGGTCTTGCTGCAGCTGCCCAGTTCTCCTAATCATGCCCTTTGTAATTTACCTGCACAAACAGAAACCCATCTGATGGCTTAACCAGAATCAGTTTACCTTTTGTCAAATCTCTTCTGCTTCCCGTAATGTACTCTTGGTGACTTCGGGTCTGGGTTTCTCATTCTCTGCTTTGTAGGACTTTGACGCAACAAGCTGCATGTTAGGGGGTTAGGGTTAGGGGTTATGCCTCATGGCTCACTTAACCTAACATATGTCTGAATTAAGTATATACGGGTCCAAAAAAGGCTGATGAGAGAAAGTACACCCGCCTCAATGTGTCCGTCTCAGAACAGTGGAGTAGTAATGGGGACAGTTGTTCCCTTGCCTGGATCACCTGTTCCTTGACAGCCACCTGGCTTCATCCCACAGCTCCTGCGGGTCTTTGCTCAAATATCCTTCTCAGGGAAGCCCACCCTGACCACCTTACTCAGTTTCAACCCCCGTTGAAATTCTGCCTTACTTGTCTGTGATCACTTATCACCATCTGACACACCATGTGTGTTTATTTGTCTGTAACCTCATTCGACTGTCAGCTTCAGGTGTTTTTTGTTTTCCTATTTTGTCCAGTTCTGTATTCCCAGCACCTGAACTAGTGCTTTGCTCAGACTTCAACATTATGCAATAATAATAATAATCTTTTAGTGCCTTCCCACAACAGGACTGACATCCTGACCTATGTGAAATCATTCTCACAGGTCTAGGCATAATCCCCAACCAGGGCCCTCCGCCCTACAGTTAACAGCATGCACTCAGATGCTCTGCTTTGGTTCCCAGTCCCCTCCTGAAAGCCCCTTACCCCTTCCATCCCCCAGCACCCAGGAACACCTCAGGTCTGCAGGTAAGTGTGTCACTGAGGCTGGGTACCCAGGACTGGGGTGGGAAAACCTATCCTGGGCAAGGTCATGAGTCTGGGGACCCCCATATTGTTGGTACTGGTAGTCTTTGAAGGACTTCAGGGTCTTCACAACTAGCGCGTTGGCTTTAGAGTGCAGGCTGTAGAGAAAGGCTGCCTTGTTCTAATCCTAGCTTCACCCTGAAATAGCTGTGTGAGCCTGGCCAAGCAACGGGGGCTCTCTGTGCCTCACTTTCTCACCCACTAGCCTGACAGTGGGATCTACACCCACCTCATAGAGGGGTTGTGAGAATTAAATGGAACGATCACATGAAGTCTAGCACATAACAAGAGCTCAGAAAATGTGAGCTATGAGGCTGGTTCCAAATGAGGTCACCCTGGAAGGCTCTGCCTACTGTAATGGCTGAACACAAAACTCCATCCTAAGAAGAATCCCAGAGTGCTGGTAGCAAAGGCTGGTGCCCTTGTGGGGCAGGTTTGGGGGCACCAGCTTACCCACATTTGGACAGCCTGCTTCTTATCAGACCCACTTTGGGAGTGGAATTTCCCCTCACAGGCCCTGAGATCAGCTAGGACCTGGTTATCAGTCTGTCCGACCCTCCCCCCATTCTAGAATGTGACAGAATTAACCATGGCAGGGAGCGTCCAAAGACAGTTTCAATGAAATGTCTAGACACTAGCTTCTAGATCACATTGCCCAGCCCTGTGATGGAAGGATCAGCTGCAGAGGGTAGGGGTCACAGAGGGGAGTGTGGAAAGGTCAGCCTGTCACCCTATATTGGAGATGGGGGCGGGTACCTCACTTGGGGCAACCTCTGGGTGGAAAAGAAAGGGCTACTTTGAAGCAGACATTTTCAAAACAGAAGTCACGTGGTCAAATGAGCCTCAAGGCAGCCACCAAATCGTAGCCCCTGACCCTTCCTGGGGGTGCCCAGCGAACTTACCGAAGAGCATGGGCTTGAGGCTGAGGGTTCGGATGAAGTGATCCCTGTCGGCGACCAGCTGGACCTTGCGCTCATACCCCACCTAAGGGAAAGCGGCACAGCGGGCAGCTCGGGCGCCAGGCCCCTACGTGCGAGAAAGGAAAAGGCGCCCCGGCCCGGTGGGAGGCGGCGGCGGGCGAGTGAGGGGGTGCGCGCGGCAGGCCGGGACGGCGCAGGGAGCAGCGTGGAGCCCCGGGCTGACTGCCGGCCGTCTCGGGCTCGGCGGTGCAGGGCCTGGAGCGCGCCGCGGCGGGGGCCTCACCTTGATGCCCTCCAGCCGCGTGAGGGGAGCTAAGGTTGGCGCGGGCCCGGGGCCCTGGGCCCGGCGCTGGGGCCCGGGGTCGCTGCTGTCGTCGCCGTTGCTGTAGTGTACGAAGAGCAGCAGCGCCAGCACGTTGCCCAGGTACAGGTGCACGAACACCATCAGCACCAGGAAGTAAGCGCGCGAGCAGATGCCGCGGGGGTTGCACAGCGGCCGGACCGGTGTGTCCTCACAGTCGCCCAGCCCCGCCGCTGCCCCGGCCGGGTCGTGCTGGGGCGGCGCCCACTGCGGACTCACAGCCTCAGACCGCCGGCCTGCCGCCGCCGCCGCCGCCGCCATGGCGCCCAGGTTGCGCGCGCACCCAGGGGAGGGGCCGCGGGGTTGCCAGCGCCGCGCCGCGCCGTAGCCAAAACAACCAACGCCGGGCCCGCGCGTGCGGCGGTCTCTAGCAGGGGGTTCCTGGGGATCCCGCGCCCGCGCTGCACTCAAGATCTCCGCGCCTTGAACCCCGGCCCACACTGAAGTTTCTCTTCCCGAGCTGGGTTATCGTTAGGAGGAGATGCACACTCCCCTGGGCAGAAGCCGCCCCCAAATGTAGATGCAGACAAGAGCAGCACAGTTACAGGAAACCCCACTGGTAGTTCCTCCGTTCCCCGGTTGAGACGCACTTCCCTCTTCCCGGAAAAGTATGGTCTGCATTTTCTCGCTCCCAGGAGTGGGGTGGCAACAAGGAGGAGGCAGTGCCAAAAGATGATTCAATACTGCGGCGGGTTGGGGCACCGCGGAATCCGATGACTGCGCACATTGTGGTGGCGTCGGATCCAAGGCATTCGGCACTGACACTCGCCACTGTAGGCGGCCAGGAAACGCCTTGGGGGGTCTGCTCTGCGGTCGGTCTGAACCTCCCGGGGAGGGCTGCAGGAGTCAGGTCTTAGGAAGCAACTGCCTGATGTGCGGGGTCGCATAGACGGGGGACCCAGTCTGGAGTGGTCAGAGAGGGCTTCCTGGAGGAGCCCTGGCACCCTAACAGTAACCTGCAGGAATGCTGCAGGTGCTCAGGTTCACAGGAACACTCCTTGCCTCAGCGCTGGCACATATGAAGAGGGAGAAAGGGACTTTTCCATAACTGAGACACCAACGCCTCAGAGGAAAGTTAAACCCAGATTATCCCCAAATATGGAGGTGGGAGGACATACCAGTGGCCAAGTGCCAAAACCTGGTCTTTTTCGTTCTCTGCTCGCCCCACCCCCCACCCCCGCGGTGGACATGCAGACAAGATCAACATCATTGAGGCAGGTCCCACCGGTGGTTTGTCTTTACACTGTTAAGACCCCCTCCCCCTCCAACTTCCTTCCAGACAAGTAGAGTGTGCATTTTCTGGTCTCAGTAGGGCAGCCCCACCTTCTTCTCTTGGAGATTCTACACACAATGGCAGGTTTCATCAGTGCCCAAGTATTGGATTGGCCAAAAAGTTTGTTCAGGTTTTTCCATAAGATGTTGCTGAACTTTTTGGCCAACCCAATACATGTGTTCATCCAGTCACCTTTAGGGACTATCTTGTCAATCTCCTTAGGAAACTAGAGAAGCACTGTCCAATAAAAAGAGAAGTTCTGGATGTTTTTGGGGGGGGGCGGGGCAGGTGGCAATGGGAGCCTTTGGGGCTCAGCCAAAGCTGGGATGCTGACCAAACACCTCCAGTGGTCCAGCATCCTGCTTCAGATGGAGTAGGAAGTGAGCTCTGTAGGCAACTGGCAAGTCTGGACTCTCCCAACATGGAGGGAAAGACAGAGGCAGCGAGGACCTGGCCCTTCTTCCTGAAATGAATTCCAGATGTCATGGTTTTCTGGTATCCATGAATGAATGTTGAGACCATTTCCTTTTTAGCTTTTTAAAACCTATAATTGGATCACCACAAAATGCTCATGTTCCTTAAACTATCTTCCTGAACTCCATTCTCCTAAGTTCCTATTACCTGTATCCAATTGTTATGCTTACTGCTATGCACAGCTAACTCATCACCAGAGGGCAAGCAGGTTGGATGGGAAGTGGGGGGCGCCTCACCCCCTATTTCTGCTCTGCCTGCTGTTGGCTAAGAGAATTTCACAACCACAGCATAAACTATAATTTCTTGGCCTTTTAAAAGCTATGGCCTTTTTTTTTTTTTTTTTTTTTAAAGGATTTTCTTATTTATTTATTTATTTATTTATTTATTTTTGGCTGTGTTGGGTCTTCGGTTCGTGCGAGGGCTTTCTCCAGTTGCGGCAAGCGGGGGCCACTCTTCATCGCGGTGCGGGGACCGCTCTTCATCGCGGTGCGCGGGCCTTTCTCTATCGCGGCCCCTCCCGTCACGGGGCACAGGCTCCAGATGCGCAGGCTCAGCAATTGTGGCTCACGGGCCCAGCTGCTCCGTGGCATGTGGGATCTTCCCAGACCAGGGCTCGAACCCGTGTCCCCTGCATTAGCAGGCAGATTCTCAACCACTGCGCCACCAGGGAAGCCCGCTATGGCCTTTTTGATATCTAAACGTCTCACCACCCAGGCTGGCTCACCTCATGGGGGTGGCAGTCCCATCTCAATCATGATACATAGTCAAATCTGGGTCTTGTGCTGAGCTGTGTTTTAATCTCTATTACAAAAGTTGGATTTACTTTCCAATTTCTAACAGCGAATGTTTTTTGTTTTTGCCATTTACTAGAATGATGACCTTGGGCAAATTACTCATTTTGGACGGTGACAGCACCTACCTCACAGGGCTGCTGTGGCGACTAAGTGGATATGTGCTCAGTGACCATTAGTGTGATTATCTTGTGGGGACAGGAACTGGTCTAACAAATTCAATGGCTATGTCCTCCGTGCCCAAAATAGAGCTCAGTATATAGGCAATGCTCAGATTGTTGCAGGAAGCCCTGAAAAGTATGTGGAAAATCCCTCCTCCAGATTTTGCTAGAATGTGCTATCTTCTCTTGTTCTAAGATCACCAAGGGTATGGTGCCAAGGCCATTGGTATCCTGCCCACTGATCTGCAGGAGTAGCTCTTCAGCCCCTGGCCTTGCTGCCTCAGTGAAAACATTCACTAGTGACCAGTTCTGTGTCCTCCATGTTCTGGAGGCTCCTAGAGGGTAGAGACCATGTATCTTTTGCACACTATTGTATGCCCAGGTGCTGAGCACGGGGCTTGGCACATCTGAGGTCCAAAGAAGAGCAGTTGTGGAATTGACTAGCAGTGTCTGGGACCTCCCTGGCCTTGGCTGCCCTGTGCATGCTGTGCTGCCCACAGCGCTGGAGCCTTCACCCCTATCAGTGAAGTTGCCGCCACTCCCGACACCACAAATGCGGACCCCCTTGTTCAGAATCCAAGTTCTGTTTCCTGTCCTCAGCCTTTGGGATTAAACTCCAAACATTTCCAGTTCCTGTCGAGTCTTCTCTTCCTAAGCCCAGGGCCCCTGTGAAGCCACAAGTCCCGCTTCCATACTCCATGGCCCTTTGCTCCCACATCTGCTTTGGACAGACCCAAGGATCTTCTAAATAAGCAGCTCAGGGACTCAGCAGGGCTGTAGGGCATTAGAATCAGTACATTACCACATCCTGGGATCTGTGTTTGGTGGGGAATGGTTTGGCCTGCACCCAAGGAGGGAAAGGAAAGCCAAAAATACCAGGATATTCCACTTCCCTCCACAGGTGACCTCTCCCCAAGAAGGGAAGAAAGGCAGAACAGTCAGGCCAGTGGGGCCTTCACAGCCTTCTGGAAGAGGGGACTGGCCAACAGGAAGGCCCCTATTTGGTGCTCACTGGCCTGAACCCCCGGGGGCATTGGCTCAGAAGGCTACTTGGATCCTTTGAAGAATGACTCTGCACACACTTTTATAATCAGAAACTTGCAGTTTATTTTGAATAAACCACTCAAGGTTGAGCAGATGACATCACCTCAACTTTTTCTTTGAAGAAAACAAAGATATATGGTAAATTCATGAAAACACTGTGCCTTCCTTTGCAGGGCAGAAAAATTCTGCCTGACCTTTTCCATCCTCCTGATGTTAACAAGAGACAGCCACTTGAGGCACAAAAGAAAGCTCTCCACAGATCAAGGGCTGCAGGCTACAGTCTGGGCACAGAACCTCCTGCAGCTCCAGTGGTTGGGGCCACAGCTGGATGCAAATGCACTATGTGGTAGCTGTGCAGTCCAAAAAATGCCCAGGGCGCCGAGGGTGTGACTTAAGGTGCAGAGTTGCAACTCAGCTCCTGCCGCTGCCATGGCAGTGACACAGAAAGGACTCAATGCAGAGGTAAAAGCTCCAGACACCAGGATCTTCCATGGGCCAGTGCAGCAGTCACACCCCACCCCTAGGTCCCACAGCAGGCACTCTCCTCCTTCAGTTAGCTCAGCACTGTCCAACTCTGGGTTCATCTGCTATACTCGTAACTTGTCCTACCGCTCCACCCCGTGGTCCCTTCCTTGCAGGAGATGACAGGAAGAGGCAAAACCTGACCGGGGAGAAAGGGAGCCTGCAGCTGGCTATGTACCCCATGACTCCAAGAGTTACAGCTGTCCTCTGCCTTCAAGAGTGATTCAGTTTACAGCTTACATGGTACCTGGGAAATTACCGACTGAGGTGAAAATGTTTGAATATCAAAGAATTTCCAACACAATATTTATTCACAGATCTCCCAAGCAACTCTTCCAGGAGGTCAAGGAGGCCCTATCGAGTATGGACAACTCTGCCAGCCTCAGAGTGGAGGCACTGAAAAAAGCCATAGAAACCCCAGGAATCACAGATGTAACTTCTGAAAGGCCCACAGGACTAGGTTCAGGACAGGTAGGACACCATGCAAACCACCTGTTCCTCTGCACTGTGAAAAAGCTGGCCCTTTTCCCTGGCCCGCCCCTTGTGGTACAGGAGCTGGGACCACAAATCAAGAACCGTGCTGGCCTCAGACTCCCAGACCCTAGAGGTACTGTCCTCCAATAGCTGAAACCAGGCAAGGGGGAGTGCCACCAACCCCTAGAGTGGGTAATGGAGATATACACTCCAGGTTAACATAAAAACAATTTGTGCAAACAAGGTCCCTGAGCCAGGCAGACCAGAGTCCTTGGGAGGACCATGCTGAACTCTGACCCTGACGTTCACCAGAGGAAAGTGTAGCAGGACAGTGTCAGGTATGGCTGTGTGTGAACCTGGTCAGAGTCACACCACGGGAACACTGGCACAAAAGAAGGAACCAAGGTAAAACAAATTTATTTGGGGGAACAATTCCCTTTAAAAGTGGATCTCTATCTTTAGAAAACAAAAGAAAACTGTGCTGAACTCACTTCCCCTGGTCTGGAGGGCCACAAGCCCACCTACGTGTTCGGCTGTGGGCTCTGGCCTGAGTAGCCAGACCCAGGTAAAGCTCACTTTCAAGAATTAAGATGAGTCCACAGACACACAGTGCCATCAGACAGGATGACACCCCATGGCAAGACTCTGTTCTGTACTGTCTCCTCACTGCCAACGTAAGGCAGTGCACCTGACCACAAAAGGGTCTACAAGGACCAGGCAGGAGGCATGATGTGATTCCCTGCGCTCCATGCCTATAACTCAGGCCACCTCAATTTCCCACCATCTGCCACCCATGCTCTTCCCTTGGGACTCTAGCTGTGGCCAAACACATATGAATCTGGCAAGCAAAGACCACCGGGGCCCTCTTGCAGTAGAGATTCTGAGGCAAGGTGAGCGGGCAGCATATGTTACATTCTAAGTAAAATAGCTAGAGGTTAAAACACTCCAATGCCAATTTATTTTTAAAAAGGGTTCTGTGTAATTCTATGGTTTGTCTGCCCCCTCTTTTTTGTATAATTGTACAACCTTTGAAAATTATAAGTTGTAATGATCTAATCCTATTAATAGTCATTCAGAAAAAACTTTCCCTCCCTCCCAACAACCATCCAGGGGGAATTAAAGGTCCTGAGAAGAGGCCAATTCAAAATGGCCTCTACCCTGGGAAAAACAAAAAGCGAAAAGATGAGGGAAAAAAAAACCCCAGAAATCGACTAAGAGGTGTGTGGCCAGTGTCTCTCAGGAGTGGGGCCCTGGCTGTTGCCTGGGGTTGTGAAAGGCAGAGCCTGCAGCATGCAGTACAGCAGCCGGGAGACCTCGCAGCCACATCTTCCTCACTCTGGCACGTTCATGTCGCAACCTAGGTGTCATGGAAATCCTTCAGCAGGGTTCTCCTCCGCTGCTCTGCTATGTGCATCTGGTTCTCTAAGTCCTGCACCAAGGAAGCAAGATAGGTGCTTGCATGGCCCAGTCCCGTGAGCAGGGAGCAGCTAAAGCCACCCCACCCCTGCCCCCCCTGCCACAGACTCCAAGAAGTCAAAAGCACTGACCTTCCCACCCTTCTCAGCAGCAGCCTCCAGTCCACATGCCAACTACCATGTTACCTATTACCACACCAGCCCTCCCTTGCCTGCCAGAGGATCCAAGAGGACAGCACTTACCCCTCTGTCATAGCTGTCTGCACGCTCCACCTTCCATGACAGGTTTTCGATCTCAGCCTCCAGCTGAGCCTGCTGGTATTCAAACTGTATGGGTAGAGCAGGAGGGTCAAAAGGAGAGGGGGCTGTAGCCGGGGCAGGGCCTGCAGATGGGAGGGGCAGATGCAGCACCTCAGGCTCGCATGAGCTATAGACAACCCTGATACTGTCCTCAGAGAGCAGTGCTACTTCCTGTACCCAGAGCCAGAATCCAATCAAAAGGCTACCTATGGAGTACAGCCATGTGGTAAGGCCACACTCACCCTCCGCCCCCAAAGAAAAGGGAAGAACTTAAGCCACTGAAGAGAATCCTCCCAACATACAGGGAAATGGATGCTGCAAAAACAAGTCAAAGTGGATATTCACAGACACTGTATTCACTGAATACTTCGTTTTTTCAGCCCTTCTGAAAATCAAGAGTCTTAAAAATTTTCAAACCATTTGCCTTAGTAATTATGTACCCACTGCACAAATCAGTTGCACAAAGAGGTTTCCCAATGTCTTATTTATGATAGTGAAAAACAGAAACAATAAATGCCCCAAATGTTGGTACAACCATATACTGGAACATTTATGCAACTATTACAGAATGGCATTTTCCAGCCTGGTAAATAACGACAGCTGCAAAAACAATTAGTTGTAACAAAAAAATGTTATATATATAACCTTGATTATAGAAATAATATTAATTTTAAAAGGCTGGAAAACGCTAACAGTGGTCATTTCTTTCTGGTGGGATGATGAATGATGTAAATGTTTTTCTAAGTTTTTCAACATTTAAACAATAAGTGTGAATTACTTTATAATTGGGGGGAAACAACCCAACATCTAAGATGAAAATTAAACCAAAATGCAAAAAAAGTCCACTATATTTAGGAACATGCAAGCTGCATATCCTCCCAAAGCATGGGCACTTGCTCCCAAGTGGCAACAGACATTTTCAGCCAGTCACCCCAAAAATATAGTTGTTCACGGGCTTCAGTATATCTGCCTTCCTATTACACAAAATACCAGCACCTGAGATCTACTTTGGAAATGCCTAGGGGAGAAACAAAATTTTACAATTGCCAGTTTTGATTTTGCCCTCCCAATAACCAGGCGTCTGGTCCTTGCTCTCCTGCAAAGTGCAGGTAGAGAAGGGCACCTCTGAAGCTAAGAGAACAAAGAAGAAGAATCGCTTTGCCTTACCAGCTTCTTCCTGGGTCCAGACTCCATGTAGTATGCATATGGGTACGTGTACTGCAGGGTGTATCGACACTGCAATAGAGAGAAGAGAAGGGACCTGTATCTATGACCCTAACTACATGGATCTCAAGTGGCTTTTACAGTTCTTACCCCACCATGCAAATTAGCCTGGCTCAACGGGTATGGGCCTGAAAGAAATGAGGCCAAGGCAAATAAAAGATGAATTGGGGGACAACATGGCAAAAACTGAAACAAAAATGGTCACAGAACACCCACAGTTCCTTTTTCACACTGTGATTTATTACCAGCAGCTCCCTCAACGGCTCTTCCCTCTTGAGTCGGACATCAGAGTCCACACATCTATCTCAATACTTGTCCAAAGACAATCTCTTATTTTCCTTTGAGTGATGCATGGATGGGACAAAAGAAAAAAAGGGCTCTAGTTTTCCCTGCAGTTCTTTCCCTGCAGGCAGAGGCACTGGAATACTCTTCTTAAAATCCCCTGAACATCCACAGAGGGCTGGGTCCTCAGTGGGCACAGCCCAGCAAAATGTGGACCCATAAGCAGGAGCATGCAGGACTGTACAGGGTGCTGAGCCCCCTGCCCCCTACAGTGCCTCCCACCCTCAGAGGTCTGGGTCTGACAGGGCTGGGCATCAAACCAGGGACTGGAAGAGTGAGGGGGTACAAACCTTGGCCAAGAGCTTGGCAGCATTTTGTAGGTACTGCCAGTCGATCCACGTCCCCAGATTATTCATGACCCTCTCCTGAATCTTCTCGTGAATCCGCTGGTATGTCTGTGCCTCCAGCTGCAAGCTCTTGTTGTGGTTTTCCCACTACAGGGTTCAGAGGAGGGAGAAAGCTGCAGGAGTCCCAGGAAGGTGGAGATCCAAAAGGAGTTCAGAATGGCCACATCCTCATCTAGCTGATGGGGACTGTGTGTCCTTGGGATTGCAGGAGGGGGGCTTCCTCAGTCCACACTACCAACCCTGTCCAGAGCAGCTGTCTGCCTGCCAAATCACTCTACCCCACTGCGGCAATAGGACTTGAGCCCTGAGGATGAAGCAAAGCTAGGTAACTACAGATCTCTTGTGCTTAGAAACCAAATGTCGCATGCTCTGTGGACTTCTGAAGGGTCTTCCTGGGAAGAACTGTGCTCTGAATCTGACTATTAAGATGGCACTGGATTAGGGGGAGGGGCAAGATAGGGGTAGGGGATTAAGAGATACAAACTACTATGTGTAAAATAAGCTACAAGGATATACTGTACAGCACAGGGAATATAACCAACATTTTATAATAACTATAAATGGAGTATAACCCTTAAAAATTATGAATCACTATGTTGTACACCTGAAAATTATATAATACTG
The DNA here is from genome assembly GCF_949987535.1 of Balaenoptera acutorostrata. NCBI lineage: Eukaryota > Metazoa > Chordata > Mammalia > Artiodactyla > Balaenopteridae > Balaenoptera > Balaenoptera acutorostrata. The sequence goes on from NC_080073.1 coordinate 39,659,569, forward strand.
TCAGTCAGTTATACCTCATTTAAAAACAAACAATAAACATGGCACTGGATGGAAAAGACTGTCTGATGATCCTTCATTATCCTTCAATTCATCATTCAAACAAGGTCAGCATGTCCTCCCTTGTTGGCTGTGGCTGCCCTGTGGAGCCTGAAAAGCCATATCTATGGAGGCACCACTCAGGCCACTGCAGGAGTTCCACTTCCTGACTTCTGTGTGCGCATGCTGGCTGTAGCTACCAGTCACTGGGAATTTCACCCAGCAGGCCAAATGGAAGAAGCCCACCCTCCAGGCTTCTGGATGCCTACCCTCTCAAAGTAGAACAAGTACTTCTTGAGGGCCTCCCTGGCCTGGGCTTGCTGGCTCTGATTGACAATGTCAGGGTTCTCCTTGTACCGACTGCATTCATAGTACTCGCTGCCGTGGGTCTTCCAATCTCCTAGACACATCCAGCAGAAGTCTACACAGAACAGAGAAAGAAGTATTTACACACACTAGACAAGCCCACATTCCTCCAAAGTCATAGGCAAAGCAGGAAAACAGACCGATCCTGCCCCGGGGCGGGTCACCTATCCAGAACTCTCCAAGGGTGCCTCTTTACAGAGGGAATGTATACCTCTCATCCCTGTCACATCCCACTGTCCCTGTAAGCCTGTCCTTGCTGATCTGAACAACAGCCTACGGATAGTCTCAGTTTCATGAACACATATGCTTTGTGCCGTTTAATCCAACACAAACAGATGCTGACTGTACAAGGCCACTGGTCTGCTGTGTCAATGCCTCTGTGACAAGCAGAAACTTGTCCAACTGAAGCCCACCTGGTCATTCAGAAAACACATTTGTCCTCCTGACTATCTCCCACTCTCAACACCTGTCCTAGGTGTTGTACATGAAACTGGAAAGAAAGACTTTTCCCCCTTTTCTTCTGTCTTAAACAGCACATTTTTATGGGAATTCCCTGGCGGTCCAATGGTTAGGACTCGGTGCTTTCACTGCCGTGGCCCGGGTTCAGTCCCTGGTGGGGGATCTAAGATTCCACAAGCCACGCAGTGCGGCCAAAAAAAAGAAAAAAATAAAACGCACATTTTCATAAAACCCACCCAATAGTGATTACCCAGAATTATGACTCTGTTTCCATACTGAGGAAGCAAAGAGGGAAAAATAAAGATCCCCTATGGATGCTATACATCTGAACAACTATTGTGGCTTAACGGAGAGGGGCCAACCACAGTTCTATGTTCTGTCTCTGCCAGAGACCCCGACAGTGGTAAACGCTGTTTCCCAGGAATCACTCCACAAGTTGGCTCAATGACTTCCCAAAAGGGACTTCTGTAAAATCTGGAGAAGCTAAAGCTAAAGCCAAATCAAGAGACCCAGAGGTCGTTCACTTCTCTTCTCCTAGGAGGCTTCATTGAACAGTGGCAATATTGCTTTCTCCTCAGTCAGCTAGGTTGTGTTTGCTACTGTTTTAAATACTACTACATTGCTTAGGGTTGCCTGTACAGGTAGTACAACTATACAGCAATGCGAGGGATGGAAGTTAACTCTGGGCAGTAAGGGATGCGGGAGACTATGACTGAGGAGGGACACACAGAGGACTTCCTCAGTACTAGGAATGTGGTGGGTACTCGGGTGTTCATTTTGTCATTTCTCTTTAAACGGTATGTATGTCTTGTGCACTGTTCTAAGTGGATCATACATGTCCCTCTCTCATTCAAACATGCAGAAAAGCTAGGGTGGGATATCACTGAGGAAATATGCCACTACCCTCGGCCTATCTTCATTCTACACTTCAGGGTCACCACTCCAGTCTAAAACCTTGCCTCGTCTACTCTGATTACAGTGTGCTCCTGGGAGAACACAGGATTAGCATTAGTCAGGCTCATACAAAGAGAAACTCTCATGGCCTCCTGGTCGGCCTCTAAGCAGCTGTGTAAGAAGCCTATCTGGGGCTTCCCTGGTGGCGCAGTGGTTGAGAATCTGCCTGCCAATGCAGGGGACATGGGTTCGAGCCCTGGTCTGGGAAGATCCCACATGCCGCGGAGCAACTGGGCCCGTGAGCCACAACTACTGAGCCTGAGCATCTGGAGCCTCTGCTCCGCAACAAGAGAGGCTGCGATAGTGAGAGGCCCGCGCACCGCGATGAAGAGTGGCCCCCACTCGCCGCAACTGGAGAAAGCCCTCGCACAGAAACGAAGACCCAACACAGCCAAAAATAAAAATAATAAATAAATAATAAAAAATTAAAAAAAAAAAAAAAAAGAAACCTATCTGGACATATTTTCTACCTGAAGGAATTTTATTTCTGTACTTGATCCGGCAGGAAAGGAAAGCAAAACCAACAGGTTGTATGTAACCTATACCTGATAGATGACGGAGGCCTGAAAGGCCAAAACCCCCTCTGCAAACTTTATAAAACCTCAGAGGAGGACTTCCCTGGTGGCACAGTGGTTAAGAATCCGCCTGCCAACGCAGGGGGACACGGGTTCGAGCCCTGGTCCAGGAAGTTCCCACATGACACGGAGCAACTAAGTCCATGCGCCACAACTACTGAGCCTGCGCTCTAGAACCCGCGAGCCACAACTACTGAGGCCTGCGCGCCTAGAGGCCGTGCTCCACAAGAGAAGCCACTGCAATGAGAAGCCCGTGCACTACAACGAAGAGTAGCCCCCACTCGCCACAACAGGAGAAAGCACGCGTACAGCAACGAAGACCCAACACAGCCAAAAATAAATAAATAAAAAAATTTATATATATATTAAAAAAAAAAACCTTAGAGGAAAACTATTATTTTACTGCCTCCAGTAAAACCATGTACAGCCTGCTTAAAAGGTATCTGTAAGGCAGCACAGATAAGCCCCATGCTACTTACCTGCCTTGGCAAAAATAAAAAGAACACACTAAAACCTTCTTCTTGGATGACTGAGGATTCATGAGGGTCTAAAGTCACCCCAAACTTGACTTCTGACTACATGTGTCAGCGAGACGGCAGTGGGATTATAAAAGGGACCGAAAAATAATAAATCAAGAAATCAAGAAATGCTTTATTTTGGTTATCATGACTATAAGTGACTGAGGCTGCCCTCTGTTTTATCACTTCACCACAAAAGCACTCACTAAACAAGCAGTGGAGACCCGTGCACAAGAAACAGAGACTGTGCCACTGGGCCTTGTACATCAAGCCTGGGACTCACCGTGTTTACACTTGGAGCATTGCTGTCAGAGGGAAACAGAAGAGAACATGTTAAGGGCACGCTGACCAAAGGCTCCACGTCACATAAGCAAAACGTACAGGCGTCTGCTCACCATGTGATTGCAGCCTCCGTTCTTCTCAATGCAGATGTTGCACTTGGGACACTGAGGAGACAGAAGGGTGCCATTAGGCTCACGCACCATCAGGCCGGTTCTAAGACAAATTACACAAAGCTCCCGGCACCCGTGCCCAGTAGCTCATCGTGCGAGCACTTCTGGGGAGGAGCATCTCACTTAAATGTGGCGGGTCGCTGAGGCTGGAACAGCAATTCAAGGAAATGAGGTCAGCATGTTTGGCTCTGAAACACTCCAAGCACCATCTGTCCCCGCCACGAGGCCGCTCAGATTAAGCACAAGCTGAGTCAGTAGAGAGCTTGCCTGCTTGGGAGGAATGCCAAAGCAGCATAAGAGCTGCCACACTGGACTAAGTCCTCATCAGCTTGCCTGAACTTCTGCTTCCCGGAGAGGCCAAGGAAATAACCTCTAAAGCTCGCTCTCATTTGAGAGATGCCAGCAACCCCAGGCAGCAATGCAGAGATCAGTCTGATGCTGTGCTCTTCCACCGCCATGAAAAGGACTATGCTTAATGATGTCATGGTCACAGCTGTGCTTGTGGGTGCATCAACTCAGTGTGTGACCGGCATAGGGTACAGCCTTGAGTGCTGAGTCATGCAGAACTCAAGGGGCTACAGGCCATGCTTTCCCGTGGGAAGTTTCCAGAATGAGAATTGGGCAGGCCTGGGCTTGCATTAGAGTTCTGCTATTTATTACATGTGGCTATCAACTACCTCCCTCCCAGGGCTGTTAAAGCTTGGGAGGCATTCAATAAAACCTAGTCTTCTTCTAATTAGTTTTCCTAAGGGTCAAACTTCTCCAAGCATTTCAGCAATTTATTAAAATAAATGCACTCGGTGCATACTATGATAAATTGCTACAAACTCTGCCAGGTCTGGGCAGCCTCCATCAAGAGCCCTGAGGCCCTGATCAAGAGCCTCCATCAAGAGCCCTGTTCTGCTCTCGGATGGTACATCTCCTGGGCAAGGCCCTGGGCAGCACTAAGGAGGGCAGATCCATGACAGGTAAGATACAGTCCTTACGTCTTTAGTGTGAGCACTAATGTAGTTGGCTGTTTCAGAGTCGTCTGCACACTTCGTGAGCCATTTCCGAATTGTGGCGCAGTCTGTGGGGGCGTGATACATCTGACGACACTTGAAACTTAAAACCAGAAAAGATAATCGTTAGGTCAGATCCTGTGTTTTTCATTTTCCTTCTGTCCAAGCCAACAGATCCTGAATTAGAGCTTTTCAAAGAGGTAACGTCACCTATCAAGGCATCTGAGACCTTTTCTTACCCAGGATTATACTGAAGTACTGTGTGAATTTCTCTCAATCAACCCAAATGAAATGTTTGTTTTAAATATCTTATGTGGTGTCAATCCTTCCTGACAGGATATCAAATTCAGAATTCAGCTTCCCAAAGGGCACGGGGATGCATTCTGAGAAGATACCTCAACTCAGGCCCAAGGCAGGAATGAGATCCAGTTCTGGGAGTCTTGGCTTATCTCCAAGTCAGATGTGCACACAGGATGCACAAGGCCAGCACTTGTGCAATCTGTAGGGGGCATGATACATCTGACAATGCTTGAAACTTAAAATCAGAAAAGAAAAACACTCCAACATTCATCAGGCCAGGCTCCCATGTTTTTAATTTCCCTTTTGTCCAAGCCAACACGACTTTATGGATAAAGGCTCTCAGGCAGGTAGCCTAACACATGTCCCAGGGAAAAGAAGTTCATAACGCAGGACACAAAGGATGGAAAGCAACCACATTAGTGGTTCTTAACCTTTGGTGAATCACAGACTCCCTCAATAACATCTTGAAAGGCAGGCACATATGCACACATACCACATTTTCTACATATTTTCTCTGAAGCCCCACCATGAATTTTCCAGGGAGGCGTGAATTGGGGACAGGTCTGGACCTAAATTATGGCTCTGCCATTACCTTGCACCTCAATTTCCTCACCTATAACATAAGAGTAACAACAGTACAATCATACACAGTTGTTGTGATAATGAAGGTAAAATCATCAGGACAGACCATTTCCTCTGGTAAGCCTTCAGTATACTTTAGCTATTCCCATCATGTCTACTGAATAGAGTAAACCCCAGGTAAATATAAACACATTTATGGATTATAGTGTTATAAAATTAGCAGAAAGGCCAAGAGAGAGAAAGATTAAAACGTTGATGGTTGTTGCTTTCAAATACAGCAGTATGTGAATTATCTGTGCAGGTAGATACACACCCATACAGACACGCAGTCTCTGGGCCATGAGTCTCAGTAGCATAAACCACAGCACATTCCCCAAGAATCTGTGCCCCTTTCTTGTCTCCAGACTGACTATTATCAAACATCTCATGGAACATGAGATGCTAGGTACAAACCCTGCCCACATGGAACAGAGCTGCTCTTCTGGCTCAACAACCCTGCCTCTCCCAGCCCCACCCTCACAAGAGCAACAGCAGTGATGCTTTAGAGCAGGAGAAGGCACAAGCCCAGGGCTGCTCAGCACCCACACTCACTCTTACCAGAAGACCTCGTTGCACCGATTGCACTGTACTCGGCGAGCTCTGGGCTCCTGTACCCGGATAACCATGGGGCAGTCTGCACCAGGGCACAGCTGGAGCTGGTAGTGACTCTGTGAAAACACCAAGGGGGGGGGGAATAATGAGGACATCCCCTAGTTGGTGCCTCCAAATTAGACCTCCCTGAGTACTCAAACGCCTTCTGTTCTTCCAGCTGATGACCTATATCAAGGGGCTACAGGAATTCAAGATGGATGTCGTGAAGACCAGACATTAGGCAGGTAGTGCAAATGACCTTTGTTTGTTTGCTTGTTTTTAATATTTATTTATTTGGCTGAGTTGGGTCTTAGTTGCGGCACATGGGATCTTCGCTGTGGCATGCGGGATCTTTCGTTGTGGTGCGTGGGCTCTTCGTTGCGGCGTGTGGGCTTCTCTCTAGTTGTGGCACACAGGCTCCAGAGCACGCAGCCTTAGTTGCCCCGCGGCATGTGGGATCTTAGTTCCCTAACCAGGGATCGAACCCGAATCCCCTGAATTGGAAGGCAGATTCTTAACCACTGGACCACCGGGGAGATCCCTGAAAATGACCTTTGAATGCTTAGCTTAAACTAGGTAGCAAGCAACTCACTAGAGTGCTCTAAGATTAGATGACAAAATGTAATACAGAAGTGTGTCTCTGAAATGAAAGGGCATAGGGACCAGGGCTGGAAAGGAACACAGACCACTCAGCTGTGCATAAGACTCTGAGGGGCTCAACGACCCTCAGGCATCTACCAAAGGCAGCAAACAGCACAAGGAACAAGGCATTGCTTTTCCTGTGGCATGTGCATGAGACGACCCAGACCATCAATCAATCCAATAAACTTAGGCATGAAAGACAAAGATGAAAATTATGCTGCATGGACCCAACAAGCCTGAACAGGTAGTGCAATAGAGGGGAAGGACTCCAAAACTGACCATGCTGAAAACCTGAACAAGTTTTCAAATTGCCCAAAAAGCAACACCTCTTCTTTGTGCTGAATCACACAGTGAACTGAACAGAACAGCAACTCCTGAGATATGCCTGACTTGTGTTTATCCCCTGACATACAATAGCTTGTTTAAGCAGCTTTGTATAAGGTGGGGATGCCTGACCATTCTACAAGAGAAAACCAAGGCTCAGAGAGGTAAAATAATGGGTCAAGGGATACATAATAAGGAAGCAACAGACCTGGGATTCACTAGCACTCTAGTAGTTTTCAACCTGTTTTAAAGCCGTGGAGCTCGTTCTTCAAACGAAAGCATCTACTGGCAGCCTACTCTATAAAGTAACTGGTGAGCATCTGATGAAAAGCAGGCCCAGGAAGACAGAGGGCACAACAGGGGCTGGGCATACCTCCACATAGTCCCTGAAGAGGTAGCGTCTGTATTTGTCTCTCAATTCTTCATTGGGCAGCAACGGAAACACGAAGTCCTCTGGTGTTCGAAGCGGGCAGTCCTGAGCCATGCAAGAGACACCTGTTGAACAAAGACAACCTGATGGACAACTGTATTGCAGAAGACACAACGATAATATATTTGCTGAGTTCAACCAACAAATTCAGATTCTACGTAAGGAACCCCTAAAGCATCAGAATTTATTCAAAGAAGAGAGAAATTAATATATTTGCACAGTGATGCAACTAAAATATTATTCCAAATTAAATAGGATAGGGAATTCCCTGATGGTCCAGTGGTCAGGACTCGGCATTCTCACTGCCAGAGCCCCGGGTTCGATCCCTGGTCGGGGAACTAAGATCCCGTAAGCCGCACAGAGCCACCAAAAAAAACAAAACAACAAAAACAAAACAAATTAAATCATATATATCACAAATAGCACCAATAAAAAACAAAACTGTTTAAAAAATCCTATAGGGTTATTAACTAACAATTTAGTTTTGTGATGTTTAATATTACGTGCATGTGATTACTGTCAATACAATGAGATTTTGCAGACACAATTAAAGTAATGCTAATTTAGTTTCAAATATCAAGTCATAGTTAAATATTCCTTTAACTGATCATCAAGTTTGATTTGTGCTTGTATTTCCTAAATAACAGCAAACTCTCTAGGTGTTTCTGAGTTATGGCTGCCACTCTGAGAATCAAGATAGATACGGTAGGCAGCTTAAAGGACAGTTCTCCCAAAAGGCAAGAGAAGGTAGCCTTGCATTCACACCAACATTTACATATATGCCCAAACATTAGCCTTAACTCTCTCATTTTGCTCAGGTTTAAACTTTGCTATTGTTCAGACAGATGTGTTTGGAAACCAATAGTTCTGACAATAAAAACTTCAATTAGGCTCACAAGAAAACACTCAGTTGACCTGAGAACCTGAAAGGGCAGAGCTGAAGCTAAATACTTCATGCCAGCCTTTTATAAATCCTATGGCAGACTCACCCACACCCACGCCGTCCTTGACAAGTACTGAGCAGTGTTGCTCCCAGCAGCTGCGACAAAACTGGTGCTGACAGGCCAGAGACAGTAGGTTTTCCTTCCGCACAAACTGCATACACACTGCGCAGTGGTGAGGGGGATGGGTTGTGGGGACCTGGGGAGAGGCAGAGTGATATGAGCCATGGAAGGCAATTCTGACCCTGCAACAAGTGTCAGAACTCAACTGCAATGTGTGCACTCTGCGAGTTCCAGTTTTGAGCAGAAAGCATATTATCAGGAAGGCTTTCTGAAGGAGGTGGTAACTGAACTAGGCTTGATGAATCACTAGGATTTAGAGAGGCAGAGAGAAGATGGAAATGAGAACTAACAGTAGTTTATAATGTCAGGCTGAAAAGACCAGGATTTCAGAATTGTCAAGGTCCTTAGAGGTCATTCAATCCACCTTCTTTCAGAGGCTATTGGGTTTCTTTTGTAAATTGCCCTCATTCAGCACAGCACAGAGTTACTCCTCAACGAGTACTACAAACCCAGCCATATAGGTGCTTAGAGGCTGAGTGTGAGCCTCTAACAGCCCACAATGCAGTTTTACTTGTCAAAGACAGTGGTTTTCCCATATCAATATGTCCAAAACACACAGTATTACAGTTTTTACCAAGTTACAACTCATCCTTAACATACCAAAGAGATGTCACATACAATTAATTTAGAGAGATGAGGAAGGCTTCTACAAGGGAAGAAACTCTTCTAGTTTGTGGGCAAATAACTGTAAAGCTTAAACTCCAGAATCCATATACCATGCTACACAAACTGGCAAAGACAATCTGGGGACCCCAGCCAAAAACACTAACCAATGAAAAAGTCCACTACATGTTTAACATTAGGTTCTTGTTAGTTTACTGGGAATACAAAAAATAACTTGAGGAAAAGGACCGTATTCTTATGTTTGTCCAGTATGCTCCTAGAAATTTTCTCCTAAGAGACTGCAGAAGTTATGTGGTGATCTGAGCCCCAATTCTCCCTCCTGAGAGTGCTTTTAACATGGCCCTCATTCATTTGACAAATGCTGACTGAACTCCCAGATACAGAGGAAATTGCTATACATTGATTCCTAAACTTAAAAAGCACTTACAGTCTAGTAGGGGAGCTGAAAAGATATGAGTGAATTACTACAACATACACGTAAAGGTTTAAAGATATAATTAGAGGAGTTTGGAGGGGAGTGGTCCCAGGAGATAGGTTTTGTGAGAGATGGCTTGGATGTGGGTCTCTAAAGATGAGTTCCATTTCCACAAGCAGAGATGGGGACAGAATCTGGACATTCCAGGCCAGGGAAGGCACAAGCAGAGTCAAAGAGGCATGTGGTGAGTGGGAACACCAAGAACACAGCAGGAATAGAGTACAGGCTGTATGTAAGTGCAAGGAAAAAGGTGAGGCTGGAGAGGGCAGGCAATGATTCACTCCTCATCTGTGAGGAAAATTTCCAAACTATAATGGAAATGGAAGATTTAGGCCTATGCTGGAACAAATATCATGGGCATATTGCACTATAAACAAGGCAAGATGGTTCTCAATAACAATGTGAGCCACAGAAAGAGCCACGGGCAACAGGAGAAGCCTTATTCAAGGAGGAGACACTCACATGTTTCGACGGATTGGGCTGAACTCGAGCCTCAACGAGCAGTTGAGCAGAATTAGACTTGTATCTACAAAACAAAAAGCAGAAATAAAGGGAATCAGAACCTGAAGACAAATAGTTTTACTTCTGAACAAAAACAGGATAGACCAACATGTGTTGCAGTCACACTAAAGTATCTTTGTCTTTTAACTACCTTCTCGCAAAACCAAGCTTGCTTTTTACCTTACTACAAATACTTTCTGCTTTTTCAATTTTTTTAGCTCTCAATTGGTATAAGAATAACAACTCTGTCTTAAAGGCACTGAACTATAAGAAAAATACTTATGAAGGACCATATCTGCTTTAAGTCCCTTTCTGGAATTACAAGCAAATATCTCTATGTCTTCAGAATAGGAAAGGACATCTTAAAGACACAGAAAAAGCAAAGCATAAAGGAAAACTCTGTATGCTACATTTAAGAACTTCAGTTCAGGGAATTCCCTGGTGGCCTAGTGGTCAGGATTCTGGGCTTTCACTGCTATAGCCCAGGTTCAATCCCTGGTCAGGGAACTGAGATCCCACAAGCCAAAAGAACTTCAGTTCATCAGAAGACAAGATAAAGTGAAAAGCCAAGCTATAAACTGAAAGATAATTCAATACATATACAACTGGTAAAGAACTGATATTCAGAATAAACAAAACAAAAACTCCTAAACGTCCATTTGAAATGAAAAACAACAATTAGAAAAATGGGCAAAAGACCTAACAGGTATTTCACAGAAGAGGAAGCACAAATCACATAGGAAAAAATGATCAACCTCCTTAATAATCTGGACATTGAAATTAAAAACAACCAGATGCCATTTACACCCACCAGACTGTAAAACTTTAATTCTGACACTCATACACCACTAGTGGGTATATAACATGGTACAATCACTTTGGAAAACATTTTGGTGTTATCTAGTAAAGCTGAAGTAACATATACCCTACAGCCCAGCAATTCACTTTCTGTACTTAACCCTAGAAAAATTATGTGACACTGTAAGTCATGTACAAGTTTTCAGAGTTGCATTATTTTTAACAGCAAAAAACTAAAAACTCACAAATAGTTTTTGACAGGAGGATGGATAAGATGTCATGATGTTCAACCTTGTTTATTTAAAAAGTTGAAGAATACATATGATATGATTCCACGTCTGTAAAGTTCTAAAAACATACAAAACTAAAAGATATATAATTTAAGAATAAATAAGAAAATGATCAATACTGAATTCAAGGTACTGGTCACCCTGGAGAAGGAAGGGATTGTAGCCAGGCAGGGATTGCCATCAGAGGCCTCTGAGTAAAGGTCAGAGAGTTTCTTGTTTGCTTTATTTGTCTTTAAAACCTATATACATCACACATATGCATGTGAGTGCGCACTCACACATTTTTGGAAAAAAAAATTTCATAATAAAAATTTAATTCCTTTCTGGAATGAGCTATGGCATAAATACTTTAAAAAATAAAAACAGTTATCATGTGGCAATAAAAGTGCCACACAAAGTCCAGGTAATCACATTACCAAGACACCAGGAATCTGAGCAGGGAAGAACTACATCTCATATACATGATTTCCTTACTCCGCCTAGTCAGAATGCCTACTTCAATTTTTATTCCTAGTTCTCACACTACTATTCTTAATATCTTTATAGCTATCCAAATTGTCTCCATCCCCAAGTTAGGCTAGAGAGTTTGGACAGTGCTAGATACCCATTACCGGAACCTATGTGGTTCCAGAGTTTTGGATAGCAGTGCAGACAGGGAAGTTCATCTGGAAGTCTACCTAAATGTATTCAGCTCTTCAGTATAGACAGTGAGAGTGCAGTTAGTGAACCAGGAATGCATTTGCTCTTTCCTGATCAGGCTGAGCTGCTCCAGCTAGTTTGGTCTTCTTAGCCTAGAGAAGGAAAGGCATAATGATCTTCCTCTGCCAATGAACAGAATCACACCATACAGAGCAAGAAGACTCACTGTGGTGTGAAAGAGCAGGGGTAGTGACCAGTGCACTGCTCAGCAGGGGCAATTTTGTTCTCCAGGAGTTATCTGGCAGTCCGGAGGCATTTTTGATTTAAGGACTTCTAGTAGGTAGACCCCGGAGATTCTTCCAAACCTCCTACAATTCACAGAACAGTCCCTTCACAACAAAGAGTTACCTAGCCCAAAACATCCACAGTGCTTAGGATGAGAAACCCTGAGCTAGACAGAAGCACATGCCTCTTAGAGGAATCCCCCTAGAGGATGCACGAGGAGGAGGAACCCCTCCTCCTGACAACTTCCAGGACACCTGAGACTCCAAGCTGTGTGCCTCAAGGGCTCTGGTTCTGGAGGTGCAGGGTAAACTAGCTGACCTTTTCTCTGAAGGTAACATGCACTATGTCATGATGTATTCCTCACTTGATGTGTCTGAAAGAAGTAACTGGAGATACTGTCAAGTGTTATCTAGAAGGGCACTGATTAAAAATTAACAATGGCATAAAAAATTTGACCTAACTTCACTGTACAACAACAGGGGTTTGGAAAAGTATGGAACATCTATATAATAAAATACTGTGCCAGCATTAAAACTGGGGTAGAAAGAATATGCTGAAAACATGGGAAAATGTTCACCATACACTGAGAGAAAAAAGGCTACACACTATGATCCAGTGTTTTAAAAATATAATCTGCACACTGTAAGGATATTCTCCAAAACATAAACAATAATCATCACTGGGCGGGTAGGCAGAGAGAGGAGCTATGGGCGATGCCATCTCTTCCTCCCCCAAACACCTTACCTGTCCATTATCTCTGCGACTTGCCAGTGGAAATTAACTAATATAAGTTTAGCAACTGAATGAGATACCTAGAAAGAAAAAAAAAAGAAATCAAATTATAACGTAGTTTCTTTCAGAGTGCTCTGCATTTTGAGAAATGCATACATTCATCTCTATTGCAGGCCCAGGCTTGACTTTCAAATTCTTCCTCTTGGTTCCCTGTTTCATCTTTTAAGTTCAGACTCTTATAGTCTTAGTGATTTCCTGGATCTCTTGATTTTTCGATCTTTGTTTTCATTAATGACCCTTCAAAGAAATTAGTTTGATTTGAAACTTACGCGAAACCATCCTATCTACAGTATATAACAACCCAGCATCCAATTTAAGCAAAAGAGCTGTTAGGTTCCCTAATGTGATTTGTTTCCTCAAGCTGCTGTAGGAGGCCATACATGGTAAGTGCACCTCTAGTTAGGCCTGTTACTTGCAGAAAACCTCAGGCTTGGACTTCTTGTATAAACCCAGAAAAACAAAACAAACAAAAAACACCCCTGTTTAAAATCTCTGAATTCCGGCAACTAATGAGCCCTAATTGCAAGGAGAATTTAGAAGTCCGTGGGCAGCCTTTCTGGCCCCTACATTCTCCTTTAAAGCACAACGGTTATGGCTATCAAAGAGCCTCAGAAGGTGCACTGAGCTAGCAATTCTACCTCTGTAAATTTTTTCTGAGGAAATGATACAGGATATGCAGTCCCTGAAAAGGATGTTGCATAGCTAAGTTTACTGACGCAGAAAGTAGTTCATATATTAATTTTAATGTTAATAAGAAAGTAAGCTAGTTACAAAACAGAACCCTGAACATCAAGACTTGGGTGGGGGCCTAATCTTTTTTTTTTTGGCCGTGAGGCTTGTGAGATCTTAGTTCCCTGACCAGGAATTGGACTCAGGCCCCCAGCAGTGAAACACAGAATCCTAACCACTGGACCACCAGGGGGCCTAATCTTCTAATCCGGCTGGGGGGTCAGAAGATTAGGATGTGTTTGGAGGCCTAGATAAGGCTACCCAGAGAGAGCACTGCAAAACACGAGGGTGCTACTGAATCAAGGAAAAACAAGGAGCACACTTCAACCTAGGGAGCCAAGAAAACACACAGAACCTTGGTACTCTGCTCACTGGACTGAGTTTTAATACAGGAGCAACCAAGGACCTCTAAGGTGGTACATGCCTGGTGCACAGATAAGAACTGCAGGAGAGCACTGAGTCTTAACCACTGGACCGCCAGGGAATTCACAAAATGATACTGGTTTAAATGAGCTCCTTGCTGGAACCTTTTCCATCGTCTCTTATACAGTGGGGCCCAGTCGGCCATGCACCCACTGTTTTCTGTCCTGACTTCTAAATGTCTCATTGTGAAGTGGCTACCAAGTCATCTCAAAGGCACTGAGCCACTCAGGAAACACAGAGGAGTCCTGGCTACGTCCAGCAGCCACCTTCCCTTATCACCACAGATGGCTTAGAGGGACCTGTTGGCTAAGAACAGGGGTCAGGCTGCCTCTCACAGATCCACAGAGCCCAGAACTGGAATGGACACATGCTGATCATTAAATGACATTATGTCTTTAGTTTATGGATTTTCAAAATGAAATTTCTTTTCTTTTTTTTTGGCCGCACAGCATGCGAGATCTTAGTTCCCTGACCAGGGATCGAACCCGTGCCGCCTGCAGTGGAAACACAGAGTCCTAACCACTGGACAACCAGGGAATTCCCAAAATGAAATTTCTTGATCTTCCTGAAGAAGTAGAATTTTAACACCATATCTGGTCTGATCCCTTGATCTCAACAGCACTAACAGCAACAACAAAGTCTCAGAATTAGCACACCAGATGCAGCCCATCTATCTATGAAAACAACACAGCTATCTGCTGAAACTGAAAATTTTACTGATGACTACAAGTTCACTAATGACCAACTCAGAATATTCCAGCAGAGTTGAGTTCTGGTGAGGACTGATAATGTGAAGAGAGGATGCATCTAGTACTTTATAAAACTGAATAGATGTGAATCTATTCTTTCAAAGCCAACAGCCAAGAATACATCAATATATACAAGGCAGTAGGCACGTGCATCAGCTGTATGCACCTCCCACCAGCCTTCTGCAGGAGGCGCTGTGATTGCCCATATCATGTTCATAGTACATCATAAACTATTAGGGACTCTTCCTCAATTAATCCATTATGAACCTGAAGGAAAATGCAGAATGACGGCACCTTGCCCAGTAATGAACACCAGGTAAGATCTACAGGAAAATCAGGTTCCAAAGGGCCCTCTGAGCAAGAGCAGCACAGGGTTAAAGGAAGAGTACCTAGAATTTATGCTAAAAGGTAGTCTCGGAAGAGAGGCCCCATCCTTCCTGATTTGGGTCACAAGAGAGAACTGACTTCACCATTGCCCCCTCAGCAGTCTCCCAGAGGAAGAGACATCAGGTGATTGTAGCGGGGTGGGGCAGTACTTAAGCCACCTTCAGCAAGAGGGCCAAGACAAACCTCATGTATGATATTAAAACATTAAAGATAAAAATCTGTCATTCTCAGAGTGCAAACAGCTGAGCTTTCTCAGGAACGAACTACCTGAGCATTCACAGCATTACTGAGTTATGCTCGAAGAGCTTGGCAATCCATCCTGAATCTATTAAAGTCAACACTTAACAACTGGGGACTTCCCTGGTGGCGCAGTGGTTAAGAATCCACCTGCCAATACAGGGCACATGGGTTCGAGCCCTGGTTTGGGAAGACCCCACATGCCACGGAGCAACTAAGCCTGTGTGTCTCAACTACTGAGCCTGCGCACCTAGAGCCCGTGTCCGCAACAAGAGAAACCTGCACACTGCAACAAAGAGTAGCCCCCGCTAGCCGCAACTAGAGAAAGCCTGCACGCAGAAACGAAGACACAACACAGCCACAAATAAAAATAAATAAAATAAATAAATTTATATATATAAAAAAAACACTTAACAACTGGGGAAAGTCTTCCACTCTTCTTATATGTCCAATTGTGGAGAACAAAAATCTTCCAGCAGAACCAAGACGAACTCTTGCTGGACTGTTTTGACAAGCAACTAACAACCTGTTAGTAGTTAGGATTACGTATTATCAAGAACGACTTAAAGCTTTCTTTTATTGATTTATTTATTTATTTTTGGCTGTACCGCGCAGCTTGCGAGATCTCAGTTCCCCAACCAGGGACTGAACCCGGGCCATGGTGGTGAAAGCCCAAAATCCTAACCACTAGGCCACCAGGGAACTCTCCCAAGAAGGACTCACAATGAGAAGGTCAAATCTTTTCCAAAAGGAAAATGGGTCCAAGGTGATAACCACTGACAGCCAAAAAAACTAATGACTTAGGAAGGAACACATGACCATGTCATGCTCAAGACAAATTTGCGGTTCTATTAGATCAATATGTAATAAGAAGATTAAAAGTCTCATTTATTTATGAGTCTAATCGAGGAAAAGACTAGAAACTAAGAACTAGGAAGTTTTGCCCAAAAATGTGGAACCCCAAGGTAATTACAGATTAATCTGAGCTTCTCCCCACAGAGACAGAGTCCACCATTCTCTTCATCTCAGGGGTCAAAGAGGGCCCTTCTTGATAGTAATAGGTCACTATTTCCAGCATGCCTGGGACTATTACCCCTGTCTAAACTGCAAACCCTTAGCTGGTGGAATGTGTCCACTTTAGATACTCACAAGACCATGAGGCAAGAACAGTTAGGATGAATTTAAACAAAGACTCTCAAGAGCAGAAATAAGATGTTTTCCTATCCCCCCACCTCCTCCCCAAAACGTTAGAGCTATTCTCAAGAATCATGCTTGGGCTTCCCTGGTGGCGCAGTGGTTGAGAATCTGCCTGCTAATGCAGGAGACACGGGTTCGAGCCCTGGTCTGGGAAGATCCCACATGCCACGGAGCAGCTGGGCCCGTGAGCCACAGCTGCTGAGCCTGCGCGTCTGGAGCCTGTGCCCCGCAACGGGAGGGGCCGCGATAGTGAAAGGCCCGCGCACCGCGATGAAGAGCGGTCCCCGCACCGCGATGAAGAGTGGCCCCCACTTGCCGCAACTAGAGAAAGCCCTCGCACGAACCGAAAACCTAGCACAGCCAAAAATAAATAAATAAATAAATAAATAAATAAAATTTAAAAAAAAAAAAAAAAAAAAAAAGAATCATGCTTGAAAATATATATAATACTTTGAAAGTTTAGTGGGTATAACTGCCAATATGAATTCAATTTTGGTTCATAGTTTGACAAAATGTTGATTTTAATTGCTGAATTTCAATCTATTTGGAACTGCCGATAGTGGATATACTATTCTTTACACACATGTGCCAGGCAATATAAACTCCCTTGTTGCCAAATTCAACAAACATTTCTTATCTTGTTGGTAGAATTTGACACTTAAATTTCCTCTGCCTTAACACCCCTCTTGGTCTCTGTGATGAGTCTCGCAGAACCTGTTCAGGTACACTAAATGTGCTCTTCCTCCTGAATGCCCATCTTGTCACTGGAGACATCACACTCCTACACCTGCATCAGCATTTTCCTCTATGTCTCGCTCTTCCTTACCACTCCACCCTCTTCCATCACCACCATTCCACTGCACAATCTCTATTCCTGCCTCTCCTAAACACTTGCATCAGAAGGGCTTCGCTAACACCTGGACAAAGGAAAGGTATCTTATATACTGATACGCCAGTGTCTATCGTCTGCCCGCCCCCCCGCCGCCCCCCACCGCCCATAGCCCCCCAGGATGAGTTTCCTAAAGCCTCCATGTAACAATTACAATAACAGACTATTCTTAGAGCTTTCACATCTTACCAGGATCAGTCCCAACCTGTTTAAAAGCTACCATTGCTCTCTAGTACTGACAAGATGAACCTTAAGTGTTAGTCAAGAGTCATCAGGACCCACTGCAGAACCACTGCCCTGAGGAGTCCAGCAATAGACCAAATGATTCCAGTAACCCCAAGAGGCTCCCTGACTGTTCTCTGCCAAGCATGCCCTTCTTATATAGCAAATATTTGGAAATTAAAGAACATACCTCTATAAAACCTGTGTGTCAAGGAAGAAATCACAAGAAAAATTAGAAAATGTTTTGAACTGAATGATAATGAAAATACCACATAATAAAAGTTGTGAGATGCAGCTAATATAATGCCAAGAGGGAAATTTACAAATGTAAATATTTATACTATAGAAGAAAGGTCCAAAAATCAATGACATAAGCGCCTACCTTAAGAAGCTAGAAAAAGATGACAAAACTCAGTTAAAAGAAGAAAATAGATAAAAACAGAAATAAAATCCAAAACAAATAGTGAAAATAAATAAAGTCCAAAAGTTGATTCTTTAAAAAAAATCAATAAAGTTGATAAAAACTTTAGCTAGAACAATTAAGAAAAAAAAGAGAATACAAATTGCCAATAACAAGGGTTGTAAGAGGGACTATCCCTACAAATCTTGCAGGTATTAAAAGGAAAATAAGAAAATATGAATAATCAAATGCTAATAAATTTGGTATCTTAGAAGAGATTGACAAGTTCCTTGAAAAACACTTACCAAAACTGACACAAAAGAAAAACTGAATAGCTCTATATCTATTAAAGACATTGAATTCATGATAAAAAATTTTCTCACAAAATGCTAGACCCAGAAGTTTTTACTGGTGAATTCTATCAAAACTAATCTTAAATAAACATTTTCAGAAACTAGAGCAGGAAGGAATACTTCTTCCAAACTCGCTTTATGAGACTAACATAACCCTGATATAAAAACCTAACAAAAATATAAAAATAAAATTACAAATAAGCCTTATGAACAAAAACACAAAAATCAATCCAAATATTTTAGCAAATTAAATCCAGCAATATAGAAAAGGCTGATTTAACATGTGAAAACTCCTAAGACAATTCACTGAATTAACAAAATAAAGGCAGAAAAAACCCAAATGACCATTTCAGTAGATGCAAGAAAACTCATTTGATAAAACTCAATAATCATTCAAGACAAAAATTCTTAGCAAATTAGGAAGAAAAATGGAACTGCCTAAATCAAATATAGGGCATCTATGGAAAACATTATACTCAATAATGAAATAGTGAATGCTAAGATCAGGAACATCACAGGGATGACCACTCTCATCATGTCACTTAACATTATGAAAGCCCTACCCAGGGCAATAAGGAAAGGAAAAAAAAAAAAAAAAGACACAAAAAAGACATAAAAGATTAAAAAAAGAAGCAGCAAATCTGTCTCTATTCCTAAATAAAATGACTATTTACACAGAAAATCCTAAAAGAATCTACAAGACTACTAGTAGAACTAATAAATTTAGTAAGATAAAAAAATAGAATGCCAATATATAAAAATATATAAATTTTATAAATTTATATAAAATACAAATTTTATATAAATTTATATAATATATAAATTTATATAAAATATATAAATTTTAGTTTTCATTTGCAGCAAACAAATGAAAACTAAAATTTATTTATATTTTATTTAACCCAATATATCTAAAATATTATTTCAACATGTTAATCCATAGAAACGAATAAACTATATTTTACATCTTTTTTCCATCTAAATCTTCAAAGTCCATTGTATTCAGAATTATAGCACATACCAATCCAAACTAGCCATATTTCCAATACCCAATGGCTACATGTGGTCACAGCTACCATACTGGACAACATAGCTATAGACTGAACACAGCAATCAAAATTAATCAAAATCAGGGACTTCCCTGGTGGCACAGTGGTTAAGGATCTGCCTGCCAATGCAGGGGACACAGGTTCGAGCCCTGGTTCAGGAAGATCCCACGTGCCGCGGAGCAACTAAGCCCGTGTGCCACAACTACTGAGCCTGTGCTCTAGAGCCCGCACGCCACAACTACTGAAGCCCACGCGCTCTAGAGCCTGTGCTTCGCAACAAGAGAAGCCACCGCAATGAGAAGCACGTGCACCACCACGAAGAGTAGCCCTCGCTCACCACAAATAGAGAAGGCCCACATACAGCAATGAAGACCCAACACAGCCAAAAATAAATAAAAAAAATAAATTTATTTTAAAAAATTAATCAAAGTCAAAGCAAGGGTTTTAACCACTGGACAGCCAGGGAAGTCCCCAAAGCAATCTTGAAAGAGCAAAGTTGGAGGACTTATACCATCTGACTTCAAGACTTACTATAAAGCTACAGTAATCAAGACAGTGGGGTACTGGCTTAAGGACAGACATATAGATCAATGGAACAGAATAAAGTCCAGAAGTAAACTCATACACTTATGGTTAATTTCCACAATGTAATTCATTGGAGGATAGGATAGTCTTCAACAAACGATTCCGGAGTAACTGAATATCATTATACAAAACAAAAAAACACAGAACTTAGATGCTTAGTTCATGTCACACAAAAATTAACTCAAAATAGTTCACAGATTTAAATGAAACTGAAAACTATAAAACTTCTACAAGAAAACACAGAAGAAAATCTTTGCAACCTTAGTTTTAGGCAAAGATTTCTTAGATATGATACTGAAAGCACAATCCTTAAAAGAAAAAATCTGATAAACTGGACTTCATCAAAATTAAACGCTTACTCTTCAAAGGACGTTATTAAGAAAATGGAAGAGACAGGCCACAAAATGGGAGAAAAAATAATTGCAAATCATGTATCTGATAAAGAACTTATTTCGCAACATATAAAGAACTCATACAACTCAATAATAAGACAAACACCTCAATTTTTTTAAAATGGGCAAAAGATTTGAACAGACACTTCACAAAAAAAAGTATGAATAGCAGATACACACAAGAAGAGATCCTCAATATTATTAGTCATTAGGGAAATGAAATGCAAATTAAAACTACAAGATACTACTTCACACTCACTAGAGTGATTATAATCCAGAAGACTGACTAAGTGCTAGCAAGCATGTGGAGAACCTGGAACACTTATATAATGCTGGTGGGAATGTAAAATAGTAGAGTCACCTCAGAAAACAGTTTGGCATTTTCTTAAAATGTTAAACATACATTTACCATATGACCTAGCAATCCCACTGCTAGATATCTATCCAAGAGAAATGAGAACATGTCCACATAAAACCCTGGATATAAACAATCATAGCATCATATTTCATAATAGCCAAAAACTGGAATCAACCCAAATGTTCATCAACTGATGAATGAATGGATAAACAAAATGTGGTATATATCTATGCAATGGAAAATCATCATTGGGCAATAAAAGGAAAGCAATACTGACATGTGATACAACATGGATGAACCTTGAAAACATTACGCTAAGTGAAAGAAGCCAGACACAAAAGACTACATATTGTATGATTCAGTTTATATTAAATTTCTAGAAAAGGCAAAACTATGCAGACAGTAAGATGATCAGCAGTTTGGTGGGACTGGGAGTGGGGACCAACTACAAATGGATACAAGGGAACTTTCTGGGTGATGAAAATGTTCTATAACTTGGATTGTGGTGATGGTTGTATATTTGTTTACATTTACTAAAACTCTTCTAATGGTACCCTTTAAAATGGATGAATTTAATGGAATGTCAGTAATACTTCAATAAAGCTGTTTAAAAATAAAATTGATGGACAGATATATGATAAAGTAAATGCAGCAAAAAGTTAGCAACTATATAATCTAGATGGTATGTAAATGGATGCCCACTGTATAATTCTTTAAACTTCTTTGTATATTTTAAATTTTTCATGAAGTTGGAGGGAAAGTTTGCCAAATTTAATTCAATGGCAATCATCTGCATAAACAAATGTCACAGTAAACGGAGGGTTGACCCTTACACTACTGCATCAAATAGTTCATTTTGATCTTTTACTTACTCTTCGAAATGAAAAATTTCCCTTCAGGGTTTTTAACATAGTTCTGACCAAAGGTTAACCGATTAGGCAATGTGAATTTTAGCATAAATAGGTCTGTAATGCCAATAACTTCACAACACTCTGGCTCCCTCTAAACCTCCCACACCCAGCCTTCTTAGTGTTCCATTAGATGCTCTTCTCCCGGTCTGTCAGCTCAAACTGTTGCTGTTCCACAGGGCACAGCTCTCAGGCCTGCCTTCCTCTCACTCCTTGGCCTGTCTCTGAGCAACTGCATTTGTGCCTAAGCCTTGGTCAGTGTGAACGTAAGCCCCAAAGATAAGAACTTCTCTCTCATTTTCTCCAGGGAGCTGGGGAAGGGAGTGTGACTGATCAAAGTGGGGAAGAGAGGGCAAGTAGTGGTATAAAGTTCATCAAAGACTGAAGGGTGCCCTCACGTCCCTGGGTGGTCTAGAGAAGGTTTTCACAGAGTCAAAGATGGGGTCAGAAGAGAGGCCAAGTGTAGCCCATCTTCCCTGCCTTTTTTCCCTCATTCCCTGTACCCTCAAACCTGACCCACAATGGGTCAGAAGACTCTGTAGAGCTTTCCCTCCAGCTTGAAAGGACTGTGGGGTCACCTCTGTTGTCATCCACCCTGGACATTGTTCTGTATTGCCAATCCAATTTGGCTTTGTTTTGCCATTACATTTACAATCTCAACACCCTTAGATGGTTTTCTGATCTTTATTTCAGGAAGCACTTGGCTACATGCATGTCAAAAAGGACTTTGCTGCTGGACATCACTATTTCCCAAAGGTTGCAGGCAAACTTCTTCTGTCATCCTCCATAATGTTTAGGAGAGACACTTAAGAAGGTATTTCCCGGATAGAGGCCCTCAAAACATGTTCAGTAGTTACCACCTGTTCACAGATACCTAAAGGAGTAGACAGCTGCTGGGGAGTTAAGTTCTCCTTTCTGTTTTTTAACAAAGAATATATAAAGTGTGCACACAATTCTATCCTGGCTTCACAAGCAGGGCTTTGGGGGGTGGGTGGGTAGGAGTTGGACCTGAGGGGGAAAATCCAGGATATGAGCCAATGATGCTAAGATTTTCTCACAGATGTAATGAAGCGTACATGAATATTTTAACTGCTGTTATCAGCAAGCAGTTCCTGACATGGTTAACAGCACACAAGTCTACAACCTCAGCATTTCGTTAGATATTCTGTCTGGAGGCACTTTTACTCCATGATCTAAGGGCTTCAGAGACTAGAGAAATGAAATAGTATAAGCATCAGCCTGTCAACTTGGAATGGAGACTACCTTGATAAGATAAAACTTCTGGATCTATGTGGCCTCTGACCCACTCATTACAAGGAGACAGAAGCAGGATTACAGGAGCTTAGATAAGGCAACTCCAGCAGCAATCTGGTCATTGTGTTATATTTTAGCATTCTTTTAGCATTCCTATGACTTGCTGCCCCACTCTATGTTTCAATTTCATTGTATGTATTTTCCCTATTAGGTCCCTGAGCAGAAAGCTGACTGTGGTGAAATTATTTTTCAAATCACAGGACCCCAAGTCCACCTGAAGTCTGTTAGTAAATGAGAGCCACAAATTTCTTTTCTGGTTTCTACCAAACCCTTCCCCGATAAAAATTCAAGTAAGTCTCTATCAGAATTTTATAACTTAATCATTGGAACAAACATTTTTGATCCCCTGACCACAAAGAACTTAAAATACCAGAGGGAGATAAATCCTGCTACTGAAGGAAACGATAAGTACATACAATATTCTGTACTCTTTCAATACATCGCCGACATCTATCTTTGGGAAAAATGTCTTCAGAATTTCAGGAAATTTAACAGTCATTACTTGACATCCCAGAGAACCTGGATAGTATGTTTATTATTCAAAATAATGCACAGAACATGCTAATTTTATGTAAGGATCAAAGCACATACTGAATAGCCTCCATTCCTGACAACAGTTCCCCAAGGAAACCCCTGAGCATGGTCAGTTGCTTCTTCATCGTTTTAGTCTCCTATAGCTGGTTCAAGCTGTCCAGCCCTTGGGGACAAGTTAATAACACAGCTTGCAGATAGATTTTTTTCCCCCAGAAAAAAGAAATTCAGCAGCCCA
This sequence comes from Balaenoptera acutorostrata, assembly GCF_949987535.1. NCBI lineage: Eukaryota > Metazoa > Chordata > Mammalia > Artiodactyla > Balaenopteridae > Balaenoptera > Balaenoptera acutorostrata. Next base: position 39,683,267 of record NC_080073.1, read on the forward strand.
CCAAAATTGTCACCAGCCCTTCCCACACTTACCAGTGCCATAGGGAGGATGCAGCTGATGGCAGTGAGCATCAACGGCCTGAAAAAATACAGGTGGTAGTTTCAATTTTTATTTAGAATTCTTACTTGCCAACTGCCTGAAATCTTTTAAGGCTACATGAATGGGTCTCCATGCCTCAGCCTGTTGTTAAGCCACTTCATGGTCCAATCACATTTGTTAACAAACACTAGTGGTCATTCACTAAAAAGCAGAGATGAAGGAAGAGTGAATTGTTGGCCAGCTTCTGGGCCTGGGGTAGAAAGGGACATGATACAGGAAAACTAGCCTAAGGAGATCAAGATGGATGGATTTCGGTCTTGGAGGGTAGAGGGTGAGGCAAGAAAGTACCGAAGGAATAAGAGAAAGAAGTAAGGTTAAAGCACAGAGACAAAGGAGTAGGTGAACACCAGCCTAGAATGGGGCAAAATCAGCAGTGGTGGTGGTGGTAGTAGGGTCCCAGAGTGCCTCTGACCTTAGGCAAGACCCACCCCTAAAGTCGAATTTAAGTGGTGGGCCTTCACTTCTCCCATACTTCACACCTTCATACCCTCAGCCTCTAAAAGGTCAGCTCTAAGGCACCTGATTGTAACTTTGCTTCCTTTACTTTCTCTCCACAGAGGGAGGGCTGACTTGTAACTGAGGCACCCATGTATTACAAGTGCTTTAAAAAATCTGATTAATAAACACAAATTTGAAGATTTCTCTCCAGTCTATCCTTAATTTAGTCCTGTTATGGTCTCTGATCATTAAAATCAATACCAGAAACACCTAAAGACCTTACTAAAGTTATTTATGAACAATACAATAAAGCAAAAATAAGAAAGTCATCCATTTCTTGACCATGAGGGTACTTTTTTTATTATGAAAAATTCCAAGCATCTACATAAGTGAAGACTATAATGAAACCCATGTACCCATCACCCAGCTCCAACATCAACTCATGGCCAGGTCCACTGTATCTGCACCCTACCTATCCCCTACCCTCTAGATTATTGTGAAGTAAATCCCAGCCAGCATATCTTTTAGGTTTGCATTTCAATGAAAATCTTCTGGGAAATACTTAGTACAAAAGGCTGATTACAGCCCCTTCTAGAATTCTAACAGTTTTCTAGGGGGATGCCATATATAGGCAGGATGATTACAACTTCAGTGAACCAAGGTCATATCCAGTAACCACAACCAAAAGAAATGCAGATAGGAGCTGACAGCCAATGAACTACACATAGTAGGACTAAAAGCCAAGTCTCCTACCATATTCCCGCAGCTATAAGCCCATCTTGTCCATAAGTGATTTCAAACAATGCTGTCTTCTCCAGCTACTGCTACTGTGAGGAGACAAAGGAGAGGGAATACCAAATACCTCTAGGCAGTTCCAGCTAGGTCACCTCTCTTCTCCATAAGACATCTCATAGGCTAGCATATCTTAGTGACAAAGCCACAAACTCCAACAGCATGTTTCAAAGACAGAGCCACTGACTGCTGTTGTTAGCTATGCTCAAAACATATATCACATTTTTATAACTTTTATGTTTATGTAAACCTCCATCAGAATAGAAGCTCCTCTCTGAGGGAAGAGGTTTTTAAGAACACTTTCCTTCTCTGTCATACCTAAGCACCTAGAACAATGCCTGTGCCAGTACTAGGTGCTATATGCTAACGCTACCCTCTGCCCATCTCCTATGGTCTAATCTCAAACCACTGCAAATCCACAGCCTCCTCCAGAGCCCAGGCAGGCACCAAAGCCTTCCAAGCCCTCAGGGGGTGCACAATCTACCAGGAGAGGCCAGATACAGCTCCAGAAGGGAGGGTTTAAAAAAAAAAGAAAAAGAATGGCGGGCTGAGAAGCCTTCTGAGGGTGACAGGAATGGCAGAGATGCTGACAGGAGGTTTGAGGAAGCAAAAATCAAACATTAGGGAGAGGAGCAACAGGAAAGAAGAGTTCAGGCTGGAATCTGGAGAAACCACTTCAAGTTTTTCAAGAGAGCAAAATAAAATGGTGCTTTTAGTGGGTATATCAGAAAATATGAAATAGAAGTAGAAAAGGTTTTATTTATTTATACCTCCTTTCTTTCTCACCATTCTAAAAAAGGAGGGGGCAGAAACTAAAGGCAAAGAGATCTTTAAGTTATTTTATGGTAGAGGTTAAACTATTTTTTCCCCATCTTTCCTAGCATCTATCTAAAAGTTAAGACAACAGAAGACACTCAGAAACACTTCTTTTATTGGGAATCAACAAATTCTTTACCTATCCCAATTACCACTGAACAAAAAATAAATCAAATGGTTCATAAAAAGCACTTTGATGAAAAGGAACACCACCTGCCCCTCTGTCCTGCCCCACCCCCATCCTCCCAGTCTTCCCATCCAGGAGAAATCTCTCCCAGTCATTCGTCTGGGTTCTTCTGGTTGTTACCAACATCGCTGAGTGGGCCCGTAATTCTCTACCAGACTTAGCTTACTTATACCACTCCCTACCCACTCCCATCCAAGCCCCAACTTTTTGATATTAAAATCACTATTTTCAGTTCCTCTATCTGTAGCCTTTGTAATTTTAAGACATTGTTTACAGGACCACAATTGCATTTTCTACCCTGAGCTTCCAATGTCACGATCCTTGGCCCACTCAAAGAAGAATGTTCGTACATCAGGCACAAATAAATTATCATTATTAGTCGCTGCCAATCACTCATACTTGTGCCATATGGAGGGTTTGCTTTATATTTATTTGGCTTGTGATTTTTTGTGCGTAGTTTTTCTGCTTTGCATGGGAATTCTAATTCCCTTGCCTCTTGTGAAGAGACCTATGGCTTCTTCACCACATCCCAACCATCTTCCAGTTTCTTCATTCTATCTATTGCTGGAATCCACCTCACTCCCATTCCTGAAGAAATTTTTCTTGGATCCCACCAAGTTTCTGTTCCAATCTGGGCTGACCATTTTCCAGGCCTGTTACACAGCCGAACATGAGACTTTTCACTGGACTACTAGGTTAGTTCAATCATTTCTTTTCTTTTTTAAAATTAATTAATTAATTAATTAATTTTTGGCTGCTTTGGGTTTTCGTTGCTGCACGCGGGCTTTCTCTAGTTGAGGCAGCTGAGGCTACTCTTCTTTGCGGCCCACAGGCTTCTCATTGCGGTGGCTTCTCTTTGTTGTGGAGCACAGGCTCTAGGAGCATGGGCCTCAGTAGTTGTGGCAAGTGGACTCAGTAGTTGTGGCTCGTGGGCTCTAGAGCGCAGGCTCAGTAGTTGTGGCACACAGGCTTAGTAGCTCTGCGGCATGTGGGATCTTCCCAGACCAGGGCTCGAACCTGTGTCCCCTGCATTGGCAGGTGGATTCTTAACCACTGCACCACCAGGTAAGTCCTCAATCATTTCTTGAATTTTATTTTTCTCTTTTTTGATTTTCATCTTGAAGTAACTACTTCAGAAAAGGTACAAGGGAAGTAAATTTTGGGAGTCCTTGCACATCTGAAAACGAGTTTATTTTTCAAGGACAGAATTCTAGATTCAAAACTATTTTCCCTCAGGACTTTGAAGGCCATTGCTCCACTGTCTTCTGGTTGTCACTGCTGCTGCTGAGACATCTGATTCCCATTTCTTTTAGAACACCTGGTATATCTTTATGGAAACTTTTAGAGTTTTCTGCCTATCCTTGTTTTTCTGAAATTTCACAGGGACAGTTCTGGCAATGGGTCTTTCCTTATTCTTCTGGGCAAAGAATAGACCTTTTCAATATGAAGACTCTCCTCCCTTTGGCTCCTGGAAATTTCCTTCTTATACTTTTTAATATTTTCTTTCCTTCAATTTTTTGTTCTCACTTCCCACAAATCCTAGTAAACGCTGGATCTCTGGATTGAACCTCCATATCTCTGTTTTTTCACATACATTTTTTGCCTGCATGTTGGCTTTACATTGAGAGATTTTCTTGATTTTATCTTCTGACCTATCTATGGAATATTTTTTAACTTGACAAACCCATAATTCATCTCCACAAGTTCTTTTTGTTTTGATTTTCTTCCTGATGGCATCTCTGATTGTTTTATAGATGCCACATCTTCTTGAGTATCTTGGCAAATACTAAATAGTGCACTTTTAAAAACAAGCAAAATTACCTACTGGTCTGTTTCAGCTAAGGTCAATTTTTCTGTTTCTCTTTCATTTTGCATGTTTTCCCGAAATGTCTGGTAATTCTTGGTTAGCCATTCACATTAAAAAATAAAGAGTCACCCAAAAAGGGGGATGAAGTACTGATACATGCTACAGCTTGGATGAACCTCAAAAACATTATGCTAAGAGATAACAACACAAAAGGTCACATATTGCATGATTCCATTTATATAGCATATATAGGTAAATCCAGAGACACAGAAAGCAGGTTAGTGGCTGCCAGAGATGGGGGGAGTGGAAAGTAACTGCTTAATGGGTACCAAGTTTCCTTTTGGGGTGATGAAAATGTTTTGGAACTAGATGGAGAAGATGGTTGCACAACACTATGAGTGTACTAAATGCCACTAAATTGTATACTTTAAAATGGTGAATTTTATTTATTTATTTATTTATTTTTGGACGTGTTGGGTCTTCGCTTCTGTGCGAGGGCTTTCTCTAGTTGTGGCAAGCGGGGGCCACTCTTCATCGCGGTGCGCGGGCCTCTCACTATCGCGGCCTCTCTTGTTGCGGAGCACAGGCTCCAGATGCGCAGGCTCAGTAATTGTGGCTCACGGGCCCAGTTGCTCCGCGGCATGTGGGATCTTCCCAGACCAGGGCTCGAACCCGTGTCCCCTGCATTGGCAGGCAGATTCTCAACCACTGCGCCACCAGGGAAGCCCCTAAAATGGTGAATTTTATGTGAATGTTACAATTTTCAAAAAGGGGGCCTCAGGAAATGAATACTAGCTCTGTGTACATGAACAGACCCGCCAAATGACAGGCTTTTCTTTAGGGTGACTGATCAGGGGCAGTAATTATTCAAGACTCAAGGGCTCCCAAAATGACAAATGAAGAGAACCAAAGCTTACATTCTCTAAGTGCCCTATATCTCCCCAGATTATCCTGATTATTTTGCCGAGAGACCAAGTGAGAGCAGGGCTGACTGTTCTCCATACAGACCTTTAATTAATCCCCCCATCTGCAGCACACTTATCTTTCCCAATCTTTGTCAGTCAAATCAGAGCCCACAACCTCTTCAAAGACATGTTGGACAAACTGGCTCCCACGTGCAATGATGTCCCACATGCTCCCCCCACATGTTCTCTTTGTTCATCTGTGTTTATAACATATATATGCCTTTACTTTCATTTTCATGGTTATTTAAAAATGGAGGAGCACCTCCATATTTACCTCATGCTCTTTAATAATCTCTCTCTTCCTGCCCTCCCCCCAGCTCTCCAGGCAACCATTAATTTACTTTCCTTTACAACAGATAAGTTTGCATTTTCTAGCACTGTATATGATTGAAATAATAAATTGTTTATTTTTCCCCCTGAGCTTCCTCATGCAGCATATTTTGAGATTTATCAATGATGTTTATATGAGCAGCCCACTCTTTTTATATTGATGACAGTACGCTGTTCTATGGGTATGCCACTATTTGTTCATTCATCTGTTTGTGGATATTTGGGTTGTTTCCAGTTTTTGGCTATTGCAAATAAAACTGTTACAGACATTTGAATACCAAACAAACAAAAACAAATGCAGAAGGGACAAACGTATGTGAGGGCAGCCAACCATCTTGAAGCGAAGACTTCAGGTGTTCTACTAGTGTCATAAAATAAAAACCCTTTAAAACATTCACATTGTATTTATGATTGCAGATACTATTAGTCAGTTTTACAGCTACTCATCATCAACATGGACATAAGGACCCACTTTTATTTTGATAAGGAAATATGAAGTAATGTTTAGACATCAAAAATATTACAGGAAACCTACCCAATTTGTGAGTATAGGTGGGCAGTTTACATCCTACTCCCATTCTGGTTAAAAAACCAGTACACTCTGAATGTTGGACATATCTTTTCAGCAGCCAAAGAAAGGATGCACTCCTCTCTCCTCATTTTGATAACCTGAATCATTTCATAATTTTTTTGTACTTCCACATGAATATAATGTAAAATACCTCACCTCACCTCTGAAGATTCTGTTTTATTACATCTGCACGAAGTTCAGTCTTCTGTATGAGAACTGCCAAAACTAATTCTGACACGCACACCAAGCTGGGAACCACACGTCCACTAGATATATATTATCTGTACTTAAAAGTCAGCTGGCTTCATGGAAGCTCTTCAACAAGCATGTCTTCTATTTACAAACATGAGCACACAGAGTAGAGCCTTGGGGTTAGATTCTCAACTTTTGCAATTATTGGCCTGGGCATAGACAGTCAGATCAACAACAAGCAACACTTACTGAGAACAAAACATAACCTGGCATTTTTGCTAGATGCTGTTATACAAAGAGAAAACATGGACCTCTATCTCAAAGAGTTCAATCCCTGGCTTACAAACAACTAATTTTCCAAATAGCATAAGTACATACCAAGAAACATGTACAGGGACTTCCCTGGTGGCGCAGTGGTTAAGAATCCGCCTGCCAATGCAGGGGACACGGGTTCGAGCCCTGGTCCAGGAAGATCCCACATGCCATGGAACACCTAAGCCCGTGCGACACAACTACTGAGCCTGCGCTCTAGAGCCCGCATGCCACAACTACTGAAACCTGCACGCCTAGAGCCTGTGCTCTGCAACGAGAAGCCATTGCAATGAGAAGCCTGCACACCACAATGAAGAGTAGCCCCTGCTCGCCGCAACTAGAGAAAGCCCACGCGCAGCAACAAAGACTCAATGACGAAGACCCAATGCAGCCAAAAATAAATAAATAAACTTAAAAAAGAACAAAGAAAGAAACGTACCACAAAGTGGTATAGAGGCAAGAGTGTCTGACTCTGTCTGGAGATCAGAGAGGGCTTCATGGGAGAAGGGAGTCAAGGGTAAATCCTCAGTTTCCAGCTTGGTAGATGGTAGTATCACCAATTAAGATACAGAATCCAGAAAGCCACGTTTGATGGCATTGGAATATTTCTTGTAAAAAGTGGCAAGGCTATATACAGACTGGAAAATGATAGTGAGAGCATTGAAGAAACCAGTAAAAGTCTAAAACAACGGAAAAAGGAAATGAGTGGGTAGAGCATGTACTGGCCAGGAAAGAAACTGCTAGTCACAGAGAGCAACATTCTCAGATAGAGACCACTCTTTGTTCATGATTTTAAGAACAGCTCTGTTCTCCTGTTAAAATCTCCAAACAAACCTCTCACTCTTCCTGACTGTACTTTCCTCTATTTATGATTGATAACTTGTGGTTATCACAGTAAAACCATTTCATGTTTATAAAGGCTCGTGATAGTTTAAAGAAAAGAGAACACAACATAAGCTTCAAATGCCAACAATTCATGACAGTTTAATTAATCAAGCCACAGGCAGACACATTTCAGGACGAGCAAGATGAGAAGCTTCCTGCTGTCTCAGTCTGCACCTTTCTCAAATCTTTCCTACAACTCTTCACTCTTTCGAGCAGAGAACTCTAATCCTTTAAATTTTTCCTAGAGCAGTAGGGGAGTGATATTGGAACAGAGCAAAAGTTAAAGTAAGGAGGTGCTTGGGAATTCCCTGGCGGTCCAGTGGTTAAGGCTCCTCACTTCCACTGCAGCGGGCACAGGTTCGATCCCTGGTTAGGGAACTAAGATTCCCACATGCCATGTGGCATGGGGGAAAAAAAAAAAAAAAGGTAAGGAGGTGCCTTAGTAACAAGGATCCCAAAATCAACTAAGCTAAGCACTTCATTAAGGAGTGCTGTCAATGCAGGCACAAGACCAACCGCTGCAGTTCATCAGAAATGTAGGAACAATAATGTTTTTCAGTTAAAAAAAAAAAAAAGAAATGTAGGAACAAAAGACAGGCTACATTCCCCTATAATCTTTTCCTAGTCCCAATTCAAAATTCAACTTGTGTTCTTTTTACTTTTCTTATCAGTAGGCCCCAGGAGAAGGACACTAGAGGCTTTGACGAAGGCAAAAGAGTCCAAGGTACATGATCCAACTACCACATGCACACTCAGAAGCAGAGGTCAGTAATATGTCACCCAGAACCTTCCACAATGTGGCTCCTACCCTATGACTTAAAATGCACAATCCTGAGAATGTTTAAGGAACCACAGCAAACAAGTGAAAGCAATATTCTCCTTATTCAACTCTTGCCCTGCTTCTACCATGACCATGTTTGAACACTCATGTGCCAGGCACTTTATATGCATCATCTCACTTAATGCTGTGAAGAAGGTATTAATTATCATTATTTTATAGATGAGAAAATTGAAGCTTAGAGATGTTGAGAAACTTGCCCATGGTCATGTTATATTAAATGGCAGAAAAGGAACTGGAACCTAGTTATCTGACCACTAGCCCAGGCTCAACAACACAAAGGCTACATCCATGAAAATACTCACAGCAATATAACCAGTCCCCATAACTGTAACACATAAGTACTCACCTAAATGCCCAATGGGGAAAGCTTGAGCAAATTATGGTTCAAGAACAAGATGGTATGTTATCCCTAAAATAACTAATGAGGATGAAGTATAAACAAGAGGAAATGTTTGAAATTTACATAAAAAAATAGAATATATAAATACATGTACATAATGATTAATAGAATGTACTGTTGCCCAGATCAAGGATTTTTGTCTATTTTGTTCACAGCTATTTTCCCAGTGCCTGGAACATAGTAGGTGCTCAATAAATATTGGTTGAATGAATGAATGAATTGCAGCACAGTAACATTATCTATGAATACGGACAAAACCTAAGGATAATAAGCAAGGAAGAAAACTTTTATTTTACGTTAATGGAATTATGAATGGCGTTCTTTTTTTTTAATCAGTCATCAATTATGAATGATATTCTTCAACTGTAGTAACATCTCAACAATAAACATTTAAATATAAATAAGTTCAGGTTTAGGACAACTGTGGAATTAGAATCACCCCTTGATTATTTTGCCGAGAGACCAAGTGAGAGCAGGGCTGACTGTTCTCCATACAGACCTTTAATTAATCCCCCCATCTGCAGCACACTTATCTTTCCCAGTCTTTGTCAGTCAAATCAGAGCCCACAACCTCCTCAAAGACATGTTGGACAAACTGGCTCCCACGTGCAATGATGTCCCACATGCTCCCCCCACATGTTCTCTTTGTTCATCTGTGTTTATAACATATATATGCCTTTACTTTCATTTTCATGGTTATTTAAAAATGGAGGAGCGCCTCCATATTTACCTCACGCTCTTTAATAATCTCTCTCTTCCTGCCCTTACAAATGGTTTACACGGTTCCTAAGGTAGTGTGAAAGTACAAGAAAAGACCAGAATGAAAGCTGGCCTTGAATGTGATGAAGAAGCTCTTTTCTGGAAGGCAGTGAGCATGTTGTGTGTGATGCCAGGTACACAGTGAGGACACAAAGCCAATGATAACAATAACCTTTCTAAACTGGCAAGACAGGGACAACTCTAGCACTAGCTGTACTTAGGCAATTCTCAATGTCACTCTGGACATTTCTCATCTCCCTTTAAAAAGTAAATTTATATACCAGTAAAACACAAATCAGACTTCCAGACTAAAGCATGGTGAAGTACGTCAACACACCCACTAACAACCAACTATTTGAAACACAGGAATTTAATCTAGATTCTGAGATACAGGCATGCAAAGAAACCTGACATCAGATCATAAAAATAGAAATCAGATGGCTGTTCAGCACACAAACATTCAGTGTTACTAGGCCCAGCTTAAAGATACTTTTCCATGAGTAGTAACAAGAAAACAACCATTACTTGGTTAATTAATGAATGTATAAATAAAAGTAAAATGTTCTTAAAATTCAGCTATACCAGAATACAAGAAAGTTGACTTAATAAATAAAGTTAGTCTTTTCCAGATATTATACAAAACCTTAGTGCCACTTGAGAGAAAGGATAAATATAAGGTATTTGTTCTTAAGAATATTAACTGCTTATGTTACAAATGACAATGCATAGAAACCAGGTTGTTTTGAACAAGGGACTATAAAGACTTCTGCATTTAAAGTCAGAAGTCCTGAAAACTCATGATTCACCCACGAAAGGGAAAAATGATCCATAGCAAAAGAACTTTGATATATTTTCCAGCCATATTTTGCTGAATAGCAAGCACTAGATCTTAAAACAAATTCAAGCAAGAGGGTGGCAGAATAGAGTGTTCTAGGGAACATTTTCCCAGCTCTACTACAGTTAATACAGCAATTCGTAAAGCAAGAACTGTAGTAAAAACACTCATTAATAACCAGTTTACTTCTCTAACCCTATTTGAGGAAAACCAGGCTTGAGAAAATGAGCAGCACACTTCAGCACTGAAGTTTAAAAAATCAAATTCTTCCCTCCAACAGTAAAGACACCTTAGGCTGCATTCATGATTTTATTCCTTTTTACCTATACATCTTAGTCTCCCACTCCAGCCAGAAGGTAACTTCCCCATCCCCATGCTTAATCGACCTGTGGACTTCGGTTACTTGCACTGCTGTTGCACCCTATCTTGAAGTTTATCCTATCAACAGAAAGCTCAGATGGCTCACAGTAGCTCCATGGACTAGATCTAGCCCAAAATGTACTATTTCTTCTCCTTTCTGAAGCATGGGCAGGGCTCTGAGCAGCAACACTTTGCCTCTCCCGCCCACAGCCCTGACATGCTGCTGAGAGAAAGAGCACACAACGTGGGAGACGCTTCCAGCCCATCACCAATGAAAGCCAGCCTGGGCTCTCTCTGGGGCTTAACCATGCCTAATCCCCTTCTTAGGCAGCCTGACAGCAAATGCCTCATGCAATTCAGGGAACAGTACCAACAGGATTCACTGAATGACAAAATTATTCTAAGTTAACTATAGCACATTTTGCAATAAAAATGCCTGTTATTACTAGAAAAGGCCCCCCCTCATCTATAGCAGCAATAATAATCTTTGTGTAAGTTTCATATAAAAATACAGCATGTAGGGTTTCCCTGGTGGCACAGTGGTTAAGAAACCACCTGCCAATGCAGGAGATATGGGTTCGAGCCCTGGTCCAGGAAGATACCACATGCCGTGGAGCAACTAAGCCCATGCGCCACAACTACTGAGCCTGCACTCTAGAGCCTGCGAGCCACAACTACTGAAGCCCACACACCTAGAGCACGTGCTCCGCAACAATAGAAGCCACCACAGTGAGAATCCCGCACACCACACCGAAGAGTAGCCCCCACGCACCGCAACTAGAGAAAGCCTGTGAGCAGCAACGAAGACCCAACACAGCCAAAAATAAATAAAATTAAATTTAAAAAAAATTTTTTTAAAAAGGTAACTTTGTTTTCTTTAAAGACTGAAATATCACTAAAATATTTGAAATATTCGTCAGAGATTTTCCCTCTGTTACAACACAATCCACCTCACTTGGCAATCATTTCACCTTTCACGACTATTCCATTTGTATAGGATGATAGCTCATTCTCTAACAATGCTTCTGTTTTGCCATTATTTGAACATCAGCAGTCCCCCCCCACCACCACCCTATAACAGATAAGCATTTTCTCTGTTGTCTATCCTCAGCCCAGGATCTGATTTTCTGGGCACTTTCCTTTCTCAATTAATGATCTTACTCAAGGACTGGTCCCAGAATACATACAGGAAGACTCTCTGACACCAAGGGCCCTCACTAAACCAAAAGCCCAGTGTCCCAGGCAATTGGCAATTTTCTACTTAAGAGACTTCAAATCCCAAAAGGTAACAGAAGGCTTAATTTTGTTAGGCTACGGCTCACCCATAGGCAACTGCCAGAACACAACAAAATGAGTAACACCGATCAGTGGAAAATTGATGCCACTCCTCAAACTTAAGCTTTTGTTCATGGACAGCTGCTCATAAGGCTCTAATTTTAAACTACGTACATATCACATTTCCTACTAGCTGAATAACACCTAAATCATATGAAAGAATTAAATATCTCAATAAGTCACAGAGTTGTGCAAACAGCACCATGACCAATGAGGGAAATCAGTACTGACCTGGGTGATGACTACTGAGCTCCATTCTCAGAGACACATGCAACAGGGGAGTGAGAGTAGCCAAAGCACCTGTGAACACCATTCTGTAAACTTAGCACTTAAATTATTTCCTCCTGTCTCAAAAAACTTTTAAATACAAAAATAAAACCAATGCTAGTTTTTAGCCAGCCTGAGAGAGGAATATTGTGTGTGATTCCTTCTCCCTTACTCTTAACCAAGCTACTTCTGCCTGTCGTCTTTGGTCAAATTCCTGAACCACTTAAAACACCACTGAGCCCCTTTATGTGCAGGCAAGCCACCAAATGAGCCAGGACCTTTGCTGCCCAGCCCCAGAAAGGAAATGGTGTTAACATGCTCCTCAGTGAGGGAGGGAAAAGAAATCCATCTTCTACTTCTACCATCATCTAAAATTTCATGGATTATTTTCCTCTTTGTTTCATTTTCTCTCTAACCCTTTCCTGGGGTTTCAACTTTCTTCCATCTCTCTTTGTTCCTTCATCTCTGTTCCAAGTTCTTTTTGTTCTGCTCTTCATGATCTTGAAGGACAGAATAATGCCCTTTTACGACAGTAGAGAATGTACAGCAGGGACTAGGGAATCTAACTCAGACCAGTAACATCAGCTACATCATCAAAAGTTGACAAAATCCACAAGTATCTCAAAATTATTCAATACCTATTATGGATGAAACACTGTGATAGGGATGATGGGAGAGATAAGGTAAAATGTAGTTTCTGCCCTCCAGGAAGTAACAATCTAGTTGGAGAGAACATGCAAAAACACGTGAAAAGGTAAAACAACATGAAGCAGTCAGAAGACTGCACTATACGATGTAATAAACATGGGCTGTAACATTTGGACACTGGGACCAAAAGAGACAACCACTGTGTTCTAGAGGGTCTTGAGGAGGCTCACTCAGGGAATCACAAGGTAGACTCTGAAGGAGCCCTGAGGGTACTAAAAGGTGAGGAGATGAAGGGAAGGCTTTCCAGGGGGCCGACAATATGACAGCCTAATAAAAAGGAAGGACGTAAAATGGTAAATTTTATGGATTTTACTACCAAAAAAAAAAAAAAAAAGGAGGAAAGGGCCTGTGCCCCTCAGCTGTGCCCCGCTCTAGCAGGTCAGGAAGTCAGCACAAGGGGCTGGACAAACTGAGAATTCCTACGCATACATGGGAACATCCTGATGAACTTAGTCAATTGATACCGTCCAGAACCACACACCTGACAATTTTTTTTATAATTTTAAATACCAAGACTATGTATAATATGGTTAAAGTAAAAGAAACTAGTTGACCAGATAGGGAGAGGTGTGAATAACGAGGAAGGAAAAGATCTGATGCCTCTCTTCTATCAGGGAAATGCCCTCGGAAAGCAGAGGTCCCAGCAGCTTTGTTATCGTTATGGTGGAGAAATCCCAAACCCAGAGGTTCCAATGGGTCTCCATTCTTCAGAGTTTTCTGCTGAGCACAAGAGAGGAAATGTGCACACTTCTAGGAGTGAGTCACACAAAAAGCTTTAGCTTTCAGCTTCCAGCTAGTTGCTAATAAAGCCCTGAGTGTCCAAATCCAACGTTTTAGTTAGCCTTTGCCGATCACCTGGAAAAAAAAATTGCCTGAACTAGTAGATAAAGCAACTTTTATAGTAATGACCCATGGCACACCTTAGTTATTTCCATTTAAATACCAACATGAAAATTATTCGGTTGAAATCATTCCAATGTGCTCTTGATCTTCAATTTTAGCAAACAACAAAATCCATGTAACAGTTCCTGAAAGGAAGGGCAGGGAAAACAGTAAAGTAGGAGAAATTTCCCCACTTTAACATAATGGCCAATGTTAGAGGAGAAAGAAACATGCTGGGAAATTGTCTAAATGACTATAATAATATTCACATTCACAGTACATGGTGTTCTATGTGGCTATGCTATGTACTAGTGTAATATTACGTAGTACAAAAGGTACATAGTGAGGACAGTAACTGGCCTGAGGGGCAAAATATTGAAAAGTATGCTAGTTTAAGTGTTAAAAATAAGGTGCTTGCTAGAATAACCAATTTTGTTAATTACTTAAAATTTCAATTTAACACCCCCCAAAATCAATGAAATACAAGCTATGAGAACTTGCTTTATTCTTAGTTATTGCTAAAATCTCTTTGAACATCAGACATTAGTCATCAGTATATGAAACAAATGAGCTCATTAGCCCAGAAGCACTGATTATTCACAGCAAACCAGGAGATGTAGGTACCTCTCTTAAGACATTTATCAGTCACCCACACATTGTTGTGTTGAAGATGGTGATTCTGATGCTTATCCTATCTTACCTCATAAAGTTTCATAAGACTTTCTGAAACAAGTGTTAATCTATGCAGTTCTGCTTTCTGTGTACTTCTGGTCTATTTTTCCTGAATCCACCCCACCCTTCCTTTCTAATTCCTAGTAGTCTGGGAAGCTGAGGACCTTAGATATGCACATATTAGCAAACAAAGTAAATGCATCAAATGTGTCCGGATGATGCAACATACACTTATATTTGGTTTCTAGCTACAGGCCATTCGATCAGTCTGGAGGAGACGTTAGCAACAGCTCCTATTTAGATTTAATTGCAGGAATTACACTTGGGAATTGACAACACTGCTCACCTTTAAGACAGAGGCTAAGCTGGTCATATGCTCATTGAGGGCACCCTCGGACTCCTTGTAGGTCAAGCAGGTGAATTGGTACTCCTCAGGATCAAAGGCATCGGCCCCCTGCTGCTCCACATCGCTTGCTACGCCTACGTAATAGTCCTCTATGTCCCCAGGGTCCTCGTCCTCTTCCTCTTCCTCACAATTTGGGTCATAGTCCTCTTCATTGCTGTCAGACCCCTGGCTATTCATGTCCACAGACATCTTAACATCCAGACGAGTTGTAGATCAGGAAAGCAGTTTTTTTCCCCTGCCCACAAACTTTACCACTTTCTCAGATGCATTAGTGTTTTTGTCTTCTAAGGGAAGAGAAGAAAAAAATAAGTGTTACTTACTTTCAATATGAGAAGTTGTAACAAAAACCATTCAAGAGTCAAAATGGCATAGCCCTGGTCCTACCTCCACTATGGCCTATTCCAACTCTCCCCTCATACAAGAAACATCACCATCACCTCTATGCCCAGGCCTTTCAAAGGGAAACCCTTTCCTGGAGGGGCAGAAGCAGTTAACAATGGTAACTTCACATGAAGGGTCTGGCATGAAAGAGTAAGGCTATCTGCTCCATGTCACGGAGTTAAATTCCCATAGATTTGTCCTTCCTGCCAGGGTCCTTAAGAGAGAAGCACATTCCCACAGCTGGCTGCCCATAGAAGAAGCATCCTAAAGGCTAAACAACCAAAGTTTAAAATCTCTTAGCTAATCATGCTCCACTGAGTGGTGACACAGACAGTACATAAATAGGGACACAGTTCCTTCCCACTATAATATCTAGGGAAAGAATACCATTGTTTTTACAGACATCACTCTCAGATAAATGGAAAAAAAGGTGCATAGTAAAGAAAAAATAAAAACCACATAGCTCTTTAACATCCTCCTCTAGTCTGCAAAGTTAACTGATTTTTCCATTTTAAAGGGTTCTACTAATCCTTTAAAAGAGGTACTTAAAAGGCAAAGAAACTGACCCAATAGTGAAGGAAAACTATAGATATTCTGCCTTAGCAGGATCAAGGCTAGAATCTACTTAGGGTAAAGAAACAAGAGATCAAATGTAACCAGCTACTGAAAAATCCTCACAGATCAAAATGTTACTCAATTACATATAAATGAAAAGAGAATACTAGTTGAGAAAGCAAAACAGTCACAGTCTTAACTTCTTCTCAGAGAGGGCTTTGGCAAATACCCATTAACTTCTCTGCACAAGAACTATTTCAAGTGATCATTTCCAAGGAACAGTATCAAATAGTGATTTAAATCTAAAACTAATAGGACCTTAAAATGCAAGAGCATTTGGATTGAATAGTACATAAATAATTTACATAACCAAATCTGGATTAAATACTAAAGTAAATTTAAAACCTATTTGAAGTAGATAATCTCTCCAAAAAAAAAAAAAATTAAAACAAAGATTAAAAATCAATGTGTGTGGGGGTTTCCCTGGTGGCGCAGTGGTTAAGAATCTGCCTGCCAATGCAGGGGACACGGGTTCGATCCCTGGTCTGGGAAGATCCCACATGCCACGGAGCAACTAAGCCCGTGTGCCACAACTAGTGAAGCCAGCGAGCCACAACTAGTGAAGCCAGCGAGCCACAACTACTGAAGCCCGCGCCTAGAGCCCGTGCTCTGCAACAAGAGAAGCCACCGCAATGAGAAGCCCGCGCGCAGCAACAAAGACCCAATGCAGCCAAAGATAAAATCAATAAATAAATTAAAAAAAAAAAATCAATGTGTGCTGAATATGTAATCAGTCTAAGGGATTATACAGCCACATTTTAATGATATCATAAAAATATCAGTGACTCTACCTCTGATATGTTACCTATAAATGCTCAAATTAAAAAAAAAGGTCACATTAATGAGAGGGCAGTAATGTAATACTTGCAGTTTGACTTTTAACAAATTGTTTTGTATGCTAGAACCACCTCATCACAACTGAACTTAACTATGGTATTTTTCCTTTAGGAGAAAAAATTAATCTTTAAATTAAAAATACCTGTAATTCTTGAAGATCTTTCAGGAAGATGTCACCCAAATAGTCTATATCATATAATTTCCATCTAAAATGAAAAGAGATAGTTCTATTTATATATTTTAAAATTGGTACCCTGAGTTTGCAAATTTATTTTTTAAAAAGTAAAGACATTTAAAAGGACAAGCAGCAAGGGACCAGAAAATTATTTTCTTATTTTAAGTCCCATAGAAATCTATATGTCATAATTACATACTGACAAGAGTTACATGGCCTTCTAAAAAAAGAAAGTATTGAAAGTAAACAGCAGGACTTCCCTGGTGGCACAGTGGTTAAGAATCCACCTGCCAATGCAGGGGACACGGGTTCAATCCCTGGTCCAGGAAGATCCCACACGCCACAAAGCAACTAAGCCCGAGCGCCATAACTACTGAGCCTGCACCCTAGAGCCCACATGCCACAGTTACTGAGCCCATGTGCCACAACTACTGAGGCCCGCGTGCCTAGAGCCCGTGCTCTGCAACAAGAGAAGCCACTGCAATGAGAAGCCCGTGCACCACAACGAAGAGTGGCCCCTGCTCACCGCAACTAGAGAAAAGCCTGAGCGCAGCAATGAAGACCCAACACAGCCATAAATAAATAAATAAATAAATAAATAGACTTAAATAAATAAACAGCTAACAATAATTTAACCTGGGGTACTGGTGAGAGAAATGGATACCCAGTTCTCTCCCTCAGTTTGAAAGCCCACCACACCTCACTTTTTTTTTTTTAATTTTTATTGGAGTACAGTTGATTTACAATGTTGGGCAACACCTCACTCTTATTGTTAAGACTTCCTAAATTAACTACCACAATTTCAATCTTAAATGTTACACAGAGGTTGACAAAGCAAATCATAACTGACTTAAACTGGACTTTTGCCATGAAGTCATCTCCACTAACACTTATAGAATACTGCCAATATTTCAGATCTCACTTTATTCATGAAAAAAATATTTTCAAATAAAAAAGTCCCCAAAAGAAAAGAAAACAAAACAAAAAAAAGAGAGAGAGAGAAAACAGAGGGAATTCCCTGGCGGTCCAGTGGTTTGGGCTCAAAAAGCAAAAAAAAATGTCTCCAGTAGAATGCCCACTAGGCAATATTAACACCCATTTCCCACCTCTCTTCTGACATGCTCAAGGGCTACCTGACTTTCTCAGAACTACAGATCCCACTATCCAAGACTAAATAAGTACTATTTGCTTACTTAATTAGAAATTTTATGTCCATTTCTTTATCCTTTTGAATTTCTTGGAAAACCAGAGCTTATAACTTTCAAAGAAATACTTCAAACACAAACAGGCAAATTTAAACTAAATGAAAATCAAAGTCCGAACAATGATTGTGGAAGATAATTTCCAAAATAGAAGACGAATAATTGATTTTTTTATTCTTTTTTTTTATCTGCATTTTTATGTATGATACTGCTTATTAGGCAAATTTGCATAAAGAGCATTATAAATATTGCTCCCATCTACAAAATACCACTACCAATAATAGCTTTCATTTAATGAGAGCCAATTTCAGGTCAGACTCATTCTCATTAAATGTTTATAAACCCTACAAAGTGGCTATCATCCCCTTCTTACAAATGAGGAAACTGGAGTTCAAAAAGATTAAGCAACTTGCCCAGGACCACACTGCTGCCAACCAGTAGAGTCCAGCATAATACTTTCACCAGATCCAGGGCCTATGAGGACTCATAATGCCCCATCACCCTCCCAGAGCCTCATACTATCCACAAAGCTACCTCCAGAATCACAACAAAAAAAGCACCGTTTTCACTTTCTCTGGATTTTTCTCCAGGATTTGGGCTTACAGGTTGCCCATAGCCTTCTCACCAACTAAATATTCAAGAAACAGGGGAAAATTTCAAGCTGCCTTCCAAAAAAGAGAATGTCATTTCATGCTTACTGGGTGTTCTAGGTCCAAATTTAAATAAAACCTTAGTTTTTAATCTTTTCCAAGTTAAATATCCATACTCTATTTGAAAGAATGCTGACATTGCTTAAAGGGGCCAGTATGTTATTACTTTATTAACAGAACTGATGATAACGCTCTGATTTCCTTTGGATATTAAATATTATCCTTACATCCCAAACAGAAAAGGAGTAACAGAAATTACTTCTCCCCCTTCCCCCAGTCAAAGTCACGTGTTCAGAAGACCTGCCGCCCACCCTGGGCTAAAGAATTCAAACGGAAGACTTCTCAGTTTAAAGATGACAAGAACAAAACACGGACTTTTTGGTGGGTCTGACAACGTTTACTCCAGACGTAATATTTAGCATTGTAGGGTCATTTACTAAGTCTACAAATCCGAAGAAAATTACTTGATACAAAAATATGAACCCTGTCTAATACGGTAGCCACTAACCACATGTGATTATTTAAATTTAACTTAACTTAAAAATTAAGTAAAATTTAACATTTGCTTTTTCAGTTGCACGAGCCATAAGTCAAATGCTCAATGGCCACATGTGGATAGTGGTTACCCTACTTAAACAGCAAAGATACAGAAGATGACCATTGTGGCAGAAAGTTCTATGGGACAGGGTAACAATCAGTACTGAGGTGAAGTCATCCCAGAACACGGTCGCCTCTGCCGCCGCTACCATAGCAGCGTCGGGCGAGGTCGACGCAGCTCCTGGGCCGCCTGTCCCGTCCGAGGCGCCGGGATATCCGCGAGGACACGGAGCCCACGGGCTGCGGGACCCTTCACCAACGGGCGTTAACTAACCGCGCGGGCTGCATTGCTAGAGCTCCCAACGATGACTCGAGTGGGGAGCCCCGGAGGCAGCGCGTCTGCCGGCGCGCCCGGCGGGGAGGGCCCAGATGCGCCGGCGCCAGTCGGTCAGAGGCGCTGGCCTCCGACCTCACTGCGAGCTGAGCAGGCGGCGGGAGGAGGAATAACGGAGAGACGCCAGGCGCCAGTTCGCCCTGGCCTCAGCCTTCAGCCGCCCCTCGGCGGGTGGCGGAGTGCGCTGAAACGGTGAAAGAGCTGCCAAGGGCGCCGGGACCTCGCGGGCAGCGACGAAGGCGGAGCCCCGGCCGGGCTAGGGAGGCGCGCGGAGAGCCCACCCCCTCCCCCGGCCCGCCGGGGTAAACAAGGCCTAGACTCGCACCGCGCACTTACCGGGAGCCGTGGCCCCGCGGCCGCTGAGCCCGGGCGGGCCAGACCGTGTCGGGCCGGGCCAGAAGAACCGGGTCCAGGCGCGGCGGCGGCGGAGGCGGCGGGCCAACGCCGGTCAAGACCCGCACTGCTTCCTCCGGCGAAGCCGTCTCAGCAGCTCCGGAAGTGCTCAGAGCAGTTCCGTCACTTCCGGCCCGGGGTCGACCCGCGGTCGCCGGGGTCGCGGCAGGCGCTGGGCACTAACGCCTCTCTGCGGACACTTCACTACAGTCCAGCGCTGCGACCCAGAGTGGGCCGAGAGCACAGCCGGTGCCGACGGCTGCGAGAGGCAGCAGAGGAGAGGATTTGGCTTGTTGGAGAGTGGTCACGGCATCTCTTCCGGCTTTTGCCTACCAGCGCCTCCCGCCGGGATACTTTAAACCAGGGTTTTTCTGTCGGACTCCTCACTTCTCTGTTTGTAATCGGTGTCCGGCACCGAAAAGACATCCAGACGTTCGTGGAGTGGATAAAGGCCTGTTGTTTCCCGCCCGCTATCTAGTCGAAGGAGAGCTGGGTCTTCGGGTCAGCGCGCAGGGCCGGGAATTTCTGCGTACGTTCTGAGGCCATCGCCTGGTGGCCGCCGATTCACAGGACCACGCCAGGCTTCCGCTTCCCTCTCCGCGGCCTAGTTCGCTGCCTAATTCTTTGCCTTCCCATGCATCCAAGATTGAATCTTAACTGCCTTGTTGCACAGTTTCTTCAAACAGTATAGGAAGTACCATTATGACTTTAAGTATCTTCTAGGGCTTTTGTCAAGTATTGTGGATAGATAGAGCCGTGAAGCCCCACTCAAGTTGCTGCTGCACAACGTGGAAACGCCTGTGTGAAGCCAGTGATGTTAGGGAGCCTCCTCGCTGTGCAAGTCCGTAGATAACCCAAACCATTTCCACCCATACATGAGTCGTGTATACACTGATATTCAAGATATTCAAGATATCGTTGTGTAATGGGCTCTCTTATTTTTAGTTCTTGCTTCTTGCATGTATTCGTGTATTTCTTATACATGATTTTCAGCTTCCTGTTTAATTCAGAGCCTGTACCCAAGTCAGGTGCATTCAAATACTAGAAAGCCCCACATTAATTTGGAGTGAAAATTAATAGTAATGAGTAACATATTGTAGGGTTGTGAGTTTTATGCATTAACAATGTAAAAGTCTATCTATAATCCAGTGTACTTATTTGTTATAACAAAACATATAATCCCTTTACATCATGACACTAGCTAAGGACCCAAAATGTATTTTCTGCTAATGAAATCTCTTTAATTAGAAGCCTTCACTTTGGGTCACTGGTAATAAATCCTCTCCAGTGAATAAAAGGGAACAATCAGTTTTTCTGTATAATTATTGCATTTGCAAAATAGAGAATGAGGTCATTCACATATCAAATACACAGGTGTATGTACAATATATTGGAATCCAATGTACAACCCTTACTTGTTCTCCTGTCTTGCCCCTCTTAAAGCTGAGTTTCTTAAGGGCACAGATCCAACCTTGTTTTCAATATTACTCTATTAAATAGCCGTTTATTGGGCTGATGCTAATACCATTATTTTTAACTAGTGACAATTTCTCCCCAGGAAATAAAGATTTAAAAATTAGGCCAAAACATTTAAAGATACAGACAAAATTATGTGCACATATATGTGCTTTAGAATGGTGATTCCATAGGAAAAAGTTTGCAGCATCCCATGTGTCCAAAAGTAAAGGTTTGTTAAATTATGGTAAAACATACAATAAAGAAAACCATTGGGCTTCCCTGGTGGCGCAGTGGTTGAGAATCTGCCTGCTAATGCAGGGGACACGGGTTCGAGCCCTGGCCTGGGAAGATCCCACATGCCGCAGAGCGGCTGGGCCCGTGAGCCACAACTGCTGAGCCTGCGCGTCTGGAGCCTGTGCTCCGCAAGGAGAGAGGCCCGCGCATCGCGATGAAGAGTGGCCCCCGCTTGCCACAACTGGAGAAAGCCCTCGCACAGAAACGAAGACCCAACACAGCCAAAATCAATCAATCAATCAATCAAACATACGCATCTGATTCAAGATCCTCATTAAAAAAAAAAAAAAAAAAAAAAAGAAAACCATTAACAATTAGGCTGTACTGAGGCATCTATTAACAAGGAAGGGTATCTGTGATATGAATAGGATATGAAATGATGTGTGTAGTATTCTGTTTTCAAAATAAATTTGCACATAAGATATATAAGTATAAAATATAATGTCTCTCTTGGTTTCTGTGGCACAGGAATCTGGACAGGCTACAGTAGGAATGATTTGTTTTAGCCCCTTGATGTCTGGGGCCTCAGGTAGAAGACTAAAATTTCTTAGCCAATATCATACAATTTTTCTTTTGTATAAACCTTAGATTCAGAATGATGTGTTTTCACTTTTGAAAATTCACTGGAGAGCATTGAATTTCTAAGAATAACTTAAGGGTAGTACTGATATCCTCAATATTGAGTCTTTGCATCCAAGGAATATAGTATTTCTTTACAGTTATTTTGTTTTTCTTTTATGTATTTGAATTGTTATAGTTTTAGTCACATGGATCTTTGGTTTAGTCTTGCATACATTGTGGGTTTTGCTATTATTCTGAACAGGATTCTTTCTTCATGTTTTCTAATTGGTTATTGTTAAAGTATCAAAACGTTATTGCTTTCCAACATTGTTCTTGTGTCTGTCTCCTTACTTAGCTTGCTTATTAGTTTTAGTGGATTTTCAACTGATTCTCTTCAATTTTCAAAGTGAGCATTTGGATCATTTGAAAATAGGGATATTTTGGACTATTAATTTTTAATTTTTTAATTTATTTTCTTCCTTTTCTTTTCTCCTTCTTTTTCCACCTCCCTCTTTTCTCCTTTCTTTCTTCCTTGCTTTCCTACTTTCTTCCCTCCCTCCCTTCCTATTGGTATTTTTGCATTAGCTACCATGTCCAGTAAAACGTTAAGCAGTAATCATGATTTAAAAACATCTTTACCTTTGTTCCTGTCATTAATAGGAAAGTTTCTAATATTTCACCATTAAATAATTTTGCTAAGAAAAATATGGTAGTTACTAGTTTGCTTTTTAAAAAAATGTAGTTACTTTTTGTCTATTACAAGGGTGTTTACTTCAAATCTTTTTTTTTTTTTTTTAGGTGAAGGAAAACGAAGAGAATTTACTGCCTTTAAAATAAATGCTAATTTTTTTTTCAAGTAAAAGGAAAATGATAACAGAGTGAAATCTGGAACTTTACAAATTAAGGAAGAGAAATTGGAATGATAAATATCTGCATTAGTTTCCTAGGATGGCCATAACAAATTACTGTAAACCTAGTGGCTTAAAACAACAGAACTTTATTCCCTCATAGACTCAGCTTCTGGTTGCTGTAAGCCTAAGAATTTGTGCATTTCTTCCAGGTTGTCCATTTTATTGGCATATAGTTACTTGTAGTAATCTCTCATGATCCTTTGTATTTCTGCAGTGTCACTTGTTACTTCTCCTTTTTCATTTCTAATTCTGTTGATTTGAGTCTTCTTTTTTTTCTTGATGAGTCTAGCTAATGGTTTATCAATTTTGTTTATCATCTCAAAGAACCAGCTTTTAGTTTTTGTTTTTGTTTTTGTTTTGTTTTGTTTTATTAATCAGTCATCAATTTTATACACATCAGTGTATACATGTCAATCCCAGTCGCCCAATTCAGCACACCACCATCCCCACCCCACCGCAGTTTTCCCCCCTTGGTGTCCATACGTTTGTTCTCTACATCTGTGTCTCAACTTCTGCCCTGCAAACCGGTTCATCTGTACAATTTTTCTACGTTCCACATACATGTGTTAATATACAATATTTGTTTTTCTGACTTACTTCACTCTGTATGACAGTCTCTAGATCCATCCACATCTCAGCAAATGACTCAATTTCGTTCCTTTTTATGGCTGAGTAATATTCCATTGTATATATGTACCACAACTTCTTTATCCATTCATCTGTCAATGGGCATTTAGGTTGCTTCCGTGACCTGGCTATTGTAAATAGTGCTGCAATGAACATTGGGGTGCATGTGTCTTTTTGAATTACGGTTTTCTCTGGGTATATGCCCAGTAGTGGGATTGACCAGCTTTTAGTTTTATGGATCTTTGCTATTGTTTCCTTCATTTCTTTTTCATTTATTTCTGATCTCATCTTTATGATTTCTTTCCTTCTGCTAACTTTGTTTTTTTGTTGTTGTTGTTCTTCTTCTTTCTCTAATTGCTTTAGGTGTAAGGTTAGGTTGTTTATTTGAGATTTTTCTTGTTTCTTGACGTAGCATTGTATTGCTATAAACTTCCCTGTCAGAACTGCTTCTGCTGCATCCCATAGGTTTTGGGCCAGTGTGTTTTCATTGTCATTTGTTTCTAGGTATTTTTTGATTTCCTCTTTGATTTCTTCAGTGATCTCTTGGTTATTTAGTAGTGTATTGTTTAGCCTCCATGTGTTTGTATTTTTTACAGTTTTGTTTCCTGTAATTGATATCTAGTCTCATAGGGTTGTGGTTGGAAAAGATACTTGATAAGATTTCAATTTTCTTAAATTTACCAAGGTTTGATTTGTGACCCAAGATATGATCTATCCTGGAGAATGTTCCATGAGCTTGAGAAGAAATACACTTGAGAAGAAAGTGTATTTTGTTGTTTTTGGATGGAATGTCCTATAAACATCAATTAAGTCCATCTTGTTTAATGTGTCATTTAAAGCTTGTGTTTCCTTATTTATTTTCATTTTAGTTGATCTGTCCTTTGGTGAAAGTAGGGTGTTAAAGTCCCCTACTATTATTGTGTTACTGTCAATTTCCCCTTTTACGGCTGTTAGCAGTTGCCTTATGTATTGAGGTGCTCCTATGTTGGGTGCATATATATTTATAATTGTTATATCTTCTTCTTGGATTGATCCTTTGATCATTGCGTAGTGTCCTTCCTTGTCTCTTGTAACATTCTTTATTTCAAAGTCTATTTTATCTGATATGAGTATTGCTACTCCAGCTTTCTTTTGATTTCCATTTGCATGGTATATCTTTTTGCATCCCCTCACTTTCATTCTGTATGTGTCCCTAGGTCTGAAGTGGGTCTCTTGTAGACAGCATATATATGGGTCTTGTTTTTGTATCCATTCAGTGAGCCTATGTCTTTGGTTGGAGCATTTAATCCATTCACACTTAAGGTAGTTATCAATATGTATGTTCCTATTACCATCTTCTTAATTGTTTTGGGTTTGTTATTGTAGGTCTTTTCCTTCTCTTGTGTTTCCTGCCTAGAGAAGTTCCTTTAGCATTTGTTGTAAAGCTGGTTTGGTGGTGCTGAATTCTCATAGCTTTTGCTTGTCTGTAAAGGTTTTAATTTCTCCATCAAATCTGAAGAGATCGTTGCTGGGTAGAGTAATCTTGGTTGTGGTTTCGTCCCTTTCATCACTTTAAATATGTCCTGCCACTATTGGGAGACTCAATATTGTGAAAATGACTATACTACCCAAAGCAATCTACTGATTCAATGCAATCCCTATCGAATTACCAGTAGCATTTTTTACAGAACTAGAACAAAAAATATTAAAATTTGTATGGAGACACAAAAGACCCCAAATAGCCAAAGCAGTCTTGAGGGAAAAAAAACGGAGCTGGAGGAATCAGACTCCCTCACTTCAGACTATACTACAAAGCTACAGTAATCAAGACAATATGGTACTGGCACAAAAACAGAAATATAGATCAATGGAACAAGATAGAAAGCCCAGAGATAAATCCACACACCTATGGTCAACTAATCTATGACAAAGGAGGCAAGGATACACAATGGAGAAAAGACAGTCTCTTCAATAAGTGGTGCTGGGAAAACTGGACAGCTACATGTAAAAGAATGAAATTAGAACACTCCCTAACACCATACACAAAAATAAACTCAAAATGGATTACAGACCTAAATGTAAGACCGGACACTATAAAACTCTTAGAGGAAAACATAGGAAGAACACTCTGACATAAATCAAAGCAAGATCTTTTTTGATCCACCTCCTAGAGTAATGGAAATAAAAATTAAAAAATGGGACCTAATGAAACTTAAAAGCTTTTGCAAAGCAAAGGAAACTACAAACAAAATGAAAAGACAACCCTCAGAATGGGAGAAGATATTTGCAAATGAATCAACAGACAAACAATCTCCAAAATATATAAACAGCTCATGCAGCTCAATATTAAAAAAACAAACAACCCAATCCAAAAATGGGCAGAAGGCCTAAATAGACATTTCTCCAAAGAAGACATACAGATGGCCAAGACACACATGAAAAGTTGCTCAATGTCACTAATTATTAGAGAAATGCAAACCAAAACTACAATGAGGTATCACCTCACACCAGTTAGAATGGGCATCATCAGAAAATCTACAAACAAATGCTGGAGAGGGTGTGGAGAAAAGGGAACCCTCTTGCACTGTTGGTGGGAATGTAAATTGGTACAACCACTATGGAGAGCAGTATGGAGGTTCCTTAAAAAACTAAAAATAATATTATCATAGGACCCAGCAATCCCACTACTGGGCATCTACCCAGAGAAAACCATAATTCAAAAAGACACGTGCACCCCAATGTTCATTGCATCACTATTCACAATAGCCAGGTCATGGAAGCAACCTAAATGCCCATTGACAGATGAATTGATAAAGAAGATGTGGTACATATATACAATGGAATATTACTCAGCCATAAAAAGGAACAAAATTGGGTCATTTGTAGAGATGTGGAGGGATCTAGAGGCTGTCATACAGAGTGAAGTAAGTCAGAAAGAGAAAAACATCGTATATTAACGCATATATGTGGAACATAGAAAAATGGTACAGATGAACTGGTTTGCAGGGCAGAAATAGAGACACAGATGTAGAGAACAAATGTATGGACACCAAGTGGGGAAAGTGGTGGGGGGGTGGTGGTGGTGATGTGATGAATTGGGAGATTGGGATTGACATGTATACACTAATATGTATAAAATGGATACCTAATAAGAACCTGCTGTATAAAAAAACAAATAAAATTCAAAAATTCAAAAAAAAAAGAAAGAAATTGCCAATAAAAATAAATAATAAATAAATAAATATGTCCTGCCACTCCCTTCTGGCTTGCAGAGTTTCTGCTGAAAGATCAGCTGTTAACCTTATGGGTATTCCCTTGTATGTTATTTGTTGTTTTTCCCTTGCTGCTTTTAATATTTTTTCTTTGAATTTAATTTTTGATAGTTTGATTAATATGTGTCTTGGCATTTTTCTCCTTGGATTTATCCTGTATGGGACTCTCTGTACTTCTTGGACTTGATTGACTTTTTCCTTTCCCATATTAGGGAAGTTTTCAACTATAATCTCTTCAAATATTCTCTCAATCCCTTTCTTTTTCTCTTCTTCTTCTGGGACCCCTATAATTTGAATATTGGTGGGCTTAATGTTGTCCCAGAGGTCTCTGAGACTGTCCTCAATTCTTTTCATTCTTTTTTCTTTATTTTGCTCTGCAGTAGTTATTTCCACTATTTTATCTTCCAGGTCACTTACCCATTCTTCTGCCTCAGTTATTCTGCTATTGATTCCTTCTAGAGAACTTTTAATTTCATTTATTGTGTTGTTCATCATTGTTTGTTTGCTCTTTAGTTCTTCTCGGTCTTTGTTAAACATTTCTTGTATTTTCTCCATTCTATTTCCAAGATTTTGGATCGTCTTTACTATCATTACTCTGAATTCTTTTTCAGGTAGACTGCCTATTTCCTCTTCATTTGTTTGGTCTGGTGGGTTTTTACCTTGCTCCTTCATCTGCTGCGTAACTTACTGTGTTGGGGGGTCTCCTTTTCTCAGGCTGCTGGTTCGTAGTTCCCATTGTTTTTGGTGTCTTCCCGCAGTGGGTGAGTTTGGTTAAGTGGCTTGTGTAGGCTTCCTGGTGGAGGAGACTGGTGCCTATGTTCTGGTGGATGAGGCTGGATCTTGTCTTTCTGGTGGCCAGGATCGAGTCCGGTGGTGAGTTTTGGGGTGTCTGTAAGCTTATGATTTTAGGCACCTCTCTGCTAATGGGTGGGGTTATGTTCCTGTCTTGCTAGTTGTTTGGCATGGGGTGTCCAACACTAGAGCTTGCTGGTCGTTGAGTGGAGCTGGGTCTTAGCATTGAGACGGAGATCTCTGGGAGAGCTCTCGCCAATTGATATTACGTGGGGCTGGGAGGTCTCTGGTGGTCCAGTGTCCTGAACTCAGCTCTCCCACCTCCAAGGCTCAGGCCTGACACCCGGCCGGAGCACCAAGACCCTGTCAGCCACACGGCTCTAACATTATATCTGGTGGTAATGCAGACTAGAACAGCTCTTCTGGAAACATCTGGCAGTTAAACATACACCTATCACATCTGGTTCCTAGGTACTTACTCAGGCTTACTTGTGAGAGGAGAGTGACTACCTCCTGCGCAGTAAGAAGGAATTTGGCAAGAGTTTGGGGATTGTTCTATATCCTGTTTGTGTGGAGCTTACAAGAATCTGTGCATGTGTGGGGAATTCCCTGGCAGTCCAATGGTTAGGACTCTGCGCTTTCACTGTTGAGGGCCCAGGTTTGATCCCTGGTTGGGGAACTCTGGAATATCCAGCCTGGATGGGAATGGCCAGGCACCAGGGGCCACACACAACTGGCTCTTCCTGGCAGAGGGCTCCAAAGGATAAGCAATGCTCACTGCAGCCCTCAGTGGATCGCAAAGGAGGACGGGGTTCAACTAGGAAAGCAGCGTTGTCACTCCAGGAGAAGACAACGGAGTGCCCTCGGGAGTTTTCTCTTCAATTCTCTGCTGTAGGCAGCCGAGCGGACTATTTCAAATCTTAAGTTTACAGTTTTATGTTCTTTTGCTTTTGGTTTTATTTTGTTTTTGTTAAGGAATGATGTGGAACACTACTGTTGCAGGTTGGACTCTCTGGAAGCAAATATTGAGATGGAGTTTGGGGAGCAAGATATTTATTAGGGACCAACATATGTAAAGCGAAGCAGAATTATATATTTATTTTGTTTGTTTATTTTTTGGCTCTGTTGGATCTTCGTTGCTGCTTGCGGGCTTTCTTTAGTTGTGATGAGAGGGGGCTACTTTTTGTTGTGGTGCGCGGGCTTCTCATTGCGGTGGCTTCTCTTGTTGCAGAGCACAGGCTCTAGGCGCACGGGCTTCAGTAGTTGTGGCACATGGGCTTCGGTAGTTGTGGCTCAGAGGCTCTAGAGTGCAGGCTCAGTAGTTGTGGCGCATGGGCTTAGTTGCTCCGCGGCATGTGGGATCTTCCCAGACCAGGGCTCGAACACGTGTCCCCTGCACTGGCAGGCGGATTCTTAACCACTGCACCACCGGGGTAGCCCGGGAAGCAGAATTAGGCAAAGGCAGAAGTTAAACTGTGTTGCAGGCCCAATGAAACTGCCGCCAACCTAGCAGAGAACACTGGAGTGAATATTGCCTGTCAGAGTATCTGATGCCAGACCAGACTGGTCAGGCATTAAATCCCTACCTTGCTCAGTCACTGGGTGTGGCCTGTCTTGGGAAGGGTGTGACCTAAGGGGAGGCCCCTCTCATTCATATTTGATTCCCAGGGTCTAGGAACAAGGCTTCTCATATGAGGTCCAAGGATAGCTTCAAGTTCTCATGAAATTGATAGCAAACCTGGAGGTGCATATGCATGTGTACGTTTTTCTGGGGAGAGGGTGCCAGGAATTCTCCACCCCCAAAATTGCTAAGAACCACAGGTTGGACAATGTCTAGCATATGGGCAACTTGGTATCCATCTCCTGCATCAGTGTGTTATAGAGTGGGGAGAGGAAGGATACTCTGTGCTGAAGGAGACAGGATATGTAAAAGCCTGGCTGTCGGCGGTGGGAGGTGAGGTCAGTTAAGTAACAGGTCTGTGTGGTAAACCAGTAGAAGCTCAGTTTGCTCAGAGAGGAAGATACAGTCTAGGGAAAAATAAGGTTGAAGAAGTAAGCTAGCATGAAATTGTGAAAAACCTTGACTGCCCCTGAACCACTTATATTTTATTCTGATGCAATGAGGAGCTGAAGAGGTTTTTTGGCCAGGGAATGACACAGTCAGATTAAATTTCAGATGAGTTTTCTAGCTGTGTGTAAGGCTTATCAGATGAAGAAGCAGGAAGACCATTTGTTTAGTGGATTATCAGTTACCCTATGAGGATTTAATAGAAGCTGGTGAGCTTCAGTGGAGTCCACATTCAGGTCTGTCGAGGTTTACCAGGAGGATTTACCAGGTTTACCAGGAGTGTTTATCAGGAGGGCGGTTCTATAACAAACACCATCTCTTCCTGAAGCTGCAGTTTGACTCTAAATTAGATCCTCTTCTGCAGCTGGCGTGCTACAAGTCACAAGTGAAATAAACATGGTCCCATTACCATCACCAATCCAGCGATGAGCACCAGGCTCAGTTAATGCCTTTACTGCCTCTCGTTACACCACTGTAATTTTCCCTTAACTGGTCTCCCTGCTTCCATTCTCTCCCAAGACAAATTCATCCATCCAAAATAGATTTTCTAAAACAAACCTGATCATGTCAACACTGTGCTTAAAATTCTTCCATGGTTCCCCATCCCCATCTAGAAAAAGCCTGTAACACAGAGTAAACAGGCTTTTGGGCCTTGCCCCAGCCTCCTTGCCTTCCACTCCCCTTCCACTCCCCTTCCACTCCCCTGGTGCCTTCTGCACCAGTCAGGCCCACTCACTTCCTGATCCCAATCCTGATCCTGTCACTAATCTTTCCACCCCTAGCATACATGGTCCATTCTCCCTATTCTAGGCTTCCTGCTAGCCTGGGAGTGCCTACAGAGGAGGACTGTTGTTAGGTTAGCTTGGCAGTGAGGTTCCTGCTGTAGATAGGGGTATGTTTATTGTTCACAGCTTTTTTTTTTTTAAATAAATTTATTTATTTATTTATTTTTGGCTGTGTTGGGTCTTTGTTGCTGGCCACGGGCTTTCTCTAGTTGCAGCGAGTGGAGGCTACTCTTCATTGTGGTGTGCGGGCTTCTCATTGCGGTGGCTTCTCTTGTTGGGGAGCATGGGCTCTAGGCGTGCAGGCTTCAGCAGTTGTGGCATGTGGGCTCAGTAGTTGTGGCTCTCGGGCTCTAGAGTGCAGGCTCAGTAGTTGTGGCTCACAGGTTTAGTTGCTCCACGGTATGTGGGATCTTCCTGGACCAGGGCTCGAACCCGTGTCCCCTGCATTGGCAGGCGGATTCCCAACCACTGCACCACCAGGGAAGCCCTGTTCACAGCTTTTTAATTTGATAAATTACAAACATACAGAAATGATGAAAGAGTAATATAGTGAATACCTGAATACCGTCCACCTAGAGTCAATAAGTCAACAACATTAGCATCATCCTTAACTTCTCTCTTATGTACCTTATATTCTGTTCATGAACAATTCCTGGGCTTCCCTGGTGACGCAGTGGTTAAGAATCCGCCTGCCAATGCAGGGGACATGGGTTCGAGCCCTGGTCCAGGAAGATACCACATGCCGCAGAGCAACTAAGCCCATGCGCCACATCTACTGAGCCTGCGCTCTACAGCCCGCGAGCCACAACTACTGCAGCCTGCGCTCCTAGAGCCCGTGCTCCACAACAAGAGAAGCCACCACTATGAGAAGCCCGTGCACCGCAACGAAGACCCAACACATCCAAAAATAAATAAGTAAAAGTAAATTTTAAAAAACCACAAAAAACAATTCCTTTAGGTTTTTCCTTCAGAATAGATCCAGAATCCAAACACATCTCACCACCTGCTGTGCTGTGCTCTGATGCAGTCCAGCATCTCTGACCATGACCTTTAGCCTCCTCAAGGCTCCCTGCTTCGTAGTCTATTCTCAACCCGCAGAAAGAGGGATTCTATTGGACTATGTCAATCCCCTGCTCAGAACCCCAGAATAGCTCCCATCTACTTCAGAGGAGAGGCTGATGTCCTTACAGTGGCACACAAAGCCCCGCTTGATATGCCAACATTACCCCCATATCTTCCTCTCCCTAACTCTGCTCTAGCCACAAAGGCCTCCAGGTGGTTCCTCAAACAGGCCAGGCACAGCCCATCTCAGGGCTTTTGCATTCTTTTCTTTTGCCTGGAAGATCTCTCCCCCTCCCCCCATATTTATGGATATATCACTTCCTCAATTTCTCAGTTCTTGAATCCAGTCACCTTCTCAGTGAAACTGTCCTTTACTCACCTAATGAAAATGGCAAATTCCTTGCCCCCCAATACTCTCTAATCCTTTTTCCAGATTTATTTTTCTTCATAGCAGTTATCACAACTTGATACACTATGCATTTTTCACTTATTTATCTTTGTTATGGCCTGTAAGCTCCACAAGAACAGGGACCTATGTGCTGTGCTAACAGCTGTGCCTCCAGCACCTGAAGGGCGCCTGTCACATAGCAGAGCGCAATCGACTTCTGCGGAGTGGAGGAACGGGAGCTTAAGGGAGGAAACACTCTAGTCCGGTAAGACCTCCTGGAGGAGTAAATCCACCACCCGCCGCCACTCCTAAACACCGCCCACGAGGCGTCCGGGCCCGCCCTGCTCCCTTAAGCCACGCCCATGGAGGCGGGCTGCGGCCGGAAGCACCTCCCCTCGGCGGAAGCCGGGCCTGGCAGGCGGTCTAGGCCCTCCTCCCGACCTGCCCCGGGCTCATGCCCCGCCCACCCGAAAGTGGGTGAAAGGTCGGCGGCGCCGGCGCCGCGGCTGGGGCAGTGGAGCGGGGCCGCCGGGAACCGACAGAAACGGTGACTGACGGACGGACCATGGCAGACCAGGCGAAGCCCATTAGGCCGCTCAAGAACCTGCTGGCCGGCGGCTTTGGAGGCATGTGCCTGGTGTTCGTGGGGCACCCGCTGGACACGGTCAAGGTGCGAGGATGCTGGGGCGCGGGCTGGAGGGAGGAGGCCCGGGCAGGGCGCGGAAAGTAGGGTCTCCCACGAGGCTCGGTCTGGGATAGAAGCGGGGCCCGTGGGAGCTTCCGTGAGAAGTCTAGGGAATCTCCCTTTCGGGGGTCGGGGAAACTGTTCCTGCACCCCAGAGAGCTGGACGTTGCAGAGTGAGCAGCCTCTAACCGCCTACCAAGGGCTCTTGATTTAAAAAAAAGTTCTCTGTTCGGAAGCCTCTTCTGATCTGGCACCACTTCTTTGAGGATGGTAAAGAAAAAGCACCGCCCCAAAGCTCTGACTTCTGAAAACCCTAACATTATCAGCAAGGTTGAAAAAGGCATCTGTAAATCCCGCTTCAGGAATAGAGCTAAAGACTGAGGCAAGGTTATTCCAGACATGTCTTTTGACACATTCCTCTGGGCCTAGAGTGCTCCATCACTATCTCCTTTGAACCTTTCTTGACCACCTTCAGCCTGTCACCCCATGTTAGCCTGAGTGGCCTCCTGTGGGAAGCGATGATGTCCTCAGTAACTGAGCTCCTTCCAGGGAAAGCAAGTGATCAGCTTTCCCAGGGCAAGGCTGATCCCCACAACAACCTGGTGAGGAAGCCATGGTCAGATTGAGGCTCCAGGAAGGGGGAAACTCATCAGGGCTTGGTCCCTACTTATCCTCACATTATGCATCAACTCTTTCCCCTGCAACACTTTAAGCAAGGCCTTGCTGGAGACCAAAGTTCATACCCTGTGACTTAGCATTCAAAGCTTCATCCTAGTTTTCTAACCTTATTTCTGCACACACTTGGAGGAAATTGACAGATCATGGCCAGGGTGAGCCTGTAGGGAGCAGGCATGGAGCCTGTGTAGGAGACTTATTGGAATGTTGGATTGGGTTTCCTCCACAGGGAAATTGCTTTGGGGACATTCTCCAGGCAAGTATGGGCAGCAAGCTCTTTGCTGCCTTTCATCTAGGAGAGGATCTAGGGTCATTCTATCACAGGACCAGGATTAAAGCAACTGGGCTGGTTTGGGCACTGTGAAACACAAAATCAGATGTTTATTCAGTAATTGGTAAATGCCATGTGTGTTAGGGCTTCCCAGACAGTTGTCGTTCTAAGCAGCACTGATGTAAGGGAGAAGAATTGTCTGGCCTCTCTTTCTACTCGTTTTTTTTTTTTTTTTTAATTTCTTTTTATTTTATTTATTTATTTTTGGCTGCTTTGGGTCTTTGTTGCTGCACGCGGGCTTTCTCTAGTTACGGCGAGCGGGGCTACTCTTCGTTGCAGTGTGCGGGCTTCTCATTGCGGTGGCTGGCTCTAGGCACGCGGGCTTCAGTAGTTGTGGCTCGCGGGCTCTAGAGCACAGGCTCAGTAGTTGTGGCTCACGGGCTTAGTTGCTCCGCGGCATGTGGGGTCTTCCCAGAGCAGGGCTTGAACCCGTGTCCCCTGCGTTGGCAGGTGGATTCTCAACCACTGAGCCACCAGGGAAGTCCCTCTCTTTCTACTCTTGATCTTGTTAGTTCTAGGCATCTGGGGCCTCTCTTTAAAGAAAAACGAAACCCTGTTGCTCCCTAATACAAATGTTGCTCCTACCTCCATATCCTCTTGCCCTTCCTCCCCAATCAGATGTCATTCCCAGGAAGGGCCCGAGGATCTCTGTACTGAAATGGAAATGACTGAAAATGCTCACTGCATTTTTAATAGCCAGAAAGTCTCTTTTTAGCTTAAGCCAAAACCACAAATTGCTGACTACTGTCCTTTTGACCTCAAAAAGCCAGATGGCCTCCAGTCAAAGCTTGGCCTAGAGGCACTTTCAGAGGTCCAAGGTGACTAACTGTGGTCTGGGAAGGCAAGAGGTGCAGCACTTCAGTTTGGAAAGGCTTTATGGCAGGTGATGAAGGGCTGGCTGAGTTCTGACTGGAGAAGTAGGGAGACCCAGACATTCTGGGTAGGGGGAAGGCAGGAGTGAAGGTGGATATAGGCTTGACAGTGGGAGCAGGCTGTAAAATAAGACCAGCCATGGAGGACTTTAATGTTCTTGCTGGGCCTGGGTGGCGGATGTCATGATGAGACAGATTTATACAAAATCACAAAAAGATATCAGTCAGAAGTTTTGGTCCATTTCTCTCTCTCTACTAACTTGGACAGGTTGTGCCTGACCATGGAGGATCTGAAGACCAAATAAGAGATTTTGGATGCAAAGCAGTGGGAGCCTCTGGACATTTCTGCTGTTGTGTCCTATAAACTCCTCAGATATGCATGTCACCTCCATTGCCTAGAGAGTGAGTTCCTTAGTGTGGGACATAAGGCCCTAACAAAATCAGGAATGAGAAATTTAAAGAAATAGAGGAACAGCAGGATGAAAATGGTGTCTTGGAAAAGTTAGTATGATAGCAACCTGAGAAGGATTAGGAAGCAGAACTCAGAGCAGGAAAAATAACAAGGAAAAAGACTGCAGAAGTATATAACTGGGTGTATCAGTTATCTCTGGCGGTGTAACAACTTATCCCAAAACTTAGTGGCTTAAAACAACAATAGGGACTTCCCTGGTGGTCCAGTGGCTGGGACTCCGTACTTCCACTGCGGCGGGCACGGTTCCATCCCTCGTCGGGGAGCTAGGATCCTGCATGCCGCACAGCACGGCCAAAAAATAATAATAATAATAAGTGTTATTTTTAGGCAAGGATGTGGAGACCTCGGAACTCTTGTGCACTGTTGTTGGGAATGTAAGATTGTACAGTGACTGTGGAAAACAGTATGCCAGTTCCTCAAAAAATTAAGAATAGGATTACTATATGATCCAGCAATTCCATTTCTGGATATATACACCCAAAAGAATTGAAAGCAGGGTCTTGAAGAGATATTTGTACACGCCTGTTCATAGCAGCATTATTCACAATAGCTGAAACATGGGAGCAACCCAAGTGTCCACAAATGGAAGAATGAATAAGCAAAATGTGGCATATACATACAATGGGGTGTTATTCAGCCTTAAAAAGAAGGAAATTCTGACCTTGCAACCACATGGATGAATACTGAAAACATTAGGCTAAGTGAACTAATTTACTAACTAGTAAACTAATTCAGTTTTATAAGACAAAAAGAATTCTGGATGGTGGTGATGGTTGCACAACGTTATGAATGTATTTAATATCACTGAACTATACACTTAAAAATGGTTGAGATGGTAAATTTTATGTGTATTTTATGACAGTAAAAAAAAACAAAAAAACAAAAAACTGGGGATTTCCCTGGTGGTCCAGGATTAAGACTCCGTGCCTTCACTGCAGGGGGCGCGGGTTTGATCCCTGGTCAGGGAAGTTCCGCATGCCATGCAGTGCAGCCAAAAAAATAAAGAAATAAAAAATAAAATAAAATAAAATAAAATTGTTAAGGAAAAAAATGGGCAAAGGATCTGAATAGACATTTCTCAAAGAAGATATGCAAATGGCCAATAAACACATGAAAAATATTCTACATCATTATCCATCATGAAAATATAAATAAAAATCACAGTGAGATACCACCTAACACCCACTATGATGGCTATAATTAAAAATAAATAAATAATAGATGATGGGATGTGGAGAAACTGGAACATTCATACAATGCTCTTTGGAAAACAGTCTGGCAGTTCCTCAAAAGGTTAAACATAGAGTTAGCATATGACCCAGCAATTCTCCTGTGATGGTTAATTTTATGTGTCAGCTGGGCTGTGGGGTGTTCAGATATTGGTCAAACATTATACTGGGTGTATCTGTGAGGGTGTTTTTGGATGAGATTAGCATTTAAGGTAAACTAAGTAAAGTAGACTGCCCTCCCTAATGTGGGTGGCCCTCATCCAGTCAGTTGAAGGCCTCAATAGAACAAAAAGCTGAAACTCCTCCCTCCTGACTGATTGAGCTGGGACATTGGTCTTTTCCTGCCTTTGGACTCAAACTGAAGCATTGGCTCTTCTTGGGTCTTGAGCCTGCCAGCTTTTTTTTTTTTTTTTTTTTTAACATCTTTATTGGAGTATAATTGCTTTACAATGTTGTGTTAGTTTCTCTGCCAGCTTTTGAACTGGGACTTGGACCATCAGCTCTCCTGGTTCTCAGGTCTCCAGACTTGAACTAGAACTATCCCATTGACTTTCCTGGGTCTCCAGCTTACTGATTGCAGGTCTTAGGATTTGTCTGCCTCCATAATTGTGTGAGCCAATTCCTTATAACAAACAAACAAATAAATAAATCTATATATCCTGTTGGTTCTATTTCTCTGGAGAATCTTGACCAATACAATTATGCTTGGATAATATAATATCCAAGAGAATTGAAAACATAATATCCACACAAAAACCTGCACACAAAAGTTTATAGCACCATTATTCATAATAATAAAAGTGGAAAAAATGTAATTTGTCATTATCTGATGAGCAGATAAACAAAACATGGTATATTTGTACAGTGGAATATTACTTACCCATAAACAGGAATGAAGGACTGATATATTCTACAACATAGATGAACTTTGAACACATTATGCTAAGTAAAAGAAGCCAAGTGTGAAAGACCACATATTGTATGATTTATTTATATGAAATATACAGAATAGGCAAATCCATAGAGATGGAAGCTATATTAGTAATTGCCAGGGGCTGAGAGGAGAGGGGAATGGGGAGTGACTACTAATGGGTGTGGTGTTTCTTTCTGGGGTGATGAAAATATTCTAAAACTGATTATAATGAAGGTTGCACAACTCTGCAAATACACTAAGACACACTTAACTGTATACTTTAAATGGGTGAATTTTATGGTATACGAATTATATCTTAATAAAGCTGTTTAAAAAAACCCAATACTGAACCAAAGACCCTCTCCTTCAACCAAAAGCAACAAAAAGATGTTGGCCAGGACTGTACTAATCTGAAGGATTGGCTTCTGTGTGGTTCATTCACACACTGGCAGTTAGTGCTGGCTGTTGTCAGGAGGCCTTCTTTCCTCCACACGTGACCTCTTCAGGCTGCTTGAGTATCCTCATAACATGGTGGCTGACTTTCCCCAAAGCAAATAACCAGAGATGAAGACAGGCAGAAGCTGACCTTTCTGTCACCTAGCCTTGGAGAAGTCACATAGCATCAAAACCACTACATTCTGTTCGATAGAAGTGAGTCACTGAGTCTGGCCCACATCCAAGGGGAGGGGAATTAGGATTAACTTTTGAAGGGGAAGAGTATCAAAGAGTTAGTGGGCATATTTGAAAACCATCACACTGGGTAAGAATAGGTGAGGACTTGGCCTAGGAGAAGACTTCAGATGGAGAGAGGAAGAAATTAGGATTCTGGAAGAATCTTGAAGGAACTCTCCAAAAGCCTTGGTGCTCATGTGAATAAGAGGAGGAGAAGTAACAAGAAGTGGTCGGATGCTAGAGTTTCAAATCCTGAGAAGGAGGGTAGCCTGATGGCTCTGGCACAAACGGGTGATTCATCAAAAGGATGAGATTCTGGAGGTGATTTGAGTAGGGAGAGCTTCTCCAGGCAGTTTGAAATGTACCCCAAAAGGTGGGGAGAGAAGGTCTGAAGATGGCTGAGTAAAAGTCATCACTGAGCAGAAGCTGAAGTCCTGGAATCTGAGTTTTCTGAAAGGGATAGTGGAACAGATGAGTAGGGTACTTAGCCTTGGAGGATGCCTGGGGTAGAAAAGGAGACAAAGGAAGGAGTACCAAGAAGGGAGGTTTAAAGAGAGAGACAGTTTGAAGCATTGGATACACCAAATGGTGGAGAAGGATGAGGACCAAGAAAAGTAGGATCAAATCCACCTCACTCCAAAATATCTTTGTTGAGCACCTTACCTAACCACCGGCAAGGCACTTCAAATGGATGTGGAGAGTGCCTAGAGCTGAACTGAGCTTTGCATTCATTGGCACATGATTTGAACTCACTAAACCCAGCCTCCTCATTTGTAAACTGGTAGTACCTATTCCACTGGATCATTGTGGGATCCATTAGATAAGAAATAAATAGCAAAAGTAAGTGGCTGAGGAAATCAGAGGAACTGTCACTCTCTCCAAAAGCATGCTACTAATGACTTGTGCGTACAGGGTTTGAATAAACTGGAGGAAAGAGAAGTCTGAATCCAGCAGATAAAGTGAATGCTGAAGACGTGCACAGAGGTGCAGCTTTCTCTGTTAAGAGTTTAGCAGACAGTTGGGCCATCGCTGCCGACAGGCAGTTTTGATTCTGGGAAATGACTGTATTTTAACTTCTGGTTTCAGGTCCGACTGCAGACGCAGCCCCCAAGTTTGCCTGGACAGCCTCCCATGTATTCTGGGACCTTTGACTGTTTCCGGAAGACTCTTATGAGAGAGGTACAGAATCTTGGTGCTGGGCATTTCTCTTATTCAGAGGAACAGATTCTCAGGGTTGATTTGTTACTTCTCTGGGGGATAGGGTGACTTTGCGTAGTTCTGCTGGAGGTCTAGCCCACAGCTGTGGCTCTGTCACCATGCCATCCTATGCCCTCCTATTGTCATCGCTCTGGAGTCTTTGATAGTTCCAGCTACTGTTTTATGTGAATGACTGAAGCTAATAAAATGGTTCTAAAATGGTTCTCTCTTTTGGAAGGCAGAATTTAGACCACAGGGAATTCATGAGGAATAGTTGGAGACATGAAATAGAAGAAAATGCAAATCTGGATCAGTCAGTTTGACAGGGATCAGTGTCAGAAGTTCACATAAAATCTGGAGGAAGAGTCAGCCAGTCTGAGGAACAGTGAAAGAGGCCAGCAGAGTCTTCAAACCTCTAGACTAAACTAACTAAAGGAAACTAAATTGGTTTGAGGTTATTGAATTACATAGTAATTTTTCAGATATTTCTTAAAGTGAAAACATGGGATTTTAAAAAAGTTTTAATTACTAGTGATGTTTATTACTGACTTCATTAGCACATATGTGACAAGACCTTGTTGAGAACTTTTCCTTTGTTTCCTAAAATATAACTCTAATATGAATAAATATATATATATAGTGTTTATTAAATATACAGAAACTGAGAAGCATGTGTCACCCAGATAAAGAGGGGATGCTGGTAAGTGATGGACTCGGTCTGTGAGGAAGAGTTGTTCCCAGGGTTCCTGCAGGACCCAGGCATGGGAGGAAGATTTTGAGGTGGAGTCTACCCAACCACCCATGCGTGAGACAGTGCTGCCTTTTCTTCTGTAAGGCTCTCTTCCTTTCATCAGCCCAGAATGGAGTCTGATCGGTGTCCAGTGGAGGCTTTGGGCTTCAAGTCAGCTAAGAGTTCTCTGCCTTTACAGAGAGGCAGGATTTCATGCCTCTTGGTCAGCAAATGTTATTGAGGACCTATTCAGCGCCTGGGCAGTGGGCTGGGTGCTGGAGGCCTGATGAGAATGGCTCGTATAAACCCAACTCCCTGCAGAGTTGAATAGGCTTCCTTAGTTTATATTTGTGCTTGTCTCTGGGTTTTGCTGTGCCAGATTGAGCTCTCTGCTTTCTGGTGCTGCCAGATGGGTCTTGGTTGTGCTGCATGGAACTGGGTAGGCCAGACAGTGGAAGGAAGGCTAGAGGAGTTGTTGGGAGGCATGGGTTTGGCCCTCAGGCCTTGGGCATCCTCTCAGCCCAGGTGGGAAGCTGTGGGAGGGGCTTTTGGGGGTCTTTGTCACATGCTGCTTTTGCTGATCCTTCTCAGAACCTTCTCTTCGTATTAACCTTTCCTATTTACCTCCTCTGCACTTTGTCCTTGGAGAGTCTGCTTACAGCCTGTAGCAGTGCTAGACCTTTGTAGGATCTGGGAGGAGTACTGACGGGTACAGTTGTGCCCCTTGAGTTCTGGAAAAAAGATGGGTTGTGAATGGCCAGGGTCTGTAGCGAGGCAGGTTCTCCAGCCTAGGTCTGTGGACACTCTCAGTGTGCAACTCCACCCTGTTTCTCCTGCTACTTTATGTAGGGAGCAACTGTAACATTTTTTTGTGTTTTGTTTTAAAAATTATCCCTTATTTGTATTAAAATTATACAAGCACTTAGTTTGCTACTGAAGGACTTGTAACAAAGTAGCCCTCCCACCCCAATTCTCTAGAGGTTACTTTCAGCTCTCTCAGTTGTTAATGCTGTTTTCTACCTAGATGCACACGTATATTTTATACATTTAAAAATGTGTTTTAAAACTAACACAGGGACTTCCCTGGTGGTGCAGTGGTTAAGAATCCACCTGCCAATGCAGGGGACGCGGGTTCAAGCCCTGGTCTGGGAAGATCCCACATGCTGTGGAGCAGCTAAGCCCATGCGCCACAACTACTGAGCCTGCGCTCTAGAGCCTGTGAGCCACCACTACTGAAGCCCGCACACCTAGAGCCCGTGCTCCGCAACAAGGGAAGCCACCGCAATGAGGAGCCCGCACACGGCAACAAAGAGTAGCCCCTGCTCACCACAGCTAGAGAAAGCCCACGTGCAGCAATGAAGACCCAACGCAGCCAAAAATAAATAAATAAATAAATAAATAAATAAATAAATATATTTATTTATTTAAAAAATAAAATAAAACTAACACAACATTGTAAAGCAATTATACTCCAATTAAAAAAAAGAGAAAAAAATGTGTTTTAGCTACCTATTTGTGGTAGATGATTTTAACTCTTGCATTCCTTATCACCTTTCTGCCCTGCCCATGTAATTTTATCATACTTTGTGGTTTAGTACAATTCAGTGTTTTCATGATTACAACTTTATATATGTTTTTCTCTGTTAACTAAGTAATGTTCTATGATGTGCATTTCATTTCTTGTACAACTTTTTGTTTTTCTTGAGGTTGGGTTAAAAATTGCATCAGTTTCTTTTGCTTGTGTTTCTTTGAATCTCTGCCCCTGTCATCCTGTACCCTAAATGCTCTGTAGAATACCTTTTTGTTTGGTTTTCCACACTGCCTAAA
Organism: Balaenoptera acutorostrata; assembly: GCF_949987535.1. Taxonomy (NCBI): domain Eukaryota; kingdom Metazoa; phylum Chordata; class Mammalia; order Artiodactyla; family Balaenopteridae; genus Balaenoptera; species Balaenoptera acutorostrata. The sequence continues at coordinate 39,725,110 of NC_080073.1, forward strand.
TAGTTATAATCTGTTGTTACAATGTTTATTGTTTTGCTTTGTTCTTCTTGGAAAAAACAAACTCCTCCTGGAGTCCTCTATCCTTATACTCCCATGTAGACTGGTTTCTTCCCAGGCCCACTGTACCAGACACCATCCTGGAAATCCCCTTCATCTCTTGGGCCAAACCCTTGGTCTCAGATCTTCCTCTTCCTTGATTTACTAACTTGTTTGGTTGGGATATCTATTTGTCTATTTATTGGCTACTACATAGTTCCTTTCATTATCAAACTGTACTAGTGAAAATTGATGTGCAGTCTTGCTATTGTCTTTAACAGTAAAAACCCCATGTCTTTTTTTTGGGGGGGGCACACTGGGCGGCTTGAGGGATCTCAGTTTCCCAACCAAGGATTGAACCTGGGCCACAGCAATGAAAGCCTGGAATCCTAACCACTAGGCCACCAGGGAACTCCCCTCATGTCTTAATACTTGGGAAATACAAAAATTTCTTACACCTCTAATGTCACCCCAAAGAAGTCACATTGTACATTCTGTTTTGTAGCCTGCTTTATTTATTTATTTATTTATTTATTTTTGGCTGCATTGGGTCTTCATTGCTGCATGCAGGCTTTCTCTGGTTGTGGCGAGTGGGGGTTACTCTTCGTTGTGGTGCGCGGGCTTCTCATTGCGGTGGCTTCCCTTGTTGCGGAGCATGGGCTCTAGGCACGCAGGCTCAGTAGTTGTGGCTCGTGGGCTCTAGAGCGCAGGCTCAGTATTTGTAGCACACAGGCTTAGTTGCTCTGCGACATGTGGGATTTTCCGGGACCAGGGATCGAACCAGGGATCGAACCCGTGTCCCCTGCATTGTTAGGCAGATTCTTAACCACTGCACCACCAGGGAAGTCCCTGTAGCCTGCTTTTTTTTCACTTAGTAGTCTCTTCTCATGTTACAACGTGATTTTATGGCTATGTGATCGTCCATTTATGGAGTTCCCATAATGTGTCTCAATCTCCTATTTGGGAATTTTTAGGTTCATTCCAGAATTTTGCTACTTAATAAATTCCTGATGTCATTCTTTATTATGTCTGAGTATTTCCTTAGAATACATTTCTAGACAGAGAATTTTCTGATGAAAGTGTAAGCTACATATTTCCAGATTGCCTTCCAGTATAGGAGCTGTTTTCAGTTTCTCCAGCAGTGTATAAGAAGACAACTGTTTCTGATAAATGTGGGAGTATTCTTCCTTTTAAAAGCTCTCCTTGCTTGGAGGGGAGGTGAAGGAAGGAGGCCACAGGTCAGAGGACACACTGCTTCCCTGTTTCAGTGATGTAAAAGTTAGCTGTGTCTGTAAACAGCTTCCACTTCTGTGATTCCTTGCAGGGCATCACGGGTCTATATCGGGGCATGGCCGCCCCCATCATTGGGGTCACCCCCATGTTTGCCGTGTGCTTCTTTGGGTTTGGTTTGGGGAAGAAACTGCAACAAAAACACCCAGAGGATGTGCTCAGGTGAGTACTTACAAGCTTGGAGGACTCGATGCTGTTCTGCTTGGTGGTGTGACACAGGTTAAGGGGAAGAACCTTGGCTGACAGGCAGTGGCTGTCCTCCTGGGTCCCCAGGGCTAGCTCCTGGTTGCTCCACGTGAGGGAGGTACTTGAGTTTTCCTTTGCCCTGTGAACCAAAAGGGAAAAAGAAAAACTCAGGTCCCTCCCCCACCCCCTTATTAGGTTGTCATAATTTCTTCTGTGAGGTAGTATCGCTTAACCCCACAGCATTGGGAGGTCTGAATGCTAAAATGTGTGTGCCACGAAGGTACCTGGTGGTGCAGTAATGACAGCAGCAGCCTTGTTTCCCATCACCTGGTTGGGAGAAGGGAAGGTTCCAACTTTTGTTTTACTTCATTTTAATATAATTATTTCAGATATTGGTTTCTCTGGGTTTTTTAAAAATTTAATTAATTAATTAATTTGGCTGCATTGGGTCTTTGTTGCTGTGCACAGGCTTCCTCTAGTTGTGGCAAGCGGGGGCTACTCTTCTTTGCAGTGTGCGGGCTTCTCATTGCGGAGGCTTCTCTTGTTGCAGAGCATGGGCTCTAGGCACGCGGGCTCCGTAGTTGTGGTGTGCGGGCTTCAGTAGTTGTGGCACGCGGGCTCAGTAGTTGTGGCTTGCGGGCTCTAGAGTGCAGGTTCAGTAGTTGTGGTGCATGGGCTTAGTTGCTCCACGGCATGTGGGATCTTCCCGGACCAGGGCTTGAACCCGTGTCCCCTGCATTGGCAGGCGGATTCTTAACCACTGCGCCACCAGGGAAGTCCCTGGTTTCTCTGTTAAAGTGAAATAAATTAGTATATTTCCTTTCAGTAAACTTTAAGTTAGATTTGGGTATGAAGAGGCAGATGAGGCAGAATTATAGTTCAGAATTTATAAAGTAGTTAATGAAAACAGGCTTCTTGGGATGCAGGGGAATTCTGAGTTGAAACATGGGATGACAAGGCACACTCAGTCTGAGCTGTGCAGGCTGACAACTCCTGGGAGGGGCTGCAGGCAGCACAGGACCCTGGTAGGCTTGGGATTAGGAGCTCAAGGGAGGCAGCCCAGGGTGCCATGCGGTTGTTTTCTGTCACTACTTCAGGCCACAGCAGGCTGAGTAAGGGTCTGGACGTAGATAGAAATGCTCGTAATGTGAAACTCTATTTTTGGAGTCCTTGTGACCCTCTGAATGTGACCAGCTTCTATAAAAAGCCTCAGGTGGCCCCAAATGTGGGTGTGTGGGGCTTCCTTTTGAAACTGTGTTTGACTCTTGGTAGTCCAAATGTCCTATGGACACATGTCCTCTCTGAGCACCTGGTCTTTTAGCTCATGTGCCAGCTCACAAGGGCCATGCACAAGGACCCCCATGGGTTCACTGCTAGTACTTCAGCCTGTGGGTTGTATTCCCTGTACTATTGTGTCAGTCCTCAGAGAAGCACCCTTCCTGCTTAAGCAAAGGTTGAGACACTCAGGTCCCTGCCCCCATAATCCTGCCGTGCTCTTAATCCTGAATGTCAACCCTGCCACCTTCCACTCCCTGCAGTAGTGTTTGGGGACGGTATGGAAAGGAACATTACCAGGACCTTGGGTCCAGCACTCACAGATGCTTCCCTGGTGTGGGGGTGAAGGGTGGCAGAATGGGCCACCCACGTAGGGTGTCTGCATGGTACCCTGTGCACACACAGAGACCCTGTTCAGAGGAAAGTCCTCAGTCCCGGGAGATGGAGGTATGTCCAGCCTAAGGTCTGGGCATACATGGAAAAATAGGTGTTGGTCTCATGAGGGGAAGTTTCATTGCTGAGAGGGCTCCTCTTGGGGACAGCAGTGTGAACTGAGACTGTAAAGGAGGCCATGCATGAAAGCAAGTCTCCTGACTGTTGAACAATCAGCTTGTGTGCTGGGCCTGCATGCCTGAGGTAGTTGTGTGAGTGCCTGGAAAAAACAGGACCATTGAGACTGGTGCCCTGCCTGGAAGGAAGGACCTGAAGTGGATGTCTCCCTTTCCCCATTTGACATCTGTCCTCCAGGTTTTGGGCTCCTTGTAGGGTGGGACAGGCCTGAAGGCTCAGCTGTCAGAGGCTTGGGGTTAGGAGGGGCCTGCGGCTCAGGCAAGAAAGTGAAGTTTTTCAACAACATTTGCTAAATTGTGGGGACACTATTGAAATGCTAATTGTAACTCTGTGCTCCACTGCCTCCGGACCAGTCTGGTATAGCTAATCTTAGAAAGAAAAGGAGATGCCAGAGGTGGGACAAGCAGTGACGCTAGGAGCCTCCAATTCCTCCAAATATTCAGTGTGGTTCATTCTGTGAGGGCCATGGTAAGAATCCATATCTCTGGCGACTGGGGGACTATTCCCTGCATGGAAGGCCACAGGACCCATCATGTCTCTGGGTACCATCCCTGACTGGGCCCTTCCTAGCATCTTATGACACATTCCTCACAACTGGCTTGGCTGCCCCTTAGCCTGTGGAAGTGGCCACAGCCGTTCCTCTGTCCTTTGTGAATCTTGGCTTAAAATGTTCTCAGGCCCTTGGTGATCCAGAGGAGGCGAGATTGGAGGGGAACTGGGGTTGACTGAGGTCTACATTCTGGGTTAGAGGCTTTTTTCCACAACAACCCTGAACTTTACAGATCAAGGCACGGAGATGTCTGGAAACTCGTCCATAGTCACTGTGCATGGCAGGCCGGGGAGGAAACTTCTCCCATGGGTGAGGCCATCTGAGTGTGCATGTGGGCCTCGTGACCAAGCTCATATTGCTCTTGGCACTGAGACCCCTGCCTTGGGAAATTTGACGTCAGAATATACCTAGAACTTGGATTTTGTGTGAAATATGCTTTATTTGTGCTGGACTTCTGCCCAGTCCAAGTACTTATTTTTTCTTTCAAAGTCCTCTTTGCTGGGATTGCCTCTGTTCTGGGTGGTTAGTCACAGGTTCTTGCCTCTTGTTTTTGTTTTCAATACAGCTACCCCCAACTATTTGCAGCTGGGATGTTATCTGGTGTATTCACCACAGGAATTATGACCCCTGGAGAACGGATCAAGTGCTTGTTACAGGTGAGGGTGTGATCTGGGGTGGGGGGATATGATTTGGGGGGAGGTGGCTAGCTTTTTCCATTGGGTATACAATTTTGTGTGGATATTTATGTCCTTTCACCCTTTATAAAGACTTCAGGTCAGGTGTGCAAAACAGTTTCAAGGTTTTCAGGAACATGGAAGCAATCGTAGTAGAATCAAGAACCAGGACAGTGTAACAAATCAACCAAATGTCACACCTGTGACGGGTCAGCTCAGACTTATCCACCCTTATTAGCAGCTACTTCAGGAACTCTGAAAGGTGAGTCATGTCTCATCAGAGGTGGAAGGGAGGCTGCTCCTGCCTAACATGTTATGTCTCTGCCATTTGCCCAAAGGCTCAGTGCCCTTTAAGTGTCTGGCTTGTTCCCAGGCCAAGGGTGTGAACTGACTGCCTGCCTTACCACACAGGGCTCCTTTTTAAAAAAGTGTTACTGCTTTTTTCTTCTAATGGCTGAAGCAATTTAACACACAGTCTTTGCTAGAAAAATTTTGGTAATGCAGAGAAGCACAGAGAAAACAATGTATTTATCACCCATGATACCACCCCACTGTTATGCTTTCTGTGTGAATTCTTCTAGTCTTTTTGGTAAACTTGTATTAAAAAAAGTTATCTTTTGAAATAAAATTGGGGTCACATATTGCAATAGTTTTGTAACCAGCTTTTTTCATTTGATATGTCACAATATTTTTGTGATTTTTTTTCTCAGGCGTCATTTTCTATATTTTATTTCAATACATGGCTGTCATTTACCCAATAATCCCTTATCTGGGGACATGACAAATTATATGACATAGTGAAGATCTTTGTAAATAAGTCTCTGCATGTGTTCCTGATTATTTTCTTAGGATAAATGTCTAGACTTGAAATTAGTATGATTAAAGGTATGTACTTTTTTTTTGAAGGTATGTACTTTTTAAAATGGTTTTTAATGCATTTTACTAAATGGCCCTCCTATAAAAGTCTGTCATTTTCTATTCCTGTCAATAGTATAAGAGCTCTTACTTCCCAGCAGACTCTGTGGCATCTAATTTACAATCTCTGCTAGTCTGATGGGTGAAAAATTTGCATTGTTTTAATTTTTCTTGCTTTTAATTGTTGGTGAGGTTAATTTTTTTTTTTTTTTTTTGGTGAGGTTAATTTTTTTGATGCGTATTAGCTGTTTGTATTTTTCCTTTGTGAAATGCCTATTTGTGTTCTTTGCTCATTTGTTTTTCTATTGACTTATAAAAGCTTTGGACATGTTTGAATTTATTATTTTGTTTTATTTATTTATTTTTGGCTGTGTTGGGTCTTCGTTGCAGCGTGGGCTCTCTCTAGTTGCCGCGAGCAGGGGCTACTCTGTTGCGGTGCGCGGGCTTCTCATTGTGGTGGCTTCTCTTGTTGCAGAGCACGGGCTGTAGGTGCGCGGGCTTCAGTGGTTGCAGCACATGGGCTCAGTAGTTGTTGCACGCGAACTCTAGAGCGCAGGCTCAGTAATTGTGGTGCATGGGCTTAGTTGCCCTGCAGCATGTGGGATCTTACCGGTTCAGGGATTGAACCCGTGTCCCCTGCATTGGCAGGCGGATTCTTAACCCCTGCGCCACCAGGGAAGTCCCCAATTTATTATTTTTAAAGATTTTTATACAATTTGTAAAGGTTACACTCCATTTACAGTTGTTACAAAATATTGGCTGTATTCCCCAAGTTGTACAATACATCCTTGTAGCCTGTCTTACACCCAATAGTTTGTACCTGTCACTCCCCCACCCCTAAAACCTTTGGACATATTAAGGTTATTAATTTCTTATCATATTTGGCAAGTCTTTTTCATGCTTTGCATTCATCATTTAATTTTGTGCATTTTTTAAATTAAATTTTTTTATTTTGAGATACTTATAGATTCACATACAGTTGTAAGAAATAATACAAAGGGAAAAAAAGAAATAAATAATACAAAAGGATCCCACGTACCCTTTACTCAGTTCTTCCACAGAGGTAATATATTGTAAAATTATAGTACAATATCACAACCAGAATATTGACATTGTTACAGTCAAGATACAGAACAATTCCATCATGCCAAGGATCCTTCATGTAGCCCTTTAATAGCCACATTCACTTCCCTTACCCCACTCCAGTCCTTAACCACCCCAGCAACCACTAATCTGAACTCTATAAGCCTGTAATTTCAAGACTTATATAAATGGAACTATATAGTATGTAAACTTTTCAGATTGGCTTTTTCAACTCAACCTAATTTTCTGGAGATTCATACAGATTGTTGCATATATGAATAGTTCATTCCTTTTTAGTAGTCCATGGTGTGGATGTACTACAAATATGTTTAACTTTTCATCCATTGAAGGACATCTGGGTTGTTTTCAGTTTTTGGCTATTATAAATAAAGATGCTATAAACATTCATGTACAGAGGTTTTTCTGAGAAAATCAGTCTTCATTTCTCTGGGATAAATGCCCAGGAGTATAATTGCTGAGTCATGTGGTAGTTGCATGTTTAGTGGGTTTTTTTTTGGTTTTTTTGGGTTTTTTTGGCCACACCGCATCAGCATGTGGAATCTTAGTTCGCCCATCAGGGATCAAACCTGTGTACCCTGAAGTGGAAGTGTGGAGTCTTAACCACTGGATCTCCAGGGAAGTCCCATGCGTGTTAGTTTTTAAAGAAACTACCAAACAGTTTTTTCAGAGTAGCTCTATCGTTTTACATTTCCACCAGCAATGTATGAGTGATCCAGTTTCTCTGCATCCTCACCAACATTTGGTGTTGTCACTGTTCTTAATTTTAGCCATTCTGATAGGTGTGTAGTGATATCTCATTTTAATTTGTATTTTCCTAATAGCTGAAGATGTTGAACATCTTTTCCTGTGCTCATTTGCTATATGTATATCCTGTTTGGTGAAATGTTTGTTCATGTGTTTTGCCCATTTTCTAATTGGATTATTTGTTTTTTTATTATTGAGTTTTGAGAGTCCTTTATTCTAGATACTAGTACTTTGTCAGATATGTGGTTTGCAAATATTTTCTTCCAGTCTATAGTTTGTCTTTTCATCCTCTCAGCAGAGTCTTTTGAGCAAACATTTTAAATTTTGATGAAGTCCAGTTTGTTAATTTTTCTTTTATGGATTGGGTTTTGGGTGTTTGGGGCATCAGGTCTTAAGAACTCTTTACCTAGCCTGCAATCCCAAAGATTTTCTAATATGTTTTTCCAAAAGTTTTATCTATAGTTTACCTTTTACATTTAAGTCTGTGACTCCATTTTGAGTTAATATTTGTATTATGTATGAGAATTAGGTCAGAGTTCTTTTATTTTTTTCTTTTCCCTAGGGCTGTCCAATTGCACCATACCATTTGCTGAAGAGACTTATCTTTCTTCCACTGACTTGTGTTTGCATCTTTGTTAAAAATCAGTTGGGCATATTTGTGTGGGTCTACTTCTGGGTACTCTAGTTTCTTCCATTGATTTATGCATCTATCCCTTCATGAATACTACAGTCTTGATTAGTATAGCCATATACTAAGTCTTGAAATTGACTAGACTGATGCCTCCCACTTTATTCTTTAAAAAAAAAAATGGGGACTTCCCTGCTGGCGCAGTGGTTAAGAATCCTCCTGCCAACGCAGGGGACACGGGCTCAAGCCCTGGTCTGGGAAGATCTCACATGCCTCGGAGCAACTAAGCCCATGCACCACAACTGCTCAGCCTCTGCTCTAGAGCCTGAGAACCACAACTACTGAACCCGTGTGCCACAACTACTGAAGCTTGCGCTGCTCCACAACAGGAGAAGCCACCGCAATGAGAAGCCCCGCGCACCACAACGAAGAGTAGCCCCCACTCGCCGCAACTGGAGAAAGCCCGTGTGCAGCAACGAAGACCCAACACAGCCAAAAATAAATAAATAAATTAATTAATGAAAAAAATTGTTCTAGCTATTCTAATTCCTTTGTATTGGGTTGGCCAAAAAGTTCGCTCGGGTTTTTCCGTAACATCTTACAGAAAACTTTTTGGCCAACCCAATATTTCCATGTAAATTTTAGGATAATTTAGAAAATTGAGAAAAATCTTGCTGAGATTATGTTAAACCTATAGGTCAATTTGGGTAGAATTAACACATTATTTTGAGTCTTCCAATACATGGACATGTTATATCTCTCCATTTATTTAGAACTTTAATTTCTTTCATCAGCATTGTGTAGTTTTCAGCATATAAGCTCTTAATGTGTTTTCTTATATACCTAAGTGCTTCTCTCTTAATTTGACTTTGTAAAATGGCATTGTAAATGGTATTATAATTTTAATTTTTTTGTCTACATTTTCATTGCTAGTTTGTAGAAATACAATTGATTTTTGTACGTTAATCTTGTATCATGTGAACCTTCCTGAGTGCCCTTATTAATTCTAGGATTTTTTTTTGGTAGATTCTTTGGGATTTCCTATGTAGATAATCATGTTATTTGCAAATAGGGACAGTTTTATCTTCATTTCTAATCTGTTTACCTTTTATTTCCTTATTTCACTGGCTAGAATTTCCAGTACTATGTTGAATAAGAGTGATGAGAATGGATATTTTTGCCTTGTTCCCAATCTCATGGGGCAGTATTCACTATTTCACTGTTAAATATGATGTTAGATGTAGTTTTTTGTTTGTTTGTTTAGTTTTTTGGCCACGCCACGCTGGATGCAGGATCTTAGTTCCCCGAACAGGGATGGAACACAGTGCCCCTGCAGTGGAAGTGCGGAGTCTTAACCACTGGACCACCAGGGAGGTCCCAGATGTAGTTTTTTTGATAGATGCTCTTTATCAAGTTGAGAAAGTTACCTTCTTTTCCTCTTTTTCTGAGAGTTTTCTCATGAATGGATATTGACTTATTGCAAATTCTTTTTCTTCATTTATTAATGTGATCATGTGATTTTTCTCCTTTAACCTCTTAATTTGGTGAATTACATCAATCAATGTTTGAATCCTGAACCAATTTTGCATTGCTGGAATAAACCCCCCAACTTGGTCATAGTGTATAATTCTTTTTATATACTGCTGAGTTCTATTTTCTTATATTTTGTTAAGTATTTTTGCATCTATAGTCACGAGAGATATTAGTCTGTCATTTTTTTTTCTGTCTTGTCTTTGTCTGGTTTTGGTATCAGAATAATGCTATCTTCATAAAATGAATTGGGAATTGTTCCCTCTTCTGTTTTCTGAGAGGGATTATGTAGAATTGGTGTTCATTTTTCTATAAACATTTGGTAGAATTTTATAGTGAAACCATATAGGCTTGGAGATTGTGGGGGAGGAATTATTAAATTATGAATTCAATTTTCTTAATAGTTACAGTGCTATTCAAATTACTTATTTCATATTGGGAAAATTGTGGTAGTTTTTTTTTTTAATATTTTATTATTTATTTATTTGGTTGTGCCAGTTCTTAGTTGCGGCAGGTGGGCTCCTTAGTTGTGGCTTGCCAGCTCCTTAGTTGTGGCATGTGAACTCCTAGTTGCGGTTGCATATAGGATCTGGTTCCCTGACCAGGGATCGAACCTGGGCCTCCTACACTGGGAGCACGGAGTCTTATCCACTGTGCCACCAGGGAAGTCCCTGTGGTAGTTTTTGTTTTTGTTTTTTTATCTGAGTTGTCAAATGTGTGTGTGTAAAGTTGTTTGTAGTATTCCCTTATTGTCCTTTATACATTGGCAGATTCTGTGGTGTTATCTTCTGTTTTATTCCTGGTATTAATAATTTGTGGGGCTTCCCTGGTGGCACAGTGGTTAAGAATCTGCCTGCTAATGCAGGGGACACGGGTTTGAGCCCTGGTCTGGGAAGATCCCACATGCTGCGGAGCAACTAAGCCCATGCACCCCAACTACTGAGCCTGCACTGTAGAGCCCGCGAGCCACGACTACTGAAGCCCTCATGCCTAGAGCCTGTGCTCCTCAGCAAGAGAAGCCACTGCAATGAGAAGCCTGCACACCGCAACGAAGAGTAGTCCCCACTCGCCACAACTAGAGAAAGCCTGCGTGCAGCAGCGAAGACCCAACACAGCCAAAAATAAATAAATTAATTAATTAATAAAAAAAATACTAATTTGTGACTTCTCTCTTTTTTTTCTTTGTCAGTCTCACTTGAGGTTTGTCAGTTTTATTGATCTTTTCAAAAAAGATTTTTCTTTCTTTCTTTTTTTTTTTTTTTTTGGCCATGCCACGCGGCTTGCGGGATCTCAGCTCCCTGAACCCAGGCCATGGCAGTGAAAGCCCAGAATCCTAACCACTAGGCCACCAGGGAACTCACCTCATTGACTTTCTTTATTGTTTTTCTGTTTTCAATTTCATTGGTTTCTGCTTGTTTTTTATTATTTACTTCCTTTTGCTTGTTTTGGGTTTTGTTGCTTTTCTTTTTGTTTTTTTTTTAGGTGTTTGAGGTGCAAGCTTAGATTATTGTTATGAGGCTTTTCCTCTTTTCTAACATATGCAGTCTGTGCTATAAAGTTTCCTCTCAGCCCTGCTTTAGCTGTGTGCCACAAACTTCAATATATTTTAATTTTCAGTCAGTTCAGTGTGTTTTCTTTTTCTTTTTTTTAATATTTATTATTTGTTTTGCTGTGTCGGGTCTTAGTTACAGCATGCAGGATGTTTTAGTTGCGGCATGAAAACTCTTAGTTGTGGCATGTGGGATCTAGTTCCCTGACCAGGGATCGAACCCAGGCCCCCTGTATTGAGAGCAGGGAGTCTTAGCCACTGGACCACCAGGGAAGTCCCAGTTCAGTGTGTTTTCTAATTTCCTTTGAGACTTCCTTTTTTAATTACTTAGGAGAGTGTTGTTCAGTTTTCAAGTGTTGTAGATTATTGATTTCTAGTTTGAGTCCATTGTGATTGGAAAACATTCTGTATTATTTATATTCTTTTAAATTTCTTGAGGTTTATGGCCTTGGATATGGTTTATCTTGGTCCATGTTCCACGGGCATTTGAAAAAAATGTGTGTTCTGCTGTCATTTGGTGGAGTAATCTATAAATGTCAATTATATCCTGTTGGTTGATGGTGTTGTTGAGTTCTTCTCTATCCTTGATGATTTTCTGTCTAGTTGTTCTACCTATTTGTTGATGGAGGAATTTGAAATCTCCAACTGTAATTGTGAGTTTGTTTGTTTCTTCTTTCAGTTCTATCAGTTTTGCTTCACATAGTTTGCAGCTTTTTTGTTTAATGTATACACATTTAGGATTGCTATGCCTTCTTGGTGGATTGGCCCTTTTATCACTATGTAATGTCCCTCATATTACCATTATATAATATCCCATATTTTTGCTTACTATGTTCTTCCTTCCTTCCTGATGTTCCAGGGTTCCTTCTTTTAGAGTTTCTTTTCTATTTAAAGAACTTCCTTTAGCCATTCTTTTGGGGTAGGTCTGTGAATGACAAAGTCTCTTAGTTTTCCTTCATCTAAGAATGCCTAATTTCCCCTTTATTCCTGAAAAATATTTTCACTTGACATAGGGTTCTGGGATTACAGTTCTTTTCTCTTTCTTTCTTTCTTTCTTTTTCTTTCTTTCTTCCTTTCTCTCTCTCCCTCTCTTTTCTTTCTTTCTTTCTTTCTTTCTTTCTTTCTTTCTTTCTTTCTTTCTTTCTTTCTTTCTTTCTCTTCTTTCTTTCATTGTGTTGGGTCTTCATTGCTGCATGTGGGCTTTCTCTAGTTTGATCAAGCGGGGGCTACTATTCGTTGTGGTGTGTGGGCTTCTCATTGTGGTGGTTTCTCTTGTTGCGGAGCTTGGGCTTTAGGCACGCGGGCTTCAGTAGTTGTGGCACGTGGGCTCAGTAATTGTGGCTCTTGGGCTCTAGAGCGCAGGCTCAGTAGATGTGGCACACGGGCTTAGTTGCTCCGCGGCACGTGGGATCTTCCTGGACCAGGGCTCAAACCTGTGTCCCCTGCATTGGCAGGCGGATTCTTAACCTACAGTTCTTTTCTTTCAGCTCCCGAAAGCTACTGTGCCCCTTCCTTCTGCCCTCCCTGGTTTCTGCTGTCATTCTAATTGTTTTTTTCAATAGGCAATGTGTTATTTTTCTCTGGCTACTCTTAAGCTTTTTTCTCTGTCTTTAGTTTTCAACTAAGTTCACTTGTGATGTGTTATGGCATGGATTTATTTGGGTGTATTCTGTTTAGGGTTCGCTCAGCTTCTTAAATCTATGTTTATGTTTTGCCAAATTTGGGAAGTTTTCAGCAGTTATTTCTTTGAGTACTTTTTCAGTCCTACCCTCTTTTCTCCTCTTCTTCTGGGACTGTGAGGAAACAAATACTAGATTTTCTGTTACAGCCCCAGGGGTCCCTGAGGTTCTGTTCAGTTTGTTTCAGTTTGTTTTCTTTCTGTTGTTCAGATTGGGTATTTTCCATTGTTCTGTCTTCTAATCCTGATTTTTTTTTTCCTCTCTCCCCTGTATTCTGCTGTTGAACGAGCCATCCACTGAGCTTTTTAATTTTCCTTTTAATACATTTATTTATTTATTATTTATTTTTGGCTGTGTCAGGTCTTCATTGATGCATGCCGGCTTTCTCTAGTTGTGGCGAGCGGGGGCTACTCTTCGTTGCGGTGTGCAGGCTTTTCATTGTGGTGGCTTCTCTTGTTGCAGAGCACAGGCTTTAGGCGCTCGGGCTTCAGTAGTGTGGCACTCGCGCTCAGTAGTTTTGGTGCATGGGCTTAGTTGCTCTGCGGCATGTGGGATTTTCCCAGACCAGGGCTCGAACCTGTGTCCCCTGCATTGGCAGGCGGATTCTTAACCACTGCACCACCAGGGAAGTCCCCACTGAGCTTTTTATTTCGGTTGTATTTTTCAACTCTAAAACTTCCACTTGGTTCTTCCTCATATCTTCTATTTCTGTGCTGATATTTTATTTCTTTGCTGTGGCTTTCTAATTTTTTTAATCTGTTTCAAGCATATTAATAATTACTCATTGAAGGATTTTTACAATGGCTGGTTTAAAATCTTTGTCAGATAATTCTAACATCTCTGTCATCTTGGTGTTGGCATCTACTGCTGCTTTTTTCTTTCAGTTTGAGATCTTCCTGGTTTTGGACATGTTGTGTGATTTCCAGTTGGAACCTGGATATTTGCATACTTTATTGAGATTCTGGATCCTATTTAATCTTTCCATTTTAGTTGGCTTTCTTTGACACCACTCCAGTAGGAAGGGAGGGATGCTGCCTTGTTACTGCCAAGTGGAAGTGGAAGTCTAGGTGACCCACTCGACCTCTGTTGACACTTGAGGGTGGGGCACTTCTTTTTACTGCTGGGTGGATGTGGGAGTTCCAGTGTCTCTACTGACACCACAGGACAGGAGGGTGATGGTTACAGGCTGTCAGGGATGAAAGTCCTTATTCCGTACTTGGCCTTTTCTGACTCCACCCAGGTAGCCCACGTAGCATGTTGGGTACCTTGTTACAGCCCTGCGAAGGTGGAAGTCTGGGCTCCCCACAGGGTCTTTGCTGGTGTGGATGAGGGTGAGGCCACAGTTTTTTCTATGGTGTATGGCTGGAGTAGAGTGGTTTTTGTCTAAAGATTTTCTGTCTTTCTAGGCTGTTCCTTTTCTGGTCCTTTGTCTAGAGAATGCAGGCTTTTGTTGATGCTTCTTTTTCATCTGTGCTTGTTGGTATTCCTGGATTGCCAGTTTCTTCTGCTTTAAGTCTGAGATATATCAAAAAAGAAAATCCAGGGGACTCACCACTATGTCATTGCTCAAGTCCCAAGGTCCCTAACCAGTCTGCTTCTTCTCTCCAAACTTTCAGAGTCCTCTTATATTTATTTAAAACAAATAATGTCTATAGAGTTTTTTGTTGTACTTAGCAGGAGGATTGGGAAAATACTTCTTAGATGTCTGTATATTGATTTTGAGTTAGGGAATGTTTGTTTTCAGTAGCCTTGTCTCTTAGTCTTTTCCGTCATGGCTTCTTCCATCTCTTTTATGCCTGAAGTCCTTTTCTGCTCCTAGATGAGACAGTCCCCATCCATATTCTTCCCTTGCACTCCTCCACTCTGCTGGGTGACTACTTTGTAACTCTCTTCTCTTCTCAAACCCCTACCCTCTCAGGAGATGACCTGGCTTTTTAAAAAATTATTATTAATTAATTTATTTATTTTTGGCTGCGTTGGGTCTTCGTTGCTGTGCGTGGGCTTTCTCTAGTTGCGGCAAGTGAGGGCTACTCTTCATTGCAGTGCGCGGGCTTCTCATTGCGGTGGCTTCTCTTGTTGCAGAGCATGAGCTCTAGGTGTGCGGGCTTCAGTAGTTGTGGCATGCGGGCTCAGTAGTTGTGGCTCATGGGCTGTAGAGCGCAGGCTCAGTAGTTGTGGCACACAGGCTTAGTTGCTCCACGGCACGTGGAATCTTCCCGGACCAGGCCTCGAACCCGTGTCCCCTGCATTGGCAGGTGGTTTCTTAACCACTGCACCACCAGGGAAGTCCCCTGGCTTTCTACTTCACTGAGAAAACTGAAACTACCAGAAGAGGACTTTACCAGATGCCCTCCACTGCCTCCACTCACCCACTGGCATCTAACTACATCTGTGGCTGCCTGGCTGTTTCCACCACGAATGTCCCATGCTTCTGTTTGACCCCACATCCTATCCCCTCTTGCCCATCCAGAGACCTTGCTTCAACAATTCTTCTTTCTCTCTCCTTCAGCATCAGTTTTTGCTCTCCAATGGATTGTTCTCTTCAGCAATAAAAGCATAAACATGCTTGTATTTTCACCTTAAAAATACAAACTTCTCTCTATTTTATCTTCCACATCCATTTCTGTGCTTCCTGTCTTTGCTCCCCTTTACATCAAAACTCTTTGAAAAAGTTTTTTGTTTTTGTTGTTTTTTTCCTACTCTTTGTCTCTAGTCCCCCCTCTCTAATTGTCAAACCCACATCAGACTGGCTTTTGCCTCACAACTCCAACAAAAGTACTCTTGTCAAGATCACCAGTGACCTTTTTTTTTAAAAAAAAATTTATTTATTTATTTATTTTTGGCTGTGTCTGGTCTTAGTTGCAGTGTGCAGGCTGTTTGTTGCGGCACACAGGCTTCTCTCTAGTTGCGGCAGGCGGGCTTAGTTGCCCTGTGGCGTCTGGGATCTTAGTTCCCCAACCAGGGATCGAACCCGCGTCCCCTGCACTGGAAGGCGGATTCTTAATCACTGGACCACCAGGGACGTCCCACCAGTGACTTTTACACTAAATCCAACATTCAGTTCTTGGGCCTGGACATTGATCCATCTTGATCCATCAACAGAATTGGACTCAGCTGGTCCCCCATCTTCCTTGAAGATCTATCTTCACTTGGCTTCTCTCCTGACTTTCCTCCTACCTACTTGGCTGCTCCTTTTCTATGTCCGTTGTTGGTTTATCCTCATCTTCTCAATCTTTTAATGTTCATGTGCACAAGGCTCAGTCATATTACACTCATCTCGTTGATGATTTCTTCTTGTCTCATGACTTTTAGACACCATCTGTATAATAATGATTTTCCAGTTTATATCTCCAACTCAGACTTTTCCTGAACTCTGGACTAGTTTATCCAACATTTCTGTTGGATGTTAGTAGGCACCTCAGAGTCACCATGTGCAAAACTGAACTCCTGGTCCTCCTCAATACCTGCTTTACCTACAACCTTCTGCAGCTCAGTTGGTGGCAATACCATCTGTCTAGTTGTTCAGCTCTAAAACCCAGGAGTTCTCCTAGATTGTACACTTTGTCTCACTGTACATATCCCATTTGTTGAACAGTTAAGCTGGCTTTCAACAGATCACAAATCTACCCCGTCCCATCACCTCCATTGCAACCACATTGCTCCAGGTCACCTTCAGCACTGGCCTGGATGACTGTGAGGGCCTCCTCACTTGTTTCCCTGCTTATAGTCTATACCACACATAATAGTGAGAAAATTCTGTTAATATGTCAATTCCATGCCCAGTCCTCTTTGACCCCCCAGGTCACTGTGAGTCAGCTCCAGCATCCTCTGATAACATGGGCCTCTGTGCCATTCCTCAGATACACCAGGCTCACTTGTGCCGGGATCATCTGGGGAAGTTACATTTTTAAAAAAGCCATTGATACTCAATTGACATGATCTTAAATTTATTATTTTTAGAAAAATTGACGTCTTCCTGATTGAAAACTTTTCTGAAAACTTTTCCTAACCAGAACTATGACTCCCTTTTTATTTACCTCTTCTTTTGTGTCCTTTGGAAAGGTTTTAGAGTTTCATTTATGCAAATCCTATTGCTTGATGCACATATATTTTATTGCTTTTTTTTTTTTTTTTCCTAAGAACATTCTTTATACCTGAAACAAGTCACACCTCCTGTGATTTCATTGGAAAAACAGAAACTGGAAGAAGTATTTCTGTAACTTTATCAGAGGAACACAGATCAATATATTTAAAGGAAAGCTTAACTTGAGTTTAGACATGTAAATCAGTTTAGGAGAACATTGTGTACTACCTAGCGTATTCAGGTTTTGCTACTTGAAAGTTGACTATGAATTGATTTTTCTACCTTAATTTAACTAATAAATTTCTAGTCATACCTACTATATTCCTGGCAAGGGGCTAGAGATATCATGATCAACAAGGCTACGTTTTTGCTCTTGGGAATCTCATAGACTTGATTTTCTTCTCCAATACAAACCAAGCTCTATAGAAAGAGCTAGTTTAAGATATTGCAGATTTGGGCTTCCCTGGTGGTGCAGTGGTTGAGAATCTGCCTGCCAATGCAGGGGACACGGGTTTGAGCCCTGGTCTGGGAAGATCCCACATGCCGCGGAGCGACTAGGCCCGTGAGCCACAACTACTGAGCCTGCGCGTCTGGAGCCTGTGCTCCGCAACAAGAGAGGCCACGATAGTGAGAGGCCCGCGCACCGCAATGAAGAGTGGCCCCCACTTGCCGCAACTAGAGAAAGCCCTAGCACAGAAACGAAGACCCAACATAACAATCAATCAATCAATCAATCAATAAATCTTAAAAAAAAAAAAAAAGATATTGAAGATTTCATGAAGGTAGGCACTCACTTGAAAGAATAGCCTTTAAAACTCTTGAGTCCACGCAATTATTTTTCTTGTACTCATTGAAGTTATTAGGTACCTGATAAAAAATAGCAAGAGGTTGCACCGTAAGGAATATTTCTCCTAAATATGCAATATTAGACCAATGAACGTGGACTATCATATTTCTAACATTATGGAGAGTTCTGGGTTAGGTGCAGGTGCCCCTTCAAGAAAACTTGATATTAATGTTTCAGTATCAGCAATAAAACAGCACTTCATGTGTTACTTATAAAGGAAGATTTATTACCTTCATATCCTCTTTTTTTTTTTTTTAATTTATTTATTTATTTTTTATTTTTGGCTGTGTTGGGTCTTTGTTGCTGCACGCGGGCTTTTCTGTAGTTGCAGTGAGCGGGGGCTACTCTTCATTGCAGTGCATGGGCGTCTCATTGGGTGGCTTCTCTTGTTGTGGAACATGGACTCTAGGCGCGCGGGCTTCAGTAGTTGTGGCACTCGGGCTCAGTAGTTGTGGCGCACGGGCTTAGTTGCTCCGTGGCATGTGGGATTTTCCCGGAGCAGGGCTCGAGCCCGTGTCCCCTGCATTGGCAGGCAGATTCTTAACCACTGCGCCACCAGGGAAGCCCCATATCCTCTTAATAATGTATTTCTTCCTTTCATCAGGTATAATCTCATACCACAGCCTTTTGGCCTTAAAGAGTAATTTAATCTTCTTAGTTCAGAAAACCTTTTAAGCCTTTATTGCTATTTTTTTTTAATTTTAACATCTTTATTGGAGTATAATTCTTTATTGCTATTTGAATGGGATTCTTTTCCATTATTTTTCAACTAGTTATTGTTGGTATGTACAAAAATTTATTGGACTTATATATTTATTTTGTAAGTGTTTCTCCTTGGAACTATTAAATCTGAACTCTCTTTCCAGCTTTAATTACTCTTTGGTTGATGCCCTTGTGTGTTCGGATTGCTCTTGACTCTGTACTTGCTGTGGATCCTACATGGGGCTGTCTTTCTCTCAGATCTTTTGTGGGCTACCTCCTGCCTGCCCTCAGGCTCTTGGCTCTTAGGCCCTGGAGCCCAGAGGCTGGGATAGGGGGCCTCTCCTTGGCCCTCTCCTGGCTCTACACAGGACCTCTATCCAGGTATTTAGAGCTCTGAATACAATTTCCAGTTCACCTTCTTTTAACCAAGCTTTATGATCAGTTAGAGCTTGGAGTGGATTTAGTAGTCAATGGATATTTGTTGAAGGAATAAGTGATTGACTGAAGTATTTGTCTCCTCCTTTCTAGACTGCCAACTAGCTTTTTTTATTTTTTATTTTTCCAGCTAGCTTTATTGGGAATGCTCTTGTATTTGGGAACTTATTTTTCAACTTATTTTCCAACTCCTCTGTTGATTTTTTTTTCTAGTCAATGTGAGTATATTTTGCCATATATTCACCTAGGCTTATTTCATAGTAACTTCCACCAATATTGTACATTCTAAATAACTATCGATTTGCCAATGATAGTTATATTTTTCATTGGTCTAATGCATAATGACCACTCCCACACTCACTATGTAATCTTCTGTAACCTGCTAGGTTTGTTGACTTTGATGTTGCTGTTGCTGACTTGATGACTATTTCCTCCCTCTCAGATTCAAGCTTCTTCAGGGGAGACCAAATACACTGGTGCCTTGGACTGTGCAAAGAAGCTATACAAGGAAGCTGGGATCCGAGGCATCTACAAGGGGACTGTGCTCACCCTCATGCGAGGTAACCTTTGAGGCCCTCCATCTGAGGTGATTTGCCACAGGGGGTCTTGCCTGGATCTCCCGATGAGCCTTGGCACCATACATGCCACAGCTCTGACAGGGCCGGCACTGTGTGTCCTGGTTTTAGGCCATCTTACCTCTGGCCAGCATGGACACACATGAGGATGGGGGGACCCTCCATCCTTCTGATAGGCTGGCCCTCAAGGATGGAAATCATGAGCGTGGCAGTCGGAGGGGAGTAGCAAGTGGAAATCGTGGCTGGAGGGATGAGTGGGAAGAAAGAATGACTTAGGAGCAGTGGAGCTCTTTTTGGCTTGAGAGGCATGTCCTATTGGGGTGGCAATAGAAGAGACAGAGACAGCTCTACCCTTGTTCTGAGATGACAGCTTGGAGGAAGGCCAGATGTTAGCTCTGGTTATAACTGCTTGGAGTGGGCATATTAGCGGGGACCACTCAGAGGGCCTTTGAAGATGAAATAATGTCGTGCATGTTAGCGCTCACTCATACCAGTGCTCACCCCAGAGCAGCATCTGATCACTGCAAAGTGATTATTGCAAATAGGAAGTGCTGCTGAGGAGCTTCTCGGGAAACCTTCAAGGGTCCAAAGCCAAGCTTGGTTCTTCTAAGATCAAGAAATCTGTGAGAATTTTATATCATTTAATTTACCTCTTTCTTGCCATAACAGATGTTCCAGCCAGTGGGATGTATTTCATGACATATGAATGGCTGAAAAATATCTTCACTCCAGAGGAAAAGAGGTGAGGAGAACAGAAGAACTTAGAAGCCACTTTGCCCAATCATGGGTAGGTTGCCCTTCCCTGTTAGTGGATATGAAGGCAGAAGTGGGACTTGCTTCTGTCTCCATGTCCACTTTCCTCTTGTTGCTGCTGAGGCCCAGCTAATACTAATACTCTTTACCCTGTGCCTCACCCGGTGGAGGAAGTGTTTGAAACAAGTGCATGAAACCTCCTTCAACAAGTGGCAGCTACCATGTCACAGGAGCTTTGGCCTTGGACCTCCTCCCTCCAGCCAGTTTCTCCCTTTCTGTGGCTGCCCTGTCTGCACAGGAGGGATGGTCTGAACACCACTCTCACAGCCTTTGTCTGACTGGGGCTGTTTGGTATTCTGCAGTGTCAATGAGCTCAGCGTGCCTCGGATCCTGGTGGCTGGGGGCATCGCAGGGATCTTCAACTGGGCTGTGGCGATCCCTCCAGACGTGCTCAAGTCCCGCTTCCAGACTGGTTAGTAGAGGAGAGTGGGGTAGATGGGGTTGGAGTGGGTCCCAGAACTGGCTGCCCCTGTGGTACAGAGTTCTTAAGGCCCTAGGGATACTCACTCTCCACAGTAGCACTCAGCATCTGTCTGGCCAACATTCTCCCTTGCAGTCATTTGTGTTCTAGGAACGCTAGACTCATTTTCTTGTCAGCCTAAACATAAAATAAGTGAGAGAAGGACTTCCCTGGCAGTCCAGTGGTTAAGACTCCGTGCTTCCACTGCAGGGGGCACAGGTTCAATCCCTGGTCGGGGAACTAAGATCCCACATGCTGTGCAGTGTGGCCCAAAAAAAAAAAAATAGTGAGAGAAGAAGTCAAATCAACCTTCCTTCCCTCACATGAGCAGAAGGACTGTTTCATTCTTCATTCCCTTCTCCACTCCCTTGGCACCAGTAATCCAGACATTTGTATCTGTTTGTCCCAAGGTGAACTGTGTTGTCTGTGGACTGGTCCCAGATGACCTGCAAGGTGTCCTCTCACTGGTGCTGTGGCCCTGCAGGAAGACTTGACTACAATATTGTCCCCATGTAGGTCACCATGGTCAGGTCAGGAAGCTTCCTGAAGCCATAACAGTTGGTTTCTGCCCACAGCGCCTCCTGGGAAATATCCTAATGGCTTCAGAGATGTGCTGAGGGAGCTGATCCGGAATGAAGGAATCACATCCTTGTATAAGGGGTTCAATGCAGTGATGATCCGAGCCTTCCCAGCCAACGCAGTGAGTGACCGGCAGGGGCTGTGCTTTCCCTTTGGGGCTCAGAGCAGGGTGCAGGTGGGCTGACTTTTGCTTGCTTCTGGGATTGAATTGGGGGCTCAGTTTTTCCAAATCCCACCCTCAGTCAGAGCCTCCTTATTTGTTCCCTTTCCTGAAGCTGTCAGGAAGATTTGCCTTTGTGATTCTCTGAGGTGAGGAGCTTTGATTTCCTGGCCTGGCCATCAGAAGTGGGCAGTTGTGGGACATGCATTTTCTTTCCCTTTTAGGAATGAGAAAGCACAGCTTGATTCCGTGACCTGGGGTGGGAGATTAGGAAGGGATTTTGGTCCTGACAGGGCCAGTCAAGCACAGTGCTGGGGTCTCTGTGAATAGTCACAACTCCTGTTGGCTTTTCTCTTCCTTCCAACCCCTTCTCAGGCCTGTTTCCTTGGCTTTGAAGTTGCCATGAAGTTCCTTAATTGGGCCATGCCCAACTTGTGAGGCTGAAGGCTGTTCAAGGCTTCAGGATGCTGGAAGCTGTCATCGAGGAGGAACAGTGGGCAGGACTAGGCTGTCCTGAAGTGTGAGGCGGGGGGCATGGTGGGATGAGAGCTCTGTGCATGGACTTGTTGAGACCATTGTCTTAATGACATCCTCTTCCTGGTATAATTTGCCATTTTGCAACTTGAATCCACTCTTGTCAATTTAAGGGATCTCATGAGGATTTGGAGATGGAGTAAGTAGCTTCTAGACCAGATACTACCTGTGGCCAGAGTGCTATCTATTAGTTGACCACTGGCCCTACTACACCCAAAATACTCCTTGAGAAAGAGGGAATCTCAGCCTCTCACTGGAGACACTATGCATGTTTTCAGCCATCTGACCAGGAACTGGGGCCTTCTTTGATCCCTAGCCAGGAACACTCACCAGATTTCCAGGGTATCATCTAATCCTGGCCTGCACATGGGAATGTGGACTTGAGGCCCACATCTGTCTGTCCAAGTGGACTGAGCAAATGTGCCTAGGGGCAGATAGCCTGTTAACAGTCAGGTTTGTTTTTTTTTTTTTTAATGCATGCAAGTAATCAAAATTAAAACTAGAGTAGCCTAATTTCCAGGAGTAGGTGGAGAGCTTTCCCTCCTACACAGTGAGGAGGAGAATTTTGAACCGACAGTCCCAGCTTGCTAGGATAAGTGAGAAAGCCCAGGGTGTAGGAAGGCTCTTTTTGCACACTCTTGTCTCATGAGAGCGCCCTATTTTAACAGGAAATAATAAATATTGTTTCTAATTTTTGCATTGTGTGAAAATTTTTTCTTTTGATTCTGGGTCATTTCAGCAAGCAACCTCTGTGGCCTTGGTGGAGGCTGTTAGGGATCCAGTATCCTTCCCTGGTTGCTTCAGGCAGGGGTTCTAGCAAGAGAAAGAGGAGGAAGTTTTGGCCAGCCCAGCCTTCCCTGACTGCCCCAGCTCCAGCTGCTGGAGGGTGAGGTGGGGTGGGGTGGGATGGGGCAACTTGATTGGTAACTGTTCCCATAGCTCTCAGTGCAAGCCTGGCATGCAGGCCCCCACAGGGCCGAGCCTACAGCCCATCCTTTCATTCTTTCACCTCTCTGCCCTCAGCCATGGGTGTCTTAGCTAACGGATGGAGAGTCAATTGTTCTAAAAGGCCAAAAGCAGTCCTGAGTTTTCATATGCGCTTTGGGGTCACTGTGTGATCTGATGTCTGGCATTACTAATCAGGCTGATGATGATGACCAGGTGCAGCCGGAGGAGGTGAGGGAGTCAGAATGGAGAGTCACCAGCTAGTCTGTTCTTGGCTGGGGGAGGGAGAGGCTACCAGAGCTGGGCTTCTCTGGTGTTGTCCCATCTGGCAGTCACAGTTCTGGCACTTCCCACCTCACTGCAGCTGCACAGAGATCCTTGGACTTTGGCTTTAGAGCTATCACTCAGTGTAAATGGGTGAGAGGGGAAGGGACCCACCCCCATCTGGGAGTGGGTGTGGCCAACCTGGCTGGAAGCTGAAGATTTGGGGGTTTAAGGAAGGAGGATTTATTTCTGGGAAGATATTTCTGGATGATGGTCAAGTAAAAAAACAGTTTTAGGGATGAAAATTGTGTGCACTCTGCCTGGGAAGATTAATTCAGTGTTATACTTTTCCCCTCTCATGCTGCAGGATATCTTTGTTGAATCTCTCACTGATTTGGAGATGGCCACATATGTGTCTCCTGGAGCTCTTCTATGCACTGCCCAGTCCTTGAGACAGTCCTGAAACCTCGGCCTTTTCCTGGGACCTCCTGTGAGTGCATTTGCATTCTAACCAAATGCCAGCCATTCCCATGGCTCAGGATCACTTTTATAGTCTCTGCTTCTGGATAATTTACCCTTTGAAACAGCTTCCATTTTAAAATGGAATATTTTGATTCCTTGATATTAATGGTGGTAGATTCTTCTACTCCTTTGGGTGTTCAATAGATGTTAAGTCAAATAAGGAAGTGCCTGGAGGCATATTTGTGAAGGGAGCAGAGCAGATGGTGAGTAACTCCCTCCTGGCTGGCACTTTCTGTTTATGATGCACTTTGAAATGCCACCTGTTCCTGATATATCTCTTCTCTCCCTGACGGTGGGTACGAGTAGGGGAGAGATTGGGGCCCTCCTAAGCAATTTCTTGGACTGTCACAGACAGCCTTAAGTAGAAGCCAGTGATTGTTACAACAGCCAGCCAGTGATAACAGCCTCATCCAGGCACAAAGAAGAGTATAATTGGGTCAAAGGTAAAGGACAGAGGGCAGGTTGTTTTAACCTCAGCCTATTAGAAGCAATAGTAGCACCATTTCTGCCGTAAAGTCATAGCGTCTCTACCCACAGTTCTTTCACCACAATTCTTTTGAGGCTAGAACCCCTTATTCCTTTTCCAGCCGCTTCATGGATTCATTCTCATCTCTTTACCCCATGTAACTCAGTGTTTAATGGGTAGAGATTTATACCCCCATTTTCAGATGTGGAAGCCAAAGCTCAGACAGGGTAAACTGATCTACCAAGATCATTGGCAAATTGATAACAGAGTGTGGACAATAGAGTGGTGTCTGGGTGTCCACAGGCCTGAAGAAAGGCTTGTGATGCTATCAGAGGCTGTCCCCAGACTGCTTGACCTAAACTCCAAGAGGCCTGTCTGTACTGTAGGGTCAAAGCCCAGGCAGCTGGCCTGTGAGTCAGGCTAGGGGTGGCACACAGAGTCCCAACAGGCACTGGGAAGGCCTCAGGGCCAAGTGCTCGCTGAGGGCTCCTTTTTCTGCTTTCTTTGCTCTAGTCAGCATGCAGGCCTGTAGCTCTCCAGCCAGGCTCTCCCTTGCTTCCCAGGTTCTGTCCTTGCCCTGAGATGTCTAGAGGCAGACCCTAGGTCCACTGCAGAGACTGACACTTTCTCAGGACGGTGTCCCAGGGAGGGGCTGGCTCTTAGGTGCAGAAATAGGCAGCCCAGGAATTAACTGCTCCCTTGAGCATGGACGCTTGTTAAAATAACTGGACCAAAGGCAGTGGCCTCATGGGGGCGGCATTATGAAGGCTGAAATACAGCTTGGGTTAGGGCAGAGGAAATATAGCCCACTTCCCCACTCCCCCCTGTCCACTAGAGGCTAATGGACACTTCTAAGGCAAAATAGAAACTGATGGTGGTAGATAATAAACATCCTGGTAGGACTGGACCAGGGAGCTGGCATGTAGAGGTGGTCAGGTGACCAACAGGTCCCAGGAGATGGGTGGGGGACTGGAGGGGCATAGAGAAGCAGCCCCTTTGGGCAGAGAAGAGGGAGGTGTTCCTGCTGGGGCTGAGTCCCCCACTTAGGTAGAGGGCATCAGAGGGCAGAAAGTGTGTAAACCAGGGGGCCTGGGCCAAGAGCAGGCTGTCTTCCAGAGAAGTCTGGGGGAGTATGGGCATCTACCTTCTTCCTGGAAGGAGAGGAAAAAAACCTTTTAAATAATAAACCTGTCAAGAGTACGTGAAACGGGGCGGGGGAGGAATAAATTGGGAGATTGGGACTGACATATACACACTACTATATGTAAAATAGATAACTAATAAGAACCTGCTGTATAGCACAGGGAACTCTACTCAATACTCTGTAATGGCTTATATGGGAAAAGAATCTTAAAAAAAATAAAGAGTACATGAAACAACTGTTCCATTGGAAATAGCAGTTGGTACCCTACCCACGTTCATTTTCACCAGACTCACTGCTCTTGGACTAGACATGTGCCCCACCTGTGTTACTCAGCATAGTTGTGAACACTTCTGAGAACTGGCCCCATCGTGTCCATGTCTGCCTGAGGTTGGTGATGTGGCAGTCTGTGCAAGATGATGACTACATGCTGGGTAGTGAGTAGGACTGGGGTAGGCTGAGTGCCTGTCAGGGCTCTAGGGCCTCCTTTTCTCTACCATGGATGCTGTATTTCTCTTGCTTTCGAGGGTCTCTGCTCTTGACCTTTTCTACCCACCATTACTTGCTGTTGGCAGCTGTTTCCCAGTTACTGGCTGCCTGTGGGTTTGGTTGCCATGGTAACCCCCAGTGGTGCAGCTGAACAGGCTTGAATGAAGGTGGTCCTAGAAGGGTAAGGGTAGAAGATGGGGGCTCAGGCCCCTTGTATTCTCTCTTGTTCCAGGGCCCTATTCTTTTGCCAACTCAACTGGGCATTCATGAAGGCCCTTGGGACTCCCCTTGCTATTGAAGGGTTTCCCAGAAGGGGCAGAGATAGATCCCTGCTCTGGGGACCAGGTGCAAGGGGAGGGGAGTCAAGGTGGACCTGGAGGCTGGCTCTCCATCCTTACTCTGAGGCTGGTCTGTGGAGACAGGTAAGGAGCAGCTATGGGGTTCCTGATTTCAGTGGCCGTCATTTCCTCCAGGTCTAAGGATGCCTTTGAATGCCATGTTTGCTAGATGGATGGATGGCCAAGCTATGGGGTACCTGAGAACAAGTCAGGAGGAGCAACCTTCTGGCAGAGGCTGTCAGGGGTTCCTTGGAGTGACGGGGAGAACCTGCCTGCAGCCAGCTCTGTTGTCAGTCCTGGAGTAGCCTCCTCCTACCCTATTTTGCAACTGAAGTTGGAGTCCTAGCTGTACAGGTGCCTGTCCCCCTGTCAAACATGTAAAGCCTGACAAATGGGCCAACTAGAGAGTGGAGCTGTGAATTTGCCTTTCCAAAGGGTTAGTGGTAGGACTGCTTGAAGTGGGTCAGATCCTCAGGTATGGCAGTGCAGTGGGAGTCCCATCCAGGTTTCCTGGGCATGGGCTGACTCCTGGAAAACTTGGAAGGGTCAGTCTACCCACGAGCAGAGAAGAGTTGAGGTACTCTGTCCCTCCAGCTCCTCATTGCTTGTCCTTAGTGAAGTCTTCACATTCTGAGATCAGAAGCATAGCTTTGAAGCAAAAGATCCTAGTTCTGAGCCTGAGGTCAGGAGAGCAGTTTCACTGGCTCTTCTTGCTGTGTGGAAAGTTATCATTCATTCATTCATTCATTCAGTAAATCTTCTCCAAGACTGTGCAGTAAGGACCCAGCAGGGAACAAGTTGGACTCTACCCCTTCCCTAACAGAGTTGATGGTCCAGGACTCCTCCCAGGAGTCAAGAAACTTGTTCAGGGAGACACTGCTGTTTAGAATCACAGGCTTACCTGGCCTAGAGCTTGAGTGGCTTCTGCATCAGTGGGGATCGGGTATTCCTGCTTCTAGAAGCTCAGTTCCCAGAAGCACTGAACTCCTGGTTGTGTGCCAAGCCAATATGAGAGGTCCAAGTGAGGATTTTAATTAATACTGGGTAATTACTAGGTGGAGCTTAACCATCCCAAATGCCTTACAGGTTCCCAAGGCTACATCTAGTCACTTTTTGGCTGGGCCCAGCAAAGAGATGGAGGACTTTGTCCTATGCCTACTGGGCCTTTGGTCAGTACCTAGGCTGTGGTATGGACATACCAGGAAGGTTTCCACCTTTTTCTATTCCTTTCCAATCTGGTGTGGGTGAAGGGGCAGCTTGGGAAATAGCATGGCCTCTCCAGTTTGCCTTTGCCCTCTCCCCAGGGGCAAAGGATAACAGTGCCTTGTGGTCTGCTCAACACCATCAAGCAATGCTGGCCCAGGGCTCAGGGTGGCGTATGGGGAGAGTAGGGGTGTGCAGACCTAGTCCTGGGAATCCTGGTGGGAATGCTCAAGAGGAGAAACAGGCACAGTGGTCGTTCCTGCCCTGGGCCTTTATTCCCTTTTCTCAAGGAACATGTTTGGCCTACTGAGTTCTTCCAGGCTTATTTATCTGCCTTTGGCTCGCAAATTACTATATCACTGAAACTCCAGCTACCTACAAGGGCTTCCTCCTTTGACATCTCACAGACTTCCTGCCGGACTTCTGAGGGTCCTATGGTCATGCCACTATGCCACCCAGCGGTCAGGGTGGTTCTGACTTTACCATGCCTTTGCTCTTGCTGTCCTCTTTGCCCACATGGCTTTCCTCCAGATCTTCCTGTGGTTAGATTCTGCTCAGGCCTCGCAGTCAGCTTGAATGTACCCCCCTAAAGTGGGCCCTCTTGTTTTCCACCATAGCTGGAACCACACCGGGGTGGTAATGTGCATGCTTGCATCTGGCTCTCAGAGCCTAGTAAGGGCTGGCAAACGTTTGGATCTTAGAGTGTATTGAAAGAAGAAATGAAAGGTGAAAGGCACTAACGACGCCGCTTAGCGGGTAGACCACTCATTTCCTGCCCCTGGACCGGAGACTGCCCGGGCAGCCGGGCTGGCGGCCGCCCCACTGGCGCACGCGCACTGAGGTCCGGCGCTCGGCGGGAGCGCGCACGCCCGCGGCCGCGTGCGTCACAACCCGGGCTCCCGCCCCGCCCATCCAGCTCGCCCGCCTGTCTGTGCCGGAGGCGGCGGCGGCTGCCTAGTGACAGCGGCGGTGGCACCAGGCCAGCCGGAGCAGCGTAGGGTGGTGCGGCCCGGAAACGCACACCCGGACAAAGGGCGGCGTGGCGCGAGGAAGACCCGACCCGGGTCGCGCGTGAGGGGACCTCGCGGGCGCGGGGCGAGAGGCCGGAGTGAGGGAGCACCCAGGCGGTGGCCGCCGGCGGCCCGGTCCCGCCTGCCGCCGCCGGCATGAGCCACATCCAGATCCCGCCCGGGCTCACAGAGCTGCTGCAGGGCTACACCGTGGAGGTATTGCGGCAGCAGCCGCCCGACCTCGTCGACTTCGCGGTGGACTACTTCACCCGCC
Source organism: Balaenoptera acutorostrata (assembly GCF_949987535.1). Taxonomy (NCBI): domain Eukaryota; kingdom Metazoa; phylum Chordata; class Mammalia; order Artiodactyla; family Balaenopteridae; genus Balaenoptera; species Balaenoptera acutorostrata. The sequence goes on from NC_080073.1 coordinate 39,753,681, forward strand.
TTCGCGAGGCCCGCTCCAGAGCTTCCACCCCGCCCGCCGCCCCTCCTTCCGGCTCCCAGGGTCTAGAGCCCGGCCCTGGCCTTGTCGCCGATGCGATCACGGACAGCGAGTCGGAAGACGAAGAGGACTTGGACGGTAGGCAGAGGGCTGGGCCGAGGTTCGCGGTGGGGGGTACGGAGGGAGCGGTGCCGAGGGTCTCTAGAGACCTAGGAGGGGCTGCTGGGGGCCAGGCCCGCCACACTGGGCCGTGGGATCTTGAAGCCCTCGAGTGGAGTTTGTCCGGATTCCCCCAGCCGCCGGCGTGAGCGCGGCGTGCGCCACTTCCAAATTGAGCTCGGCGGTCCTGCGAGCTCTAGAGCGCACAGAGCGAGTTGTAAGGTTCAGCTCGAGGGAAAACGTGCGCGCTTTTGGCGCGCGTGCTGGCGCGGGGCCCGAGGGGCGTGGAGCCCACGGCCGCCTCGCCTCGGCTGGAGACCCTTCACGCAGTTTCGTTCCGAAGAGAACATTCACATCCACTGATTCGTATTTCCTAACGAGGACGGTAACTTTAGAAAGAATTCATTTTGTGAAAAGTTACTGTGAAAAACTTTAAGCATAGACAAAAATAGGAAAGGTGAAATGAACCTTCTGTATGCCAATACCCACATTACACAGTTGAAATATCTGTCAGAAATGTTTCATTTGTACCTTTTTTTTTCTCCTTTGCTGAAGAATTTTAAAGCATATCCCAGTATTTCACCCTTGAATACTTGAATATGCATTTCTTAATGTTGACCCTGGGTATATATATATTTTTTTTAATTTGGCTAAAATGATTGGATCAAATTTGGTGAGGGTAAACAATAACTTTTTTTCGCATATGGGGTGCAGGAAAGAAGACAAATAACACTTGTACATCTGATTTAAGCAAGATTGTCAAAAAGCATTTCCATTTTCTGTGATTGCTTCAACATAGGCTTTGTCAATTTAATAGAATTACCCTACTTTTGAACAGCCAAAATTTAACAAAACAATGAAAACATTTGAGAGGCAAAGTTAGTCTTAGTGTTACTGGATCATACTGAAAAAAAACCCAACAACCTAGTTCTGAGTTGAATCCACATTCAGATTAGGCTGGCAGAGAGTTCATTATTGGTCATCGCTGTTGGACGTTGTAAGCTTCAGTGTTCTGGACAACTTCCCTAAGTTTATTCATGCTAAGAGTGGAGATTTCTCTACCGTGTTTCCCTTGACTTAATGCACATTAAATTATGAGTTTTTCATCTTAAACCTGGAAATCAGAAATTATTTTCCAAATCTCTGTCACAGAATTGCTTTGTGGTCTAAGACAAACTGTGGAACCTGTTTGATTTCAAATTTACTTATCTTTAAAATAGGGTTCGTGACAACAATCTCACAACAGTCTCAACAATTTCACTGTCATAACAATAAATCACAAAGCTGTAACTTGCTTTGCAACAATTTTTATTTACACAAAACATTAGTATTTTAGCTATTAGTCCCAGATGAGTAAAACAGAGTTTACAAGTTTTGTGTTATGTCTTCATTCTTTGTCATCTTTAATATCTTTTTCAAAGTTGAATTGACTTAAATCTTTGTAACCTTGTGCTTTATTTTATTGGTATTTAAATTTTTTGTTTGTTTATATCTCTTCAGTGACTGTGCTAAGTATATTATAGAAATCAACACAAGGTGAACTTCTATTTACAGATAATAACTTAAAAATACATGGCACACAGTGAGATACCACTTCACACCCATAAGGATGACTATTATGAAAAAAAGAAAGAAAACTTGAGGGTTCTAATTCCTCCCCATCCTTGTCAACACTCATTATCTTTATTATTATAGCCAGCCTAGTGGGTAGGAAGTATTATAGTACCTCACTGTGGTTTTGCTTTGCAGTTCCGTAATGATGTTGAGCATCTTTCCATGTGTTTGTTGGTCATTTGTGTATCTTCTTTGAAGAAATGTCTATTCCGAGCCTTTGTCCATTTTTTAATTGGTTTATTTGTGTTTTTATTATTAAGTTGTAAGTGTTCTCTGTATATTCTAAACAAATCCTTTATCAGATATATGACTTTAAAATATTTTCTGTCATTTAGTGGGTTGTTTTACTTTTGTTTTTATATAAATTTATTTATTTATTTATTTGGCTGTGTTGGGTCTTAGTTGTGGCACACGGGATCTTCGTTGCGGTATGCAGGATCTGTCATTGCAGTGTGCGGGCTTCTCTCTAGTTGTGGTGCATGGGCTCTAGAGCACGCGGACTCAGTACTTGTGGCGTGCGGGCTCTCTGGTTGTGGCGCGCGGGTTTACTCTCTCCAGTTGTGGTGTGCGGGTTTTCTCTCTCCAGTTGTGGTGTGCGGGCTCCAGAGCGTGTGGGGTCTGTAGTTGTTCTGCGGGGGCTCCAGAGTGCGTGGGCTCTGTAGTTTGCTGCAGAGGGCCTCTCTAGTTGAGGCGCGTGGGCTCAGTAGTTGCCCTGTGGAATGTGGGATTTTAGTTCCCTGACCAGGGATCAAACCCGTGTCCCCTGCGTTGGAAGGAGGGTTCTTTACCACTGGACCACCAGGGAAGTTCCACTTCATTCTTTTATATGTGGGTATCCAGTTGTTCCAGCACCACTTATTAAAAAGACTATTCTGGGACTTCCCTGGTGGCGCAGTGGTTAAGAATCTGCCTGCTAGTGCAGGGGACACGGGTTTGATCCCTGGTCCCGGAAGATCCCACATGCCGTGGAGCAGCTAAGCCCGTGTGCCATAGCTAGTGAGCCTGTGCTCTAAGCCCACGAGCCACAACTACAGAGCCTGTGTGCCACGACTGCTGATGCCTGTGCACCCTAGAGCCCATGTGCCGCAACTACCGAAGTCCCTGTGCTCTAGAGCCCGCATGCTGCAACTACTGAAGCCTGCACGCCTAGAGCCTGTACCCTGCAACAAGAGAAGCCACCACGATGAGAAGCCCCTGCACTGCAACGAAGAGTAGCCCCCACTCACTGCAACTAGAGAAAGCCCGCACACAGCAACAAAGACCCAACACAGCCACAAAAAACAAAAAAACAAAAAGATTAAAATAAAAAGACTATTCTTTCCCCATTTAATTGTCTTGGTACTCTTGTTGAAAATCAATTGACTGTAAATGTGAGAGTCTGTTTTGAACTCTCAGTTCTATTCCATTGATCTGTATATCTGTCTGTATGCCACTACTACACTGTTTGATTACTGTAGATTTGTGGTAGTTTTGGAATCAGGAAATGTGAATTCTCCAACTTTGTTCTTTTTCAAAGTTGTTTTGGCTATTTGCAGTTCCATATGAATTTTAGGATTAGTTTGTCAATTTCTGCAAAGAGGCCATCTGGGATTTTGACAGAAATTGCATCGAATTTGTAGATTAATTTGGAGAGTATTGCCTTTTTACAACGTTAAGTCTTCTGATCTATGAGTATGGGATGTCTTCCCATTTATTTAGATCTTCTTTAATTTCTAAATTAAAGAACTACAAATGTTTGATTGGTTCAATATGGTGGAGTAGAAGGACGTGCTCTCACTCCCTCTTGCGAGAGCACCGGAATCACAACTAACTGCTGCACAATCATCGACAGGAAGACACTGGAATTCACCAAAAAAGATACCCCACATCCAAAGACAAAGGAGAAGCCACAGTGAGACCGTAGGAGGGGTGCAATCACAATAAAATCAAATCCATAACTGCTGGGTGGGTGACTCACAAACTGGAGAACACTTATACCACAGAAGTCCACCCACTAGAGTGAAGGCTCTGAGCCCCACGTCAGGCTTCCCAACCTGGGGGTCCGGCAAAGGGAGGAGGAATTCCTAGAGAATCAGACTTTGAAGGCTAGTGGGATTTGATTGCAGGACTTCGACAGGACTGGGGGAAACAGAGACTCCACTCTTGGAGGACACACACAAAGTAGTGTGCGCATCGAGACCCAGGGGAAGGAGCAGTGACCCCATAGGAGACTGAACCAGACCTACCTGCTAGTGTTGGAGGGTCTCCTGCAGAGGCAGGGGGCGTCTGTGTCTCACCGTGAGGACAAGGACACTGGCAGCAGAAGTTCTGGGAAGTACTCCTTGGTGTGAGCCCTCCCAGAGTCCGCCATTAGCCCCACCAAAGAGCCTGGGTAGGCTCTAGTGTTGGGTCGCCTCAGGTCAAACCACCAACAAGGAGGGAACCCAGCCCCACCCATCAGCAGACAAGTGGATTAAAGTTTTACTGAGCTCTGCCCACCAGAGCAACAGCCAGCTCTACCCACCACCAGTCCCTCCCATCAGGAAACTTGCACAAGCCTCTTAGATAGCCTAATCCACCAGAGGGCAGACAGCAGAAGCAAGAAGAACAGTCCTGCAGCCTGTGGAACAAAAACCACATTCACAGAAAGATAGACAAGATGAAAAGGCAGAGGGCTATGTACCAGATGAAGGAACAAGATAAAACCCCAGAAAAACAACTAAATGAAGTGGAGATTGGCAACCTTCCAGAAAAAGAATTCGGAATAATGATAGTGAAGATGATCCAGGACCTCAGAAAAAGAATGGAGGCAAAGATCGAGAAGATGCAAGAAATGTTTAACGAAGACCTAGAAGAATTAAAGAACAAACAAACAGAGAGGAACAATACAATAAGTGAAATGAAAACTACACTAGAAGGAATCAATAGCAGAATAACTGAGGCAGAAGAACGGATAAGTGACCTGGAAGACAGAATGGTGGAATTCACTGCTGAGGAACAGAATAAAGAAAAAAGAATGAAAAAAAATGAAGACAGCCTAAGAGACCTCTGAGACAACATTAAACGCAACAACATTCGCATTATAGGGGTCCCAGAAGGAGAAGAGAGAGAAAGGACCAGAGAAAATATTTGAAGAGATTATAGTCGAAAATTTCCCTAACATGGGAAAGGAAATAGCCACCCAAGTCCAGGAAGCGCAGAGAGTCCCATACAGGATAAACCCAAGGAGAAACATGCCGAGACACATAGTAATCAAATTGGCAAAAATTAAAGACAAAAACTATTGAAAGCAGCAATGGAAAAATGACAAATAACATACAAGGGAACTCCCATAAGGTTAACAGCTGATTTCTCAGCAGAAACTCTGCAAGCCAGAAGGGAGTGGCATGACATATTTAAAATGATGAAAAGGAAGAACCTACAACCAAGATTACTCTACCCAGCAAGGATCTCATTCAGATTCAATGGAGAAATCAAAAGATTTACAGACAAGCAAAAGCTAAGAGAATTCAGCACCGTCAAACCAGCTCTACAGCAAATGCTAAAGGAACTTTTCTAAGTGAGAAACACAAGAGAAGAAAAGGACCTACAAAAACAAACCCAAAATGATTAAGAAAATGGTCATAGGAACATACATATCGATAATTACCTTAAACGTGAATGGATTAAATGCTCCAACCAAAAGAGACAGGCTTGCTGAATGGATACAAAAACAAGACCCATATATATGCTGTCTACAAGAGACCCACTTCAGACCTAGGGACACATACAGACTGAAAGTGAGGGGATGGAAAAAGATATTCCATGCAAATGGAAATCAAGAGAAAGCTGAAGTAGCAGTACTCCTATCAGATAAAATAGACTTTAAAATAACGAATGTTACAAGAGACAAGGAAGGACACTACATAATCATCAAGGGATCAATCCAAAAAGAAAATATAACAATTATAAATATATATGCACCCAACATAGGAGCACCTCAATACATAAGGCAACTGCTAACAGCTCTAAAAGAGGAAATCGACAGTAACACAATAATAGTGGGGGATTTTAACACCTCACTTACACCAATGGACAGATCATCCAAACAGAAAATTAATAAGGAAACACAAGCTTTAAATGACACAATAGACCAGATAGATTTAATTGATATTTATAGGACATTCCATCCAAAAACAGCAGATTACACTTTCTTCTCAAGTGTGCACAGAACATTCTCCAGGATAGATCTCACATCTTGGGTCACAAATGAAGCCTCAGTAAATTTAAGAAAATTGAAATCATATCAAGCATCTTTTCTGACCACAATGCTATGAGATTAGAAATCAATTACAGGGAAGAAAGACGTAAAAAACACAAACACATGGAGGCTAAACAATTCGTAACTAAATAACCAAGAGATCACTGAAGAAATCAAAGAGGAAATCAAAAAATACCTAGAGACAAATGACAATGAAAACACGACGATCCAAAACCTGTGGGATGCAGCAAAAGCAGTTCTAAGAGGGAAGTTTATAGCAATACAAACCTACCTCAAGAAACAAGAAATCTCAAATAAACAATCTAACCTTACACCTAAAGGAACTAGAGAAAGAAGAACAAACAAAACCCAAAGTTAGTAGAAGGAAAGAAATCATACAGATCAGAGCAGAAATAAATGAAATAGAAACAAAGAAAACAGTAGCAAAGATCAATAAAACTAAAAGCTGGTTCTTTGAGAAGATAAACAAAATTGATAAACCATTAGCCAGACTCATGAAAAAAAGAGGGAGAGGACTCAAAACAATAAAATTAGAAATGAAAAAGGAGAAGTTAAACAGACACCGCAGAAATACAAAGCATCCTAAGAGACTACTACAAGCAACTCTATGCCAATAAAATGGACAACCTGGAAGAAATGGACAAATTCTTAGAAAGGTATAGCCTTCCAAGACTGAACCAGGAAGAAATAGAAAATATGAACAGACCAGTCACAAGTAATGAAATTGAAACTGTGATTAAAAATCTTCCAATCTCAAAACAAATGTCCAGGACCACATGGCTTCACGGGTGAATTATATCAAACATTTAGAGAAGAGCTAACACCCATCCTCCTCAAACTTCCAAAAAGTTGCAGAGGAGGGAGCACTCCCAAATTCATTCTATGAGGCCACCATCACCCTGATACCAAAACCAGACAAAGATACTACAAAAAAAGAAAATTATAGACCAATATCACTGATGAATATAGATGCAAAAATCCTCAACAAAATACTAGTAAACAGAGTCCAACAACACATTAAAAGGATCATACACTATGATCAAGTGGGATTTATCCCAGGGATGCAAGGATTCTTCAATATACAGCAATCAATCAGTGTGATATACCATACTAACAAATTGAAGAATAAAAACCATATGATCGTCTCAATAGATGCGGAAAAAGCTTTTGACAAAATTCAACACCCGTTTATGACAAAAACTCTCCAGAAAGTGGGCATAGAGGGAACCTACCTCAACATAATAAAGGCCATATATGACAAACCCACAACAAACATCATTCTCAATGGTGAAAAACTGAAAGCATTTCCTCTAAGATCAGGAACAAGTCAAGGGTGTCCACCTCACCACTATTATTCAACATAGTTTTGGAAGTCCTAGCCATGGCAATCAGAGAAAACAAAGAAATAAAAGGAATACAAATTGGAAAAGAAGAAGTAAAACTGTCACTGTTTGCAGATGTCATGATACTATACATAGAGAATCCTAAAGATGCCACCAAAAAGCTACTAGAGGTAATCAATGAATTTGGTAAAGTTGCAGGATACAAAATTAAAGAAATCTCTTGCATTCCTATACACTAATGATGAAAAGTCTGAAATAGAAATTAAGGAAACACTCCCATTTACCATTGCAATAAAAAGAATAAAATACCTAGGAATAAACCTACCTAGGGAGACAAAAGACCTGTATGCAGAAAACTGTAAGACACTGATGAAAGGAATTAAAGATGATATGAACAGATGGAGAGACATACCATGTTCTTGGATTGGAAGAATCAATATTGTGAAAATGACTATACTATCCAAAGCAATCTACTGATTCAATGCAATCCCTATCGAATTACCAGTGGCATTTTTTACAGAACTAGAACAAAAAATCTTAAAATTTGTATGGAGACACAAAAGACCCCAAATAGCCAAAGCAGTCTTGAGGGAAAAAAACGGAGCTGGAGGAATCAGACTCCCTGACTTCGGACTATACTACAAAGCTACAGTAATCAAGACAATATGGTACTGGCACAAAAACAGAAATATAGATCAATGGAACAGGATAGGAAGCCCAGAGATAAACCCACACAGCTATGGTCAACTAATCTACGGCAAAGGAGGCAAGGATACACAATGGAGAAAAGACAGTCTCTTCAATAAGTGGTGCTGGGAAAACTGGACAGCTACATGTAAAAGAATGAAATTAGAACACTCCCTAACACCATACACAAAAATAAACTCCAAATGGATTAGAGACCTAAATGTAAGATTGGGCACTATAAAACTCTTAGAGGAAAACATAGGAAGAACACTCTTTGACATAATTCACAGCAAGATCTTTTTTGATCCACCTCCTAGAGTAATGGAAATAAAAACAAAAATAAACAAATGGAATCTAATGAAACTTAAAAGCTTTTGCAAAGCAAAGGAAACTACCAACAAGACAAATGGGAGAAAATATTTACAAACAAATCAACGGACAAAGGATTAATCTCCAAAAACTGCTCATGCAGCTCAATATTTAAAAAAAAACAACCCAATCGAAAAATGGACAGAAGACCTAAATAGACATTTCTCTAAAGAAGACATACAGATGGCCAAGAAGCACATGAAAAGCTGCTCAACATCACTAATTACTAGAGAAATGCAAATCAAAACTACAATGAGGTATCACCTCACACCAGTTAGAATGGGCATCATCAGAAAATCTACAAACAACAAATGCTGGAGAGGGTGTGGAGAAAAAGGAACCCTCTTGTACTGTTGGTGGGAATGTAAATTGATACAGTCACTCTGGAGAACAGTATGGAGGTTCCTTAGAAAACTAAAAATAGTATTACCATATGACCCAGCAATTTCACTACTGGGCATCTACCCAGAGAAAACCATAATTCAAAAAGACACATGCACCCCAATGTTCATTGCAGCACTATTTACAATAGCCAGGTCATGGAAGCAACCTAAATGCCCATCGACAGACGAATGGATGAAGAAGATGTGGTACATATATACAATGGAATATTACTCAGCCATAAAAGGGAACGAAATTGGGTCATTTGTAGAGACGTGGATGAATCTAGAGACTGTCATACAGAGTGAAGTAAGTCAGAAAGAGAAAAACAAATATCGTATATTAACGCATATATGTAGAAACTAGAAAAATAGTACAGATGAACCAGTTTGCAGGACAGAAATTGAGACACAGATGTAGAGAACAAACATATGGACACCAAGGTGGGAAAGCGGCGGGGGTGGCGGTGGTGGTGGTGTGATGAATTGGGAGATTGGGATTGACATATATATACTAATATGTATAAAATGGATGACTAATAAGAACCTGCTATATAAAAATGTAAATGAAATAAAATTCAAAAATTCAAAAAAGAAAAGAACTACAAATGTTTTGTGGTTCTCAGAATATAAGTTTTGCACTTCTTTTGTTAAATTTATTCCTAAGTAATTTATTCCTTTTGGTGTGATTGTAAATGGAATTGTTTTCTTAATTTCATTTTCAGATTGCTCATGGCAAGTGTATAGAAATACAGTTAATTTTTCAAATATTGACCTTGTATCTTGCAGCCTTGCTGAACTTGTTTATTAGTTTTGTAGTTGTTTAGTGGATTCCTTAGGATATTTCCCCAGCATTTTTTATTGCACAGTATATATCACGTAACAGTAGGAGTTGGTCTAAATTGCATTAGTAGAACTTTTTTGGGACTTGCTTAACAATAATATTCCTGCAGTTCACATATCTGGATCTTTCCGCAGGATTTTGACACTGTTGAACCAGCCCCCTTTGAAACTGCCTCCCTCCTTGGCATCTGTGTCTTTATTCCCCTTGGTCTTCATCCACCCCTTGGCCTCCTTTCTGCCCTTTAAATGTTTGTTGATGATCCCCAAAATTTAGTTTGTTACCATTTCTCCCTCAGTGAGCAATTCTCTTCCTGAGCATTTGTTTACTGCCTTGAACCTGAATGTTCAAAATCAAAACTACAGCTCAAATCTTGGTCTACTAGACACACACCTATTTATGCTCATCTTGTTGGCTCATCACCTGTCATTCATCTGTCAAACTCATGAAGCCTAAAACTGATGTCGTTAACGTGTCACACTGCTGTTTCTTCTAATTTCTTCAGCAAGAAACCTAGGAATCAGTCACTTTCTCCTTCTCTCTCTCTCTTTCTCTCATTTATTTTAATCTCTGGGCTCCCCCATCTTCTCCTTCCCTACTGTCCCTGCCTTGAGTTTGGTCTTTATTGATTCTTAACTGGATGCACCTGAGCATCCTGTAGGTCTCCCACTCTTCTCTCCTCCGCCCCATCTATTCTCTACACCATCACCACAATCAGCTTTCTTTCCTTTTTCTTCCTTTTAAAAAATTGTGGTAAAATATACATAATGTAAAATTTGCCATTTTAACCGTTTTAAGTGTACAGTTCAGTGGCATTAAGTACATTCACAATGTTGTGCAATCACCTTTTTCAGTTAACTTTTTCTGAAGTGAAACATATATGCAAAAGGGGGTACAAATCATAAATATGCAGCTTGATTGTTTATAAAGTGTACACACTGTGTATCCCATCAACTAGATCAGGAAATGTCAGCTGGAGGAGACCTTCACATCAAGAGCATACATTTTACATAATTGTAACCGTAAATACAGTTCTGCAATTAGGACAGCTAGCATTTTTTTAAGCCTTTATTCTGTATTAGGCTCAGTGTTCAGTGATTTATTTGCATTATTTCATTGAATCCTCCTGATCTTTTAAGGTAGGGATAATTGTTATCTCCATTTCACAGATGAGGAAATTGAGGCCTAGAGATTATCCAAGACCATATCATAAGCAGTGTTTGACTCTAGGCTGGAGTTAATGTCATTATACTGTTCATATTATTTCATGCCTGAACTGCTTCTCAATTTTTTCTTGCCTTATTTATTTTTTACAGAAAAGGCTGTAAGCATTTAAAAATTTCTTCACATAGATGTCATAATGAATTTTTTATTGTGGTAGAATATATATAAAATTTACATTATTACCATTTTAAAGTATACAGTTCAGATGCATTAAGTACATTCATTATTTTGTGTAACCATCACCACTATTTTGTTCTTCTTTTTCAAGATTGTTTTGGGTTTTCAGGACTCCTTGCAATTCCATATGAATTTTAGGATCAGCTTTTCCATTTCTGCCAGAAAAGGCCTGTTTTCTTAAATTTCATCTTCAGATTGTTGATTGTGAATATTTATAACTACAACTGATTTTTGTATGTTGATCTTGTACCCTGCAACTTGTAGATTCTTTAGGATTTTCTATATATAAGATCATGTAATTTGTGAATAGTTTTATTTGTTCCTTTTCAATTTGAATGCCTTTTATTTATCTTGCCTAATTGCTCTGTCTAGGACTTTCAGTAGTGTGCTGAATAAAGGTGACTAAAGCAGGCGTCCTTGTCTTGTTCTTGATCTAGGGGAAATTTTTTCAGTCTTCTACCATTAAGTAAGGTGTTAGTTGTGGATTTTTCATAAATACTTTTACCATGTTGAGGAAATTCTCTTTAATTCCTAGTTTGTTGAGTACAAACAGGTGTTGGATTTTGTCAGATGCTTTTTCTACATCAATTGAGATCATCATGTGTTTTTTTCCCTTTCATTCTTTTAATATGTGGTATATTACATTTTAATTTTTATATGTTGAACCAACCTTGCATTCTTGGGATAGATCCCCTTGGTCATGGTGTAAGGTATAATCCTTTTAATATGCTGCTGGATTTCGTTTGCCAGTATTTTGTTGTCATAATGATTTTTCTACTGTATTTTGCAAATTTAGTATATTATATTATTATTATAAATAATAATAATTATTCCCCATTTAGATTGCCTCCAAATATTTGCTAGTATAAACTTTTTTTTAATGCATACAGCTTCTTTTTTTAAAAATAAGTTTATTTAATTATTTATTTATTTTTGGCTGTGTTGGGTCTTCGTTGCTGTGTGCGGGCTTTCTCTAGTTGCGGCGAGTGGGAGTACTCTTCGTTCTGGTGCACGGGCTTCTCATTGTGGTGGCTTCTCGTTGTGGAGCACGGGCTCTAGGCGCGTGGGCTTGCTTCAGTAGTTGTGGCTCGCGGGCTCTAGAGCGCAGGCTCAGTAGTTGTGGCGCATGGGCTTAGTTGCTCCACGGCATGTGCGATCTTCCCGGACCAGGGCTTGAACCCGTGTTCCCTTCATTGACAGGTGGATTCTTAACCACTGTGCCACCAGGGAAGCCCCAGCTTCTTTTTCAACAACTGACAATTTATTAAAATAGTTGATTTAAGCATCTGCAATGATGACTTCAACCTTGATTCCTAGCTCAGTACTGACAAAAATAATCTGTTTAATTATCTCAGACTGTGCAAGTCAATGAGTTGCCTGTGGATGCTCATTTGAAAAAGATCCCAAGTCAGTACCTTTACCACAAGGAGTTTTTCTAAGTAGTGATTCTCATAGTCTTGGTAGGCATCCAAACTGATCCTTTCACTTTGAGATTCTTTTTCTTTGCTGCTCTGATCAAGTCAGCACACGCCTTCAACAGAGATTTACGTTGTGGTTGGTTAGGGTAATTCTAGTTTGGTAAATCACCACTTCTGGTCCCATGGGTGGTTTTCTGTTATATTTAAGAGCCATGGCTGTGGTGAGGCTTCCTCATAGACTTGTTCCTTGGGGAAAGCCAACAGTGGTGAGTTGGGAGCAGAAGCCGGAAGCAAGAGCTGCAGACCTGAGTTCTGCTGCAGCTGTGACTGTATCTTCTCAAAGAGTGCATAAGGTGTTTTTTTTTTTTCATTTTTGACTTATTTACCTAGAATAGATTTCTAGAAACAGAATTATTGTGTCAGAAGATACATTTTTTGGCATTTAATAAGTACTACGTGGTCATATTACTTTTCAGAAGGATTGTGTCAATCAATATACACAGTTACCAGCAATATGTATGAATACCAAATTTGTTGTACAGTTAAAAAAATTAAAATACAGTTGATGAACCCCAATGTTCATAGCAACACTATTTACAATAGCCAAGACATGGAAGCAACCTAAGTGTCCATTGACAGATGAATGGACAAAGAAGATGTGAGATACACACACACACACACACACACACACAAAATGGAATACCACTCAGTCATAAAAAAGAATGAAATAAAACCATTTACAGCAACATGGATGGACCTAGAGATTATCATACTAAGTTAAGTAAGTCAGATAGAGAAAGACAAATATCATATGATGTCACTTGTATGTGGAATCTAAAAAAAATGATACAAATGAACTTACTTACAAAACAGAAATAGACTCACAGACATAGAAAACAAACCTATGGTTACCAAAGGGGAAAGAGAGGAGGAATAAATTAGGAGTTTGGGATTGAAATATACACACTGCTATATATACAAGAGATAACCGACAAGGACCTACTGTATAGCACAGGGAACTCTACTTAATATTATCTCGTAATAACCAATAATGGAAAAGAATCTGAAAAAGAATATGTATATATATATGTATAACTGAATCACTTTGCTGTACACCTGAAACTAGCACAACATTGTAAATCAACTATATTTCAATAAAAATTAAAAAAAAATACAATTGACATACTGTATTTTATGTTAGTTTCAGATGTACTACATCATGTTTTGACATTTTGCATACATTATGAAATGATCACCCAAATTTGTTGTACACTTGAAGCACAAGGTATTAAAATTTTTTGAAAAGAATTAACTTTTGGAAAAATTTTCTCAGTGTTTTACTTTCAATTTTATTCATTTTAAGAATGTTGAACCTTTATCTTCATCTAATGTCTGCTTATGTTCAGTGTGGGACTGTATATTTGAGATACTTATTTTGATAGAGTTGATAAGAATTATTGAATCCCTACTTTTAGAAGGTGAGGAAGAAAGGAAAGTCAAGGTTCACCCTGACCTGGGGTGAACCTGGTATGATTCTTGGTGTACTAGGGGGATATACTGTTAACAAAGATACTAGGTAAAGGAAAAACTGTTGTTTCTCTACTCAAGACACTTCTGACACTGACTACCTGGAGTTAGTGCAGACTGCACAGGTTAATGCTCAGTCCCAAAAGACTGCCTTCTACTTCAGATGCTAATCAAAAATCCAGGCCTCCTGTTCTTCTAACTGACCAGCTATAAATTTGGGGTTCCCGTGACCCCACTTTAAGTTTGATAATTTGCTCAAATGGCTCACAGAACTTAGGAAAGTGCTTTACTTACTGTTACTGGCTTGTTATAAAGGATACAACTAGGTACAACGAAATGAAAGAGATGCATAGGTCAAGGTATGTAGGAAGGGGCACAGAATGGAACCTCTGTGCCCTCCTCGAGCACACCACCTTCCCACACCTCAATGTGTTCACCAACCTGGAAGCTCTCAGAACCCCTTCATTTAGGGTTTTTAATGGAGGGTGCATTACATAGGCATGATTGATTAAATCATCAAGGATGAACTCAATCCCCAGCTCATCGTCCCTCCCTGTAGGTCAAGGTGTAGGGCTGAAATTTCCAACCCTCTAATCACAGGGTTGTTCTTCTCATAACTGGTCTTCATCTTTCAAGTGTCACCTCATTAGCATAAACTCAGTTTGGTTGAAAGGGGCTTATTTTGAATAACAAAAGACTCTCCTCTCACCTCTATCACTGAGGAAATTTCAGAGGTTTCAGGAGCTCTGCCAGGAATCTGGGCTGAAAACCAAATATATATTTCTTGTTATATCACAATATCAGACTGGGAAATTAAAAAAAATTTTTTAATTTTTATTTTATATTGGAGTATAGTTGATTTAATTGACATATAACATTGTATTAGTTTACAGTATATGACATAATTTCGTATATGTATATATTGTGAACTGATTAGTTAACATTCATCACCTCACAGGTAAACTTTATTGTGATGAGAACTTTTAAGACTTATTCTATTAGCAACTTTCAAATATACAATACAGTATTATTTTTAAAATTTATTTATTTTATTTTTGGCTGCGTTGGGTCTTCGTTGCTGCACGCGGGCTTTCTCTACTTGTGGTGGAGTGGGGGCTACTCTGTTGTGGTGCGCAGGCTTCTCATTGCGGTGGCTTCTCGTTGAGGAGCACAGGCTCTAGGCGCGCAGGCTTCAGTAGTTGTGCCACGTGGGCTTAGTAGTTGTGGCTCGTGGGCTCTAGAGCACAGGCTCAGTAGTTGTGGCGCATGGGCTTAGTTGCTCTGCGGCATGTGGGATCTTCCCGGACCAGGGCTCGAACCCGTATCCCCTGCATTGGCAGGTGGATTCTTAACCACTGCACCACCAGGGAAGCCCCTTTGGTGTCGTTTTGATTTGCATTTCTCTAATGACTAATAATGTTGAACATCTTTTCATGTGCTTGTGGTCTATTGGTATATCTTCTTTGGAGAAGTGTCTATTCAGGTCCTGAGTCTATGTTTTAATTGGGTTATTTGTCTTTTTGTTGTTGAATTGTAAGTGTTGTTTATATATTTTGGATACTAGTCTCTTACCCGATATGTGATTTACAAATATTTTTCCCATTTTGTGAGTTGTCTTTTTACACTCTTGTAGCACACATTTTAAATTTTGATAAAGTTCAGTTTATCTGTTTTTTTCTTTTGTTGCTGTGCTTTGAGTTTCATACCTAGTCTGCTTTTTCTGTGTTTCTACCCTAGCTCTCTTCTTTTCCTTGGACAACCACAGAAGTTTCTTATCTCAAATGCCTTGCTCTCTCTAGTTCATTCTCCACCCAGTAGCCAGGGAGATTTTTTTAAAATGGAGACCAGATCATATCAATCTTCAGTTCAAATCCCCTCATTGCAAGTGGAATGAAATTCACATATCTTCTGTGGTTCACACAGTCCTGCAAGATTTGATCCATATTTTTCTCTCTACCTTCTCTCTCTAGCCCTATCCATCCTTGCCTGTTACGCTTGTTGCCAGGCTCTTTCTCTCTCTAAGTAGTCTGTGATTGCTGTTGGTCCTTCCTGAATCTTTCCTCTGTGGCTCTGACCAACTGGCTCCTCTTCTTCATTTAAGCCTCAGCTTTAGAGAGGCTTTTCCAGATTGCCTTGCCTAGAGTGGGTCCCTCTGTTGTTGGGGTTCAGTAGCACCCCACATGGTTACATTAGAGCTCAAGTAATGATCTAGAATTCTTATTTGTTTTTTGTTATTTTTCTCTCAATAGAACAGAAGCTCTGTGAGGATGGGGAATTTTCATTTTCTTTGTTTTGTCTTCAGCACTTAGCATACAGCCAGGCCTATAGTGTATACTTAAAAAGATCTTGTTGAGTACATGAGTGAGTTTATGACTGAGGAGCTCATTTGGGAGACTGCTATCACAGAGTATATTGTGGGAGCACAGAGATGGGAGCTAAGGTAGGAACTAACTGGGCGTCAGTGGTGTTGCAAGCAGTGAAGAGGTCAAGTTGGGTAAGGCCAGTGTTGAAATGATTGGACCCAGGTGTAATTCTAGGGATAGGATAGAGGCTTCAGTCGGGTTGTGGTAGAAGAGGTCAGGTGCCAGTGGGTCAAGGAGTTTGTGTGTGTGTGTGTGTGTGTGTGTGTGTGTGTGTGTGTGTGTGTGTGTGTGAGAGAGAGAGAGAGAGAGAGAGAGACAGACAGGGAGGGAGGGAGGGAGGGAGGGAGATGGGGGCTGCAGAAGACTCAGACAAGGAATGGGGAGTACATTTTGAAGAAGTAAAGAAAGGATCTGGTGGTAGCTTGAAGAAGTACAGGTATGAGGGAAGGTCTTTGGTTTTGTTTTATTAGGTTAGAGTCACCATTAGCATGTTCACATGCAGAGGGAAATGAGCCAGTGGAGAGGTAACATCTGATGGAGCAAGGTCCTAGAATGGCAGGTGGGGAGGTGGCTTAGAATGGAGAGAAAAACTGGGGACATCTCATATTCAGAAACTGGAGAGGAGTGTTATATGCTTTAGCTGTTATTTAATTTAAAGGGTAATTTAAGATTTTACTTCTTTTATTTATTTGTTTATTTTTGGCTGCATTGGGTCTTCGTTGCTGCGCACGGGCTTTCTCTAGTTGCGGCAAGCGGGGGCTACTCTTCGTTGTGGTGCACGGGCTTCTCTTTGTGGTGTCTTCTCTTGTTGTGGAGCACAGGCTCTAGGCGCACGGGCTTCAGTAGTTGCGGCGCGCAGGCTCTAGAGCTCAGGCTCAGTAGTTGTGGTGCACGGGCTTAGTTGCTCCACGGCATGTGGGATCTTCCTGGACCAGGGTTCAAACCCATGTCCCCTGCATTGGCAGGCGGATTCTTAACCACTGCACCACCAGGGAAGCCCTAAGGTTTTACTTATTTGTGCCCTTGATTCAAGGCCTTGTCTTTTACTTACTTGAATCTCATAGAGGTGAATATTTAAGCTAAGGGAAAACAGTATAGAGGTTTCTCAAAAAATTTAAAATAGAACTACCATATGACCCAGCAATTCCACTTCCAGGTATTTTTTCAAAGAAAACAAAAACACTAATTCAGAAAAATAAATGCACCACTACGCTCAAGGCAGCATTATTTACAAGATAAGGACACAAACTAAGTGCCTATTGATAGGTGAATGGATAAAGAAGATGTGGTATATATTCACAGTGGAATATTACTCAGCTAAAAAGGAGAATGAAATCTTGCCATTTATGACAACATGGATGGACCTAGAGGGTATTATGCTAAGCAAAATAGGTTGGACAGAGAACGACAAATACTGTATGATATCACTTATATGTGGAATTTAACAAATAAAACAAATGAACAAATATATTAAAACAGACTCATAGATACAGAGAACAAACTGGTGGTTACCATAGGGGAGTGAAGTTGGGGGATGAATGAAATAGGTGAGGGAGATAGAGAGGTACAGACTTCTAGTAATAAAACAAGTAAGTCACAGGGATGTAATGTACAGCATAGGGAATATAGTTAATAACATTGTAATAATTTTTTATGGTGACAGAAGGTAACGAGTTACCATGGTGATCATTTTGTAGTATATAAGTATATTAAATTACTGTGTTGTACGTCTGAAACTAATATGATATTGTAAGTTAATTATACTTCAAATTAAAAAAGATAAAAACGTGGTCTGCTAGGGCTGTTCTTGTGTATTATATTCTCACAATAAGTTTTTCTCATGTATTTTTTCCTGTTTAGTGTAAAATTTAGTGTATGACTCTGGAATTTTAAAAAAGGTAGGCGTGTTTAGCTTGTAATTTTTCTTTTGCATTTGAGGTTCCATTTAAATGAATTTGAGATTCAAAAATAGATGGCTTGAGTTTTTCTTAGTCCAAGACCTGATATCTGCCAGGGAATTCGTCAACAACAGTTTTAAGATGTGATACCCACAAGATATTGTATGTGAAGACAGCGACTAGTGATGTCAAAATTTGGATAAAGATTTCTTGGATAAACGAGTGGCTGGAGAATTATTGTTCAGTTTGCAGTGTTATAATTAAACACTTTTTTTGAGGCATCCATTATTTTTAAACAAAAGTAAAATTATGATTAGAGGAGAATTTGCTTCATGCTGTAAATAGATATATTTATCACATTTTGTCATGTTCTTGATGGCTCTTTTCAGAAAGATTATTGAAGCTTTTTTGTTTGGTGACTCCATGATCATTAACAGGGCAGCTGATTTGTCTTGCCATTACCAGACCAAGTGTCCAGTGTTCAACTAATGGGTTGGTTTCTCAACCAGAAGGAGAAGCCCCATCTGGTTGGTGATGCTCCAGGGTTTTTTTCTAGCAATCTGTAGATAATTCTCAGAGTATGATTCAATTTAATGCATACCAAATTGTAAAAATGGTATATAAGTCTAGTAGATGAGTGGTATCTGAAATGATAATAAGTGAGAATGGGATTTAGCACCCTAAAATGAGTGGTCTTGCATATCTTTTTAAATGCTTTAAATGCTTGTCTTTATTTTTGTAAGTTGGCTAGGGAGTTTTCACAGTTTGTTTTTGTTGAATAGTAAAGAATGTGTCTGGCCTTTGTCCCAGATTCCTGGCACAGAACTTCCAGAACTCTTAGGATTTCCCAAGTGGTAGGAGTGTTTTTGTTACTCATGAGCCCTCTTGGATCATACCTGAGTTTATGTTTATGAGATGATTCAAGATGGGGCCTGGTCACCAGAAAGACCAACCATGTAATTAGAACACTGGGGCTTTGAGCCAATCTGACCTCTGGGGAAAGGTGAGGGGCTGGAGATGGAGGTTAATCTCATGGCCCCTGATTCAGTCAATCATATCTATGGAATGAAACCCCAATAAGGCTCTGAACATCAGAGCTTGGTGGAGCTTCCTGGTTGGTGATATGCTAGGAGGGTAATGCACCCTGATTCCTTTTTTTTTTTTTGGCTGCATCGGGTCTTAGTTGCGGCACATGGGATCTTTCGTTGTGCCACGTGGGCTCTTTTTGGTGTGCGGGCTTCTCTCTAGCTGTGGCATGCTAGCTTCTCTCTAGTTGTGGCGTGCGGGTTTCTCTCTCTCTAGTTGTGACACGCGAGCTCCAGGGCACGTGGGCTGTGTGGTTTGCGGCCCACAGGCTCTTTTGTTGAGGCGCCTGGGCTCTGTAGTTGTGGTGCCGCGGGCTTAGTTGCCCCGCAGCATGTGGGCTCTTAGTTCCCAGACCAGGGATCGAACCTGTGTCCCCTGCATCGGAAGGCAGATTCTTTACCACTGGACCACCAGGGAAGTCCCTGATGCACCCTGATTCTATGAGGAGAGAGCATGGAAACTCTGTGTTCAGGACCCTTCCAGACCTTGCCCTATGTGTATTTTCATTTGGCTAGTCCTGATTTGTATCCTTTCTAATAAAACTGTAATAATAAGTATAGTGCTTTCTAAAGTTCTGTGAGTTGTTCTAGCAAATCAAACCTGAGGATTTGTGGGAACCTCTGAATTTGTAGCCAGTTGTTCGGAAATGTTGACCTGCGGACCACCAAAGTGCAGCTGGAGTAAGGACAGTCTTGTTGGGAACCATGTCCTTGAACTATGGAATCTGATGCTACTCTGGGTCATTAGCATCAGAATTGTATTGAAGTTCACCAGTTGGTGTCAGAATAGTTTTATATTCCTGTTATAATTCAACTTAAATTGGTGGCCAGATGTGAGTTGATGAGATGATATACCCAAGAAAGGGGGCATGGCTTTTAGTCCTTTCCAGCCCAGGTAATAGGAAATCATTCATTTAGCCCATTTACATTTAGTGTCTGTGTATGACAAGGTCTGTACTAGACAAAAAATGGTAGGAAATTCCCCATCCCTACAGCTTAGGAGCTTTTTATGTGATGTAGTAGACACATGGGATTTTTGTGTGCTGTGATAGAGAAGGAATGCTCAGCCATTGGAATGGCGCTGTCTTCTTTGACAGGACATTGGGGCTGGGTTAGAGATGGGTCTTCTAGGCAGTGTGTACTTTAGGACCAGAGAGATGTCCAGTGTACTAGTGTGGATGGGGACAGGGGGTTGTGGGTGCCAATGGTTGTTTCAGAATAAGTGACTGTGTTTACTGGCTGGAAGTATGTGTTAGGGTAGTGCTTTTGCAGAGTGGTAAATGGACCACCTGTATAAGAATTACCCTGTACACCAAGGGGGGAAAGTGGCTGGGGGGGTGGGGTGGTAGGATGAATTGGGAGATTGGGATTGACATGTACACACTAATATGTATAAAATAGATAACTAATAAGAACCTGCTGTATAAAAAAATAAATAAAATAAAATTCAAAAATTCAAAAAAAAAGAAAAGAATTACCCTGTCCACTGGTTCCCCCGTCCCCTTACAGAAATGCTGGTTTTATTTTCTACTTTTTTTTTTTTTAATTTTATAGCTACTTTATTTATTTATTTATTTATTTTTGGCTGTGTTGGGTCTTCGGTTCGTGCGAGGGCTTTCTCTAGCTGCGGCAAGTGGGGGCCACTCTTCATCGCGGTGCGGGGACCGCTCTTCATCGCGGTGCGCGGGCCTTTCACTATCGCGGCCCCTCCCGTTGCGGGGCACAGGCTCCAGACGCGCAGGCTCAGCAGTTGTGGCTCACGGGCCCAGCTGCTCCGCAGCATGTGGGATCTTCCCAGACCAGGGCTCGAACCCGTGTCCCCTGCATTAGCAGGCAGATTCTCAACCACTGCTCCACCAGGGAAGCCCTCTACTTTTTTTTTTATGATGGAAAATGTCGATTAGTGACACTAGTAAGACGAATAGTGTAATATCCCCCCCCCATCTACTTATCCCCAACTCCATTAACTCATGACTGGTGATTCGATTTATAGTGTTTGCTAATTTCTCTTTGGGAGTATTTACCCATTTATTTAATTACTATGCCAGTTTCAAACTACCACACAATTTTACTGAACAAGGAGTTAGGGAAAGATTCTCAGAATCAGTTCTCCTGACCTGGGGCAAGGTGGCCCCAGCTCATGACTCTTTCCCACTCAAACCAGCTTCCTCTTACTTTTTAAAAAATGTGTTTATTTTATTTATTTATTTTTGGCTGTGTTGGGTCTTTGTTGCTGCACGCAGGCCTTCTCTAATTGTGGTGAGCAGGGGCTACTCTTTGTTGCAGTGCATGGGCTTCGCATTGTGGTGGCTTCTCTTGTGGAGCACGGGCTCTAGGCGTGCGGGCTTCAGTAGTTGTGGCACACGGGCTCAAGAGCACAGGCTCAGTAGTTGTGGCACATGGGCTTAGTTGCTCCGTGGCATGCGGGATCTTCCCGTACCAGGGATTGAACCCGTGTCCCTTGCATTGGCAGGCGGATTCTTAACCACTGCACCACCAGGGAAGTCCCACACCTTCCTCCTTTTTAAAAAAATTTCAGAAATAATTCTATCCATAAGTATTTAGGTTTATATCTCTAAGGACTAGTTTTAAAAATATACCCACAAAACTTTTATTACATCTAAAATAATTAACAATAATTCCTTAGTATCAAATATTTGATTTGTGTTCAAACTTCTCCACACATCTCCAGATAGGTTCCAAGAATTA
Organism: Balaenoptera acutorostrata; assembly: GCF_949987535.1. Classification (NCBI taxonomy): domain Eukaryota; kingdom Metazoa; phylum Chordata; class Mammalia; order Artiodactyla; family Balaenopteridae; genus Balaenoptera; species Balaenoptera acutorostrata. The sequence continues at coordinate 39,775,712 of NC_080073.1, forward strand.
CATTTGGCTGCTTTATCTCTTAAGTCTCTTTTAGTCTATAGGATCTTTCTTGATCTCTCTCTTTTTTCCTTTGAAGCTTATTTGTAGAGTAAAGTTTATTTTGTAGATTTTTTTCACAATGTACAGTTTGCTGATTGCATCCCCATCATGTTTGCATCAAAGTTCCCCATCCCCTGTTCTTCCTCTAATTTCATAATTGGCACTAGAGCAGTGGCTTTCAAATGAGGTTCCAGGGTCAATAACATCAGCATCATCTGGGAAACTTATTAGAAATACGGATTCTTGGCTTCACTCCAGGCCTATTGAATCAGAAACTCTGAGGAAGGGGCCCTGCAGTCTTCTAAATGATTCTGATGCACCCTAAAGTTTGAGAACCATTGCTGTATAGGCTTGATCAGATTCAGGTTTGTCCCTCTCTCACCCCACTCCCTTACCCCCACCAGCTATTTCATGGCTGTTGATGTGTTTTCCATTAGAAGGCACTTAAGGCTGACTGGTCTCTCATTTATGATGCTGATGTCCATGTTGATCATTGCCTAGGCTATATCCGTTAATTCACTGGGGTTGCAAATGGCATTGTTCTAATTGTATCATTCCTTCTTTTTTAAAAAAATTTTTTATTTATTTATTTATTTATTTGGCTGTATTGGGTCTTAGTTGTGGCATGTAGCATCTTCATTGCAGCATGTGGGCTCTTTCATTGCAGCACGTGAGCTTCTCTCTAGTTGTGGCACACGGGCTCCAGAGTGTGTGGGCTCAGTAGTTGCAGTGCGCAGGCTCTATTGTTGTGAGGTGCAGGCTCCGAGCGTGGGGCTCAGTAGTTGCAGCACGTGGGCTCTCTAGTTGAGGTGCACAAGCTCAGTAGTAGTGGTGTGTGGGCTTAGTTGCCCCACAGCATGTGGGATCTTAGTTCCCTGACCAGGGATCGAACCCACGTCCCCTGCGTTGGAAGGCGGATTCTTAACCAATGGACCACCAGGGAAGTCCCTCTATCATTCCTTCTTCATGCATAAACTGGAAAAACTTCCCCTCATTAACTTTTAGGTTACCCTGTGGAATAGTTTGTTCAGAAAAGGCAGGATAAACGATGAGTCTTTGCTTTTATCTACCTGTTTTCAGAATAACTTGGTTCTCTAGCATCTGCCAAAGATGACAAATGAAGTCCTGTAACAAATCAGTGTAAATTTAAAGATTTAACTGTATTTGATGTTTTATCCATTGTCATTTTGTTCTTATTTGATGCTCATATTATCCTATCTTTGTGTCATGGGAACCTCTTCAGGTTTTCTCCTAATTCCTTTTGACATGATCCTAGCAGTCTTTTATAGTGTCCTTGATTTCTGGTAGAAGCTTTTCCAGTCTTGTTACATGTTTAGCTCCAGACCAGGAATTAGCAATTTCTTCAAGGAACCCTGTTTCTCTTTAGACAAAAATAGTAGAGATCATAAAATGCATGGTAGGGCTGCTCTTTACTCCAGAGGTTAGTCATATTTCCAGTTTAAACTCAGGACTATAATGCTTTTACTCAACCTAATGTATATCCTTTCTTTAATGCCAGAAATCCCAGTATTCAATAACACAATTACTCGTTTTCTTTATCCCATAATGCCCACATAACAGTCTCAGAATCGTAGACTAGCAGTATTATTTCTGAAAACTATTTCTTCAGTGCTTGTTATCTTTAGAGTATAGCCCGCTAGGACATCCAATTAAAGTCATTTGAAATAGTTCTTTGTGTGATTCTCCTCCCAATTAAATATATAGTTAGTTTGCTTTATGTTTTGGGGATTGCTTTTTCAAATTTAATTTTATAATTATGTAAAATATTTACATGGTTCCAAAGTCAACCAAATAAGGTATATTCAGAGGAGCCTGGCTTCTACCCTTGTAGCTTCCACCTGATTCCCTCCGCTGTAGCAGTGATTTTCATCCTTGGGAGCTTTTAAAAAATACTGATGCTCAGACTCCACATCCAAGCAATTAATTCATAATTTGGGAGAGGAATTGGAGGAGAGTGAGACCCAGCCATCAGTATTTTTTACAAGTTCCCAGGTGATTTTCAGGGATAGCCAAAGTTAAGCGAAGAACTACTGACATTTAACTTTTCAAATAAAATCTATATCATTCCATTTAAAAACACACACACACAGAGACACAAATGGGATGCATCTATTTAGATTCCTTTCTCTCTTTCTTAAACATAAGGAACTATACTGCTGCACTCTTTGGTGAACAGCATGACCTGGAAAGCAGCTGTAACACGCTGTGCATTTAACCAAGCTCCCAAGCTGCCCTGCAACTGCTAAAGCTGGAGAATGCCAATGTGATAGATGTTACGGGACTTAAAGAAAAGCAACAATTGAGTAATTTTTCTTCTAAAATATATTTTTAAAGTATAAAAGTAAGAAATTGTAAACACATATATGTATAATTCTAAAAATTAAGAATCCTGGGACATCATGAACACACATGTGACTTGGGATCTGCATCTTATTGCATGATTCAGATATACTAACTGGCATGGTCTGTGCTTTCCATTTAATTACATGCTAGTCTGCGACACGTCTTGTGTTCTCATTATAACATGAAATTTTGTTTGTAAGAACGAGAAAATGGCTTAATTTTTCTAATCTGTTTTTTTAATTCAATTACAAAGGTGTTTGGTTTTTTTTTTCATCAATTACTGATGCCATTTTTTCCTCTCTGCTCTAATCCAAGCATCCAGTAGATATTGTGAGTGCCAACTGATGGTCTATCAGTTTAAAACAGTTCTGTGGCTACACAGTTTGGGAAATGTTGCTGTGGCTTGGGGACCTATTAAAAAGCTTTATAAAGGGGAGGGATGTTGTCATGTTTGGACCCTAGGAGGGTCCAACAGTGTGGAGGACTGGCCCAAAGCAGGGTGAGAGTGGATGCTGGGACACTGCATTGCAATCCACTGTAATAATACAAGTGAATGGTGATTAGGGCCTGAATTGAGCCATGTGCAAGAGTTAGTGTTAGGGGCTAGCAGGAATGTTATAAAATAGGAATATTTTCCTTGAGTTGAATCACCACTTCTAAGGTGTGTTTCTCTGTTTTTCAGGTCCAGAAAGTAGATTTAAATGCACCCATATATGCTCATTACCTTGATGACTGACTCATGTTAATTAAATTCATTGGAAACTGATTTATACAGGAATTAGGTAGACCCAGCTTTCTATCCTTGCTCTGTCACAGCACAGACCTTCGGTATTTTCATTCTTAAGAAGGGAATTCTTGACTGCTTTTCAAGGGTGGTGAAAATTAAAGATGATATATGCTATATACCTACCACAGTGTCTGGTGTAATAATTGGTTAGGCAGTCTTTTCTCTTGATCCTAGAACTCATATTCCCCAAACCTGGGGAACCCGCTTATATTAAAATCTTTAGGAAGTTGGATTGTCAATAAGAACTTTGATTAGAAAGCACAGAATTAGAACCAACAAAATAGCAATGGCTGGATTACTATGGTACATTACCTTGATATTCTTATGACGAACCACCCTTGCATGCCTGGGATAAATCCTGCTTGGTCATGGTATATAATCTTTATAATGTTGTCGGATTTGGTTGGATTTGCTAGTGGGTTTTTTTGTTTGTTTTTTGTTTTGTTTTGTAGGATTTTTTCATCTGTATTCATAAGAGATACTGATCTGTAGGTTTTTTTCTTGTGGTGTCTTTGTCTGGCTTTAGTATCAGGATAATGCTGGCTTCATAAAATGTATTATGAAATATACCCTTTCCTAATTTGGGGGGAAGAGTTTCAGGAGAAGTGGTATTAAATCTCCTCTAAATGTTTGGAAGAATTCACCAGAGAAGCCATCAGATCCTGGACTTTTCTTTGTTAGGAGGTTTTTAAATTACTGATTCCATCTCCTTACTTATTATAGCTCTGTTGAGATTTTCTATTTCTTCTGAGTTAGTTCTGGTAATTTATGTGTTTCTAGGAATTTGTTAATTTCATCTGAGTTATCTGATTTGTTGGTCATCAGTCAGCCACCTTTTCTTTCTTTTCTTTTTAAATTTATTTTTATTTTTAAATATTATCATACAATAAAATTTACTTTTTTGGTCTATAGTTCTGTGAATTTTAGCACATATATAGATTTGTGTAACCACCACCACAATCAGGATATAGAGCAATTCCATCACCCCAAAAACCCACTTTGTGGTATTATAGTCGCATTTTCTACTAACCCCTAGCTCCTGGCAACCACTGTTGCCTATCACTAGATCTGTTCTCTGTCACTAGTTTTGTCTTTTTAAGAATGTTATATAAATAGAGTCATACAATATGTATATTTTGAGACTTTTTTCACTCAGCATAATGTCTTTGAGATTCATCCAAGTTATGTTATCAATAGTTTGGGTTTTTTTTAATTGCTGAGTAGTATTTCATTGTATAGATGTCACATTTTATTCATTCATCTATTTCCAGTGTTTGGTGGCAATGACTAGAGCTGCTAAGGACATTTTATAGTGTCTTTGGATTCCTGATTGTCCATTCACTGAAATCTTTACGCTTGTGATCATCAACTCTCCAGGTTTTCTGGAGGATGAATTTTTTTTTTTTTTTTTTTTTGGCCGCATCCTGCGGCATGTGGGATCTTAGTTCCCCAACCAGGGTTCGAACCCGTGCCCCCTGCATTGCAAGTGCAGAGTCTTAACCACTGGACCACCAGGGAAGTCCCTGGAAGATGAATGTTTTTATGTACTTCTGGCACACAGTAGGTATTTAATAAAAACACATTCAGCAAATATATACTGAAAATCTGTCCTGTGCTAAGCATTGGGAATACACTGGTAAGTAGAAACAGACTTAACTCCTTCCCTTGGGAAGAGCTCACAGTCCTGTAGGGGACACCAACATCAACCAAATAATCGCTCAGATTGTTCTAGCATTGTACCTGTGGCTTCACTGCTTTGAAGGAAAGGCACTTTGTTTCCTCAGAGCCTGTAATAGGCATCTGAGCTCACCAGGTAGGTCAAATATGGCTTCCCTGAGAGAAGTGACTACTCTCTCAATTCCAAAGTTTGAAATAGGAGTTAACTAAGCAAAGTGGTGAGAAAAGCATTCTAAGACAAGCCCTTGAAGTGAGAGGGAACTTGGTGAGGAGACCAGTGTGGCGGCCAGAATGCAGAGAGTAAGGAGAGCATGATCAGAGTTTTGTCCTTATCTGAAGCCCAGTGAGAAGGCCACTGAATAATTTTACGTCATGGGGTGTGAGTAATGAGGATTATGGTTAGAAAAGATCATTCTAGCAGCTAGGTAGAAAAGGGATTTGGAGAGGGCTAGAGCTGGTACAGGTAATTTATTAAGAGGCTATTACTATAATTGAGGCTTGAGATGATGTTTGCCTGAGTTGAAGGGGGTGGGTGTTGAAGATGGATTCAGGGCTCATGTAGAAGGTAAGATGATGGCCAGGTCTTAGGAATGGATTGGATATGGGGTATGTGGAGAGAGAACTATCAAAGAAGACACCTATATTTTTTGGCCTATGCATTTGAATGGACAGCAGTGCTCTTTATTAAGATAAAGAACATGAGAAAGCCTTCAGCTTTGAGAAGATGGGAAGATCATGAGCTTGATAGTGGATATATGAGTTTGAGGTCTCCTGAGTTAAGCAGGAGATGACAAGTGGGCCATCTAATATTCTCATCTAGAGCTCGCTGAAGAGATCTAGGCCAGAGGTATGAGGGTGGGTCGTTACTTGAAGCTATAGGTATGAATGAAATCTTCCAGGGTGAGAGAACAGAGTGAGAAGCAGAGGGCCTCTGACTGACAGACACTTTGAGGACCCTAGTTTTAAAGGACAGGCATAGGAGAGTGAACCTACAAGGGAAAGGGGAAACCTGCAAGGGTAAGGGGAAGGCGCACGTTGTAAATGAATGAAAGCATGAAAATTAGACAATATGCAGAACACTTTTATTGTACAAATCTGAAACTCTATACCCATTAAACAACAACTTCCCTCTCCACCCCCCACCCCCACCTTCTGGTAACCACCATTCTACTTTCCGGTTCTATACATTAAATTTTTTTTTTACTGTCAAAAAAGAAGTTTGAGAAATATTGGTCCTAGGATATCAGCAACACATTCCCTACTCCAACTCAAACATCTGTGTGCCTACTGTGTGTCAGGCCACTGTACTGATTCCAAGGCCACTGTAGAGATTCCAAGATGAGGTAGACATGACCACTACTTTTGAGAAGCTCCCCTTCTACCTGGGAACATAGACCAACAAAGCAAGTGCTGTTTGCCAGGCACAGAAAGACAAGAATATTTTTGTAGACTGGTTTAAAGAAGAAGCAAGGGCACAGAAACCTCAGATTATAAAATCTGTAGCTTGGTGAGGCAGGAAGTGGCAGGCATTAAGATTAGCAAAGTGAGGGCTTCCCTGGTGGTGCAGTGGTTGAGAATCCGCCTGCCAGTGCAGGGGACACGGGTTCGGGCCTTGGTCTGGGAAGATCCCACATGCCGCGGAGCAACTGGGCCCGTGAGCCACAACTACTGAGCCTGCGCGTCTGGAGCCTGTGCTCCGCAACAAGAGAGGCCGCGATAGTGAGAGGCCCGCGCACCGCGATGAAGAGTGGCGCCCGCTCACCACAACTAGAGAAAGCCCTTGCACAGAAACTAAGACCCAACGCAGCCAAAAATAAATAAATAAATAAGTTAAAAAAAAAAAAAAGATTAGCAAAGTGAAATAAAAGTCAGATTGTGAAAAGTCCTGGAAAGAAATATTTTGGACCTTATGCAGAGACAATGGCAAGCTGTCAGAGATTTTATTTATCAGGGGAGTGATGTAGTTAGTAGTCTATACTTGGAAGATTTCCAGAGCTGCATGGAAGCTACATGGGGTGCTTGCTGGGGGTGTTCTTTTAAAGAGGCTAGAGGAGGCATAGAGAGTAGACACAGATTTCAGGAGCAGGCTCAGCAAGTCTTCGTGCCCAATTGAATGTGTGTGTGTGGGGTAGGGGGTGGGAAGGGTAATGCGGTGAAGCGGAGGGAGAAGGTAGAGACGGACTTTGGTGGTGATGGTGACGGGGAGACCTTGTACAGATTTGGCCTCAACGATTCAAGTGCAAACCCCCAGAGGCAACTAGAAATAGAAGTCTGGAGCTCAGGAACAAGGTAGGACTATTTAAATAGATTTGAGTGTGTGTGTGTGTGTTTGTGTGTGTGTGTGTATGTGTGTGTGTGTGTAGGAACAGAATGACATTGCTACAAAAGTTGTGCAGAAAAGATGGCCGAAGAAGGAAGCCTGAGGCTTCCAGAAAGGAACCAGAAAGGTGTGAGGAGACATGGAAAATGTTTGGCCAAGACAGTGGAAAGGAGAATTTCAAAAGTAGGGCTATTCCACAATGTTAGGTGTCAGGGAGATCCAATAGAATGGGGAAGGGACAGAGGGTGACAGTGAGCTGCCAGCCGCCCAGGGAGTGAGGAGCATGGCCCAGCTGCATCTGGTGCCTGAGTTCTACTCAAGAGAAAGCTTTATTTATTATCCAGTGGATGCCTCCACAGTGCTTTACCAAACAAACTGCCTATACCATTAAGAAAATTTATTTCTGAATTTGCTGATCTCAAAAGCTTAGAAATGTCTGTTTATTTTGTATCTTTTATAAAGTTAAAGTCTCACTATGCAAAGAGTTACCATCTTTTTCATGTTACTTAGTTTCTTCAGGTGGTCAGCATTGATACTTTTTAGACTTCTCTCCTTGCCTGAAGAAAATAAGAATGACCCAACTTTTCCTGCTTTTTTTTGGAGTCGGCTTCCTTTAGTTTAGATCATTAAATGTGTTATAGTTTCACCCCACAAGAAGCAAGATATCAACCATAAAAGTGGCAAAAGTGGTAGAAACAGTTATAAAATAGTTAATACTTTAAAAAAGCTCATTCCATGTAAATTTTTTTCTATTAAATGAAAAAGAAATGAAGCTGGTCATTGGTGATAAGGTTTTTCAAGAAAAAAGGTTAAATAGAGCATGTCTATAAAAAGATAGACCACATCTCGTCTGACTCCATTTTTGGTCAGCGTCACTAGCCTCAGAACTTTCTTTATTCTCCATCTCAGTGGTATCCAAGCCAAAAGTTGGTTGTCCTTTACCCTCACTTTAGTTTTTCACTTATTCACCAAGAAGGTTTGAGAATCAACCCAATTAAATTTTAGTGTTTAGGGAGCACGTTTGTTGATCTTATATAGAAATTCTACATAATAGGGGCTTCCCTGGTGGCGCAGTGGTTGAGAATCTGCCTGCTAATGCAGGGGACACGGGTTCGAGCCCTGGTCTGGGAAGATCCCACATGCCGCGGAGCGGCTGGGCCCGTGAGCCACAACTACTGAGCATGCGCGTCTGGAGCCTGTGCTCCGCAACGGGAGAGGCCGCGGTAGTGAGAGGCCCGCGCACCGTGATGAAGAGTGGCCCTCGCTTGCCACAACTGGAGAAAGCCCTAGCACAGAAACGAAGACCCAACATAGCAATCAATCAATCAATCAATTAATCAATCAATCAATAAATAAATAAAATCTTTAAAAAAAAAAAAAAAAAAAAAGAAATTCTACATAATAGAACATTTGATTAGCCAGAACAAATTGAACAAGATAGATGAGAGTACTAAGATGCCTTTCTGCTTTCACATAATCTTCAACTGCCCAATTTAATATAATAAAGAACCTTTTTTTTTTTAAAGTACTCTTTTCATATCAGAACATTTTAAACCCCACATTTGTTTATTTATTTATTTTTGGCTGTGTTGGGTCTTCGTTTCTGTGCGAGGGCTCTCTCTAGTTGTGTCAAGCGGGGGCCACTCTTCATCGCAATGCACGGGCCTCTCACTATCGCGGCCTCTCTTGTTGCGGAGCACAGGCTCCAGATGCGCAGGCTCAGTAGTTGTGGCTCACGGGCCTAGTTGCTCCGCGGCATGTGGGATCTTCCCACACCAGGGCTCGAACCCGCGTCCCCTGCATTAGCAGGCAGACTCTCAACCACTGCGCCACCAGGGAAGCCCCAATAAAGAATCTTTTATCTAATTAAACCTTCTTTAGATTTTTTTTTTTCCAAAAGCTGTTTCCGTAAGCACTTGTCTTCATTAGAGGTATTTGGGGATGGTGGGAGAGAGGGAGATAGATTCAGAGAAGTAGATCACCATTATACTAAAAATGGCATGTAGAATCAAATTTGACTGTGTTGGGCTTCAGGTTTATAAATTGGGTCTTAAAAATTACCTGTATCTCAGATTTTGCTCTGTAGCTCTAAATAACTTGCACACTAACTCTAGCCATAAAGGAATGGAAAGAAATGGTAGCGAAGCACAAGCTAATGAACCAGTTGAACAGCTAGTGATTTTTATTATGATGAGTTACGTTTTCTTGTTAGGTGGTGGGTTTTGTCACATCTGTTATAACAGATCCTTTGAAGAACAAAGATCCAAGGCCAGCAAGAGAACAATGATCGTGAAGTCCAGACTGGCTTACTGATCATGGACTTGAGAATTGTTTTTCAACATCAGGTCACAGAGGGGCAGACTTGATTTTTTAAGATGATAGTGAATAAAATCCTGTTAGCTCTTCAAAAATAAGGATTTTTAGCAGTAATAAATAAAGCAGTTTACATCAGTCATTAGAAATGCAAATCAAAACCATGATGAGATATTATACCCACTTATTATTATAATAAAAAAGACATAATAACAAGTGTTGACTTGGATGTGGAAGAACTGGAACCCACGTACACTGCTGGTAGGAATGGAAAACAGTCTGGTAGTTACTCAAAAAGCTAAGTATGGAGTCACTGTATGACCTACCAATTTCACTCCTAGGTGTATACCCAAGAGAAATGAAAACATATATCTACGTAAAATGTGTACACACGAATGTTCATAGTAGCATTATTCTTAATAGCCAAAAAGTGGAAAAAACCCAAATGTCCACCAGGTGATGAATGGATAAACGAATGTGGTATAGCCATACAATGGAATAATATTTGACAACAAAAAGAAATGAAGTACTGATAGGTGCTACAAAAGGCCAGTTGTATTCTACTTATGTGAAATGTCCAGAATAGGCAAATCTATAGAGACAGTAAGTTATTGGTTGCCTAGGGCTAAGGGGGGGGGGGAATGGGGAGTGAGCGCTGATGGGTATGGGGTTTCTTTTTGGGGTGATGAAAAAAATCTAAAATTGATTGTAGTAATGGAGACACAATTCTTTGCATATACTAAAAACCATTGAATTGTACACTTTAAATGGTAAACTATGTGGTATGTGAATTATATCTCTATAAATCTGTTACGTTAAGAAAAATAAAGCTACTTTATTTTTTTCTCCTCCTGTCTCTAACTATTGCAGCCCCAGGCCCCCCTGAGAGGTTAAGCTATGGCCAAGTACAGTTATGGTTACTTCTGTTTTTCTTTATATTGACTCAGTCTTTGTACTTAAAATTAATTTAAGTGAAAAAAAAGTTGTAAAAAAAACTGTTAATGCTGACCTTAGAAAAGTACTCAGTTTTGGACCTGGTTTATCAGTAAATTTTGATTAGTTTGTAAGTACTAATATTTGATAAACTGAGTTAGCCTCAGAAATTTTTCAGTTAAGATTCCAGATGCAAATTCCTAATGGGGGCTTTTAACTTCATTTTAAAAGATATTTTAGGCATTTCAAGAAAGAAGGTGCTTTCTCAAAGTTGCACGAATGTGAGTGTTACCCAGTTACCCTGCTAGCATCCCCAGGGTGATTTTAGATGTTGTCCTTCCATAGCTACCTGTATGGCTAAGAGCATGGGCTGTAAAGCTAAGACTGTCTGCCACCCTGTCTGGTTTCACCTTTGTTAGCAGAGTGAGTTATTTAACCTTTCTTGCCGTAAATTCTTTATCTAAGTAGTACCTCATAAGGTTTGTATGAGAATTAAGTGACTTATAACCATAAAGTGTTTAGGGCAGATCCTGGCACATAAATGTTATATGTTGTTATTCCATCTCCACATTTTCTAGCATTCTTTGTCATCTGGATCGGCAGAATTTCCTTTTGGCTTCTGAATTTACTAAGATTAGGTTTGTCATATATATAGCTGAAGAAAATGAAAACACTAATTTGAAAAGATATATGCACCCCAACGTTCACAGCAGCATTCTTTACAATAGCCAAGATATGGAAGCAACCTAAGTGTCCATCAACAGAAGACTAGATAAAGAAGATGTAGTGTATATACATACACACACACACACACACACACACACACACGGTGGAATATTGGCCATAAAAAAGAATAAAATTTTGCTATTTGCAACAACATGGATGGACCTGGAAGGTATTATGCTTAATGAAATAAGTCAGACAGAGAAAGGCAAATACTGTATGTTTTCACTTATATGTGGAATCTAAAAAATAAAACAAATAAATAAAAATAACAAACAGAAACAGACTCACAGATATAGAGAGGTAGTGATTACCAGTGGGGAGAGGGGCAAGATAGGGGAAGGGAATTAAGAGGTACAAAATACTAGGTATAAAGTAAATAAGACATGAGGATGTAATGTATAGCACAGGGAATATAGCCAATGTTTTATAATAACTTTAAATGGAGTATAATCTATATAAATATTGAATCATCATGTTATATGCCTGAAACTAATATAATATTATAAATCAACTATACTTCAATTTTAAAAAGATTAAGTTTGTCTGTGAGTGGCAGAAAATCCAAAATAATAGCACTTAAAGGAAGCCTAAAGTTCAGGGCCAGTAGGACAGGGAGCTTCATGAAGTTGTCAGGGGTCCAGGTCATCCTATCCTGCTACTTTGCAAGCCTATTTCTACTCTTTTCTAGAGTTGAAAGACAAAAGGTAATTAAAACACATAGAATTAGTAGTGTAACTGTGTTATTTGAAAATATAAAGTAAATCTCAGGATAAACAGCCCAAAGAGTTGCTGCATTTGCCTCTGGGGAGCAGGAATTGTGAGTAGGGAGAGATGGATTACAAGACTGCTGCGTTTTGTTGATGTTGTTTTCTTAGTTATAACCTTATAGTACTGATTGGCTTTTAAATTTGTGATATGTAAAAGTTTGATTAAAGACAAAATTCTAGAAAATTAGAGTTATTTCATATAGTGCTTGTGCAAATTTTTTTTCACATAACAATATATTTTGAAGGTCTCCCTGGCAGTTCATATAGGTCTGTTGCACCCTAAATTTTAACGGCTGCATAGAGGTTTGTATTCTGACTATACCAGTTGTTTCCTTAACTTCTTTTTCTAGACAACTTTTATTCTCATTTTTTTTTCTATTACATACAATACTATAGTGATTATGTGATACATATATATATATATATATATATATATAAAACATATTCCTAGAAGTGGAATTATTACTAGGTCAAAGACAGTTCACAGTTAAAATTTTGACAGAAACTGCCAGATTTTCTTCCAAAATTTTAAGATCACTCTGATAACTGTGTGGAGAATAGATTGATGTGGAACAAGATGGGCCTTGGGAAGACAAGTTTGGAGGCTGTTGCTATCATCCCAGCGAGAAATGATGCACTTCAGGCTAGGGTAACAGTGGATATGGAGAAAGGTAGACTGATTCAAGAAATAAAGTGGATGGGAGAACAGATGGAATTATTAATGAAGTAGATGTGAGTAATGAAAGAAAGGAGGGAGTCAGGATGATTCAGATAGACCAGTGACATCAATTAGAGTCTTCATGTCAGATGAAACCTACTTGCCATGGCCAGATTAGATGAATTTGTAGATACTTTGCAACTCTGACATTGTATGATTTTGGTATCCATGACAGCACCCTTATTTATAGATTGAATGATACACATATTGAATACTTTGTGTTTTGTAATTGTAGGTATATAATTTTATTTGATTTTTTTTAATTGTGCAAACATTGAGTTTATCCCTAAACTGCATAGATTTTAATCTTCTGTAAATCTCTGGCCAATGTGCTTCCTTCCTCCACCAGCTGCAGTCAGAGTGATCTTTATAAAATCCAGTCTGCGATGACTCCCTTCGCTCCAGTTTCTTCATGTTGTAACAGAAGTGCTGTGTCCATAGCTGGTCCACTCACAGGGAACATTTCCAAGTGGTTCTGTTCCATTCCACCTTGTTTGGGGGTGTCCAAGCCCCCATCCTCTCTCCAGTGGTCTTATAGGTCTTCTGGACTGTGGGAAAGTAGAGGGCCCCCAGGTTGGGAATCAGTGGAGCAAGAAGATAGGTAGGTATTCTATACTGGAGGACTTTCCTGACACTCCCTATTATTGGGGTAGGTAATCCTTTCTTTTCTCTTCTTCCAGTTAATACTTCATCTCTCATTAAGTCTTGGTCATTATTCTCCAGATTTTCCCTTCTGGTTTTGCAGTCACATCCAAGGAACTCTTTATCAGGTACTTAAATCTTTGTTCCTGCTCTTCTCCCGCAGCTGGAGGAAAAAGAAAATACGTAGAAATAACTAGTTTATTACTTCTGAATATTGCCCTGCCACAGCATGACTTCCAAAATAGGCCTTGCTCACCTCTTCATCTTCATCTCTGTGCTGTTTTGCCACATTGCTCATGCCATATCATACTTCTTTCATTTCCTGAAATCATAGGTTCACTCAACTCCATCCCAACCGTGCTTAGACCTTACTTTGTAGACCCAGACCTTCCTTCACTTTCTCTACATACTCTTCTTATGTGCTCACAGAGCACTCTATACTTGCCTTTGTAGTAGTATATATCACATATTATGATTATGATATGATTATTTTGGGTCACTGGTTAGCTAGCTCCTGAGATCTTTGTGCACAGGAGCCATATCTGAATCACTTTTATTTCCCCACTGGTAGCACAGTGCCTGTCCTAGAAGGGCTCAGTAATTATTTGTTGAATGAATAAATATGTATTTGGCACCAGCCAATATTGAATGATTTTTATTTAGTTCAAGGATAGAGGAAATAATCAATATAGAATAACAATGTAGAGAAAAGTTGTGATTTTAGAAGAGGCTACTTTATTTTTCTAACAAGTAAGTATGTTTTATTCAGAAACATAAGCATGATCTATGGAAACTAATAATAGGAAACCAGTTAGGTCTTCCCTGGTGGCGCAGTCGTTAAGAATCCACCTGCTAATGCAGGGGACATGGGTTCAAGCCCTGGTCTGGGAAGATCCCACATGCCGCGAAGCAACTAAGCCTGTGCGCCACAACTACTGAGCCTGCACTCTAGAGCCCACGAGCCACAACTACTGAGCCCGTGTGCCACAGCTACTGAAGTCCACGCGCCTAGAGTCCGTGCTCTGCAACAAGAGAAGCCACTGCAATGAGAAGTTCACGCTCTGCAACGAAGAGTAGCCCCCGCTTGCAGCAACCAGAGAAAGCCCGCAAGCAGCAACGAAGACCCAATGCAGCCAAAAATAAATGAATTAATTAATTAAAAAAAATAGGAAACCAGTTAATATAATTCATCATAATAGGTAAAGTAAAAAATCATGTTATCATTTCTATAGATAACTAAAAATACTATTTAGTAAAATTCAAAAATTCCTGGCTAAATTTGGAAGATATCCTTTAACTACTGGTATACAATTGATAACAGATTTACTACAATAAGAGGCTACTTTAATAATAGGTGGAAGCCAGGTTGCAAAAGCCTCAAAAAAAAGAATGGTCCACTCACAAAACAGCTCATTTGGGAAGCTTGGTGTTGGAAGGAAGTAGGTATGTGAATTATATAACTAGAGGCCTTAGCAGGGTCAGATAGGAGTTTTCTGTAGGTAGATAGTGGGAAGATGGATATCAACTGTTGGACAGACTAGAGAAAAGGCTCAATGGGATGGGCCTCATTATCAGCACATGGTCACATGTACCAGCAGAAACTACCACACCAAGGCAAGCACACCATTGGAGCTTTTGCTTTAAACTTTGATGACCGTGTACCTAGTTTAACCAGCACAAGATTCTACAGAATGAAAAAGTGAAGAAAGAATAGCAGCAAATCAGAACTACAATGGGATATCACCTCACACCAGTCAGAATGGCCATGATCAAAAAATCTACAAACAATAAATGCTGGAGAGGGTGTGGAGAAAAGGGAACTCTCCTACACTTGGTGGGAGATGTAAATTGATACAGCCACTATGGAAAACAGTATGGAGGTTCCTTAAAGAACTAAAAATAGAGCTACCATATGGCCCAACAATCCCACTACTGGGCATATAACCAGAGAAAACCATAATTCAAAAAAACACATGCACCCCAGTGTTCATAGCAGCACTATTTACAATAGCCAGGACATGGAAGCAACCTACACGTCCATCGACAGAGGAATGGATAAAGATGTGGTTCATATATACAATGGAATATTACTCAGCCATAGAAAGGAATGAAATTGGGTCATTTGTAGGACGTGGATGGACCTAGAGACTGTCATACAGAGTGAAGTAAGTCAGAAAGAGAAAAGCAAATATCATATAATAACATATATGTGAAATCTAGAAAAATGGTATAGATGATCTTATTTGCAAGGCAGAAACAGAGACACAGATGTAGAGAACAAATGTATGGATACCAAGGGGGAAAGGGGTGGGGTGGGAGGAATTGGGAGACTAGGATTGACACATATACATTATTGATACTATGTATAAAATAGACAACTGATGGGAACATACTGTATAGCACAGGGAACTCTACCTAATGCACTGTGGTAACCTAAATGGGAGGGAAGTCCAAAAGGGAGGGGATATCTGTATGTGTATGGCTGATTCATTTTGTTGTGCAGTGGAGGCTAACACAACATTGTAAAGCAACCATACTCCAAAAAAATTAATAATAAATAAATTTTAAAAATAAAAAAAAATTTTAAAAGAAAGAATAGTAGCATTCTTTCCCTCTTCTGACCCATAGAGAAAGCAGAATGAATTTGTGTGTGAAATCATGGTGGATTTTTTTTGTCTTCTCTGTTTTCCTTCCCTTCCCTTCTCTGTCTTTTTTCTTAATTGTGAACCAACGAGTCCCATAGTTTATTGATTGGGTCTCAGAACCCTAAATGGGTTACTCGGCACTTTTCTTGGACTTTTCTTGCATCATTGAGTGTTCCTCCTTTGACACCCTGCTTCTCCCTCATCTATGTTTCCAGGCACCCTGGGACATTTACACTCTCCAAAAACTTTCTTGCCCTTGGGGCTTTCGTCAAGTTATTTCATCTGCCCAGAGATGCACTTTCACCCCCGCCTACGGAGGCCCAGCACAATTGCCACCCATTGGTGGCAGCCCTTCCTGGCAATCCGTTTGTTGTGATTAACGACTCTAATGGGCCTGCCCTAACAGCTGCCTTGTAGTCCACTTTTGAGATTTACTGTGCTGTGCTATGTTTTACTATGCTGAGGTCCTCCAAACACAAGGCCCTCATTAATGCCCTGCTTCTGTTATTTGCCTCTGTACATAGCTGGTGTTGCTAACATCCTACCAGCCCAGCTTTAAGTTGAGTGTGCCTATTTGCCACAGCAGTTGTAGAATCTTAAGTCCTGAGCTTTGCCCTGCCGTAGCTGTGCTTGGATTATGTTCTCCGGGTTTGGTTTGGTTTGGTTTTAATATTTATTTATTTGGTTGCACCAGGTCTTAGTTGTGGCAGGTGGGCTCCTTAGTTGTGGCTTGCCGGATCCTTAGTTGCAGCTTGAGGACTCCTTAGTTGCGGCACGTGGGCTCCTTAGTTGTGGCTTGCCGGATCCTTAGTTGTGGCATATGAACTCTTAGTTGCGGCATGCATGTGGGATCTAGTTCCCTGACCAGGGATCGAACTCGGGTCCCCTGCATTGGGAGGGCGGAGTCTTAACCACTGCATCACTAGGGAAGTCCCTGTTCTCCAGGTTTTTATGCCGTATCCTACCATGTTCATAGTGAAGATTCTATTATCTTGTCCATCATGTTTCAGTTTAAAATAGGAGAGACTTTGGGAAATGTTTTCAAATTCTCCAGCATGTTCTTAATATTCACCACATAAAATATTCTACCTGCTCAAAGAACCATGTTTTAATTTCAGGGTATGTCAGCATTTATGAGTTCATTTAATCAGGAATAATGACTTTTAGTTTCCACTGAGATTGCATTTGTTAATATTTTTGAGGCACATGTTTTCAGATCAGGTAACCTAAATTTTAAGTCTTCCTATTCCCTATGTATTTGTTTATAATAGAAAAGGAGAGCATTTTAGGCACTGTTTTCTGCTGGAAGATTTTCTCATACTTATACTGGTTGAATACTTTGACCCACATAAACTCTGATGTGCTCTGTTTTGGGCTATTTAAGCAGTGGTGAAATTACAATAGATGGTCTCTGTCTGCTGTAGTCATTAATTACATTCTCTGTGCCTTGACATTGTATCTTGCTCCAACTGCAGCTGTTTCCTCTGGCCTTATAAAAGCTTATAAGATGTGTAATAATTTAAAATGAAATAACACATAGATTTATCAGGCAGCATGTTTGTGTTTTTAATTATATTTTACACTGCAAGTCACCTTTTTTTTTAAAGTACTTTTGAACTCTTTCACAGAGGAAGTGCTTTAGGAATTTAAAAAATCATTTTGTCTTTTTTGCATGATATATGAAAGTATTGATTTTAAGTTTGCATTTTAAAATTTTGATTCCTTCTTTTATGTCTTTGTTTTAAACACACTGTTCTTTCTTTATGATAGTTCTATAATCTTGATATCTAACCCTTTGTTTGAAGTATCCCCTGATAGCACCCATACTAAATTGTTTCACTGTGTACTTTATAATTTTAGGTTGTATACTAATGTTTGATGGGGTTTTAATTATGGAAATTTCATGAGGCCTGGGTTGAGGGCTTATGCTGGTGTACATTTCATCCGTCTGAGTGACAAGCACATGTGTTTCAAATGATCAAAGGAAACTCTCCCACATCTCTCAAGCTAGAATGCAAGCTCCATGAAAT
Source organism: Balaenoptera acutorostrata (assembly GCF_949987535.1). Lineage (NCBI taxonomy): Eukaryota > Metazoa > Chordata > Mammalia > Artiodactyla > Balaenopteridae > Balaenoptera > Balaenoptera acutorostrata. The sequence continues at coordinate 39,793,673 of NC_080073.1, forward strand.
CAGGGATCTTTGTTTTGTTTACTAATGTCTCCCAAATTGTCTACTGTAGTGCATGGCATGTACTAGGTACTCTACCTATATTTGTTGAACTGAATCACTTCCTTTCCTGGTGGATGGATTAATTTTGACTAATCCACTTTTTATTGAGGAAGTAGTGACAGACTATTGTAGGTACTTTCAGGAATGCTGGGGTTTTCTTTTGACTATTTGCCTATTTGTTCCAGTAACATGACTTTGACCCTGTGCTGCACAAAAAGATAATCCTAATCCTATTAAGATGAATGAGCATTTGCCTCCTTCCTGGGTCTATGTTTGTTTCAGAGACCTTGCATTAGAGTTTGGCTCTCTGAGCCGTCTTCAATTTGTTTTTCACTAATCCTCAAATTTCTGTTTTTTTGGAGCGTTATAAGGCATATTTTATATATTTTTAAAATAAAATTAATCAGATTAATGTTTGAAGGTAAAAAAACCCCACCTTGTTTATTTTTTTTAATAAATTTATTTATTTTTGGCTGCATTGGGTCTTCGTTGCTGCTTGCGGGCTTTCTCTAGTTGCAGCGAGCGGGGGGGCTGCCCTTCATTGCGGTGTGCAGGCTTCTCATTGTGGTGGCTTCTCTTGTTGCGGAGCACGGGCTCTAGGCGCGTGGGCTTCAGTAGTTGTGGCTCACAGGCTGCATGGGCTTAGTTGCTCCGCGGCATGTGGGATCTTCCCTGACCATGGCTCGAACCCGTGTCCCCTGCATTGGCAGGCAGATTCTTAACCGCTGCGCCATCAGGGAAGTCCCTCCACCTTGTTTAAATGATATAGTTCAGTGGTAAGAATTTAGAAAACCATCAAACATAAGAAATGATAGGTGAAAAGTAGGAAAAATTAGCAAAAAAACTTTTTTTTGTTTGTTTTAACCTAAAAACGTGATCAATTTTTCTGATTAATACAGTGACCGTGGGTGGAGAAAACCCACCTGTATTGAGGGAGAGTATAACTTCATGGTTAATTTTTTATTTTAGTGTAATACTCATTAAATTATTTTATTTTATTTTTTAAAAAATATTTATTTTTTAATTTATTTGGTTGCACCAGGTCTTAGTTGCAGCAGGCGGGCTCCTTAGTTGCAGCTCACCAGCTCCTTAGTTGTGGCATGTGGGCTCCTTAGTTGTGGCATGCGGGCATGCAAACTCCTAGTTGCGGCATGCATGTGGGATCTGGTTCCCTGACCAGGGATCAAACCTGGGCCCCCTGCATTGGGAACGAGGAGTCTTATCCACTGCACCACCAAGGATGTCCCTCATTAAGTTATTTTATAAAGTTATTTATTTATGGCTGTGTTGGGTCTTCGTTTCCGTGCGAGGGCCCTCCCCAGCCGCGGCAAGCGGGGGCCACCCGCCATCGCGTTGCGCGGGTCTCCCACCACCGCGGCCCCTCCTGCCGCGGAGCATGGCTCCAGGCTCCAGGCTCCAGACGCGCAGGCCCAGCAATCGTGGCCCACGGGCCCAATCGCTCCACGGCATGTGGGATCTTCCCAGACCAGGGCTCGAACCCCCGTCCCCTGCATCGGCAGGCAGACACTCAACCACTGCGCCACCAGGGAAGCCCCAAGTTATTTTAAAATGAAATGTAAATGCAGGTCTAGCAGGTCTTGGGATTATCTTTAAAAGAAGAAAATTTAACTATTTGATATCATAAAATTACCAGTAAATTTAGTAGACTTCTTATTCATTTGCTGTGATACAAGTTAGGTGGAACTTGTATGTGAACAGAAATAAAATTGCCACCCACGTTGAAGTTATAAAGAGCTTGTTTTCAAAGACATATATTATTCTTTATATTGTCTTTATGTGATCATGTTGAACCACTGTCTCTGGTTGATTATGGAAGAATATGAATTGATCCACCACTTGGTATTCAGGTTCCTAGTTCTGTTGTCAAAGATCTTTGCAAAAAAGGAGGATAAAGATGGGGTCATGTGATATAATGATGACTAAACATTGCTTCTTTGTTTTGCAGTTCCAGTTCCTAACAGATTTGATCGGCGAGTATCAGGTATGTGTTCTTTTTCATAGCATAGTACTGAAATGCTATTTTAAGATGGGATTATCGTAAATAAAAATAAAGTGATCTTTTTAATAAAAAGGTAAGTTGATAGCATTATAGAACATTATAAAAATTACCTGTGGTTCCTTCATTCTGTTTCATTTTAAGTTCTGAGTATATATGTACTTATTTTTATATTACTATAATCAGTTTGTCTCATTTGTGTCATTAATATTTTTCCACGTTCATAATTATGGCTTCTAAAAACAACTTTTCATATTACTACTTCTGACATTCTATATTATGCTTGCCATTAGCTTCTTGCTTACATTGTTGAGCCACTTAAATTACTTCCTCAGTAATAGTGCTGGAAGTAGCATTCTCTGGTCAGAGACTGAGTGTTGCCTTGGCTTTTTCTGTGTATTGCTTACTAGAGATAGTCTACAAAATAGGCTACAGGGAGAAAGACACCCTGCAAAGACCCCTTTTCCACCACCATCTCACTAACATAGGCAGTGCCTACTCCTTTCATTTATTTTTTTAATATATTTTTATATTGTTGACTTACAAACATACTCCTTTAATTTAGATGTAAGATATACCTCAAATTGTTTTATTTGGGATTCCTTTGATTATTAACCAAAAATGAACATTTTCCAAATATGGGAAATCTATTTTATTTTCTTGTATGGGACTAGTTTGATGATATTTTTCCCTTTTATCTTTTGTGGTCTAGATTATTTTTTGTAAGTGTGAATAAATTTCTATCATGATTTTTATTTTTTAATTTATTTATTGATTTATTTATTTAGTTTTGGCTATGTTGGGTCTTCGTTGCTGTGTGTGGGCTTTCTCTAGTTGCGGAGAGCGGGGGCTACTCTTTATTGCAGTGCGCAGGCTTCTCATTGCAGTGGCTTCTCTTGTTGCGGAGCACGGGCTCTAGGTGTGCAGGCATCAGTAGTTGTGGCACGAGGGCTCAGTAGTTGTGGCTCACGGGCTCTAGAGCTCAGGCTCAGTAGTTGTGGCACGTGGGCTTAGTTGCTCCACGGTGTGTGGGATCTTCCTGGCCCAGGGCTCAAACCCATGTCCCCTGCATTGGCAGGCAGATTCTTAACGACTGCGCCACCAGGGAAGCCCCTATCATGATCTTTAACCTTTTGAAATTTTTAATACAAAATTTTCCAGGTTGGTGTGCTACTTATTTTAATTTTGCTGTTTTTTATTGACTCAAAAATTTTGATCTGTGACTGGTACCTTGAACACTACCTGGCACAGAGCAAGTACTCAGTAAATATTTATTGACTATGTACATCTCTTTTTTTTTTTCATGATTATTCCTAAGCTGAGAAGGTCCCCATTTTTTCATAGAGCTGATAAATATGTTTTCTGAAAGTTTTTCTTATAATAAGATGCTTGACTTTTGGATACATATAGAGTTTATTTGATTGTACAGTTGGGATATTTATGTGTTTCAAAATTGCTATGCAAGCTGTATGTGTCACATCATTCTTTCATATCCCCTTGTTCTGGGAAGGTTTCTTGACTTTAAATTGTCATATGACCTAACATCTGGTAAGGCTCAGAATCTCTTTCCTATCCCTCAGTCATTTTCTTTGAGAAAATCTGCTCATTTATGTTTTCAGAAAGTTTTTGGTAAGGTTGTACACCAAAGTTTGTTGAAAGGAGTTTGAAGAATGTGCTGTTACTTATAGAAAGTCATTTACAGAGACAGGACTTCCCTGGTGGTCCAGTGGTTAGGACTCTGCACTTCCATTGCAGGGGGCACGGGTTCGATCCTTAGTTGGGGGGGTCCCAACATCCCGTGAGGTGCAACCAAAAAAGAAAAAAAAAAAAGCCTTACAGAGAGGAAATAGAATAGAAATTGAGGCTAGTATGAGACCCATGAGCTACTATCTCCCGTTTCTGTTCATCCCTGCACCCCTTTTTACCCAAAGATTAGTAATAGCTCTTGACATCTGTAGGGCAGGCCTGGGGAATGGAGAGTGCAGTGACATCTCCTCCAGAGGTCACAGACGGTCACAGATGAATTGCTGCGTATCCTCTCCGTCAATGTGGTTCAGTCCTTGAACTTTGTGGAGGACTCAGATGAGTACTTGGTATTATCCCTACCCTTAGCTTTTACAGTCTTACTGAAGAGTTAAAACTTTTTAATATCATTCAAATGTTAAGTGAAAAAAAAGGATTCTTAATAGAGTCCAAAATAATTATGCAGGAGAGCAAATAGCTTGTTAGCAATAGCTAACATTTTTTGAGTGCAGGCTGTGTGCTAGGTGCACATTTTTAAGGTCTTTCTAAATGCCTGCCTTGTATTGTTGAATATAATCCTCACACTAACACTATGAGATACATGCTATGATTATCCCATTGTATGGATAGGGAAACCTGGGGCAAAGCAGAGGTTAAGTAACTTGCAACAGTTGAGGTGATAAAGTGCCCACAGGTAGCATGGTTCCTAAGCACTACCCTTCGCATCCCTATGTGCCCTTTCTTATACCCTCTGGAACTCTTGGTCAGTCTTCAGCTAAATCCGTAAACTCAGAGAACAGAGCCTGTTCTCTGAGTGCAGTCTTCATCTTCCTGATCTAGCTGAAACTTGGCCTGCCCTGCAGGCTTTTCAAATGGCTCATTTCTCGTTCACCTTCCTTGTAACACTGACAGGAGGTGGGTGAATATCTCTACTGTTCCTCATTGTTGCTTCCAGGCCATTCTCTCTCCCTCCTCCCTAAAACCCTCTACTTCAAACCTCACATTATACTCTACCAGCCACTGCCCCTCGTTGTTTTTGTCCTCTAATAACCCCCAGGTTGTTCCTTCTTATTTCCACATAGATAATCCTTCCAGTCTGGTCCTTCCATTCCTTGACCTCCTCTTTTCCAAGGTTCTTGTCTTCCACCCTACTTCAGCCACTCATTTCCATGGTTGTATTGTGGTAGGACCAGCATTACAACTCTTCATATTCTCAAGCAGTGATCCCAGTCTCCCACCACTGCCTGCTGTCTTCTAACAGCTCCTTTGCTGTCCCACTCCAGCTCTCACAACTCATTGATCCTGTCTCCTTTTCACTTTCTCGCTTCCTCTTTACTAACCTTAAATTTCTTGATCAGTGATTATAACCACTCCCTGACACCTTCCCTCAATTCACTTTTCCCTTTTTATTTTCTTGGCTAAACCACACTGTGGTTAAACCCAATTCTCCACTTATTGTGTCTGCACTACAGCTGTACTTGGTTGAGGGAAAATACGCATTCCTGTTGACTGATCTTATTTCAGTTCATGATCATTAACTTCTAGTAGGCTCTTGATGACAGCAATCATACTGTGTTTCTATACTTCTTTCACGCCCCTGTTCTCCTAGGTAAGTCTTTCATTTCTTCTCTCTCTCCAAACCTCCAACACCTCCTCCCCCATCCTCATTCCTGTCAGATAATCTTCCTCTCAATTTAACTAAGGAAACAGAAGAGAATTTCCATAGGCTCCCACCCCATCTATCCTTCTTAATCTGCCTGTGAGTCCAGTTGTCCACCTGTACACTAGATCTCAACCCTTCATCCTTCCAGCAGTTACCTGTTCTTTATCCTGCATAATCTTTATTCAACTGGATTATTTTTCTCAGCAAAGAAACATATCATTGGCTCTCCATTCTTAAAAATAAAACTTTAAAAAATCACTCTTCCCTCTCTAGCTACCACCCTTTCTCTCTCCATATCTTTATAGCAAAACCCCTTGAAAGAATTGTCCATATTTCTAGTTTCTCTTCTATTCTCTCTTAAGCCCATTCTAGTCAGACTTTTGCTCCCATATCTCACCAAAGCTACTTTGTGTATTGCTCACTCGCATTCTTCAGAAGGAAGGAACAAAGGAAGGGTTGAGGAATCAGGAAGAGAAATTACTGGAGGCAGAAAAAAAATCAAGAGACACTTCTTGGAGGGAGGCAGAAATTGCACTGGAAGTTGAAAAACATGGTTACTATTTGGCCAGTACCAAGAGGGATGCATTCTAGGTGGAAGAATGTCTTAAGAACTTGAAGGGGGATAAACTGGACCTGGCTGCTCTGGCTGTAGGAGAGAGATAAAATAAAATTGGAAAGATAGTTGAGGAATGGGCTCCTGATGTGATCCAAGGATTTCAGCTAAAACTAGTTGTGTGAGGACATGTGCTGTGTCAAACACTGCAGAAGAGACTTCAACAACTCAGGGTGTCTGACTGAATAATAATCTGGAAAGTAAAGCAGCATAGGAGAGCTAACAGTTGTTGAGTGTCTCCTGTGAGCCCGGCCTCCGGGTTTAGATGTCACCTCCTATTATTAACCCTTTAACATGGTTCTAGTATTGTTATCCCCTCTTAGCATTGAAGAGACCAAGGACTGGGTACGTAGAGAAATAGTGAGTGAGCAATAGATGGACCTAAGCTCAGACTCCAGTGAGTGTAGCTTCAAAGATGAGCTTTTCCCCTCCTTGATGCTGCCTCTCCCTTGCAAATCACTGGAATTGAAAAGCTGTGCCTTCCAAATCCTTCTAGCAGAACAGTCCCTCTACATCAAGTGATAAATGCATCAAATGAAGAGAGTCCATAAATTCCTTAAAGGCAGTTTTCTTGACATAGTTCTAAATTAGTGATAACTGTCTTTCAGTTTGAAATGTTAGTTTGATTCTGTTAATTTAAAAACTTCATCCAGGGACTTCACTGGTGGTCCAGTGGTTAAGAATCCTCCTTCCAATGCAGGGGATGAGGGTTCAATCCCTGGTTGGGGAACTAAGATCCCACATGCCACAGGGCAACTAAGCCCACGCACTGTAGAGCCCACGTGCCAAAACTACTGAGCCCCACGCGCTGTGCAGCCCGTGCGCTACAACTAGAGAGAAGCTCACGTGGCACAATGAAAGATCCCACGTGCTGCAAGTAAGATCCAATGCAGCCAAATAAATAAATAAATATTAAAAAAAAAAAACTTCATCCAAAAAAGAAAAGCCCTTTTGTTTCATAAATTTCTGTTGTTTAAGCCACCCAGTCTGTAGTATTTTGTTATGGCAGCCCTAGCTGACTAATATACCCAGGCTGTATCAACTCTTCATGGGCACTGGCAGGACAGCACAGGGCCTCATGCCTGTGACCAGGATCTGGGCTCATTTCTTTGTAGAAATGAGGGGATTTTCTCTCACAAACACATTTTAGTGATTCACGTTTCTGGATGGAAGAAGCACCAGTTAAAATTTAGAAGAGGAAATTCTGCTGGATAATCTATTGTTACTTTGTACAGTTTCCTATTACTAACTAGTGACATCTGCTGGAGAACTGTGGCAAAATTAATTCCCTCAAATGAGGGGCTGTGCTGCTCTTTTAGTCTTCATCTTCAATAGGTCTTGACCATCTCATGACATTCAGTGTAGGTCTTTTTTTTTTTTTAATGCATTTATTGATTGATTGATTTTTGGCTGCGTTGGGTCTTTGCTGTGCGCGGGCTTTCTCTAGTTGAGGCGAGCGGGGGCTACTCTTCGTTGCCATGCGCGGGCTTATTGTGGTGACTTCTCTTGGTTGCAGAACACAGGCTCTAGGCGCGTGGGCTTCAGTAGTTGTGGCACACAGGCTCAGTAGTTGTGGCGCACGGGCTTAGTTGCTCCGTGACGTGTGAGATCTTCCCGGACCAGGGCTCGAACCCATGCCCGCTGCATTGGCAGGTGGATTCTTAACCACTGCGCCACCAGGGAAGCCCGACATTCATTGTAGGTCTTGAGGCTGCATAGGGCATGACACAGACTCTGGGACTCCCCGCACTGAGACAGGTTTCCTGATGTGTAGAACCATAAGGGGCAACAATCACATAGACACTTAAAAATGGATTTTTTTTATAGAAAATGAGAAAAGTAATTCGGGATCGGTACCAGAAAGAAGTAGAGAGGTTGAGGGTAAACAAAGGAAGAGGGAAAAGGGAACCGAGTCTGATGTTCAAAAGAAAAGGGAAAAAATGAAAACCAGTTTAAAAAAATAAAGATATAATGTTTTTTCACAAATAGAAACATTAATAATTTTAATGAAAATAACTACTTTTGTTTAAATCATAGTGCTGTACCTTAAGACTTAAAAACTATAACATTTGTTGCCTCAGTTACATTGTCTAAAAATATAAAAATGAGCTAAGTTGCTAAAATACTTTCCTCCAAACTCAGAGGAAAAGCAAGCCTGGAAATAGGCTAGCTCAAGACTAAGTGTCATTATCAGTAAGATCCTGTCCTGTCAGTCTCATCATTAAAGGCTTATTATTTTCAACTTCTTAAATGAATATTTTCATACATATGCAAAAGTAGAGAAAGTTAGTATAATAATACTCATATATCCATCTGTCTCCAAAATGAAGTTTTTTAAAATGCGTATTTCTAAGACATTTTGAAATCCTGGACCAAGGAGTAGCAGTTAGAGTAGACTGAAAAAAGGTCAAATATGAGAATATTTCTGAGGTAGAATCTGATGTATTCATTGGGTAAGAGGTGAAAGAAGGAAGCCATGGTGAGTTCTAAATTTCTGGTTTAGAAAGCTGGGCTGATAATGACAACATTAATCAAGAGTGCAAAGAACCAAGAGGTTTGCAGTTTAAAATAGTGTCTGGTTAGCTGCCCTCAACAGCAGCTTCCTCAGCCCCCTACCCAAATACCTATGAAGATGTGAAAAGTGGCAGCAATAACATCTAGGAACTCAGGAAGGTGTCTGCCTTAATCTTTAGGACAGATCTGAGATAAACTTGTTTCCTTATGGAAACAGGAATGGCTTGGAGAAAGATAGAAAGAAAGTCATTGTCTACATCCCATTATCACTTCCCTGGCTCAGCTACAAAAGCCTGCACCACCAAGGGCTGGGCAGTACTCTCTGCAGAACATTACCTGATGCTGTTTTAGGGACTAGAATGGTGCCTATCCTCTTACTCCCTTCTCCCTGATTTTTCTCCATCTATTTAAGGATACTGGGTCCCTGTTAGACAGGCAGAGTGTTGATGGCATTACAGTACAGAAGGCGTGGTCCACACAAGTAGACTGGGCAGGGAAGGGAGTCCTGTGTACAGGTCATGCTGGGAGTCACCATTTCTCAGGTATTCCATTAGGTCAGAGAATCAATGAGGAAGGGGAAGCTGGGACACAAGCTAGACCAGGGCTGCAATGAGTAAATGTCTCTAAGAAATCAGGAGTTAAGTTGAGAGTGGTATATATCATCTTATCCCCTCATTATAGATATATAGAGATTTTTAGCCATCATACAAAAGAATTGAGCATAGGGTCAAGAAACTTTTATATTTCTTGCCTGCTAACAAATAAGAAATAAACCCTAACAAACAATACAAGGCTTATGAATGAATTTGGCAGATTAAGGATATAAGAGGAATGAAGATTAGAAAAGTCCACTACAAAATGCTCATAGAATGCAAAAAATCATTGCCTTTATGAATTCTGAGTAGAAAGCCAAGGAAAGAATAGGCTAAAATGAAAAGAGAAATGGGTATGATAAGGAAAGACTATAAGAAAACTAAACACAATAAACAGGAATTAAATACATAGGACAAAAAAACCAAAATTGTTAAGAGTAAAATCTGTGATAGAAGACAGCTTTGAAGAAAGGACAGTTGTTGAAAGAACTAAGATAGAGAATAGAACCAAAATAATGATAATTAATATTCCAGAAAACCAGGACAAATGAAACAGAAGTGATAATAGTAATAGTTCAAAGAGTTGGCATTTACTGCATCCTGTGTGCCAGGCACTTGTTTATTGGAATCCTTATAACGGTTCTCAGAGGGGAATCACTACTGATAGCTCCATTATGCAGAAGAGAAGGTGGAGATTTGAAGTAAATCAAGCCAGGTCACACAGTTATTGCAGATAATTGAGGATTTATTAGAAGAAAAATTTCCCTAGCTGTAATGGCCTGTAAGAAACTTATTGTGAAGAAGGAGCAGGTTTGTTGCATTCTAGGCAACACCAGTGGTCACATCTAGATCATTCCTGGCAAAACAGTTTTGTTAGTGAGGACACTAACTTTTTTATTCACTAGATAATTCATTGTGTCTACCATTGTGACACCTAAGGGTAAGATTTTAAAATCATGACTTGTACTGACATCTCCAATTCTAAGCTTTCTTCTGTTCCATAATTTTATTCCCCTTTTCTCCAGTGAAAAACATCTGGCTGTATATTTGTTTACTCACAACTGTAGTACACAGAGGAGTTTTGGAATTACTGTACCACTGCAAATAGCAGTTCTTTTTTGTCGTTGGAATATATCCCACTGAGGGTGGATGGTTACAGTACTATGTTCAGAAGCTACTTAAAATAATTCTCCTTTCCTTCTCTGTGGTTATGTTATCAACCTGATATGTGGTTAGGTTCATTTGTTTCTCTTTGTATTCAGTTTTAGGGTCCTTCCATCCTTATCAATTTAATTTTTTAAATATATAAAACATTTTAACATGGCTTAAATGTCAAAACTATATAAACGAATTTTCTTAGAGAAGTTTCATTCCCTTCCCTATCCCTTCTTTTTTGTTTCTGCCTACCTAGGAAACAATTTTATTACTTTCTGGTTTATCCTTCTTTTGTTTCCTTTTGAAAAAATAAATAGGTTAAATTTTTTTGCATATATATTCATATTTATATATTTATTCCCTCCCCCCCTTGTTTTTTGGCTGCATTGGGTCTTAGTTGTGGCGCACAGGATCTTCCCCTCAACATGCTGCATCTTTCGTTGCAGCACGTGGGCTTCTCTCTAGTTGTGGTGCTTGGGCTCTGGAGTGCACGGGCTCAGTGGTTGCAGCATGCAGGCTTAGTTGCCCCGCGGCATGTGGGATCTTGGTTCCCCAACCGGGATCGGATCGAACCCGCGTCCCCTGCATTGGAAGGTGGATTCTTAACCACTGGACCACCAGGGAAGTCCCCCTCCCCCAATTCTTAGCTCTCCTTTATCATGGAAGTCCTTCTTTATGGAAGGGACAGCATACTATGTAATATATGTACAAGCAAGGTGTATTCTTCACCTTGCTATTTTTGCCTTTTTTTCCCCTAGAACTCACTATTTATTAGCCTATGGGGATCTTCCTCATTCTTTCTTATAGCTGTATGATTCAAATGGGTACTTATATCATTTATGATATTCTGCTATTATAAACAATTGTTCAGTTAATATTTTTTAAATCTTTGCTTTACGACAAAGACATGTCCTGTGGCCCGCTGGTGCAAACACAGGTTACCTGCAAAGAAAATCAAGTTGGTTTTAGATTTATATAATATTGTACCTAGAACAGAACCTGACACATAGTATTTACTTTGTTTAAAATTTTTACTTTTAAGTCATTCATGTACATAATGATATTGAGATATTTTATTGTAATTGACTCTTTTTGTAATTACTCCAATTCCATATCCATATGTTTATATTGCATATACTGTACTTTTTGGTTTTCCGTCCCTGCTTCGTAGCTCAGCAGAGACAGCACTTCCTTGCTTGTCCTTGCTGCTACCATAGAATTTAGTAGATAATATTTTTTATCATCTCTCTCCTGTTTGGACTACCAATCCCTAGAGAGCTGGCTTTTCATCACTAACAAAATGCCTGGCATTACTAGGTACTTAATATATTTGTTAATTGAAGGAAGGGATTACAAAAATCATTATAGCTTTAGAAAACAGTGAGTAAAAGAAAATTGTGTCCATTTCCTATTTTCTAGTAAAACACACATCTGTTTTATTTATTTTTCTCATTATTTTTTTCTCTCCAAATTTAGTCTGTGCTGAGACCTATAACCCTGATGAGGAAGAGGAGGATACTGATCCAAGGGTAAGAACTGCAGCAAAGGTATTAGGTAGAATAATTTTAGTCCCCACTCACTCCCCTCCTCCTCTACATACCAAATCTAATCATGCTGACATTTAAAATAAATACAAATTAAAATCTCAGCAAGATGCCATCTTTTATCTAACAGATTGACAGTTATTAAGAAGAATGAAAGCAAGATTGGTTGAGGATATGGTAAGAAGGGATGCCTAGCTGTAGCTGTCAGAGCTTTATACTTAGTCAAGCCAACTGACTCAGCAGTTACGTGAAGGAGAATTCATCCCTAACAGTTGGGTCCTTTCTAAGGAGATTATTGCAGTATTGTAAAATTGAAAAATGGAAGCAACATAAATGAACCAAAATAGGGATGCCAGGGGCTAAATTATGGTACATTCAAGTCAAGAGAATCTGCAGCAATTGGAAATGATGGTACAGGACTGGGCTTAATGACATGGGATGATGTATATTTGAAGTACATTTTATAGAGCATTTTATAAAATAAAAAATAATTTAAAAATACCTATCCGTCTGTCTACCTATTTACTTATTTACTTGTTTGTGCAAAGATTTATACCTGGAAGGATATATCCCAGATATTAACAGTAGTTGTTGTAGGACTATGGTTGATTTTTGGGTGCTTTTTTTAAAAACTCAGGTTTTTAAATTTTTGTACAATTAACAAATTACTTTTATAAAAGCAAATTTGAACCATCTTTTTTAAAAGATTGATGTTATAAGGGAAACTTTAATGATCTTTCAAGTGTGCCTTAAAATGAGTAGACTATGAAAGCTTTCTGAAGTATTCTAATAATAAAATGCTACCATTGTGTGAATATAATAAACATGTAGGTTTTAAAATTTTTTATTTTAGATATTGTAAAATTTTGATGACTTTAAAAAGTTAAAGCTTTTTTTACTAACTTTTTAATATCACATATTTAAATTACTTAACACTTTTGACATCTGTTATTTCTGGTCAATTTAAGCAATGTACTTTTTTTAGGGTGAAGACAATACTTAGGAAGGAGCTTGATGGGTCTCTCAATTATAACAGCTATACTAGGCAATAATTATTTTTTTTAGTTCAATAAACATTTATTAAATATCTGTAGTATTAGTAATAGGAGTAATAGTTTTTGAGCACCTACTAAATGCCAGGTTCTGTTTTAAACACTGCCTATATTAGCTCATTTAATCCTTATGACAATTCTAATTTTGTAGATATCACTAATATTACTAGTAATACTAAGCTGTTGAGGTTTGAACTCTAGCTTGTATAGCGGTTGTTTACTTGCCATCTCCACTTACATTTTAATAGACAACTCATACTGAGCTCCTGACTATTTCCATTTAGACATTCTTTTTCACCCACAGTCTTCCCCAGCTCACTTCCTGGCAGCTCCAAACTTCCTGTTGCTCAGGTCCAAAATTTTAAGGTCACCCTCAGCTCCTCTCATTTTTTCATACCCACATTCAATTTTTCAGCAAATCTGATAGGCTCAGTCTTCAAAACATATTTAAAATTCCAGTACTTCTCAACACCTTCATGGCTACCACCTTGGTCCTATCCACCACCATTTAGCACTAGGATAATCACAGTAGCTTTCTGGCTTTCACTGTTGCCTCCCTCAAGGCGGTTCTTCACTCAGGAGCCAGCATGAGCCTTTAAAAACATTAGATCTCTTTCCTTCCTCTGTCAGAACCCTCAGATTGCCCCCATGTCACTAGAGAAAAGTTCCAGATCTGTGATCTACAATGCCCTCCACCTAACCCCCAAACCTGGTCTCTTCCTGATCTTTTCCCCTCGCTCTGCATCAGTCACACCTGTCTCCTGGTTTTTCTCAGACATGCTATTAACCAACCATAAGACCTTGTTTTCACTTGCTGTTCCTTCTGCTTGAGGTGCTCTTCTTAGAGATATCCACATTACTCACTCCCTCAGGTTGTCCTCGGTTCCTTGGGATCTTTACAAATGTCACCTTCTCAGGCCTCATCTGGACGCACACACGCACATGCACACTCATACATGCACCCTTCCCTACCTTATTTTCTCCTTAGCCTTGTCACTCTAACATACTTTATGTATTTATTGAATGTGAAAGCAGGTGTTTTTGTCTTGTGTTCACTGCTATGTCCCCAGAGCTGAGACGGTGCCTGGCACCTAGTCGATGCTTAATATTTGTTGAATGAATGATATGTGACCTTCTGCTTTTCGGTTGGGGACTCTGAGGCTCCCAGTGGATAGCTGACTTGCTGCCAGCCACACAGCCAGTGGGTGGTCCAGGGTGGGTACTCTTCACCCCTATCATATTTCCTGTACATGATCAGGGTACTGCTTGGTATTTGTATAGAGTTAAAATTATAGTAAACATGCTCTTAATTTTTCCCATTTTTCGGAGAAAGAAATAGACCAATTTGTAAGTTAAGTAATATTTTAAAATAGAATAAAAAATTTTCCCTTGTTTTATTTGGATTGGCAGGTGATTCATCCTAAAACTGATCAACAGAGGTGCAGACTTCAGGAAGCTTGCAAAGATATTCTTCTTTTCAAAAATCTTGATCAGGTAACATTGATTTTTAAAATATTTTTGGCTTTTGGCTTTTGTCCTATTCATCATTTAAACAGTTTTTAGCATCTTAGCCACAGCCATATGAGGCATTAAAACCTTAGCTTCTTCTTACTTGCAAATGTTTGCATTGTGTTGAGCACTGTAATCCATAATGAGCTTTTCAGATGACTTTTAGTATTTCTCTGAACTGCTTTGGTACTCCTCCAAGGCAATACCATTTGAGGACCATGCAGTTGGGTCATATTAAAAGGAAATGCTCAGGTTTGCATGACCCTGGCTTAGTTTGGAGGGTCTTTATTTATGCTGCAGAGTAATTTCTCCAAAGATGCCAGTGTGGCGTCCTCTCTGCCGGTAGCCGTTAACCCACTGGAAGTGTGTGACTGCTTCTCACTCCTTTGGTGTAAGGCACCTCTTATGATTATTTCTCAGTGAAGACCTCAGGCATGGGGCACACACAGAGTGGTGTGTGTCTTTAGGGCCCCAGCACAGGATCTGTGCCTGTGCCTGTCTTCCCTCTCTTGGTGGAGATGGAAAACAGGGCTACCTCCTGAGGACAGAGATGCTTCACATTTCCTGTTCCTTCTGTACTTTGACGGCCACATGCTGAAGCCACATGAATGGCTGAGGTGCTGGGCCTGCTGGGGAATCCCAGAATGTGCAGAGACAGGAAGGATGGGAAATGGAATTCTCCTACTACCCAGCTCCTGCAAGTATGTCTTCTGAAGATACCCCCACAGCCTTCTGGGAATCTGGCTGGTCAAACATGAGTTCATGTTGTATCAATCAAGGGAATCAACTATCCCTGGTGTCTGTAAACCAGACTGTTTGGTAGCTGCGTGGTTATAGGAATAGCGAGAACTTTAATCAGAATTTTATTAGTCTGAGATTGAATAAAACAAGGACCATGAGTTCAAGGAAAGGCTGGTTGTAAGAAATAATAGTCTGTGTCAGCTGTTTTCCCTGGAAGACCCATCTGTATCAATGGAAAGGGGACTTACTTCTTTATCTACTGTGAATGAAACCCCTTGTAAATTTTATACTAGCAGATGTTCTAAAGAAGTTGCTGTGTCAGTCTAGTATTCAGATTTTTCTTAGTGCTGGAGAACATCATTTTACCATTTCAGTCTTGAAAAATGATAACTGAATTTTCAGATTTAATTATATTTTTCTAACATTTTATCATGAAAATATTCAGATACAATAAAGTGGAAAGGATTTTAGAGAACATGTATTTATCCACTGCCTTGATTCTAACATTAACATTTTACTATGCTTGTCACATGATATACTGTCTACCCTCAACCAAGGGGTTGGCAAACTTTTGCTTAAAGAACCAGATATTAAATATTTCTGTCACAACTACTCAACTTCATTATTGTAGCAGGAAAGCAACCATAGACAATGCATAAATGAAAGGATATGGCTGTGTTCCAATAAAACATTATTTACAAAAACAGTCAGCTGTTTGCTGGCCCCTGCATTAACCCATCTTATTTTTTAGGATAATTTCAGAGTAAATTGGAGATCTCAGTATATTTCCCTTAAATACTTTAGCATGCATATCATGAACTATGGTTCAATATTTGTTTATAGCTTTTTAATGTAAAGTTTGCATATAATGAAATGCATGCATGAATTTTAAGTGTACTTAGGTTTGACAAAAGCATACACTTAGGTAATCCAAACCCCTATCAAGATGTAGAATATTGCCACCACCCCAAAAAGTTTCCTTATGCCCCTTCATGATCAATTCTTGTTCACCTCCCCCCAGAGGCAACTTCTATTTTGATTTGTTCTACCATAAATTAATTTTGCCTTCTAGAATTTCATATAAGTGGAATCATACAATATATACTCTGTTGTGAGAGATTCCTTTCACTCAGCACAATATTTTTGAGATTGTTTCTTATTGTTCAACATTCCATTTTCTTTTTTCACTTTTTGTTTTGAACTAGTTTTAGACTTATAAAGAAGTTGTAAAAATAGTAGAGTTCCCATATACCCCTCATCCAGCTTCCGCCAATGTTAGCATCTTACATAACCATAGTACAATTATCAAAACCAGGAAAATGACATTGTTACAATACCATTAGTTAAACTAAAAACCTTGTTCAAATTTCATTAGTTTTCTCACTAATTTTTTTTTCCTAGTTAATAATCCAGTCCAGAAACCCACATTGCACTTAGCTGTTATTTCTCCTTAGTCTCCTCCAATTTGCGATAGTTTGCAGTCCTTTCTAGTATTTCATGATCCTGACACTTTGAAGAGTACTGGTTAATTACGTTATAGAATATACCTCAATTTGAATTTGTCTGATGTTTCCTCATGATTGAAATGTGGTTATATATCTTTGGCCAGACTACACAGAAATTCTATTGTGTCCTTCTCAGAGCATCATATCAAGGGATCCATGATGTCAGTGTGTCATTGTTTTGGTGATGTTCGTTCATTCCCTTTTATTGCTGAGAAGTATTCCATTATATGAAAATACCAGTTTGTTTATCCATTCTTCTGACAATGGATACCTGGTCTATTTCTTGCTTTTAGCTCTTATAAATAATGCTCTGGACATTTTATACAAGTCTTTTTGTGAACTTTTTTTTTCATTTCTCTTCAGTAAAATACCTGAGGGCAAAATTGCTGAGTCATAGGGTAGGTATATGTTTGATATTGTAAAAATCTACCAGATGTTTTTCAAAGTGGTTATACCATTTTGCATTCCTTCCAACAATACATGACATTTCCAATTGTTCTGTATCCTTAACCAACATTTGATATTATCTGTCTTTTCAAATTTTAGCCATTCCAGTGAGTATATTTGTTTCCATTTTTTAAAAATTTACTTCCCAAACCTTTGTTTTTAAATTTTCAAATTTACAGAAAAGTCAAAGAATAGTACCATGAACATTCTTATATTCTTGACCTAGATTGACCAGTTGTTAACATTTTGCCACATTTACACTGTTTCTTGTGTGTATATGTAGGCACATATATAAGTATGTATGAACTGCTTTTAAGATTTTCCCTGTAAAGTTTTCTTTGGCTTTTTTGTTTTGTTTTCCAGTCCTGAGTCACATGTTGCTTTTGGTTGTCATGGTATGATTTTAGTCCCCTGTAACCCAGATTGCTTCCCCCATGCCTTATTCTGTATCTCATGACACTGATGTTTCTGAAGAGTCCAGGCCAGAAAAAGAAGAGTTACTCAAAACATGAGGCTGCCAATGGACAGCCCACAGGCCAGATACAGCCAGGTATAGATGTGTGTGTTTGGTCTGTATTGTATGTGAAAACTTTAATTTGTTACTTGTATTTAAACATGAGATTTCGGGCAACACTGAGCTCACATTCCACATTAACGTGGATGACACATGAGTAGCAAGCCTTCCTTTTTAGTATTTGTCAGCTTATACAGTATTCAACACCCCTGGAACTATGGAACTAAAGAGGTGCTTTTTGGTGATACGTTATTTTAGCTAGCACAGTCACACTGACAGAACACTAAATCACATGGAATTATGCAGCAATAAAATTATTTCCTTGTCAGATCTTCAATCCACATTCCTCCAAAGGCAAAGTCTTTCTCTGAGTTGAAACTGGTATTTAGTGCTCCGTAACAGTAACTGATTTCCCTGACAGAGGGATGCTGGCCCTAGACTGAGACCACAATTTTGTTAGAATTTAATAGCATTGTTTTGTTTTCATTATACTTACTGGTACAGTTACCTTCTGGTTATGGCAGGTAATATTGGTAAGTAAGTAATTGTATGTGTTGTGTATAAATGATTGTAGCAGTATTACATGTCTGGTAATAGATCCCGTTTATTGAGTACCTGTTATGTGACATATACTTTCCTTAGATTTTTCTCCTTTAGTCATAAAAGTTGATGAGCTAGAAACTATTTATTAAACCCTTTTTTGCATATGAAGAAACTGAGTCTCAGAGAGGTAAAGTGATGTGCTTGGCTAGTAGTTGTAGTTGTTGTGCTGTTCCATGAGATAACCTCTGAGGCCATCTCAGCCTTTTAGCCTTGATGAGCCTGTTAATATCAACACCTGGAGTAAGGTGGCATCACATGGCTTTACACCTGACATAGTAGAGCCATCAAGGCAGGTGACAGTCTTGTGGGTGTGGCTGGGAGAATAGGCACCATGATTTAGATACCTGTTTTTGCGTACATTATAGAATGTTTTTTCAAAACAACGCTGCCTCAGAAAACTTGGCAACTGTGCTGTATATGTGGAGATGCAAAGCTGAATGGCCACAGGAAAGCATTTGTTTCAGACAGCCCTTAGGTTTCTGCTTGAATGTGGGGAATAGTCTGATGTGGGGACTTCTACCATCTACCATGTAGTCACCAACTAGGATAAGCATAGTTTTTTTTCCCCCACAAATGTAAAAGCCATCTTTTCTCCTTGTGTGTTCCCTGCAGGAACAGCTTTCTCAAGTCCTCGATGCCATGTTTGAAAGGACAGTCAAAGTTGATGAGCATGTCATTGACCAAGGAGATGATGGGGACAACTTTTATGTCATTGAACGGTAGGAGATGGAGTTTTGCAATTGCACGGCTATACTTAATAAGATTCATGATTCAGGGCAAGTGCTTTACCCTATGCTTTGTTCAGCCCAGACAGGACTTAGGGCCACGTGAACAAGCTTCTCAAAGCTTGCCCCTCTCTGTCCACAGCCTGCCTTTCTCTATCTACTGCTGCCCTGAGTCCTCAGTACAACCCATACTTGGGTTGCCACTACTACAATTAGGTGAAATGTGCAAGCTATGCTTTATAAACATGTTATTTGCAAGTGTTCAAGTGAATTGATTTTCTAAAGAATAACCGTAACACTTTATTGTCATCTGGATCATTCAGTCCTAGCCTCATTTTACACATGAGTATACTGCCTCAACCTCCATACCTCTGGCCCCTTCTGGCTCTGTTCCAGGTATAAATCATGTTGGGAGACATGAAATATGTGGGTTTGACCTGCTCGCCCTGGTGTGTCCTAACCTCTTGAGCTATTAGTATCACCTGGAGGACTCCTTCTGACCCCTCCTCAGTCCTGAAAGGAACACCCTCACCAGAGTTTAAGATCAATAAGATGTTGCTTCACCTAATATCTTCCATTAATTATTTTTCATTTTTTCTTTTGAAGTAATTTCAGAGTTATAGAAACGTTACACAAATAGTACAAAAAAATTCTTATAAACCTAGGTTCCCCAGATTAATGTTTTACCACATTAGCTTTATTGTTTGAAAGTAAGTTGCAGGTATAAGCCCTTTTACCTCTGAATACGTCAGTGTATATTTCCTAAAAATAGAATATTCTCTTACATAAGCAGAGATCAATTGTAAAAATCAGATATTAACATTTTATACAGTACTCTCATCTACTCTGCAGACCTTATTCATTTTTTTCCAGTTGCTTTCCTGATTTTTAAGATTTTTAAGGGTCTTTTCATTTCAATCAAGTAGCTAGCTGTACTAGATTCAGCTGGTACCCTGTCTCGTCGAGCCTTTTGCTCGTTCAGGAAAATGTTCAAGAATGTACTATTTGGACTTCCCTGGTGGCGCAGTGGTTAAGAATCCGCCTGCAAATGCAGGGGACACAGGTTCGAGCCCTGGTCCAGGAAGATCCCACATGCTGCAGAGCACCTAAGCCCGACTTAGCACCACAACTACTGAGCTTGCGCTCTAGAGCCCACAAGCCACAACTACTGAGCCCGCGCACCACAACTACTGAAGCCCGCGTGCCTAGAGCCTGTGCTCTCCAACAAGAGAAGCCACTGCAATGAGAAGCCTGCGCACCGCAACAAAGAGTAGCCCCCGTTCGCCGCAACTAGAGAAAGCCCGCACGCAGCAAAGAAGACCCAACGCAGCCAAAAATAAATAAGTAATTAATTAATTTAAAAAATAAATAAACGTTAAAAAAAAAAAAAGAACGTACTCCTTGGGTAACATTTTGGCCCTTGATACTGCGACAGATGATTACAGTTAGGGTTAGGAAAGAAATGTTTTATTTAAAGAGTAAAGATGATACAAATAATGTCTTCTTAAAGACTGTTTTATCTGTTATGCTCATGCTTCCTTCATAGAATTCTGTAAGTAGTGACAGAATAATTTTTTTAAGTTATATCACCA
Organism: Balaenoptera acutorostrata; assembly: GCF_949987535.1. Taxonomy (NCBI): domain Eukaryota; kingdom Metazoa; phylum Chordata; class Mammalia; order Artiodactyla; family Balaenopteridae; genus Balaenoptera; species Balaenoptera acutorostrata. The sequence goes on from NC_080073.1 coordinate 39,814,242, forward strand.
CTTCCAACAGCCACCTTTCCCCCTTGCTCTGCCGTGTGCTCCCTCACCAAGACAGATCTCCCAGTAGGTACCTGCAGTCTGGGAAATAAGCATTTACCTGCACATATCCATGGCTTATAGGTTGAAATACCTGTCTACAAAGGGAATGATTTGTTACTACACATGTAAATGAGAGGAATTATCTTTTGTGTGCAGTGAAAGTGGTTGTTAATAAATTATTAAAAAGATATTGTTCCTGACCTCAAAAAACTCATTTTCTAGTTGGAGAGACTAGAAGTAGGTAACTATTACATAGTTAAATAGATAATTATTACATAATTTGATGGTAACAACAGTGAGAAAAATATGTCCCATTATTTGGAAGAGGACCGAAGTGAGAGAGGTTAGGAAAGACTCTCTTTTGTGGCTTCCTGAAATTATTTGTGTTGTTCCCAAAATTAAGTTGCTAGTGTCTCCTGGAAGAGAGACTAAAAACACGTAAGTGAATTTACCCTGAGTTCCATGTATTCCACTCGTGTCCTTGTTACTTTTGCTTTGTCCACCAGGTCAAATACAGGTTAGCTTACCTATTCAGTGGTAAGCTACCTTGAGAGCAGGGTTGGTACTGTGTACCTGATATTTGAGTGATTGGCTTTATTCTTTGCTTCTTCTGTAACATATGATACCTAGTGATTTTTATCAGACAAGTGGAGGCTCTTTGTAGGAAACTTAGGGGAAAAACAAAACAAAACAGGAAAGTAATTTAGCCCTAATTTCATCCCCAGAGTATATTCTTCTTTTCTTTTTTTTTTTTTTCCTATGCTTTACTCTTAGGTCAGATCCATTACCCCAAATTTGGTTCAGATATTGAGACTGATCATACCACACACACAGCTAAGAGGGTATGAAAAGATTTATCATTCACATAATGAGGCTTTTAAGGGAGAACAGGCCAGGTTTCCAAGAGGTCCAAAAATGATTTAAGACAGCAGGGAGGGGTGACTGGCTTGGCGTTTCACGGTGGTTAGAGGGTGGGGCTGAGGTCAGAGTACTCTTATATATGGGCAGGCTCTAGTTTTGTTTGAATATCCCATCAGTGCCAAATAAGGGAGCACCCAGGTTTTCTTCTCAGCTTTCCCAGATGTGAGACAGAAGAGGAAGAAGGATTGGGAGTGGTCAGGCTTGAAAGCTGTTAACAGACATGTAAAATGTAGTCAACTCTTTATTACATTTATATGTATACTTTTTATGTTGGGCCATATACATTGACTTGATTTTTAAAATCTATTTGAAGTAGTTTGCCATGGAATACAATATTATTCTATGTCATGATTTATATTGACTGCATAATATGAATATAGACATATACTTGACCTATCCCCTATTGTTAGCAGATTAAATTGTGGTTTTTGCTCTTATAAATATTACCTGGTGAGCATCCCTGCAGTTAAATATTTTCCAATATCTCTGATTATCTCCTTCAGAGTGCCTAGAAATGGAATTGCTATGTCAAAGGGTCTCTTTAAGGAATTTGTTATGTTGTTAATTGTCTTTCAGAAACTTTAAAACATTTACATTTGCTTCAGTGGTGTATTGAGAGTGCCTGTTTCTCCAAATGTTTGTCCATTCTGAATATTTTTCTTTAGCAATCATTAACAATCAATAGATAGAGAATTGCATCATTTTTTTTCTTTATTTTAATCAGTTCTACATCCTAGTTTTCAACAGACTACAAAAGAAAACCCATACAATCATTTCAATACCTGCAGGAAAAGCATTTGACAAAATTCAACACCTTTCCATGATAAAAACTCTCAGCAAACTAGGAATAGAAGGGACTTTTCTCCAACCTGATTAAAGGCATTTATAAAAAAAAAAAAAACCCTATAGCTAACCTCATACTTAATGGTGAAAGACTGAATGTTTTCCCTTTAAGATGGAGAACCAGACAAGCATGTCTCCTCTCACCACTTTAATGCTATATTATACTGTAGGTCCTAACCAACGCAATAAAGCAAAGAAAAAAGAAGGAAACGAAAAGATGGAGTGAGGAGAGAAGGACTGACGGGAGGGAAGAAGGGCATACAGATTGGAAAGGAAGAAATAAAGCTGTCTTTGTTTGCAGATGACATGATCCTCTAGAAAATGCCGAGTTCACTCATTAAAACTAATAACTGAGTTTAGCAAAGTCACAGAATACAAAGTCAAAATGCAAAAATCTATTATATTTCTATATACTAGCAAAAATCTGTTGGAATTCCGCAATAACAACAACCTTCTATTCATGTACACCTGCCCATTATAAGTAAAATTGTTTCTTGTTCTATTTCCAGGGGAACCTATGATATTTTAGTAACAAAAGATAATCAAACCCGCTCTGTTGGTCAGTATGACAACCATGGCAGTTTTGGAGAACTAGCTCTGATGTACAACACCCCGAGAGCTGCTACCATTGTCGCCACTTCAGAAGGCTCCCTTTGGGGACTGGTGAGTTAGAGAAATGGTTCTCCTTGCATAGCATGGTATTAATTCCCCTTACTTCTTGGTCTCTGTCCTTGGGCTGTTGGTTCACACTCTATTTTATAGCCAATTATCTGAAAGACATTGTGGAAGGTTTTGTACCAATGTGTTTTTCCATTTCTCTGAAGTGATTTATCAACAAACCATTTATTCCAAATTACAGAGAAAAGACTTGGTCTTGTGACCTTGCAGTTGTGTCAGCTCTTACTACATTTTCCATTTATATTTTTATCAGGCAAGTAGAGAGAGGGGGGATAACTCTGTACAAGAGACAGCCTAGAAAAATAAGTGTCATTGAAAGCTCTGCCAACCATGTTTTCCATCTCTATCTATCCTAGGACTAACTTTTCTCTGTGTTTGGCCATCTATTTATTCATTGGTCCATGCCAATATTCAGTAGATTTAGATGACTAGAAAGGCTGATAGCCATATTCTGGGAAACAGAACTTTACTAGGATGTCTTAGGCACAGTACTGCTATGATCCTATCCTCTATTATACATGACCCACCTTGCTTCCTTCATTATCAAGCCTTCAAAATATATAATTCTCTTCCTTCTTAAACAAAACAATCATCCTCTTGTACAGATTCCAAATTTCACTTTTAAAATGTTCACATCTATGATAATTTGTTTCCATTTATCCTACAAGCAGAATTAAATATATACCTTGGAATTATCAACATATTTCCTCAAATAAAATCACATTTTAAAGGCATACTAGAACACTTTATTGTGCTATACTAATGTAGAATTAAGAATGCCCCTGAGGCAGGACAGGAATAAAGACGCAGACGTAGAGAATGGACTTGAAGACACGGGGAGGGGGAAGGGTAAGCTGGGATGAAGTGAGAGAGTGGCATGGACTTACATATACTACCAAATGTAAAATAGATAGCTAGTGGGAAGCAGCCGCATAGCACAGGGAGATCAGCTCGGTGCTTTGTGACCACCTAGAGGGGTGGGAGGGAGACGCAAGAGGGAGGAGATATGGGGATATATGTATATGTACAACTGATTCACTTTGTTATAAAGCAGAAACTAACACACCATTGTAAAGCAATTATACTCCAATAAAGATGTTAAAAAAAGAATGCCCATGAGAGAGACTTCCCTGGCGGTCCAGTGGTTAAGACTCCTCGCTTCCAGAACAGAGGACTTAGGTTCAATCCCTGGTCAGGGAACTAGGGTCCCACATGTGGTGCGGCCCACAAAAAAAAAAAAAAAAAGATTGCCCCTGAGAGATGAGAGATACATTGGCTTAAGAATACATCACACACTTGGGAAGCCAGTGCTTAAAATACTCAAGGTAGATCAATAAATAATGGGGGAAAATAAACTCAGTTTTAAAATACATTAATGCCAACTTCTGGTCCAGGCCAAGATGGAATAGCCCCATTCCTCACTAGTCTTCCCTCTTAAAACTAGAAAACTCTGGATATCTTACTACAAACAAACATAGGAGACCCTGAAAGATGGAAAGGAGAAGGTGGACTGGCTAGGAACTAGGGATTTCATGAATTAAGGAAGGACATAACAGTGAGTTTGCCAGGTTTTCTTATTAATTCCCATATATCCCAGATAGGGTGCTGGAAAAACCTACAACCCAGATCTACCAACAGGTACACATAAAAACAGCCCCAAGAAAAGTCTGCTCCCTTTAGCCAAAGGACAAGGAAAAGGACAACTTGGCAGAATAGAAAACCGTTTTTAATAATACCACCCTATTCCTGCCAAATACCAAAGGAAAAACTGCTTCTACCTCCCCACACTGTCACTGGGGCCAGCAGGAAACTGGACTTCCAACCTCATCCAGCAGCAAAGAGGCAAAATGAGGTGATGTGTGGTGTTACTAGTTGGCACTCCACTTCCCCTGCCAGACTAGTGTCAGTAGAGTCCAGAGGGGAGCTGAACATGCACTCCCACACATATGGGCACCCTATATATAGACAGGGTGACTGCCTGCAAAAAAAGAAGATGAAATTGGATACAGTTTTACAACATAATACCCAAAATGTCCAGGATACAATAGAAAATCACTTGTTAGACCAAGAACAAAGAAATTCTCAATCTGAATTAGAAAAGGCAATCAAAAGATGTCAATACCAAGATGACACAGATATTGGAATTAGCTGACAATGATTTTAAAGCAGCCATCATAAAAATCCTTCAACAAACAATTATGAACACACTAGAAACAAAGGGAAAAAAATAGAAGGTCTCAGTGGAGAAATAGAAGACAGAAAGAAGATCCAAATGGAAATTTTAGAACTGGAAAATACAGTAACCAAAATAAAAACTCACTAGATGGGCTCAATAGCAGAATGAATATAAGGGAGGAAAGAATCAGTGAACTTGAAGATAGAACAATAGAAATTACCCAGTCTGAACAACAGAAAGAAAATAGACTGAAATGAACAGAGCCTGTGGAATAATAACAAAAGATACAGTATTTGTGTCATCAGAGTCCCAGAAGGAGAGGAGAAAGAATATAGAGCTAAAAAATTATTCAAGGAAATAATAGTTGGAAAATTCCCAAATTTGGTGAAAGATAATAAACCTACAGATTCAAGAAGCTGAGTGAACTTCAAATTAGATAAACCCAAAGAAATCTATGCCAGAACACATCAGAATCAAACTTTAGAAAACTAAAGACAGGAAAAAATTTGAAAGCAACTAGAGAGAAACAACGCTTTACCTACAGAGGAAAAACAATTTGAATGACACCAGATTTCCTATCCATGAAGGCCAGAAGGAAGTAGCACAGCATTTTTCAATTGCTGAAAGAAAAGAACTGTCAACTCAGAATTCTATACCTAGTGAGAATATCCTTCAGGAATGAAGATATTCTCAGATAAAACAAAACTGAGACTTTGTCACCTGCAGAAGTGATAAAAGAAAGAAATTTGGAACATCAAGAATGGAGAAAGAATAACATCGAGTAAACATATATATAGGCATAAAAGTCTATCCTCCTCTTGAGTTTTCTAAAATAGGTTAGATGCTTGAAGCAAAATTATAACATTGTCTTACGTGGTTCTTAATGTATATAGAGGAAATATTTAAGACAATTATATTCTAAAGGGGAAGGAAAGGGGCCTAAATGGAAGTTAAACTTCTACACTTTACTCAAACTACTAAAATGTTGACACCAGTAGACCATGATAAGTTACATATATAAATATAATACATAGAGCAACCACTAAAGTAATCTGTACAAAGAGATACACTCAAATGCTCTATAAATCCATTCAGGTAACCTGCAGGAAGGCAAGAAAAGTGAAACAGAAGAACAGGAAACAGGGAAGAACAGAAAACATTGAATAAAATGGTAGACGTAAGCCCTAGTATATGAATAATTACTATAAATATAGATGATCTAAATATACCAACTGAACTTATTTACAAAGCAGAAGTAGAGTCATGAATGTAGAAAACAAACTTATGGTTACCAGGGGATAAGCAGGGGGGAGGGATAAATTGGGAGATTGAGACTGACATATACACATTATGGGAAAAGAATCTCAAAGAGTGTTTATATGTATAACTGATTCACTTTGCTGTACACCTGAAACTAACACAACATTGTAAATCAACTATACTCCAATAAAAAAACTTTTTTAAAAGCTGTTATGCCAAGTTAATTCAGTCTAACTAATTAGAGGGCAGGAAGTTCTTTAAATTATCGTATGTGCTGTCTGAGAAACACACTTGAATATAGCTACAGATTTCATTAATTGCAGTTCATTATTTTCCAGATTAGTTACTAAACTTGCATCAGAAGGTCAAAGACAGCAATTTTGTCAGCTGCCACTTCTCTCAGTGCTGTATCTTTTGCATTTCTGGAACTCAGACAGAAATTGATTACAAACAAAAATCTCCATAAAAATGAGAAACATAAGTCTTTATGAATATGTTCAAGCCAAATGATTTTGTAAAGTGTAAGAATCTTTGTTTTTAAGGACTTCCTTATAATCTTTATTTTCGGACTTCCCCGGTGGCACAGTGGTTAAGAATCTGCCTGCCAATGCAGGGGACCCAGGTTCGATCCCTGGTCCGGGAAGATCCCACATGCCACAGAGCAACTAAGCCCGTGTGCCACAACTACTGAACCTGTGCTCTAGAGCCCGCGAGCCACAACTACTGAAGCCCGCATGCCCTAGAGCCTGCGTACTGCAACTACTGAGCCCATGTGCCACAACTACTGAAGCCTGTGTGCTGTAGGGCCCGCGTGCTGCAACTACTGAAGCCCACGCGCCTAGAGCCCGTGCTCCACAACAAGAGAAGCCACTGCAATGAGAAGCCCGTGCACCACAACGAAGAGTAGCCCCCACTCACTGCAACTAGAGAAGGCCTGTGCACAGCAGCTAAGGCCCGATGCAGCCAAAAATAAATAATTTTTTAAAAAAGAAAGTAAAAGTATAGTAATAGATATACTATGCAAACATTAACCAGAAGAAAGCAGGAGAACTTATATTAATATCAGATAAGTAGACTTCACAGCAAAGAAAATTACCAGAGACAAAGAGGAACATTACATAATAATGAAAGAGTTAATCTACCAAGAAGACACAGAAACCCTAAATATGTATACACCAAACAACAGAGCTTCAAAATATGTAAAGCAAAAACTGATAGAACTGAAAGAAGAAATAGACAAATCCACAGTTACATTTGCAGACTTCAACACCCCTTTCTCAACAATTGATAGGACAATTAGACGAGAAATTGGGAAGGATACAGAACTTAACATCACCATCGACCAAAAGGATCAAATTGAAATTTATAGGACACTTCACACAACAACAGAGAATACACATTCTTTTCAAGCCCACAAATGTTCACTGAGATAGACTACATGTATCCTGGGATATAAAATAAAACTTAACAATTTTAAAAGAATTGAAATCAGACAGTGTGTTCTCTAACCACAATGGAATGAAACCAGAAATCAGTAACAGAAAGATAACAGGAAAATCTCCAAACACTTGGAAATCAACCCATTCCTAAGTAATCTAAAAGTCAAAGAGAAAGTCTCAATAGAAATTTATTAAAAATGAACTGTAAAACTGCTTGCCTTAGACTTCCCTGGTGGCACAGTGGTTAAAAATCCGCCTGCCAATGCAGGGGATATGGGTTCGAGCCCTAGTCTGGGAAGATCCCACATGCCGTGGAGCAACTAAGCCCATGAGTCACAACTACTGAGCCCACATGCCACAACTACTGAACCCATGTGCCACAACTACTGAAGCCCACGCACCTAGAGTCTGTGCTCCACCAGGAGAAGCCACTGCAATGAGAAGCCTGTGCACTGTAATGAAGAGTAGCCCCTGCTCGCCACAACTAGAGAAAGCCTGCACACAGCAACAAAGACCCAATGCAGCAAAAAGTAATAATAATAATTAATTAATTTAAAAAAACAACTGCTTGCCTTGTGGTTTGGATATGAGAATTAAATAGAAGCACATCCGAGAAGCAGTTTCCTCGGTGCCTGCACAAGGTAGGGTACTACAGAGTGGTGGCACCTGCTTTCCTTGGTTGTGGTAGCCAAAAAAAAATAAATGTATTTTATTCACCCTTCCATTCCTGAAACTCCCTCTCCTGAGATCCCTGCCCTGCCTTCCTAGTTCCTAGCCTTATTCTTTGCAGTCTTTTCTTTCTCTCCCTGCTATCTTAAGTGAGATTCATCTCCCTGCTGCCTTACGTGACCTATTTAGATGCCCTTTTCTCCTGCGTTATTCACCTGCTTTATAGCCCAAACCCTTTCAAAGCTTCAGTACCGCCTTCAGGAAAGTGACTCCCAGAGGGTCCTCTATAGCCTGACTTTTTACTTGTGCCTTCCAAGGCCTTTGGAAATGCCTTCTGAGGCTAAAGCAGGGAGGACCTGGTGTTGCCACTGAGTTTCTCAAATTGGATTCTATATTCCTTCTCTTACTGGGGGCAGCTGCCACCATGACCACTACACTTAGTCTCTGCTCCCACTCTGTCTTGCTTGCATGAAAGGGAGTAGAAACTTTCTTTTTTTTTTTTTAATATATATTTATTTATTTGGCTGCACCAGGTCTTAGTTGCAGCACGTGGGATCTACGTTGCGGCGTGTGGGATCTTTTAGTTGCGGCATGTGGGATCTTTTAGTTGCAGCATGTGGGATCTAGTTCCCTGACCAGGGATTGAACCCAGGCCCCCTGCGGAGCGCGGAGTCTTTTTTTTTTTTTAATTATAAATTTATTGATTTATTTTTGGCTACATTGGGTCTTCATTGCTGCACCCGGGCTTTCTCTAGTTGTGGCGAGCAGGTGCCACTCTGTTGTGGTGCGTGGGCTTCTCATTGCGGTGGCTTCTCTTGTTGTGGAGCACAGGCTCTAGGCGCGTGGGCTTCAGTAGTTGTGGCATGTGGGCTCAGTAGTTGTGGCTCACGGGCTCCAGAGCACAGGCTCAGTAGTTGTGGCGTACGGGCTTAGTTGCTCCGCAGCATGTGGGATCTTCCCGGACCAGGGCTCGAACCTGTGTCCCCTGCATTGGCAGGAGGATTCTTAACCACTGTGCCACCAGGGAAGTCCCAGTAGAAACTTTCTGCAGTCAAAGGAAAGGGTAGTATTCTTTTTCTCTTTTGAACTTCAGGGCTATTTGCTTGACGCTGAACACTTGCTGCCTGAGGGAGCTACCATTTCACAGTAGGAGTTTCCTCTTCACGGCTCCATTGGAAGCTCCCTGAAAGCTGGGTTGGTGTCTGGTGTTTTTTTATACCCTCCACAGTCATAGGAACTGTACTTGCACAGCCTGAGAGCTCTGGGAAGTGCAAAAGCATGCATAGAAAGGGTTGGAACACAAATAGAGATATCAGTTGTTTTCTCTTTAGCTAGAAATACAGTTTATTGCTGCAATTGTAGTAATCTTTGTAACATTATAGATGGATTTAGAAATACTGTTTTTTTGACAATGTCTGCTCAAACATAAGGAAGGGAATTTTATAATTCCCATTGTCTCCGTCTTGATTGTTCTCTTTCCACAGCACTCTTGGCCTAGATTGGTGCAGGAAACATGTAGAAACTGAAGTCTAAAGATAATGGAGTAATATTCCAAAGTATAACAGTAACATTTTAAATGATACATCTCTAACCTTGGACTTCAAAAAAGTAGTGGCAAGTGATGCAGCTCATTAGAGCAGTCAGAGATTGAATGGCTCTTTTCAAGCAGACAGATGGAAAAGAAAATGGGGGCAGAATCTGGCTTAGTACCAGAGAGCAGACATTACTTGTACTTCAGTTTAGGAAGGGAGGGTAGGAGTCTGCCACCTTTTATACTAGGAGTATAGGGTGCAGTTGGTGACTTCTCCTGTCAGGCAGATGAAGCACGGCATGGGATAGGACCAGGGAGTTCTGTGGCTGATGGAATATGAGCCAGTGAAACCTGTTTAGACATCTCAACTCAGTTGTCTTCTATGTGTTTTCTCCACCCAGCTCCCACCCCATCATCAAGAGTACTAAAATAGCAAACCTACAGCTAAACATGCCCTTACCCCCTTGCTGTTTTTCATTCTTTCAACCTTTAGGATGTCATTACTGTACTTCAAAAAAAAAAAAAAAATCTTTCTATTCCTGAGAGCCCGAGGTAGAAGAAAGGTACAATTAACTTAGGTACAAAAAACTGCCTACTCATGTAGGAGCCTAAGCAATTAACATTCTCCTGGCTGCATGTCCCTCCCCACACACGCATACACCTATCTGAGAAGTACCTGACCATAGCTCTGGTTAACTGTCTCTTGAGTATGAATCCGTGACTTGCTGGGGTTAAGATATCTTTCACGTGCCTGCCTTCCATCTTGAGTTTCCTACTTTATCTCTCCATTAATTTAAAACCTACCTCTCCTTCAGGTCCCAGATAAATTTATATTTTTGCAACAAAATTATCCTTGATCACTCCAGGCTGTTGTGATCTCTCTCCTCAGAATTCTTGTGGCACTTACTTTGTCTCTGTAGTTCATCTAGCACATTTCATATGCTGTCTTGAACTGTAGTTTTTTATTCCTATAAATTTTGTATTGTCTCCCCATTGAGATTATAAAGTCCTTGAGGGCAAGAACCATCTGATTGTTTTATCTCCCTTTTTGAAGGTGCATCTTTTCACATTAAACAGTGACTGTGAGCTCACAAATGTTTGATTGGGACGTTTTAAATTTTGTATTCTATTTATGACCGACCCCTAGGTGGCACCCATTGAGTGCTTGATAGCAGGTGACAACATGTGAGACATCTGTCTGGCTCAGGCTACAGGTCTTTTTCTCATAGCGATGACTGAGATTGAAATATCATTAAACACTCAGTTGACCCAGTACCTTCCAGAGACCTCTAATGTTTGCTGTGGCATAGTTAATTAAACCATAGATGCTCCCTTATACAGGCATTTACCAGAATTTTCATATCCTTTCTTATAGGACCGTGTGACGTTTAGAAGAATCATAGTGAAAAATAATGCAAAAAAGAGGAAGATGTTTGAATCATTTATTGAATCTGTGCTGCTTCTTAAATCACTAGAGGTAAAGCCTATTTTAATAAGAGTCTGTTTATGGGGATTTAAGCAAAGCTGTTAAAACGATTCTTGTTAGGTTTCTTAAATCATACTATTCTAGCCCATTTCAATGTTGTATAGATACTATTTGTGACTTTTAATTAAGATGTTTCCTTACAATTTGTATGTTCATTGTTTCAGGTGTCAGAACGAATGAAGATTGTGGATGTAATAGGAGAAAAGGTCTATAAGGATGGAGAGCGCATAATCACTCAGGTGAGTGGGGGCCTTGCCCAGCTCCTTTCCCAGAAGCCACCTCCTGAAGGACTAGTGCATCATTTGTCCTCTCACTTTGGGGATCTCATGTTGCATGGTACGCAGGCACACTTCCTGCAGAGTGTTCTAAAGCCCATTGATGTTCAGCTCACTGACTTATGCACATCTCTTGCCTCCATTCACCTTCCTTGGCTTCCGGTGTTTGTTCTTTTGGATGTCATTTTCTTTTAACCCTGAGTAAGCTTCCTGCATCACTGTTAAAACCTGGAGAAGGTCGAAAGGTTGTGTACCTTCTCTCTATGTTTGGCACAAAGTCCCTTTTAGCTAATCTAACACAAACCAGTCTTCAGTGACTGACCAGATTTGTAAGGTATCTTTAGTGTTTCCTTTGTACCTTTTCGTCATGTTATTTTTGGGTACTGTAAGGATCATCACTGTGGACTGGAACATGATGATGAGTGCTCTGTAATAATTTTCCTAGTCTACTATGTTTCCATTTTTAATTATATGTAAAGAGTATTATAGACTTTTCTGGGTCTAAAACTTCTCTGCCAGTGGTTCTGGCAAGAGCACTGGGAAGGGGAATTCCCTGGTGGTCCAGTGGTTAGGACTCTGTGCTTCCACTGCAGGGGGCATAGGTTCGATCCCTGGTTGGGGAACTAAGATCCCACAAGCTGCACGGCGCAGCCAAAAAAAATTTTTTTAATTAAAAAAAAAAAGAGCCACTGGGAAGATGTCTGGTTGGTCTGGGTTGGGGAATGTGTCCATACCTGAACCCAGAGCTGGGGCTAGAAGGAAGACTCAGATTGGTCAAGCCTAAATCCCCAGACCACCCTTGGGCCCTGGAGGTGGAGTTGGCCCAACCAGTACCACAGAGATTAATCAGGCTTATCATAAAAGGAGAGAGAGATGCTCCCCGAGAAAAAAGACTAACAAAAAAATGATGTCTACTCCAAGTGGCATCTCTAAATGCCTTTGTTTTCTAGATAGCCCCACTGTTAATAATTCTTTTAATTAGAAATTGGTTTGATTCGGTAAATATTTATTAAGATAGACAGTAGGACCAGATATAAGTGCTATAATGAGAGGAAAAAGAATGGCACTGAGGACTTCCCTGGTGGCGCAGTGGTTAAGAATCCACCTGCCAATTCAGGGGACACTGGTTCGAGCCCTGGTCTGGGAAGATCCCACATGACGCAGAGCAGCTAAGCCCATGTGCCACAACTACTGAACCTGTGCTCTAGAGCCCACAAGCCACAACTACTGAAGCCTGTGTGCCTAGAGCCCATGCACCGCAACAAACAGTAGCCCCAGCTCGCCGCAACTAGAGAAAGCCCGTGTGCAGCAACGAAGACCCAATGCAGCCATAAATAAATAAATAAATTTATTTTTTTTAAAAAAAGAGTGGCAGTGAGAATATAGAACAGGATGTATTCTATATGGTTTCATGAAGGAAATGCCCTTTGAGCTAAGCTTAAAGAACAAGTGCAGTTCCAGCAGTTGAGGTCAGGGAAGGATCTTTCAGGGCAAGAGAACAATGTGAGCAAAGGCCTGTGGGTGTAAGCTGTGTTCCAGGGCAGGTATACTAGTATGGTAAGAATGTAGAGCTGAGTTGCAGGAATGGGACATGTTGACTGGCCACATTTGCTTCTGAAGCTGTGGTGCTTTAATTTACTCCCAAAGGACCTCTACTTAATCCTGAAAAGCCCCAGGCCTTCAGGAGGTATGTCAAGAGGTATGAAAAACCACAGTGTTTTCTGGGATGTCTGTGTTCTTGAAGATAGGAGTGCTAGGTGGTGGTGCAGAATGGACACAAATTAAGATGATACCCACCTTATTATAGACCCCTTTCCGCAGTGTCTCTAGACCAAGGCTTCTCTAACTGAGGTCCCAGGACTACCAGCATTAGCATCATACAGGAATGTTAGAAATTCAAGTGCCTGGGCCCCACCCCAGACCTACTGCAGAAACTATGCTTAATGTTGTTTTGTTTGTTTGGTCAACTTTGTTACCCTATATTTTATATACAGTAAAATTACCAAGTTTAAGTATACAATTTGAGAGTTTTATAACCCATCCCTATAATCATAGTGTACAGCATTTCTGTCATCCCAAAAAGCTCCCTTGTTTGTATTTTAAGTAAATCCCCTCACCCACTCCCTTGCTCCTGGAAACCACTGACCTGCTTTCTATCGCTCTAAAAATTCCTTTTCTAGAATTTCATATAAATGAAACCATATAATGTGTAGTTTTTTGTGTCTGACTTCTTTCTCTTAGCATAATGTTTTTGAGATTTATCCATGTTGCTGTATGTATCAGAGGATCATTCCTTTTTATTGCTGAGTAGTATTTCATTATACAGATGTACCATAATTCATCTTTCCACTCACCAGTTGAGAGACATTTGGGGTCTTTCCAGTTTTTGGCAATTATGAATAAAGCTGCAATAAGTATTTGCATACAAGTCTTTGTATAGACATATGTTTTTATGGAATTGCTGAGTCATATGGTAAACGTAGGTTTAACAAATTGCAAAAATGTTTTTTAAAATGTCTGTACCATTCTGCATTCCCCCAGCAATGTTCAAGAGTTCCAGTTGCTCTGTATCCTCATCAGCACTTAGTATCGAGTCTTTAGTGTTAGCCATCCTAGTATGAAGTGGTATCTCATTTTGGTTTTATTTTGCATTTACCTAATGTCTAATGATGGTGAGCATCTTTTCCTGTGATTGCTTGCCATCCATATATTTTCTTTGCTGAAGTACATCTTTTGCCCTATTTAAAATTGGTCATTTGTCTTCTTAATATATTGAGTTGTTAGAATTCTTTATGTACTCTGAGAACAAATCCTTTATCAGGCAAATGATTTGCAAATATTTCTCCCAAAATGTGGCTGTGGCCATGACTTGTCTTTTCATTTTATTAATAATACCTTTTAAAAAGCAGAAGTCTTTAATTTTGACGAGTCCAGTTTGTCATTTTTTTCTCTTGTAATTCACTCTTTTTGTGCCCTATTAAAAAAAAATGTTTGCACAGTTAGTAAGATTTTCTCCTATTTTACTTCTAGGCAAGCACTGTTCAATAGAAATATTATGTGAGCCACATACAATTTAAAATATTTTAGTAGCCAAATCAAAAAAAAAATGAAACAGGTGAGCTTAATTTTAATAATATATTTTTAGCCTAATATATCTAAAATATTACATTTCAACATCTAAGTGATATAAAAATTTAATAATGAGATATTTTACATTTGGGGGATATTCAGTCTTTAAAATTCAATGTGTATTTTACACTTACAGCACCTATAAATCTATACAAGCCATAGTTCAGGTGCCCAGTAGGCCCATGTGACTAGTGGCTACTGTACTGAGCCGTGCAGTTCTAGTTTCATAGTTTTAGATCTTACATTTAGATCTATGATCCATTTTGAATTAATTACATGGTATAAGGTTAGGGTTTTTCATATGGATGTCCAATTGTTTCAGCACCATTTGTTGAAGAGATTTTCCTATCCCATTGCCTTGACACTTGCGTTGAAAACCAATTGGCCATATATGTTTGGGTCTATTTCTGGTCTCTTTTTGTTCCATTGATCTACATCTGTCTCTCAGTTAATAATACTGCACTGTCTTGATTACAGTAGCCTTACATAGTAAATCTTAAAATCAGATAGTTTAAGCCCTCCAAATTTTGTGTTCTTTTTTTTTTTTTTAATAAATTTATTTTAGTTATTTATTTTTGGCTGCATTGGGTCTTCATTGCTGCGCGTGAGCTTTCTCTAGTTGCGGCGAGCGGGGGATCTACTCTTCGTTGTGGTGCGTGGGCTGATGCTCTATGCAGTTACCAGCCGGGGCATATTCATGGAGACAAATGTGAATACTCCATGTTAGGAAGTGAGAGATGTTTGTCAGTCATGGTTGGACTAACAACCCTGGCAATCAGGATCCTCTCGTTTTGTTCTGAATTTGTTAACCATTGACTGGTTTGTAGGTTTGGAAAATAAATACCAATTCAAGCTCAGGCAATGTGAAAATGATCTATTTCTGTGTCACTCTTTAATACATATATATGGCTCTGACCTGACCTCCTCTCCCTTTTCAGGGTGAAAAGGCTGATAGCTTTTACATCATAGAGTCCGGCGAAGTGAGCATCTTGATTAAAAGCAAGGTGAGTTTATGTGTGATGGTGTGAGTTATGCCAGGGGAGATCCAGATGCCAGGTATATGCACAGAAAGTAACTGTTTGCTTTAATAATGTGAAGTGTGTTTAGTGTATCAAAACCATCATTATGTGAGATATGTGACTGACAGTGACCAATGTTTAAGCCCATTCATTGATAAAGATTTAGTATATTTTTTCTTGTTCCTATTGCCTTTACCTCTGTTACATAATTAATGATATGAGAAATATTGGTCTACAAATCAGTAAGAAAAAGGATAAGCACCCTAACAGAAAATGGGGCAATTATATAATAAAAAATACATGTGAGTGTTGAATATGAAAAAGCTTCCTTTTTAGAGCACTAGGAAGGGAGGTCTCTAGGACAATTATTATTATGGCCATTTGATGGATAGGGAGACCTAGAAAACACAGTGACCTATAGGTGGGAAGAGTGATTCTTACCATAAATCCATCATCATCAGATTTCCTGTTTCAATTTTTTTAAGAATAAAGAATTTGTTAAAATACTGAGTTACATATAATACTAAATCAACCTAGTGTAAAACCTTTTATGGAATATTTTTTGTAAAAGTTAAGTATGGAGAAAGAAAGAAAAATATGATTACTGCCTATAAGATGGCTTGATTCCTAATTAAAAATATATTTTTTTACTTATAGTTTTTAGACTACTGATATACGTTTGTACATTTCTCATATTCATTGACACCTGCTGATCACAGCATAGTGTTGGGTTTGTAGGTCTAGCAGCACTGTGGCACTGGGTTGGGAAAGGGGGAGTTTGTCAGAAATTCAGTCTTGGGCTCTGCCCCAGACCTACTGAATCAGAATCTGCATTGTATCAAAACCCCCAGGGGGCTGGTGTTCACAGTACAGTGTGATAAGTGCTACTCTAGAGAAGGGACTAGGTAGACATGAACACGTCTGCAGTCCCAGAGAATACAACAGAAATTGGAAAGAGAGCATTGGCTCGGAAGGGGCAGATCAACTTCAGAGCAGACAGGTCAGGGCAGAAGTGTGAAAGGAGGAAAAGTCACACCATGTAAGCCAGTGTGGTACTTTTGTTTATTTTTCTAAATTAACCTTCAGGGACTTCCCTGGTGGCGCAGTGGTTAAGAATCCTCTTGCCAGTGCAGGGGACATGGGTTCGATCCCTGGTCCGGGAAGATCCCACATGCCACAGAGCAACTAAGCCCGTGTGCCACAACTACTGAGCCCGTGCTCTAGAGCCTGCAAACCACAGCTACTGGGCCCACGCTCTACAGCTCCTGAAGCCCGTGCGCCTAGAGACCGTGCTCTGCAACAAGACAAGCCACCGCAATGAGAAGCCGCGCACCACAGCAAAGAGTAGCCCCCGCTCACTGCAACTAGAGAAAGCCAGCGCACAGCAACGAAGACCCAACGCGGCCAAATAAATAAATTAATTAATAATAATAATAATAATAAATTAACCTTTAAAAAAGTTATTTATCTGCCTGTAACATAAAGTCGTTCTTAAAGATTTAGACTAATTCTTATTAATGTTTAAGTATTTTTTTACTTAAATTATTGCTTAGCTTAGCAGACGGATTTGTTTTAAAAAAAAGAAGAGGGCTTCCCTGGTGGCGCAGTGGTTGAGAATCTGCCTGCCAATGCAGGGGACACGGGTTCGAGCCCTGGTCTGGGAAGATCCCACATGCCGCGGAGCGACTAGGCCCGTGAGCCACAGTTGCTGAGCCTGCGCGTCTGGAGCCTGTGCTCCGCAATGGGAGAGGCCGCGACAGTGAGAGGCCCGCGCACTGCGATGAAGAGTGGCCCCCACTTGCCGCAACTAGAGAAAGCCCTCGCACAGTAAACGAAAACCCAACACAGCCATAAATAAATAAATAAATAATTCCCATTTAAAAAAAAAAAAAATTGTTAAAAAAAAAAAAAAGAAGAAGAAACTCTAGGGGCTTCCCTGGTGGCGCAGTGGTTAAGAATCTGCCTGCCAATGCAGGGGACACGGGTTCTGAGCCCTGGTCTGGGAGGATCCCGCATGCCGCAGAGCGACTAGGCCCGTGAGCCACGACTACTGAGCCTGCGCGTCTGGAGCCTGTGCTCCGCAATGGGAGAGGCCGCGACAGTGAGAGGCCCGCGCACCGCGATGAAGAGTGGCCCCCGCTCGCCGGAACTGGAGAAAGCCCTCGCACAGAAACGAAGACCCAACACACCCAAAAATAAATAAATAAATTAAAAAAAAAAAAAAGAAACTCTAGATAGTAAATAAAATATAGTATCTTATTTTCAGTAATTTGAAAAGCACAAAGTATAACCTGCTTGATTTCTTAAACCACCATATTTCAAGGTTGAACATTACTTTTAAAAATATTTAGTTACTTAGCTCTTCTAAACAAATATGGTAGGGGGACCACTAACTTAAGATGCAGATAGTACCTAAAAATAAAATTTGTCAACGTATTGTCCGAGAAAAGCATGGCCTCAAGTCAAAAAGAAGTAGCCCTGAATTGTGACTGTTAACCTATGCGAAGCATTGACGTTATTTAGGAAGAATTAGCAAAAGACCTTGTCTTCTACCCTGTGTCTCAGAAGTCAGCATCTACCAAATGGATCGCATTCATATATGTATAATATATAAATATAAAATATATAAAAATATGCATTATTATATGTTAATATATAGTATATTAACATAATATTATATACTATTTTATATACTATATTAATATATCATATTAATATATACTATAATAATATTATACATATATATATATACACCTTACCTCTTGGTAAAAGCCAACTCATTTGGTTAAACCAGGCCACTGAGATTAGCCCATGCAGTTTACATGGTACAGTTAGAGTCTCTGCAACATGAATTTCTAAGTAATTGTGTTAAGTGTACTGAAAAGGGAATGTAAGTGTGTGCAACTGGACGTGCCTAGTTGTGATTCTGGAATCAGCCCCGGTCATATTCTCTACCTGCTCTAGACTAAAGCAAACAAGGATGGTGGGAACCAGGAGGTCGAGATTGCCCGCTGCCATAAGGGGCAGTACTTTGGAGAGCTTGCACTGGTCACCAACAAACCCAGAGCTGCTTCGGCTTATGCAGTGGGAGATGTGAAATGCTTAGGTAAGAAAAATTCTATATGCATTAGTGTTTTTTTTTTTCTAACATGCAGTATTTTTTTCCCATCAGCAAGCCTTGACTTACTCTGTCAGCTCTCACTCACATCTAGGCTTGAACAGTTTGTGTGACCAACCAGAAATGGGTGCATGTGTTCCTTTAGCAAACATTTTTGAGCACTGACAATAGCCTATGAACAGGCATATAGACCTCCTGGCTGTGTGGAAAGAGCAGTGATGGAGACAGGTGTCCAGGGCTGTGTGGGAACAAAGGGAATGAGTGCTGCTGCGCTCTGCAAAGTCTCAAACTTAGATGACATAGTCCTGCTGTGTTCACATAGAAACATCCCTTCTTTTTCCAAGTGTCCAGTATCCAATAGTCCAGTTCCTACAACGTGAATGGATATGTTTAAGAAAAGGTTTGCATGAGGGAAATGACTGAATTATTGGTGTAGAGAACTTACTCTCTCCCTCACCTCTTTTTAACAATGCAGTTATGGATGTACAAGCATTTGAGAGGCTTCTGGGGCCCTGCATGGACATCATGAAGAGGAACATCTCACACTACGAGGAACAGCTGGTGAAGATGTTCGGCTCCAGCATGGATCTGATAGATCCTGGGCAGTAGGTGTGCCACACCCCAGAGCCTTCTCAGTGTGACCCCAAAACCTTCTGGTCAGCCACAGAACACAAACAGAAAATGTGACAGAACTGTTCCTGCTGTTGCCGCCACCACTGCCATTGCTATGGCTGTGGGCGTTTAGAAAACTTGGAAGTCAGCACTAAAGGATGGGTAGAGGTTCAACCCACACCTCCACTTTGCTTCTGAAAGCCCATTATTAGACCACTTGTAATGATTACTCCAACCCAGTTTTCACATCTTTGGTTCAAAATGGCATGTCTCTCCAACAAGTTAAGTGCCTGATACAAAGTCCAAAGTGTAAACATCTTCCTTTCCTCTCTTGCTGCTACTGTTGCTTTTGGAAGTTACCACAGGTTGGCACAAACCTGTTGTATTACTGTAGACACCCTCCCCCAACCTTTTATAGCCTTCCGTTTCCTCACTTGTCCTTTGAGAAAGTCCACAACTGTAGCCTTTGGTTTTACCATCAAAAATGGTGGCAGATGTGATGGAGGTCTGTGGTCCTGTGGCATTGTACTGTCTGCTGACAGTGACACACATGACAGCTGTCCCCAAACTCTCAGTGATGCTTAGGGAAAGGGCCTGCCCAGGGCCCAGCAGGTCAGCACCCCAAAGCACACTGATCAGACATCGGAACCCACGTTAGAGCAGAAAATTTGAGTTTAGCACATTTTACAGGTAGCAGAGAGCCAGGGAAGGTTTTCTGGGTTGGGGGCGGGGGTGTTTTATTTTGTTTTAGTAGATTTTGTTTTGTTTAATCTCTGTGCAGTTTGCATGAGTGAATTGCTGTCCATTTATAAGGAGCTGGGGTCTGGGAGTGCCATGACTGTATCTGATCTAAATACTTTCCTGGGCAACTCCTGCCCATCTCTTATTACCAGTTGCTCTTACTGACTGATGGCAGTGTGCTGGCAAAGAGAGACCTTTCCCTCTACACCAGAGTTGTTATGTAGCTTTGCTTGTTGAACCATCAATTTTTAAACTCTTTAAAGAAGAAGCAGCTATTTTTTTGAAAAAAAAAACCAACTCTCTATTTAGAGAATTCCCCTGGACATATTCATATATATCAGTTTGTCAGCTGACTCAGGCATTCATCTTAAAGATCAGCTCTTTTTGTTAGCTTTTTTAAATCAGCATCATTTACAATTTCATAGAATTACTGCAAAGACCTTTCTAATTAAGATGTTGGGATATTTAGGGTTCCAGTTGTTAATCTCAGAGGAAAGTAATTTAGCTTGTATTTTAAAACTTTTTAAACCTTTTGATTATATCAGGTAGAATTCTAATGAATTATTGTAATTAACTAGACATATTTCAGAATGAAATTTTTTTTCTTCAGAATAACCTAGAATCAGATGCTACAAAAGATCCTAAGAGCAGTATGAAATTTACCTAAAGATAAATTTGGATGTCATAGCCAAGTTTATATTAAGAGGCCCTTTCCAATATGAATTTTTTTAACTTGTATATCTCAATAAATCCCTAAGTGATTACATGCTGGGGCTTGAGTCATTCCTGTTGTAGACAGTGATGGAGACCATATGGTCACCTTCCATTGTCCTCCTAAGCCAGGCTGTCTGCTTTTGCCATGAACAGTATGGGCAAGAGAT
Source organism: Balaenoptera acutorostrata (assembly GCF_949987535.1). Classification (NCBI taxonomy): domain Eukaryota; kingdom Metazoa; phylum Chordata; class Mammalia; order Artiodactyla; family Balaenopteridae; genus Balaenoptera; species Balaenoptera acutorostrata. The sequence goes on from NC_080073.1 coordinate 39,835,059, forward strand.
TTTCAGAGTGGTGACCCATCACAACCTTGGTCAGTTCTCCCTTTTTCTTGTGCTCCATGAAGTGAAAGCAGAAGGACTCTTTCAGACTGCTGCCCTAGGTAGCCTGCCTTGCAGCTCTCAGAATTGTGAAACATTGTAACTAATACTCCAAAACAGGCAGCTAGCACTGGGAAAGCCTGTGTGGTTTTTCCCATGGTTTTCTGAGGTTCTTATTTTCTATGGTGTTGCTTTATTATCAAATATAAATTAAGAAAGCAGATATTGCACTTTAGCAGACAAGAACCATACCTGTTTCTTACACAGGTAACAGGTACATTCAACTTCAGGAGTGACACAGAGGTGTAGCCCCAGACTGTGTAAGGACTCTGTTTAAACACTGAGCGGGGGAACTTCCCTGGTGGTCCAGTGGATAAGACTCCCCGCTCCCAGTACAGGGGACCCGGGTTCAATCCCTGGTCAGGGAACTAGATCCCACATGCATGCCACAACTAAGAGTTTGCATTCTGCAACTAAGGAGCTGGCGAGCCACAACTAAGGAGCCTGCCTGCCTCAACTAAGACCCAGCGCAACCAAATAAAATAAATATTTTTAAAACAAAAATAAAAATAAATAAATAAACAAACAGAGTGGATGCTCCCTTACACCCCGCATGCCAGCATTAGTTAGGGCCAGCTGTGAACTCCGAGCCAGTCACTCGTGCAGGCTGCTAGGGATGGGACTTCTCACCTTGCCCTCTTTCACATCCCAGTTCAATCTTCCCCTTCATAGAAGCCTCTTTGACACCCCGAACTTACTGATGCTTTCTGTTTTACAAAGTAGAATTCATCAGGTTTAAGTCTTCCTGCTCTAACTGCGGATTGACATATGGATCATCAGTCCAGACCCTCACTGCATATAGGGCCCCTTGAGGGTCTGACTTGAGGAAGGGAGACTTTACAGGGACCAGTGTGAGTGAAAAGGACACAGCCATTACCAAGGTGCCAGGAGTCTGACAGTGTTGCAATTCTCTTTACAGCATGAGGAATCGAAGGTGGCAGACCAAGTTCAACTCAGGACTCTGGTGTCCACATTGTGCTGGGCAAGCCCTGCACTGAGAGTTGAGCCTCACAGGGAGGAGCATGTGTTGGGAAGAGGTCTTTTTGATAATTGTTTTATACTGTTCTCTTCTATGATGGGTTCGAGCTTCATGATCTCTTTTCTGGCTTTGCTATTGATTTTGCATGGTGGAGAATGTACCTGAGAGCCTTGAGGTTCAACCTGCAGTATTATTCTTCCTGCTGGCCCCAGTTTATCACACCCCCTTTCTTCTTTTGGTTGTATTCTCTGAAGGAAGGGTTCATCTGCTCTGTCCTCTTAGTCCATAGTCCTTATATATAAATATGTTATGTATAATTGCAGTAGATTCTCAGAAATCAGGGTGGAGCTTTTTCTTTGAACAGTTTAATGAGCGAATTCAGCAGCAAAGTGTCAAGAAATTATTCTCCAGCCAGGAGAGGTCATGTTCATCCTCTTATTGCCCAGATTCTCTAGTCACAACGGTACAGTAGTCAGTGAGAGGTGCCACTGGCACCCAACAGCCCCTGGACACACAGCATTTCCATGTCCTGTCACAGTGTACAAACAATTCTCTCATTTAGGAAAATTGAATGAGCATTTTTGCACAGAGAAAAAGGAAAAAGACCCATGAATGTCACCTTCTGTATTTTGTTTTCAGTTGGCTAATGTTGAATTTTTTGTTCTTGACATGCACTTGTAAACCAATCTTGCCAAGATACAAGCTGTTTTGGTTTTTCACTACAATTACCTCTTGTTCCTCCTGTCCTGACTGCTGACGTTCCTCAATGATTCTAATGTCTATTTTATGGGAAGCAGCCTTCCCATGGGTTTCCTTTTACACACTGCAGGGCTATCTTTATACTTCTAAAAAAAGGAGAAAACTGTCACTAAACTCATGGGGGATTTGCAGAAAACCATTTAGCCCACCTTGAGCAAAAGGTAGATTCCTTGTTGTTTTCCTAAGCTCACTGTAATAAAAGAAATCTAATTCAGCATTATTGTGCTACCTCAAAGGTAAAAATGTTTTAAGGTGTTTTTGGTCCTGAGTTCTACACATAGTGTTTGAAATGTCTTTCAGTTGGAATTATTTTTAAATCATTGGGGAGAATCTTATTTTAACCTGTTTTACACTTGTATTTTAATCTCAGAAGAATAAGTGATTAGAAGGTGATCAATTCTTGCTCTGTAGTATTGAACATATTAAATCATTGTTTGCCATAAACAAGGTTGGGTTTTTTAAAAGGAAACTCTAGGGCTCAGCTTTGCTCTTGGTTAATAAAGGCTGACAAATCATATCTGAATTTTTGGTGCAGCCTTGTGTTGTGTGTTTGTCCTCATTTCAGGGTTCTAGGCTGTCACAGCATTCATCTAGCAGGTACATTATTGAGATTGGGGTGTGAGCTCTTAAAAATTAGAGAGGAGGCCTGGACATATATATTAGGGTTCTCCAGAGGAACAGAACCAATAGCGTGTATGTGTGAGGTGTGTGTGTGTATATATAAAGAGATTTATGGGAATTCCCTGGCAGTCCAGTGGTTAGGACTTGGCGCTTTCACTGCCATGTCCCCAGGTTCAATCCCTGGTCAGGGAACTAAGATCCCACAAGCCTCACAGCACAGCCAAAAAAAAAAAAAAAAGAGAGAGAGAGAGATTTACTATAACGAATTGGCTCACACAGTTATGTAAGTCCCAAGATATGAAGGGCGAGTTGGCAAGCTGTAGACCTAGGAAAGCTGATGGTTTAATTCCAGTCTGAGTCTGAAGACCTGAGAACCAGGAGAGCCAATAGCATATTTCCCACCCAAAGGCTGGCAGGCTTAAGACCCAGGAAGAGGTAATGTCCCAGTTTGAAGGCAGTCAGGCAGGATAATTCTCTCTTACTTGGGAGAGTCAGGCTTTTTGTTCTATTCAGACCTTCAACTGATTGGATGAGGCCCGCCCACATTAGGGAGGGCAATCTGCTTTACTCAGTCCACTGATTTAAATGTTACTCTCATCCAAAACCACCTTTTCAGAAACTCTCAGAACAATGTTTGACCAAATATCTGGGCACCCCACGGCCCGTAAGTTGACACATAAAATTAACCATGACAGCATGGTATTTGAATTGTTTGGGGATGGTGTACAAGGGCATCCAATATATCCCTTGCTGGGGAAGATACACTCACCATTGAAGCCCAGCAGAAAACATCTCCTGTCTGACAATTACTTCCTTCTCTGTAACATGGCTATAGCCAGAACTAGCAATGACTCTGCGATAGCCCGCTGTATTTATAGTATGTTTCCCAGTGACCAAAGGAAGCTCATTCTATAACAAAATCATGTTCCACTTTGATCTTGCCTTCACCTGGCAGTACAAAAGGGCCAAGTAATAAGTGAATATAAAAAATACCCACGTGGGGCCCAAGAAACTGCTAGTTGAACCCTCAAAGCCAAATTGACCTTGTTTCAAGGCTTTAAAAATTAAATAGTTTGGCCTTTGTGGTTTTGGTGGTGGTATTGCTATGAACAATTAGGAAGTGCCAGGACTATGACAAGATCATATGGTCCACAGTCTCAGCCTTGAAGAGTAAATATCATAGGAGGACTTTGCTTTCTATGTATGTTCTAACAGGAAGCTAGAAATCTGTGCCATCAAAATTACCTGAATATTGGGACTTCACTGGCTATCCAGTGGTCAAGACTCTGCACTTCCACTGCAGGGGGCATGGGTTCCATCCCTGGTTGGAGAACTAAGATCTTGCATGCCGCATGGTGCGGCCAAAAGTTAAAAAAAAAAAAAAAATTTACCTGAATATATCCTTAGCAATCTTAGTGCATCAATTTTATAGCAACAGAATTAAAACAGTATTACTTATAATGTGATTAAGGAAATTGGGGTTGTTTCACAAGACATTCATGTTAAATATGAATTTTGCTTCCTTTACCCATCCTCTTTACAGACAAATGCCTTATCACAGATGATGGCCAGTGAGTGATACATACTGTTACCTGATTGGGGAAATGCAGAGTGTCAACCAGGAACATATTAAATAATCAGTTGTGAATTCAGATGAGATGAGTATTATCTAAGTTCTGAATTAGAATGTCAGAAATTAGGTCTGACTCAGCTCATTTGTTCATTGAACAAAATCTTGATTACCTGCTGTGGCCATTCCTGACACTGTTTAAATCCCAGGAATTATCAAGAGTAATGACGCTGGGGTCCGAAGGGCATTCCTGGACCTTTCCTCCAGTGCTATGGAGTTTATCCTCATGTTTCTGGACTCACATAGAAAGCAGCCCCAGTCTCCTATTTCAAGGATGATCATGCTTCCAGTGCCTGTTGTTGCCCTTGGTCATGCTGCTTTTCTCTATATGACTCCCATTGCCTCTTCTTAAAGTGAGTAGTTTGGACACACAAGCATGCAATGTTCCTCACTGCTTTAGCTTGCATCACATAATTATGGTTACAGAAGCACCTAGGAAGCTGTCAAAAGAGAAAGGCTAGATTTAAGATTTTAAGGAAAGCTCCCTCCAGGTAAGGACATCTCAGAAATTGTCATCTTCATGCTAGTCATCCTAAATATCAAGATTAAGTTTGGCTGGATATGCCTTTCTGGCCTCGGTTGCCTTCTATGATGATGTGCTAAGAATCAAATTTTGTGGGACGTGTCTCTTTTGTGTGACATTTCCACCCCTTCCTCTTTGACTCCTTCCCAAATAGAATCCTTGATCCTGTGGGCACTTCTCTCTATTCTATGTCTTTAAGTGCACAGAGTCAAGCAATGCCCAGCCCATTTGAAGACTACAGGGCAGAAGGCTGACCAGACTGGAATATGAAACCACAGGGGGACTGGGAGCTACCCCAGACACTAGGAAAGCCAGCAGGACCTGACTTCACTAATCAGTCCATCCTGACAGGCAGAAGAATGGGTATTTGCCAGTCAGCTCTTGGGGAAGAGCTGTTGAAACAGATAGTACCAGCCAAATCTCCATGGCCCTTCCTCCCTCTGCAGAATTGCACTGAGGCAAGGGTCAAAAGCCACTGTATATGCTGCTGAAAGCTAGGATCCAGCAATCTCCTCTCTGGCTAGGCCCTCCAACCCCCAGAAAGAGGAGGCAGAGGTGTGCAGGTGTGGTTTTTTTTTTTCCTAGCAAACAAGTAAAAAGGAAGAGCTAAAGTCTAGACCCACCAGATGAGCAGACCAGCACTTTCCAGCATAATATTCAAGCATAGTTAAACTGGACATTTTTATTCTGAAAATGAAAGGCCTGGGCGTCAAGGGACACCTGCAGTACACATTCCCATACCTGCCATGAGCCCATCCCAGGCAGCTGAAGAAGCAAGGGACCTGAAGCTAAGTCTTAGGCCTGTAGGACAGGCGGGGAAGAGACCTTTGAGGCAGTTGTGCATTAGTCCCAGGCAAGTGAGAATCCTTCATGAGCCACCTTGGACCACTGGCATCCTGTCTCTGAGCTGTGCAGCCAGCCCCATGCCTGGGGTGAGAAATAGGGCCATGCATGGGCTCAAATGCCCCCAGGAATCGGCCTGGACCTCCAAATGAGGGGCTCTTCCCTCTGGCAGCTCTGGAAGCCATAGCACTTTCCCAACCAGGATGGAGCTGGGGGACAGAGGGTATATGACCCCCAGACCTCCAACTCGGGCACTGCTTCTACCTCAGAACTCAAGATGGTTCCACCAGGCTGGCAGCACCTGCCTGAGGCGAGTCAGACGAGGATGAGTTGGAGTTCTCATCTAGGGCCTTCGCTTGCTCCACTGTGAAGAAAGAGGTAGGCTTATGGGAAGGCATCCACCCCCACTGCCCTTGGCTTTGCCCAGAGGCATTGGCCCAGGAGGATTCCAGCCTTGCCTCTCACATGCCTGGGCTGGGCCAAGGCCCAACTACAGTAGGTGGCTGGGGCCCAGTGGCTGGTGTGGTCTCTCCCATTGTGCTCACTTTAAGCTGGGCATCTCGGGCTCACAGAAAAAGCAGCCCCTACTCTCTGACAGAGCTGGCCTGATGACTGAAAACTAGGGTGGGTTATCCTAGTACCTGATAAATGGATGAAACTATTTTATAACATAAGAGGGCTAGCCTCACATCTGGGACCTGGTCGAAGGGCCAGGTTTACAACATGCAAGTGAAGGTACATTAAAAGTGCAGGTGTAGGGCCTACTGAGACCAGGCTGGCCTCAAACACAATGGGAATTTTTCCGAGTGCCTCTCTAGAGTCTTCAATCCCCACATGTGCTGGTAACAAGGGTGTATGTGTCGAGGATGGGCTGGGAATCACCTCCACTCTGGACCTGTGGAATCATTTTCTTGGTAATTTTGCTGCCTTTTGTTCTGGAAAAAAAAAATTCTTAGGAATGATTTGCAGCCAGCCCCTCCCCACATGGACCAGTCCCAGGCCTGGCTGGGGGTTGGGGGAACATCTGGGATTTGAGTCCCTCCCCTGCCCAGGTGAGAACATCATGTTCCCTACTCGGAGATGCATATCCAACCCTTGAGTGCTGGGGGCCCTGGGAGGACTCCAGGCTGGAGAGGGTGGGGTTGAGTGAGAATGGCCAGCTCTGTTTGAGAAACAGTAAGGGAAAGGAATTCCGAGAGATGTCTGATCCCAGAACAACTCTATGCACTCCCATCCCCACCGCTCCCCAGGCCCAGGCCCTAGCAGATAGGAGCGCTACCTCAATTCCAGCCCCGGGCCAGGGCTGCGTGGAAGGGACAAGGTGCCACAGGGGAGCCACAGCTGTTCACACACATAAATCAGGCTCCCCACCTGCAGTCTCCTCAACCTCCTGGTCCAACTCTCATCCCCTCTACCTTTGGATGACCTCTTTCACCCTGGCCCATTCCTGCCTGGGGCCTGGTTACATCCCTGAGATAAGGTCTCTGATCAGCACCTCCCTGCCATCCTTCACCTCCAGGCCCCTTGCACTGCTTGCTGCCCGGCCCTGTCCTCTAACCTCTTGCATCCCTGCTCACCCTCCCCCAGCAATGGCCTCACCTTGATTTTAGGGAAAAAACAGAAGCGATGGGTCAGAAGCTCAGGGCTCCTCCTCTGTCCCCCATGTCTTCCTCTAGCTCCTGCCCCACTGTTCTCCCTTCACAGCAAAAGCCTTAAGACTTGCCTGCAGTTGCCTCCTCACCTCCCATTTGTCACAGCGCAACCCTGCCCTCCCGAGTGGCTAACACGGGCAGACAGGGCTGGTGCACAGATGAGGGCAGAGCTGGCTCTCTGGAGTCTCAGCCGAATTCACCATGGCGAACTTCTCCCTCCTGCTTCAAGAACCACCTTCTCGGAATTCCCTGGCGGTCCAGTGGTTAGGACTCCGCGCTTCCATTGCAGGGGGCACAGGTTCGATCCCTGGTCAGGGAACTAAGATCCCGCAAGCCAAGCAGCACTGCCGAAAACAAACAAACAAAAAAACACACCACCTTCTCAGGAGCATACAGTTCTCCTGGTTTTTTTCCAACCTCCATTGCCAGGTTTTACCGAGGCTAGAGTTAAATGTTGAAGCAACCCAGGGCTCCACTCTGTGTTTTCCTCTCTCCCTCCCTGGGAGGTTTTGTCAGGGACAGCCTGGATTGGGGTGTTATCTCCATGCTGCTCACTCTAGATTTATACCTCCATCTGGGACACTCCACTGAGCCTAGTGTCCAGTAGTCCCAGGCCAGGGTCCCTCTCCTGTCTCTTCACTCTACCCACTAGGAACTTTCTGCAATGTTTGCTTTTCTTTCCTTTAATTTTTAAATTAAAAAAAATTTTAAGTGTGGAAAATACCAAGGATGCATAAAACAAGAACATTCCGCTCACTGGTTTCTCATAGGCCCAACACTCACAAAGTACAGCCCAGATGAAGAACACTGTCAGGTCCCTGCAGCCCCCTTGGGGCACACCAGTCATTCCTCCCTGCTCTATACTGAGTTTTAAGGTAAGGTGGTCATAACTTTCTTGATTGTTTTTATCACCTAAACATACCTCTCTAAAGAATCACTTTCCAGGACTTCCCTGGATGTCTAGTGGTTAGGACTCAGTGCTTTCACTGCTGTGGCCCTTGGTTCAATCCCTGGTCGGGGAACTAAGATCCGCAAGCCACTCAGCACGGCCAAAAAAAAAGAAAAAAATCACTTTCCTCGTATGGTGAAATATATACCTATAATTAAATGCATAAGGGAGAACCCATCCTAACTTCTAGTTTTTAACGCAGTCTTTTATCTTTTTCTCTCGTGCTTACCTCTGCCTCTCCCTTCTGTCACCATCACTCTCTGGAACCCTTGGTTGCAAGAATATGTTGCCTATATTTCTCCTTGTTTGTATAATCATATATATATATGCACGCTATACATATATACACACATTTACACAGAGTGGTTTGTCTTTGGTTTACATATTTAGATCATTTTGTATACACTTTTCTGCATCTTACCTTTCTCACTCATCCTAATTTTGTGGCAGGCCCTCCAATTCAAGTGGTATTATTTATTCCAATTCCTTCTTTTTGATGGTGACTTAAAACGGGTCCACACACTTTCTGATACTTCTCTTACAAAACGTGGAGTCTAATTTCCCTCTCCTTGGATATAGCCTGGCCTTAGTGACTTTGATTCTAATGAATAGAATCAGGCAGAAATGACTCTGTGACTTCTGAGTCTAGGTTAGAAAGATGATACAGCTTCCACCTGTTTTGCTCTCTCTTGGGACAATCACCCTTGGAAACTAACCACCATGTTGTGAGGAAGCCCAGGGCACATGGAGAGGCCACGTGTGGGTGTTCCTGGGCGGTCCAGTGCTTAGGACTTGGCGCTCTCACTGCTGAGGGCGGCGCAGCCAGAAAAAAGAAAAAAGAAAAATCTTAGCTGACAGCCAAAATCAGACACCAGAATTCAAGTGAGGAGCCTTCCGATGATTCCAGCCCTAGCTTTTCAGCAGCCCAGACTAATGCAGCAGAGAAGAGCAGTCTCCACTGAATTCTTCACAAAGGTCAGATTTGTGAGCAAAATAAATGTTGCTATTTTAAGCCACTAAATTTGGGTAATTTGTTACACAGTATAGTAACCAGAACAATATGGAGGTACCAAAATGTCACCAACTGTGCTTTTGTGAATGGGCCATCACTTTGCAAATATTTTCCACTACACCTATTTCTATAAGTGAGAATCCCAAGATTGGGATTATAGGGCCCAAAAGCATATGCTTTTTTTTTTTGATGTGGAAAGTCTTTATTGAATTTGTTACAATATTGCTTCTGTTTTATGTTTTGTTTTTTTGGCCCTGAGGCATGTGGGATATCAGCTCCCCAACCAGGGATGGAATCCACACCCCCTGCATTGGAAGGCAAAGTCTTAACCACTGGACCACCAGGGAAGTCCCGCATATGTATTTTTATTTTAGTGGAGTTTGTCAAATTGCTTTCCAAAAAGGCTATAACTGATCTTACCTTTGTCAACAGTGTTTGGACAAATCCTTTTCCTCACATCCCTGAAAGCCAGAGTTGGTGTAGCTCTTTTTAACTTTTGCTAGTCTACTAAATATAAAGTGACTTATTCTCATTGTTACTCTTTAAAAAAAAAAAAGACTTTCATGCCGCAACTAAGGAGTAGGCGAGCCGCAACTAAGGAGCCCCTCTGCTGCAACTAAGACCCAGCGGGACCAAATTAATTAATTAATTAATTTTTAAAAACAGACTTTTTTTTTTAGAGCAGTTTTAGGTTCATAGCAAAATTGAGTTCCCATATAGCTCCTTCCCCCACAACACACAGCTTCCCTCACCATCAACATCCTGCACTAGTGTGGTATGTTTGTTCCAATCAGTGAACCAATGTTAACACATCATCAACCAAAGTCCATAGTTTACATAGAGTTCATTCTTTGTGTTGTACATTCCATGGGTTTTGACAAATTCTAATAACATGTATCTACCATTATAGTATTATACAGTATAGTTTCACTGCCCTAAAAAAATCTCCTGTGCTCCACCTATTTATCTCTCCCTCTCCCTCAAATGCCTGGCAACCACTGCTCTTTTTACTCTCTCCATAGTTTTGCCATTGTTACATTTTTCACTTTGATTTGCCTTCCTTGCTTTCTGATGAGTTTGAACATCTTTTCAGGTTGTGAGATTTTGTTGGTTGCCTCCCAATAGCTTTTTCTCCTTCATCTTTGCTAACAAATCTGGATTTTTTCCAGGGTGGCAAGTGTCCAGTCTCAAGTGATTCCCTGACTCCATTCCCTGAACTCTCAGCCTCCTTGCACCTACGGGTGGCCACAAATGACCCAGTTTTAGTCACTGAGAAATAAATATAAGTCTGCTAGGGATTTCCCTGGTGGCGCAGTGGTTAAGAATCTGCCTGCCAATGCAGGGGACACAGGTTCGAGCCCTGGTCCGGGAAGATCCCACATGCCGCGGAGCAACTAAGCCCGTGCGCCACAACTACTGAAGCCCATGCTCCGCAACAGGAGAAGCCACTGCAATGAGAAGCCCACGCACCGCAACAGAGTAGCCCCGCTTGCAGAAACTAGAGAAAGCCCATGGGCAGCAACAAAGACCCAACACAGCCAAAAGTTAATTAATTAATTAATTAATTTAAAAAATAAAAAATAACAAATATAAGTCTGCTGGGAGTTCTGGGGAGGTGTTTGCTTACCTGATAAAGGGGAAAGATGTGGCTGGTGCCAACAGCAGGATTTCCTCCTGCTTTGAATACTAATGTGATGTCTGGAGAGACAGTAACTACCTAGCAAAGCTGGGCCCACAAGCATGAAGACAAAAGGCAGCATGCTAAGGATGATGGTGGAAGGGTCAAAAACACCCTGGGTTATATGCTGCAGAAATGAATGGTTTGTGTCCACGAAAAGACACGTGAAGAAACATCTATGGAAACTATATTCATGCTAGCCAAAATCTGGAATCAGTCTAGATGGCTATCAACAGTAGAACAGATGGATAATTTGTGGTATAGTCATGTAATGGAATACTATATAGACACAAAAGAGATAAGACTATAGCAATACACAATAATATGGATGAAACTCATAGACACAACATTGAATAAAAAAGCCAGACACCAAAAAAGTACATATTGTATAATTCAATATATATGAAATTTTAAATGTGCAAAATTTATCTATGGTAATGGAAGTCAGAATAGTGGTTACCTCTGCAGGAGAAGTAGTAGCTAGGAGGGCAGAAGGTTACCTTCAGAGTGGGGTGGTTAACCTTGGGTGAGGTGGCTGCCTTCTGCCAAGGACCATTTTCAGAGGGAGACAGCTGAGGGCTGAGATCTGGACCACATACCATATCATGAATTTAGTATGTCTTTCCACTTGTTCATATCTTATCCTTTAGTAATATTCTATAGGTTTCATGTCCTTTAATAAGATTTTTTTTTACGACTTATTTTTTATTTATTTTTGGCTGCGTGGGATCTTAGTAGCAGCACGCGGGATCTTTGTTGAGGCATGTGACATCTTTCCTTGAGGTGCACAGGCTTCTCTCTAGTTGTGGCGGGCAGTTTTCTCTTCTCTAGTTGTGGCGCGTGGGCTCCAGGGCGGGTGGGCTCTGTAGTTTGTGGCACGCAGGCTCTCTAGTTGAGGTTCAGGAGCTCAGTAGTTGTGGCGCGGGGGCTTAGTTGCCCTGGGGCATGTGGGATCTTAGTTCCCTGACAGGGATCGAACCCGGGTCCCCTACATTGGAAGGCAGATTCTTTACCACTGGACCACCAGGGAAGTCCCCTTTAATAAGATTTTATAGGTTTCCCACCTATACAGTTCCTATACTTTTCTTAATAATTTATTCCTAAATATTTTATAGTTATTGTAAATTGAATGTTTTTCTTGTTTTTATTTATTTCTAGAGGCTTATTTTTAGTAAATGCTATTATTTTAAATATATTTTTCTTGTATTTATCACCTTAAATTTTCTCTTATTAATTGTAGTAGTTTTCAAGAAAGTCCTTTGGATTTTCTAGATTTACAATCATGGCATTAACTAAAGAGATAGTGTGAAAAAAAAAAAAAGAGATAGTGTGTACTCTCTTTCTTTCCAATATTTATAACATTTCATTTTCTTGCCTTGTTACATTTGCTAGAACTCTAAGCCAATGTGTAATAATAATAGTGTTAATGCCAATCTTGTCTAGTTCCTCATTAAAAAGAAAAAAGTTTTAGTACCTGGTGTATGTTGACTTATGATTATTTTATATTTCATATCTTTTTCATAAATTGTGCCTTTGTTAGGTAGTGGTCCTCTTTATTTTGCTCAATGCCTGTCACCTTAAATCCTACCTTCTTTAATGTCACTGGCTACTCCTGCTCTCTTCTAGTTTGTGCTGGCCTGACCTCACTCTTTGCCAACTCCTTTATTTTCAGCCTTTTCTTTTCTTGTGGTTTCAAGTGTCTTTCTTATAAATAGTATGTGGCAGGGTTTTGTTTATCTAACCCAGTCTCTAGGTCTTTAAAGGGGGTTCAGGGTGTCCCTATTTAGTATGATAAATATGCTTGACTTTGCTTATTCCATAATTACTTTCTTATTTTTTTACTTTGTGGTTTCATCTTTTTATTCAGTTGAACTATTCGAAACTACCATTTTTATAGGTCAAAACAGTTGAATACTAGCAATTTCATACAGCTAACTTATAACTTTCCTTTCCTTTTCTCTCTCTCTCTCTTTTTTTTTTTTTTTGGCCACACCTCGAAGCTTTCAGGATCTTAGTTCCCTGACCAGGGATTGCCTGGGGCCCCGGCAGTGAGAGCTCCGTGTCCTAACCAGTGGACCATCAGGGATTCCCTCTCTCTTTTAAGAAGATGCCATTCATTTAATTTTTCTTTGGTAATTTGGAAATTCTAGTACTTTTCCATTCCATTAGTGGCTACCTTCCCTCTCCAGGTATGAGGACTGTCCCTTGGCTGGGCATAGGTAGCAGATAGTGTGCCTGTGTTAAGGGGGAGAGTTCGAGAACAGCTGGCTCTTCTTCCTTGGTAGATAACTTGTCTTATCCATCTGGGAGCTTGTACAATGTCCTCTTTCTCCTTGAAGTTTAAGAATTTTACTATAGTCTTTCCCTTCCATACTGCCTGGGAATGTGGTCAATACCTCCCATATGCAAACACAGCATTTTCTTCATGTCGGGAACTCCTATTGTTTGCACATCAGGATTCCTGGATTTGGCCCCCAAGTCTCTGGTCTGTTCCCTCATGCCTTTGTGCTCTGTGCATCTTTTCATTGAGCTCTGAGCTATTTCTTCCATTAGACCCAATCACAATCTTCATAATTGTCCACCATGCCAAAATTGTGCTTTCCTTGGGGTCTTTGCACTTGCTATGCTTTCTGCCAGGAATGATTTCTCTTAGATCTTTCCCTGATCAGTCATGCCTTTGGCTGATCTTAGCTCTGATGTCCACTTCTCAGATTCACCTTTCCTGCTGCCTTAGACATAAACACCATACTCTGTACATCAGCTTGGTTCCTTTCCTCCACTGTATTCACTCTGCCCATAATTAGTTATTTGCTGTATTCATCCTTCACACACTCCCCCATCCACTCCCCGCTGGATGGTAAGGACTCTGTAAATCATTTGAATTCTTGCTGTGTCCATTCTTGCCATGTACCCAGTGTCTAGCCCCAGTAAGCCCTCGCTAAGCACTTATGGAAGGAATGGAAGAGTGAATTAAGACTGGGACTGCCCCCAGGGAGACCTTGCCCTGTCCAGTTTCCTCCCCACCCATGGGAGCACTGGAATGGGAGATTGGGTGGGCAGAGGAAGGGGCAGTGCCTGTTTGTGAAGGCCTGAATGACTGGTGCCTGTTGGGCTTTTATTCTGTAGCTACAGCAGCCACTGCAGGTCCTGAAGCCACAGACAGGGAACAGGAGCAGGAGCTGGGCCGGGTGCAATTCCACTGGGTGTGGGGGGCCTTCTTGGCCTGACCCAGGGCTAGCCTTGGTCTGGGGCACTCTCATCCTGCCACAACATCCCACTGCCCCATTTTATTTTTTATCACTTAATACCACATGGCATTCTTTTTATTTAGTCAGTCAACAGGTATTTCTGGAGCTTACTTGGTGTTTGAGATGGTCAGGATACATCCATGAGCAAAAGAAATTTCCACTTGAGACATGAGAGTGCACAGAGTGTGACACGTGAGAAACTTTAGGAGATGAGCAGTGCTTCTGGAGGTGAACAAAGGAGATGCAGGCAGAGAGGTAATGGGGAATAATGGAGCCCTTGCCAGCTCTGGCTTTTCTTTGGGGGAGTTGCTACTGCAGGGTTCCGAGCTGGGTATGAGAGGTTCTGACTCATGTATTCATAGGCTGATGTGTGGAGAACCGACTGAAGGTGGCAAGGGCAGCAGCAAAAGACTGGGATGTGGCTGTGACATTGTCCTGGGGAGAGATGGTGGTGGCTTGGACTAGGTGGAAGCCATGGACCTGGCAAGAAGTGGTCTCATTCTGGGTAGATGATGTGATGGAAGCAACGGGACTTCCTGATGCATTGAATGTAAGTGGGAAAGAAAGTAGTCAAGACAAAGTCTGAGGTGTTTGGCCTGAACAGTAGGAAGGACTGAGCTGCCATCACTTTAGCTGGGGGAGTTGGGGTGGAGTAGGTTTGGGGGATGAGCTGGAGCTAGGGTGGCACAAGTTGAGTTTGAGGTGCCAAGAGGAAGTCAGAGTGCAGGTGCCTAGTCCATAGCTGGACATTGAGTCTGGCACTCAGAAAAGGTCTGACCGGACATACACCTTTGGGAGTGATAGACATGTAAGTGGAATTTGAAGCCATGACCCTGGGTAAGATTATGAGAGCGATAGTGTAGACAGAGAAAAGGTGAAGAGGAGGAACCAGTGAGGTCAGAGGAAACCAGGAGGGCATGGGGCCCTGGAAGCCACACAGGGATTGTGCTTCCAAGAGAGGAGAGATCAGCAGGTCACAGGAAATCTTTCCTGCCTATCCTCATAAGGGCAGGCTTTTTTTTTTTTCCTACTGTTTTTGTTCACTGCTGTATTTCCAGCACAGAGCGTAGGTGCTCCATAAATAGTTGTTGAATGAATGAGTATATGCATGAATCCACACCTCTGGAAACTGCCAGCACACAGGGATTTTTTAAAAGAGCAGAGAACAGGTAGGAGGCTCTACCCACTCTCAGTAGCATCCTCATCCTCCCTTGCTTTTGCCAGCCACAATGATATTAACTCAGGTGGGAGACTTTCTGGCTAACACAGGGCCCAGGGCAAACGAGCTTCAGACAAGCTCTGTAGTGTGGAGCGTGGTGGAACCTGGGTTGGACACTGGGTCACGCACCAGTCCACAAAGGACTATACAGCCGCTCCTCTGTTCACCCCTCTATATCTAGTCATTTGTCCATCCATCTACATCCAGTCATCTGTCCACCTGTGCATACAACCGCCCTTTATCCACCGTCTACAGCCACTCTTTTGTCCATCTTTCTGTCCAGCCACATCCAGTCCTCTGTCCATCCATCTGCTAGGGTGACCAACTTCCCAGATTGCTGCAGACTGTCTCAGTGTTAATATTGAAAGTCCTGCATCCTAGGAAACCACTGGGACCCAGGAAAAATGGTACAGTTGGCTGACCCATCTGTACCCCTGGCATCCCGTATTGCACCCCTGGGCTCGAAGCCCACCTGTCCACCCAACCTGACCGCCTTGGCCACTCTCTCCCAGGGAGGCAGACAAGACTCCACCCCTCTCGCTAACCCCGCCCCAATGCACCGCCCCTTCCGGAAGCCGCTACAACGAATCCAGGCGCCCTAGCAACAGCGCTTTTTGGGCCGCCCAGTCCGCGAGCTGGGCTCCCGGTGCGAGCCAATAGTGAGGGGCTCCGGGAGTGAGGCGCGGGGGGCGGGGCTCGCCGCAGCGGCCGCCATCTTGGTGGGAGAGAAACAATAGGACGGAAACTCCGCGGGACCGGCTGAGATAGCAGGTAACGCCCGCTGTGCTCGGCCTACCGCTCTGCCGCCCCAGGGGCTTTGGAGGAGGGTTTCTCCGGGTCGTCGGGGAGCGAGGTCTCTGGTCATTAGGGGTGTCCCCGGGTTTTTTGGGAGCGGCTCTCCCGCGATGATGGGAGTAGGAGAGATCCCTCAGGGTCCTTGTGGGGCCAGATTTCCCCGGGTCATTTGAGAGAGGCATTATTTCTTCAGGTTATTGGGGAGAGACGATTTCCCCTGGTTTTGACGGGCAGGATCTTCCCTGGTCATTGTGGGGGGGGGGGGTTCCCGGATATTTTGGTGGTGCGGGATCTCCCCCTGTCATTGAAGTCTCCAGTCATTGGGGAGGGCAAGATCTCCCGGGTCATTGATGGGGTCTCCCCAGGACATTGGCGTCCACGATCTCCCGGGTTATTGACGGGGGTCTCCTTGCGTCTTTGGCTGGAGAAGTCAGCCCAACGCCTCAGGTACGGTTACCTGCGGCCTGCAGATGTGCAGCCATTTTGAGTGTTGAATGTCAGTTGGGCTTGTCAGCTGGTGTCTGGTGGGGGAATCTGCACACCTAACCTTCTTATCCCAAAAAGTCCTAAAATGGATCCAGGGACATCTTCTTAATAGTGATCAGCTTCACCATGGATGGAGCTTTCATTTCGTTCACGTTGGATTACAGACAGTTTTTTGTCTTTTGCGTCCTAATGATTTGTTTCATTTTTGGCTTTTATTCAGTTTCATATATTAAAGCCGAATTGCAGAAAAATGAGTCCAAATGTTGTGAAAAGAAAATGTAAAAACCAGTAAAATCTAGTGCTCTTAAATACCGGGGAAATAAAACTAGTCACTGATTGGAATGAAACATTTTGGTAACCAAATGTACATAGAACAAGAATAAGATAAAATCATCTGAAAAAATAGTTTTAAGTACTGAAACTTCTAAAAAGTCGTAACAGAAATGTTGCAGATCACAGGTTTTATGATACTTTGTATAAAGCGCCATGATTACAGTAGTTTTGATGAATTGTAGTATTTAATTATTTGCTGTATTTGCATTTTTAGCAGGGTAACATTTTAAGTGAACTAAAATGCTTTATTTACCTAGGTTGCTGCTGTGGAGTTTGTGTAATTGCATCCTGTAGTCTGGTGTTAAGTATTTAACGAGAAGTTTCAGGGCAGTATTGTTATTGTTTTAACTTCAACCACTACCAGAATTAGAAACTGAGCAAAATGAATACTTTATCATATTGATGTGATAGGCCAGTGGATCCCTTAGTAACTTTTTCTGGAGGCAAAAGTCAGTTGAATGGTTAACTGTTACTCCAGTTGGTTGACCTGCTTTGTGACTTCAGACTAGAATTCTCAGGAATTGTTAGAAATAAGGTGAATGAGAGCTAGGACTGGAGTTGATACAATTGTAAAAACCAGTTTAGCAAATGTAATAGACTTCTTTTTGTTTCAAGGCTTCGCAGGTGACAGACAAGTACATGGTATACCAGCCCCATATCTGTCTGAGCAGTGGAATGTGTGAGGAAGGCACAACTACTGACGGATGAACCTTAACCAGTCTTCTTTGCAGAGGGGTGCGAGGGGTGCCAGAGCCTTCTGTAAGCACCGGAGGCAGATATCACCCGTATCTAGGCAACAGGGATGAGCCTCCCTGAGGCCAGCTTGCTGAGGTGAAAAATTTCCATTGTTTGGTTCATAAAGAGGATGCACTGGGGAAGAATGTTTCCTTTAAGTGATGTTGTTTTACCTAGTGGGGTAATCACCTTAGACAAATTGAACACATTTTTGTGTAGTAGATGATTGCTTTCATGTGATTACATTTTAAAGCATGTTTTTGTTTTTTAAATAAATTATATTTTTGCCTATTTGCATACCAAGTAATAAAAGTAACAAGTAGTACTAGTGTTTTGTAATACATTCTGGTAGCAAGGAAGGGGCCTTTTCCCGCAATATTGAATTTAGCGTTTACCTCAGAATTTGAACGAAAAGAGTCTCCTAAAATGATGGATACTTGGTTTGGGTTTGTCAACCATCCATCCATCACCAGCTTGTGCAGTTACCAACTCCTAGCCAATCTTGTTTCATTTACACTCTGCCTTCCTCCCCTCCCCTTTAAAAAAAAAAAAAAAAAAGCTGAATTTTTTAGGAAACCTATCCCCAAAGTGTATATTATCCAAAAGTATTTCATTGTGTATCTCTAAGACAAGGAGCTACCCATGGTTTTTACACCATTATTATGCCTAAAATACAATGATAATTCCTTAATTTTTTTTTTCAAATATTCAGTCATGGTCAAATGTCCCTGATTGTCTCATTATTTTTTTATAGTTGGTTTGTTCAAACTGGGATCCAGATAGTCTGCATATGGCATTTGATTGAAGTGTCTCTTTTGTCTCTTAAATTTATATATACTTACTCTGTTTTGTAATTTATCTGTTCGAACAACTGTCATTTATCCTGTAGGGGTTCCCATATGCTGGCTTTTGCTGATCACACCCTGTGCTTGAGACCTTTTGACTCTGGTGGCTGGGTTTGAAGGAGTCACACCTGTATATCTTTTCAGTGAAGAAGTTGTGTTGGAACTGCCAAGGCTCATTCAAAAGTGAGCCCCAGACGGTGAACTCTGAGGGCTGTCAGGGACCTATAGGGCCACACAGTGCAAGAGCCTCCTCCTCTCTCTGTGTCATGTGGTCCAGATTTTCCATGTGGAACAGAGAGGAGATTCTTACCCTTGGCCTCCAGGAGGATGAAGATGTTTTGCTCCTTGTCTCCTTACAGACCTCCTTCTCTCACACTGACGTTGCACCCTCTGCTCACAGGCTGTTCACAATTATGGGGGCCTCGACCCAGTGCTCTTCTTTCTTTGCACATTACTCTTGGGGTGCCTTCTGCCGTCCCTTTGTAGGTAATTCCCAAATCTGTTTTCAAGTTAAGTTCACTCAAGCTTCACTCCCACTGCTTCCAGCTGTCTGCTGTA
Organism: Balaenoptera acutorostrata; assembly: GCF_949987535.1. Classification (NCBI taxonomy): domain Eukaryota; kingdom Metazoa; phylum Chordata; class Mammalia; order Artiodactyla; family Balaenopteridae; genus Balaenoptera; species Balaenoptera acutorostrata. The sequence continues at coordinate 39,854,020 of NC_080073.1, forward strand.
CATTTCTTCTTGATTGTTTGATCATTCCTTATATTTAAGTGTCTGCAGCTCAACTCACTATCTTCTCAGCTGTTTCTGACTTCATGAACAAAACATCCTTGTTCTGACTTGTTGTGAAGACTCAGTATCTGACTCATCCCTCTAATTTGATTCCCTGAATCAGGGATTCTGAAGATAGGGTCCGTAGTTGCCCGCTCCACAAATTGTATGCAGAGTTCAGTGAGGGTGTGAATTTTCAGGAGAGTCCCACAGTTGTCTCAGATTCTCTAGGGGGTCTGTTGCTCCCTCAAGGGTTAAGGACAGTGTGCTACACCTCGCCATCTACCAAGTCCTGCTTCTTTACCTTCTCCCCCTCCTTCCTTGATTCTTCTGTGTAGGCTGGGCAGGGCAGCTGGCTCTGTGGGTGCAGTGGAGAAGACAGGAGACCCTGTGCCCTGCCATGTATGCCACTGAGTAGGGGAGGTTACATTAAAGAGGTCTGAGACAGGTGTCTGGAGATAGCAGTCCTGATGTCTTGGTGGCCCTAGAACCTGAGGGCTGTCAGGATGTTTTCCCGCCACCCCCTGCCCAGCAGTTGAAGGCAGAGCCTCTCTGAAGCCAGGTTTTTCCTTGTCTCTCTGCCTGGTTATTTTTCCTAACATAAAATGTCGCCACCATACTCCAGAATCCAGTGGCTCACATACTTTATAGGTTGGGTCAGAGTGAAACAGTGGGTGCGATCTTTTAAAATCTATGCTCCCAGCAATTCTACTTCTAGGACTTTTTCATACAAAAATACTTCACAGGTGTGCAAAGACAGATACAAGGATGCTCACTGCATTATTATGGTAAGAAAAAAGTTGGAAATAGTGTCAGTAGGGAAGTCGATAAATACATTATGATTTTGTGTGACTATTATGCAGCCTTTAAAAGGACTCATATATAGACAGAGGTAGCAAGATGTCTAAGTCATATAGTTTAGTTGGGGGGGAAATGGCAAAACAGAGGACAACTATTGAATGATTCTACTTATATGGGAAACTGGCGTACTCAAATTTGTAGAGACAGCAAGTTGAATGGTGGTTACCAGGGGCTGGGGGGTAGGGAGAGTGGGGATTTATTATTTAATGTATATAGTTGCAGTTTGAGATGATGAAAAAGTTCTGGAGATAGTGGTGATTATTGCACAACAGTGTGGATGTACTTCATGCCACAGAACTGTACACCCCAAAATATTTAAAATGGTAAATTTTATATTGTGAGTATTTTATCACTGTTTTTTTAAAGTTAGGTGAGAAAAATAAAGCTGATTTTACTTGGGGAAAAAAAGGCAAAACAACACATATAGCCTGATCCTATTTGTGGAAAGAATAGAAAAATGCACTGAAGAAAATCTACAGGATAAAGAGACCCCAAACTAATAATGGTGGTCATTTTATCACACTTGTAACCAGTTTAAAAATGTCTTTTTTAAGAGCTAAGCAGGATGTCCCTTGGTACTCCATTCCTCTACCTGTTGCGGAAGCCCCGTTTCTTCATCCGCCTCGCACAAGTGCAGGCTTAACATGCCCTCATCCACTTATACTGTCAAGTCCACCCTCTGGCCTCCATCTTCCATTGGACTTTTTGTAGGAACTGGAATGGTGGACAGAGGATAGCTCACGTTTGAGGAGTGCATTGCATGTAAGCCAGGCAGTAGGCTAGATTTTTTAATCTTGTTCCCACCTTATGGCATCTACGTAAAACTACCATGACTGGTTTACAGATGAAGGCAGGCACCAAGAATAGGTAAAACACCATTTATACCCAAGTATAAGGCAGGCCTCAATTTGTCAGGGAGATTTTATTTTATTTTATTTTTTAATTTATTACTTATTTTACTTATTTTGGGCTGTGTCGGGTCTTAGTTGCGGCACGTGGGATCTTTCCTTGTGGCGCGCGGGCTTCTCTCTAGTTGTGGTGCGCAAGCTCCAGGGTGCGTGGGCTCTGTAGTTGTGGCGTGCGGGTTCCAGAGCACGTGGGCTCTGTAGTTTGCAGCACGCAGGCTCTAGTTGAGGGGTGCGAGCTCAGTAGTTGTGGTGCGTGAGCTCAGTAGTTGTGGTGCGCGGGCTTAGTTGCCCCACAGCATGTGGGATCTTAGTTCCCTGACCAGGGATCAAACCCGGGTCCCCTGCATTGCAAGGCGGATTCTTTACCACTGGACCACCAGGTAAGTCCCCTGTGAGAGAGATTTTAAAATAATTTTGTGGTACAACTCAAGTGTATAAACTTACAGAGAGGTACTTGAAAGTTGGATTTCTTGTAATATTTGTTATTTTAATTTTCACATACATATTTAGTTATCTAGACTAATGTATTCCTTTAGAAGTTATGCTTTTTACCCACATAGTTCATGAAGTAGTTCTGCTCCAACTTGCTTGCTTGCATCTTTGCCATTCCCGTAGCCACTTTTGGAAGTGCTTTCCTCTTAAACACTCCTTCTCCCCTCTCAGTGTTGGAGATGTGACATTGTCGCTGGAACCTTTACCCCAAGCTGGTTGTGACCTCTGCAGTGCGACCCTTTTACTGTGTTGATTTTTTTAAATGACAGCTTTATTGAGATATAGTTCACATACCATATAATTCCTCCCAAAGAAATCCTGTATCCCTCATTCCCATTGTAGCCCCCCTCCCCACTGGCCCGTCGGTCTTCCTGAAAGTCCTCTCACCCTGACATGTTTGAAAGGACACTACTGCACTGTGTTACACTTCAGGACTGGAGAGAGAAAGCAAGTCGGTGCTGCCCAGCTGATCCTATTGTCAGTTGTGGTGGTATGTTCCAAAAGTAGTTGCTTTGTGACCAGGGAGGCTGTAGCACTTTATCATTTTGCCATTTTCTACATGGGAGATTGGAGGTTTAGGACTTTGACTTACTCAGCTTACAAGAATTTGTTGGCCCTGACCATGCCTCACATACTGCTCAGGTGCACCTTGGGTTCATTTTTTTGTTTGTTTGCAGATATTTTCTCCAATCTCTTTGGAGAAATTTTCATTAATAGTGTTCTCTTCCAATTGAAGTTATGCTAATTCACTCTTATAAGTAAGGATTAAGCTATGGAAAACAAGTAGTAACATCTCTCCCCAGTATTATTGGTATATGACGGCCAAAAGTTAATATTCTAGTGACAAGAAAGAGTTTTTGTTCTGTTTGTTTGTTTGTTTGTTTTTTTGGCCGCGGTATGTGGAACTTCCCCATCTAGGGATCGAACCCATGCCCCCTGCATTGGAAGCACACAGTCTTAACCACTGGACCACCAGGGAAATCCAAGAGTTTTTGTTCTTTATGCCAACAAGATGCCCCTTGGTTAAGACTGAAATGGTTGGGAGTCTGATAACTTCTAAATGTGGTATCCAGGTCAGAACAGGTAGCAAAATAAGCACCTGGTAACAACAGAAAAGTCATGCCTTGATTTGATTTTGTGCTAGTGAAATGTAGCTGTTGTAGAAGTGATGTGGTCAACACCTACAGCACCCACCCACAAAAAGTAAAAATGATAGCAGCTACGGCTGCCTTGCCTAACACCCTCACTGTGCTACGTCTTTTACCTGTGTTCTTTTCATTCCTGGCCACTCTGCAAGGTGGTCAGAAGTCTCATCCCACTCTGGACGGAAGGATTTCAGGCTTTGGGTTTTCTTGAAACCTTTCTGACTTGGAGACAGAGCTCCAGTACCTGCTTTCACAAGCCCCTTTGGGCAACTGGAGTCAGCCTGGGCCTCTTCTGCTTGCTCTCTGTCGTGGCAAATTCACAAAGCTTTCTATGCACTGCTGGATTTTTTTTAACTCGTCTTGTGAATGTATTTAACTGAAACTCATAATTGATCAAATGGGAGATCATTTAGTATTACCTGTATTCTCTGTGTATCCATCTGTTTACCTTACTTGAGACAAATACTTGTTGTAGAAATTGACTGGCCAATCCCAAGCCTAAGGAAGAGTAGAACTTTTCTTTTAATGGAATAAGATGTGTTAGAGACCAGGAAGCAGAACACTTGGCTCTAGTGTTATTTCTGCACGTAGTTTTCAAGAATGTGCCCGCTCAGTACCTGAGCTGGATCCCAAAGGCAAACCCCCCGAGCCACATCAGTCTGTCTTAACCCCACCACAGCCCCTTGCCTTGAGCCTTGTTCATCTTTAAGATGGGCTGCTCCAGGGCCACAGGGCTTTCCTGTCCACAGCTGCACACTCAGAAATGAGGTGACCCCATGGGCTGGGTGTGCTTGTCATACTCTCTTGGGGAATGCAGAAATCTTGAATCGCCCTGCAATGTTTGTTTTATAGGAGTAATAGACTATTTTTGTTTTACAAGTATAAAACTAACATTGGATATGCATTTTTACTAAAACCTTCCCACCTTCTCATCTGTCCCAGTCTCTGATTGAGATCCCAGGTCATGTCTATACAAATTCAGTGTTTTTGCTGAGGCTGCAGCAACATTTGTCTTGGGATTAACCTAAGTCCAAGCCTGCTGGCTTTCACTTTGATACCCATTTGCTTAATGTGCTTTAAACTTGGTATATGTGGACTGTGCCTTACTCCTCCTTCCCCTCGCATGAGCGAGAGTTCACAGTTCAGCTTCTTTTACAGGGTGCCCATGGAGGTGTGTGGACCCCATATCTGTTGGCTCTAGTGCTAAACATAATCATACTGTTTCCTTGAGAGATTGCCCGAGTAAGCAACAAAGGAAGAAGAGAGATGGATGAAGTATACTTGGCCAAAGAATGTATGTTTTTATAAGCTTGAGCAACCTGACAGGAAAAACATACACCAATAACTGTTAAAGCACTTACTTGCACATTGCCGAGATTACTGTCTACCTAAGTTAGGTTTTTTTTTCTTTTAAATTTATTTTATTTATTTTTATTTTTGGCTGCATTGGGTCTTTGTTGCTGCGCGCAGGCTTTCTCTAGTTGCGGCGAGCGGGGGCTACTCTTCCTTGTGCACCAGCTTCTCATTGCAGTGGCTTCTCTTGCTGCGGAGCACAGGCTCTAGGCGCGCGGGCTTCCGTAGTTGTGGCTCACGGGCTCTAGAGCGCAGGCTCAGTAGTTGTGGCGCACGGGCTTAGTTGCTCCACGGCATGTGGGATCTTCCCAGACCAGGGCTCGAACCCATGTCCCTTGCATTGGCAGGCGGATTCTTAACCACTGCACCACCAGGGAAGCCCAGTTAGTTGGTTCTTGTTGAACATTTTCAGTTTTTCTTCTGTTATGAATAGAGGTTTTACATATAAGGCAGTGAAAGTTGTCCTTTCACGAACAGTGTCTATTCTCCAAGGTGAGTGCCTCTAGAGAGACAGCTGAGGTGCTTGCCAACCCCCTGCTGAAGGTGTGGGTTTTTCTTGCTCTGTGTCCTTATCGGAGCATGAGAACACACATAATCTCTCCCTTAGGTTCTTTGAGATGCCCCTGCCCTTTGTAGAACCTGTGCTAGGTTTTATGGGTGGCTTGGGATGCTGCACCTACATGCTGCAGAGGTGCCAGCTGCCACCTGACAGACTCTGGGCCCTGAAAAACTGATGGATGTGGCCAACACATCTGGGGCAGATGAGGGCTGGGAAAGGAAGGAACAGGCTACCCCTCTCCCGGGAATGATTTATCTCGCTCTCAAAGAGTGTTTTTACTTTGAAAATACCTTAGGCTCTTTGCATAGAACCAAAGAAAGGGAATAGTGGTAAAATATCAAAAGTGGAAGTGCCCCTTTGGCCTTCCCTCCCAATCCTCACGTCTGTTGACTGACTGAAGTCATTGCCCTTCTCACAAGCTGGGTGATTCCAAAGGAGTCAGTGTGTAATTTGCTTCAGAACTATGGGTGCAGTTGAACTTGATTTCCCTAAAGAAGTTTTTAATATTTTGCTGTGCCTTATTGTGGAAAGAAATCTCAGGACTCATAGAAGATGATTGACAAATGGTCATGTGTTAAGATATAGTGCTATGACCTATGCGGTGTCAGGAATTTTCCCACTCCCATATCTCGTTCTTTTCCTGGCTGGTCATGGAGGAGCACTGACTGCACTTAGAGTAGTTGGGTGATCAAAGCTGCCATGTTGATGCTGTTAGCCTGGGATGCTTAGCAGACCCTTGAGGGGAGTATTTACCTGAGTGAGGTGTTGTGAGGACCCAGAGGAAGTTGTGCCCTCTGGGCACAGGATCTGGTGTAGCGCAGGTCACACGTGTCCCTCCCCCAGCAGGTACAGCCCTCATTGTGCTGGCCTGGGCGGGTCGGGGCTGCCTGGGTTCTGTGGCTGGCCATGAGGACTGAATCATTTTTGGCACCACTAGTTTCAGAGGATGAGTTCATGTGTCATCTGGTTTGGGAACTGGCTGAGAAATGAGCAGGGGTAAACATTGACCACAGGCAGGGAGCATATAATCTTGCCTGAAGCTAATGGACTGTTCCTTAACTGGCACATGAGAGAACCATGACTAAGGTAGGAAAGTCCCCCATAGATCGAGACCTCAGAACAATTTTGGCCATAGTCTTCAAGGGTCACTTCTGCATATTCCTGTTGTGTATGTTTCCCACATGGTGGTGGGAGTTGCAGTCTGCATCAAGGAGGAGGAGACTGGAGATGGAAAATTGCCCTTGAAGAGGGGAAACAGGCTTTTTAAGGAGGACTGATAATTCTTGGTGTGTGTATGGAATACATGTAGGTATTTATAAGTAAATTTGATATTCTGATAAAGGGGACATGTGACACCTTAGAATCAATAATTTAGATTTTCTTGAAGGAGTAGTGCTCCAGTTTTAGCTAGAAAAACTTTTTAAATTGCCAAAACTCTGTAATTCAAGCATTGTAACTGAGGAACATATTTCTAGGTAGGCTGAAAGCTCCTCCTCCCTGTCCCCCTCCATATTGGGACCCTCTAGTCTTTCATTCCAGAAATCTGGTCTGATGAGGCAAAGAGATGGGGCAGTGTGATCATGCTGCTGGTTCGACAGAGAAACCTCTGAGAGGCTGCTGTTTCCCTTATGGAAAAGCTTGTCCGGATTTTTGGAACAGAATCTGCTGTTTCATTTTTCCCTCAGAATTGGTGGAAGGATCTGCATTGCTGTGACTTTTCGTGAAATACTTCCACTTACAACTTGCAACTTGTAGTTTCTCCTTTATTAAAACTAGAATAAAGGGACTTCCCTGTGGTCCTGTGGCTAAGATTCCATGCTCCCAGTGCAGGGGGCCCGGGTTCCATCCCTGGTCAGGGAGCTAGATCCCACACGCCTCAACTAAGAGTTTGCATGCTGCAACTAAAAAAGATCCCACATGCCGCAAGGAAGAGCCTGCACGCGGCAATGAAGATCCCATCCTGCGTGCTGCAACTAAGATCTGGCGCAGCCAAATAAATTAAAAAAAAAAAAAAAAACACAAGAATAAAATGCTGATGAGGGGGGAAATGAACACCTGGTGTTGGACCCCAGGCATTTGTGTCAAGTTAATACAAGGCTTCTGTGTCTTGTCTCTCTGGCCCTGCTGCATTCTTTGGTGGAACCAGCGCCTGCTATGACATGGGGGTGACCCTTCCAGCCTTCTTAGCAGTGACTCTTTCATCTCAAAGTACCTGTCATTTTCCATGATGAGGCCTAGGTGATCTGGTGCCTCAGTGCACCCATCTGTAGTGGGAGTGATCTTAGTATCTACTCCAGAAGGCTGTCATAGGAGGGAGGGAGTTACAGAACAGACTAACAGCTTGGTAAACGGTAACTCTTTTCTCTGACATGGTTGTATCCCATTGTCACTGAAGATTGAGTTGGTCACTTCCTCCTCTGACCTTTCAGCACCTTGTACACATTTTAGGGACAGGATGTGTTGGGGTTATTATCCTCCCTTGTTTACATGTGGTCGGTCTCCCAGGGTCTCCATCACGGAGTGGAGCTCTGAGCATGCAGTGTGGGTTGCATCGGGGTTTTTTGGCGGATGAATTTAAAACCTTCAAGAGCTGAGCAGCCATCTGGGTTTCTTATTTCAGTTGTAGTGAATTATTTTTCCCCCTAATATTTTCACTCCCAGTTATAAAGGTAACAAACACATGCTCTGAGTTCGAGAAAATTTCAAGAAGTTTGGAACATTCAGAAAACTGAAGAGATGGGAATAACAATCTTACCACTTAGTACTGGGCAGATCCAGCTTTTGTGGTGGCTGAAGTTTATATAGTGTAACAAATATATATAATTGATTTATATAAATATATAATTATAAGTACCGTCTTTAAACAAAAGAATTTACAATTGTGAAAACAATAAGGTAAGAAAGTGAACTTATCTACAAAACAGAAATAGAGTTACAGATGTAGAAAACAAACTTATGGTTACCAGGGGAAAGGGGAGGGGAGCGATAAATTGGGAGATTGGGATTGACATATATATACTTCTATATATAAAATAAATAACTAATAAAGACCAACTGTATAGCACAGGGAACTCTACTCAATACTCTGTAATGGTCTATATGGGAAAAGAATCTAAAAAAAAGAGTGAATATATGTATATGTATAACTGATTCACTTTCCTGTACACCTGAAACTAACACAACATTGTAAATCAACTATACTCCAATAAAAACTTTAAAAAAAAAAAAGGGCTTCCCTGGTGGCTCAGTGATTGAGAATCTGCCTGCCAATGCAGGGGACACGGGTTCGAGCCCTGGTCTGGGAAGATCCCACATGCCGCGGAGCAACTAGGCCCGTGAGCCACAACTACTGAGCCTGCGCATCTGGAGCTTGTGCTCCGCAACAAGAGAGGCCGCGATAGTGAGGCGCCCGCGCACCGCGATGAAGAGTGGCCCCCGCTTGCCGCAACTAGAGAAAGCCCTTGCACAGAAACAAAGACCCTACACAGCCAAAAATAAATGAATAAATAAATAAATAATAAAAATAAAGGAATTCCTTAAAAAAAAAAATTTAGGGCTTCCCTGGTGGCGCAGTGGTTGAGAATCTGCCTGCCAATGCAGGGGACACGGGTTCGAGCCCTGGTCTGGGAAGATCCCACATGCCACGGAGCAGCTAGGCCCGTGAGCCACAACTACTGAGCCTGTGCGTCTGGAGCCTGTGCCCCACAACAAGAGAGGCCGCGACAGTGAAAGGCCCACGCACCGCGATGAAGAGTGGCCCCCGCTTGCCGCAACTAGAGAAAGCCCTTGCACAGAAACGAAGACCCAACACAGCCAAAAATAAATAAATTAATTAATTAAATTTAAAAAAAAAAATGAAAAAAAACCCCAATAATGTAAGACAGTAAATGTTTGGATTGAAAAAAGAAAACACAAAAAGTTACACATTTCAAAAATCAATAGTACAATATTTTTTCCCTACATTTCTGAGCAGCATATTGACTGCCTCATTCTATGATAGCAGTGCCATAATTTTTCTATAAAAATGGCACATAGGGACTTCCCTGGCAGTCCAGTGGTTAGGACTCTGCACTTCCATTGCAAGGGCAGTGGTTCGATCCCTGGTCAGGGAACTAAGATCCTGCATGCCGCACATCGCAGCCAAAAAATTTAAAAATAAAATAATAAAATAAAAAGGTCACATAGTCACTACTCTAGGGTGGTTAATTGTCATTTGCTTTCCATAAATTTATTTCATTTGTTAGCTGTCATTTAAATTTATTGTAGGATAACACCTGTTACAATTTTTAAAATTTATTTTTTAAAAAATATTTATGGGGCTTCCCTGGTGGCTCAGTGGGTAAGAATCCGCCTGCCAATGCAGGGGACACGGGTTCGAGCCCTGGTCCCGGAAGATCCCACATGCCGCGGAGCAGCTGGGCCCGTGAGCCACAATTACTGAGCCTGCGCGTCTGGAGCCTGTGCTCCGCAACAAGAGAGGCTGCGATAGTGAGAGGCCCGTGCACCGCGATGAAGAGTGGCCCCCACTTGCCGCAACTAGAGAAAGCCCTCGCACAGAAACGAAGATCCAACACAGCAAAAATAAATAAATAAATAAAAAGGCCCCCCCCCCAAATTTATGTATTTATTTATTTATTTGTCTGTATCAGGTCTTAGTTGCGGCATGCGGGATCTTAGTTACCCAACCAGGGATTGAACCCCCATCCCCTGCATTGGAAGGCAGATTCTTTTTTTTTTTAATTTAATTAATTAATTAATTTGGCTGCGTTGGGTCTTCATTGCTGCATGGGCTTTCTCGTTGTGGCGAGCAGGGGCTACTCTTCATTGTGGGACGTGGGTTTCTCGTTCTCTTGTTGTGGAGCACAGGCTCTAGGCACACGGGCTCAGTAGTTGTGGCTCCTGGGCTCTAGAGTGCAGGCTCAGTAGTTGCGGCGCACGGGTTTCGTTGCTCTGCAGCATGTGGGATCTTCCCGGACCAGGGCTCAAACCGGTGTCCCCTGCACTGGCAGGCGGATTCTTAACCACTGCGCCACGAGGGAAGTCCTGGAAGGTGGATTCTTAATCACTGGACCACCAGGGAAGTCCCATCTGCTTTCTTTTTTTTTTTTTTAATATTTTATTTATTTATTTATTTATTTATGGCTGTGTTGGGTCTTCGTTTCTGTGCGAGGGCTTTCTCCAGTTGCGGCAAGCGGGGGCCACTCTTCCTCACGGTGCGTGGGCCTCTCACCATCGCGGCCTCTCTTGTTGCGGAGCACAGGCTCCAGACGCGCAGGCTCAGCAGTTGTGGCTCACGGGCCCAGTCGCTCCGCGGCATGTGGGATCTTCCCAGACCAGGGCGCGAACCCGTGTCCCCTGCACTGGCAGGCAGATTCTCAACCACTGCGCCACCAGGAAAGCCCCCCATCTGCTTTCTATTATTGACAACTTAGAACAGTTTCTTTCAGTCTCACGATTCATCATATGTCATGTAAATTTTTAGGGTTGTCATCAAATTTGGGAAACATTTGTCAAATTTTTTTCATATATCAGCTGTGAGACTTCAAGACATTCAACATTTTTTATCCAGTGACTCCAGGGCCTTGGGAGGGGGTGGGCAGCCATGACCCCTGTGAGTAGCTGGTATTTTTGTTTTTAGGGTTTTTTCGGTGTGTAGTAAAATGAACATAACATAAAATTTACCATTTTAACCACTTCTAAGTGTACAATTTAGTGGCAAAGCTGGAACTTTTTGCCAGTCTTTTCCTCTGTAAGTCTTATGACATAGTTCGGCTAATATCATAGATTATACAATTTTGTATCTTCCTTTTTTTTTTTTTTGGCTGCCCCACATGGTTTGCAGGATCTTAGTTCCCTGACCAGGGATCCAGCCTGGGCCCTGGCAGTAAAAGCATGGAGTCCTAACCACTGGACCACTAGGGAATTCCCTGTATCTTGCTTCTTTTAATTGAAGAGAATATCAGATTGTTTTAAAAATATAAAAGTGATAAACAATGTTTTATAGTATCCTAATAGTCCATCATGCACTTTCGTATTGCTGGATGTGGAGGTGAGTGCGTTCGTGTTGGGGTACAAGAGATGTCCTGCCAGGACCTGATTTTTATGGAGCAGCAGTGGGAGTTTTCCTGGGGTTGGTGTAGTTTGATGCCATATACCCATGACCCAAATGGGTCAGTCTGGTCAGCCACCTTCCTTGGTGCCTCCCACAAGGCAAACATTAAAAGCTTTCTTCTTCCTTCCTGGCTTTATTTTGCTAAATCTCCTTTTGGTTTATTCATTTTGTCACCAGGGATTGTGCCTTATCTGCTGCCCAGCTTTTCTAGAAGTCCAGGTCATGGAGGGAATAATTTTTCGCCTGCACTGTCTTGCAGAGACACCTTGTTTGAAGCTGGATGGCAGACCCACCAGCATTGCTGAAAAGGCCTTCAGCAAATACTCAGCACCAACCCCATGGCCTTTCTTTGCTTTGCCTGCAAAAGATGGGGATAATTATCTTTTAGTGATAACTTAGCAACCTGAAAGCCTTGGGTCTTTGGGATGTCAACTCAATACTAACACAGAATTTCTGAATGCTAACTAGTATATTTGTTTTAAACTATGATAGGATTTTAATCTTCTTGTATCCACATTTTAAAAGTTTATTCTTCAGTGACCATTCTTCTGCCTGATTTTCTACAAGAGAGAATTTTCCAAGAGGTTGGTTGTCATTAGATTGAGAGTTTAGGCTTTGTTTACATGAGATGTTTCCACACCAGCAGGAACCAGATGAGTCTTCAGGTGCAGGGTCCTTCATTTATACTCCCCAGTTAGTGCAGACCTAATAAGGTGGGAGATTATAAATGCAAAATTAATACCCAGCCGATGCTCAGAATGCATTTTGTAAAGTGTGTGGCGTGCCGCTTTTTAACGATTGTATTCCCTGTGCGGTTGGTGTGGGTTTGGATAATTGCAGTGGGTGCCTTTTGAGTTCTCTGTTGATCTGTGTGCAGCAGGTATTCATGACGCAGTAGTGATTTGAGGCACATTCTGTGGAGTGCTTACTCGGTGCTCGTGCTCTTCTGGGCTCTGGAGATTCAGCAGTAAACAGAGCAGTCCAAAATGTCTGACTTTATGGACTTTATTTTCTGGTGGGGCAGAGTGGAGGAGACAGAAAATAAACAGGACAAATAAAACATATAGTATGTTAGGTGGTGATAAGTGTTGAGGAGAAAATAAAGCACGGTTGTGTAAGGAATGTGGATGGGGAGATATGGCACTTTTAGATGGGGTGGCTAAGGAAGACTTCATTAAAGAGGTGATATTTGCATAAAGAGCTGAAGGAGGTACGAGAGTGAGCCAGGGAGATATCTGAGGAAAAGTGCACCAAGCAGAGGGAATGGCAAGGACAGAGACCCTGAGGTAGGTATGTATCAAGCATGTTTGAGAAATAACAAGAAAACCAGTATAATTGGAGCGGATTTGCTGTTGATTTTTCTTTTGTCATGGGTGTTTTACTGAAAGGCTTATTGGACCGTTATGCTTCTGTTCTGCCCATTTGTGTGTAAAGTATGCTTTTGCTTTGGCTTTACAAGAATTAAAAAAGATAACTGGAACTTCCCTTGTGGCGCAGTGGTTAAGAATCTGCCTGCCAATGCAGGGGACACGGGTTCGAGCCCTGGTCTGGGAAGATCCCACATGCCGCGGAGCAAATAAGCCCTCAGGCCACAACTGCTGAGTCCGCGTGCCACAACTACTGAAGCCTGCGTGCCTAGAGCCCGTGCTCTGCAACAATAGAAGCCACCGCAATGAGAAGCCCGCACACCACAACGCAGAGTAGCCCCCGCTCACCACAACTAGAGAAAACCCGCGTGCAGGAATGAAGACCCAACACAGCCAAAAATAAATAAATTAAATTTATTAAAAAAAAACTATTTAACAGCTAATATGATCTTTTAATTACAGTCTTTTCTGATTATTAAAATAATTTGTACTTATGAAAGTTTTGTAAATTAAAAAAGAAAAAATTCAAGCTGTTTATTGAAATATAATTTATATACAATAAGATTCATTGATTTTATTTATTTATTTTAATTAATTAATTTTTAAAAAATTTCTGGCTGTGTTGCATCGTCATTGCTGTGAGCGGGGGTTACTCTTCGTTGCGGTGCGCAGGCTTCTCATTGTCGTGGCTTCTCTTGTTGCGGAGCATGGGCTCCAGGCGTGCGGGCTTCAGTAGTTGTGGCACGTGGGCTCAGTAGTTGTGGCTTGCGGGCTCAGTAGTTGTGGCTTGCGGGCTCTAGAGCACAGGCTCAGTAGTTGTGGCACACGGGCTTAGTTGCTCTGCGACATGTGGGATCTTCCCAGGCCAGGGCTCAAACCCGTGTCCCTTGCATTGGCAGGCGGCTTCTTAACCACTGCGCTACCAGGGAAGCCCCAAGAGTCACTGATTTTTAAGTCTATAATTTGATGAGTTTTGACAAATTTATGCAGCCATGTAATCACTGTTCCAGTCACAGCATAGAACATCTTCATTACCCCTAAAAGTTCTCTTGGACCTCTTTGCAGTCAGTCCTATTCCCCTACCTCTGCCCCCTGGCAACTGCTTATCTACTTTCTGCTATTACAGTTTTGCTTTTTCTTGAATGTCGTAAAAATGGAATCACACAGTATATAGTCTTTTGTGATTGGCTTTTTTCAGTTAACATAATGCTTTTGTGATTAATCTTTGTTGTTGCATATATCAATACATTCCTTTTATTGCTGAATAATATTCCATTATATGGATACACCACAGTTTGTTTATTCATTCACCCATTTGATGGACATTTGGGTTGTTCCCACCTTTTGGCTATTGTGAATAGTGCTGCTGTGAACATTCGTGTACAAGTCTTTATGTGGACATTCATTTTCATTTCTTTTAGGTAAATACCTATGAGTAGGATTACTGGGTCATATAATAAGTATATGTCTAACTTAATAAGAAACTGCCAAACTGTTTTCCAAGGTGGCTGTACTTCTTTTATTCCTACCAGCAATGTTTGAGAATTCCAGTGACTGACCCTGGTGGTATAGTCATGGGTTGTGTATGGATGTGTGCAGATGTGGGCAGTGGCTCTGGGCTCATGGAGAGGAGGTGCAGATGGTGAAGGTTATTCTTCCACCATTGGGCTAGTGTGCTTCACACCATCTCCTGTGACTGCCCAACCCTGGGGCTTTTCTTGAGGCGGAGTAAGTGGCCCCAGCAGATCCCATTTGTAGCCTCATTAACCACATTCTAGATGTGTGAGCTAAGGGCCCAGGGGTTTTCATGAGTCATAGTTGTTTTATTTGCAATATTTTATAAGTTAAGACTATTAAGGCATTGTTTCCAGCAGATCCTTAAACTAATTTGATAGATTTAGGGAGATGGGCTGTGGGGGAAATCTATGTCCTGTCCTAGGATGAATCATGTTCTGTGTTTCTTACCTATCGATAGTTTCATGGACAAACGTGAGGCAATGTGGAAAGCTAAAATAGATGCTAAATCTGAAGCCAGTGTTTTATGGTTATTCCCTATCTCACTAGATACAGGGTCCACACATCACATGGACTTCTCAGTAACCATTAATATTCTAGGATTCCTGGGAAACTGGGCCTTAGACCTCAGATGTTTAAAAACCTTTAAGAGATCCAACTGCTCAAACCACATGTGGAACAGAAAAAGAGTAGCAGTGAAACAGAGCAGGTGCTTTGGGCATTTTTCTTTCTTCTGACCAGGCTGAAGCCACTAGAGAAGAAGCTGATCTGGGGTGTAATCCCTGGGAAGTTGATCCTTCATTTTCCCACAGGGATAGGGTCCGTAAGGGACCCTAGAACAAAAGCTCCATTTCTTTGTCTGAAGCCCCAAATGTAAGAAGTATGTTGTATAGAGAAGCCATAGTTATCTTCATATTGAGAGATTGAACATAATTGAAATCAAAGAATCACAAAACAGGACTTACCTTATTATGTGCAATGCAATGATTTTTACTGTTTTTTTCCTATTTGATTAAAACAAACTGCTGATTACCACTCACTAATTTGATTATACTACCCACAGAGTAGAGATCTACCCCAGGCCTCTCCTCCTCATTTTACAGGCCAGAAAACTGGAACCCAAAGGGAGCAGGGACTTGGAATCTTCCTCCAAGCAATTGAATGGCAGAACTGGGACTAGAATCTGGCTCCACCTCACTACAGGATCAATTTTCTCCCTAATTCTGCCATTTAGGAGTTTCCTCTGTCATCAGGCTTGGCACAGGCGAGAAAGGGCCTTATTTTCCTTGCCTTTCTACCTAAGATGATGATTCTTCTCTGGGGAGCAATGTCCTGTGGACTGCCAGAGTTGGGTGCTGGCGGGAGGGTTGGCAAGGTTCTGTGTCAAAGTTCCAGCAGCTAATGAACACATGGGAGACCTGGGAGAAGGAGGTATAGACCCTCACTGGGCTTTTCAGCCTCCAGCCACACCCACGAACCATACTCCAGAGAGCTACCATGAAGGACCAGGTTTTTTGTTTTTTTTTTTTTTTTTTTTAGAAAACAACCTGATTTTTTTTTTTAAATTTTTATTATTTATTTATTTATTTATGGCTGTGTTGGGTCTTCGTTTCTGTGCGAGGGCTTTCTCTAGTTGTGGCAAGTGGGGGCCACTCTTCATCGCGGTGCGCGGGCCTCATTATCGCGGCCTCGCTTGTTGCGGAGCACAGGCTCCAGACGCGCAGGCTCAGTAATTGTGGCTCACGGGCCTAGTTGCTCCGCGGCATGTGGGATCTTCCCAGACCAGGGCTCGAACCCGTGTCCCCTGCATTGGCAGGCAGACTCCCAACCACTGTGCCACCAAGGAAGCCCCATGGGACCAGTTTTTGTTTTGGATTTTTCGCTGGAGGTGGGGAATGGGTAAGAGAGATGCCTGGAGAGAGATTTTTTTTCTACTTAATTGAATACATTTAAGGAATCTTGAACAGAATTGGAAAGGGATTGCATTGGTGTCGGCATTGCTGTAGTAACAAAAGGAGTTTTACACGTTTATGAAAGGTTTGAATTGTGTTTCTAAAGCCTGGCCCATGGGGAGCATCTTGTGCTTTCACGGTTTCATAATTATGGTACCTGGTTCTTGCTTGGGTACTGGTAGACCGATCATGAGTCAGTAGCTTTCCTTTTGTGTTGCTCTTACTCAAGAGGTCTTTTTCACTACTGAAAAACTGGTGTGAACTGGTCTCTATAAACCTAAAGGGCTTGCGTGGCCAAGCATCTCAGAGCTCCACCTTCTGGAGAGAGCCTGGAATGGCTGGAAGGTACTTATCCTTCGAGCTGATTGCCTGTGTTGTGTCTTGGGACTCCTCACAGCACATGCCCTCCTGAGGGCTTCTGTAATGAGAAGGTAGTGCCAGGTGAGAAATCAGAACCTTTGGTATTCTGCTCTTTGCATATAGGAAAGCTTATTGATTCCTAATCCTTGAGTCCAATGGGCGCCCACTCTTGGTTCTCTCTGAAAGGAAGAGATTAACACCAGCTAAACTCTTTATTTATTTATTTTTAAAATTACTTAATTTATTTTTTGGCTGCGTTGGGTCTTTGTTGCTATGCGTGGGCTTTCTCTAGTTGCTGTGAGCGGGGGCTACTCTTCGTTGTAGTGCATGGGCTTCTCATCGCGGTGGCTTCTCCTGTGGTGGAGCACAGGCTCTAGAGCATGTGGGCTTCAGTAGTTGCGGTGCATGGGCTCAGTAGATGTGGCTCTCAGGCCCTAGAGTGCAGGCTCAGTAGTTGTGGAGCACGGGCTTAGTTGCTCCATGGCATGTGGGATCTTCCCAGACCAGGGCTCGAACCCCTGTCCCCTGCATTGGCAGGTGGATTCTTTACCACTGCGCCACCAGTGAAGTCCCTAAACTCTTTAAAAGAGGCTGCTTTAGGGGCTTCCCTGGTGGCGCAGTGGTTGGGAGTCCGCCTGCCGGTGCAGGGGACGCGGGCTCGGGCCCTGGTCTGGGAGGATCCCACGTGCCGCGGAGCGGCTGGGCCCGTGAGCCACAACTACTGAGCCTGCGTGTCTGGAGCCTGTGCTCCGCAACAAGAGAGGCCGCGATGGTGAGAGGCCCGCGCACCGCGATGAAGAGTGGCCCCCGCTCGCCGCAACTAGAGAGAGCCCTCGCACAGAAACGAAGAACCAACATAGCAATCAATCAATCAATAAATAAATCTTAAAAAAAAAAAAAAAAAAAAAAAAAAAGAGGCTGCTTTATAAACAGAAAATATAAATACACGGTGAAAGCACTGTCACAGGACAAGGTAAATGTCCCATATACTTTTAAGTGCTATACCAAGGCAGATGTGCCAGAGACCTTGGGCCCCAGTGGCAGCCGTGTGGGGGCATCCAACAGATTGAGGTTCACTTGGAAACTGTGGCTTCTTGTCCCTAGCCCTGGATGAGTTTCCTCAGCTCCCAGAATCAGCTTCATTGTTTCCAATAGGGAGAGAGGTGTCTACCTCATAGAAAGTATCCCGAGGACCATATGAAGGAAGTTCCTATAGTGAGCCTAGCATAGACTGGGGTGCTTTACCCTCCTTAGAGGACAGTGGGCAAATCTCCAACCAACCCATTCTCACCACCACCATCTCAGTTGGAGTCATGGGAGTTGGAGGAGTTCCCAGTAAGAAACCTGTACAGATACTGAAATGTAGCCCAAGCCCCGTTAGTAGTGCTAGTAGCAACTGTGTAGTCTGTAAATTATAGACAGAAAACAGAATGAGGTTGACATACCCTGAAACGGTCCACAGGCGCATAGAGGTGTGCTTTGCTGAGATCCATTGTGCTTGGGGATCTGAAGTCAGGTCTAAGTTCCTGGATCTCAGTGAATGAGACCCCTGAGTGCCCCAAGAATGCAACTTTGGTTTAAAGGTGTGCCCCAGCTTTTGGAGATGGGGATAGAACGGATAAAAATAGTTGGTGACCTAGAATACTGTGTATCTTTTTAAAAGGAGTTAGCCAGCCTCGATCAGTTGTTTTTCGATACAGACGTTAATCATTAAAGCTAGGCCCAAGCTCCACTGCTAATAAGGTTAATGGGGCTTGTCTTTGGCCTTGAGCAGGGCAGTGTGCGCACCCTGGGGGAGTAAATCTTACTAGATGGTGCATAAGTAGGTTTTCCCTTTAAATGCATTTTATAAAAACATAATTAACAACCAAGAGTGAACCCTAATGTAGACTATGGTGCTGTATCAGTATAGATTCATCATCATATGTAATAAGTGTACCACTCTGATGGGGGATATTGATAATGGAGGAGGCTATCCATGCATATGCGGGGCAGATGGGAAATCTCAGTATTTTCTCAATTTTGCCGTGAACCTAAAACTGCTCTAAAAAAATAAAGTCCATTAAAATATATTTATATAATTAACGGAGGGACTTGGATGTCAATTTCTGTAAGTTTAACAATTTTATTAGAAAATGGTAAGATTTAATCAGAATATTAGGTTTGAAATTGTGATTTTACCTAAAATCACAATTTCGTCGTCGTGGCTTCGCGGTAGTGGCTTTCTAACGCCTGGTGGGGTGATTGGGGCTGTTTAAGGGTCCCGCAACCTGTCCCTGCCAGTCGGCTTGGGCCCGCGGGGGAGAGCTCTGGCTGCTTGTTTCTGTGGGAGGAGGCGGGGCCGAAGTGGGCGGCGTGGGCGGGACTCCGCGGGAGCTCAGGCTGTTTTTGTCTTTCTGCTGGAAGAGGAGGGCTAGCACCTCTAAGGCGGTTCCTGTCCCTTTCCAACTCCGTTGTCACTCTTTGCTTCCGGCAGAGCGTCCTGGCCCACACAACCGAGGAGCTGAGGCCAGACAGACGGACGCACGGACAGACGACAGAGGACGCCCTGGCCGCTGGACCCCGCTGCCTCCCCCTTCTCCCTGCTGCCTGCACCTGGAGGATGAGCCCAGCCTTCAGGGCCATGGACGTGGAGCCCCGCGCCAAGGGCATCCTGCTGGAGCCCTTTGTCCACCAGGTCGGGGGGCACTCGTGCGTGCTCCGCTTCAACGAGACGACCCTGTGCAAGCCCCTGGTCCCGAGGGAGCACCAGTTCTACGAGACCCTCCCTGCGGAGATGCGCAAATTCACTCCCCAGTACAAAGGTGAGCCCCCAGCTGCTGTAGGGGTCGCCAGCGCCTGGCAAGGACATGCAAGGCGTCGCGGCCAAGGAAGGCCCAGGCAGCCATCCCCGGAGCCCTCACCCCTCCCGCTCACTCTGTTTTCTCCCTCCTCCTTCTCCTCTTGGCCCTCCGCCCAGCACCTCACACCCTCAGTTTTCAAGTCCCGGTAAGATTGCTCAATTCTGTTTTGTTTTGTGGGTTTGTTTTGAGTTTATTTTTGGTGGAAGTGTAGTTGTGTTTTATGTTCAGGTGTCTCTTTATCTCGGTAACCCATAATCCCCCATGAGGAGACATCCGGGGAAGACTTTGGGAGGATTTTACCCAGAATGCTTGCCGCCTGCTTTTTGTCCTCCAGGAAACCAGAAGCCCTGTTGATTAGGTAGGCTGGGAGCAGAGTTGAGTCAGATGGAATGCAGGAGTGGGAGGCTTGTGCTGATTAGCTGAAGCCCTTTGCTATTACGGAATGTCCCCGAAATGGCTTTATTACGGCAACCCTTTGATTCACATATGGTGACTCTTTCTTCCTTTTTATAATGCATTTTGGTGGGGGTGGGGGGGGAATCAGCAGCCAACAGCATGGTGTGGTCTTTCCTGGGGAGGGCGGAGATCCTTTGTAAATCAGGAAGAATCCATTAAGGAAATTAATTTTAAAGTTGCATTGCCTGGTTATGCAGAAGACTCTTGAACAACTTGGGTTCTTCTGGAACTGTTGAAACATGCTCTTTGAAGACAATGTACTGGGCGTCTCTCTTTGTACTCTGAATATGCATGTGTGTTGCGGTTGGGGTGGGGGAGTTGGGGGCCCTCACTTGGTCCTTCTCTGTTGTTTTTTCCAGGACAAAGCCAAAGGCCCCTTGTTAGCTGGCTGCCCCTGCCCCCATTTTTTCCCTGGTTCTTTTCCCATGGCCACAGGAAAATGTGGTCCCCTGAATTCCCCACCCCGGCTCCTCTGCGCCCAGAGCCAGGTACCACCTCAGAAGTGTCGTCTCTCTGAGCACGCATTCCCCTGCAGCAAGGACTGAGCAAATTGAGTGATCCCAGGCCACAGAGGCCTGGGAGGAAAGGTGTTCAGCCAGTCGGCTGTAAGGCACTCGTCGGCACCTGCTGAAACACTCCCACCTGACAGCCCCCTCCTCAAAGACTGTCTAATTACACATGGCAGGTTCTAGAGACTCGGGGAGAGCTGCTTTCAAGGCCACTACGCGTCTGTGCTCCCAGCCCAACCCTATTTGCCTTGTGTTCATTTTGTTCTTTTGTGACATGAGACTGCAAAGACCAATAAAGCAATATATTCAAGAAGGGCAAAAGGCTTGGGGTGCCCAGTGGGGGGGCGCTGCAAGAAGCCTTTGCTAGGGTGTCTTTTGTGCTGTGTGGTTTGTTTCGTTTGCTCCTTTATTTTGTTTTGCTTGCCCAGTCTTCCCTTATTGTTGGATGCTTCTTACCCCTCAGGCAAATCTCTGTTCAGGCTCTGCTTTAAAGCAAGCCTCAAGGCTGTTGGAGTTACTGTTTAGGGCCTTAAAAATTCCCACAAGATATAAAGAGCAAATGTTTTTACGTCTCTCTTAGGATTAGAGGAATTACATAAAAATTAATAAACATTTTCAATGATGGAAAAATGTGTCTTGTAATTCTTTGGCTCTTGCCTTGTTGAGTGCATCAGAGAGGAAGACTCTCAGCCATGTTTGCTCCCTAATTGCTTGTCTTGTATGGTGTCATCTTTTCTAGATGTTTTGATATTTGTTAGGTTTGCAGATGAGTTTGGGGCCTCTGGCAACATAGAGACTAAGGAACAGGGTAAGAAAAAAATAAATGTTACAATCATGTTATTTGTAACACATCTTCCTGTGGAATTAAAAGTCCTCTTTGTTCCTCACCCTTCCTCCAGGTGTGGTATCTGTGAGCTTTGAAGAAGATGAAGACAGGAACTTGTGTTTAATAGCATATCCATTAAAAGGGGACCACGGAACTATGGACAGTGTAGATAACTCAGACTGTGAACCAAAAAGTAAGCTGCTAAGGTGGACGAACAAAAAACATCACGTCCTAGAAACGGAAAAGATCCCTAAGGACTGGGTGCGGCAGCACCGGAAGGAAGAGAAGATGAAGAGGTGGGTATAGACTGAGAGGAGTCTGGACTCCGTGGGAGAGGAGGGATCTCAGTTACAGCCCAGTCCCCTGGGGCTAAGGACTCACACTATGGACTTATTAGTAGGTACCTCGTCACTCAGTGGTCAGTTCCCACATGGCGTGCCCAGCTTCTCTTTAATTGACTCTGAGTTATATCATGCCATTTCGGGTAAAACAACTAGTGGCAGCTGTAAAAAAGTTTCAGTCACTCACTCCTTCTGCATCTGCCCTGTGCCAGGCCCTATGTGGCATCTTGGGGATGTAGCAGTGACCCAGACAGAAGCCATCCCATCACCTCAGGTTGTTCACTGATAGTGGGAGACAGAATGGTCAGTTGGGCATAACCAAATCTTGGGGATCCCCGTAGGCAGAGCGCTCCAAGTGCCACACCTTGGCAGAGCTTGTGAAAAGATAAATTATATATATATTAAAAACGTAGCTGGGCTTCCCTGGTGGTGCAGTGGTTGAGAATCTGCCTGCCAATGCAGGGCACACGGGTTCGAGCCCTGGTCTGGGAAGATCCCACATGCCGCGGAGTGGCTGGGCCCGTGAGCCACGGTTGCTGAGCTTGCGCATCTGGAGCCTGTGCTGGGCAACAAGAGAGGCCCGCGCACCGCGATGAAGGGTGGCCCCCACTTGCCGCAACTGGGGAAGGCCCTCGCACAGAAACGAAGACCCAACACAGCCATAAATAAATAAATAAATAGATAGATAGATAGATAAAAAGTTAGCTGTAAAAAAAAAAAAAAAAACGTAGCTAAGTAGGTTGACTTATTCTCGTGGAATTTCAGTCTCCAGCATTCTGAGTCAGGGAACCTGGATGTACCAGAAGCCAGGGGGTGTACTGCCTAGAAGAAGAGGGCAGTGAAGGCTGCCTTGCAGGGTGCGGGCTGGAGGCAGAGGTTGTTCTTTCATCGAAGGTTTTCCTTACTGTAGAAAAACAACTGTAGAAAAACAGCGAGCTGACCCCCCCCTTTTTTTTTAAATCAGCTGTCTTGGGACTTCTCTGGAGGTTCAGTGGTTAAGACTCCGCACTCCCAATGCACAGGGCACGGGTTCGATCCCTGGTTGGGGAACTAAGATTCTGCATGCTGCGCAGCCTAAAACATAAAAAAAAAAGAAAATAAAGATTAAAGTTTCTAAATAATCAATCAACTGTCGAGGTATAATATACTACGGTAAATGAAGTGTTTAATGTGTACACTAAAACAACCACCACATCAAGGTATCAAACTTCCTATCACTCCAGAAAGTTCCTTCATGCCTCTTTGCCCCTGAGTTTTGATCAGACATTATGATTTATTGGCTCCTTGTCTCTTTATAGCCATAAGTTAGAAGAAGAATTTGAGTGGCTGAAGAAATCTGAAGTCTTGTACTACAGTGTAGAGAAAAAGGGGAATGTCAGTTCCCAGCTTAAACACTACAACCCTTGGAGCATGAAGTGTCACCAGCAACAGTTACAGAGAATGAAGGAGAATGCAAAACATCGGAACCAGTACAGTATCCTTTGTTCATAGGGCATCTCTGCCTTGGGGAGAAGGGAGGGCAAGTGAGAGGAGACCCTACGAGCTTGGAGAGAGAAATTGGATTTTTTTTTAGTCATGGTTGTGCTAGGACACCCTACCTGGTAACTGTGGGCAGATATTACTTCCCTCGGGGCCGAAGGCTGGTCTGGGAGTGCAGGCGCTGGGGAGGGAGTCTGATGGGTTCCTGGGGGTTAGGGGCACCTCATGGAGGGACCAGCCTGCACCCGGGGGGCTTTAGCCTGGAGTGCAAGGACCTGGTTCGTGTTTTCAGACTCCTACAGAAGTCCCCAAATAGTGCTTAACTGCCAGGGTCTGCGGTGGGGTAGGACTGACCTTTCAGTCTGGTTCACCAGGTTAGCACATGAAGAAAACACAGGGTCCTTTCTTTTTTTTGGAGTCAGGGAACCTGGATGTACCAGATAGAATAATGCATTGAACCTCGAAGTACCAGTTACCGATGTTCAGCAGTTGGTTAACCCAGTCATGTCAGTCTCCTGTCATGACTGTCTCTATACACCCAGCAGCCCCCAGCTGAACACTCTCTGAAGCAAGTGTCAGATATTTCATTTTATCTGTATACACCTCAGAATGTATCTCTGAAAGATAAAGATATTTTAAAACATTAATACCATTATTACTCCTTGAAAAGTGGGCAGTAATTCCTTACTATCAAGTGTCTAATTTGTGACCCCATTTTCCTAATTGTCTCATAAATATTTTTGTTGATGATTTGCTTGAATGGGGATCTAAATGAGGTTCACACATTGCATTTGGTTGAAATGTTTAAGTCTTTTAAAATACCCTTTCTGGTTTTTCTTCTTGGAAATTTCTTGTCAAAGAAACTGGGTCTTCTAGAGTTGCCCACCATCTGGATTTTACTGATTACATCCTGTGGTGTCTTTTACACGTTACTCTTTCCCCTCTGTTTCCATTGAGTTGATAATTTGATCTACAAGCTTGATCAGATTCAGGTTCAGTTTTGGGGGTGTGGGGGCAGGAATCCCTCAGAGATGGTATTGTAGCTGTCCATGGGGAAGCACAGTGTTTTGTTGTCTTTCTCTTTTGTATTGCCGTTGCCTTAGAGCCATTTTTTCATTAGGTGATTTTCTCATTTTGTCATTCCTTTTTCATTCATTAGCTGGAATCCTTCTGTAAAGAGAAACTCTTCCTCATCAACTATATGCTTATCCTGAGGTATAGTTCATATAGGAAAGGCAGGTTAAGAGTTTATTTTCCTTTGTTTACTAGATTTAGAATAATGAGATGGTTTCTTAACACCCTCCAAAGGTGACCAGTGAGGTTTTCAGCATCGTTATGAACCCATGAATTTAAACATATTTGATGTGTTTTAGTCCATTGCAGTTATCTTTACTGATGCTCAAATTGTCCCATGCTTGGCAAGTGGGAGCTTTTCAAAATAGGCTCCTGAGTCATTTTGACACAATCACAGTAGTCTCTGATGGCTGTCTTTCTTTCCCGTATGAAGAACTGGTACAGGCTCATGTATGTTTCATACTCCAGATGTGAATTCAGTCATTCTTCTATGCCAGGGGTTGCAAACTTTTTCAGTAAACGGCCAGTGAATATTTTATGCTTTGCAGACCATACACTGACTGTATCACAACTCTGCCATTTGTAGCCTGAAAGCAGCCATAGATAATAATGTAAATGAATGAATGTGGCTGTATTCCAATAAAACTCTATTTATGGTCACTGAGATTTGAATTTCATTCAATTTTCATGTGTCATGAAGCATTACATATAGTTTTTTTTTTTTAGTTCTTATTTTTACTATGATTTTTTTTAACATCTTTATTGGAGTATAATTGCTTTACAATGGTGTGTTAGTTTTTGCTTTATAACAGAGTGAATCAGCTATACATATACATATATCCCCGTATCTCCTCTCTCTTGCGTCTCCCTCCCACCCTCCCTATCCCACCCCATACAGTTTTTGACCTCTTAAAAATATAAGAATAGGGCTTCCCTGGTGGTGCAGTGGTTAAGAATCCGCCTGCCAATGCAGGGGACACGGGTTTGAGCCCTGGTCTGGGAAGATCCCGCATGCCATGGAGCAGCTAAGCCCGTGCGCTACAACTACTGAGCCTGTGCTCTAGAGCCCACGAGCCACAACTACTGAGCCTGCATGCCGCAACTACCAAAGCCTACGCACCTAGAGCCCGTGCTCCGCAACAAGAGAAGCCACTGCAGTGAGAAGCTGGTGCACCACAACAAAAAGTAGCCCCCACTCGCCACAACTAGAGAAAGCCTGCGCACAGCAACAAAGACTCAACACAGCCATAAATAAATAAATAAGTGAATGAATGAATGAATGAATAAAAAATAAAAATATATAAGAACCAATGGACCTCCCTGGTGGTGCAGTGGTTAAGAATCTGCCTGCCGATGCAGGGGGCACGGGTTTGAGCCCTGGTCCGGGAAGATGCCACATAGCACGGAGCAACTAAGCCTGTGCACCAGAACTACTGAGCCTGTGGTTTAGAGCCTGTGAGGCACAACTACTGAGCCCTCGCGCCACAACAACTAAAGCCCGTGCGCCTAGAGCCTGTGCTCCGCAACAAGAGTAGCCACTGCAATGAGAAGCCCACGCGCCGCAACAAAGAGTAGCCCCCGCTCGCCGCAACTAGAGAAAGCCTGCGCGCAGCAGCGAAGACCCAACACAGCCAAAAAAATGTTAAGAACCATTCATTCCTAGCTTACAGGTTATACAACAGTGGGTGAGCAGGGGGTCATGGTTCACTGGTCCCTGCTCTAGGAGCACTGGTCTGGGCACTAGGGGAGCTCATACATCCGGTCATTGTTTCTAGATCTTTTCAGTGCCCACGTCTGGGAAATACATATTTATTTTAGAGAGAAAACTTTTCATGAGTTCATATTGATATTTCTAGTTCATATTTAAGACTAGGATTTACTGAATTTATTTGATGTTCTGTTTGTAATTTAGGACAGTATGTTTCTATTTTTGTTTTGCTATTTGTGTCACTTTAAAAAAAAATTTATTTATGGGTGCTTTGGGTCTTAGTTGCAGCACACGGGATCTTCATTGCGGCATGCGGGATCTTTTAGTTGCAGCATGTGGGATCTTTTTAGTTGTGGCATGCGAACTCTTAGTTGCGGCATGTGGGATCTAGTTCCCTGACCGGGGATCGAACCTGGGCCCCCTGCATTGGGAGTGCAGAGTCTTAGCCACTGGACCACCGGGAAAGTCCCTAGGACAGTATGTTTTTGGATTGTGGTCCCACATCTTGCTGAGTTCAGGAAATGATGTGTGTGTCTCCCAGGCTGTTCTCAGGCCAGTTCCCTGACAAGAATTGAAGGTGCCTTTCAGCCTGGGCTGCCTGCATGGGAGATATAGCAGGATCTCTGGGGCACTGGGTGCAGGCCTTGTACCCTGGGAGTGCCAAGGCCCCGTGGAGCAGCACCGTTTCATTAGAGGGGCATTGTCCTTAACCACTCAGAATTTATCTTACTGGAGAACCTGACTTCCCGTTATGAGGTGCCTTGTGTCCTGGACCTCAAGATGGGTACGCGCCAGCATGGTGACGATGCTTCAGAGGAGAAGGCAGCCAACCAGATCCGCAAATGCCAGCAGAGCACATCTGCAGTCATTGGTGTGCGCGTGTGTGGCATGCAGGTGAGAGGAGTGCAGGTGCGTGGCGTGGGCTGGCTGGGGCATCCAGGAGCTGCCATTCTCCCACCGTGGCACAGTCCCGTTTTCTCAAAAGATTCCAGATTTGAATGAACCTGTCACTTTCTGGTTAGAAAAGGAAGCATGCATGCATGGGTAATCGTCTCTGGGGTTGGCCTGGCTGGCTGAGTCCAGAGGCTGTGGACAGGAGGGGGAGAAAGGCAAGAAAGTTAGGCCCTCTCCACCAACACATACACTGAGCAGGGGGCTGGTGATGGAACCCAGGTCAGAGGGCTGCATCCTGAGTGGGTGTTGATTGTCAAGGACGGTGTCTCTTGTGACTGGTGTACTTAACAAGTTAAAGGATCTGATCCAGGGCTGTCATATCGCTGCCACTCCCCAGGGTCTAGGCCCTGAGATGGCTGTCAGCACCTCACCTGCTGGTCTCCCTCCCACAGGTGTACCAGGCAGGCAGTGGGCAGCTCATGTTCATGAACAAGTACCACGGACGGAAGCTGTCCGTGCAGGGCTTCAAGGAGGCACTTTTCCAGTTTTTCCACAATGGGCGGTACCTGCGCCGGGAGCTCCTGGGCCCTGTGCTTAGGAAGCTGACTGAACTCAAGTCCGTGTTGGAGCGACAAGAATCCTACCGCTTCTACTCAAGCTCCCTGCTGGTCATTTATGATGGCAAGGAGCGGCCTGAAGTGGCCCTGGACTCAGATGCTGAGGACTTGGAGGACCTGTCAGAGGAGTCAGCCGACGAGTCGGCTGGTGCTTATGCCTACAAGCCCATCGGCACCAGTTCGGTGGACGTGCGCATGATTGATTTCGCACACACCACTTGCAGGCTGTATGGTGAGGACAGTGTGGTACACGAGGGCCAGGATGCTGGCTATATCTTTGGGCTCCAGAGCCTGATAGACATTGTCACAGAGATAAGTGAGGAAAGTGGGGAGTGAGCTTGCTGGCTGCAGCAGTACCTGAGAGACTCTGTCCCAGGCACAGCTGTGCTGCGTCGGGGAGGAGGCCAGTATGGCCAGGCGGTGGCCCCTGCAGCCTGGAGCTGATGCGCAGAGGCCTCTGTGAGTCCCAGCCTGAGCCAGCCCCAACCGCTCTCGGAGTCTTTATTTATTTTAACTCTCTCTTCAACATTCCACATTTGATGATGCAGATACCTCTTTCTTCCCTGAGTGTAAATGTTCTAATACAAATCTTTTTGTTAATTGTACACAGTGCTGCTGTTGTTCTTGCCCAGGGATAGGCAGCCAGCCCCCGTCCCAAACCTCAGAAACATCACATATGCCATGACCTCCACCCTGGCCCAGCAATGTATTCCTTCCAGTGACCCCATCCCATGGACCCTAAAGTCACCATAGCCTCTTGGCTTAGTCCTCAGTCCCTTAACCGAGCACCCACACACATAACCTTAAATGGG
Source organism: Balaenoptera acutorostrata (assembly GCF_949987535.1). Lineage (NCBI taxonomy): Eukaryota > Metazoa > Chordata > Mammalia > Artiodactyla > Balaenopteridae > Balaenoptera > Balaenoptera acutorostrata. The sequence goes on from NC_080073.1 coordinate 39,882,242, forward strand.
TCCCTCTGGGATCTGTGCTGGTCTGTCCCAGCACCCCTTATGCAGAGAACTACACTTGACTCTTGATACAGGTCTTTCCCTGCCCTCATGTAGCTTAAGCCAAAGTTGGGCAGCAGGTGTGCCAAACCTTGGGTCCAGCTCCTGTGCCATTGGCAGCAGCTAATTGGCTGGACATTGTGATGTCATAGACATCCTGGAGCCAATACTGGGGCCTCAGGTAGCCACCAGGCTTTGATCTGTTAGCAGCCATTGGCTCTGTGGTCAAGGTCTTAGGAGGTCCCAGAAGGTGAGTGGCTTGATGGGAGGGGTTGTTCTGGGCAGTGTGGTCCTCTTGGCCACACCACCTGTCACCACTCCTACCCATCCCTGGACCCCACTGCAACCACGCCAGTGTCATCCTTCATGTGGCTCCAGCCAGGGCAGCCCCCAAGAGAGCTACTTCTACTCTGTGCTAGGAGGGTTTCAGGGAGAGGTGTGGCAGGAAGTCTTGAACTGCAGACCCAAACACCACGGAGAAGGACACAGAACCAGTGCCAAGAAGGTAGGGTCTGGATGTCCAGTTTTAGCAGCCCCACCTGTTGCCTTGCCTGAGCCTCCTAGCACCTCCTCTCCAAGGTCCACTATGCCTGTATCCACTACATCCAAAAACAGGCCAACTGCATATACTGGCCTGGTTGTGCCTACAGCCCCTGCTCCCTGGGCCCAGCCTTCCAGAGGGGCATGTGGCTGGAACAGCCCCTGGACAGGAATGGGGGGTCCCCAGGACCCTTAAGATCTCTCCCCGGGGTTTCCCCCTTCCCTCCTAGGACTTCAAAGACCTCACCAGGTCAGGGCTGACCGGAAGGTGGGCCGAACAAGCTCTTAAGGCCACATGGTGCCCCACTCCCCATCCTCCACCAGCCCTTCTGTCTGCTCTCAGAAGGAAGCATGAGAAATAAGATAACCTGGCGTTGTAAGTCCCCAAAGACAACAGAACAGAGTGATGTGATAGCGATTGATAGGGGTGGGAGCCTGCGGACCTTATACCGTGAGGAAGGGAAGTGTGTCCCAGGCAGAGGAAACTATGCAAAGACCCACGTTACACAGGACGAGAGAAGCTAGTGGCCGAAAAGAGGAGGTGGGGTGGGGAGCAAGGATGGGAGGACTTTGGACAGAGAAATGGCCCGCCGTGGTTTTTGTTTTTACCGCTCCCCCTCACTCTTGCTCCCCGTTGCCCACCACTGGGGCGGTAAGCGGGGTCCGGAGGCCTAGAGACAGCGAGCAGACCCGGGCCCCGCGGGCGCCTCCAAGTGCCTCAAGATCCAGCAACGGGACTACCCTCACGGGGTCGCCGTCCTTATGTTAGTAGGTCAGGTCCCACTCCCCTGAGGTGGCAAGGACGCATGGGACTGTCAGCACAGGACAGAGGCTCTGTCTTTGGGCTGCGGGCGGAGCGCTCCTTCGGGAAGTAGGATGGGCCGCAGCACTAGGGCTTGGGCGGGTAAAGGGAGTGGAGGGCCGGGCGGGAATGCTGGGTCTGGGGCTCTAGGGAGGGTGCTGGGGCGGGGAGTCGGGAGCTTGGAGACGCAGAAGTCCAGGGAAGGGGCGGAAAAGGCAGCAGATTCTCGTGGGCCGCGCCGGGCCGCGCAGCCTGTGGACACTAGGGGGCGCCGCGCTTCTGCGCAGGAGCCGACACATCCCGGGGCGGGGCTGCGGCGGGCGGGCGCGCACGCGCGCGCGCCGTGTGTCACGGGGCAGGGCGAGCGCGGTGAGGCGCTCCTGGCCTGGCGTCCTGTTTCCGCAGACCCTGCTGTCTCTCCTGCCCCGGCCCGGCTCACCCTCATGTACCGCGCGCTGTACGCGTTCCGCTCGGCGGAGCCCAACGCGCTGGCGTTCGCCGCGGGCGAGACCTTCCTGGTTCTGGAGCGCAGCAGCGCGCACTGGTGGCTGGCGGCGCGGGCGCGCAGTGGCGAGACGGGCTACGTGCCGCCCGCCTACCTGCGCCGCCTGCAGGTGAGTGTGCCCCTCCCCGGCCCGGCCTCAGCCGCCCCTAGACTGAGCTCCAACATAGGCTCGCAGGACAGACCCCGGCACCCCAGGCCCGCCGGGACCTCCAGCAGATAAGGAGTTTGAGAACCTGACCGTGAAACCCCAGGAGGACTGGGACCCTAAGAGCCAGCGCCCCCACCCAAGACCAGGGCCTTGACAGCCAACTCTGAGGACTCAGATCTACCAAAAGCCCAACTCTGGGACTGAGACTCCTCGGGATCCCAGAGCCATTGGGCCCCAACATCTGAACCCCCATCCGAATAGAATTCAAGAGTCAGTCCTGAGATTCCAGCACACCAAATTCTGAGCAGTTCCCCAGATCACTGAGACCCCAGAATTAATTGGCCCCTTCCCTGGATCACCAGGATCCCACACTTTTGCCTCCTTTTCCTCAGCTTCCACCACTGAGACCCGGGCAACCCTGGACACTGCCTCTTTCCCCACCATCTTCCATGCCTTCACACCCCCTCCCCCATTTGGAACTGAGAGCCATGGACACCCCCCTCCCCTAAATGACCCCCCAAGCCCTGAGACCTCAGTATCTTTTACTCTCCTGCACTCAGTCACCCCCAAAGCCCTTCCTAAGACACCTTCGTCAGTTCACTTTGAACCAGGGATCCCAGGCCCTGCCGACACTCCCTGGCACTACTCTCCCTAACCTCTTTCACAAGCCTCAGGCCCTGAGTTTTCAGACTTCCTTTCTCTGAAGATGAGGGAGCTCCATCCGTCCTTGGCCCCCAGCCTGGGGTGGAGGCTGCTCCCATTGCAAGGAAGTGAGACCTCCCCATGGCGTCCCCTGGTCTGGCTTTGGCCCCATTTCCTTCCAGTGGAGTCTGCAGCCCCAGTTCCTGTTTCCCCAAGAATAGTCCTGGTATGAGGGCTGGGATGTGTTGTCTCCAGCTGGTCTATTCTGATCACAGGGGGAAGGAGGGCCTGGAGCCTCCAGGTCTGCCCTGTGCCAGACACCCCCGCCCCATCCTAGTCCATAGCCTTTAGGAAACATCCTGTCCCAGCCCAGTTTAGGACAGAAATAACAGGATAAATTTGGAGATGTCATCTGGTCTTACCAGAGGGGATGGGCCCTGGTCCCTAAACCCTTGGCCTCATGGCATCTAGGAGTGTCTGGGTAAGAGTGAGAGCCCTGGACACCAGGGCTGCTGGGTCCAGGGTGAGCATGTCAGACCCAGCCTCTCCGGAGCTGGGAGCTTGTTGGAGGCCTCTGAGGAAAGTCTTGCCTCTTCCCCGAGGGCCCAAGAGGCCCCTCCCCTGCCTGGGCCACTGGGGCTGGGTGTTTGGGGAGGGCAGAGAGGCTACCATCTTGTCTATCTGTTGGTTTCTTGCTGCATATCTCCCTCTGTCTTCGTCTCCGTGGCTCTTTCTGTATCTCGGTGTCATTCTGACTCTCCACTTGTGTGTGTTTCTTCCTCTGACTCTCTCCCCTTCTCTGTCTCCAAATCTCAATTTCTTTCTGCGTTGTCTCCCTCTGCTTCTCTCTCTCCCTCTCTCTCTCCCTCCCTCCCTCTATCTCTCCATCTTTCTTGCTTTCTGTGTATCATCTGTCTTTCTCTCTCTGTCCCCCTTTCTGTCTGCTGTCTCCTGCACTCTGACACGCCCCGTGCTATCTGGAGAGCTTTGCTGACCTCTGAGTCCATCTGTCTGTCCCCATCAGAGAAGCTTCTCAAACCCACTCTGGTGTGATGTCACCTTAGTTCTGAGGCTCCTATGCCTGATGGACCATGTGTGCCAGGGGCAGCGAAGGGTGGGAGTGGCTGGTCCCACAGCTACCACCCCCTACTCTGTACTCCATGCCAGCCAGGCTGGGTAGATTGGACCCCTGAGTTGCTGCGGATGGCAACACAGAATCTGGGGCAGGGGCCAGGTCCTGCGCTCATGTCTGTCTTTTGCCACAGACACAGAACTGCTGCTTCCCAGTGCAGGTCTGGAGGATTCCTGGAACAGCTTGAGGGGATGGGGGCTGGCAGCAGGGGTGGAGAGAGGAGATCCCTTTGGCCTGTCTTCAGCTACCAGGGCCTGCAGAAGGCTCTCTGAGGACAGGGCCGTTCTGGAGTGTGACCTTGGTTTTGTGAAGGATCAGCAAGATCCAGAGTGATTTGTTAAGACTTTCAGACACTAGAGGCTCCCTGCTTGGCATCTCAGCCTGGGATCTGAGCCAAGCCTGGGGATAGACGAAGTGTGTACTCCTGGCCTCAAACCGAGGGTCCGTGGGCTGGGGTTTTGCTCTAGACCCCAGGTTTTCGGCGACATCTTAGCTGAGAGCCTCACTGTGAGGTAAAATCCTGAGCGGGGCCCCAATATATAAAGCAGCAGCATGGGCCCTCCCCGTGGCCCAGCTCCCTGAGTGACGCAGTTTGAGAAGCCCATTTCATATTCTAGTTCGGCTTGCTGTGTTCACATCTGGCATTACAGGCTTTAGCTCTAGTGGTCCTTTGTCTGCCCCGCGCTCCATCCTGGGCTGGCTCTGGGCTCAGTACCTCACTTGGCCCCCAGGCCTAACTGCCCACCCCTGCCCCCACAGGGCCTGGAGCAGGATGTCCTCCAAGCCATTGACAGGGCCATTGAGGCTGTGCACAATGCAGCCATGCGGGATGGTGGCAAGTACAGCCTGGAGCAGCGCGGGATCCTCCAGTGAGTGGGGCGGGAGAACCTCCCAGTAAGCACCGTGGGGTGGGGTCCTTCAGTGAGTACTGGGGATGCCAGAGAGCAGTGTTGGTAGTGCAGAGTGGGGCGGAGCATGAGGGCGGTGGGAGGTTGGGGAGCCTGGGCTAGGGTGGGCCGCATCCCACGAGGAGCATGTGACAACTTGGGGAGTCGTAAGGTAACTCCCCCAATAACCTCCCTGTCCCTCCCTCAGGAAGCTGATCCACCACCGGAAAGAGACCCTGTCCCGCAGAGGCCCCTCAGCCCCCAACCCTGCAACTATGACCCCATCCACCAGTGACCACCACCTGGATGCTGCTGCTGCCAGGCAGCCCAATGGGGTGTGTAGAGCTGGGTTCGAGCGGCAGCACAGCCTCCCCAGTTCTGAGTATCTTGGGGCAGATGGAGGCCTCTACCAGGTACATGGTGAGAACATCCTGGGGAAGGGAGGTGGGTGGAGCTTAAGGCTTTGTCCAGAGGCTCCAGGGGTCCACTGGGGTCAGCGGTGCCGCCTGCAGCCATAGTCCTGCCCATGCCAAGCTCAGGGCGCTAGCCAGGTCGTACCCTCAGATCCCACTTCTGTCCTCCCAGATCCCGCCACAGCCTCGCCGAGCAGCACCCGCCACGCCACCCCCACCCGTGAAGCGCCGAGACCGCGAGGCCCTAGTGGCCTTGGGGAGTGGTGAGAAGGCGGGGTTGGGGGACTGGGGGGGCACCCTGTGCTTGGAATGGTTACTCTGCCTATGTCAGGGAACTGGGGGCTCCAGGCTTGGGGGGAAGACAGGGCACGTGTCGGGGCAATTGGGGGTTCTGGGCTTGGTGGGAGGGTCTGGCATAGGAACTAGGCTCTGTACTGGGGGGCGGGGGCTCTGGGCTTGGAGGGGTTGGGGCCCCCAGGGGGCTGCCCTAGCACAGCATCCCCTCTCTGCCCACAGGCGGCCGCAACGCCACGCCCTCTGGGGGCAGTTCTGTGTCCAGCAGCTCCTCTGTCGGCAGCACCTCCCTTGACACACTCTATACCGGCTCCAGCTCATCGGAGCCAGGCCCCAGCTGCTCACCCACGCCCCCACCTGTGCCCCGCCGAGGCACGCATACCACTGTGTCCCAAGCGCAGCCCCCTCCCTCCAAGGTGCCAAACTCGGAGCCCCCTACAGAGGAGGTAGCAGTTGATACAGCCCCAGCCCCTGATGAGCTGGAAGCCCTGGGTGCGCTGAGCCTGGGGACCACAGAAGAGAAGGCGCTGGCTGAGACTGCTGTGCCCAGGACCATCGGGGCAGAGCTGATGGAGCTCGTGCGGAGGAACACTGGCCTGAGCCACGAGCTGTGCCGAGTGGCCATTGGCGTCGTGGTGGGTCACATCCAGGCCTCCGTGCCGGCCAGCTCACCTATCATGGAGCAGGTCCTCCTCTCACTGGTAGAGGGCAAGGTGAGGGTGGGCTACAGGGCCAGGGGCCTCCCCATCCTGGGGCCGCCCTACAGCCTCTGCCCCTTCCCCATCCTCACACTGTGTCCAGCCTTTACCTGACAGGTCTTTGTTGAGCTCTAGCTCTTGGCTTCCTTGTGCTGGGTGCTGGGGACATTTGGGCTGATCCCTGAAGGAGAAAGGATGGAAGAGTATTCCAGGCAGAGGCTCAGGCTGGACGAGGGCCATGAGGCAGGACCGAGCTTGGCTCGCAGGAAGAAGTGGAACAAGGCCAGCATGGCTGGAACACAGGGAGTGAGGGAGGGAGCAAGTGGTGTGGTTGGAGGTGAGACCTGGGGCAGGTGACAGTTGAGACAGCCGTGGGTGGCCAGGAGTTGTCTCAGGCTGCAGGGAAGGAATGGACATAAGGCATGAGAGAGGGCAGTGCCATGCTGGTCTTGGCAGTGGAGAGCAATGGGTGCTTCGAGAGCTATGATGGAGGCCTGAGTGCTGACTGAGATGTGAATGAGGTGTGTGCATCATAGGCGGGTGGGATCCTTTGCCAAGTTTGGGGCACTGGTCAGGGAGCAGGACTGGGGGGCATGAGCCCAGTCTACACGGTGGGGGCCAGATGGGCCAGAGGTCTCTCCTTAGGGCTCCATGGCTCCTGCAGCTCTAGTTTGGGGTGTGGGGAGCAGTGAGTCAGTGGGCTTGCCTGTGCTGGGACACTGGATGGCAGGGTCAAGAGGAACACGGGAGGTGGGTGGATGACAGGCCTGTCCCACTTTGTGTAGAATCGGGGTGGAGTCTCAGTCACATTCAGGCGGTGAGGAGTCGGTGGCCTTCCTCATGGAGGATGTTTATCCAGGTCTGGGACAGGAGGCAAGTTGTTGAAAAACACCCCACAGATGTGTCTCATGCAGAATCCTGTCCCAGACGGTTGTTAAGACTTGGGGGCAGTGGAATTACTTGGGGAGGGGGTACAGAACTGGGTCAGTGCCCGTGGGGGCCTCGATGTTGAGGAATGGGCTGTGGGAGCAGGTCTTTTGTGGGAGCTTGATGGGAGCAGCGGGGAGGAGGGAGGAGAACCGGGAGCTGGTCCCCTCACCCTTCCTGGGACGACGCTGGCTCCAGGCAGCTCTGGTAGGTGAGGCTGGGGCCCCCTGCCTGACACTGGCCTGGAGCTCATGCCATGACCTCAGGGTCTAGGTTGAGCTCCAGGCCTTGTGGGCCTCCTGGAGATGGTGAGGGGCAAGTGTGCTGAGCCAGACCTCTTCCTCCAGGACCTGAGCACTGCCCTGCCCTCAGGGCAGGTCTGCCACGACCAGCAGAGGCTGGAAGTGATCTTTGCAGACCTGGCCCGGCGGAAGGATGACGCCCAGCAGCGCAGCTGGGCCCTGTATGAGGATGAGGGTGTCATCCGCTGCTACCTGGAGGAGCTGCTGCACATTCTGGTGCGGGCTGGGGGCCCCCAGGTGTCCCCCACCCCTGCCCCATCCCTCCCCAGTGCTCGGGAGTCTCCCCTACTTGCCCTCAGCTCACTCAACATGTGGCCACCTCACACTGAGTGACTCCATCACACTTCGTCCTCCCCACAGACGGATGCAGACCCTGAAGTTTGCAAGAAAATGTGCAAGAGGAATGAGTTCGAGTCTGTCCTGGCCTTGGTGGCCTATTACCAAATGGTGTGTGCGAAACAGAGGGGAGGGGGCACAGAGGGACCTGGGTAGAGGTGGGGGTTCCGGGCACTGAGCACACAGGGTCCCCTGCCAGGAGCACCGGGTGTCGCTGCGGCTGCTGCTCCTCAAGTGCTTTGGCGCCATGTGCAGCCTGGACGCAGCCATCATCTCCACACTAGTGTCATCTGTGCTGCCTGTGGAGCTGGCGCGGGACATGCAGACAGACACGCAGGGTGAGCGAGGGGCAGCTTTCTGCCATCTAGGGAGGTTCCTGCCATCTGGGGGGAGGCTCTGACCACTGCTTTGCTCCCCCGCAGACCATCAGAAACTCTGTTACTCCGCCCTCATTCTGGCCATGGTCTTCTCCATGGGGGAGGCAGTGCCCTATGCACACTATGGTAAGAAGGCAGGTCACTGACCAGCTGATCACAGAGAGCCCACAGCCCACTGGAGGTGGGCCCCATGGCCCGAGGGGCCCACTGACCATAGTCTGACTGAATGTCCCCGGGGCTCACAGAAACCCAGGGAGGCTGGGCGGTGTGGGGCGTGTGATGGGGGGGCTGCAGACTTCCACGTGCCCCTCTCCCAGAGCACCTGGGCACACCCTTCGCCCAGTTCCTGCTGAGCATCGTTGAGGACGGGCTGCCCTTGGACACGACCGAGCAACTGCCGGATCTCTGCATGAATCTACTTCTGGCTCTCAATTTGCACCTGCCAGGTGGGGGCAGGGCCTGACGGGGGTGGCTGACTCGCCGTAGGGGGGAGGAGGGGGGCTCTCCAGGCTTAGCACCTGTGCTGTTGTCTACCCCCGTGTTCTTCCTCAGCCCCTGACCAGAACTTCATCATGGCCGCCCTGAGCAAACACGCCAATGTCAAGATCTTCTCCGAGAAGCTACTGTTGCTCCTGAACAGAGGGGGTGAGGGCCCAGGAATCTGTGCGGGGCCCCTTCGATGTCCTTTGACTCCATGACCCCTGTAACTTGCTGGGGTGACTCTGGGCCCCCTCGAGGACTGCCCTGACGCCTCTTCCCCCTGCCTTCTAGATGACCCCGTGCGCATCTTTAAGCATGAGCCTCAGCCGCCACACTCCGTCCTCAAGTTCCTGCAGGACGTGTTTGCCAGCCCCGCCACAGCTGCCATCTTCTACCACACGGATATGATGGCGCTCATCGACATCACCGTGCGGCACATCGCGGACCTGTCGCCTGGAGATAAGGTGCCTGGGGATGGCAGCTGTGTAGAAACTAACAAAAGGGGGGGACCTGACACTGAATGGAGACGAGGGCGAGGGGCACTGCTGGAGCCGGGTAAGTGTGGGAGGCTGCTCAACCATGACAGGTGTGCCAAGACCCAAGGGAGCCCGCCATGAGGTGATCAGGGGTGGGCTGTCCGAAGAAAGCAAGAGTGGAGGGAGTGGTGGGAGGTGAGGAGGAGGAAGTGGAGTTTACACAAAGCCTTGGAGGCTGCGGCGGGAGGTTGTCACCTCTTCTCTGGGGCAGGGGAAGTGATCCAATTACCATCCTGAATGAAACAGAGACTGTGAGAGCACAGCAGAAGCGGGAGGCCGGTGAGGAGGCGGCTACAGCCCAAGTGGCACGGATAGGGTGGGAGAGGAGGTCAGGCCGGGGTGTGTTGGAAGTGAGTTGGCAGGGCTTGCTGCTGGATTGGTCTGGAACAACCAGGTGGATGAAGTGGTGGATTGTGTTTTGATGTGTCAAGACTGAGAAGATACCTGCTGGACATCCAGGTACAGAGGATGTCAGGGAGGCACTGGGGTGTGAGTTGGGACTGGAAAGAGACACTTTGGAGTTGGCTGTGCATAGATGTGCTGGGAAGCCTGTGACAGTGCGGTCACCTAGTGTGTGGGATGGATGGGAGAGAGGGAAGCGCAGGCCTCAGCCCAGGGCACAGTCGGGGCATGTAGGGAGACACCCAGGAGGAAAACCAAGAGAGCAGGAGCCCAGAGCCACGTGTATGGAGGAGGAGGGGGATGAGCCGTCTCCACAGTTAGGAGCCCGAGTGAGATGAGGCCTGAGAATGAGCCACGGGATTCGCCACATGGAGATGAGGCATGATTCACAAGCAGAGTCCATGGAGTGGAGGGAAGAGAGTCTGAGTGGGAAGTTGAAGAGAGGATTTGAAGTTGGAGGGGAGTGGAAAGGGGGAAGGCGGGAGCAGTGAATGGAGACAAGCTTCGTGTGTTTTTAAGTGAAGGGGAGCAGAAAAAGGTGGGGGATCACTGGAGGGAGACATGGGGTCAGGGAAAGTCTTTTGAAGGTGGGAGATGCTGGTGCATGTCTGAGCCAGAGGGAATGATCCAGCAAGCCAATTGTGGAGAAACGGCTGATGTGTTGGGAGAGTCAGCCACTGCGGGTGTCAAGTAGGTCAGGCAGCGGGGGAGGGTCCAGGCCCCCGTGGAGGGATGGCCTCTGGCAGGAGCCGGGGCAGTTCATTCACTGGGGACAGGTGAGGTGTGGGTGCTGGAGGAAGACCAGGCGTTTCTGAAAGTTTGCTTGTTTTCTGCATGAAGCACAAAGCCAACTGATAGGCAGTTTAGGTTTGGGAAATGGAGAGAAGGTGGGCAGTGGTCCTTTCAGGAGCAGTGAACGTGGCAGAGGAAAGTGGCAGGGGTGCCAGGCAGTGAGGTTTGTGGTGGGGAATGCCGTTCAAGCCTGCGCAAGGCTCTGTAATTGTCTGCTGCTTAGCTACTAGGATTTGATAAGCAGGTGCTTTTTGGTTTGACCAGGGTTGGGAGTTAGCAGGGTGATGCTGCCTAAAGAAGGTTTGAGTATTGACTCCTCTCATCAAAGGTAAAGAAAGAAATGAGGGATGGTGAGGCAGGCAAATGGAGGAAAAAGTGCTGGCGCCAGGTCAGTGGATCAGGGTCTCAGTGAGGATAAGGAGCAGCTGGGGTGTCAGACTGGAGTGGTTCTTGGAGCTGTTAAAGCCAGAGGTGCTGGGAGGGTGGGTTGGCGGGGGGTGTTGGAGATGGATTCAGGGCACACGTAGAAGGTAAGACGGCTGGGTTTTACTGGGACGGATTGGATTCGGGGTGTGGGGAGAAAGGAACCGGAGGGGACACGTACAGTTTTGGCTCGAGCACTTGAATGGACAGCAGTGCTCTTTATTAAAATAAAGAGCATGAGAAAGCCTTCAGCTTTGGGAAGATGGGGAAGATCACGAGTTTGATGGTTATTATGTGAGTTTGAGTTCTCTCTGAGATAAGCAGGAGGTGACAAGTGGGCAGTTGGATTTTCTCATCTGCAGCTCACCGGAGAGTCTCTGCAAGAGGTTTGAGTGGGGGTCACTATTTGAAGCTGTGCATGTGAATGAGATCTTACAGGGTGAGAGGACAGAGTGAGAAGCAGAGGGCCTCCAACAGACAGACAGCAGCCCCACAGGGGCCCAGCATAACAGGAGGGGTGCGGGCTCGCTGCTTCCCCTCGCCACCTCTCTGAGGCAGGACTTCCCTGGGCCGGCCGCATTCTGGGACTGTGTGTGTCTCAGATGATTCATTTATTCACTTACTTATTCAACGACTATCAAAGGCCAGTTCTGTGCCAGGTCCACGCTGGGCGCTGGGGATGCAACCCTGATCTTCAGTGGTGTGAGGTGGTCCACAGCCCTGGGGTCCGTGTGGCTGCCAAGAGGCAGTAGTGGCCTGTCCCTGTCTGGTGGCAGTCTCAGTGCCTCCCTGGGGTCCCTGAGCTTGCCTGCTCTCCCCACAGCTTCGCATGGAGTACCTCTCCCTGATGCACGCTGTGGTCCGCTCCACACCCTACCTACAGCACCGCCACCGGCTCCCCGACCTGCAGGCCACACTGCGACGCATCCTAACCGAGGAGGAAGCCTCGCCCCAGTGCCAGATGGACCGCATGATTGTCCAAGAGATGTGCAAGGAATTCCCGGTGCTGGGCGAGGCCCCCAGCTAGCACCTTCTTTTCCTCCCTTCCCTGCAGCCCTGGGTAGGGTGCAGGGGACTCGGAGGCTTGGCCCTAAGAATGTTTTGCACTGACAGTTTGAGGGGAGGTGATGGTGGAAGGGACCTAAGCAGGGACCCCCACCTGAAACAGAGCTAATGAGAGGGGCCAAGCGCAGAATTAGGGACCACGCGCTGGGAGCTATGCTGGGGCAGGGGGAGTGTGAACTGAAGCCCCTCCATCTCCTGCTGGGCTGCCTCTTCAGCATGCCTCCCCACCCCACACACATGCACACTCAGAGTCCTGCTGCTGCTCCAGGCTGGGCCAGAGCCCTCATCCCCCGCGCCCACCTGGTCTGTGTCCTGGGCTTCAGCAAGCCGTGTCCCTGGGGTGAGAGGAGGCACCTTCCGCCAGCTCCGTTCTTTGCCTTAGCTTCGCAGTGAGTGCTGCTCATGTGCTCTGTCCCCCCAGCCGCCACCCCGTGGGGGGTCTCTGCCCCTCACTCCAGCCCCCAGAGGTCTTGGCCAAGCTGCTGCTTTGAAAGCAGAGTCTTAGAGACAGGCCATCCACCCTGGAGCCTCACAGAATGAGGTGATGGCACTGATAAAGCCAATGACAGAATCTATTTTCTCTGTAAAAACGTAGACCGAAAAGCCATGTGTATTTTCCTATGTGCTGCAGCTCAGCTTGGAAATAAATCACAGGCATCTGGAAACAGGCTTCCCTGTATGATCCTGAGTGGTGGTGGGAGAGGATGGGTGGGGGCGCTGGGGCCTCAGGACCTCGTCACTAGCTTGCCCTGTCCTCTCCAGCCTGAGGAAGTGATGGTCCCTGACAGGCCTCTCCATCGAGGTCCCTTGAGCCCTGTTCCAGCCTCTCTTCCCTGGGTTCCCACTTCTGGGCCACGGCCACAGCCACTGAGAGCCCCGTGGTCCATTTGCAGGTGACTGCCCCTCCAGGCTTCACTTACATCTTTCTTTGCCTTGAATGCCGTGTCTGTCTCCCGTGTTGAAACCCTATATCCTTTACACCTGTTCTCAAATGAAGCGTCTCCTGTCCAAGCCCTGGCCTCCCTGAACTCCTAGGCCTGCCCAGCTGTTTCCCTTCCTTATTTGTCTTCCACTGGATCCAGCGAGGTTCCCTCATTTTGCAGCCTTAGCGGAGATTTGGTAATACGGTAGGACAAAAAGAATATCTCAACAAGTGTGGGGTTAGTTGTGCACTACTGTTTGAGGGGAATCAGAGGCCAACGTTGGGCAAAAAACTTTTTCCTCGTGGACTCCCTAGTTAACGAAGGCTGTCACCATAAGTTGGGGAAGAGAGTCAGAACCTGTAGGCAGACACCAGGCAGCAGCGGTTTCCATCAGTTCCCTTCATTTTGTTACCCAAGACGATTCTCATCAGATTCCACACATCCAGAATTACTGATACTGTGACTTCTGGCCACGACTTTTCCTTTCTTAATGGGGTGCTGAAGGCAGAGGGCTGTTACTCTACCAGCAGAACGGAATGCGGCAAGAAGCCCAGCAAGGCCAGTCTAGGGGTGGGGTCCCAGGGAAACAGGTCCATGGGAGCAAAGCACAGGAGGCCAGCAGGGAGATGTCCTTCCTGACCTGTTGACTCTTCCAGAAGTTTAAGTGCACAGGCTCACCTGGACCTGAGGAGGAGCTGACACAGTTGTCTGCAGGAAAGCTCTGTGTGGTACAACCTGGTCACTTCATCCTGGAGGCCTCTGCCTCCCTTCCACAGGCAGAATCAACAACGCTGACTTCCAGGTACAGCTCCTTTCTCATTGGAGTGCTGAAGGCGGAGAGCCATGGTTCTTCTCCTGAGAGTGAGTAACTCAGTGATAAGTACAGGTCCTCAGGAAGCTGAGGCAGGAACATTTGATAGCCTCTGTGCCTTGCTCTGTTTGCTGTTAGGCTGCACACACTGACCTCGTGGGAAAAGCAGGGCCGTGCTGTGCCACCTGTCCTAGTGCTGGCCCCCCTGAGACACAAAGTGTAGCCCCGTGGCCGGAAGATCAGAGCCCCTGCCCGCTTCTGCGTGATTGTCCAACGGGCCCTTGCATGTGTTTGTAAGGAGACACTCAGAGGGGCCAGGACTCCAGGACCATCAATAAACACCTTGATGGTGTCTCACCGCACAGAATTAAAACTACCAAGGACAGTGACTAGCCAGAGAATTCCTCAGGGAAGGAACTGTCTGAGAGAATACCTCTGACTGCTTGGGAGGATGGTAGACGTGGATGTGGTTAGGCAGGGGAGAGGGCAAAGAGAGGGAGAACTAAGGCACTCAAAGAAAGGGGAGTGATAGGGTGGGGCTGAGGAAAACTCAAATTTTGAGGGACAGTGAGGGCTGGGCATCTGGGCCAACCTCTGGGCTAGAAGTGGGTCCAGGGTAAGGGGTTGGGTGAAGACCACCTGCCTGCTCAGTCCCCGAAAGATACAGACTGAGGCTCCAGGTATGTGAGGATGACCTTTCTTTTTTTCTCTTATTTCATGGAAGAATAGCATACTATGAAAACTACAGTATGCAAAGAGTACAGCTTAATGAATTATGACAGAAGATGCTAATATAGTCACCACCCAGTGTCACCAGTTCCCAAAGCCCACTGTGCACCCCTCTCAATCACCAACTCCTTCCTTCTCCCCAGGCTTCTTCCCTAGAGGTAATTACTGATAAGTTTTGCCTGTTTTTGAACTTTATATAAATAGTCATATAGACACTGGCTTCTGCACTCACCAAGTTTTTGAGGTTTGTCTGTGTCATAGTATGTGGTTGTAGTTTGTTCATTCCCAGTGTCGTATGGGTTACACCCTCAATTGCAGTTTCCAATTTTTGTCTATTACTAATCATGCTGTCAGGAGCACTGTTGTACATGTCTTCTTGTTGCTCATATGCTTGGACTGGGAGATATATTCTCAAGAGTGGAATTGCAGGGTCACAGGCAGAAACTGCCAAATAGTTTCCCAAAGTAGTTGTACCAGTGTACTCTCCTCCACTGGTGCCTGAGTTCCAACTGCTCTATATCTTTCCCAAAACCTGGTATTGTCAGTCATTTTCATTTTAGTCATTCTGGTGCAGTGTAGTAGTATTTACTTTTACACTTGCGTTTCCCTGACGACTAAAGAGGTTGAGCACCTTTTCATTAGTTTACTGGCTATTTGGATCTTCTCTTGTGAAGCACCTGTTCACATCTCTTGCACATTCATTGACTGGGTTGTCTATCTTTTGTTGGTTTGTAGTATGTATTCAGGATATGAGTCCTTGGGTTGTATATCTTACAGTATCGTCTCCCATTCTTAACATCTTTTGATGAAAGGAAGTTCTTAATTATAATGTAATCCAATTTTTCAGTATTTTCCTTTATGGTTAGTACATTTTGTATCCTATTTAAAAAATATATATTTGCTTAAAGTCATGAACTTCTGTGTTCTCTTCTAAAAGCTGTATTGTCTTTCCTTTCATATTCACATGTCAAATCTGGAATTGATTAGGAAGGTAGTATGAAGTAGGAGTCTCATTTAATTTTTTTCTGCATGGATATCCAATTGACCCAGCACCATTTATTGGAAAGCCCATCCTTTGTGTTTGGCTCTTAAGAGCCACCCTTGTCAAAATTCAAGTCTCCACACATCTTTAGGCCCCTCTCTGGATTTTGTTCCATTCATCTGTCTATTCCTGCACCAGCACCATACAGTCTTGGTTTCTGTAGCTGTAGCTTTCTTGATCTCCTATAGACGAAGCTGTTCTCCTACTTGGGTTTTCTTCGGACTGTCTTGGGTATTCCTGGCCCTCATACGTTTTAGAATCCAGTTTGTCAGTTTACACACACACACACACACACACACACACACACACACACACACACTACACAGTATCTGCTGGGACTTCTATCGGAGTTGCATTGAATCCATTCTTTGGGAAGAATTAGCATGTGTGCAATACAGGCATACCTCATCTTTGTTGCACTTCACAGATAAACTGCATCTGTTACAAATTGAAAGGTGTTGAAGGTTTGTGGCAAACCCTGTGTCAAGCAAGTCTAATTGTTGCCAATTTTCCAACAGGATTTGCTCACTTCATGTCTCTGTGTCACATTTTGGTAATTCTCATAATACTTCAGACTTTATCATTATTATATTTGTTATGATGATCTGTGATCAGTGATCTTTAATGTTGTTTTTCTTTTTTTTTTTTGGCCACGCCATGCAGCATGTGGGATCTTAGTTCCCCCACCAGGGATCGAACCCGTACCCCTTGCAGTGGAAGTGCTGAGTCCTAACCACTGGACCACCAGGGAATTCCCTGGTCTTACTTTTCAAAAAGATTACAACTCACTGAAGGCTCAGGTGATGGTTAGCATTTTTTAGCAATAAGGTATTTTTTAAAAAATTTTGTGCTCCCCCCACCTTCTTAGGTTTTGATTTTCTCTTTTTTAAAAAAATATTTATTTATTTGGTTGCACTGGGTCTTAGTTGCGGCAGGTGGGCTCCTTAGTTGTGGCTCATGGGCTCCTTAATTGCGGCAGGCAGCCTCCTTAGTTGTGACATGCGAACTCTTAGTTGCCGCACGCATGTGGGATCTAGTTCCCTGGCCAGGGATTGACCCCGGCCCCCCTGTATTGGGAGCGCGGAGTCTTAACCACTGTGCCACCAGGGAAGTCCTAGCAATAAGGTATTTTTAATTAAGGTATGTACATTTTTTTAGGCATAATGCTATTATTGCACACTTAATAGACTCTAAACATAATTTTTATATGCCCTGGGAAACCAGAAAATTCGTGTAACTCACTTTATTGTGATATTTGCTTTATTGCGGTGGTCTGAAACTGAACCCACAATATCTCCGAGGTATGCCTGTATTGAATCTTTCCATCTTGGAACATAGTTTTCCACTCCATTTATGTCTTTATTTCTCTCAATGTTTTTTTCTTCCAGTGTTTCTTGAGATATAATTGACATATAGCACTATATAGGTTTAAGGTATACAATGTAATGATTTGACTTACAGACATCATGAAATGATTATCACAGTGTTTAGTGTCAATAATGTTTTATTGTGTGTGTGTGTGTATGTGTGTGTGAAGAGTCATTGCACATATTTCATTATATTTATTCCAGCATTTTACATTACATGATGCTACTGTAAATCACATCATGAAAAAAATTTTTCTCACTTGTTGATATATAGAAATTACAACTGATTTTTATATATTGACCTT
This sequence comes from Balaenoptera acutorostrata, assembly GCF_949987535.1. Taxonomy (NCBI): domain Eukaryota; kingdom Metazoa; phylum Chordata; class Mammalia; order Artiodactyla; family Balaenopteridae; genus Balaenoptera; species Balaenoptera acutorostrata. Next base: position 39,899,156 of record NC_080073.1, read on the forward strand.
GCATCCAATGACTTTGCTAACTCTAACAACTTATCTATAAGTTCTTTTAGATTTTTTACATACACATTCCTGTTGGCTGTGAATAAGTTTTCTTTTTTCCTTTCCAATCCTTGTAACTTTTTACTGTTTTTCTTGCCTTACTGTGCTGGTGAAGCCCTCCAATATAATATTAAGGCTTGTTGTCAAGAATGTGAAGTGTTTTTCTTTAGCAATGCTCTGCTGCTCCAGAGGTGAGGAATTCACAAGTAGTCTATTTTTTTTTTCACAATTCACAACATTTTATTCAAGTTAATACATTTCATTCAGTAATCAGCCATATTATCCTTGGCATCATTAATAACCCCTTAATCACAAGAGAAACAGAAGGAAGGACTGAGATTTATGTGTAGAAGTTGATCTCCACCAAAACTAATTCATAGCCCATCATCTTTCATGGTTGTGCTTTTACTTGAGGCCTCTTTTTTGGGGCGAGGGGGCTGTTTCTCATAAGTGTTTGCTTAAAACAAATAACATGACCTACATGGAAGGAAAATAAGGTCTAGTCCCTAGTGAACAAGCAGGGGGTCCTCCAAGAAAGGAGCCCTAAAGCCTCCTTGAGGTGACAGTAACCCTCCTGCCCCAACCAGTCAGTAGTAAGTTATAACCAGGTGAATGAGAGAGGTAGTAACTAGCTGGAGAACCCATGGTCTAGCCTCTCTAGAACAGGAATGGCTGAGTGAGTCAAAACTGGAGGGAGACATCTACAGTGTCTGGAAAAAAGTGACCAAGAATAGGAAAGTGTGAAAAAGATACAGGTTTCCCACCAGGGGACCCACAGAAAGATGGTGGTACCAGTCAAGGGCAGTCCTGTGCTTTTCTCTGACACAAGGTTACACTGAAAGGGTTCTGCAGTTTTCAGATAAAAATTGGAATGATGCTGAACAAGTGCAAAGTGAAATCAGAGTTTCCCTCCTTTGTTCGGTAAACACTGATAGAACACCTGTGTGTGAGGCAATGGGACAGGGGCTAGAGGAAAAAAATGAAGCTGTCTTAAGATGTGGTCCTGACTTGAAGGTGGCCATCAGACCCTGCACGTACAGAGCACTATGTCGGAGGGTCCGAGTGGAGGGAAGCATCACTTCTGGCTGGCAGCAGCAGAGAAAGCATTCCCCAGTCGTTCCTTCTTGGTTCCCAGGATGTCCTCTGTGCTTCTGTGTCACCACTTGGCCCACCCCATTCCAGGCACTTGCTTGTCTTCCTTATCTTTCTACATAATGTGAAATGGAAGCCTGAGAGGAGAAGGTCCCGCCTCACAGGTGTCTAACAAATGTGGGTGGAATTGATGTGTTACGGAAGTGTCACTCTATTTTGGTCCAGGTGGGTGGGAAAAAATTTGGGGAAAGGAGAGCTGATAAGATGGTGGTGGTAAGGGTAAGGTGTTATAATCAGAAGGTGGGAGCAACGATATCCCAACAAGCAAACTTAGTATGTGGCTTAAACCAGGTGATAGAACGCCAACACAGCCAAGGACCGCAAGAAGGTAGCTGGAAGCCCTCTGCCGAATAGGTTAGTCTGCAGAACTGGAAAGCTAAAATCTTTTCCTACTATCTACTCAAGTTTAACCAGAGCAGATGAAGAAATAATGAATAACTAGAGGGTCGTAACTTTCTAGAAAGATCAAGTAAGCACAGCACCCCCCAAAAAAGGTGAGGCTGAATGTCAAAGTGTAGAGGAAGCTTTTGAACATCTTTTTTTTTTTTCTCCTAGGAACTTTATGTGCTGTATTTTCTCTCTTTTTAAAATTGAAGTATAGTTGGTTTACAATATTAGTTTCAGGTGTATAAAATAGTGATTCAGTTTTTTTGGATATCTTTTTTTAAGTTTGTTTTTGGCGTCTTGGACTGTAAGCAATCAAGTAAGATGCCATCCCAAAAAGGAATGTTTGCAGGAACCAGAGTAGTTGAGTCCAACTATTCGTGATTCCTTTACACTTGAACAATACAATGGCATACAAGGACTCTCCCACACGAATCAGCCAGGCAAGCCAATACCAACTGTGCACGAGGGTGTGATGATGCTCCAGCAGGTACTGAGTGAAGGGGCCCAGCGGCCCTAGGCTCTGATAAGGAATAGTCTCAGGCTAGAAGATCATCCAGTTTTCAAGCAGAAACCTTAGGAGCCCACCGATCTTGCACTTACGCCAATAACCTAGGCAAGAGCCAGGCGTGCAAGAGCAAGACACCCCCCCCACCCAAGTAATCTATTTTAAGGAGTTAGATTTTAGCCCAGTGAGTTTGTCTAAGAAGAGCAGGGCAGGAGAGTTGTTATAAGACTGGCTAATGGTTAAGGTAAGGAGCTGAGAGGAGGTGAGGAATGGCAGATTGGAGGTCTTAGTGAGATGAAAGAACTGTTGGATAATTGAGCTGGATGGGTTGGCCAGGTCTTCTGGTCTGCTCTCCCAGCAAGGTACCCCTGGCTTGACTGGGAGGAAGGAGGGGGCAAACACAGGGAAGAAAAGGCACGAGGAGAGGGGTTGAGATGTCCTAGAGGGCAGTGGAAAGAGGACTTGGAAAAAGGAACTACACTTGGTTTGTCTTTACAGGGAGCATCAGAACCTGCCATTTGGGGTGGGGCATAGAGGTGAGTGCAGATGGAGAGGGAGAGGCTTTCATGGAACAGCAGCCACAAAGAGGACTATGGTGGAGGCAGAACAGCAGGGAGTGACACGGAGAGTCATCTGCAGTCAACAGAGGTGTCAAGGAGAGCTCTAGGTCTTGCTCTCCACAAGGAGCATCAGTTGAGGGCAGTGCTAACCCTAGTGGAGGGAGCAGGGCGTAACTTCCTTTGGCCATGGTCCCTTTAAGCCTCAGCACATTTGCCCACACTGCCTCCATGACCTAGGGTGGCTCCTCCATCTCTTGGTTATTCAGAGCTCTGCACGGGCATCTTCTGCAGATAGCTTTCCCAGATCGCTACGTTGGCTCAGGTGCCTCTTCTGGGCCCCCAGCATCCCTCTCCCTAGCGTTCCACCTGTCTCCCTCCTTCGTTAAAGTTTTCTGCCCTCCATTCGCTAGATTGTGGGCCCGGAGGGTGGGTGTGCGAACAAAACCATGTCTTTGGCTTCCCTCCTCCAGGCCCTACTCCGACTGAGCCCCCATCCAACCGAGTTCCGCCTTCGGCGCCTCTGCAGATGCTTCATCTTCACGCCCATAGGAACCCAGACCGTACATCTGGCTCTGACCTTAGGTAGTCCTCAGATTCAGAAAAACCAGAGGGCACCACTGGAGCCCACCCACCGGCTCTCCGTAGTCACTTGAGGCGCTTGAAGGAGGAACCCACGGGAACCCCGCCTCCTGGAAGCGAATAAGTCAAGGGGGGGGTGGCTAGGAATGCGCCATTTGATTGGTTGGTGGTGATGTCATAGGTACCGGTTGGGGCGGGCCAGGGGCCTTAGCCGGGGGATCTCTGCTGGTTCCAAGCAGGAACCGCACCCCTTGGAGCGTTCCGTGTCCCAGACCTAAACCCCTCCTCGGTCCAGGGACGCCTGCGTCCTCTGCTCGTGGCGCTGCAGCCCACTGTCGCTGCTGCCTTTGCAGGCTGGCCCGTAGAGCACCTCCTGGATTGTCTCTCCGGGATATTCTGGAACCGGAGGAGCCTCCTCCCCAAGACAATGAGTCTGCCATGGGGGCGGAGCCACCCATTGTGCCAATAGAAACAGTGGCTTTCTGATTGGAACGCTCCTCGTTCACCACTCCCCCGCCCCCGCCCGTCCTCTGTGACGTCTGTTCCGCGGCGTCTGCCCATTGGCCAGCCTGGGTCGACTTGCGCCGAGTAGCATAGCGCGGGTAAAACTGAGCTTCCGTTAGTCCCTACAAGGGGTTAAGGGATGCAGTCTTAGCGGGCGAGGGGCGGGGACCCTGGGAGGCCGGGCCGCAGCCGTGCAGCAATGCCGAGTTCCACGTGGCATTCCAGAGCACTCCAGAGACCCGCGGCCTGGAGACGGGAGTGTAGCTTCCAGTGGAAGAGTCCCCAACCCGGAAGACTGCTGGCGGCCAGCAAGGCAGGGAAGTTTGCTCCGTTGGGGCGCTCCAAACAGATGGTCGCGACATGTTTCATGAGTTAAAACTCGCTGATCGGGACCTCCCTGGTGGTCCAGTGGTTAGTACTCCGCGCTTCCACTGCAGGGGGCACGAGTTCGATCCCTGGTCGGGGAACTAAGATCCCGCTATGCCAGCGCAGCCAAAAACACAAAAGCAAGAAACAAACAAAGCAAAGTTTTGATCGAACAGTTAAGGCTGTTGTTTGGTCTGCTGGCACCCCAGGCCCCGTCCAGCCATCGTCCCCTCCGACCCCAGGATTCCATATGGTATCCTCGCCCAAGAGTCATGAGAACGCTTTCTCTGCACCTCATGGGCACCAAATTTTCAGACCAAAATCCGGGACAGGGTTCGAAACTAGTGCTCAGGAAGGGGGCAAGAGATCCGCAAGCAGAAAGCTGGAAGACGGAGCTGAGACAGCGCTCTAGGGGGAGGGATGCTGGTGAGGGCGGTGGCCACGAGGAGGGTAGAAGCAGGGGCAGTGAAGCGCCAAGCCCGGTTCAGGACCGTGGGCAGCACTTATGCTCCGCCCTCAATAAAGATGGCGGCAGTAACTTCGATATCCAGAGCTGCCATGCGCGACAGCCTGTACCATCGGATTTGGGGCTTCGGGGCGGAGGTGGAACGAACCATCGCAGCGACCGGGAGCCATGTTGGAGCGGCGGGAGGCGGCGGCAGCGTCGGGGATGCTGTGGTGGGGGCGGCAAAAGCCGGGGCCGCTCGCCAAAGGGACTCTGGCCGCGGAGTAGATGGTGCCCAGAGGGTGGCGGCGACGCGGAGCGACAGGCCTAGAGGCGGGGGGCCAGGGCGGTGGCAGGGCCCCGGGTGGGGGCCCGAGCAGCGAGGCGGGCCCAAGGCCTGGACCCAGGCGGAGGACAGTGGAGGCCGTGTGGGGAAGTAGGGGGTGATGGCGAGGCGGCGGCCGTGGTGGGGTCTCAGAGGGCCGACCACCCCGCTACTCCTGCTCCTTCTCCTCCTCTCTTTGTTCCCTCCTAGCCGGGAGGAGCTGGGGGGCGGCGGGGGCCAAGGTTGGGACCCGGGGGTAGCTGCTGCTACGGGGCCAGGGGCGCGGATCGGCGGCGGAGCCTTAGCTCTTTGTCCCGAGTCACCCGGGGTCCGAGAGGATGGAAAGCCTGGTCTGGGAGTCAGGGAACCTGTCTTCGTGGGGCTCCGAGGGGGAAAGCAAAGCGACCAAAGCGGTCGAGGGCCCCCTGAGCAGCCGGGGTTGGGAGCGGAATATGGAGTCAAGACATTTGGCAGCCGCGGGCAGGAGACAGGACAAGGACCAGGGTCTCTGTTATGCTGGCGTCCAGAGGTCTCCTCTTGCGGGCGGACAGGGCCGTTGCAAAGAGATAGTCTGTTGCCAGAACGTCTTTCCCCAGAGGTCCCGGGCCCAGAGAACAGCTCTCCTTTCCCTTCGGACCTTCGGATTCGGCCCTGTGGTTCCCAGCCGGTGTTCTCTCAGAGGAATACTGGGAGAGGCGCCCCCCAAAAAGTGGGAACCACGCGCTGCTGCGGGGAATTGTGGGCGCCGGGGTGCAGGGGTCAGAGCGAGAGAACCAAGACATCCCAAGCGAGGAGGACAGGGCCCCGGCCGGACCGCCCTCCCGAGGCCGTGGGATCCGGCCCCGGGCTGGATTCAGCACCTCGCAAGGAGAGGACAGCTCCCGCATCTGGTTCAGCACTGCGAGAGTCCCGGACAGCTCCCGAGCCAACGCCCGAGCGCATGCGCTCCCGCGTCCTCTTCCGCCGCCGCTTCCTCCCGCAGCGCCCGGGGCCGCGCCCCCCTGGGGGCCCGACCGAGCATGGAGCCTGGAGAATACCCCCAGCGAGCCGGGTCCGCCCCCGTCGCGCCGCGAACCGCCACCCACAGTTTCCTCAGTACAACTACCAGGCACTGGTGCCCGAGAATGAGGCGGCGGGGACAGCGGTGCTACGCGTAGTGGCGCAGGATCCGGACATCGGCGAGGCCGGACGCCTAGTCTACTCGCTGGCTGCGCTTATGAACAGCCGCTCGCTGGAACTGTTCAGCATCGACCCGCAGAGCGGCCTTATTCGCACAGAGGCTGCTCTGGACCGCGAGAGCATGGATCGCCACTACCTGCGCGTGACGGCGCAGGATCATGGCTCGCCGCGCCTCTCGGCCACCACCATGGTGGCCGTGACAGTGGCCGACCGCAACGACCACGCGCCGGTATTTGAGCAGGCGCAATACCGGGAGACGCTTCGCGAGAACGTGGAGGAGGGCTACCCCATCCTGCAGTTGCGTGCCACGGACGGTGACGCGCCCCCCAACGCCAACCTGCGTTACCGCTTTGTGGGGCCGCCAGCTGAGCGCGCCGCCGCCTCTGCCGCCTTCGAAATTGATCCGCGCTCGGGACTCATCAGCACCAGCGGTCGCGTGGACCGCGAGCACATGGAAAGTTACGAGCTGGTGGTGGAGGCCAGCGACCAGGGACAAGAGCCCGGGCCGCGCTCTGCCACTGTGCGTGTGCACATAACCGTGCTGGACGAGAACGACAACGCGCCCCAGTTTAGCGAGAAACGCTACGTGGCGCAGGTGCGCGAGGATGTGCGCCCCCATACGGTGGTGCTACGCGTCTCGGCTACCGACAGGGACAAGGACGCCAACGGCCTGGTGCACTACAACATCATCAGTGGCAACAGCCGCGGCCACTTTGCCATCGACAGCCTCACGGGCGAGATCCAGGTGGTGGCACCTCTGGACTTTGAGGCAGAGCGAGAGTATGCCTTGCGCATCCGGGCTCAGGATGCAGGCCGCCCACCGCTGTCCAACAACACAGGCCTGGCCAGCATCCAGGTGGTCGACATCAATGACCATACTCCTATCTTTGTCAGCACGCCCTTCCAGGTCTCTGTCCTGGAAAACGCGCCCCTGGGCCACTCAGTCATCCACATTCAGGCAGTGGATGCAGACCATGGAGAGAATGCCAGATTGGAGTATTCCCTAGCTGGTGTGGCATCTGATACACCCTTTGTGATAAACAGTGCCACTGGCTGGGTCTCTGTGAGTGGTCCCCTGGACCGTGAGTCTGTGGAGCATTACTTCTTTGGTGTGGAGGCCCGAGACCATGGCTCACCCCCACTCTCAGCTTCAGCCAGCGTCACAGTGACTGTGCTGGATGTTAATGACAATCGCCCTGAGTTCACTATGAAGGAGTACCACCTACGACTGAATGAGGATGCGACCGTGGGCACCAGTGTGGTGAGTGTGACTGCTGTAGATCGTGATGCCAACAGTGCCATCAGCTACCAGATCACAGGAGGCAACACTCGGAATCGCTTTGCCATCAGCTCCCAGGGGGGTGTAGGTCTGGTGACACTGGCTCTGCCACTGGACTACAAGCAGGAACGGTACTTCAAGTTGGTGCTAACTGCATCTGACCGTGCCCTTCATGATCACTGCTACGTGCACATCAACATTACAGATGCCAACACTCACCGGCCTGTCTTTCAAAGTGCCCACTACTCAGTGAGTGTGAATGAGGATCGGCCAGTGGGTAGCACCGTGGTGGTCATCAGTGCCTCTGACGATGATGTGGGTGAGAATGCTCGTATCACTTATCTCCTGGAGGACAACCTGCCCCAGTTCCGCATTGATGCAGACTCAGGGGCCATTACACTGCAGGCCTCACTGGACTATGAGGACCAGATGACCTACACACTGGCTATTACAGCTCGGGACAATGGCATCCCACAGAAGGCAGACACTACTTACGTGGAGGTGATGGTCAATGATGTGAATGATAACCCTCCACAGTTTGTGGCCTCCCACTACACAGGGCTGGTTTCTGAGGATGCCCCACCTTTCACCAGTGTCCTGCAGATCTCAGCCACTGACCGGGATGCTCATGCCAATGGCCGGGTCCAGTACACTTTCCAGAATGGGGAAGATGGGGATGGAGATTTTACCATTGAGCCCACCTCTGGCATTGTCCGCACAGTGAGGCGGCTAGATCGGGAGGCGGTGCCAGTGTATGAACTGACTGCTTACGCAGTGGACCGAGGTGTGCCCCCGCTTCGGACTCCAGTCAGCATCCAGGTGACGGTGCAGGATGTTAATGACAATGCACCGGTCTTCCCAGCTGAGGAGTTTGAGGTGCGAGTGAAGGAGAACAGCATTGTGGGCTCGGTGGTAGCCCAGATCACTGCAGTGGACCCTGATGAAGGCCCCAATGCTCATATAATGTACCAGATTGTGGAGGGGAACATCCCTGAGCTGTTCCAAATGGATATCTTCTCTGGAGAGTTGACAGCACTCATTGACCTGGACTATGAAGCTCGCCAGGAATATGTGATTGTTGTGCAGGCCACATCAGCCCCTCTGGTCAGTCGGGCCACTGTGCACGTCCGCCTGGTTGACCAGAATGACAACAGCCCTGTGCTCAACAACTTCCAGATCCTCTTCAACAACTATGTATCCAACCGCTCAGACACTTTCCCCTCAGGCATCATTGGGCGCATCCCTGCTTACGATCCTGATGTCTCTGACCACCTCTTCTACTCCTTTGAGCGAGGCAATGAGCTGCAGCTGCTGGTGGTCAACCAGACCAGCGGGGAGCTTCGACTCAGCCGCAAGCTAGACAACAACCGCCCACTGGTGGCCTCCATGTTGGTGACTGTCACAGGTGAGGGGCGGGGGTTAATCAAGTGAGCCAGTGACCTCAGCCTGTTAGGTCCTCAGGGGCCCCACAAGGCACTTCAAACCAACGAGGGATTTTCAAGCCTTCCAAGAATCCCTTAAGCTCTGGGTTCCTGCACCCCACAGGATCTGCCTCACAGGTTAGGGTCATATAGTCTCTGTTTAGGGTCTTGGGCAGTCTCCACAGAACCCCAAAGATTCTAGGGCATTAGCAGACCCCATAAAGACTGTAAAGAACTGTCTGCTGACTGTAAAGAACTGTCTGCTTGTTAATCTAGGGATAGCTCCCCTCCCTCTGAAAGGCTAGAGGTCCTGGGGTAATGCTCTGGAGGTCCCAGGAAAAGCCAGCATAGGCCAGTCAGCCCACACCACATCCCTGTTCAGATGAAGGGTTACTTTGGGTCTGGTATGACCCTCAGCCCATCTGTGGAGGAGAGGGAGGCCAGTAGTTTAGTGGCTGGGAACAGCAGTTTACTCTGGCAGCCTCAGGCAGAGAGCAGACCTGGCTGCTGTTGAAGGGGCTGACTAAGGCCCTGCCCTTTGGGGAAATGTCCAGAGGTCCACCTGCCTCTTTTCTGCAGTCATGTCCCCAGGCCTTCACAAGCTGTTCCCTCATAGGAGAGCGCAGGCAGGAGAAGCTCTTGCAGTCCTGAATACTGGAGGCTGAAGGGGTTGGGAGAGACTTTACCAGTGCTTATTCCCCAATTCTGGAGCATGGACTCCTGGCACTGCCAATGAAGGCACATTCATCCCTCAATTCACTGGACAACCAACCCTGTTGGCCACCCAGTGTGTACTAGGGTCTGGAGACAAGGCATGTAAGCACCTCATGCTCATTTCTGGGGGTGGGCACTTAAATCGCAGGACCCAGGTCTGGGGTGATGGGCAGCTTGCTGATTCAAGGATGCTGAGGAGGAGGTCAGAGTCCAAAGCCCTCCTGGAGAGAAGGAGCTTGCTGACCCAGGGTTCTGGGGGATGAGGTTGAGTGGTCACAGGGTTAGGGACCCTTCTAGTGCCCTGGGAAAGCAGTTGACTGACCAGATATAGGGGATGGGTGATCCCTGACCTAGAGGGATACTTTTGGAGGGCATGTTTTGCTGGTTCTGCAATGCTGGGGGATGAGGGGAAGGAAAGTCAGTGGTCAGTGGCCTTGGTTCCTCTTTCTGTCCTGATTGGCCTGCTGACCATGATAACTTGGGGAAGGGTGGGTTACTGATCACTTAGAGACCTTCTTGTGTGCTTTTGGAGGAATGACTTGCTGACCCATGGGCACTGTTGGGGCAGAGAGGGGGTTGGTTGATCCCTGGCTCAGGCCCTTCCCTGTGTTGGAGGGAGGCAAGAGGAAGCAGCAACTTGTTGACACCTTGATGCTGAGAGAGTTGGTGATCACAAGCTTCAGACCTCCTTGTGTCCTGGCATGGTCAGCCTGCTAACACAGAGGTGCTGGGGGACTGAGCAGTCACTGGCCCCAGCCCTCTTATGTCCCAGGGAGGAGAAGCCGCTGACCCCAGACTGACCACTTCCCCCACTTCCGCCTGCAGATGGGCTACATAGTGTGACGGCGCAGTGTGTGCTGCGCGTGATCATCATCACGGAGGAGTTGCTGGCCAACAGCCTGACCGTACGCCTTGAGAACATGTGGCAGGAACGCTTCCTTTCGCCACTGCTGGGCCACTTCCTGGAAGGCGTGGCCGCAGTACTTGACACACCTGCCGAGGACGTCTTCATCTTCAACATCCAGAACGACACAGACGTGGGGGGCACCGTGCTCAACGTGAGCTTCTCAGCGCTGGCGCCACGCGGGGCCGGGGCTGGATCTGCAGGTCCCTGGTTCAGCTCCGAGGAGCTGCAGGAGCAGCTGTACGTGCGCCGAGCCGCACTTGCCGCCCGCTCTCTCCTGGACGTGTTGCCCTTCGACGACAACGTGTGCCTGCGCGAGCCCTGTGAGAACTACATGAAATGTGTGTCCGTGCTGCGCTTTGACTCCTCTGCGCCCTTCCTGGCCTCCGCCTCCACGCTCTTCAGACCCATCCAGCCCATCGCAGGCCTGCGCTGCCGCTGCCCCCCAGGCTTCACGGGAGACTTCTGCGAGACGGAGCTCGATCTCTGCTACTCCAACCCTTGCCGCAATGGCGGCGCTTGCGCGCGGCGCGAGGGCGGCTACACCTGCGTCTGCCGCCCGCGCTTCACAGGTGAGCGGGGCGCGGGGCAGGGTGAACCTGCAGTGCAAGTGAGGATTGGGCATCACTTGACCCAACCGGGGTCGATTTGGGCGCCGTTAGTCCAGAAGCGGTAGAACCTGGCCCAGAGGGAGCCTAAGGCCGCGAAGAAATAGAGGCTTTGGTGGGGCCGAGGTAGCGAAGGAGGCGTGGCCCTGGGCAGAGGCGGGGCCCTGAGGTCCGCGGTAGTGGACAGGGCGGGACCATGGGAGGGGCTTGGTCGCAGCCAGGCGGGGAGGGGGGGCGGGGTCAGGTATAACGAGGGGCTGCCCACTTGAGGGAGCCGGACTTTTCAGAGGTCTTGGCGCTCGCCTGGAGCGCGTGGCCTTCGGAGGGGCGGGGCCCGCTGGCGCTTTGGCGGGCGCGGTCTTGAGCGCCTCTGACTGCGGCTTGACCCCTAGGCGAAGACTGCGAGCTAGACACGGAGGCCGGACGCTGCGTGCCCGGCGTCTGCCGCAACGGGGGCACCTGCGCCAACGGACCCGACGGCGGCTTTCGCTGCCAGTGCCCGGTGGGCGGCGCCTTCGAGGGTCAGCGCTGCGAAGTGGCGGCTCGCTCCTTCCCGCCCAGTTCTTTCGTCATGTTCCGCGGCCTGCGGCAGCGCTTCCACCTCACGCTGTCCCTCTCGTAGGTGCCCGCCCGCATCTGCGCACCTGCACGCGGTCCCCACTACCTTCAAGACCCAGATTCCTGACTGCCCCACCCTGGCGTCCCATAGGACACCGCCCCCTCCTCTCCCTCTCTCACCACTTCCTCTCTCACCCTAGCCTCCTGGGTGGGCTCCCTCAAACCTTCTTGTCACAGGGATGGTGGGTGTGAGGAGGGGTCCGGCTTGTGACGCGGCACCCCCCACCCCAGGTTCGCCACGGTGCAGCCCAGTGGGCTGCTCTTCTACAACGGGCGCCTGAACGAGAAGCATGACTTCCTGGCCCTGGAGCTCGTGGCTGGGCAAGTGAGACTCACATATTCCACCGGTGGGTGCCCCCGCGGACTAGTGTGGGCGCGAGTGGGTGCAGGTATGGGTGAGATGGCTGAGGGGTGCAAGCCCCACGGGCACACCTGAACACACACCTCCACGCCCAACAGACAACAGTGAGGACCACTTTCCCTATGGGAAAGCCCATCTCTCCACGAAATGTGTGCTTCTCCTACCTGTCCAAAGGCATTCTGGTCCAGCCAGTGTGGCCACCAGTGGGGGGAGTTATCTGATGCATCCAGGGTCACCCTGGGAGTAGCTGTGCCTGCATGACTGGGTGGGAGGAAGAGGGGGACTTAGCAGCTCCAGACAAGCCTCCACACACATCCACCCCACAGGTGAGTCCAACACAGTGGTCAGCCCCACAGTTCCAGGGGGCCTGAATGACGGGCAGTGGCACACAGTGCATCTGAGATACTACAACAAGGTGGGCACCACCCTTGGCATGGGAGTATGGGGGGAGCTGGGATGCCAGGTTCTGCCCCTCAGGGGTCACCCTGGGGGTCCTGTTGAGTGGTGTGCCTGGGTCTCTAGCCCCGGACAGATGCCCTGGGAGGTGCTCAGGGCCCCTCCAAGGACAAGGTGGCTGTGCTGAGCGTGGATGACTGCGACATGGCTGTGGCTCTGCAGTTTGGTGCTGAGATTGGCAACTACTCATGCGCGGCTGCTGGCACACAAACAAGCTCCAAGAAGTGAGGCCCCCAGCCCCTGATCCTCAAGCCCTCTGCCTGCCAAAGCCCACTCCAGGCCTTCCAATACTGCCTACCAAACTCCCCATCCTTCCCCAAACCACCGTATTTCCCTCTCCCCACTAGGATGCTGAAACCCCACCTCACCTTAACCTCCCTCTCTGTGTTCTGCCCAGACTGCCCACTCCCACACAGTCCCCAGGCACTCACTCCCCCAAAGTTTCCACTCCCCTGGTCTCTCTAATGTCCCACAGCCCACCTGACCCCCATCCCCTCCCCCAGCCACCCAAATGCCTCCCTTTTTCATCTTCATCCTCAACCCCAGCCTCTTCCACCTTTCCCCAGACCATCTGCCCATCATAAACTCTCCTTTGCACCCCCGCAACGGAAGTAAGTCTCCAGTTCCTTCCTCAGCCTGATCTTACCCTCCCAGCTCAATCACCATACCCTCTGAGTCCTACCCCCTCCATTTCCTATGCCCCCCACCAGGAGCAAACCTACCCTGGCCCCAGTCCCACCAATGACCTGGACCCCTGACCCCCAGGTCCCTGGACCTGACAGGCCCTCTGCTCCTGGGGGGTGTCCCCAACCTTCCCGAGAACTTCCCCGTGTCCCACAAGGACTTTGTTGGCTGCATGCGGGACCTGCATATTGATGGCCGCCGAGTGGACATGGCATCCTTTGTCGCAAACAACGGCACCATGGCAGGTAGGCCATGTCCTCATCATAGGGAAAGGGTGGAAGGCTATATGGATTAACTCAAAATCTGACGTCCTACTTGTCTCCTTTCCTGGCAAGCAGAATGCTGCAGCCTAGCCTTGAGGACCTGAGTCCTACCAATTCTACCCTCCGAGAGAACATGGGGCTAAGATCATGGCCACTTTCAGCTCCCCTGGACCTCTGTGTTTTCCGCCCCCCACCACCTTGTGTTCTTACATCCTCTATGTACCTTCCTCTCCCAGGCTGCCAGGCCAAGCTGCACTTTTGTGACTCAGGCCCCTGCAAGAACAGCGGCTTCTGCTCAGAGCGCTGGGGTGGCTTCAGCTGTGACTGCCCTGTGGGCTTCGGAGGCAAAGACTGTCGGCTCAGTGAGTGGGCAGTCTGGGGCAGGAGGAGCCTGCAGGGTAAATTCTGTTCTTGAGGTGAGGCCTGTGACCCTCCTCCTTTTATCCCACCAGCTATGGCCCATCCCCACCATTTCCGTGGCAACGGCACACTGAGCTGGGACTTTGGAAATGACATGGCTGTGTCTGTGCCGTGGTACCTGGGGCTGGCATTTCGGACACGGGCGAAGCAGGGGGTCCTGATGCAAGTCCAGGCTGGGCCACATAGCACACTCCTCTGTCAGGTGTGTCTGTCCTCCTGATCCCTCCCTAGACCCTCAGCTCTCAACCTCTAATGCACCAGCAACATTCCTGTGGTTTCAGGCCTGGTCACACAGCATACTTCTGTGCCAGGTGTACTGACTATACTTGACCCTGCTCTGGACCCGGGCCCTTGACCCTCTTCCCCACTATCATATCCTCTGCAGGTGCAGCATACCAGCATAGCTCTCTTGTGCCACCTGCACTAATCCATGACCCCTCGTCCTGACCTCTGCCCCCTAACTTCACTCTCTGCTGCATAGTGTCCCTGGGCACAGTGCCCTATGTGCCAAATATAGCCTTGTCCCTGCTGTACTGACCTCTGATATTCTTGACCTCTGAGCCCTTTGATCTCACCTCCTGATACTCCTAGCCCCAGCCAAACTTGGGGCTCTGACCCCAGGGCTGTGCCTCTCTACCCGCAGCTGGATCGGGGGTTGCTGTCTGTGACAGTGACCAGGGGCTCGGGCCGTGCTGCCCACCTCCTCCTGGACCAGGTGACTGTCAGTGATGGCCGATGGCATGATCTGCGGCTGGAGTTGCAGGAGGAACCAGGTGGCCGGCGGGGCCACCATGTCCTCATGGTCTCATTGGACTTTAGCCTCTTCCAGGTCTGACCTCTAACCCTGGGGTGGTCCATTCTCAGCCTTCAGACTAGACCCACCTCATTTGACCCCACCTCTAGTCCTCTCACTTCCCTCCACTGCACATAGTCTGATATTCTCCCCCGAGTCCCCCTCCTCATGTCCTCACTCTGAGCCCACTCTGCTACACCCTCCTCACGTCAGGGAGGCTACGCAGATTTCTGGCCTGCTCTTGGGGTACCTCTGCAGCTAGCACTTTGCCAAACTTCTGGAAGCCTCTTCTGGTCTCCTGATCTTCCCAACTCAAAGTCATGGAATTTTAGGGTCTGTTCTGGGTCCAGGAGAGAAGGGCTAGTCTGAGCCCAGCTCTTGACTGAAAACTTTCTGTCACCCGTCCCCCATGCTCCAGCAGGTCCTCCATACTCGGGAGCATCTCATTTCCAGACCAGTCCTCTGGGCCAGAGGGACAGAGCATGGTGGTGCAAGATAAGGCCTAGGATAAGGCCAAGACTGACACTGGGGTAGGGCAGGGGTCCATCAGGTCCCCCACACACCCCCAGTGCTGACTGTCCCCTTCCTCCAGGACACCTTGGCGGTGGGGAGTGAGCTGCAGGGCCTGAAGGTAAAGCGACTCCATGTGGGAGGCCTGCCCCCCAGCAGTGAAGAGGAGGCTCCTAAGGGTCTGGTTGGCTGTATCCAGGTGAGGGTCAGCATGCGAACATGATATGGGGCAGTAGGGTGAGTGGTCAGAGATCAGAGGTGCCTTGGGACCTGAAATGCTGCATTCACATGGGGGTTGGCATAGGGGTAGTGGTGACCTAGAGCCATCAGAGACAGGTCAAGCCTCTCTGTGCTGTTGGAGGTGAGAGTCTAGCTTAGATTATCAAGGGTCATTAGAGGCCTGTGTCAGGGACAGCATGATTAGGGGTCCCATGGGGCCACTGAATTGGGACCATTGGGTCAGGGTCTACGGTTTGTAGGGAAATTGCATGTCAGGGGTCATCAGACCAGGTGGCTGGCTCTGCTGGACTTGGGACTAAGGTGCTTTGGCATGGGTCTCACCCCTTGCTGGCTGTGTCCATAGGGAGTATGGCTTGGTTCCACGCCTTCGGGCTCCCCAGCCCTGCTTCCCCCGAGCCACCGAGTGAACGTGGAACCTGGCTGTGTCGTGACCAACGCCTGTGCATCTGGGCCCTGCCCACCCCATGCTGACTGCCGAGACCTCTGGCAGACCTTTTCCTGTACCTGCTGGCCAGGTGGGGCCTGGGTGGGAGCAGGGTGATCTGGGGCTCGTGGTGAAGACTGGGGGACCTGGAGAGCCTGGAGGAGGCAGGGACTGAGAAGGACAGGTGCCTGCTTCCTCCCATGCTCTGTGGCCAGTGTCCTGAGCTCCCTGACCCAACCTGCAGGTTACTATGGCCCGGGCTGTGTGGACGCCTGCCTCTTGAACCCCTGTCAGAATCAGGGGTCATGCCGGCACCTCCCTGGGGCCCCCCACGGCTATACCTGCGACTGTGTAGGTGGCTATTTTGGGCACCACTGTGAGCACAGGTAAGGGGCTGGGGGCTGAGATGATGGAAAGAGCTGGTGGGAGTTAGGGAGGGTCACTGAGATGTGGTGGAGGCGTCTCACGTGGCTGTCCACCCCAGGATGGACCAACAGTGCCCACGGGGCTGGTGGGGGAGCCCAACGTGTGGCCCCTGCAACTGCGACGTTCATAAGGGCTTTGACCCCAACTGCAACAAGACAAATGGGCAGTGTCACTGCAAGGTGCGCCTGTCCCCTGTCCCCTGACCTTTTAACTCTTCTGTAGACATGTTTTGTGATTCTTATCCAGCTTGCTGACCTCTGCCACCTGATCCAGCCCCTGACCTCTTACCCCTATGCTGTGACCTAACTGCCATCTCTTGTCCTTGACATCTAACCCCTCTCTTACGTTTCATTTGAGGCCAGTCTTCCTTCTGGCCTGTGAACACTGTTCTCCTGACCCTTTGCCCTTGATTCCACTCATTCCCCAAGCCCTGACCTGAGACCCCTACCTTAAGCCCTGACCTCTGACCTCAGGCCCCTGACCCATTCTCAAACAGGAATTCCATTACCGACCGCGGGGCAGCGACTCATGCCTCCCATGTGACTGCTACCCTGTGGGCTCCACCTCACGTTCATGCGCCCCCCACAGTGGGCAGTGCCCCTGTCGCCCAGGAGCCCTTGGCCGCCAGTGCAACAGCTGTGACAGTCCTTTTGCAGAGGTGACAGCCAGCGGCTGCCGGGGTGAGCAGGCTCCACCCAGCTCCACATATAGAGGGCTGGCTCTGGCACGCTGTCACCAAGTCCCATGGCATGCTTGGCTTCTTGGGTAGGGGCTCCGGGAGGCTTCTCTGAGGGAGACCACTTACACCCAGGCACTCCCACATTTGCCCCAAGTATTTTGAGGACCTGTCACAGAATCTGATGGGCCAGCTCCCATGAGGCCAGCAGCAGAGTGGTAGGCAGTGGGCCTGGGGTAGGTGGGGGGCAGTGGATGTAGCTGTCCCTTGCTCCAGCCCCTGGCTGCCTGGCTCAGTGCCTCCTTCCTCCCTAGTGCTCTATGACGCCTGCCCCAAGTCCCTGAGATCTGGTGTGTGGTGGCCTCAGACCAAGTTTGGTGTCTTGGCCTCAGTGCCCTGTCCTCGGGGGGCTCTGGGTGAGTACCTGGGGGACAGGCAAATAGCTGAGGGTCGGGGTAGGCCTGACCTCTGACTTGCTAGAGCCACCTCTTTTCCTGAGTTGGTTGGCCTTGTTCCTACAAAGAGGTGGGAGTGGGGTAGGGGTCGATGTGGGCCCCTCCCTACCTCTTAGGGGCTCTGGGTCCCTCCCCACATCCTCATTGAGCCTCCATCTGTTTCTCTTGGCTTCTGGGCAGGATTGCGGGGTGCAGGTAAGGGGTACGTGTTTGCTCAGGTGCGCTGCCCCCTCCCATTGCCAGAGCTTTTGCAGATCCCTCTTGCTGCCTGAAGTCCCTGCAGACCCCTCCCCACTGCCTGAGGTCTCTAAAAAGCTACTCCCAACTTCTTGAAGCCCCTGGAGGCCCCTTCCTACTGTCTGAGGACCCTGGGGGCCCTTCTCTGATGCCTGAAGTCCTCAGAAACCACTCCCCACTGCCTGAGGACACCCCCTCCCCACACACACACACTTCCTAAGGTCCTTGTAGACCCCTTCTCAGTTCCTGAGGTTCCTGCAGGCCTCTCCCTACTACCTGAGGTCCTGAAAGACCCCCTGTCCTCTGTTTGAGGACCCCACAGACTCCTCTCTGTTGCCTGAGGTCCTCACAGAACCCTTCCCGCTGCTTGAGGTCTCTGCAGTGGCTGGACAGAGACTGTCTGCGTGTGCATGCTCTTGTGTGTGTCTTTCTGTGCCTGTGCACGTGTCTGTGTTTGTCTTTGGGGAGGGGGTTCTGTGTTTAAGTCAGGGGGCCTCTTGCTGGTGGCTACAAGCTCTCTTAAGGCCCAGGTCAATTCTCATTCAACTCTAATTCCAATCTCACAGATAAGGGAGAGATGGCAGCAAAGTCACCACTGGGGCAGTTAAAATTTGTGTGAGAACTTTCACCCCCACCTCATTTTGGTCACAAAATTCTCCTGGGGGTGCACTGTGTATCTGTGTGTTTGTCCTGGGCCACACATCTACTCGTGTGCAGGTGTGAGCATTGGTTTGTGTTCTTGCCCTGGGCCACACGTCTGTGAAGCTGTCCTGGCCTGTGTGTGTGTGTCTGGGTGCACATGCACACACACAGTCCTGCCCTTGTGTTCTTTATGTCATGGTGGTTCGAAATGGTCCACAGACCCCTCAGGAATTGACTGACAAGCGCCTGGGGCCCATCTGGGCTGGGGGCTGGGGCTTTTCTATCCAGGGGTCCAGCCGTGGATGCCTACTACCTGGTCTCTGCTTCAGAGCTCCCCCTGGGGTAGGGGAGGGTGCTGTGGTCACCTCCTCAATGAAGGTGTCCAGGCCTCAGGCCTGACAAGGGGTCAACTGCCTTCAGGAGCTGCCGTGCGGCTATGCGACGAGGACCAGGGTTGGCTGGAGCCTGACCTCTTCAACTGTACCTCCCCTGCCTTTCGAGAACTCAATCTGCTGGTGAGACTGCCCAGACCTTGCCCTGCACTCAAGACCAGCCCTGGCTCTGGCCCTGGCCTCAGTCGCCCCAGGCCTGTGCTGGGCCCCAGACATCATGCCCCAGCCCTTGACCTCCTGGGCTTTTCCCAGTTGCCCTTTAATCCAAACCCTTCTTCTTGTGAGGCTTTTGAGAAAGGCCTAAGGGACCACAGAGCGACCATCCCCATCTTTGTCCTGGCAGCTGGATGGCCTAGAGCTGAACAAGACAGTCCTGGATACGGTGGAGGCTAAGAAGCTGGCTCAGAGGCTACGGGAGGTGACTGGCCACACTGACCACTACTTCAGCCAAGATGTCCGAGTCACTGCCCGCCTGCTGGCCCACCTGTTGGCCTTTGAGAGTCACCAGCAGGGCTTCGGGCTGACAGCCACACAAGACGCCCACTTCAATGAGGTGGGGCTACACCTTGGGCTCCCTATCTCCTGGCCCTGACCCCCGCCCCTCTGCTCAGGCCCCTCCCGACCCCGGGGAAGTGAAGGCCCTGGATTCTCTCTCTCTCCCCTTGTCCCCTCCAGAGCCATACCCTTACCTACTGGGACCTCTCTGAGCACCTGGCCAGACCCCTCAGGCATGCCCTGTCCCCTCACACATCCTCACCTGGCTGGGCCCACTTTCACCTCCCTCCTCCCAGAATCTGCTGTGGGCCGGCTCTGCACTGCTTGCTCCAGAGACCGGGGACTTGTGGGCAGTGCTGGGGCAGCGGGCCCCCGGGGGTTCCCCAGGCAGCGCCGGGCTGGTGCAGCACCTGGAGGAGTACGCAGCCACGCTCGCGAGGAATATGGAACTCACGTACCTGAATCCCGTGGGGCTGGTGACACCCAACATCAGTATGTGGAGGGTAGGGTGGGGTGGGGCAGGGGGCCGTGAAAGGGCAAGGACCTGGAGGTCTGAGGGGCTGGGGGCTATTGATGTCAACATTAGTGGCAGGAGGCTGTGCTGCCACCCTCAGTGCTTTGCAGGGACAGGCTCTGCGCTGGTAGCAAGGAGGCTATGGGTTGTGGAACTTGGGTACAGGATAGGAGGAGGAGGGAGTGGGACCCTCAGCACAGGGAGGAGATCCTTGATGGGTCTCACCCCTCTTCCTCCCGGGCAGTGCTCAGCATTGACCGCGTGGAGCACCCCAGTCCCAGCCGGGGGACCCGTCGCTACCCTCGTTACCACAGCAACCTTTTCCGGGGCCAGGATGCCTGGGATCCTCACACGCACGTGCTGCTGCCTTCCCAGGCCCCACGGCCGTCCCCACCTGAAGGTAAGAGCCCTGGGGTGACCCCTGGGCCAGATCCTGTTTCCTTGCCCCCCAAGCCAGATGCCATGTCGCCCTCCTGTCAATCCTCCCCTTGCCAGACCCTCCCCCTCACCACAGGTGACCTCGCCCAGGCCTTGATAGTCAGGATCCAGTGCTGGGGGGACCCATGTGTCCTTCATGGGCTCCTGCTCTCTGCACCCACCCTGGTTCTGGACCTGCAAAGGGAAGAGATTCCCATGCTTGATGCTGGGTTGGGTTCAGAGCTGCGTTTGTGGGTGCTTGGGGTCAGAGGTCACTGACAGTGACTCCTCCCCCTCCTCTGGCAGTTCTGTCCACAAGTGGCAGCAGCATGGAGAACTCCACTACCTCGAGTGTGGCCCCCCCACCGGCCCCCCCAGAGCCCGAGCCTGAGCCTGGGATCTCCATCGTCATCCTCCTGGTTTACCGCACCTTAGGGGGGCTGCTCCCTGCCCAGTTCCAGGCCGAGCGCCGGGGCACCAGGTATGAGTAGAGTTACTCCCAGGCTCCTCACCCTTGGGCTTCCTGCAAGCTTCTCCCCAGCCTAGCACCCCCTTTTTTGGTGGACAAATGAGCAGGTTCACAATCATACAGAGAGGCTCCTGCCCATGACTCTGGGAGCCTTGTCCATGCTGGGCTCCATGTGAATCATGTTCTGGGCAGTTGTGCAAATGAGGAGGTAGACACAGAGCCACAGCTGGGGCCAGGCACATAAAGGATACAGGAGCCAGACAGACAGGCAAACTGGCCGATGGAGATAGGCAAAGATGGGCTGACTGAAGGAGGTCAGCCGGGGGTGGAAGGGAGGGTACTGAGAGGCAAAGTCTGTAGCTGCTTGGGCTTCATACTCCAGTGTGGGCAGTGGGTCCGAAGCCTCTCAGCTGCATTTCTGCAGAACCAGGCCATGGACTCCTGGTCTTGAAGCAGCCCAGCAGAGGCTAAAAGGGTTCTCAGAAACAGCATCCACTCTAGGGCATCTCAGACTCTGGGTGGGCCATGGCAAGCGACATGAAGATAGTGAGGTGGGCAGCCAGAGCTTGGGGAGGTCAGCAGTGCCCAAGCCCAGGTGGGCTGTCTCCTCAGGCTTCCCCAGAACCCTGTTATGAACTCCCCGGTGGTCAGTGTGGCTGTGTTCCATGGACGCAACTTCCTAAGGGGTGTCCTAGAGTCCCCGATCAGCCTGGAGTTCCGCCTGCTACAGACAGCGAATCGCAGCAAGGCCATCTGCGTGCAGTGGGACCCGCCTGGCCCGTGAGGACCTCCACTCTGGAAACCCTTGGTCCCCCTGGTAGCCCATGGGAGGCCCAGCCTGCCCCTGGGGCCCCCACCAATCCCCCTGTGCACCCAGACCCATGAGGAATGCTGCTCCCCAACTCCAGGCACCCTCGGCCCCTCCCACTGCCTCTCACAAACCCCTGCCTGGCGATGGGGCACTCCCCAGAGGGGATGGTAGTTCTGACTGCCCTGTGGCCACAGGGCGGACCAGCACGGCATGTGGACAGCACGGGATTGTGAGCTGGTGCACAGGAACGGGTCCCACGCACGGTGTCGCTGCAGCCGGACGGGCACCTTTGGGGTCCTCATGGATGCCTCTCCCCGTGAGGTGGGGCTGTGTTCAGAGTCCTGAGGAAGTGGGGGGGTCAAAGGGCAGGAGTGCCCAATTCCCCACTGACCATCCCTGTCCCCACAGCGGCTGGAGGGTGACCTGGAGCTGCTGGCTGTGTTCACCCACGTGGTCATAGCAGTGTCTGTGGCCGCACTGCTGCTGACCGCGGCCGTCTTGCTGAGCCTGCGCAGCCTCAAGTCCAACATGCGTGGGATCCATGCCAATGTGGCTGCTGCTCTGGGAGTGGCAGAGCTCCTCTTCCTGCTGGGGATCCACAGGACCCAAAACCAGGTGCAGGGTCAGGGCCAGGGGACCTGTGTCCTGATGACCTCACCTGGCCCAGGAAGGCCTGGGGCCAGAGTTCAGGGTCAGAGATCAGGGGCGCTCAGGTTGGGGCCAGGGTTTGGGACAGGATGCTGGGGTAAGGTGCAGTGGTTTAGGGGTCAGAGGTGGGGCGTGGCAGGAGAGGTCCTGACGCCCCCCAACCCTGCCTTCAGCTGCTGTGCACCGCGGTTGCCATCCTCCTGCACTACTTCTTCCTCAGCACCTTCGCGTGGCTCCTCGTGCAGGGGCTGCACCTCTACCGCATGCAGGTCGAGCCACGCAATGTGGACCGCGGCGCCATGCGCTTCTACCACGCCCTGGGCTGGGGCGTCCCTGCTGTGCTGCTGGGTGAGGGCCCTGCTCACTGGCCTCATCCAGGCCTGTGACCTCTGACCTCCATCCATCACATGGCCTGACCCCTGCCCCTGCCCCCAATCCTGATCATGACCCCAACCTCAATCCCCCTTGCCATTTGCTCAGGGAGGAGCCTGCTCTGCCCCCACCCCAGCTTCTCCCCATACGTGAGAGCGTCAGCAGCTCTAGAATACATCCCCTCTGTCCTATCTCTTCTCCCCCACAGGCCTGGCTGTCGGCCTGGATCCCAAGGGCTACGGGAACCCTGACTTCTGCTGGATCTCGATCCACGAGCCCCTCATCTGGAGTTTTGCAGGCCCTGTCGTCCTTGTCATCGTGGTGAGTGCCCTCCACTCAGTGCCACCTTGCGCTCCCCTTGGTGGGGGGGAGCGGGAGGTGGCCCTGCAGCAGGTGTGGTGGTATCAGCTGAGGGGTGCCAGGTGGCAGTCTGCAGGCTTCCTGGGCTTGGCCTCCATTTCTGTTCCTGCCCAACTGGCATGGAGATGGGAGGTGTGGGGTCAGAGACTCGGCTTCCTCTCCCTACCTCTGTCTCTCTCTCCACCTCCATCTTTCAGTCCCTCTCTGGTTCCCTATCTCTGACTTTTTCTACGATTCTAAGCTCCTCTGTTTCTTTTTTTTTTTTTTTTAATATATTTGCTTATTTGCACTGGGTCTTAGTTGCAGCAGGCGGGCTCCTTAGTTGCAGCTCCCCAGCTCCTTTAGTTGTGGCACATGGGCTCCTTAGTTGCGGCTAGCAGGCTCCTTCATTTTGGCTCACCGGCTCCTTAGTTGTGGCATGCTAACTCATAGTTGCGGCATGCATGTGGGATCTAGTTCTCTGATCAGGGATCGAACCCAGGCCCCCTGCATTGGGAGCACGGAGTCTTAACCACTGCGCCACCAGGGAAGTCCTCCTCTTCTGTTTCTCTTTGTTTTTGATTTATGTATTTTGTATGTGTGTGTGTGTGTGTGTGTGTGTGTCTGTGTGTGTGTGTCTGTGTGTCTGCGTATGTTTCTCACTGGTTCTGCCTCTCTCTCTGTGAGTCTTAGTGTCTCTCTGTCCCTGTCTCTCTGTCTCTCTCACTATCTCTGTCTCTCTCTGCCCTGCCCCTGTTCCACATGTCTGGCCACGGGTCCAGATGAATGGGACCATGTTTCTCCTTGCTGCCCGAACATCCTGCTCCACTGGACAGAGGGAGGCCAAGAAGACCTCTGCGTTGTGAGTTGGCTGGCTGGAGGAAGTGGGGGATTCTCAGAATGGCAGCCCTCTCCTGGGTGGGGTTTGGGGGTTCCCAGAGCGTCCCTGGTGCAGGCTGGGCCCCAGATTCTGGGTAGGGGGATGAAGTCACATCTGCCCTGGCCTGCAGTCTCTCTCTGGCACCCTTGCCTTACTCTGGCCCCACAGGTCTGTCTGTGCCCTGCTGTCTCTCCAGTATCTCCCAAGGCCTGGGTGGCTCACTTTGCCCTTTGCCCCGTGCGTTTCCACCTACCTTCCATGCTTTCTCTTATGCCCCACCCCCCGCTTCCAGTCTGCTTTCCCCATGTCCCCTCATGGTTCCCTGAGTACTCTCCTGGTTCTTTCTGTGACCTCCAGACTCCCCTAGTGCCCTCCTGAGACCTCCATGTTTCTGTGGGAGTTTCCTTCCCTCCACGTCCCCTGTGTGTCCTCTTCGTGACCCTGCGTGTCCTCCCATGTCTCCCGTGTGAGCCCTGTGTGACCCACACATGTCCTGTATCCTTTCACGTTCCCGTGGCAGGACCCTTCGCAGCTCATTTCTGCTCCTTCTACTGGTCAGTGCCTCCTGGCTCTTTGGCCTCCTGGCGGTCAACCACAGCATCCTGGCCTTCCACTACCTCCACGCCGGACTCTGTGGGCTCCAGGTAACTCTGGTGCCCCTCCCTCACCCTGGACCAGGTGGGGCTTCAGTAGGGTGGGGCCCAGGGCCTTGACCCCAGGCCTAGAGCTGACTCCCACCTGATGACTGACACCAGACGACTGCTGATCCTGGATTGACCTTCACCAGTGCTGAGGCTCCTGGCCGCTTGCTGGTCCACATTGACCTTCACTGACCCCAGTCACTCATGCCGCTCTGACCTCTCACTGCCTCTGCTGACTTTCCCTGATTCCCTTACTGGGTCCCCCCTTGGGCTTCTCACTGCCTCACTCTAATCTGCAATGACCGATCCCACTTGCTGACCCACAGTGACTTACACCAGCCCTAGCTGACCCCCTTGTGGCCCTACTCTGACCTCTGCCTCATTTCTGA